>NC_140778.1:150604328-153036828 GCF_044657685.1 Stegodyphus dumicola
AATAAAGCAGAAAATAAAACGAAAATTTCCCCATTAGTCATTCCAGAAAACGATGTTGGTTGGCCTGAAATTGACAAAATGCTCAAAGAGATATGTAAAAACGAATTTGAAGTTACAATCAACGAAGAACAGATTTTCCTTTACACTACCACCGAAGCCGATTATAAAGCTACAGTTGATAAATTCAAGAAAGCAAAGATTAGTTTTCATACGTACCAAATTTCCTCAGCCTCTTCAATTAAAGTTATACTGAAGAATATCCCAAGATCCTACACAGAACAAGCAATTCATGCAGACTTAGAACGCAGAAGCTTCCCTATAATTAAAGTAAAGCAGTTCATGAAGAAAGCAGAAGACCAAATTATCCACTTACCTATATTTTTCCTTGAACTGAAAAGAAATTCTGCAGGAGAGAAAATTCATCAATTAAACAATATGTTCGGATTCAATATCACAATAGAAAAATATCAGCCCAGAAAACGCCCAATTCAATGTTTCAATTGCCAGGAGTTCGGGCACTCCCAAAATAACTACTTTAAAAAGGTCAGGTGCTGTAAGTGCGGACAAAATCACCGATCCAATACCTGTAAATTAAAATCAGATGAAAAACCAACCAGCATTTACTGTCAAGAAAATCACGTTTCTTCTTATCGTGGTTGTAAGGTATACAGAAAAAGATTCAATCATTTAGAGAAGATAGAAAAACCATAAAAAATTCCTACTAAAGATGACTTCCCCAAATTTATTTAAGCTTCAGGAAAAACTAATCAAGAAATGCCTAAAAACCTTTACAGGGACAAAGTTAAGCAGAAAAACCCGCAGGAAAATTTAGCAGAAATCATTAACATTTTCAAAGATCAGAAAACCCTTTTTCTTATGAAATCAATAACCACAATAGTTCAGAGAATTAAATCAGCTAAATCAAATATGCAGAAACTTTGCTTAGCTTTCCAAGCCATTGAGGTGATTCTGAACTGTGCAGATAAAGATTAATTCGCAGCTTCTCTCAAGACAAGCATAGGCGAGCGGCAGAAATTCTCAAGTTGCAGATCCTCACATCGTGGGCCACGTTTACTTCTCTTCTAGAGACTCTGCACTAGGTGCAAAAAGTACGTTCCATCTTACTGGATTCAACTCATCATTAAAGACACCCTACATATAATGTATTGGTAAAGGCCGCACTAGGCCGATTGCCTCTTAATTGTGTTATGACATAGACATAAGTAGTGGAATATAATAAAGTATAATCAATTTATAGTTTGAGTATTTACTTTCTGTTTTGTGTTCACAGTACTTTTAATGGTAGCATTCATTAATGACAGCATGCGATTACATAATGTAGAAATTATAGCAATTACATAATGTAGGAAATGTAGAAATAAAACCAAATGGCGCGAAAAGTAAAGGAAAAAGGGCGGGAGCAATCTGTGGTCTCTAACTCGTCACTGCGAGGTGTGGTTAGGTTTGGGTTCTAGTGGCAGGAGCGAAATTGGGTGTGGTTAGCGAACTCAATCTTTCTAAGCCACGACTCGTTGTGCTACCCGTGTAAAACACGGCGACATGCTAAGTATACATTTGCAACTGCTTACCAGTACTGACGTAAAAACATTATTAAATGGAGTTTATATTGCCGTGCAATGCGTGTCCGGGTCAACAATAAACTTTATTAAAAATAAAATAGTTTCTTGCTATGCAACGGAGAATATTTTTAATATCATGGCAATGGTATAGTAAGAGTAAACTGTCAGAACAGTTTTTTCACATAGCTTTGAAGCAGTGTGCACCACTCATGGTACATTCAGTGATTCTCATTAAGATAATATTTTCCAGTATAAGTATCATTGGACATTCTTATTTTACAGTATTTTAAAGTATGTATTTTACAACATGTGAAAGAATATATATTTAAATAGAATATATATATTAACGGAATTAAATGTTACACTTTTCCCAGAACCGTTTTAATTTGAATGAAATATTTTCACAAGTTTTCCCTAATTACATTAGAAAGATATCTGAAGGTAATTGTTCGATTTTATTCAGTTAATGATTACAAAAATTAAAGTTTATTGTATTATTAATATTGTAATCACGCATTATCTCTTTTCTGTTTCCAGAGCTTCTTTCTGAAATGCTTAAAAATATGACATGATTTTTAGCTTCTCAGGCATCTTTTAAATAAAAAATCATAGTAATTCTACAATTAATGCTCTCTTTGGTTCATTTCAAATTAGAGAAGTTAAATATTGGAGCAGATTTCTGATTTCCATGTGCAAATTTTATAATAACAATTCTGATTGGGATAAAGGGGGTTTGTTAATATTAAATTGCAATATTAACTTTTAACTGAATAATTATATTATTGTAATAATAACTATTTTAATATTAACTTTTAACTGAATAATAATATATAAGTTGCACTATTAACTTTTAACTGAAGTATTATAAAATGCAAGCAAATAATTCTTTTAATTACTTAATCAAAAATATTTTTGGCCTTTAAAAATTGCTTTAAAAGTTTTATAAATAATTTATTTATTTTTGTCAACAGAATTTCAGCTTATGTTTATAATAAAATATCAAATTATATTTAATAACTAGATTTCTTCACAGTAACGTTCCCAGGAGGTTAACAAATAAATGAATCTTTCATTTGAAATATTTCACTAAAGTGAAAGGCAAGTACACGCTTTTTACAAGGATAATTGTATAAATACACATATATATTTAATTTCTTTTTAATTTTCTGTGTAACCGCTATATTGTTATGGATTTGGTACTTAAATAGCTAATGTTAGGATAATTCTTTAAATGATATAAATTTTGTGCATTCTGAGTTATAATATGAGGCTTTGACATTCAGAGTGTCCTTATAGTCAAAATGATATAAATTTTGTGCATTCAGAGTGTCCTTATAGTCAAATTTTGTGTGCATTCTGAGTGTCGTTATAGTGGAATGCAGATTCTGATTTATAATATGAAGGATGAGATGTGAATTTCTCTCTTGCGACGACGACTGTTCTTCTTGATTTTTGGTGAATATTATTTTTGCTTGTTCTTCTCGATATGGCCAGTAATAGCAAACCACCAGATAGAGGCAAAATTCCTTGGCATGCAACTTTCAGCGATTATGATAGCGATAATGATTCTACTTATTCGAATTATTCAAGAAAATCGACTACATCCAAAGAGATGCCTGTAATTGCTTCAGATGACCCGGCGCTTCAAAGTATACTAATTTCTACTACGAAAAGTAAACCCCAGAGAAAAGAAAAGAAAACTGCAGGAAGTCCTAAGAAAATAGCCGATAATACTAAGAAATTCAAACCCTCCGCTTCAAATTTTGAAGCAGTAGTTAACAAACACAGAAAAGTTTTTCCTAATTTAACAGAAGCTATCTCGCAAGAATATTTTAATACTCAGCTTCCGACTAACCCAAAAGATCTCTCACTCAAATTAGAAAACGAAATCGACGATAAATTAAATTGTTTTGAGTCTATGAAGACATTAACCTCCCCACCAGCGATAGAAATGCGTTCAAAGTTACAAGAAGAAATTCAACAAAAGCAGTTCATTTTAGCAAGTATTCAGAACACCCCGAAGCTCGCAAATTCGAAAACAGATGATAAAACAATAAATCAGAAGGATTGGCAAACTCCAAAGAAAACCGCGAAAATTTCCGAGTCTATCCCACTAGCAGCTATTTCGCAAAATAACAGATTTGAAACTCTTAACGAAAATATCGAAGATATGGAAGTTACAGATGAAACGCAGATGACTACTACACAGAATAAAGCAGAAAATAAAACGAAAATTTCCCCATTAGTCATTCCAGAAAACGATGTTGGTTGGCCTGAAATTGACAAAATGCTCAAAGAGATATGTAAAAACGAATTTGAAGTTACAATCAACGAAGAACAGATTTTCCTTTACACTACCACCGAAGCCGATTATAAAGCTACAGTTGATAAATTCAAGAAAGCAAAGATTAGTTTTCATACGTACCAAATTTCCTCAGCCTCTTCAATTAAAGTTATACTGAAGAATATCCCAAGATCCTACACAGAACAAGCAATTCATGCAGACTTAGAACGCAGAAGCTTCCCTATAATTAAAGTAAAGCAGTTCATGAAGAAAGCAGAAGACCAAATTATCCACTTACCTATATTTTTCCTTGAACTGAAAAGAAATTCTGCAGGAGAGAAAATTCATCAATTAAACAATATGTTCGGATTCAATATCACAATAGAAAAATATCAGCCCAGAAAACGCCCAATTCAATGTTTCAATTGCCAGGAGTTCGGGCACTCCCAAAATAACTACTTTAAAAAGGTCAGGTGCTGTAAGTGCGGACAAAATCACCGATCCAATACCTGTAAATTAAAATCAGATGAAAAACCAACCAGCATTTACTGTCAAGAAAATCACGTTTCTTCTTATCGTGGTTGTAAGGTATACAGAAAAAGATTCAATCATTTAGAGAAGATAGAAAAACCATAAAAAATTCCTACTAAAGATGACTTCCCCAAATTTATTTAAGCTTCAGGCAAAACTAATCAAGAAATGCCTAAAAACCTTTACAGGGACAAAGTTAAGCAGAAAAACCCGCAGGAAAATTTAGCAGAAATCATTAACATTTTCAAAGATCAGAAAACCCTTTTTCTTATGAAATCAATAACCACAATAGTTCAGAGAATTAAATCAGCTAAATCAAATATGCAGAAACTTTGCTTAGCTTTCCAAGCCATTGAGGTGATTCTGAACTGTGCAGATAAAGATTAATTCGCAGCTTCTCTCAAGACAAGCATAGGCGAGCGGCAGAAATTCTCAAGTTGCAGATCCTCACATCGTGGGCCACGTTTACTTCTCTTCTAGAGACTCTGCACTAGGTGCAAAAAGTACGTTCCATCTTACTGGATTCAACTCATCATTAAAGACACCCTACATATAATGTATTGGTAAAGGCCGCACTAGGCCGATTGCCTCTTAATTGTGTTATGACATAGACATAAGTAGTGGAATATAATAAAGTATAATCAATTTATAGTTTGAGTATTTACTTTCTGTTTTGTGTTCACAGTACTTTTAATGGTAGCATTCATTAATGACAGCATGCGATTACATAATGTAGAAATTATAGCAATTACATAATGTAGGAAATGTAGAAATAAAACCAAATGGCGCGAAAAGTAAAGGAAAAAGGGCGGGAGCAATCTGTGGTCTCTAACTCGTCACTGCGAGGTGTGGTTAGGTTTGGGTTCTAGTGGCAGGAGCGAAATTGGGTGTGGTTAGCGAACTCAATCTTTCTAAGCCACGACTCGTTGTGCTACCCGTGTAAAACACGGCGACATGCTAAGTATACATTTGCAACTGCTTACCAGTACTGACGTAAAAACATTATTAAATGGAGTTTATATTGCCGTGCAATGCGTGTCCGGGTCAACAATAAACTTTATTAAAAATAAAATAGTTTCTTGCTATGCAACGGAGAATATTTTTAATATCATGGCAATGGTATAGTAAGAGTAAACTGTCAGAACAGTTTTTTCACATAGCTTTGAAGCAGTGTGCACCACTCATGGTACATTCAGTGATTCTCATTAAGATAATATTTTCCAGTATAAGTATCATTGGACATTCTTATTTTACAGTATTTTAAAGTATGTATTTTACAACATGTGAAAGAATATATATTTAAATAGAATATATATATTAACGGAATTAAATGTTACACTT
The DNA here is from genome assembly GCF_044657685.1 of Stegodyphus dumicola. Lineage (NCBI taxonomy): Eukaryota > Metazoa > Arthropoda > Arachnida > Araneae > Eresidae > Stegodyphus > Stegodyphus dumicola. The sequence goes on from NC_140778.1 coordinate 150,610,065, forward strand.
TTCCCAGAACCGTTTTAATTTGAATGAAATATTTTCACAAGTTTTCCCTAATTACATTAGAAAGATATCTGAAGGTAATTGTTCGATTTTATTCAGTTAATGATTACAAAAATTAAAGTTTATTGTATTATTAATATTGTAATCACGCATTATCTCTTTTCTGTTTCCAGAGCTTCTTTCTGAAATGCTTAAAAATATGACATGATTTTTAGCTTCTCAGGCATCTTTTAAATAAAAAATCATAGTAATTCTACAATTAATGCTCTCTTTGGTTCATTTCAAATTAGAGAAGTTAAATATTGGAGCAGATTTCTGATTTCCATGTGCAAATTTTATAATAACAATTCTGATTGGGATAAAGGGGGTTTGTTAATATTAAATTGCAATATTAACTTTTAACTGAATAATTATATTATTGTAATAATAACTATTTTAATATTAACTTTTAACTGAATAATAATATATAAGTTGCACTATTAACTTTTAACTGAAGTATTATAAAATGCAAGCAAATAATTCTTTTAATTACTTAATCAAAAATATTTTTGGCCTTTAAAAATTGCTTTAAAAGTTTTATAAATAATTTATTTATTTTTGTCAACAGAATTTCAGCTTATGTTTATAATAAAATATCAAATTATATTTAATAACTAGATTTCTTCACAGTAACGTTCCCAGGAGGTTAACAAATAAATGAATCTTTCATTTGAAATATTTCACTAAAGTGAAAGGCAAGTACACGCTTTTTACAAGGATAATTGTATAAATACACATATATATTTAATTTCTTTTTAATTTTCTGTGTAACCGCTATATTGTTATGGATTTGGTACTTAAATAGCTAATGTTAGGATAATTCTTTAAATGATATAAATTTTGGGCATTCTGAGTTATAATATGAGGCTTTGACATTCAGAGTGTCCTTATAGTCAAAATGATATAAATTTTGTGCATTCAGAGTGTCCTTATAGTCAAATTTTGTGTGCATTCTGAGTGTCGTTATAGTGGAATGCAGATTCTGATTTATAATATGAAGGATGAGATGTGAATTTCTCTCTTGCGACGACGACTGTTCTTCTTGATTTTTGGTGAATATTATTTTTGCTTGTTCTTCTCGATATGGCCAGTAATAGCAAACCACCAGATAGAGGCAAAATTCCTTGGCATGCAACTTTCAGCGATTATGATAGCGATAATGATTCTACTTATTCGAATTATTCAAGAAAATCGACTACATCCAAAGAGATGCCTGTAATTGCTTCAGATGACCCGGCGCTTCAAAGTATACTAATTTCTACTACGAAAAGTAAACCCCCAGAGAAAAGAAAAGAAAACTGCAGGAAGTCCTAAGAAAATAGCCGATAATACTAAGAAATTCAAACCCTCCGCTTCAAATTTTGAAGCAGTAGTTAACAAACACAGAAAAGTTTTTCCTAATTTAACAGAAGCTATCTCGCAAGAATATTTTAATACTCAGCTTCCGACTAACCCAAAAGATCTCTCACTCAAATTAGAAAACGAAATCGACGATAAATTAAATTGTTTTGAGTCTATGAAGACATTAACCTCCCCACCAGCGATAGAAATGCGTTCAAAGTTACAAGAAGAAATTCAACAAAAGCAGTTCATTTTAGCAAGTATTCAGAACACCCCGAAGCTCGCAAATTCGAAAACAGATGATAAAACAATAAATCAGAAGGATTGGCAAACTCCAAAGAAAACCGCGAAAATTTCCGAGTCTATCCCACTAGCAGCTATTTCGCAAAATAACAGATTTGAAACTCTTAACGAAAATATCGAAGATATGGAAGTTACAGATGAAACGCAGATGACTACTACACAGAATAAAGCAGAAAATAAAACGAAAATTTCCCCATTAGTCATTCCAGAAAACGATGTTGGTTGGCCTGAAATTGACAAAATGCTCAAAGAGATATGTAAAAACGAATTTGAAGTTACAATCAACGAAGAACAGATTTTCCTTTACACTACCACCGAAGCCGATTATAAAGCTACAGTTGATAAATTCAAGAAAGCAAAGATTAGTTTTCATACGTACCAAATTTCCTCAGCCTCTTCAATTAAAGTTATACTGAAGAATATCCCAAGATCCTACACAGAACAAGCAATTCATGCAGACTTAGAACGCAGAAGCTTCCCTATAATTAAAGTAAAGCAGTTCATGAAGAAAGCAGAAGACCAAATTATCCACTTACCTATATTTTTCCTTGAACTGAAAAGAAATTCTGCAGGAGAGAAAATTCATCAATTAAACAATATGTTCGGATTCAATATCACAATAGAAAAATATCAGCCCAGAAAACGCCCAATTCAATGTTTCAATTGCCAGGAGTTCGGGCACTCCCAAAATAACTACTTTAAAAAGGTCAGGTGCTGTAAGTGCGGACAAAATCACCGATCCAATACCTGTAAATTAAAATCAGATGAAAAACCAACCAGCATTTACTGTCAAGAAAATCACGTTTCTTCTTATCGTGGTTGTAAGGTATACAGAAAAAGATTCAATCATTTAGAGAAGATAGAAAAACCATAAAAAATTCCTACTAAAGATGACTTCCCCAAATTTATTTAAGCTTCAGGAAAAACTAATCAAGAAATGCCTAAAAACCTTTACAGGGACAAAGTTAAGCAGAAAAACCCGCAGGAAAATTTAGCAGAAATCATTAACATTTTCAAAGATCAGAAAACCCTTTTTCTTATGAAATCAATAACCACAATAGTTCAGAGAATTAAATCAGCTAAATCAAATATGCAGAAACTTTGCTTAGCTTTCCAAGCCATTGAGGTGATTCTGAACTGTGCAGATAAAGATTAATTCGCAGCTTCTCTCAAGACAAGCATAGGCGAGCGGCAGAAATTCTCAAGTTGCAGATCCTCACATCGTGGGCCACGTTTACTTCTCTTCTAGAGACTCTGCACTAGGTGCAAAAAGTACGTTCCATCTTACTGGATTCAACTCATCATTAAAGACACCCTACATATAATGTATTGGTAAAGGCCGCACTAGGCCGATTGCCTCTTAATTGTGTTATGACATAGACATAAGTAGTGGAATATAATAAAGTATAATCAATTTATAGTTTGAGTATTTACTTTCTGTTTTGTGTTCACAGTACTTTTAATGGTAGCATTCATTAATGACAGCATGCGATTACATAATGTAGAAATTATAGCAATTACATAATGTAGGAAATGTAGAAATAAAACCAAATGGCGCGAAAAGTAAAGGAAAAAGGGCGGGAGCAATCTGTGGTCTCTAACTCGTCACTGCGAGGTGTGGTTAGGTTTGGGTTCTAGTGGCAGGAGCGAAATTGGGTGTGGTTAGCGAACTCAATCTTTCTAAGCCACGACTCGTTGTGCTACCCGTGTAAAACACGGCGACATGCTAAGTATACATTTGCAACTGCTTACCAGTACTGACGTAAAAACATTATTAAATGGAGTTTATATTGCCGTGCAATGCGTGTCCGGGTCAACAATAAACTTTATTAAAAATAAAATAGTTTCTTGCTATGCAACGGAGAATATTTTTAATATCATGGCAATGGTATAGTAAGAGTAAACTGTCAGAACAGTTTTTTCACATAGCTTTGAAGCAGTGTGCACCACTCATGGTACATTCAGTGATTCTCATTAAGATAATATTTTCCAGTATAAGTATCATTGGACATTCTTATTTTACAGTATTTTAAAGTATGTATTTTACAACATGTGAAAGAATATATATTTAAATAGAATATATATATTAACGGAATTAAATGTTACACTTTTCCCAGAACAGTTTTAATTTGAATGAAATATTTTCACAAGTTTTCCCTAATTACATTAGAAAGATATCTGAAGGTAATTGTTCGATTTTATTCAGTTAATGATTACAAAAATTAAAGTTTATTGTATTATTAATATTGTAATCACGCATTATCTCTTTTCTGTTTCCAGAGCTTCTTTCTGAAATGCTTAAAAATATGACATGATTTTTAGCTTCTCAGGCATCTTTTAAATAAAAAATCATAGTAATTCTACAATTAATGCTCTCTTTGGTTCATTTCAAATTAGAGAAGTTAAATATTGGAGCAGATTTCTGATTTCCATGTGCAAATTTTATAATAACAATTCTGATTGGGATAAAGGGGGTTTGTTAATATTAAATTGCAATATTAACTTTTAACTGAATAATTATATTATTGTAATAATAACTATTTTAATATTAACTTTTAACTGAATAATAATATATAAGTTGCACTATTAACTTTTAACTGAAGTATTATAAAATGCAAGCAAATAATTCTTTTAATTACTTAATCAAAAATATTTTTGGCCTTTAAAAATTGCTTTAAAAGTTTTATAAATAATTTATTTATTTTTGTCAACAGAATTTCAGCTTATGTTTATAATAAAATATCAAATTATATTTAATAACTAGATTTCTTCACAGTAACGTTCCCAGGAGGTTAACAAATAAATGAATCTTTCATTTGAAATATTTCACTAAAGTGAAAGGCAAGTACACGCTTTTTACAAGGATAATTGTATAAATACACATATATATTTAATTTCTTTTTAATTTTCTGTGTAACCGCTATATTGTTATGGATTTGGTACTTAAATAGCTAATGTTAGGATAATTCTTTAAATGATATAAATTTTGGGCATTCTGAGTTATAATATGAGGCTTTGACATTCAGAGTGTCCTTATAGTCAAAATGATATAAATTTTGTGCATTCAGAGTGTCCTTATAGTCAAATTTTGTGTGCATTCTGAGTGTCGTTATAGTGGAATGCAGATTCTGATTTATAATATGAAGGATGAGATGTGAATTTCTCTCTTGCGACGACGACTGTTCTTCTTGATTTTTGGTGAATATTATTTTTGCTTGTTCTTCTCGATATGGCCAGTAATAGACCACCAGATAGAGGAAAAATTCCTTGGCATGCAACTTTCAGCGATTATGATAGCGATAATGATTCTACTTATTCGAATTATTCAAGAAAATCGACTACATCCAAAGAGATGCCTGTAATTGCTTCAGATGACCCGGCGCTTCAAAGTATACTAATTTCTACTACGAAAAGTAAACCCCCAGAGAAAAGAAAAGAAAACTGCAGGAAGTCCTAAGAAAATAGCCGATAATACTAAGAAATTCAAACCCTCCGCTTCAAATTTTGAAGCAGTAGTTAACAAACACAGAAAAGTTTTTCCTAATTTAACAGAAGCTATCTCGCAAGAATATTTTAATACTCAGCTTCCGACTAACCCAAAAGATCTCTCACTCAAATTAGAAAACGAAATCGACGATAAATTAAATTGTTTTGAGTCTATGAAGACATTAACCTCCCCACCAGCGATAGAAATGCGTTCAAAGTTACAAGAAGAAATTCAACAAAAGCAGTTCATTTTAGCAAGTATTCAGAACACCCCGAAGCTCGCAAATTCGAAAACAGATGATAAAACAATAAATCAGAAGGATTGGCAAACTCCAAAGAAAACCGCGAAAATTTCCGAGTCTATCCCACTAGCAGCTATTTCGCAAAATAACAGATTTGAAACTCTTAACGAAAATATCGAAGATATGGAAGTTACAGATGAAACGCAGATGACTACTACACAGAATAAAGCAGAAAATAAAACGAAAATTTCCCCATTAGTCATTCCAGAAAACGATGTTGGTTGGCCTGAAATTGACAAAATGCTCAAAGAGATATGTAAAAACGAATTTGAAGTTACAATCAACGAAGAACAGATTTTCCTTTACACTACCACCGAAGCCGATTATAAAGCTACAGTTGATAAATTCAAGAAAGCAAAGATTAGTTTTCATACGTACCAAATTTCCTCAGCCTCTTCAATTAAAGTTATACTGAAGAATATCCCAAGATCCTACACAGAACAAGCAATTCATGCAGACTTAGAACGCAGAAGCTTCCCTATAATTAAAGTAAAGCAGTTCATGAAGAAAGCAGAAGACCAAATTATCCATTTACCTATATTTTTCCTTGAACTGAAAAGAAATTCTGCAGGAGAGAAAATTCATCAATTAAACAATATGTTCGGATTCAATATCACAATAGAAAAATATCAGCCCAGAAAACGCCCAATTCAATGTTTCAATTGCCAGGAGTTCGGGCACTCCCAAAATAACTACTTTAAAAAGGTCAGGTGCTGTAAGTGCGGACAAAATCACCGATCCAATACCTGTAAATTAAAATCAGATGAAAAACCAACCAGCATTTACTGTCAAGAAAATCACGTTTCTTCTTATCGTGGTTGTAAGGTATACAGAAAAAGATTCAATCATTTAGAGAAGATAGAAAAACCATAAAAAATTCCTACTAAAGATGACTTCCCCAAATTTATTTAAGCTTCAGGCAAAACTAATCAAGAAATGCCTAAAAACCTTTACAGGGACAAAGTTAAGCAGAAAAACCCGCAGGAAAATTTAGCAGAAATCATTAACATTTTCAAAGATCAGAAAACCCTTTTTCTTATGAAATCAATAACCACAATAGTTCAGAGAATTAAATCAGCTAAATCAAATGTGCAGAAACTTTGCCTAGCTTTCCAAGCCATTGAGGTGATTCTGAACTGTGCAGATAAAGATTAATTCGCAGCTTCTCTCAAGACAAGCATAGGCGAGCGGCAGAAATTCTCAAGTTGCAGATCCTCACATCGTGGGCCACGTTTACTTCTCTTCTAGAGACTCTGCACTAGGTGCAAAAAGTACGTTCCATCTTACTGGATTCAACTCATCATTAAAGACACCCTACATATAATGTATTGGTAAAGGCCGCACTAGGCCGATTGCCTCTTAATTGTGTTATGACATAGACATAAGTAGTGGAATATAATAAAGTATAATCAATTTATAGTTTGAGTATTTACTTTCTGTTTTGTGTTCACAGTACTTTTAATGGTAGCATTCATTAATGACAGCATGCGATTACATAATGTAGAAATTATAGCAATTACATAATGTAGGAAATGTAGAAAGAAAACCAAATGGCGCGAAAAGTAAAGGAAAAAGGGCGGGAGCAATCTGTGGTCTCTAACTCGTCACTGCGAGGTGTGGTTAGGTTTGGGTTCTAGTGGCAGGAGCGAAATTGGGTGTGGTTAGCGAACTCAATCTTTCTAAGCCACGACTCCTTGTGCTACCCGTGTAAAACACGGCGACATGCCAAGTATACATTTGCAACTGCTTACCAGTACTGACGTAAAAACATTATTAAATGGAGTTTATATTGCCGTGCAATGCGTGTCCGGGTCAACAATAAACTTTATTAAAAATAAAATAGTTTCTTGCTATGCAATGGGGACTATTTTTAATATCATGGCAATGGTATAGTAAGAGTAAACTGTCAGAACAGTTTTTTCACATAGCTTTGAAGCAGTGTGCACCATTCATGGTACATTCAGTGATTCTCATTAAGATAATATTTTCCAGTATAAGTATCATTGGACATTCTTATTTTACAGTATTTTAAAGTATGTACTTTACAACATGTGAAAGAATATATATTTAAATAGAATATATATATTAACGGAATTAAATGTTACACTTTTCCCAGAACAGTTTTAATTTGAATGAAATATTTTCACAAGTTTTCCCTAATTACATTAGAAAGATATCTGAAGGTAATTATTCGATTTTATTCAGTTAATGATTACAAAAATTAAAGTTTATTGTATTATTAATATTGTAATCACGCATTATCTCTTTTCTGTTTCCAGAGCTTCTTTCTGAAATGCTTAAAAATATGACATGATTTTTAGCTTCTCAGGCATCTTTTAAATAAAAAATCATAGTAATTCTACAATTAATGCTCTCTTTGGTTCATTTCAAATTAGAGAAGTTAAATATTGGAGCAGATTTCTGATTTCCATGTGCAAATTTTATAATAACAATTCTGATTGGGATAAAGGGGGTTTGTTAATATTAAATTGCAATATTAACTTTTAACTGAATTATTATATTATTGTAATAATAACTATTTTAATATTAACTTTTAACTGAATAATAATATATAAGTTGCACTATTAACTTTTAACTGAAGTATTATAAAATGCAAGCAAATAATTCTTTTAATTACTTAATCAAAAATATTTTTGGCCTTTAAAAATTGCTTTAAAAGTTTTATAAATAATTTATTTATTATTTTTATTTAGTTATTTATTTTTGTCAACAGAATTTCAGCTTATGTTTATAATAAAATATCAAATTATATTTAATAACTAGATTTCTTCACAGTAACGTTCCCAGGAGGTTAACAAATAAATGAATCTTTCATTTGAAATATTTCACTAAAGTGAAAGGCAAGTACACGCTTTTTACAAGGATAATTGTATAAATACACATATATATTTAATTTCTTTTTAATTTTCTGTGAAACCGCTATATTGTTATGGATTTGGTACTTAAATAGCTAATGTTAGGATAATTCTTTAAATGATATAAATTTTGTGCATTCTGAGTTATAATATGAGGCTTTGACATTCAGAGTGTCCTTATAGTCAAAATGATATAAATTTTGTGCATTCAGAGTGTCCTTATAGTCAAATTTTGTGTGCATTCTGAGTGTCGTTATAGTGGAATGCAGATTCTGATTTATAATATGAAGGATGAGATGTGAATTTCTCTCTTGCGACGACGACTGTTCTTCTTGATTTTTGGTGAATATTATTTTTGCTTGTTCTTCTCGATATGGCCAGTAATAGCAAACCACCAGATAGAGGCAAAATTCCTTGGCATGCAACTTTCAGCGATTATGATAGCGATAATGATTCTACTTATTCGAATTATTCAAGAAAATCGACTACATCCAAAGAGATGCCTGTAATTGCTTCAGATGACCCGGCGCTTCAAAGTATACTAATTTCTACTACGAAAAGTAAACCCCAGAGAAAAGAAAAGAAAACTGCAGGAAGTCCTAAGAAAATAGCCGATAATACTAAGAAATTCAAACCCTCCGCTTCAAACTTTGAAGCAGTAGTTAACAAACACAGAAAAGTTTTTCCTAATTTAACAGAAGCTATCTCGCAAGAATATTTTAATACTCAGCTTCCGACTAACCCAAAAGATCTCTCACTCAAATTAGAAAACGAAATCGACGATAAATTAAATTGTTTTGAGTCTATGAAGACATTGACCTCCCCACCAGCGATAGAAATGCGTTCAAAGTTACAAGAAGAAATTCAACAAAAGCAGTTCATTTTAGCAAGTATTCAGAACACCCCGAAGCTCGCAAATTCGAAAACAGATGATAAAACAATAAATCAGAAGGATTGGCAAACTCCAAAGAAAACCGCGAAATTTCCGAGTCTATCCCACTAGCAGCTATTTCGCAAAATAACAGATTTGAAACTCTTAACGAAAATATCGAAGATATGGAAGTTACAGATGAAACGCAGATGACTACTACACAGAAAAAAGCAGAAAATAAAACGAAAATTTCCCCATTAGTCATTCCAGAAAACGATGTTGGTTGGCCTGAAATTGACAAAATGCTCAAAGAGATATGTAAAAACGAATTTGAAGTTACAATCAACGAAGAACAGATTTTCCTTTACACTACCACCGAAGCCGATTATAAAGCTACAGTTGATAAATTCAAGAAAGCAAAGATTAGTTTTCATACGTACCAAACTTCCTCAGCCTCTTCAATTAAAGTTATACTGAAGAATATCCCAAGATCCTACACAGAGCAAGCAATTCATGCAGACTTAGAACGCAGAAGCTTCCCTATAATTAAAGTAAAGCAGTTCATGAAGAAAGCAGAAGACCAAATTATCCATTTACCTATATTTTTCCTTGAACTAAAAAGAAATTCTGCAGGAGAGAAAATTCATCAATTAAACAATATGTTCGGATTCAATATCACAATAGAAAAATATCAGCCCAGAAAACGCCCAATTCAATGTTTCAATTGCCAGGAGTTCGGGCACTCCCAAAATAACTACTTTAAAAAGGTCAGGTGCTGTAAGTGCGGACAAAATCACCGATCCAATACCTGTAAATTAAAATCAGATGAAAAACCAACCAGCATTTACTGTCAAGAAAATCACGTTTCTTCTTATCGTGGTTGTAAGGTATACAGAAAAAGATTCAATCATTTAGAGAAGATAGAAAAACCATAAAAAATTCCTACTAAAGATGACTTCCCCAAATTTATTTAAGCTTCAGGCAAAACTAATCAAGAAATGCCTAAAAACCTTTACAGGGACAAAGTTAAGCAGAAAAACCCGCAGGAAAATTTAGCAGAAATCATTAACATTTTCAAAGATCAGAAAACCCTTTTTCTTATGAAATCAATAACCACAATAGTTCAGAGAATTAAATCAGCTAAATCAAATGTGCAGAAACTTTGCCTAGCTTTCCAAGCCATTGAGGTGATTCTGAACTGTGCAGATAAAGATTAATTCGCAGCTTCTCTCAAGACAAGCATAGGCGAGCGGCAGAAATTCTCAAGTTGCAGATCCTCACATCGTGGGCCACGTTTACTTCTCTTCTAGAGACTCTGCACTAGGTGCAAAAAGTACGTTCCAACTTACTGGATTCAACTCATCATTAAAGACACCCTACATATAATGTATTGGTAAAGGCCGCACTAGGCCGATTGCCTCTTAATTGTGTTATGACATAGACATAAGTAGTGGAATATAATAAAGTATAATCAATTTATAGTTTGAGTATTTACTTTCTGTTTTGTGTTCACAGTACTTTTAATGGTAGCATTCATTAATGACAGCATGCGATTACATAATGTAGAAATTATAGCAATTACATAATGTAGGAAATGTAGAAAGAAAACCAAATGGCGCGAAAAGTAAAGGAAAAAGGGCGGGAGCAATCTGTGGTCTCTAACTCGTCACTGCGAGGTGTGGTTAGGTTTGGGTTCTAGTGGCAGGAGCGAAATTGGGTGTGGTTAGCGAACTCAATCTTTCTAAGCCACGACTCCTTGTGCTACCCGTGTAAAACACGGCGACATGCTAAGTATACATTTGCAACTGCTTACCAGTACTGACGTAAAAACATTATTAAATGGAGTTTATATTGCCGTGCAATGCGTGTCCGGGTCAACAATAAACTTTATTAAAAATAAAATAGTTTCTTGCTATGCAATGGGGACTATTTTTAATATCATGGCAATGGTATAGTAAGAGTAAACTGTCAGAACAGTTTTTTCACATAGCTTTGAAGCAGTGTGCACCACTCATGGTACATTCAGTGATTCTCATTAAGATAATATTTTCCAGTATAAGTATCATTGGACATTCTTATTTTACAGTATTTTAAAGTATGTACTTTACAACATGTGAAAGAATATATATTTAAATAGAATATATATATTAACGGAATTAAATGTTACACTTTTCCCAGAACAGTTTTAATTTGAATGAAATATTTTCACAAGTTTTCCCTAATTACATTAGAAAGATATCTGAAGGTAATTATTCGATTTTATTCAGTTAATGATTACAAAAATTAAAGTTTATTGTATTATTAATATTGTAATCACGCATTATCTCTTTTCTGTTTCCAGAGCTTCTTTCTGAAATGCTTAAAAATATGACATGATTTTTAGCTTCTCAGGCATCTTTTAAATAAAAAATCATAGTAATTCTACAATTAATGCTCTCTTTGGTTCATTTCAAATTAGAGAAGTTAAATATTGGAGCAGATTTCTGATTTCCATGTGCAAATTTTATAATAACAATTCTGATTGGGATAAAGGGGGTTTGTTAATATTAAATTGCAATATTAACTTTTAACTGAATTATTATATTATTGTAATAATAACTATTTTAATATTAACTTTTAACTGAATAATAATATATAAGTTGCACTATTAACTTTTAACTGAAGTATTATAAAATGCAAGCAAATAATTCTTTTAATTACTTAATCAAAAATATTTTTGGCCTTTAAAAATTGCTTTAAAAGTTTTATAAATAATTTATTTATTATTTTTATTTAGTTATTTATTTTTGTCAACAGAATTTCAGCTTATGTTTATAATAAAATATCAAATTATATTTAATAACTAGATTTCTTCACAGTAACGTTCCCAGGAGGTTAACAAATAAATGAATCTTTCATTTGAAATATTTCACTAAAGTGAAAGGCAAGTACACGCTTTTTACAAGGATAATTGTATAAATACACATATATATTTAATTTCTTTTTAATTTTCTGTGTAACCGCTATATTGTTATGGATTTGGTACTTAAATAGCTAATGTTAGGATAATTCTTTAAATGATATAAATTTTGTGCATTCTGAGTTATAATATGAGGCTTTGACATTCAGAGTGTCCTTATAGTCAAAATGATATAAATTTTGTGCATTCAGAGTGTCCTTATAGTCAAATTTTGTGTGCATTCTGAGTGTCGTTATAGTGGAATGCAGATTCTGATTTATAATATGAAGGATGAGATGTGAATTTCTCTCTTGCGACGACGACTGTTCTTCTTGATTTTTGGTGAATATTATTTTTGCTTGTTCTTCTCGATATGGCCAGTAATAGCAAACCACCAGATAGAGGCAAAATTCCTTGGCATGCAACTTTCAGCGATTATGATAGCGATAATGATTCTACTTATTCGAATTATTCAAGAAAATCGACTACATCCAAAGAGATGCCTGTAATTGCTTCAGATGACCCGGCGCTTCAAAGTATACTAATTTCTACTACGAAAAGTAAACCCCAGAGAAAAGAAAAGAAAACTGCAGGAAGTCCTAAGAAAATAGCCGATAATACTAAGAAATTCAAACCCTCCGCTTCAAACTTTGAAGCAGTAGTTAACAAACACAGAAAAGTTTTTCCTAATTTAACAGAAGCTATCTCGCAAGAATATTCTAATACTCAGCTTCCGACTAACCCAAAAGATCTCTCACTCAAATTAGAAAACGAAATCGACGATAAATTAAATTGTTTTGAGTCTATGAAGACATTGACCTCCCCACCAGCGATAGAAATGCGTTCAAAGTTACAAGAAGAAATTCAACAAAAGCAGTTCATTTTAGCAAGTATTCAGAACACCCCGAAGCTCGCAAATTCGAAAACAGATGATAAAACAATAAATCAGAAGGATTGGCAAACTCCAAAGAAAACCGCGAAAATTTCCGAGTCTATCCCACTAGCAGCTATTTCGCAAAATAACAGATTTGAAACTCTTAACGAAAATATCGAAGATATGGAAGTTACAGATGAAACGCAGATGACTACTACACAGAAAAAAGCAGAAAATAAAACGAAAATTTCCCCATTAGTCATTCCAGAAAACGATGTTGGTTGGCCTGAAATTGACAAAATGCTCAAAGAGATATGTAAAAACGAATTTGAAGTTACAATCAACGAAGAACAGATTTTCCTTTACACTACCACCGAAGCCGATTATAAAGCTACAGTTGATAAATTCAAGAAAGCAAAGATTAGTTTTCATACGTACCAAACTTCCTCAGCCTCTTCAATTAAAGTTATACTGAAGAATATCCCAAGATCCTACACAGAGCAAGCAATTCATGCAGACTTAGAACGCAGAAGCTTCCCTATAATTAAAGTAAAGCAGTTCATGAAGAAAGCAGAAGACCAAATTATCCATTTACCTATATTTTTCCTTGAACTAAAAAGAAATTCTGCAGGAGAGAAAATTCATCAATTAAACAATATGTTCGGATTCAATATCACAATAGAAAAATATCAGCCCAGAAAACGCCCAATTCAATGTTTCAATTGCCAGGAGTTCGGGCACTCCCAAAATAACTACTTTAAAAAGGTCAGGTGCTGTAAGTGCGGACAAAATCACCGATCCAATACCTGTAAATTAAAATCAGATGAAAAACCAACCAGCATTTACTGTCAAGAAAATCACGTTTCTTCTTATCGTGGTTGTAAGGTATACAGAAAAAGATTCAATCATTTAGAGAAGATAGAAAAACCATAAAAAATTCCTACTAAAGATGACTTCCCCAAATTTATTTAAGCTTCAGGCAAAACTAATCAAGAAATGCCTAAAAACCTTTACAGGGACAAAGTTAAGCAGAAAAACCCGCAGGAAAATTTAGCAGAAATCATTAACATTTTCAAAGATCAGAAAACCCTTTTTCTTATGAAATCAATAACCACAATAGTTCAGAGAATTAAATCAGCTAAATCAAATGTGCAGAAACTTTGCCTAGCTTTCCAAGCCATTGAGGTGATTCTGAACTGTGCAGATAAAGATTAATTCGCAGCTTCTCTCAAGACAAGCATAGGCGAGCGGCAGAAATTCTCAAGTTGCAGATCCTCACATCGTGGGCCACGTTTACTTCTCTTCTAGAGACTCTGCACTAGGTGCAAAAAGTACGTTCCATCTTACTGGATTCAACTCATCATTAAAGACACCCTACATATAATGTATTGGTAAAGGCCGCACTAGGCCGATTGCCTCTTAATTGTGTTATGACATAGACATAAGTAGTGGAATATAATAAAGTATAATCAATTTATAGTTTGAGTATTTACTTTCTGTTCTGTGTTCACAGTACTTTTAATGGTAGCATTCATTAATGACAGCATGCGATTACATAATGTAGAAATTATAGCAATTACATAATGTAGGAAATGTAGAAATAAAACCAAATGGCGCGAAAAGTAAAGGAAAAAGGGCGGGAGCAATCTGTGGTCTCTAACTCGTCACTGCGAGGTGTGGTTAGGTTTGGGTTCTAGTGGCAGGAGCGAAATTGGGTGTAGTTAGCGAACTCAATCTTTCTAAGCCACGACTCCTTGTGCTACCCGTGTAAAACACGGCGACACGCTAAGTATACATTTGCAACTGCTTACCAGTACTGACGTAAAAACATTAAATGGAGTTTATATTGCCGTGCAATGCGTGTCCGGGTCACCAATAAACTTTATTAAAAATAAAATAGTTTCTTGCTATGCAATGGAGACTATTTTTAATATCATAGAAATGGTATAGTAAGAGTAAACTGTCAGAACAGTTTTTTCACATAGCTTTGAAGCAGTGTGCACCACTCATGGTACATTCAGTGATTCTCATTAAGATAATATTTTCCAGTATAAGTATCATTGGACATTCTTATTTTACAGTATTTTAAAGTATGTATTTTACAATATGTGAAAGAATATATATTTAAATAGAATATATATATTAACGGAATTAAGTGTTACACTTTTCCCAGAACCGTTTTAATTTGAATGAAATATTTTCACAAGTTTTTCCTAATTACATTAGAAAGATATCTGAAGGTAATTATTCGATTTTATTCAGTTAATGATTACAAAAATTAAAGTTTATTGTATTATTAATATTGTAATCACGCATTATCTCTTTTCTGTTTCCAGAGCTTCTTTCTGAAATGCTTAAAAATATGACATGATTTTTAGCTTCTCAGGCATCTTTTAAATAAAAAATCATAGTAATTCTACAATTAATGCTCTCTTTGGTTCATTTCAAATTAGAGAAGTTAAATATTGGAGCAGATTTCTGATTTCCATGTGCAAATTTTATAATAACAATTCTGATTGGGATAAAGGGGGTTTGTTAATATTAAATTGCAATATTAACTTTTAACTGAATTATTATATTATTGTAATAATAACTATTTTAATATTAACTTTTAACTGAATAATAATATATAAGTTGCACTATTAACTTTTAACTGAAGTATTATAAAATGCAAGCAAATAATTCTTTTAATTACTTAATCAAAAATATTTTTGGCCTTTAAAAATTGCTTTAAAAGTTTTATAAATAATTTATTTATTATTTTTATTTAGTTATTTATTTTTGTCAACAGAATTTCAGCTTATGTTTATAATAAAATATCAAATTATATTTAATAACTAGATTTCTTCACAGTAACGTTCCCAGGAGGTTAACAAATAAATGAATCTTTCATTTGAAATATTTCACTAAAGTGAAAGGCAAGTACACGCTTTTTACAAGGATAATTGTATAAATACACATATATATTTAATTTCTTTTTAATTTTCTGTGTAACCGCTATATTGTTATGGATTTGGTACTTAAATAGCTAATGTTAGGATAATTCTTTAAATGATATAAATTTTGTGCATTCTGAGTTATAATATGAGGCTTTGACATTCAGAGTGTCCTTATAGTCAAAATGATATAAATTTTGTGCATTCAGAGTGTCCTTATAGTCAAATTTTGTGTGCATTCCGAGTGTCGTTATAGTGGAATGCAGATTCTGATTTATAATATGAAGGATGAGATGTGAATTTCTCTCTTGCGACGACGACTGTTCTTCTTGATTTTTGGTGAATATTATTTTTGCTTGTTCTTCTCGATATGGCCAGTAATAGCAAACCACCAGTTAGAGGCAAAATTCCTTGGCATGCAACTTTCAGCGATTATGATAGCGATAATGATTCTACTTATTCGAATTATTCAAGAAAATCGACTACATCCAAAGAGATGCCTGTAATTGCTTCAGATGACCCGGCGCTTCAAAGTATACTAATTTCTACTACGAAAAGTAAACCCCAGAGAAAAGAAAAGAAAACTGCAGGAAGTCCTAAGAAAATAGCCGATAATACTAAGAAATTCAAACCCTCCGCTTCAAACTTTGAAGCAGTAGTTAACAAACACAGAAAAGTTTTTCCTAATTTAACAGAAGCTATCTCGCAAGAATATTTTAATACTCAGCTTCCGACTAACCCAAAAGATCTCTCACTCAAATTAGAAAACGAAATCGACGATAAATTAAATTGTTTTGAGTCTATGAAGACATTAACCTCCCCACCAGCGATAGAAATGCGTTCAAAGTTACAAGAAGAAATTCAACAAAAGCAGTTCATTTTAGCAATTATTCAGAACACCCCGAAGCTCGCAAATTCGAAAACAGATGATAAAACAATAAATCAGAAGGATTGGCAAACTCCAAAGAAAACCGCGAAAATTTCCGAGTCTATCCCACTAGCAGCTATTTCGCAAAATAACAGATTTGAAACTCTTAACGAAAATATCGAAGATATGGAAGTTACAGATGAAACGCAGATGACTACTACACAGAATAAGGCAGAAAATAAAACGAAAATTTCCCCATTAGTCATTCCAGAAAACGATGTTGGTTGGCCTGAAATTGACAAAATGCTCAAAGAGATATGTAAAAACGAATTTGAAGTTACAATCAACGAAGAACAGATTTTCCTTTACACTACCACCGAAGCCGATTATAAAGCTACAGTTGATAAATTCAAGAAAGCAAAGATTAGTTTTCATACGTACCAAATTTCCTCAGCCTCTTCAATTAAAGTTATACTGAAGAATATCCCAAGATCCTACACAGAGCAAGCAATTCATGCAGACTTAGAACGCAGAAGCTTCCCTATAATTAAAGTAAAGCAGTTCATGAAGAAAGCAGAAGACCAAATTATCCATTTACCTATATTTTTCCTTGAACTAAAAAGAAATTCTGCAGGAGAGAAAATTCATCAATTAAACAATATGTTCGGATTCAATATCACAATAGAAAAATATCAGCCCAGAAAACGCCCAATTCAATGTTTCAATTGCCAGGAGTTCGGGCACTCCCAAAATAACTACTTTAAAAAGGTCAGGTGCTGTAAGTGCGGACAAAATCACCGATCCAATACCTGTAAATTAAAATCAGATGAAAAACCAACCAGCATTTACTGTCAAGAAAATCACGTTTCTTCTTATCGTGGTTGTAAGGTATACAGAAAAAGATTCAATCATTTAGAGAAGATAGAAAAACCATAAAAAATTCCTACTAAAGATGACTTCCCCAAATTTATTTAAGCTTCAGGCAAAACTAATCAAGAAATGCCTAAAAACCTTTACAGGGACAAAGTTAAGCAGAAAAACCCGCAGGAAAATTTAGCAGAAATCATTAACATTTTCAAAGATCAGAAAACCCTTTTTCTTATGAAATCAATAACCACAATAGTTCAGAGAATTAAATCAGCTAAATCAAATGTGCAGAAACTTTGCCTAGCTTTCCAAGCCATTGAGGTGATTCTGAACTGTGCAGATAAAGATTAATTCGCAGCTTCTCTCAAGACAAGCATAGGCGAGCGGCAGAAATTCTCAAGTTGCAGATCCTCACATCGTGGGCCACGTTTACTTCTCTTCTAGAGACTCTGCACTAGGTGCAAAAAGTACGTTCCATCTTACTGGATTCAACTCATCATTAAAGACACCCTACATATAATGTATTGGTAAAGGCCGCACTAGGCCGATTGCCTCTTAATTGTGTTATGACATAGACATAAGTAGTGGAATATAATAAAGTATAATCAATTTATAGTTTGAGTATTTAATTTCTGTTCTGTGTTCACAGTACTTTTAATGGTAGCATTCATTAATGACAGCATGCGATTACATAATGTAGAAATTATAGCAATTACATAATGTAGGAAATGTAGAAATAAAACCAAATGGCGCGAAAAGTAAAGGAAAAAGGGCGGGAGCAATCTGTGGTCTCTAACTCGTCACTGCGAGGTGTGGTTAGGTTTGGGTTCTAGTGGCAGGAGCGAAATTGGGTGTAGTTAGCGAACTCAATCTTTCTAAGCCACGACTCCTTGTGCTACCCGTGTAAAACACGGCGACACGCTAAGTATACATTTGCAACTGCTTACCAGTACTGACGTAAAAACATTAAATGGAGTTTATATTGCCGTGCAATGCGTGTCCGGGTCACCAATAAACTTTATTAAAAATAAAATAGTTTCTTGCTATGCAATGGAGACTATTTTTAATATCATGGAAATGGTATAGTAAGAGTAAACTGTCAGAACAGTTTTTTCACATAGCTTTGAAGCAGTGTGCACCACTCATGGTACATTCAGTGATTCTCATTAAGATAATATTTTCCAGTATAAGTATCATTGGACATTCTTATTTTACAGTATTTTAAAGTATGTATTTTACAACATGTGAAAGAATATATATTTAAATAGAATATATATATTAATGGAATTAAATGTTACACTTTTCCCAGAACAGTTTTAATTTGAATGAAATATTTTCACAAGTTTTCCCTAATTACATTAGAAAGATATCTGAAGGTAATTATTCGATTTTATTCAGTTAATGATTACAAAAATTAAAGTTTATTGTATTATTAATATTGTAATCATGCATTATCTCTTTTCTGTTTCCAGAGCTTCTTTCTGAAATGCTTAAAAATATGACATGATTTTTAGCTTCTCAGGCATCTTTTAAATAAAAAATCATAGTAATTCTACAATTAATGCTCTCTTTGGTTCATTTCAAATTAGAGAAGTTAAATATTGGAGCAGATTTCTGATTTCCATGTGCAAATTTTATAATAACAATTCTGATTGGAATAAAGGGGGTTTGTTAATATTAAATTGCAATATTAACTTTTAACTGAATTATTATATTATTGTAATAATAACTACTTTAATATTAACTTTTAACTGAATAATAATATATAAGTTGCACTATTAACTTTTAACTGAAGTATTATAAAATGCAAGCAAATAATTCTTTTAATTACTTAATCAAAAATATTTTTGGCCTTTAAAAATTGCTTTAAAAGTTTTATAAATAATTTATTTATTATTTTTATTTAGTTATTTATTTTTGTCAACAGAATTTCAGCTTATGTTTATAATAAAATATCAAATTATATTTAATAACTAGATTTCTTCACAGTAACGTTCCCAGGAGGTTAACAAATAAATGAATCTTTCATTTGAAATATTTCACTAAAGTGAAAGGCAAGTACACGCTTTTTACAAGGATAATTGTATAAATACACATATATATTTAATTTCTTTTTAATTTTCTGTGTAACCGCTATATTGTTATGGATTTGGTACTTAAATAGCTAATGTTAGGATAATTCTTTAAATGATATAAATTTTGTGCATTCTGAGTTATAATATGAGGCTTTGACATTCAGAGTGTCCTTATAGTCAAAATGATATAAATTTTGTGCATTCAGAGTGTCCTTATAGTCAAATTTTGTGTGCATTCCGAGTGTCGTTATAGTGGAATGCAGATTCTGATTTATAATATGAAGGATGAGATGTGAATTTCTCTCTTGCGACGACGACTGTTCTTCTTGATTTTTGGTGAATATTATTTTTGTTTGTTCTTCTCGATATGGCCAGTAATAGCAAACCACCAGATAGAGGCAAAATTCCTTGGCATGCAACTTTCAGCGATTATGATAGCGATAATGATTCTACTTATTCGAATTATTCAAGAAAATCGACTACATCCAAAGAGATGCCTGTAATTGCTTCAGATGACCCGGCGCTTCAAAGTATACTAATTTCTACTACGAAAAGTAAACCCCAGAGAAAAGAAAAGAAAACTGCAGGAAGTCCTAAGAAAATAGCCGATAATACTAAGAAATTCAAACCCTCCGCTTCAAATTTTGAAGCAGTAGTTAACAAACACAGAAAAGTTTTTCCTAATTTAACAGAAGCTATCTCGCAAGAATATTTTAATATTCAGCTTCCGACTAACCCAAAAGATCTCTCACTCAAATTAGAAAACGAAATCGACGATAAATTAAATTGTTTTCAGTCTATGAAGACATTAACCTCCCCACCAGCGATAGAAATGCATTAAAAGTTACAAGAAGAAATTCAACAAAAGCAGTTCATTTTAGCAAGTATTCAGAACACCCCGAAGCTCGCAAATTCGAAAACAGATGATAAAACAATAAATCAGAAGGATTGGCAAACTCCAAAGAAAACCGCGAAAATTTCCGAGTCTATCCCACTAGCAGCTATTCCGCAAAATAACAGATTTGAAACTCTTAACGAAAATATCGAAGATATGGAAGTTACAGATGAAACGCAGATGACTACTACACAGAATAAAGCAGAAAATAAAACGAAAATTTCCCCATTAGTCATTCCAGAAAACGATGTTGGTTGGCCTGAAATTGACAAAATGCTCAAAGAGATATGTAAAAACGAATTTGAAGTTACAATCAACGAAGAACAGATTTTCCTTTACACTACCACCGAAGCCGATTATAAAGCTACAGTTGATAAATTCAAGAAAGCAAAGATTAGTTTTCATACGTACCAAATTTCCTCAGCCTCTTCAATTAAAGTTATACTGAAGAATATCCCAAGATCCTACACAGAGCAAGCAATTCATGCAGACTTAGAACGCAGAAGCTTCCCTATAATTAAAGTAAAGCAGTTCATGAAGAAAGCAGAAGACCAAATTATCCATTTACCTATATTTTTCCTTGAACTAAAAAGAAATTCTGCAGGAGAGAAAATTCATCAATTAAACAATATGTTCGGATTCAATATCACAATAGAAAAATATCAGCCCAGAAAACGCCCAATTCAATGTTTCAATTGCCAGGAGTTCGGGCACTCCCAAAATAACTACTTTAAAAAGGTCAGGTGCTGTAAGTGCGGACAAAATCACCGATCCAATACCTGTAAATTAAAATCAGATGAAAAACCAACCAGCATTTACTGTCAAGAAAATCACGTTTCTTCTTATCGTGGTTGTAAGGTATACAGAAAAAGATTCAATCATTTAGAGAAGATAGAAAAACCATAAAAAATTCCTACTAAAGATGACTTCCCCAAATTTATTTAAGCTTCAGCGCAAAACTAATCAAGAAATGCCTAAAAACCTTTACAGGGACAAAGTTAAGCAGAAAAACCCGCAGGAAAATTTAGCAGAAATCATTAACATTTTCAAAGATCAGAAAACCCTTTTTCTTATGAAATCAATAACCACAATAGTTCAGAGAATTAAATCAGCTAAATCAAATATGCAGAAAACTTGCCTAGCTTTCCAAGCCATTGAGGTGATTCTGAACTGTGCAGATAAAGATTAATTCGCAGCTTCTCTCAAGACAAGCATAGGCGAGCGGCAGAAATTCTCAAGTTGCAGATCCTCACATCGTGGACCACGTTTACTTCTCTTCTAGAGACTCTGCAGTAGGTGCAAAAAGTACGTTCCATCTTACTGGATTCAACTCATCATTAAAGACACCCTACATATAATGTATTGGTAAAGGCCGCACTAGGCCGATTGCCTCTTAATTGTGTTATGACATAGACATAAGTAGTGGAGTATAATAAAGTATAATCAATTTATAGTTTGAGTATTTACTTTCTGTTTTGTGTTCACAGTACTTTTAATGGTAGCATTCATTAATGACAGCATGCGATTACATAATGTAGAAATTATAGCAATTACATAATGTAGGAAATGTAGAAATAAAACCAAATGGCGCGAAAAGTAAAGGAAAAAGGGCGGGAGCAATCTGTGGTCTCTAACTCGTCACTGCGAGGTGTGGTTAGGTTTGGGTTCTAGTGGCAGGAGCGAAATTGGGTGTGGTTAGCGAACTCAATCTTTCTAAGCCACGACTCCTTGTGCTACCCGTGTAAAACACGGCGACACGCTAAGTATACATTTGCAACTGCTTACCAGTACTGACGTAAAAACATTATTAAATGGAGTTTATATTGCCGTGCAATGCGTGTCCGGGTCACCAATAAACTTTATTAAAAATAAAATAGTTTCTTGCTATGCAATGGAGACTATTTTTAATATCATGGAAATGGTATAGTAAGAGTAAACTGTCAGAACAGTTTTTTCACATAGCTTTGAAGCAGTGTGCACCACTCATGGTACATTCAGTGATTCTCATTAAGATAATATTTTCCAGTATAAGTATCATTGGACATTCTTATTTTACAGTATTTTAAAGTATGTATTTTACAATATGTGAAAGAATATATATTTAAATAGAATATATATATTAACGGAATTAAGTGTTACACTTTTCCCAGAACCGTTTTAATTTGAATGAAATATTTTCACAAGTTTTTCCTAATTACATTAGAAAGATATCTGAAGGTAATTATTCGATTTTATTCAGTTAATGATTACAAAAATTAAAGTTTATTGTATTATTAATATTGTAATCACGCATTATCTCTTTTCTGTTTCCAGAGCTTCTTTCTGAAATGCTTAAAAATATGACATGATTTTTAGCTTCTCAGGCATCTTTTAAATAAAAAATCATAGTAATTCTACAATTAATGCTCTCTTTGGTTCATTTCAAATTAGAGAAGTTAAATATTGGAGCAGATTTCTGATTTCCATGTGCAAATTTTATAATAACAATTCTGATTGGGATAAAGGGGGTTTGTTAATATTAAATTGCAATATTAACTTTTAACTGAATTATTATATTATTGTAATAATAACTATTTTAATATTAACTTTTAACTGAATAATAATATATAAGTTGCACTATTAACTTTTAACTGAAGTATTATAAAATGCAAGCAAATAATTCTTTTAATTACTTAATCAAAAATATTTTTGGCCTTTAAAAATTGCTTTAAAAGTTTTATAAATAATTTATTTATTATTTTTATTTAGTTATTTATTTTTGTCAACAGAATTTCAGCTTATGTTTATAATAAAATATCAAATTATATTTAATAACTAGATTTCTTCACAGTAACGTTCCCAGGAGGTTAACAAATAAATGAATCTTTCATTTGAAATATTTCACTAAAGTGAAAGGCAAGTACACGCTTTTTACAAGGATAATTGTATAAATACACATATATATTTAATTTCTTTTTAATTTTCTGTGTAACCGCTATATTGTTATGGATTTGGTACTTAAATAGCTAATGTTAGGATAATTCTTTAAATGATATAAATTTTGTGCATTCTGAGTTATAATATGAGACTTTGACATTCAGAGTGTCCTTATAGTCAAAATGATATAAATTTTGTGCATTCAGAGTGTCCTTATAGTCAAATTTTGTGTGCATTCCGAGTGTCGTTATAGTGGAATGCAGATTCTGATTTATAATATGAAGGATGAGATGTGAATTTCTCTCTTGCGACGACGACTGTTCTTCTTGATTTTTGGTGAATATTATTTTTGCTTGTTCTTCTCGATATGGCCAGTAATAGCAAACCACCAGATAGAGGCAAAATTCCTTGGCATGCAACTTTCAGCGATTATGATAGCGATAATGATTCTACTTATTCGAATTATTCAAGAAAATCGACTACATCCAAAGAGATGCCTGTAATTGCTTCAGATGACCCGGCGCTTCAAAGTATACTAATTTCTACTACGAAAAGTAAACCCCAGAGAAAAGAAAAGAAAACTGCAGGAAGTCCTAAGAAAATAGCCGATAATACTAAGAAATTCAAACCCTCCGCTTCAAATTTTGAAGCAGTAGTTAACAAACACAGAAAAGTTTTTCCTAATTTAACAGAAGCTATCTCGCAAGAATATTTTAATACTCAGCTTCCGACTAACCCAAAAGATCTCTCACTCAAATTAGAAAACGAAATCGACGATAAATTAAATTGTTTTGAGTCTATGAAGACATTAACCTCCCCACCAGCGATAGAAATGCATTAAAAGTTACAAGAAGAAATTCAACAAAAGCAGTTCATTTTAGCAAGTATTCAGAACACCCCGAAGCTCGCAAATTCGAAAACAGATGATAAAACAATAAATCAGAAGGATTGGCAAACTCCAAAGAAAACCGCGAAAATTTCCGAGTCTATCCCACTAGCAGCTATTCCGCAAAATAACAGATTTGAAACTCTTAACGAAAATATCGAAGATATGGAAGTTACAGATGAAACGCAGATGACTACTACACAGAATAAAGCAGAAAATAAAACGAAAATTTCCCCATTAGTCATTCCAGAAAACGATGTTGGTTGGCCTGAAATTGACAAAATGCTCAAAGAGATATGTAAAAACGAATTTGAAGTTACAATCAACGAAGAACAGATTTTCCTTTACACTACCACCGAAGCCGATTATAAAGCTACAGTTGATAAATTCAAGAAAGCAAAGATTAGTTTTCATACGTACCAAATTTCCTCAGCCTCTTCAATTAAAGTTATACTGAAGAATATCCCAAGATCCTACACAGAGCAAGCAATTCATGCAGACTTAGAACGCAGAAGCTTCCCTATAATTAAAGTAAAGCAGTTCATGAAGAAAGCAGAAGACCAAATTATCCATTTACCTATATTTTTCCTTGAACTGAAAAGAAATTCTGCAGGAGAGAAAATTCATCAATTAAACAATATGTTCGGATTCAATATCACAATAGAAAAATATCAGCCCAGAAAACGCCCAATTCAATGTTTCAATTGCCAGGAGTTCGGGCACTCCCAAAATAACTACTTTAAAAAGGTCAGGTGCTGTAAGTGCGGACAAAATCACCGATCCAATACCTGTAAATTAAAATCAGATGAAAAACCAACCAGCATTTACTGTCAAGAAAATCACGTTTCTTCTTATCGTGGTTGTAAGGTATACAGAAAAAGATTCAATCATTTAGAGAAGATAAAAAAACCATAAAAAATTCCTACTAAAGATGACTTCCCCAAATTTATTTAAGCTTCAGCGCAAAACTAATCAAGAAATGCCTAAAAACCTTTACAGGGACAAAGTTAAGCAGAAAAACCCGCAGGAAAATTTAGCAGAAATCATTAACATTTTCAAAGATCAGAAAACCCTTTTTCTTATGAAATCAATAACCACAATAGTTCAGAGAATTAAATCAGCTAAATCAAATATGCAGAAACGTTGCGTAGCTTTCCAAGCCATTGAGGTGATTCTGAACTGTGCAGATAAAGATTAATTCGCAGCTTCTCTCAAGACAAGCATAGGCGAGCGGCAGAAATTCTCAAGTTGCAGATCCTCACATCGTGGACCACGTTTACTTCTCTTCTAGAGACTCTGCACTAGGTGCAAAAAGTACGTTCCATCTTACTGGATTCAACTCATCATTAAAGACACCCTACATATAATGTATTGGTAAAGGCCGCACTAGGGCGATTGCCTCTTAATTGTGTTATGACATAGACATAAGTAGTGGAGTATAATAAAGTATAATCAATTTATAGTTTGAGTATTTACTTTCTGTTTTGTGTTCACAGTACTTTTAATGGTAGCATTCATTAATGACAGCATGCGATTACATAATGTAGAAATTATAGCAATTACATAATGTAGGAAATGTAGAAATAAAACCAAATGGCGCGAAAAGTAAAGGAAAAAGGGCGGGAGCAATCTGTGGTCTCTAACTCGTCACTGCGAGGTGTGGTTAGGTTTGGGTTCTAGTGGCAGGAGCGAAATTGGGTGTGGTTAGCGAACTCAATCTTTCTAAGCCACGACTCCTTGTGCTACCCGTGTAAAACACGGCGACACGCTAAGTATACATTTGCAACTGCTTACCAGTACTGACGTAAAAACATTATTAAATGGAGTTTATATTGCCGTGCAATGCGTGTCCGGGTCACCAATAAACTTTATTAAAAATAAAATAGTTTCTTGCTATGCAATGGAGACTATTTTTAATATCATGGAAATGGTATAGTAAGAGTAAACTGTCAGAACAGTTTTTTCACATAACTTTGAAGCAGTGTGCACCACTCATGGTACATTCAGTGATTCTCATTAAGATAATATTTTCCAGTATAAGTATCATTGGACATTCTTATTTTACAGTATTTTAAAGTATGTATTTTACAATATGTGAAAGAATATATATTTAAATAGAATATATATATTAACGGAATTAAGTGTTACACTTTTCCCAGAACCGTTTTAATTTGAATGAAATATTTTCACAAGTTTTTCCTAATTACATTAGAAAGATATCTGAAGGTAATTATTCGATTTTATTCAGTTAATGATTACAAAAATTAAAGTTTATTGTATTATTAATATTGTAATCACGCATTATCTCTTTTCTGTTTCCAGAGCTTCTTTCTGAAATGCTTAAAAATATGACATGATTTTTAGCTTCTCAGGCATCTTTTAAATAAAAAATCATAGTAATTCTACAATTAATGCTCTCTTTGGTTCATTTCAAATTAGAGAAGTTAAATATTGGAGCAGATTTCTGATTTCCATGTGCAAATTTTATAATAACAATTCTGATTGGGATAAAGGGGGTTTGTTAATATTAAATTGCAATATTAACTTTTAACTGAATTATTATATTATTGTAATAATAACTATTTTAATATTAACTTTTAACTGAATAATAATATATAAGTTGCACTATTAACTTTTAACTGAAGTATTATAAAATGCAAGCAAATAATTCTTTTAATTACTTAATCAAAAATATTTTTGGCCTTTAAAAATTGCTTTAAAAGTTTTATAAATAATTTATTTATTATTTTTATTTAGTTATTTATTTTTGTCAACAGAATTTCAGCTTATGTTTATAATAAAATATCAAATTATATTTAATAACTAGATTTCTTCACAGTAACGTTCCCAGGAGGTTAACAAATAAATGAATCTTTCATTTGAAATATTTCACTAAAGTGAAAGACAAGTACACGCTTTCTACAAGGATAATTGTATAAATACACATATATATTTAATTTCTTTTTAATTTTCTGTGTAACCGCTATATTGTTATGGATTTGGTACTTAAATAGCTAATGTTAGGATAATTCTTTAAATGATATAAATTTTGTGCATTCTGATTTATAATATGAGGCTTTGACATTCAGAGTGTCCTTATAGTCAACATGATATAAATATTGTGCATTCAGAGTGTCCTTATAGTCAAATTTTGTGTGCATTCTGAGTGTCGTTATAGTGGAATGCAGATTCTGATTTATAATATGAAGGATGAGATGTGAATTTCTGTCTTGCGACGACGACTGTTCTTCTTGATTTTTGGTGAATATTATTTTTGCTTGTTCTTCTCGATATGGCCAGTAATAGCAAACCACCAGATAGAGGCAAAATTCCTTGGCATGCAACTTTCAGCGATTATGATTGCGATAATGATTCTACTTATTCGAATTATTCAAGAAAATCGACTACATCCAAAGAGATGCCTGTAATTGCTTTAGATGACCCGGCGCTTCAAAGTATACTAATTTCTACTACGAAAAGTAAACCCCAGAGAAAAGAAAAGAAAACTGCAGGAAGTCCTAAGAAAATAGCCGATAATACTAAGAAATTCAAACCCTCCGCTTCAAATTTTGAAGCAGTAGTTAACAAACACAGAAAAGTTTTTCCTAATTTAACAGAAGCTATCTCGCAAGAATATTTTAATACTCAGCTTCCGACTAACCCAAAAGATCTCTCACTCAAATTAGAAAACGAAATCGACGATAAATTAAATTGTTTTGAGTCTATGAAGACATTAACCTCCCCACCAGCGATAGAAATGCGTTGAAAGTTACAAGAAGAAATTCAACAAAAGCAGTTCATTTTAGCAAGTATTCAGAACACCCCGAAGCTCGCAAATTCGAAAACAGATGATAAAACAATAAATCAGAAGGATTGGCAAACTCCAAAGAAAACCGCGAAAATTTCCGAGTCTATCCCACTAGCAGCTATTCCGCAAAATAACAGATTTGAAACTCTTAACGAAAATATCGAAGATATGGAAGTTACAGATGAAACGCAGATGACTACTACACAGAATAAAGCAGAAAATAAAACGAAAATTTCCCCATTAGTCATTCCAGAAAACGATGTTGGTTGGCCTGAAATTGACAAAATGCTCAAAGAGATATGTAAAAACGAATTTGAAGTTACAATCAACGAAGAACAGATTTTCCTTTACACTACCACCGAAGCCGATTATAAAGCTACAGTTGATAAATTCAAGAAAGCAAAGATTAGTTTTCATACGTACCAAATTTCCTCAGCCTCTTCAATTAAAGTTATACTGAAGAATATCCCAAGATCCTACACAGAGCAAGCAATTCATGCAGACTTAGAACGCAGAAGCTTCCCTATAATTAAAGTAAAGCAGTTCATGAAGAAAGCAGAAGACCAAATTATCCATTTACCTATATTTTTCCTTGAACTAAAAAGAAATTCTGCAGGAGAGAAAATTCATCAATTAAACAATATGTTCGGATTCAATATCACAATAGAAAAATATCAGCCCAGAAAACGCCCAATTCAATGTTTCAATTGCCAGGAGTTCGGGCACTCCCAAAATAACTACTTTAAAAAGGTCAGGTGCTGTAAGTGCGGACAAAATCACCGATCCAATACCTGTAAATTAAAATCAGATGAAAAACCAACCAGCATTTACTGTCAAGAAAATCACGTTTCTTCTTATCGTGGTTGTAAGGTATACAGAAAAAGATTCAATCATTTAGAGAAGATAGAAAAACCATAAAAAATTCCTACTAAAGATGACTTCCCCAAATTTATTTAAGCTTCAGGCAAAACTAATCAAGAAATGCCTAAAAACCTTTACAGGGACAAAGTTAAGCAGAAAAACCCGCAGGAAAATTTAGCAGAAATCATTAACATTTTCAAAGATCAGAAAACCCTTTTTCTTATGAAATCAATAACCACAATAGTTCAGAGAATTAAATCAGCTAAATCAAATATGCAGAAACTTTGCCTAGCTTTCCAAGCCATTGAGGTGATTCTGAACTGTGCAGATAAA
Organism: Stegodyphus dumicola; assembly: GCF_044657685.1. Taxonomy (NCBI): domain Eukaryota; kingdom Metazoa; phylum Arthropoda; class Arachnida; order Araneae; family Eresidae; genus Stegodyphus; species Stegodyphus dumicola. The sequence continues at coordinate 150,639,537 of NC_140778.1, forward strand.
GATTAATTCGCAGCTTCTCTCAAGACAAGCATAGGCGAGCGGCAGAAATTCTCAAGTTGCAGATCCTCACATCGTGGACCACGTTTACTTCTCTTCTAGAGACTCTGCAGTAGGTGCAAAAAGTACGTTCCATCTTACTGGATTCAACTCATCATTAAAGACACCCTACATATAATGTATTGGTAAAGGCCGCACTAGGCCGATTGCCTCTTAATTGTGTTATGACATAGACATAAGTAGTGGAGTATAATAAAGTATAATCAATTTATAGTTTGAGTATTTACTTTCTGTTTTGTGTTCACAGTACTTTTAATGGTAGCATTCATTAATGACAGCATGCGATTACATAATGTAGAAATTATAGCAATTACATAATGTAGGAAATGTAGAAATAAAACCAAATGGCGCGAAAAGTAAAGGAAAAAGGGCGGGAGCAATCTGTGGTCTCTAACTCGTCACTGCGAGGTGTGGTTAGGTTTGGGTTCTAGTGGCAGGAGCGAAATTGGGTGTGGTTAGCGAACTCAATCTTTCTAAGCCACGACTCCTTGTGCTACCCGTGTAAAACACGGCGACATGCTAAGTATACATTTGCAACTGCTTACCAGTACTGACGTAAAAACATTATTAAATGGAGTTTATATTGCCGTGCAATGCGTGTCCGGGTCAACAATAAACTTTATTAAAAATAAAATAGTTTCTTGCTATGCAATGGAGACTATTTTTAATATCATGGCAATGGTATAGTAAGAGTAAACTGTCAGAACAGTTTTTTCACATAGCTTTGAAGCAGTGTGCACCACTCATGGTACATTCAGTGATTCTCATTAAGATAATATTTTCCAGTATAAGTATCATTGGACATTCTTATTTTACAGTATTTTAAAGTATGTATTTTACAATATGTGAAAGAATATATATTTAAATAGAATATATATATTAACGGAATTAAGTGTTACACTTTTCCCAGAACCGTTTTAATTTGAATGAAATATTTTCACAAATTTTTCCTAATTACATTAGAAAGATATCTGAAGGTAATTATTCGATTTTATTCAGTTAATGATTACAAAAATTAAAGTTTATTGTATTATTAATATTGTAATCACGCATTATCTCTTTTCTGTTTCCAGAGCTTCTTTCTGAAATGCTTAAAAATATGACATGATTTTTAGCTTCTCAGGCATCTTTTAAATAAAAAATCATAGTAATTCTACAATTAATGCTCTCTTTGGTTCATTTCAAATTAGAGAAGTTAAATATTGGAGCAGAATTCTGATTTCCATGTGCAAATTTTATAATAAAAATTCTGATTGGGATAAAGGGGGTTTGTTAATATTAAATTGCAATATTAACTTTTAACTGAATTATTATATTATTGTAATAATAACTATTTTAATATTAACTTTTAACTGAATAATAATATATAAGTTGCACTATTAACTTTTAACTGAAGTATTATAAAATGCAAGCAAATAATTCTTTTAATTACTTAATCAAAAATATTTTTGGCCTTTAAAAATTGCTTTAAAAGTTTTATAAATAAATTATTTATTATTTTTATTTAGTTATTTATTTTTGTCAACAGAATTTCAGCTTATGTTTATAATAAAATATCAAATTATATTTAATAACTAGATTTCTTCACAGTAACGTTCCCAGGAGGTTAACAAATAAATGAATCTTTCATTTGAAATATTTCACTAAAGTGAAAGGCAAGTACACGCTTTTTACAAGGATAATTGTATAAATACACATATATATTTAATTTCTTTTTAATTTTCTGTGTAACCGCTATATTGTTATGGATTTGGTACTTAAATAGCTAATGTTAGGATAATTCTTTAAATGATATAAATTTTGTGCATTCTGAGTTATAATATGAGGCTTTGACATTCAGAGTGTCCTTATAGTCAAAATGATATAAATTTTGTGCATTCACAGTGTCCTTATAGTCAAATTTTGTGTGCATTCTGAGTGTCGTTATAGTGGAATGCAGATTCTGATTTATAATATGAAGGATGAGATGTGAATTTCTGTCTTGCGACGACGAGTGTTCTTCTTGATTTTTGGTGAATATTATTTTTGCTTGTTCTTCTCGATATGGCCAGTAATAGCAAACCACCAGATAGAGGCAAAATTCCTTGGCATGCAACTTTCAGCGATTATGATAGCGATAATGATTCTACCTATTCGAATTATTCAAGAAAATCGACCACATCCAAAGAGATGCCTGTAATTGCTTCAGATGACCCGGCGCTTCAAAGTATACTAATTTCTACTACGAAAAATAAACCCCAGAGAAAAGAAAAGAAAACTGCAGGAAGTCCTAAGAAAATAGCCGATAATACTAAGAAATTCAAACCCTCCGCTTCAAATTTTGAAGCAGTAGTTAACAAACACAGAAAAGTTTTTCCTAATTTAACAGAAGCTATCTCGCAAGAATATTTTAATACTCAGCTTCCGACTAACCCAAAAGATCTCTCACTCAAATTAGAAAACGAAATCGACGATAAATTAAATTGTTTTGAGTCTATGAAGACATTAACCTCCCCACCAGCGATAGAAATGCGTTGAAAGTTACAAGAAGAAATTCAACAAAAGCAGTTCATTTTAGCAAGTATTCAGAACACCCCGAAGCTCGCAAATTCGAAAACAGATGATAAAACAATAAATCAGAAGGATTGGCAAACTCCAAAGAAAACCGCGAAAATTTCCGAGTCTATCCCACTAGCAGCTATTCCGCAAAATAACAGATTTGAAACTCTTATCGAAAATATCGAAGATATGGAAGTTACAGATGAAACGCAGATGACTACTACACAGAATAAAGCAGAAAATAAAACGAAAATTTCCCCATTAGTCATTCCAGAAAACGATGTTGGTTGGCCTGAAATTGACAAAATGCTCAAAGAGATATGTAAAAACGAATTTGAAGTTACAATCAACGAAGAACAGATTTTCCTTTACACTACCACCGAAGCCGATTATAAAGCTACAGTTGATAAATTCAAGAAAGCAAAGATTAGTTTTCATACGTACCAAATTTCCTCAGCCTCTTCAATTAAAGTTATACTGAAGAATATCCCAAGATCCTACACAGAGCAAGCAATTCATGCAGACTTAGAACGCAGAAGCTTCCCTATAATTAAAGTAAAGCAGTTCATGAAGAAAGCAGAAGACCAAATTATCCATTTACCTATATTTTTCCTTGAACTAAAAAGAAATTCTGCAGGAGAGAAAATTCATCAATTAAACAATATGTTCGGATTCAATATCACAATAGAAAAATATCAGCCCAGAAAACGCCCAATTCAATGTTTCAATTGCCAGGAGTTCGGGCACTCCCAAAATAACTACTTTAAAAAGGTCAGGTGCTGTAAGTGCGGACAAAATCACCGATCCAATACCTGTAAATTAAAATCAGATGAAAAACCAACCAGCATTTACTGTCAAGAAAATCACGTTTCTTCTTATCGTGGTTGTAAGGTATACAGAAAAAGATTCAATCATTTAGAGAAGATAGAAAAACCATAAAAAATTCCTACTAAAGATGACTTCCCCAAATTTATTTAAGCTTCAGGCAAAACTAATCAAGAAATGCCTAAAAACCTTTACAGGGACAAAGTTAAGCAGAAAAACCCGCAGGAAAATTTAGCAGAAATCATTAACATTTTCAAAGATCAGAAAACCCTTTTTCTTATGAAATCAATAACCACAATAGTTCAGAGAATTAAATCAGCTAAATCAAATATGCAGAAACTTTGCCTAGCTTTCCAAGCCATTGAGGTGATTCTGAACTGTGCAGATAAAGATTAATTCGCAGCTTCTCTCAAGACAAGCATAGGCGAGCGGCAGAAATTCTCAAGTTGCAGATCCTCACATCGTGGACCACGTTTACTTCTCTTCTAGAGACTCTGCAGTAGGTGCAAAAAGTACGTTCCATCTTACTGGATTCAACTCATCATTAAAGACACCCTACATATAATGTATTGGTAAAGGCCGCACTAGGCCGATTGCCTCTTAATTGTGTTATGACATAGACATAAGTAGTGGAGTATAATAAAGTATAATCAATTTATAGTTTGAGTATTTACTTTCTGTTTTGTGTTCACAGTACTTTTAATGGTAGCATTCATTAATGACAGCATGCGATTACATAATGTAGAAATTATAGCAATTACATAATGTAGGAAATGTAGAAATAAAACCAAATGGCGCGAAAAGTAAAGGAAAAAGGGCGGGAGCAATCTGTGGTCTCTAACTCGTCACTGCGAGGTGTGGTTAGGTTTGGGTTCTAGTGGCAGGAGCGAAATTGGGTGTGGTTAGCGAACTCAATCTTTCTAAGCCACGACTCCTTGTGCTACCCGTGTAAAACACGGCGACATGCTAAGTATACATTTGCAACTGCTTACCAGTACTGACGTAAAAACATTATTAAATGGAGTTTATATTGCCGTGCAATGCGTGTCCGGGTCAACAATAAACTTTATTAAAAATAAAATAGTTTCTTGCTATGCAATGGAGACTATTTTTAATATCATGGCAATGGTATAGTAAGAGTAAACTGTCAGAACAGTTTTTTCACATAGCTTTGAAGCAGTGTGCACCACTCATGGTACATTCAGTGATTCTCATTAAGATAATATTTTCCAGTATAAGTATCATTGGACATTCTTATTTTACAGTATTTTAAAGTATGTATTTTACAATATGTGAAAGAATATATATTTAAATAGAATATATATATTAACGGAATTAAGTGTTACACTTTTCCCAGAACCGTTTTAATTTGAATGAAATATTTTCACAAGTTTTTCCTAATTACATTAGAAAGATATCTGAAGGTAATTATTCGATTTTATTCAGTTAATGATTACAAAAATTAAAGTTTATTGTATTATTAATATTGTAATCACGCATTATCTCTTTTCTGTTTCCAGAGCTTCTTTCTGAAATGCTTAAAAATATGACATGATTTTTAGCTTCTCAGGCATCTTTTAAATAAAAAATCATAGTAATTCTACAATTAATGCTCTCTTTGGTTCATTTCAAATTAGAGAAGTTAAATATTGGAGCAGATTTCTGATTTCCATGTGCAAATTTTATAATAACAATTCTGATTGGGATAAAGGGGGTTTGTTAATATTAAATTGCAATATTAACTTTTAACTGAATTATTATATTATTGTAATAATAACTATTTTAATATTAACTTTTAACTGAATAATAATATATAAGTTGCACTATTAACTTTTAACTGAAGTATTATAAAATGCAAGCAAATAATTCTTTTAATTACTTAATCAAAAATATTTTTGGCCTTTAAAAATTGCTTTAAAAGTTTTATAAATAAATTATTTATTATTTTTATTTAGTTATTTATTTTTGTCAACAGAATTTCAGCTTATGTTTATAATAAAATATCAAATTATATTTAATAACTAGATTTCTTCACAGTAACGTTCCCAGGAGGTTAACAAATAAATGAATCTTTCATTTGAAATATTTCACTAAAGTGAAAGGCAAGTACACGCTTTTTACAAGGATAATTGTATAAATACACATATATATTTAATTTCTTTTTAATTTTCTGTGTAACCGCTATATTGTTATGGATTTGGTACTTAAATAGCTAATGTTAGGATAATTCTTTAAATGATATAAATTTTGTGCATTCTGAGTTATAATATGAGGCTTTGACATTCAGAGTGTCCTTATAGTCAAAATGATATAAATTTTGTGCATTCACAGTGTCCTTATAGTCAAATTTTGTGTGCATTCTGAGTGTCGTTATAGTGGAATGCAGATTCTGATTTATAATATGAAGGATGAGATGTGAATTTCTGTCTTGCGACGACGAGTGTTCTTCTTGATTTTTGGTGAATATTATTTTTGCTTGTTCTTCTCGATATGGCCAGTAATAGCAAACCACCAGATAGAGGCAAAATTCCTTGGCATGCAACTTTCAGCGATTATGATAGCGATAATGATTCTACTTATTCGAATTATTCAAGAAAATCGACTACATCCAAAGAGATGCCTGTAATTGCTTCAGATGACCCGGCGCTTCAAAGTATACTAATTTCTACTACGAAAAATAAACCCCAGAGAAAAGAAAAGAAAACTGCAGGAAGTCCTAAGAAAATAGCCGATAATACTAAGAAATTCAAACCCTCCGCTTCAAATTTTGAAGCAGTAGTTAACAAACACAGAAAAGTTTTTCCTAATTTAACAGAAGCTATCTCGCAAGAATATTTTAATACTCAGCTTCCGACTAACCCAAAAGATCTCTCACTCAAATTAGAAAACGAAATCGACGATAAATTAAATTGTTTTGAGTCTATGAAGACATTAACCTCCCCACCAGCGATAGAAATGCGTTGAAAGTTACAAGAAGAAATTCAACAAAAGCAGTTCATTTTAGCAAGTATTCAGAACACCCCGAAGCTCGCAAATTCGAAAACAGATGATAAAACAATAAATCAGAAGGATTGGCAAACTCCAAAGAAAACCGCGAAAATTTCCGAGTCTATCCCACTAGCAGCTATTCCGCAAAATAACAGATTTGAAACTCTTAACGAAAATATCGAAGATATGGAAGTTACAGATGAAACGCAGATGACTACTACACAGAATAAAGCAGAAAATAAAACGAAAATTTCCCCATTAGTCATTCCAGAAAACGATGTTGGTTGGCCTGAAATTGACAAAATGCTCAAAGAGATATGTAAAAACGAATTTGAAGTTACAATCAACGAAGAACAGATTTTCCTTTACACTACCACCGAAGCCGATTATAAAGCTACAGTTGATAAATTCAAGAAAGCAAAGATTAGTTTTCATACGTACCAAATTTCCTCAGCCTCTTCAATTAAAGTTATACTGAAGAATATCCCAAGATCCTACACAGAGCAAGCAATTCATGCAGACTTAGAACGCAGAAGCTTCCCTATAATTAAAGTAAAGCAGTTCATGAAGAAAGCAGAAGACCAAATTATCCATTTACCTATATTTTTCCTTGAACTAAAAAGAAATTCTGCAGGAGAGAAAATTCATCAATTAAACAATATGTTCGGATTCAATATCACAATAGAAAAATATCAGCCCAGAAAACGCCCAATTCAATGTTTCAATTGCCAGGAGTTCGGGCACTCCCAAAATAACTACTTTAAAAAGGTCAGGTGCTGTAAGTGCGGACAAAATCACCGATCCAATACCTGTAAATTAAAATCAGATGAAAAACCAACCAGCATTTACTGTCAAGAAAATCACGTTTCTTCTTATCGTGGTTGTAAGGTATACAGAAAAAGATTCAATCATTTAGAGAAGATAGAAAAACCATAAAAAATTCCTACTAAAGATGACTTCCCCAAATTTATTTAAGCTTCAGGCAAAACTAATCAAGAAATGCCTAAAAACCTTTACAGGGACAAAGTTAAGCAGAAAAACCCGCAGGAAAATTTAGCAGAAATCATTAACATTTTCAAAGATCAGAAAACCCTTTTTCTTATGAAATCAATAACCACAATAGTTCAGAGAATTAAATCAGCTAAATCAAATATGCAGAAACTTTGCCTAGCTTTCCAAGCCATTGAGGTGATTCTGAACTGTGCAGATAAAGATTAATTCGCAGCTTCTCTCAAGACAAGCATAGGCGAGCGGCAGAAATTCTCAAGTTGCAGATCCTCACATCGTGGACCACGTTTACTTCTCTTCTAGAGACTCTGCAGTAGGTGCAAAAAGTACGTTCCATCTTACTGGATTCAACTCATCATTAAAGACACCCTACATATAATGTATTGGTAAAGGCCGCACTAGGCCGATTGCCTCTTAATTGTGTTATGACATAGACATAAGTAGTGGAGTATAATAAAGTATAATCAATTTATAGTTTGAGTATTTACTTTCTGTTTTGTGTTCACAGTACTTTTAATGGTAGCATTCATTAATGACAGCATGCGATTACATAATGTAGAAATTATAGCAATTACATAATGTAGGAAATGTAGAAATAAAACCAAATGGCGCGAAAAGTAAAGGAAAAAGGGCGGGAGCAATCTGTGGTCTCTAACTCGTCACTGCGAGGTGTGGTTAGGTTTGGGTTCTAGTGGCAGGAGCGAAATTGGGTGTGGTTAGCGAACTCAATCTTTCTAAGCCACGACTCCTTGTGCTACCCGTGTAAAACACGGCGACATGCTAAGTATACATTTGCAACTGCTTACCAGTACTGACGTAAAAACATTATTAAATGGAGTTTATATTGCCGTGCAATGCGTGTCCGGGTCAACAATAAACTTTATTAAAAATAAAATAGTTTCTTGCTATGCAATGGAGACTATTTTTAATATCATGGCAATGGTATAGTAAGAGTAAACTGTCAGAACAGTTTTTTCACATAGCTTTGAAGCAGTGTGCACCACTCATGGTACATTCAGTGATTCTCATTAAGATAATATTTTCCAGTATAAGTATCATTGGACATTCTTATTTTACAGTATTTTAAAGTATGTATTTTACAATATGTGAAAGAATATATATTTAAATAGAATATATATATTAACGGAATTAAGTGTTACACTTTTCCCAGAACCGTTTTAATTTGAATGAAATATTTTCACAAGTTTTTCCTAATTACATTAGAAAGATATCTGAAGGTAATTATTCGATTTTATTCAGTTAATGATTACAAAAATTAAAGTTTATTGTATTATTAATATTGTAATCACGCATTATCTCTTTTCTGTTTCCAGAGCTTCTTTCTGAAATGCTTAAAAATATGACATGATTTTTAGCTTCTCAGGCATCTTTTAAATAAAAAATCATAGTAATTCTACAATTAATGCTCTCTTTGGTTCATTTCAAATTAGAGAAGTTAAATATTGGAGCAGATTTCTGATTTCCATGTGCAAATTTTATAATAACAATTCTGATTGGGATAAAGGGGGTTTGTTAATATTAAATTGCAATATTAACTTTTAACTGAATTATTATATTATTGTAATAATAACTATTTTAATATTAACTTTTAACTGAATAATAATATATAAGTTGCACTATTAACTTTTAACTGAAGTATTATAAAATGCAAGCAAATAATTCTTTTAATTACTTAATCAAAAATATTTTTGGCCTTTAAAAATTGCTTTAAAAGTTTTATAAATAAATTATTTATTATTTTTATTTAGTTATTTATTTTTGTCAACAGAATTTCAGCTTATGTTTATAATAAAATATCAAATTATATTTAATAACTAGATTTCTTCACAGTAACGTTCCCAGGAGGTTAACAAATAAATGAATCTTTCATTTGAAATATTTCACTAAAGTGAAAGGCAAGTACACGCTTTTTACAAGGATAATTGTATAAATACACATATATATTTAATTTCTTTTTAATTTTCTGTGTAACCGCTATATTGTTATGGATTTGGTACTTAAATAGCTAATGTTAGGATAATTCTTTAAATGATATAAATTTTGTGCATTCTGAGTTATAATATGAGGCTTTGACATTCAGAGTGTCCTTATAGTCAAAATGATATAAATTTTGTGCATTCACAGTGTCCTTATAGTCAAATTTTGTGTGCATTCTGAGTGTCGTTATAGTGGAATGCAGATTCTGATTTATAATATGAAGGATGAGATGTGAATTTCTGTCTTGCGACGACGAGTGTTCTTCTTGATTTTTGGTGAATATTATTTTTGCTTGTTCTTCTCGATATGGCCAGTAATAGCAAACCACCAGATAGAGGCAAAATTCCTTGGCATGCAACTTTCAGCGATTATGATAGCGATAATGATTCTACTTATTCGAATTATTCAAGAAAATCGACTACATCCAAAGAGATGCCTGTAATTGCTTCAGATGACCCGGCGCTTCAAAGTATACTAATTTCTACTACGAAAAATAAACCCCAGAGAAAAGAAAAGAAAACTGCAGGAAGTCCTAAGAAAATAGCCGATAATACTAAGAAATTCAAACCCTCCGCTTCAAATTTTGAAGCAGTAGTTAACAAACACAGAAAAGTTTTTCCTAATTTAACAGAAGCTATCTCGCAAGAATATTTTAATACTCAGCTTCCGACTAACCCAAAAGATCTCTCACTCAAATTAGAAAACGAAATCGACGATAAATTAAATTGTTTTGAGTCTATGAAGACATTAACCTCCCCACCAGCGATAGAAATGCGTTGAAAGTTACAAGAAGAAATTCAACAAAAGCAGTTCATTTTAGCAAGTATTCAGAACACCCCGAAGCTCGCAAATTCGAAAACAGATGATAAAACAATAAATCAGAAGGATTGGCAAACTCCAAAGAAAACCGCGAAAATTTCCGAGTCTATCCCACTAGCAGCTATTCCGCAAAATAACAGATTTGAAACTCTTAACGAAAATATCGAAGATATGGAAGTTACAGATGAAACGCAGATGACTACTACACAGAATAAAGCAGAAAATAAAACGAAAATTTCCCCATTAGTCATTCCAGAAAACGATGTTGGTTGGCCTGAAATTGACAAAATGCTCAAAGAGATATGTAAAAACGAATTTGAAGTTACAATCAACGAAGAACAGATTTTCCTTTACACTACCACCGAAGCCGATTATAAAGCTACAGTTGATAAATTCAAGAAAGCAAAGATTAGTTTTCATACGTACCAAATTTCCTCAGCCTCTTCAATTAAAGTTATACTGAAGAATATCCCAAGATCCTACACAGAGCAAGCAATTCATGCAGACTTAGAACGCAGAAGCTTCCCTATAATTAAAGTAAAGCAGTTCATGAAGAAAGCAGAAGACCAAATTATCCATTTACCTATATTTTTCCTTGAACTAAAAAGAAATTCTGCAGGAGAGAAAATTCATCAATTAAACAATATGTTCGGATTCAATATCACAATAGAAAAATATCAGCCCAGAAAACGCCCAATTCAATGTTTCAATTGCCAGGAGTTCGGGCACTCCCAAAATAACTACTTTAAAAAGGTCAGGTGCTGTAAGTGCGGACAAAATCACCGATCCAATACCTGTAAATTAAAATCAGATGAAAAACCAACCAGCATTTACTGTCAAGAAAATCACGTTTCTTCTTATCGTGGTTGTAAGGTATACAGAAAAAGATTCAATCATTTAAAGAAGATAGAAAAACCATAAAAAATTCCTACTAAAGATGACTTCCCCAAATTTATTTAAGCTTCAGGCAAAACTAATCAAGAAATGCCCAAAAACCTTTACAGGGACAAAGTTAAGCAGAAAAACCCGCAGGAAAATTTAGCAGAAATCATTAACATTTTCAAAGATCAGAAAACCCTTTTTCTTATGAAATCAATAACCACAATAGTTCAGAGAATTAAATCAGCTAAATCAAATATGCAGAAACCTTGCCTAGCTTTCCAAGCCATTGAGGTGATTCTGAACTGTGCAGATAAAGATTAATTCGCAGCTTCTCTCAAGACAAGCATAGGCGAGCGGCAGAAATTCTCAAGTTGCAGATCCTCACATCGTGGACCACGTTTACTTCTCTTCTAGAGACTCTGCAGTAGGTGCAAAAAGTACGTTCCATCTTACTGGATTCAACTCATCATTAAAGACACCCTACATATAATGTATTGGTAAAGGCCGCACTAGGCCGATTGCCTCTTAATTGTGTTATGACATAGACATAAGTAGTGGAGTATAATAAAGTATAATCAATTTATAGTTTGAGTATTTACTTTCTGTTTTGTGTTCACAGTACTTTTAATGGTAGCATTCATTAATGACAGCATGCGATTACATAATGTAGAAATTATAGCAATTACATAATGTAGGAAATGTAGAAATAAAACCAAATGGCGCGAAAAGTAAAGGAAAAAGGGCGGGAGCAATCTGTGGTCTCTAACTCGTCACTGCGAGGTGTGGTTAGGTTTGGGTTCTAGTGGCAGGAGCGAAATTGGGTGTGGTTAGCGAACTCAATCTTTCTAAGCCACGACTCCTTGTGCTACCCGTGTAAAACACGGCGACATGCTAAGTATACATTTGCAACTGCTTACCAGTACTGACGTAAAAACATTATTAAATGGAGTTTATATTGCCGTGCAATGCGTGTCCGGGTCAACAATAAACTTTATTAAAAATAAAATAGTTTCTTGCTATGCAATGGAGACTATTTTTAATATCATGGCAATGGTATAGTAAGAGTAAACTGTCAGAACAGTTTTTTCACATAGCTTTGAAGCAGTGTGCACCACTCATGGTACATTCAATGATTCTCATTAAGATAATATTTTCCAGTATAAGTATCATTGGACATTCTTATTTTACAGTATTTTAAAGTATGTATTTTACAATATGTGAAAGAATATATATTTAAATAGAATATATATATTAACGGAATTAAGTGTTACACTTTTCCCAGAACCGTTTTAATTTGAATGAAATATTTTCACAAGTTTTTCCTAATTACATTAGAAAGATATCTGAAGGTAATTATTCGATTTTATTCAGTTAATGATTACAAAAATTAAAGTTTATTGTATTATTAATATTGTAATCACGCATTATCTCTTTTCTGTTTCCAGAGCTTCTTTCTGAAATGCTTAAAAATATGACATGATTTTTAGCTTCTCAGGCATCTTTTAAATAAAAAATCATAGTAATTCTACAATTAATGCTCTCTTTGGTTCATTTCAAATTAGAGAAGTTAAATATTGGAGCAGATTTCTGATTTCCATGTGCAAATTTTATAATAACAATTCTGATTGGGATAAAGGGGGTTTGTTAATATTAAATTGCAATATTAACTTTTAACTGAATTATTATATTATTGTAATAATAACTATTTTAATATTAACTTTTAACTGAATAATAATATATAAGTTGCACTATTAACTTTTAACTGAAGTATTATAAAATGCAAGCAAATAATTCTTTTAATTACTTAATCAAAAATATTTTTGGCCTTTAAAAATTGCTTTAAAAGTTTTATAAATAAATTATTTATTATTTTTATTTAGTTATTTATTTTTGTCAACAGAATTTCAGCTTATGTTTATAATAAAATATCAAATTATATTTAATAACTAGATTTCTTCACAGTAACGTTCCCAGGAGGTTAACAAATAAATGAATCTTTCATTTGAAATATTTCACTAAAGTGAAAGGCAAGTGCACGCTTTTTACAAGGATAATTGTATAAATACACATATATATTTAATTTCTTTTTAATTTTCTGTGTAACCGCTATATTGTTATGGATTTGGTACTTAAATAGCTAATGTTAGGATAATTCTTTAAATGATATAAATTTTGTGCATTCTGAGTTATAATATGAGGCTTTGACATTCAGAGTGTCCTTATAGTCAAAATGATATAAATTTTGTGCATTCACAGTGTCCTTATAGTCAAATTTTGTGTGCATTCTGAGTGTCGTTATAGTGGAATGCAGATTCTGATTTATAATATGAAGGATGAGATGTGAATTTCTGTCTTGCGACGACGAGTGTTCTTCTTGATTTTTGGTGAATATTATTTTTGCTTGTTCTTCTCGATATGGCCAGTAATAGCAAACCACCAGATAGAGGCAAAATTCCTTGGCATGCAACTTTCAGCGATTATGATAGCGATAATGATTCTACTTATTCGAATTATTCAAGAAAATCGACTACATCCAAAGAGATGCCTGTAATTGCTTCAGATGACCCGGCGCTTCAAAGTATACTAATTTCTACTACGAAAAATAAACCCCAGAGAAAAGAAAAGAAAACTGCAGGAAGTCCTAAGAAAATAGCCGATAATACTAAGAAATTCAAACCCTCCGCTTCAAATTTTGAAGCAGTAGTTAACAAACACAGAAAAGTTTTTCCTAATTTAACAGAAGCTATCTCGCAAGAATATTTTAATACTCAGCTTCCGACTAACCCAAAAGATCTCTCACTCAAATTAGAAAACGAAATCGACGATAAATTAAATTGTTTTGAGTCTATGAAGACATTAACCTCCCCACCAGCGATAGAAATGCGTTGAAAGTTACAAGAAGAAATTCAACAAAAGCAGTTCATTTTAGCAAGTATTCAGAACACCCCGAAGCTCGCAAATTCGAAAACAGATGATAAAACAATAAATCAGAAGGATTGGCAAACTCCAAAGAAAACCGCGAAAATTTCCGAGTCTATCCCACTAGCAGCTATTCCGCAAAATAACAGATTTGAAACTCTTAACGAAAATATCGAAGATATGGAAGTTACAGATGAAACGCAGATGACTACTACACAGAATAAAGCAGAAAATAAAACGAAAATTTCCCCATTAGTCATTCCAGAAAACGATGTTGGTTGGCCTGAAATTGACAAAATGCTCAAAGAGATATGTAAAAACGAATTTGAAGTTACAATCAACGAAGAACAGATTTTCCTTTACACTACCACCGAAGCCGATTATAAAGCTACAGTTGATAAATTCAAGAAAGCAAAGATTAGTTTTCATACGTACCAAATTTCCTCAGCCTCTTCAATTAAAGTTATACTGAAGAATATCCCAAGATCCTACACAGAGCAAGCAATTCATGCAGACTTAGAACGCAGAAGCTTCCCTATAATTAAAGTAAAGCAGTTCATGAAGAAAGCAGAAGACCAAATTATCCATTTACCTATATTTTTCCTTGAACTAAAAAGAAATTCTGCAGGAGAGAAAATTCATCAATTAAACAATATGTTCGGATTCAATATCACAATAGAAAAATATCAGCCCAGAAAACGCCCAATTCAATGTTTCAATTGCCAGGAGTTCGGGCACTCCCAAAATAACTACTTTAAAAAGGTCAGGTGCTGTAAGTGCGGACAAAATCACCGATCCAATACCTGTAAATTAAAATCAGATGAAAAACCAACCAGCATTTACTGTCAAGAAAATCACGTTTCTTCTTATCGTGGTTGTAAGGTATACAGAAAAAGATTCAATCATTTAGAGAAGATAGAAAAACCATAAAAAATTCCTACTAAAGATGACTTCCCCAAATTTATTTAAGCTTCAGGCAAAACTAATCAAGAAATGCCCAAAAACCTTTACAGGGACAAAGTTAAGCAGAAAAACCCGCAGGAAAATTTAGCAGAAATCATTAACATTTTCAAAGATCAGAAAACCCTTTTTCTTATGAAATCAATAACCACAATAGTTCAGAGAATTAAATCAGCTAAATCAAATATGCAGAAACTTTGCCTAGCTTTCCAAGCCATTGAGGTGATTCTGAACTGTGCAGATAAAGATTAATTCGCAGCTTCTCTCAAGACAAGCATAGGCGAGCGGCAGAAATTCTCAAGTTGCAGATCCTCACATCGTGGGCCACGTTTACTTCTCTTCTAGAGACTCTGCGCTAGGTGCAAAAAGTACGTTCCATCTTACTGGATTCAACTCATCATTAAAGACACCCTACATATAATGTATTGGTAAAGGCCGCACTAGGCCGATTGCCTCTTAATTGTGTTATGACATAGACATAAGTAGTGGAATATAATAAAGTATAATCAATTTATAGTTTGAGTATTTACTTTCTGTTTTGTGTTCACAGTACTTTTAATGGTAGCATTCATTAATGACAGCATGCGATTACATAATGTAGAAATTATAGCAATTACATAATGTAGGAAATGTAGAAATAAAACCAAATGGCGCGAAAAGTAAAGGAAAAAGGGCGGGAGCAATCTGTGGTCTCTAACTCGTCACTGCGAGGTGTGGTTAGGTTTGGGTTCTAGTGGCAGGAGCGAAATTGGGTGTGGTTAGCGAACTCAATCTTTCTAAGCCACGACTCCTTGTGCTACCCGTGTAAAACACGGCGACACGCTAAGTATACATTTGCAACTGCTTACCAGTACTGACGTAAAAACATTATTAAATGGAGTTTATATTGCCGTGCAATGCGTGTCCGGGTCACCAATAAACTTTATTAAAAATAAAATAGTTTCTTGCTATGCAATGGAGACTATTTTTAATATCATGGAAATGGTATAGTAAGAGTAAACTGTCAGAACAGTTTTTTCACATAGCTTTGAAGCAGTGTGCACCACTCATGGTACATTCAGTGATTCTCATTAAGATAATATTTTCCAGTATAAGTATCATTGGACATTCTTATTTTACAGTATTTTAAAGTATGTATTTTACAATATGTGAAAGAATATATATTTAAATAGAATATATATATTAACGGAATTAAGTGTTACACTTTTCCCAGAACCGTTTTAATTTGAATGAAATATTTTCACAAGTTTTTCCTAATTACATTAGAAAGATATCTGAAGGTAATTTTTCGATTTTATTCAGTTAATGATTACAAAAATTAAAGTTTATTGTATTATTAATATTGTAATCACGCATTATCTCTTTTCTGTTTCCAGAGCTTCTTTCTGAAATGCTTAAAAATATGACATGATTTTTAGCTTCTCAGGCATCTTTTAAATAAAAAATCATAGTAATTCTACAATTAATGCTCTCTTTGGTTCATTTCAAATTAGAGAAGTTAAATATTGGAGCAGATTTCTGATTTCCATGTGCAAATTTTATAATAACAATTCTGATTGGGATAAAGGGGGTTTGTTAATATTAAATTGCAATATTAACTTTTAACTGAATTATTATATTATTGTAATAATAACTATTTTAATATTAACTTTTAACTGAATAATAATATATAAGTTGCACTATTAACTTTTAACTGAAGTATTATAAAATGCAAGCAAATAATTCTTTTAATTACTTAATCAAAAATATTTTTGGCCTTTAAAAATTGCTTTAAAAGTTTTATAAATAAATTATTTATTATTTTTATTTAGTTATTTATTTTTGTCAACAGAATTTCAGCTTATGTTTATAATAAAATATCAAATTATATTTAATAACTAGATTTCTTCACAGTAACGTTCCCAGGAGGTTAACAAATAAATGAATCTTTCATTTGAAATATTTCACTAAAGTGAAAGGCAAGTGCACGCTTTTTACAAGGATAATTGTATAAATACACATATATATTTAATTTCTTTTTAATTTTCTGTGTAACCGCTATATTGTTATGGATTTGGTACTTAAATAGCTAATGTTAGGATAATTCTTTAAATGATATAAATTTTGTGCATTCTGAGTTATAATATGAGGCTTTGACATTCAGAGTGTCCTTATAGTCAAAATGATATAAATTTTGTGCATTCACAGTGTCCTTATAGTCAAATTTTGTGTGCATTCTGAGTGTCGTTATAGTGGAATGCAGATTCTGATTTATAATATGAAGGATGAGATGTGAATTTCTGTCTTGCGACGACGAGTGTTCTTCTTGATTTTTGGTGAATATTATTTTTGCTTGTTCTTCTCGATATGGCCAGTAATAGCAAACCACCAGATAGAGGCAAAATTCCTTGGCATGCAACTTTCAGCGATTATGATAGCGATAATGATTCTACTTATTCGAATTATTCAAGAAAATCGACTACATCCAAAGAGATGCCTGTAATTGCTTCAGATGACCCGGCGCTTCAAAGTATACTAATTTCTACTACGAAAAATAAACCCCAGAGAAAAGAAAAGAAAACTGCAGGAAGTCCTAAGAAAATAGCCGATAAGACTAAGAAATTCAAACCCTCCGCTTCAAATTTTGAAGCAGTAGTTAACAAACACAGAAAAGTTTTTCCTAATTTAACAGAAGCTATCTCGCAAGAATATTTTAATACTCAGCTTCCGACTAACCCAAAAGATCTCTCACTCAAATTAGAAAACGAAATCGACGATAAATTAAATTGTTTTGAGTCTATGAATACATTAACCTCCCCACCAGCGATAGAAATGCGTTGAAAGTTACAAGAAGAAATTCAACAAAAGCAGTTCATTTTAGCAAGTATTCAGAACACCCCGAAGCTCGCAAATTCGAAAACAGATGATAAAACAATAAATCAGAAGGATTGGCAAACTCCAAAGAAAACCGCGAAAATTTCCGAGTCTATCCCACTAGCAGCTATTCCGCAAAATAACAGATTTGAAACTCTTAACGAAAATATCGAAGATATGGAAGTTACAGATGAAACGCAGATGACTACTACACAGAATAAAGCAGAAAATAAAACGAAAATTTCCCCATTAGTCATTCCAGAAAACGATGTTGGTTGGCCTGAAATTGACAAAATGCTCAAAGAGATATGTAAAAACGAATTTGAAGTTACAATCAACGAAGAACAGATTTTCCTTTACACTACCACCGAAGCCGATTATAAAGCTACAGTTGATAAATTCAAGAAAGCAAAGATTAGTTTTCATACGTACCAAATTTCCTCAGCCTCTTCAATTAAAGTTATACTGAAGAATATCCCAAGATCCTACACAGAGCAAGCAATTCATGCAGACTTAGAACGCAGAAGCTTCCCTATAATTAAAGTAAAGCAGTTCATGAAGAAAGCAGAAGACCAAATTATCCATTTACCTATATTTTTCCTTGAACTAAAAAGAAATTCTGCAGGAGAGAAAATTCATCAATTAAACAATATGTTCGGATTCAATATCACAATAGAAAAATATCAGCCCAGAAAACGCCCAATTCAATGTTTCAATTGCCAGGAGTTCGGGCACTCCCAAAATAACTACTTTAAAAAGGTCAGGTGCTGTAAGTGCGGACAAAATCACCGATCCAATACCTGTAAATTAAAATCAGATGAAAAACCAACCAGCATTTACTGTCAAGAAAATCACGTTTCTTCTTATCGTGGTTGTAAGGTATACAGAAAAAGATTCAATCATTTAGAGAAGATAGAAAAACCATAAAAAATTCCTACTAAAGATGACTTCCCCAAATTTATTTAAGCTTCAGGCAAAACTAATCAAGAAATGCCCAAAAACCTTTACAGGGACAAAGTTAAGCAGAAAAACCCGCAGGAAAATTTAGCAGAAATCATTAACATTTTCAAAGATCAGAAAACCCTTTTTCTTATGAAATCAATAACCACAATAGTTCAGAGAATTAAATCAGCTAAATCAAATATGCAGAAACTTTGCCTAGCTTTCCAAGCCATTGAGGTGATTCTGAACTGTGCAGATAAAGATTAATTCGCAGCTTCTCTCAAGACAAGCATAGGCGAGCGGCAGAAATTCTCAAGTTGCAGATCCTCACATCGTGGGCCACGTTTACTTCTCTTCTAGAGACTCTGCGCTAGGTGCAAAAAGTACGTTCCATCTTACTGGATTCAACTCATCATTAAAGACACCCTACATATAATGTATTGGTAAAGGCCGCACTAGGCCGATTGCCTCTTAATTGTGTTATGACATAGACATAAGTAGTGGAATATAATAAAGTATAATCAATTTATAGTTTGAGTATTTACTTTCTGTTTTGTGTTCACAGTACTTTTAATGGTAGCATTCATTAATGACAGCATGCGATTACATAATGTAGAAATTATAGCAATTACATAATGTAGGAAATGTAGAAATAAAACCAAATGGCGCGAAAAGTAAAGGAAAAAGGGCGGGAGCAATCTGTGGTCTCTAACTCGTCACTGCGAGGTGTGGTTAGGTTTGGGTTCTAGTGGCAGGAGCGAAATTGGGTGTGGTTAGCGAACTCAATCTTTCTAAGCCACGACTCCTTGTGCTACCCGTGTAAAACACGGCGACACGCTAAGTATACATTTGCAACTGCTTACCAGTACTGACGTAAAAACATTATTAAATGGAGTTTATATTGCCGTGCAATGCGTGTCCGGGTCACCAATAAACTTTATTAAAAATAAAATAGTTTCTTGCTATGCAATGGAGACTATTTTTAATATCATGGAAATGGTATAGTAAGAGTAAACTGTCAGAACAGTTTTTTCACATAGCTTTGAAGCAGTGTGCACCACTCATGGTACATTCAGTGATTCTCATTAAGATAATATTTTCCAGTATAAGTATCATTGGACATTCTTATTTTACAGTATTTTAAAGTATGTATTTTACAATATGTGAAAGAATATATATTTAAATAGAATATATATATGTTAACGGAATTAAGTGTTACACTTTTCCCAGAACCGTTTTAATTTGAATGAAATATTTTCACAAGTTTTTCCTAATTACATTAGAAAGATATCTGAAGGTAATTATTCGATTTTATTCAGTTAATGATTACAAAAATTAAAGTTTATTGTATTATTAATATTGTAATCACGCATTATCTCTTTTCTGTTTCCAGAGCTTCTTTCTGAAATGCTTAAAAATATGACATGATTTTTAGCTTCTCAGGCATCTTTTAAATAAAAAATAATAGTAATTCTACAATTAATGCTCTCTTTGGTTCATTTCAAATTAGAGAAGTTAAATATTGGAGCAGATTTCTGATTTCCATGTGCAAATTTTATAATAACAATTCTGATTGGGATAAAGGGGGTTTGTTAATATTAAATTGCAATATTAACTTTTAACTGAATTATTATATTATTGTAATAATAACTATTTTAATATTAACTTTTAACTGAATAATAATATATAAGTTGCACTATTAACTTTTAACTGAAGTATTATAAAATGCAAGCAAATAATTCTTTTAATTACTTAATCAAAAATATTTTTGGCCTTTAAAAATTGCTTTAAAAGTTTTATAAATAATTTATTTATTATTTTTATTTAGTTATTTATTTTTGTCAACAGAATTTCAGCTTATGTTTATAATAAAATATCAAATTATATTTAATAACTAGATTTCTTCACAGTAACGTTCCCAGGAGGTTAACAAATAAATGAATCTTTCATTTGAAATATTTCACTAAAGTGAAAGACAAGTACACGCTTTCTACAAGGATAATTGTATAAATACACATATATATTTAATTTCTTTTTAATTTTCTGTGTAACCGCTATATTGTTATGGATTTGGTACTTAAATAGCTAATGTTAGGATAATTCTTTAAATGATATAAATTTTGTGCATTCTGATTTATAATATGAGGCTTTGACATTCAGAGTGTCCTTATAGTCAACATGATATAAATTTTGTGCATTCAGAGTGTCCTTATAGTCAAATTTTGTGTGCATTCTGAGTGTCGTTATAGTGGAATGCAGATTCTGATTTATAATATGAAGGATGAGATGTGAATTTCTGTCTTGCGACGACGACTGTTCTTCTTGATTTTTGGTGAATATTATTTTTGCTTGTTCTTCTCGATATGGCCAGTAATAGCAAACCATCAGATAGAGGCAAAATTCCTTGGCATGCAACTTTCAGCGATTATGATAGCGATAATGATTCTACTTATTCGAATTATTCAAGAAAATCGACTACATCCAAAGAGATGCCTGTAATTGCTTTAGATGACCCGGCGCTTCAAAGTATACTAATTTCTACTACGAAAAGTAAACCCCAGAGAAAAGAAAAGAAAACTGCAGGAAGTCCTAAGAAAATAGCCGATAATACTAAGAAATTCAAACCCTCCGCTTCAAATTTTGAAGCAGTAGTTAACAAACACAGAAAAGTTTTTCCTAATTTAACAGAAGCTATCTCGCAAGAATATTTTAATACTCAGCTTCCGACTAACCCAAAAGATCTCTCACTCAAATTAGAAAACGAAATCGACGATAAATTAAATTGTTTTGAGTCTATGAAGACATTAACCTCCCCACCAGCGATAGAAATGCGTTGAAAGTTACAAGAAGAAATTCAACAAAAGCAGTTCATTTTAGCAAGTATTCAGAACACCCCGAAGCTCGCAAATTCGAAAACAGATGATAAAACAATAAATCAGAAGGATTGGCAAACTCCAAAGAAAACCGCGAAAATTTCCGAGTCTATCCCACTAGCAGCTATTCCGCAAAATAACAGATTTGAAACTCTTAACGAAAATATCGAAGATATGGAAGTTACAGATGAAACGCAGATGACTACTACACAGAATAAAGCAGAAAATAAAACGAAAATTTCCCCATTAGTCATTCCAGAAAACGATGTTGGTTGGCCTGAAATTGACAAAATGCTCAAAGAGATATGTAAAAACGAATTTGAAGTTACAATCAACGAAGAACAGATTTTCCTTTACACTACCACCGAAGCCGATTATAAAGCTACAGTTGATAAATTCAAGAAAGCAAAGATTAGTTTTCATACGTACCAAATTTCCTCAGCCTCTTCAATTAAAGTTATACTGAAGAATATCCCAAGATCCTACACAGAGCAAGCAATTCATGCAGACTTAGAACGCAGAAGCTTCCCTATAATTAAAGTAAAGCAGTTCATGAAGAAAGCAGAAGAGCAAATTATCCATTTACCTATATTTTTCCTTGAACTAAAAAGAAATTCTGCAGGAGAGAAAATTCATCAATTAAACAATATGTTCGGATTCAATATCACAATAGAAAAATATCAGCCCAGAAAACGCCCAATTCAATGTTTCAATTGCCAGGAGTTCGGGCACTCCCAAAATAACTACTTTAAAAAGGTCAGGTGCTGTAAGTGCGGACAAAATCACCGATGTATCACCGAATCACCTGTAAATTAAAATCAGATGAAAAACCAACCAGCATTTACTGTCAAGAAAATCACGTTTCTTCTTATCGTGGTTGTAAGGTATACAGAAAAAGATTCAATCATTTAGAGAAGATAGAAAAACCATAAAAAATTCCTACTAAAGATGACTTCCCCAAATTTATTTAAGCTTCAGGCAAAACTAATCAAGAAATGCCCAAAAACCTTTACAGGGACAAAGTTAAGCAGAAAAACCCGCAGGAAAATTTAGCAGAAATCATTAACATTTTCAAAGATCAGAAAACCCTTTTTCTTATGAAATCAATAACCACAATAGTTCAGAGAATTAAATCAGCTAAATCAAATATGTAGAAACTTTGCCTAGCTTTCCAAGCCATTGAGGTGATTCTGAACTGTGCAGATAAAGATTAATTCGCAGCTTCTCTCAAGACAAGCATAGGCGAGCGGCAGAAATTCTCAAGTTGCAGATCCTCACATCGTGGGCCACGTTTACTTCTCTTCTAGAGACTCTGCGCTAGGTGCAAAAAGTACGTTCCATCTTACTGGATTCAACTCATCATTAAAGACACCCTACATATAATGTATTGGTAAAGGCCGCACTAGGCCGATTGCCTCTTAATTGTGTTATGACATAGACATAAGTAGTGGAATATAATAAAGTATAATCAATTTATAGTTTGAGTATTTACTTTCTGTTTTGTGTTCACAGTACTTTTAATGGTAGCATTCATTAATGACAGCATGCGATTACATAATGTAGAAATTATAGCAATTACATAATGTAGGAAATGTAGAAATAAAACCAAATGGCGCGAAAAGTAAAGGAAAAAGGGCGGGAGCAATCTGTGGTCTCTAACTCGTCACTGCGAGGTGTGGTTAGGTTTGGGTTCTAGTGGCAGGAGCGAAATTGGGTGTGGTTAGCGAACTCAATCTTTCTAAGCCACGACTCCTTGTGCTACCCGTGTAAAACACGGCGACACGCTAAGTATACATTTGCAACTGCTTACCAGTACTGACGTAAAAACATTATTAAATGGAGTTTATATTGCCGTGCAATGCGTGTCCGGGTCACCAATAAACTTTATTAAAAATAAAATAGTTTCTTGCTATGCAATGGAGACTATTTTTAATATCATGGAAATGGTATAGTAAGAGTAAACTGTCAGAACTGTTTTTTCACATAGCTTTGAAGCAGTGTGCACCACTCATGGTACATTCAGTGATTCTCATCAAGATAATATTTTCCAGTATAAGTATCATTGGACATTCTTATTTTACAGTATTTTAAAGTATGTATTTTACAATATGTGAAAGAATATATATTTAAATAGAATATATATATTAACGGAATTAAGTGTTACACTTTTCCCAGAACCGTTTTAATTTGAATGAAATATTTTCACAAGTTTTTCCTAATTACATTAGAAAGATATCTGAAGGTAATTATTCGATTTTATTCAGTTAATGATTACAAAAATTAAAGTTTATTGTATTATTAATATTGTAATCACGCATTATCTCTTTTCTGTTTCCAGAGCTTCTTTCTGAAATGCTTAAAAATATGACATGATTTTTAGCTTCTCAGGCATCTTTTAAATAAAAAATCATAGTAATTCTACAATTAATGCTCTCTTTGGTTCATTTCAAATTAGAGAAGTTAAATATTGGAGCAGATTTCTGATTTCCATGTGCAAATTTTATAATAACAATTCTGATTGGGATAAAGGGGGTTTGTTAATATTAAATTGCAATATTAACTTTTAACTGAATTATTATATTATTGTAATAATAACTATTTTAATATTAACTTTTAACTGAATAATAATATATAAGTTGCACTATTAACTTTTAACTGAAGTATTATAAAATGCAAGCAAATAATTCTTTTAATTACTTAATCAAAAATATTTTTGGCCTTTAAAAATTGCTTTAAAAGTTTTATAAATAATTTATTTATTATTTTTATTTAGTTATTTATTTTTGTCAACAGAATTTCAGCTTATGTTTATAATAAAATATCAAATTATATTTAATAACTAGATTTCTTCACAGTAACGTTCCCAGGAGGTTAACAAATAAATGAATCTTTCATTTGAAATATTTCACTAAAGTGAAAGACAAGTACACGCTTTCTACAAGGATAATTGTATAAATACACATATATATTTAATTTCTTTTTAATTTTCTGTGTAACCGCTATATTGTTATGGATTTGGTACTTAAATAGCTAATGTTAGGATAATTCTTTAAATGATATAAATTTTGTGCATTCTGATTTATAATATGAGGCTTTGACATTCAGAGTGTCCTTATAGTCAACATGATATAAATTTTGTGCATTCAGAGTGTCCTTATAGTCAAATTTTGTGTGCATTCTGAGTGTCGTTATAGTGGAATGCAGATTCTGATTTATAATATGAAGGATGAGATGTGAATTTCTGTCTTGCGACGACGACTGTTCTTCTTGATTTTTGGTGAATATTATTTTTGCTTGTTCTTCTCGATATGGCCAGTAATAGCAAACCACCAGATAGAGGCAAAATTCCTTGGCATGCAACTTTCAGCGATTATGATAGCGATAATGATTCTACTTATTCGAATTATTCAAGAAAATCGACTACATCCAAAGAGATGCCTGTAATTGCTTTAGATGACCCGGCGCTTCAAAGTATACTAATTTCTACTACGAAAAGTAAACCCCAGAGAAAAGAAAAGAAAACTGCAGGAAGTCCTAAGAAAATAGCCGATAATACTAAGAAATTCAAACCCTCCGCTTCAAATTTTGAAGCAGTAGTTAACAAACACAGAAAAGTTTTTCCTAATTTAACAGAAGCTATCTCGCAAGAATATTTTAATACTCAGCTTCCGACTAACCCAAAAGATCTCTCACTCAAATTAGAAAACGAAATCGACGATAAATTAAATTGTTTTGAGTCTATGAAGACATTAACCTCCCCACCAGCGATAGAAATGCGTTCAAAGTTACAAGAAGAAATTCAACAAAAGCAGTTCATTTTAGCAAGTATTCAGAACACCCCGAAGCTCGCAAATTCGAAAACAGATGATAAAACAATAAATCAGAAGGATTGGCAAACTCCAAAGAAAACCGCGAAAATTTCCGAGTCTATCCCACTAGCAGCTATTCCGCAAAATAACAGATTTGAAACTCTTAACGAAAATATCGAAGATATGGAAGTTACAGATGAAACGCAGATGACTACTACACAGAATAAAGCAGAAAATAAAACGAAAATTTCCCCATTAGTCATTCCAGAAAACGATGTTGGTTGGCCTGAAATTGACAAAATGCTCAAAGAGATATGTAAAAACGAATTTGAAGTTACAATCAACGAAGAACAGATTTTCCTTTACACTACCACCGAAGCCGATTATAAAGCTACAGTTGATAAATTCAAGAAAGCAAAGATTAGTTTTCATACGTACCAAATTTCCTCAGCCTCTTCAATTAAAGTTATACTGAAGAATATCCCAAGATCCTACACAGAGCAAGCAATTCATGCAGACTTAGAACGCAGAAGCTTCCCTATAATTAAAGTAAAGCAGTTCATGAAGAAAGCAGAAGACCAAATTATCCATTTACCTATATTTTTCCTTGAACTAAAAAGAAATTCTGCAGGAGAGAAAATTCATCAATTAAACAATATGTTCGGATTCAATATCACAATAGAAAAATATCAGCCCAGAAAACGCCCAATTCAATGTTTCAATTGCCAGGAGTTCGGGCACTCCCAAAATAACTACTTTAAAAAGGTCAGGTGCTGTAAGTGCGGACAAAATCACCGATCCAATACCTGTAAATTAAAATCAGATGAAAAACCAACCAGCATTTACTGTCAAGAAAATCACGTTTCTTCTTATCGTGGTTGTAAGGTATACAGAAAAAGATTCAATCATTTAGAGAAGATAGAAAAACCATAAAAAATTCCTACTAAAGATGACTTCCCCAAATTTATTTAAGCTTCAGGCAAAACTAATCAAGAAATGCCTAAAAACCTTTACAGGGACAAAGTTAAGCAGAAAAACCCGCAGGAAAATTTAGCAGAAATCATTAACATTTTCAAAGATCAGAAAACCCTTTTTCTTATGAAATCAATAACCACAATAGTTCAGAGAATTAAATCAGCTAAATCAAATATGCAGAAACTTTGCCTAGCTTTCCAAGCCATTGAGGTGATTCTGAACTGTGCAGATAAAGATTAATTCGCAGCTTCTCTCAAGACAAGCATAGGCGAGCGGCAGAAATTCTCAAGTTGCAGATCCTCACATCGTGGACCACGTTTACTTCTCTTCTAGAGACTCTGCACTAGGTGCAAAAAGTACGTTCCATCTTACTGGATTCAACTCATCATTAAAGACACCCTACATATAATGTATTGGTAAAGGCCGCACTAGGCCGATTGCCTCTTAATTGTGTTATGACATAGACATAAGTAGTGGAGTATAATAAAGTATAATCAATTTATAGTTTGAGTATTTACTTTCTGTTTTGTGTTCACAGTACTTTTAATGGTAGCATTCATTAATGACAGCATGCGATTACATAATGTAGAAATTATAGCAATTACATAATGTAGGAAATGTAGAAATAAAACCAAATGGCGCGAAAAGTAAAGGAAAAAGGGCGGGAGCAATCTGTGGTCTCTAACTCGTCACTGCGAGGTGTGGTTAGGTTTGGGTTCTAGTGGCAGGAGCGAAATTGGGTGTGGTTAGCGAACTCAATCTTTCTAAGCCACGACTCCTTGTGCTACCCGTGTAAAACACGGCGACACGCTAAGTATACATTTGCAACTGCTTACCAGTACTGACGTAAAAACATTATTAAATGGAGTTTATATTGCCGTGCAATGCGTGTCCGGGTCACCAATAAACTTTATTAAAAATAAAATAGTTTCTTGCTATGCAATGGAGACTATTTTTAATATCATGGAAATGGTATAGTAAGAGTAAACTGTCAGAACAGTTTTTTCACATAGCTTTGAAGCAGTGTGCACCACTCATGGTACATTCAGTGATTGTCATTAAGATAATATTTTCCAGTATAAGTATCATTGGACATTCTTATTTTACAGTATTTTAAAGTATGTATTTTACAATATGTGAAAGAATATATATTTAAATAGAATATATATATTAACGGAATTAAGTGTTACACTTTTCCCAGAACCGTTTTAATTTGAATGAAATATTTTCACAAGTTTTTCCTAATTACATTAGAAAGATATCTGAAGGTAATTATTCGATTTTATTCAGTTAATGATTACAAAAATTAAAGTTTATTGTATTATTAATATTGTAATCACGCATTATCTCTTTTCTGTTTCCAGAGCTTCTTTCTGAAATGCTTAAAAATATGACATGATTTTTAGCTTCTCAGGCATCTTTTAAATAAAAAATCATAGTAATTCTACAATTAATGCTCTCTTTGGTTCATTTCAAATTAGAGAAGTTAAATATTGGAGCAGATTTCTGATTTCCATGTGCAAATTTTATAACAATTCTGATTGGGATAAAGGGGGTTTGTTAATATTAAATTGCAATATTAACTTTTAACTGAATTATTATATTATTGTAATAATAACTATTTTAATATTAACTTTTAACTGAATAATAATATATAAGTTGCACTATTAACTTTTAACTGAAGTATTATAAAATGCAAGCAAATAATTCTTTTAATTACTTAATCAAAAATATTTTTGGCCTTTAAAAATTGCTTTAAAAGTTTTATAAATAATTTATTTATTATTTTTATTTAGTTATTTATTTTTGTCAACAGAATTTCAGCTTATGTTTATAATAAAATATCAAATTATATTTAATAACTAGATTTCTTCACAGTAACGTTCCCAGGAGGTTAACAAATAAATGAATCTTTCATTTGAAATATTTCACTAAAGTGAAAGGCAAGTACACGCTTTTTACAAGGATAATTGTATAAATACACATATATATTTAATTTCTTTTTAATTTTCTGTGTAACCGCTATATTGTTATGGATTTGGTACTTAAATAGCTAATGTTAGGATAATTCTTTAAATGATATAAATTTTGTGCATTCTGAGTTATAATATGAGGCTTTGACATTCAGAGTCAAAATGATATAAATTTTGTGCATTCAGAGTGTCCTTATAGTCAAATTTTGTGTGCATTCTGAGTGTCGTTATAGTGGAATGCAGATTCTGATTTATAATATGAAGGATGAGATGTGAATTTCTGTCTTGCGACGACGAGTGTTCTTCTTGATTTTTGGTGAATATTATTTTTGCTTGTTCTTCTCGATATGGCCAGTAATAGCAAACCACCAGATAGAGACAAAATTCCTTGGCATGCAACTTTCAGCGATTATGATAGCGATAATGATTCTACTTATTCGAATTATTCAAGAAAATCGACTACATCCAAAGAGATGCCTGTAATTGCTTCAGATGACCCGGCGCTTCAAAGTATACTAATTTCTACTACGAAAAGTAAACCCCAGAGAAAAGAAAAGAAAACTGCAGGAAGTCCTAAGAAAATAGCCGATAATACTAAGAAATTCAAACCCTCCGCTTCAAATTTTGAAGCAGTAGTTAACAAACACAGAAAAGTTTTTCCTAATTTAACAGAAGCTATCTCGCAAGAATATTTTAATACTCAGCTTCCGACTAACCCAAAAGATCTCTCACTCAAATTAGAAAACGAAATCGACGATAAATTAAATTGTTTTGAGTCTATGAAGACATTAACCTCCCCACCAGCGATAGAAATGCGTTGAAAGTTACAAGAAGAAATTCAACAAAAGCAGTTCATTTTAGCAAGTATTCAGAACACCCCGAAGCTCGCAAATTCGAAAACAGATGATAAAACAATAAATCAGAAGGATTGGCAAACTCCAAAGAAAACCGCGAAAATTTCCGAGTCTATCCCACTAGCAGCTATTCCGCAAAATAACAGATTTGAAACTCTTAACGAAAATATCGAAGATATGGAAGTTACAGATGAAACGCAGATGACTACTACACAGAATAAAGCAGAAAATAAAACGAAAATTTCCCCATTAGTCATTCCAGAAAACGATGTTGGTTGGCCTGAAATTGACAAAATGCTCAAAGAGATATGTAAAAACGAATTTGAAGTTACAATCAACGAAGAACAGATTTTCCTTTACACTACCACCGAAGCCGATTATAAAGCTACAGTTGATAAATTCAAGAAAGCAAAGATTAGTTTTCATACGTACCAAATTTCCTCAGCCTCTTCAATTAAAGTTATACTGAAGAATATCCCAAGATCCTACACAGAGCAAGCAATTCATGCAGACTTAGAACGCAGAAGCTTCCCTATAATTAAAGTAAAGCAGTTCATGAAGAAAGCAGAAGACCAAATTATCCATTTACCTATATTTTTCCTTGAACTAAAAAGAAATTCTGCAGGAGAGAAAATTCATCAATTAAACAATATGTTCGGATTCAATATCACAATAGAAAAATATCAGCCCAGAAAACGCCCAATTCAATGTTTCAATTGCCAGGAGTTCGGGCACTCCCAAAATAACTACTTTAAAAAGGTCAGGTGCTGTAAGTGCGGACAAAATCACCGATGTATCACCGAATCACCTGTAAATTAAAATCAGATGAAAAACCAACCAGCATTTACTGTCAAGAAAATCACGTTTCTTCTTATCGTGGTTGTAAGGTATACAGAAAAAGATTCAATCATTTAGAGAAGATAGAAAAACCATAAAAAATTCCTACTAAAGATGACTTCCCCAAATTTATTTAAGCTTCAGGCAAAACTAATCAAGAAATGCCCAAAAACCTTTACAGGGACAAAGTTAAGCAGAAAAACCCGCAGGAAAATTTAGCAGAAATCATTAACATTTTCAAAGATCAGAAAACCCTTTTTCTTATGAAATCAATAACCACAATAGTTCAGAGAATTAAATCAGCTAAATCAAATATGCAGAAACTTTGCCTAGCTTTCCAAGCCATTGAGGTGATTCTGAACTGTGCAGATAAAGATTAATTCGCAGCTTCTCTCAAGACAAGCATAGGCGAGCGGCAGAAATTCTCAAGTTGCAGATCCTCACATCGTGGGCCACGTTTACTTCTCTTCTAGAGACTCTGCGCTAGGTGCAAAAAGTACGTTCCATCTTACTGGATTCAACTCATCATTAAAGACACCCTACATATAATGTATTGGTAAAGGCCGCACTAGGCCGATTGCCTCTTAATTGTGTTATGACATAGACATAAGTAGTGGAATATAATAAAGTATAATCAATTTATAGTTTGAGTATTTACTTTCTGTTTTGTGTTCACAGTACTTTTAATGGTAGCATTCATTAATGACAGCATGCGATTACATAATGTAGAAATTATAGCAATTACATAATGTAGGAAATGTAGAAATAAAACCAAATGGCGCGAAAAGTAAAGGAAAAAGGGCGGGAGCAATCTGTGGTCTCTAACTCGTCACTGCGAGGTGTGGTTAGGTTTGGGTTCTAGTGGCAGGAGCGAAATTGGGTGTGGTTAGCGAACTCAATCTTTCTAAGCCACGACTCCTTGTGCTACCCGTGTAAAACACGGCGACACGCTAAGTATACATTTGCAACTGCTTACCAGTACTGACGTAAAAACATTATTAAATGGAGTTTATATTGCCGTGCAATGCGTGTCCGGGTCACCAATAAACTTTATTAAAAATAAAATAGTTTCTTGCTATGCAATGGAGACTATTTTTAATATCATGGAAATGGTATAGTAAGAGTAAACTGTCAGAACAGTTTTTTCACATAGCTTTGAAGCAGTGTGCACCACTCATGGTACATTCAGTGATTCTCATTAAGATAATATTTTCCAGTATAAGTATCATTGGACATTCTTATTTTACAGTATTTTAAAGTATGTATTTTACAATATGTGAAAGAATATATATTTAAATAGAATATATATATTAACGGAATTAAATGTTACACTTTTCCCAGAACCGTTTTAATTTGAATGAAATATTTTCACAAGTTTTCCCTAATTACATTAGAAAGATATCTGAAGGTAATTATTCGATTTTATTCAGTTAATGATTACAAAAATTAAAGTTTATTGTATTATTAATATTGTAATCACGCATTATCTCTTTTCTGTTTCCAGAGCTTCTTTCTGAAATGCTTAAAAATATGACATGATTTTTAGCTTCTCAGGCATCTTTTAAATAAAAAATCATAGTAATTCTACAATTAATGCTCTCTTTGGTTCATTTCAAATTAGAGAAGTTAAATATTGGAGCAGATTTCTGATTTCCATGTGCAAATTTTATAATAACAATTCTGATTGGGATAAAGGGGGTTTGTTAATATTAAATTGCAATATTAACTTTTAACTGAATTATTATATTATTGTAATAATAACTATTTTAATATTAACTTTTAACTGAATAATAATATATAAGTTGCACTATTAACTTTTAACTGAAGTATTATAAAATGCAAGCAAATAATTCTTTTAATTACTTAATCAAAAATATTTTTGGCCTTTAAAAATTGCTTTAAAAGTTTTATAAATAATTTATTTATTATTTTTATTTAGTTATTTATTTTTGTCAACAGAATTTCAGCTTATGTTTATAATAAAATATCAAATTATATTTAATAACTAGATTTCTTCACAGTAACGTTCCCAGGAGGTTAACAAATAAATGAATCTTTCATTTGAAATATTTCACTAAAGTGAAAGGCAAGTACACGCTTTTTACAAGGATAATTGTATAAATACACATATATATTTAATTTCTTTTTAATTTTCTGTGTAACCGCTATATTGTTATGGATTTGGTACTTAAATAGCTAATGTTAGGATAATTCTTTAAATGATATAAATTTTGTGCATTCTGAGTTATAATATGAGGCTTTGACATTCAGAGTGTCCTTATAGTCAAAATGATATAAATTTTGTGCATTCAGAGTGTCCTTATAGTCAAATTTTGTGTGCATTCTGAGTGTCGTTATAGTGGAATGCAGATTCTGATTTATAATATGAAGGATGAGATGTGAATTTCTCTCTTGCGACGACGACTGTTCTTCTTGATTTTTGGTGAATATTATTTTTGCTTGTTCTTCTCGATATGGCCAGTAATAGCAAACCACCAGATAGAGGCAAAATTCCTTGGCATGCAACTTTCAGCGATTATGATAGCGATAATGATTCTACTTATTCGAATTATTCAAAAAAATCGACTACATCCAAAGAGATGCCTGTAATTGCTTCAGATGACCCGGCGCTTCAAAGTATACTAATTTCTACTACGAAAAGTAAACCCCAGAGAAAAGAAAAGAAAACTGCAGGAAGTCCTAAGAAAATAGCCGATAATACTAAGAAATTCAAACCCTCCGCTTCAAATTTTGAAGCAGTAGTTAACAAACACAGAAAAGGTTTTCCTAATTTAACAGAAGCTATCTCGCAAGAATATTTTAATACTCAGCTTCCGACTAACCCAAAAGATCTCTCACTCAAATTAGAAAACGAAATCGACGATAAATTAAATTGTTTTGAGTCTATGAAGACATTAACCTCCCCACCAGCGATAGAAATGCGTTGAAAGTTACAAGAAGAAATTCAACAAAAGCAGTTCATTTTAGCAAGTCTTCAGAACACCCCGAAGCTCGCAAATTCGAAAACAGATGATAAAACAATAAATCAGAACGATTGGCAAACTCCAAAGAAAACCGCGAAAATTTCCGAGTCTATCCCACTAGCAGCTATTCCGCAAAATAACAGATTTGAAACTCTTAACGAAAATATCGAAGATATGGAAGTTACAGATGAAACGCAGATGACTACTACACAGAATAAAGCAGAAAATAAAACGAAAATTTCCCCATTAGTCATTCCAGAAAACGATGTTGGTTGGCCTGAAATTGACAAAATGCTCAAAGAGATATGTAAAAACGAATTTGAAGTTACAATCAACGAAGAACAGATTTTCCTTTACACTACCACCGAAGCCGATTATAAAGCTACAGTTGATAAATTCAAGAAAGCAAAGATTAGTTTTCATACGTACCAAATTTCCTCAGCCTCTTCAATTAAAGTTATACTGAAGAATATCCCAAGATCCTACACAGAGCAAGCAATTCATGCAGACTTAGAACGCAGAAGCTTCCCTATAATTAAAGTAAAGCAGTTCATGAAGAAAGCAGAAGACCAAATTATCCATTTACCTATATTTTTCCTTGAACTAAAAAGAAATTCTGCAGGTGAGAAAATTCATCAATTAAACAATATGTTCGGATTCAATATCACAATAGAAAAATATCAGCCCAGAAAACGCCCAATTCAATGTTTCAATTGCCAGGAGTTCGGGCACTCCCAAAATAACTACTTTAAAACGGTCAGGTGCTGTAAGTGCGGACAAAATCACCGATCCAATACCTGTAAATTAAAATCAGATGAAAAACCAACCAGCATTTACTGTCAAGAAAATCACGTTTCTTCTTATCGTGGTTGTAAGGTATACAGAAAAAGATTCAATCATTTAGAGAAGATAGAAAAACCATACAAAATTCCTACTAAAGATGACTTCCCCAAATTTATTTAAGCTTCAGGCAAAACTAATCAAGAAATGCCTAAAAACCTTTACAGGGACAAAGTTAAGCAGAAAAACCCGCAGGAAAATTTAGCAGAAATCATTAACATTTTCAAAGATCAGAAAACCCTTTTTCTTATGAAATCAATAACCACAATAGTTCAGAGAATTAAATCAGCTAAATCAAATATGCAGAAACGTTGCCTAGCTTTCCAAGCCATTGAGGTGATTCTGAACTGTGCAGATAAAGATTAATTCGCAGCTTCTCTCAAGACAAGCATAGGCGAGCGGCAGAAATTCTCAAGTTGCAGATCCTCACATCGTGGGCCACGTTTACTTCTCTTCTAGAGACTCTGCACTAGGTGCAAAAAGTACGTTCCATCTTACTGGATTCAACTCATCATTAAAGACACCCTACATATAATGTATTGGTAAAGGCCGCAATAGGCCGATTGCTTCTTAATTGTGTTATGACATAGACATAAGTAGTGGAATATAATAAAGTATAATCAATTTATAGTTTGAGTATTTACTTTCTGTTTTGTGTTCACAGTACTTTTAATGGTAGCATTCATTAATGACAGCATGCGATTACATAATGTAGAAATTATAGCAATTACATAATGTAGGAAATGTAGAAATAAAACCAAATGGCGCGAAAAGTAAAGGAAAAAGGGCGGGAGCAATCTGTGGTCTCTAACTCGTCACTGCGAGGTGTGGTTAGGTTTGGGTTCTAGTGGCAGGAGCGAAATTGGGTGTGGTTAGCGAACTCAATCTTTCTAAGCCACGACTCCTTGTGCTACCCGTGTAAAACACGGCGACACGCTAAGTATACATTTGCAACTGCTTACCAGTACTGACGTAAAAACATTATTAAATGGAGTTTATATTGCCGTGCAATGCGTGTCCGGGTCACCAATAAACTTTATTAAAAATAAAATAGTTTCTTGCTATGCAATGGAGACTATTTTTAATATCATGGAAATGGTATAGTAAGAGTAAACTGTCAGAACAGTTTTTTCACATAGCTTTGAAGCAGTGTGCACCACTCATGGTACATTCAGTGATTCTCATTAAGATAATATTTTCCAGTATAAGTATCATTGGACATTCTTATTTTACAGTATTTTAAAGTATGTATTTTACAATATGTGAAAGAATATATATTTAAATAGAATATATATATTAACGGAATTAAATGTTACACTTTTCCCAGAACAGTTTTAATTTGAATGAAATATTTTCGCAAGTTTTCCCTAATTACATTAGAAAGATATCTGAAGGTAATTATTCGATTTTATTCAGTTAATGATTACAAAAATTAAAGTTTATTGTATTATTAATATTGTAATCACGCATTATCTCTTTTCTGTTTCCAGAGCTTCTTTCTGAAATGCTTAAAAATATGACATGATTTTTGGCTTCTCAGGCATCTTTTAAATAAAAAATCATAGTAAATCTACAATTAATGCTCTCTTTGGTTCATTTCAAATTAGAGAAGTTAAATATTGGAGCAGATTTCTGATTTCCATGTGCAAATTTTATAATAACAATTCTGATTGGGATAAAGGGGGTTTGTTAATATTAAATTGCAATATTAACTTTTAACTGAATTATTATATTATTGTAATAATAACTATTTTAATATTAACTTTTAACTGAATAATAATATATAAGTTGCACTATTAACTTTTAACTGAAGTATTATAAAATGCAAGCAAATAATTCTTTTAATTACTTAATCAAAAATATTTTTGGCCTTTAAAAATTGCTTTAAAAGTTTTATAAATAATTTATTTATTATTTTTATTTAGTTATTTATTTTTGTCAACAGAATTTCAGCTTATGTTTATAATAAAATATCAAATTATATTTAATAACTAGATTTCTTCACAGTAACGTTCCCAGGAGGTTAACAAATAAATGAATCTTTCATTTGAAATATTTCACTAAAGTGAAAGGCAAGTACACGCTTTTTACAAGGATAATTGTATAAATACACATATATATTTAATTTCTTTTTAATTTTCTGTGTAACCGCTATATTGTTATGGATTTGGTACTTAAATAGCTAATGTTAGGATAATTCTTTAAATGATATAAATTTTGTGCATTCTGAGTTATAATATGAGGCTTTGACATTCAGAGTGTCCTTATAGTCAAAATGATATAAATTTTGTGCATTCAGAGTGTCCTTATAGTCAAATTTTGTGTGCATTCTTAGTGTCGTTATAGTGGAATGCAGATTCTGATTTATAATATGAAGGATGAGATGTGAATTTCTCTCTTGCGACGACGACTGTTCTTCTTGATTTTTGGTGAATATTATTTTTGCTTGTTCTTCTCGATATGGCCAGTAATAGCAAACCACCAGATAGAGGCAAAATTCCTTGGCATGCAACTTTCAGCGATTATGATAGCGATAATGATTCTACTTATTCGAATTATTCAAAAAAATCGACTACATCCAAAGAGATGCCTGTAATTGCTTCAGATGACCCGGCGCTTCAAAGTATACTAATTTCTACTACGAAAAGTAAACCCCAGAGAAAAGAAAAGAAAACTGCAGGAAGTCCTAAGAAAATAGCCGATAATACTAAGAAATTCAAACCCTCCGCTTCAAATTTTGAAGCAGTAGTTAACAAACACAGAAAAGTTTTTCCTAATTTAACAGAAGCTATCTCGCAAGAATATTTTAATACTCAGCTTCCGACTAACCCAAAAGATCTCTCACTCAAATTAGAAAACGAAATCGACGATAAATTAAATTGTTTTGAGTCTATGAAGACATTAACCTCCCCACCAGCGATAGAAATGCGTTGAAAGTTACAAGAAGAAATTCAACAAAAGCAGTTCATTTTAGCAAGTATTCAGAACACCCCGAAGCTCGCAAATTCGAAAACAGATGATAAAACAATAAATCAGAAGGATTGGCAAACTCCAAAGAAAACCGCGAAAATTTCCGAGTCTATCCCACTAGCAGCTATTCCGCAAAATAACAGATTTGAAACTCTTAACGAAAATATCGAAGATATGGAAGTTACAGATGAAACGCAGATGACTACTACACAGAATAAAGCAGAAAATAAAACGAAAATTTCCCCATTAGTCATTCCAGAAAACGATGTTGGTTGGCCTGAAATTGACAAAATGCTCAAAGAGATATGTAAAAACGAATTTGAAGTTACAATCAACGAAGAACAGATTTTCCTTTACACTACCACCGAAGCCGATTATAAAGCTACAGTTGATAAATTCAAGAAAGCAAAGATTAGTTTTCATACGTACCAAATTTCCTCAGCCTCTTCAATTAAAGTTATACTGAAGAATATCCCAAGATCCTACACAGAGCAAGCAATTCATGCAGACTTAGAACGCAGAAGCTTCCCTATAATTAAAGTAAAGCAGTTCATGAAGAAAGCAGAAGACCAAATTATCCATTTACCTATATTTTTCCTTGAACTAAAAAGAAATTCTGCAGGTGAGAAAATTCATCAATTAAACAATATGTTCGGATTCAATATCACAATAGAAAAATATCAGCCCAGAAAACGCCCAATTCAATGTTTCAATTGCCAGGAGTTCGGGCACTCCCAAAATAACTACTTTAAAACGGTCAGGTGCTGTAAGTGCGGACAAAATCACCGATCCAATACCTGTAAATTAAAATCAGATGAAAAACCAACCAGCATTTACTGTCAAGAAAATCACGTTTCTTCTTATCGTGGTTGTAAGGTATACAGAAAAAGATTCAATCATTTAGAGAAGATAGAAAAACCATACAAAATTCCTACTAAAGATGACTTCCCCAAATTTATTTAAGCTTCAGGCAAAACTAATCAAGAAATGCCTAAAAACCTTTACAGGGACAAAGTTAAGCAGAAAAACCCGCAGGAAAATTTAGCAGAAATCATTAACATTTTCAAAGATCAGAAAACCCTTTTTCTTATGAAATCAATAACCACAATAGTTCAGAGAATTAAATCAGCTAAATCAAATATGCAGAAACGTTGCCTAGCTTTCCAAGCCATTGAGGTGATTCTGAACTGTGCAGATAAAGATTAATTCGCAGCTTCTCTCAAGACAAGCATAGGCGAGCGGCAGAAATTCTCAAGTTGCAGATCCTCACATCGTGGGCCACGTTTACTTCTCTTCTAGAGACTCTGCACTAGGTGCAAAAAGTACGTTCCATCTTACTGGATTCAACTCATCATTAAAGACACCCTACATATAATGTATTGGTAAAGGCCGCAATAGGCCGATTGCTTCTTAATTGTGTTATGACATAGACATAAGTAGTGGAATATAATAAAGTATAATCAATTTATAGTTTGAGTATTTACTTTCTGTTTTGTGTTCACAGTACTTTTAATGGTAGCATTCATTAATGACAGCATGCGATTACATAATGTAGAAATTATAGCAATTACATAATGTAGGAAATGTAGAAATAAAACCAAATGGCGCGAAAAGTAAAGGAAAAAGGGCGGGAGCAATCTGTGGTCTCTAACTCGTCACTGCGAGGTGTGGTTAGGTTTGGGTTCTAGTGGCAGGAGCGAAATTGGGTGTGGTTAGCGAACTCAATCTTTCTAAGCCACGACTCCTTGTGCTACCCGTGTAAAACACGGCGACACGCTAAGTATACATTTGCAACTGCTTACCAGTACTGACGTAAAAACATTATTAAATGGAGTTTATATTGCCGTGCAATGCGTGTCCGGGTCACCAATAAACTTTATTAAAAATAAAATAGTTTCTTGCTATGCAATGGAGACTATTTTTAATATCATGGAAATGGTATAGTAAGAGTAAACTGTCAGAACAGTTTTTTCACATAGCTTTGAAGCAGTGTGCACCACTCATGGTACATTCAGTGATTCTCATTAAGATAATATTTTCCAGTATAAGTATCATTGGACATTCTTATTTTACAGTATTTTAAAGTATGTATTTTACAATATGTGAAAGAATATATATTTAAATAGAATATATATATTAACGGAATTAAATGTTACACTTTTCCCAGAACAGTTTTAATTTGAATGAAATATTTTCGCAAGTTTTCCCTAATTACATTAGAAAGATATCTGAAGGTAATTATTCGATTTTATTCAGTTAATGATTACAAAAATTAAAGTTTATTGTATTATTAATATTGTAATCACGCATTATCTCTTTTCTGTTTCCAGAGCTTCTTTCTGAAATGCTTAAAAATATGACATGATTTTTGGCTTCTCAGGCATCTTTTAAATAAAAAATCATAGTAATTCTACAATTAATGCTCTCTTTGGTTCATTTCAAATTAGAGAAGTTAAATATTGGAGCAGATTTCTGATTTCCATGTGCAAATTTTATAATAACAATTCTGATTGGGATAAAGGGGGTTTGTTAATATTAAATTGCAATATTAACTTTTAACTGAATTATTATATTATTGTAATAATAACTATTTTAATATTAACTTTTAACTGAATAATAATATATAAGTTGCACTATTAACTTTTAACTGAAGTATTATAAAATGCAAGCAAATAATTCTTTTAATTACTTAATCAAAAATATTTTTGGCCTTTAAAAATTGCTTTAAAAGTTTTATAAATAATTTATTTATTATTTTTATTTAGTTATTTATTTTTGTCAACAGAATTTCAGCTTATGTTTATAATAAAATATCAAATTATATTTAATAACTAGATTTCTTCACAGTAACGTTCCCAGGAGGTTAACAAATAAATGAATCTTTCATTTGAAATATTTCACTAAAGTGAAAGGCAAGTACACGCTTTTTACAAGGATAATTGTATAAATACACATATATATTTAATTTCTTTTTAATTTTCTGTGTAACCGCTATATTGTTATGGATTTGGTACTTAAATAGCTAATGTTAGGATAATTCTTTAAATGATATAAATTTTGTGCATTCTGAGTTATAATATGAGGCTTTGACATTCAGAGTGTCCTTATAGTCAAAATGATATAAATTTTGTGCATTCAGAGTGTCCTTATAGTCAAATTTTGTGTGCATTCTGAGTGTCGTTATAGTGGAATGCAGATTCTGATTTATAATATGAAGGATGAGATGTGAATTTCTCTCTTGCGACGACGACTGTTCCTCTTGATTTTTGGTGAATATTATTTTTGCTTGTTCTTCTCGATATGGCCAGTAATAGCAAACCACCAGATAGAGGCAAAATTCCTTGGCATGCAACTTTCAGCGATTATGATAGCGATAATGATTCTACTTATTCGAATTATTCAAAAAAATCGACTACATCCAAAGAGATGCCTGTAATTGCTTCAGATGACCCGGCGCTTCAAAGTATACTAATTTCTACTACGAAAAGTAAACCCCAGAGAAAAGAAAAGAAAACTGCAGGAAGTCCTAAGAAAATAGCCGATAATACTAAGAAATTCAAACCCTCCGCTTCAAATTTTGAAGCAGTAGTTAACAAACACAGAAAAGTTTTTCCTAATTTAACAGAAGCTATCTCGCAAGAATATTTTAATACTCAGCTTCCGACTAACCCAAAAGATCTCTCACTCAAATTAGAAAACGAAATCGACGATAAATTAAATTGTTTTGAGTCTATGAAGACATTAACCTCCCCACCAGCGATAGAAATGCGTTGAAAGTTACAAGAAGAAATTCAACAAAAGCAGTTCATTTTAGCAAGTATTCAGAACACCCCGAAGCTCGCAAATTCGAAAACAGATGATAAAACAATAAATCAGAAGGATTGGCAAACTCCAAAGAAAACCGCGAAAATTTCCGAGTCTATCCCACTAGCAGCTATTCCGCAAAATAACAGATTTGAAACTCTTAACGAAAATATCGAAGATATGGAAGTTACAGATGAAACGCAGATGACTACTACACAGAATAAAGCAGAAAATAAAACGAAAATTTCCCCATTAGTCATTCCAGAAAACGATGTTGGTTGGCCTGAAATTGACAAAATGCTCAAAGAGATATGTAAAAACGAATTTGAAGTTACAATCAACGAAGAACAGATTTTCCTTTACACTACCACCGAAGCCGATTATAAAGCTACAGTTGATAAATTCAAGAAAGCAAAGATTAGTTTTCATACGTACCAAATTTCCTCAGCCTCTTCAATTAAAGTTATACTGAAGAATATCCCAAGATCCTACACAGAGCAAGCAATTCATGCAGACTTAGAACGCAGAAGCTTCCCTATAATTAAAGTAAAGCAGTTCATGAAGAAAGCAGAAGACCAAATTATCCATTTACCTATATTTTTCCTTGAACTAAAAAGAAATTCTGCAGGTGAGAAAATTCATCAATTAAACAATATGTTCGGATTCAATATCACAATAGAAAAATATCAGCCCAGAAAACGCCCAATTCAATGTTTCAATTGCCAGGAGTTCGGGCACTCCCAAAATAACTACTTTAAAACGGTCAGGTGCTGTAAGTGCGGACAAAATCACCGATCCAATACCTGTAAATTAAAATCAGATGAAAAACCAACCAGCATTTACTGTCAAGAAAATCACGTTTCTTCTTATCGTGGTTGTAAGGTATACAGAAAAAGATTCAATCATTTAGAGAAGATAGAAAA
This sequence comes from Stegodyphus dumicola, assembly GCF_044657685.1. Lineage (NCBI taxonomy): Eukaryota > Metazoa > Arthropoda > Arachnida > Araneae > Eresidae > Stegodyphus > Stegodyphus dumicola. Next base: position 150,681,168 of record NC_140778.1, read on the forward strand.
ACCATACAAAATTCCTACTAAAGATGACTTCCCCAAATTTATTTAAGCTTCAGGCAAAACTAATCAAGAAATGCCTAAAAACCTTTACAGGGACAAAGTTAAGCAGAAAAACCCGCAGGAAAATTTAGCAGAAATCATTAACATTTTCAAAGATCAGAAAACCCTTTTTCTTATGAAATCAATAACCACAATAGTTCAGAGAATTAAATCAGCTAAATCAAATATGCAGAAACGTTGCCTAGCTTTCCAAGCCATTGAGGTGATTCTGAACTGTGCAGATAAAGATTAATTCGCAGCTTCTCTCAAGACAAGCATAGGCGAGCGGCAGAAATTCTCAAGTTGCAGATCCTCACATCGTGGGCCACGTTTACTTCTCTTCTAGAGACTCTGCACTAGGTGCAAAAAGTACGTTCCATCTTACTGGATTCAACTCATCATTAAAGACACCCTACATATAATGTATTGGTAAAGGCCGCAATAGGCCGATTGCTTCTTAATTGTGTTATGACATAGACATAAGTAGTGGAATATAATAAAGTATAATCAATTTATAGTTTGAGTATTTACTTTCTGTTTTGTGTTCACAGTACTTTTAATGGTAGCATTCATTAATGACAGCATGCGATTACATAATGTAGAAATTATAGCAATTACATAATGTAGGAAATGTAGAAATAAAACCAAATGGCGCGAAAAGTAAAGGAAAAAGGGCGGGAGCAATCTGTGGTCTCTAACTCGTCACTGCGAGGTGTGGTTAGGTTTGGGTTCTAGTGGCAGGAGCGAAATTGGGTGTGGTTAGCGAACTCAATCTTTCTAAGCCACGACTCCTTGTGCTACCCGTGTAAAACACGGCGACACGCTAAGTATACATTTGCAACTGCTTACCAGTACTGACGTAAAAACATTATTAAATGGAGTTTATATTGCCGTGCAATGCGTGTCCGGGTCACCAATAAACTTTATTAAAAATAAAATAGTTTCTTGCTATGCAATGGAGACTATTTTTAATATCATGGAAATGGTATAGTAAGAGTAAACTGTCAGAACAGTTTTTTCACATAGCTTTGAAGCAGTGTGCACCACTCATGGTACATTCAGTGATTCTCATTAAGATAATATTTTCCAGTATAAGTATCATTGGACATTCTTATTTTACAGTATTTTAAAGTATGTATTTTACAACATGTGAAAGAATATATATTTAAATAGAATATATATATTAACGGAATTAAATGTTACACTTTTCCCAGAACAGTTTTAATTTGAATGAAATATTTTCGCAAGTTTTCCCTAATTACATTAGAAAGATATCTGAAGGTAATTATTCGATTTTATTCAGTTAATGATTACAAAAATTAAAGTTTATTGTATTATTAATATTGTAATCACGCATTATCTCTTTTCTGTTTCCAGAGCTTCTTTCTGAAATGCTTAAAAATATGACATGATTTTTGGCTTCTCAGGCATCTTTTAAATAAAAAATCATAGTAATTCTACAATTAATGCTCTCTTTGGTTCATTTCAAATTAGAGAAGTTAAATATTGGAGCAGATTTCTGATTTCCATGTGCAAATTTTATAATAACAATTCTGATTGGGATAAAGGGGGTTTGTTAATATTAAATTGCAATATTAACTTTTAACTGAATTATTATATTATTGTAATAATAACTATTTTAATATTAACTTTTAACTGAATAATAATATATAAGTTGCACTATTAACTTTTAACTGAAGTATTATAAAATGCAAGCAAATAATTCTTTTAATTACTTAATCAAAAATATTTTTGGCCTTTAAAAATTGCTTTAAAAGTTTTATAAATAATTTATTTATTATTTTTATTTAGTTATTTATTTTTGTCAACAGAATTTCAGCTTATGTTTATAATAAAATATCAAATTATATTTAATAACTAGATTTCTTCACAGTAACGTTCCCAGGAGGTTAACAAATAAATGAATCTTTCATTTGAAATATTTCACTAAAGTGAAAGGCAAGTACACGCTTTTTACAAGGATAATTGTATAAATACACATATATATTTAATTTCTTTTTAATTTTCTGTGTAACCGCTATATTGTTATGGATTTGGTACTTAAATAGCTAATGTTAGGATAATTCTTTAAATGATATAAATTTTGTGCATTCTGAGTTATAATATGAGGCTTTGACATTCAGAGTGTCCTTATAGTCAAAATGATATAAATTTTGTGCATTCAGAGTGTCCTTATAGTCAAATTTTGTGTGCATTCTGAGTGTCGTTATAGTGGAATGCAGATTCTGATTTATAATATGAAGGATGAGATGTGAATTTCTCTCTTGCGACGACGACTGTTCTTCTTGATTTTTGGTGAATATTATTTTTGCTTGTTCTTCTCGATATGGCCAGTAATAGCAAACCACCAGATAGAGGCAAAATTCCTTGGCATGCAACTTTCAGCGATTATGATAGCGATAATGATTCTACTTATTCGAATTATTCAAGAAAATCGACTACATCCAAAGAGATGCCTGTAATTGCTTCAGATGACCCGGCGCTTCAAAGTATACTAATTTCTACTACGAAAAGTAAACCCCAGAGAAAAGAAAAGAAAACTGCAGGAAGTCCTAAGAAAATAGCCGATAATACTAAGAAATTCAAACCCTCCGCTTCAAATTTTGAAGCAGTAGTTAACAAACACAGAAAAGGTTTTCCTAATTTAACAGAAGCTATCTCGCAAGAATATTTTAATACTCAGCTTCCGACTAACCCAAAAGATCTCTCACTCAAATTAGAAAACGAAATCGACGATAAATTAAATTGTTTTGAGTCTATGAAGACATTAACCTCCCCACCAGCGATAGAAATGCGTTGAAAGTTACAAGAAGAAATTCAACAAAAGCAGTTCATTTTAGCAAGTATTCAGAACACCCCGAAGCTCGCAAATTCGAAAACAGATGATAAAACAATAAATCAGAAGGATTGGCAAACTCCAAAGAAAACCGCGAAAATTTCCGAGTCTATCCCACTAGCAGCTATTCCGCAAAATAACAGATTTGAAACTCTTAACGAAAATATCGAAGATATGGAAGTTACAGATGAAACGCAGATGACTACTACACAGAATAAAGCAGAAAATAAAACGAAAATTTCCCCATTAGTCATTCCAGAAAACGATGTTGGTTGGCCTGAAATTGACAAAATGCTCAAAGAGATATGTAAAAACGAATTTGAAGTTACAATCAACGAAGAACAGATTTTCCTTTACACTACCACCGAAGCCGATTATAAAGCTACAGTTGATAAATTCAAGAAAGCAAAGATTAGTTTTCATACGTACCAAATTTCCTCAGCCTCTTCAATTAAAGTTATACTGAAGAATATCCCAAGATCCTACACAGAGCAAGCAATTCATGCAGACTTAGAACGCAGAAGCTTCCCTATAATTAAAGTAAAGCAGTTCATGAAGAAAGCAGAAGACCAAATTATCCATTTACCTATATTTTTCCTTGAACTAAAAAGAAATTCTGCAGGTGAGAAAATTCATCAATTAAACAATATGTTCGGATTCAATATCACAATAGAAAAATATCAGCCCAGAAAACGCCCAATTCAATGTTTCAATTGCCAGGAGTTCGGGCACTCCCAAAATAACTACTTTAAAACGGTCAGGTGCTGTAAGTGCGGACAAAATCACCGATCCAATACCTGTAAATTAAAATCAGATGAAAAACCAACCAGCATTTACTGTCAAGAAAATCACGTTTCTTCTTATCGTGGTTGTAAGGTATACAGAAAAAGATTCAATCATTTAGAGAAGATAGAAAAACCATACAAAATTCCTACTAAAGATGACTTCCCCAAATTTATTTAAGCTTCAGGCAAAACTAATCAAGAAATGCCTAAAAACCTTTACAGGGACAAAGTTAAGCAGAAAAACCCGCAGGAAAATTTAGCAGAAATCATTAACATTTTCAAAGATCAGAAAACCCTTTTTCTTATGAAATCAATAACCACAATAGTTCAGAGAATTAAATCAGCTAAATCAAATATGCAGAAACGTTGCGTAGCTTTCCAAGCCATTGAGGTGATTCTGAACTGTGCAGATAAAGATTAATTCGCAGCTTCTCTCAAGACAAGCATAGGCGAGCGGCAGAAATTCTCAAGTTGCAGATCCTCACATCGTGGGCCACGTTTACTTCTCTTCTAGAGACTCTGCACTAGGTGCAAAAAGTACGTTCCATCTTACTGGATTCAACTCATCATTAAAGACACCCTACATATAATGTATTGGTAAAGGGCGCAATAGGCCGATTGCTTCTTAATTGTGTTATGACATAGACATAAGTAGTGGAATATAATAAAGTATAATCAATTTATAGTTTGAGTATTTACTTTCTGTTTTGTGTTCACAGTACTTTTAATGGTAGCATTCATTAATGACAGCATGCGATTACATAATGTAGAAATTATAGCAATTACATAATGTAGGAAATGTAGAAATAAAACCAAATGGCGCGAAAAGTAAAGGAAAAAGGGCGGGAGCAATCTGTGGTCTCTAACTCGTCACTGCGAGGTGTGGTTAGGTTTGGGTTCTAGTGGCAGGAGCGAAATTGGGTGTGGTTAGCGAACTCAATCTTTCTAAGCCACGACTCCTTGTGCTACCCGTGTAAAACACGGCGACACGCTAAGTATACATTTGCAACTGCTTACCAGTACTGACGTAAAAACATTATTAAATGGAGTTTATATTGCCGTGCAATGCGTGTCCGGGTCAACAATAAACTTTATTAAAAATAAAATAGTTTCTTGCTATGCAATGGAGACTATTTTTAATATCATGGAAATGGTATAGTAAGAGTAAACTGTCAGAACAGTTTTTTCACATAGATTTGAAGCAGTGTGCACCACTCATGGTACATTCAGTGATTCTCATTAAGATAATATTTTCCAGTATAAGTATCATTGGACATTCTTATTTTACAGTATTTTAAAGTATGTATTTTACAACATGTGAAAGAATATATATTTAAATAGAATATATATATTAACGGAATTAAATGTTACACTTTTCCCAGAACAGTTTTAATTTGCATGAAATATTTTCACAAGTTTTCCCTAATTACATTAGAAAGATATCTGAAGGTAATTATTCGATTTTATTCAGTTAATGATTACAAAAATTAAAGTTTATTGTATTATTAATATTGTAATCACGCATTATCTCTTTTCTGTTTCCAGAGCTTCTTTCTGAAATGCTTAAAAATATGACATGATTTTTAGCTTCTCAGGCATCTTTTAAATAAAAAATCATAGTAATTCTACAATTAATGCTCTCTTTGGTTCATTTCAAATTAGAGAAGTTAAATATTGGAGCAGATTTCTGATTTCCATGTGCAAATTTTATAATAACAATTCTGATTGGGATAAAGGGGGTTTGTTAATATTAAATTGCAATATTAACTTTTAACTGAATTATTATATTATTGTAATAATAACTATTTTAATATTAACTTTTAACTGAATAATAATATATAAGTTGCACTATTAACTTTTAACTGAAGTATTATAAAATGCAAGCAAATAATTCTTTTAATTACTTAATCAAAAATATTTTTGGCCTTTAAAAATTGCTTTAAAAGTTTTATAAATAATTTATTTATTATTTTTATTTAGTTATTTATTTTTGTCAACAGAATTTCAGCTTATGTTTATAATAAAATATCAAATTATATTTAATAACTAGATTTTTTCACAGGAACGTTCCCAGGAGGTTAACAAATAAATGAATCTTTCATTTGAAATATTTCACTAAAGTGAAAGGCAAGTACACGCTTTTTACAAGGATAATTGTATAAATACACATATATATTTAATTTCTTTTTAATTTTCTGTGTAACCGCTATATTGTTATGGATTTGGTACTTAAATAGCTAATGTTAGGATAATTCTTTAAATGATATAAATTTTGTGCATTCTGAGTTATAATATGAGGCTTTGACATTCAGAGTGTCCTTATAGTCAAAATGATATAAATTTTGTGCATTCAGAGTGTCCTTATAGTCAAATTTTGTGTGCATTCCGAGTGTCGTTATAGTGGAATGCAGATTCTGATTTATAATATGAAGGATGAGATGTGAATTTCTCTCTTTCGACGACGACTGTTCTTCTTGATTTTTGGTGAATATTATTTTTGCTTGTTCTTTTCGATATGGCCAGTAATAGCAAACCACCAGATAGAGGCAAAATTCCTTGGCATGCAACTTTCAGCGATTATGATAGCGATAATGATTCTACTTATTCGAATTATTCAAGAAAATCGACTACATCCAAAGAGATGCCTGTAATTGCTTCAGATGACCCGGCGCTTCAAAGTATACTAATTTCTACTACGAAAAGTAAACCCCAGAGAAAAGAAAAGAAGACTGCAGAAGTCCTAAGAAAATAGCCGATAATACAAAGAAATTCAGACCCTCCGCTTCAAATTTTGAAGCAGTAGTTAACAAACACAGAAAAGTTTTTCCTAATTTAACAGAAGCTATCTCGCAAGAATATTTTAATACTCAGCTTCCGACTAACCCAAAAGATCTCTCACTCAAATTACAAAACGAAATCGACGATAAATTAAATTGTTTTGAGTCTATGAAGACATTAACCTCCCCACCAGCGATAGAAATGCGTTGAAAGTTACAAGAAGAAATTCAACAAAAGCAGTTCATTTTAGCAAGTATTCAGAACACCCCGAAGCTCGCAAATTCGAAAACAGATGATAAAACAATAAATCAGAAGGATTGGCAAACTCCAAAGAAAACCGCGAAAATTTCCGAGTCTATCCCACTAGCAGCTATTCCGCAAAATAACAGATTTGAAACTCTTAACGAAAATATCGAAGATATGGAAGTTACAGATGAAACGCAGATGACTACTTCACAGAATAAAGCAGAAAATAAAACGAAAATTTCCCCATTAGTCATTCCAGAAAACGATGTTGGTTGGCCTGAAATTGACAAAATGCTCAAAGAGATATGTAAAAACGAATTTGAAGTTACAATCAACGAAGAACAGATTTTCCTTTACACTACCACCGAAGCCGATTATAAAGCTACAGTTGATAAATTCAAGAAAGCAAAGATTAGTTTTCATACGTACCAAATTTCCTCAGCCTCTTCAATTAAAGTTATACTGAAGAATATCCCAAGATCCTACACAGAGCAAGCAATTCATGCAGACTTAGAACGCAGAAGCTTCCCTATAATTAAAGTAAAGCAGTTCATGAAGAAAGCAGAAGACCAAATTATCCATTTACCTATATTTTTCCTTGAACTAAAAAGAAATTCTGCAGGAGAGAAAATTCATCAATTAAACAATATGTTCGGATTCAATATCACAATAGAAAAATATCAGCCCAGAAAACGCCCAATTCAATGTTTCAATTGCCAGGAGTTCGGGCACTCCCAAAATAACTACTTTAAAAAGGTCAGGTGCTGTAAGTGCGGACAAAATCACCGATCCAATACCTGTAAATTAAAATCAGATGAAAAACCAACCAGCATTTACTGTCAAGAAAATCACGTTTCTTCTTATCGTGGTTGTAAGGTATACAGAAAAAGATTCAATCATTTAGAGAAGATAGAAAAACCATAAAAAATTCCTACTAAAGATGACTTCCCCAAATTTATTTAAGCTTCAGGCAAAACTAATCAAGAGATGCCTAAAAACCTTTACAGGGACAAAGTTAAGCAGAAAAACCCGCAGGAAAATTTAGCAGAAATAATTAACATTTTCAAAGATCAGAAAACCCTTTTTCTTATGAAATCAATAACCACAATAGTTCAGAGAATTAAATCAGCTAAATCAAATATGCAGAAACTTTGCTTAGCTTTCCAAGCCATTGAGGTGATTCTGAACTGTGCAGATAAAGATTAATTCGCAGCTTCTCTCAAGACAAGCATAGGCGAGCGGCAGAAATTCTCAAGTTGCAGATCCTCACATCGTGGGCCACGTTTACTTCTCTTCTAGAGACTCTGCACTAGGTGCAAAAAGTACGTTCCATCTTACTGGATTCAACTCATCATTAAAGACACCCTACATATAATGTATTGGTAAAGGCCGCACTAGGCCGATTGCCTCTTAATTGTGTTATGACATAGACATAAGTAGTGGAATATAATAAAGTATAATCAATTTATAGTTTGAGTATTTACTTTCTGTTTTGTGTTCACAGTACTTTTAATGGTAGCATTCATTAATGACAGCATGCGATTACATAATGTAGAAATTATAGCAATTACATAATGTAGGAAATGTAGAAATAAAACCAAATGGCGCGAAAAGTAAAGGAAAAAGGGCGGGAGCAATCTGTGGTCTCTAACTCGTCACTGCGAGGTGTGGTTAGGTTTGGGTTCTAGTGGCAGGAGCGAAATTGGGTGTGGTTAGCGAACTCAATCTTTCTAAGCCACGACTCGTTGTGCTACCCGTGTAAAACACGGCGACATGCTAAGTATACATTTGCAACTGCTTACCAGTACTGACGTAAAAACATTATTAAATGGAGTTTATATTGCCGTGCAATGCGTGTCCGGGTCAACAATAAACTTTATTAAAAATAAAATAGTTTCTTGCTATGCAACGGAGAATATTTTTAATATCATGGCAATGGTATAGTAAGAGTAAACTGTCAGAACAGTTTTTTCACATAGCTTTGAAGCAGTGTGCACCACTCATGGTACATTCAGTGATTCTCATTAAGATAATATTTTCCAGTATAAGTATCATTGGACATTCTTATTTTACAGTATTTTAAAGTATGTATTTTACAACATGTGAAAGAATATATATTTAAATAGAATATATATATTAACGGAATTAAATGTTACACTTTTGCCAGAACAGTTTTAATTTGAATGAAATATTTTCACAAGTTTTCCCTAATTACATTAGAAAGATATCTGAAGGTAATTATTCGATTTTATTCAGTTAATGATTACAAAAATTAAAGTTTATTGTATTATTAATATTGTAATCACGCATTATCTCTTTTCTGTTTCCAGAGCTTCTTTCTGAAATGCTTAAAAATATGACATGATTTTTAGCTTCTCAGGCATCTTTTAAATAAAAAATCATAGTAATTCTACAATTAATGCTCTCTTTGGTTCATTTCAAATTAGAGAAGTTAAATATTGGAGCAGATTTCTGATTTCCATGTGCAAATTTTATAATAACAATTCTGATTAGGATAAAGGGGGTTTGTTAATATTAAATTGCAATATTAACTTTTAACTGAATTATTATATTATTGTAATAATAACTATTTTAATATTAACTTTTAACTGAATAATAATATATAAGTTGCACTATTAACTTTTAACTGAAGTATTATAAAATGCAAGCAAATAATTCTTTTAATTACTTAATCAAAAATATTTTTGGCCTTTAAAAATTGCTTTAAAAGTTTTATAAATAATTTATTTATTATTTTTATTTAGTTATTTATTTTTGTCAACAGAATTTCAGCTTATGTTTATAATAAAATATCAAATTATATTTAATAACTAGATTTCTTCACAGTAACGTTCCCAGGAGGTTAACAAATAAATGAATCTTTCATTTGAAATATTTCACTAAAGTGAAAGGCAAGTACACGCTTTTTACAAGGATAATTGTATAAATACACATATATATTTAATTTCTTTTTAATTTTCTGTGTAACCGCTATATTGTTATGGATTTGGTACTTAAATAGCTAATGTTAGGATAATTCTTTAAATGATATAAATTTTGTGCATTCTGAGTTATAATATGAGGCTTTGACATTCAGAGTGTCCTTATAGTCAAAATGATATAAATTTTGTGCATTCAGAGTGTCCTTATAGTCAAATTTTGTGTGCATTCCGAGTGTCGTTATAGTGGAATGCAGATTCTGATTTATAATATGAAGGATGAGATGTGAATTTCTCTCTTGCGACGACGACTGTTCTTCTTGATTTTTGGTGAATATTATTTTTGCTTGTTCTTCTCGATATGGCCAGTAATAGCAAACCACCAGATAGAGGCAAAATTCCTTGGCATGCAACTTTCAGCGATTATGATAGCGATAATGATTCTACTTATTCGAATTATTCAAGAAAATCGACTACATCCAAAGAGATGCCTGTAATTGCTTCAGATGACCCGGCGCTTTAAAGTATACTAATTTCTACTACGAAAAGTAAACCCCAGAGAAAAGAAAAGAAAACTGCAGGAAGTCCTAAGAAAATAGCCGATAATACTAAGAAATTCAAACCCTCCGCTTCAAATTTTGAAGCAGTAGTTAACAAACACAGAAAAGTTTTTCCTAATTTAACAGAAGCTATCTCGCAAGAATATTTTAATACTCAGCTTCCGACTAACCCAAAAGATCTCTCACTCAAATTACAAAACGAAATCGACGATAAATTAAATTGTTTTGAGTCTATGAAGACATTAACCTCCCCACCAGCGATAGAAATGCGTTCAAAGTTACAAGAAGAAATTCAACAAAAGCAGTTCATTTTAGCAAGTATTCAGAACACCCCGAAGCTCGCAAATTCGAAAACAGATGATAAAACAATAAATCAGAAGGATTGGCAAACTCCAAAGAAAACCGCGAAAATTTCCGAGTCTATCCCACTAGCAGCTATTCCGCAAAATAACAGATTTGAAACTCTTAACGAAAATATCGAAGATATGGAAGTTACAGATGAAACGCAGATGACTACTACACAGAATAAAGCAGAAAATAAAACGAAAATTTCCCCATTAGTCATTCCAGAAAACGATGTTGGTTGGCCTGAAATTGACAAAATGCTCAAAGAGATATGTAAAAACGAATTTGAAGTTACAATCAACGAAGAACAGATTTTCCTTTACACTACCACCGAAGCCGATTATAAAGCTACAGTTGATAAATTCAAGAAAGCAAAGATTAGTTTTCATACGTACCAAATTTCCTCAGCCTCTTCAATTAAAGTTATACTGAAGAATATCCCAAGATCCTACACAGAGCAAGCAATTCATGCAGACTTAGAACGTAGAAGCTTCCCTATAATTAAAGTAAAGCAGTTCATGAAGAAAGCAGAAGACCAAATTATCCATTTACCTATATTTTTCCTTGAACTAAAAAGAAATTCTGCAGGAGAGAAAATTCATCAATTAAACAATATGTTCGGATTCAATATCACAATAGAAAAATATCAGCCCAGAAAACGCCCAATTCAATGTTTCAATTGCCAGGAGTTCGGGCACTCCCAAAATAACTACTTTAAAAAGGTCAGGTGCTGTAAGTGCGGACAAAATCACCGATCCAATACCTGTAAATTAAAATCAGATGAAAAACCAACCAGCATTTACTGTCAAGAAAATCACGTTTCTTCTTATCGTGGTTGTAAGGTATACAGAAAAAGATTCAATCATTTAGAGAAGATAGAAAAACCATAAAAAATTCCTACTAAAGATGACTTCCCCAAATTTATTTAAGCTTCAGGCAAAACTAATCAAGAGATGCCTAAAAACCTTTACAGGGACAAAGTTAAGCAGAAAAACCCGCAGGAAAATTTAGCAGAAATCATTAACATTTTCAAAGATCAGAAAACCCTTTTTCTTATGAAATCAATAACCACAATAGTTCAGAGAATTAAATCAGCTAAATCAAATATGCAGAAACTTTGCCTAGCTTTCCAAGCCATTGAGGTGATTCTGAACTGTGCAGATAAAGATTAATTCGCAGCTTCTCTCAAGACAAGCATAGGCGAGCGGCAGAAATTCTCAAGTTGCAGATCCTCACATCGTGGGCCACGTTTACTTCTCTTCTAGAGACTCTGCACTAGGCGCAAAAAGTTCGTTCCATCTTACTGGATTCAACTCATCATTAAAGACACCCTACATATAATGTATTGGTAAAGGCCGCACTAGGCCGATTGCCTCTTAATTGTGTTTTGACATAGACATAAGTAGTGGAATATAATAAAGTATAATCAATTTATAGTTTGAGTATTTACTTTCTGTTTTGTGTTCACAGTACTTTTAATGGTAGCATTCATTAATGACAGCATGCGATTACATAATGTAGAAATTATAGCAATTACATAATGTAGGAAATGTAGAAATAAAACCAAATGGCGCGAAAAGTAAAGGAAAAAGGGCGGGAGCAATCTGTGGTCTCTAACTCGTCACTGCGAGGTGTGGTTAGGTTTGGGTTCTAGTGGCAGGAGCGAAATTGGGTGTGGTTAGCGAACTCAATCTTTCTAAGCCACGACTCCTTGTGCTACCCGTGTAAAACACGGCGACATGCTAAGTATACATTTGCAACTGCTTACCAGTACTGACGTAAAAACATTATTAAATGGAGTTTATATTGCCGTGCAATGCGTGTCCGGGTCACCAATAAACTTTATTAAAAATAAAATAGTTTCTTGCTATGCAATGGAGACTATTTTTAATATCATGGAAATGATATAGTAAGAGTAAACTGTCAGAACAGTTTTTTCACATAGCTTTGAAGCAGTGTGCACCACTCATGGTACATTCAGTGATTCTCATTAAGATAATATTTTCCAGTATAAGTATCATTGGACATTCTTATTTTACAGTATTTTAAAGTATGTATTTTACAACATGTGAAAGAATATATATTTAAATAGAATATATATATTAACGGAATTAAATGTTACACTTTTCCCAGAACAGTTTTAATTTGAATGAAATATTTTCACAAGTTTTCCCTAATTACATTAGAAAGATATCTGAAGTTAATTATTCGATTTTATTCAGTTAATGATTACAAAAATTAAAGTTTATTGTATTATTAATATTGTAATCACGCATTATCTCTTTTCTGTTTCCAGAGCTTCTTTCTGAAATGCTTAAAAATATGACATGATTTTTAGCTTCTCAGGCATCTTTTAAATAAAAAATCATAGTAATTCTACAATTAATGCTCTCTTTGGTTCATTTCAAATTAGAGAAGTTAAATATTGGAGAAGATTTCTGATTTCCATGTGCAAATTTTATAATAACAATTCTGATTGGGATAAAGGGGGTTTGTTAATATTAAATTGCAATATTAACTTTTAACTGAATTATTATATTATTGTAATAATAACTATTTTAATATTAACTTTTAACTGAATAATAATATATAAGTTGCACTATTAACTTTTAACTGAAGTATTATAAAATGCAAGCAAATAATTCTTTTAATTACTTAATCAAAAATATTTTTGGCCTTTAAAAATTGCTTTAAAAGTTTTATAAATAATTTATTTATTATTTTTATTTAGTTATTTATTTTTGTCAACAGAATTTCAGCTTATGTTTATAATAAAATATCAAATTATATTTAATAACTAGATTTCTTCACAGTAACGTTCCCAGGAGGTTAACAAATAAATGAATCTTTCATTTGAAATATTTCACTAAAGTGAAAGGCAAGTACACGCTTTTTACAAGGATAATTGTATAAATACACATATATATTTAATTTCTTTTTAATTTTCTGTGTAACCGCTATATTGTTATGGATTTGGTACTTAAATAGCTAATGTTAGGATAATTCTTTAAATGATATAAATTTTGTGCATTCTGAGTTATAATATGAGGCTTTGACATTCAGAGTGTCCTTATAGTCAAAATGATATAAATTTTGTGCATTCAGTGTGTCCTTATAGTCAAATTTTGTGTGCATTAGGAGTGTCGTTATAGTGGAATGCAGATTCTCATTTATAATATGAAGGATGAGATGTGAATTTCTCTCTTGCGACGACGACTGTTCTTCTTGATTTTTGGTGAATATTATTTTTGCTTGTTCTTCTCGATATGGCCAGTAATAGCAAACCACCAGATAGAGGCAAAATTCCTTGGCATGCAACTTTCAGCGATTATGATAGCGATAATGATTCTACTTATTCGAATTATTCAAGAAAATCGACTACATCCAAAGAGATGCCTGTAATTGCTTCAGATGACCCGGCGCTTTAAAGTATACTAATTTCTACTACGAAAAGTAAACCCCAGAGAAAAGAAAAGAAAACTGCAGGAAGTCCTAAGAAAATAGCCGATAATACTAAGAAATTCAAACCCTCCGCTTCAAATTTTGAAGCAGTAGTTAACAAACACAGAAAAGTTTTTCCTAATTTAACAGAAGCTATCTCGCAAGAATATTTTAATACTCAGCTTCCGACTAACCCAAAAGATCTCTCACTCAAATTAGAAAACGAAATCGACGATAAATTAAATTGTTTTGAGTCTATGAAGACATTAACCTCCCCACCAGCGATAGAAATGCGTTCAAAGTTACAAGAAGAAATTCAACAAAAGCAGTTCATTTTAGCAAGTATTCAGAACACCCCGAAGCTCGCAAATTCGAAAACAGATGATAAAACAATAAATCAGAAGGATTGGCAAACTCCAAAGAAAACCGCGAAAATTTCCGAGTCTATCCCACTAGCAGCTATTCCGCAAAATAACAGATTTGAAACTCTTAACGAAAATATCGAAGATATGGAAGTTACAGATGAAACGCAGATGACTACTACACAGAATAAAGCAGAAAATAAAACGAAAATTTCCCCATTAGTCATTCCAGAAAACGATGTTGGTTGGCCTGAAATTGACAAAATGCTCAAAGAGATATGTAAAAACGAATTTGAAGTTACAATCAACGAAGAACAGATTTTCCTTTACACTACCACCGAAGCCGATTATAAAGCTACAGTTGATAAATTCAAGAAAGCAAAGATTAGTTTTCATACGTACCAAATTTCCTCAGCCTCTTCAATTAAAGTTATACTGAAGAATATCCCAAGATCCTACACAGAGCAAGCAATTCATGCAGACTTAGAACGCAGAAGCTTCCCTATAATTAAAGTAAAGCAGTTCATGAAGAAAGCAGAAGACCAAATTATCCATTTACCTATATTTTTCCTTGAACTAAAAAGAAATTCTGCAGGAGAGAAAATTCATCAATTAAACAATATGTTCGGATTCAATATCACAATAGAAAAATATCAGCCCAGAAAACGCCCAATTCAATGTTTCAATTGCCAGGAGTTCGGGCACTCCCAAAATAACTACTTTAAAAAGGTCAGGTGCTGTAAGTGCGGACAAAATCACCGATCCAATACCTGTAAATTAAAATCAGATGAAAAACCAACCAGCATTTACTGTCAAGAAAATCACGTTTCTTCTTATCGTGGTTGTAAGGTATACAGAAAAAGATTCAATCATTTAGAGAAGATAGAAAAACCATAAAAAATTCCTACTAAAGATGACTTCCCCAAATTTATTTAAGCTTCAGGCAAAACTAATCAAGAAATGCCTAAAAACCTTTACAGGGACAAAGTTAAGCAGAAAAACCCGCAGGAAAATTTAGCAGAAATCATTAACATTTTCAAAGATCAGAAAACCCTTTTTCTTATGAAATCAATAACCACAATAGTTCAGAGAATTAAATCAGCTAAATCAAATATGCAGAAACTTTGCCTAGCTTTCCAAGCCATTGAGGTGATTCTGAACTGTGCAGATAAAGATTAATTCGCAGCTTCTCTCAAGACAAGCATAGGCGAGCGGCAGAAATTCTCAAGTTGCAGATCCTCACATCGTGGGCCACGTTTACTTCTCTTCTAGAGACTCTGCACTAGGTGCAAAAAGTACGTTCCATCTTACTGGATTCAACTCATCATTAAAGACACCCTACATATAATGTATTGGTAAAGGCCGCACTAGGCCGATTGCCTCTTAATTGTGTTATGACATAGACATAAGTAGTGGAATATAATAAAGTATAATCAATTTATAGTTTGAGTATTTACTTTCTGTTTTGTGTTCACAGTACTTTTAATGGTAGCATTCATTAATGACAGCATGCGATTACATAATGTAGAAATTATAGCAATTACATAATGTAGGAAATGTAGAAATAAAACCAAAACTCGCGAAAAGTAAAGGAAAAAGGGCGGGAGCAATCTGTGGTCTCTAACTCGTCACTGCGAGGTGTGGTTAGGTTTGGGTTCTAGTGGCAGGAGCGAAATTGGGTGTGGTTAGCGAACTCAATCTTTCTAAGCCACGACTCCTTGTGCTACCCGTGTAAAACACGGCGACACGCTAAGTATACATTTGCAACTGCTTACCAGTACTGACGTAAAAACATTATTAAATGGAGTTTATATTGCCGTGCAATGCGTGTCCGGGTCACCAATAAACTTTATTAAAAATAAAATAGTTTCTTGCTATGCAATGGAGACTATTTTTAATATCATGGAAATGGTATAGTAAGAGTAAACTGTCAGAACAGTTTTTTCACATAGCTTTGAAGCAGTGTGCACCACTCATGGTACATTCAATGATTCTCATTAAGATAATATTTTCCAGTATAAGTATCATTGGACATTCTTATTTTACAGTATTTTAAAGTATGTATTTTACAATATGTGAAAGAATATATATTTAAATAGAATATATATATTAACGGAATTAAATGTTACACTTTTCCCAGAACCGTTTTAATTTGAATGAAATATTTTCACAAGTTTTCCCTAATTACATTAGAAAGATATCTGAAGGTAATTATTCGATTTTATTCAGTTAATGATCACAAAAATTAAAGTTTATTGTATTATTAATATTGTAATCACGCATTATCTCTTTTCTGTTTCCAGAGCTTCTTTCTGAAATGCTTAAAAATATGACATGATTTTTAGCTTCTCAGGCATCTTTTAAATAAAAAATCATAGTAATTCTACAATTAATGCTCTCTTTGGTTCATTTCAAATTAGAGAAGTTAAATATTGGAGCAGATTTCTGATTTCCATGTGCAAATTTTATAATAACAATTCTGATTGGGATAAAGGGGGTTTGTTAATATTAAATTGCAATATTAACTTTTAACTGAATTATTATATTATTGTAATAATAACTATTTTAATATTAACTTTTAACTGAATAATAATATATAAGTTGCACTATTAACTTTTAACTGAAGTATTATAAAATGCAAGCAAATAATTCTTTTAATTACTTAATCAAAAATATTTTTGGCCTTTAAAAATTGCTTTAAAAGTTTTATAAATAATTTATTTATTATTTTTATTTAGTTATTTATTTTTGTCAACAGAATTTCAGCTTATGTTTATAATAAAATATCAAATTATATTTAATAACTAGATTTCTTCACAGTAACGTTCCCAGGAGGTTAACAAATAAATGAATCTTTCATTTGAAATATTTCACTAAAGTGAAAGGCAAGTACACGCTTTTTACAAGGATAATTGTATAAATACACATATATATTTAATTTCTTTTTAATTTTCTGTGTAACCGCTATATTGTTATGGATTTGGTGCTTAAATAGCTAATGTTAGGATAATTCTTTAAATGATATAAATTTTGTGCATTCTGATTTATAATATGAGGCTTTGACATTCAGAGTGTCCTTATAGTCAAAATGATATAAATTTTGTGCATTCAGAGTGTCCTTATAGTCAAATTTTGTGTGCATTCTGAGTGTCGTTATAGTGGAATGCAGATTCTGATTTATAATATGAAGGATGAGATGTGAATTTCTGTCTTGCGACGACGACTGTTCTTCTTGATTTTTGGTGAATATTATTTTTGCTTGTTCTTCTCGATATGGCCAGTAATAGCAAACCACCAGATAGAGGCAAAATTCCTTGGCATGCAACTTTCAGCGATTATGATAGCGATAATGATTCTACTTATTCGAATTATTCAAGAAAATCGACTACATCCAAAGAGATGCCTGTAATTGCTTCAGATGACCCGGCGCTTCAAAGTATACTAATTTCTACTACGAAAAGTAAACCCCAGAGAAAAGAAAAGAAAACTGCAGGAAGTCCTAAGAAAATAGCCGATAATACTAAGAAATTCAAACCCTCCGCTTCAAATTTTGAAGCAGTAGTTAACAAACACAGAAAAGTTTTTCCTAATTTAACAGAAGCTATCTCGCAAGAATATTTTAATACTCAGCTTCCGACTAACCCAAAAGATCTCTCACTCAAATTAGAAAACGAAATCGACGATAAATTAAATTGTTTTGAGTCTGTGAAGACATTAACCTCCCCACCAGCGATAGAAATGCGTTCAAAGTTACAAGAAGAAATTCAACAAAAGCAGTTCATTTTAGCAAGTATTCAGAACACCCCGAAGCTCGCAAATTCGAAAACAGATGATAAAACAATAAATCAGAAGGATTGGCAAACTCCAAAGAAAACCGCGAAAATTTCCGAGTCTATCCCACTAGCAGCTATTCCGCAAAATAACAGATTTGAAACTCTTAACGAAAATATCGAAGATATGGAAGTTACAGATGAAACGCAGATGACTACTACACAGAATAAAGCAGAAAATAAAACGAAAATTTCCCCATTAGTCATTCCAGAAAACGATGTTGGTTGGCCTGAAATTGACAAAATGCTCAAAGAGATATGTAAAAACGAATTTGAAGTTACAATCAACGAAGAACAGATTTTCCTTTACACTACCACCGAAGCCGATTATAAAGCTACAGTTGATAAATTCAAGAAAGCAAAGATTAGTTTTCATACGTACCAAATTTCCTCAGCCTCTTCAATTAAAGTTATACTGAAGAATATCCCAAGATCCTACACAGAGCAAGCAATTCATGCAGACTTAGAACGCAGAAGCTTCCCTATAATTAAAGTAAAGCAGTTCATGAAGAAAGCAGAAGACCAAATTATCCATTTACCTATATTTTTCCTTGAACTAAAAAGAAATTCTGCAGGAGAGAAAATTCATCAATTAAACAATATGTTCGGATTCAATATCACAATAGAAAAATATCAGCCCAGAAAACGCCCAATTCAATGTTTCAATTGCCAGGAGTTCGGGCACTCCCAAAATAACTACTTTAAAAAGGTCAGGTGCTGTAAGTGCGGACAAAATCACCGATCCAATACCTGTAAATTAAAATCAGATGAAAAACCAACCAGCATTTACTGTCAAGAAAATCACGTTTCTTCTTATCGTGGTTGTAAGGTATACAGAAAAAGATTCAATCATTTAGAGAAGATAGAAAAACCATAAAAAATTCCTACTAAAGATGACTTCCCCAAATTTATTTAAGCTTCAGGCAAAACTAATCAAGAAATGCCCAAAAACCTTTACAGGGACAAAGTTAAGCAGAAAAACCCGCAGGAAAATTTAGCAGAAATCATTAACATTTTCAAAGATCAGAAAACCCTTTTTCTTATGAAATCAATAACCACAATAGTTCAGAGAATTAAATCAGCTAAATCAAATATGCAGAAACTTTGCCTAGCTTTCCAAGCCATTGAGGTGATTCTGAACTGTGCAGATAAAGATTAATTCGCAGCTTCTCTCAAGACAAGCATAGGCGAGCGGCAGAAATTCTCAAGTTGCAGATCCTCACATCGTGGGCCACGTTTACTTCTCTTCTAGAGACTCTGCACTAGGTGCAAAATGTACGTTCCATCTTACTGGATTCAACTCATCATTAAAGACACCCTACATATAATGTATTGGTAAAGGCCGCACTAGGCCGATTGCCTCTTAATTGTGTTATGACATAGACATAAGTAGTGGAGTATAATAAAGTATAATCAATTTATAGTTTGAGTATTTACTTTCTGTTTTGTGTTCACAGTACTTTTAATGGTAGCATTCATTAATGACAGCATGCGATTACATAATGTAGAAATTATAGCAATTACATAATGTAGGAAATGTAGAAATAAAACCAAAACTCGCGAAAAGTAAAGGAAAAAGGGCGGGAGCAATCTGTGGTCTCTAACTCGTCACTGCGAGGTGTGGTTAGGTTTGGGTTCTAGTGGCAGGAGCGAAATTGGGTGTGGTTAGCGAACTCAATCTTTCTAAGCCACGACTCCTTGTGCTACCCGTGTAAAACACGGCGACACGCTAAGTATACATTTGCAACTGCTTACCAGTACTGACGTAAAAACATTATTAAATGGAGTTTATATTGCCGTGCAATGCGTGTCCGGGTCACCAATAAACTTTATTAAAAATAAAATAGTTTCTTGCTATGCAATGGAGACTATTTTTAATATCATGGAAATGGTATAGTAAGAGTAAACTGTCAGAACAGTTTTTTCACATAGCTTTGAAGCAGTGTGCACCACTCATGGTACATTCAATGATTCTCATTAAGATAATATTTTCCAGTATAAGTATCATTGGACATTCTTATTTTACAGTATTTTAAAGTATGTATTTTACAATATGTGAAAGAATATATATTTAAATAGAATATATATATTAACGGAATTAAATGTTACACTTTTCCCAGAACCGTTTTAATTTGAATGAAATATTTTCACAAGTTTTCCCTAATTACATTAGAAAGATATCTGAAGGTAATTATTCGATTTTATTCAGTTAATGATCACAAAAATTAAAGTTTATTGTATTATTAATATTGTAATCACGCATTATCTCTTTTCTGTTTCCAGAGCTTCTTTCTGAAATGCTTAAAAATATGACATGATTTTTAGCTTCTCAGGCATCTTTTAAATAAAAAATCATAGTAATTCTACAATTAATGCTCTCTTTGGTTCATTTCAAATTAGAGAAGTTAAATATTGGAGCAGATTTCTGATTTCCATGTGCAAATTTTATAATAACAATTCTGATTGGGATAAAGGGGGTTTGTTAATATTAAATTGCAATATTAACTTTTAACTGAATTATTATATTATTGTAATAATAACTATTTTAATATTAACTTTTAACTGAATAATAATATATAAGTTGCACTATTAACTTTTAACTGAAGTATTATAAAATGCAAGCAAATAATTCTTTTAATTACTTAATCAAAAATATTTTTGGCCTTTAAAAATTGCTTTAAAAGTTTTATAAATAATTTATTTATTATTTTTATTTAGTTATTTATTTTTGTCAACAGAATTTCAGCTTATGTTTATAATAAAATATCAAATTATATTTAATAACTAGATTTCTTCACAGTAACGTTCCCAGGAGGTTAACAAATAAATGAATCTTTCATTTGAAATATTTCACTAAAGTGAAAGGCAAGTACACGCTTTTTACAAGGATAATTGTATAAATACACATATATATTTAATTTCTTTTTAATTTTCTGTGTAACCGCTATATTGTTATGGATTTGGTGCTTAAATAGCTAATGTTAGGATAATTCTTTAAATGATATAAATTTTGTGCATTCTGATTTATAATATGAGGCTTTGACATTCAGAGTGTCCTTATAGTCAAAATGATATAAATTTTGTGCATTCAGAGTGTCCTTATAGTCAAATTTTGTGTGCATTCTGAGTGTCGTTATAGTGGAATGCAGATTCTGATTTATAATATGAAGGATGAGATGTGAATTTCTGTCTTGCGACGACGACTGTTCTTCTTGATTTTTGGTGAATATTATTTTTGCTTGTTCTTCTCGATATGGCCAGTAATAGCAAACCACCAGATAGAGGCAAAATTCCTTGGCATGCAACTTTCAGCGATTATGATAGCGATAATGATTCTACTTATTCGAATTATTCAAGAAAATCGACTACATCCAAAGAGATGCCTGTAATTGCTTCAGATGACCCGGCGCTTCAAAGTATACTAATTTCTACTACGAAAAGTAAACCCCAGAGAAAAGAAAAGAAAACTGCAGGAAGTCCTAAGAAAATAGCCGATAATACTAAGAAATTCAAACCCTCCGCTTCAAATTTTGAAGCAGTAGTTAACAAACACAGAAAAGTTTTTCCTAATTTAACAGAAGCTATCTCGCAAGAATATTTTAATACTCAGCTTCCGACTAACCCAAAAGATCTCTCACTCAAATTAGAAAACGAAATCGACGATAAATTAAATTGTTTTGAGTCTGTGAAGACATTAACCTCCCCACCAGCGATAGAAATGCGTTCAAAGTTACAAGAAGAAATTCAACAAAAGCAGTTCATTTTAGCAAGTATTCAGAACACCCCGAAGCTCGCAAATTCGAAAACAGATGATAAAACAATAAATCAGAAGGATTGGCAAACTCCAAAGAAAACCGCGAAAATTTCCGAGTCTATCCCACTAGCAGCTATTCCGCAAAATAACAGATTTGAAACTCTTAACGAAAATATCGAAGATATGGAAGTTACAGATGAAACGCAGATGACTACTACACAGAATAAAGCAGAAAATAAAACGAAAATTTCCCCATTAGTCATTCCAGAAAACGATGTTGGTTGGCCTGAAATTGACAAAATGCTCAAAGAAATATGTAAAAACGAATTTGAAGTTACAATCAACGAAGAACAGATTTTCCTTTACACTACCACCGAAGCCGATTATAAAGCTACAGTTGATAAATTCAAGAAAGCAAAGATTAGTTTTCATACGTACCAAATTTCCTCAGCCTCTTCAATTAAAGTTATACTGAAGAATATCCCAAGATCCTACACAGAGCAAGCAATTCATGCAGACTTAGAACGCAGAAGCTTCCCTATAATTAAAGTAAAGCAGTTCATGAAGAAAGCAGAAGACCAAATTATCCATTTACCTATATTTTTCCTTGAACTAAAAAGAAATTCTGCAGGAGAGAAAATTCATCAATTAAACAATATGTTCGGATTCAATATCACAATAGAAAAATATCAGCCCAGAAAACGCCCAATTCAATGTTTCAATTGCCAGGAGTTCGGGCACTCCCAAAATAACTACTTTAAAAAGGTCAGGTGCTGTAAGTGCGGACAAAATCACCGATCCAATACCTGTAAATTAAAATCAGATGAAAAACCAACCAGCATTTACTGTCAAGAAAATCACGTTTCTTCTTATCGTGGTTGTAAGGTATACAGAAAAAGATTCAATCATTTAGAGAAGATAGAAAAACCATAAAAAATTCCTACTAAAGATGACTTCCCCAAATTTATTTAAGCTTCAGGCAAAACTAATCAAGAAATGCCCAAAAACCTTTACAGGGACAAAGTTAAGCAGAAAAACCCGCAGGAAAATTTAGCAGAAATCATTAACATTTTCAAAGATCAGAAAACCCTTTTTCTTATGAAATCAATAACCACAATAGTTCAGAGAATTAAATCAGCTAAATCAAATATGCAGAAACTTTGCCTAGCTTTCCAAGCCATTGAGGTGATTCTGAACTGTGCAGATAAAGATTAATTCGCAGCTTCTCTCAAGACAAGCATAGGCGAGCGGCAGAAATTCTCAAGTTGCAGATCCTCACATCGTGGGCCACGTTTACTTCTCTTCTAGAGACTCTGCACTAGGTGCAAAATGTACGTTCCATCTTACTGGATTCAACTCATCATTAAAGACACCCTACATATAATGTATTGGTAAAGGCCGCACTAGGCCGATTGCCTCTTAATTGTGTTATGACATAGACATAAGTAGTGGAGTATAATAAAGTATAATCAATTTATAGTTTGAGTATTTACTTTCTGTTTTGTGTTCACAGTACTTTTAATGGTAGCATTCATTAATGACAGCATGCGATTACATAATGTAGAAATTATAGCAATTACATAATGTAGGAAATGTAGAAATAAAACCAAAACTCGCGAAAAGTAAAGGAAAAAGGGCGGGAGCAATCTGTGGTCTCTAACTCGTCACTGCGAGGTGTGGTTAGGTTTGGGTTCTAGTGGCAGGAGCGAAATTGGGTGTGGTTAGCGAACTCAATCTTTCTAAGCCACGACTCCTTGTGCTACCCGTGTAAAACACGGCGACACGCTAAGTATACATTTGCAACTGCTTACCAGTACTGACGTAAAAACATTATTAAATGGAGTTTATATTGCCGTGCAATGCGTGTCCGGGTCACCAATAAACTTTATTAAAAATAAAATAGTTTCTTGCTATGCAATGGTGACTATTTTTAATATCATGGAAATGGTATAGTAAGAGTAAACTGTCAGAACAGTTTTTTCACATAGCTTTGAAGCAGTGTGCACCACTCATGGTACATTCAGTGATTCTCATTAAGATAATATTTTCCAGTATAAGTATCATTGGACATTCTTATTTTACAGTATTTTAAAGTATGTATTTTACAACATGTGAAAGAATATATATTTAAATAGAATATATATATTAACGGAATTAAATGTTACACTTTTCCCAGAACAGTTTTAATTTGAATGAAATATTTTCACAAGTTTTCCCTAATTACATTAGAAAGATATCTGAAGTTAATTATTCGATTTTATTCAGTTAATGATTACAAAAATTAAAGTTTATTGTATTATTAATATTGTAATCACGCATTATCTCTTTTCTGTTTCCAGAGCTTCTTTCTGAAATGCTTAAAAATATGACATGATTTTTAGCTTCTCAGGCATCTTTTAAATAAAAAATCATAGTAATTCTACAATTAATGCTCTCTTTGGTTCATTTCAAATTAGAGAAGTTAAATATTGGAGCAGATTTCTGATTTCCATGTGCAAATTTTATAATAACAATTCTGATTGGGATAAAGGGGGTTTGTTAATATTAAATTGCAATATTAACTTTTAACTGAATTATTATATTATTGTAATAATAACTATTTTAATATTAACTTTTAACTGAATAATAATATATAAGTTGCACTATTAACTTTTAACTGAAGTATTATAAAATGCAAGCAAATAATTCTTTTAATTACTTAATCAAAAATATTTTTGGCCTATAAAAATTGCTTTAAAAGTTTTATAAATAATTTATTTATTATTTTTATTTAGTTATTTATTTTTGTCAACAGAATTTCAGCTTATGTTTATAATAAAATATCAAATTATATTTAATAACTAGATTTCTTCACAGTAACGTTCCCAGGAGGTTAACAAATAAATGAATCTTTCATTTGAAATATTTCACTAAAGTGAAAGGCAAGTACACGCTTTTTACAAGGATAATTGTATAAATACACATATATATTTAATTTCTTTTTAATTTTCTGTGTAACCGCTATATTCTTATGGATTTGGTACTTAAATAGGTAATGTTAGGATAATTCTTTAAATGATATAAATTTTGTGCATTCTGAGTTATAATATGAGGCTTTGACATTCAGAGTGTCCTTATAGTCAAAATGATATAAATTTTGTGCATTCAGTGTGTCCTTATAGTCAAATTTTGTGTGCATTCCGAGTGTCGTTATAGTGGAATGCAGATTCTCATTTATAATATGAAGGATGAGATGTGAATTTCTCTCTTGCGACGACGACTGTTCTTCTTGATTTTTGGTGAATATTATTTTTGCTTGTTCTTCTCGATATGGCCAGTAATAGCAAACCACCAGATAGAGGCAAAATTCCTTGGCATGCAACTTTCAGCGATTATGATAGCGATAATGATTCTACTTATTCGAATTATTCAAGAAAATCGACTACATCCAAAGAGATGCCTGTAATTGCTTCAGATGACCCGGCGCTTTAAAGTATACTAATTTCTACTACGAAAAGTAAACCCCAGAGAAAAGAAAAGAAAACTGCAGGAAGTCCTAAGAAAATAGCCGATAATACTAAGAAATTCAAACCCTCCGCTTCAAATTTTGAAGCAGTAGTTAACAAACACAGAAAAGTTTTTCCTAATTTAACAGAAGCTATCTCGCAAGAATATTTTAATACTCAGCTTCCGACTAACCCAAAAGATCTCTCACTCAAATTAGAAAACGAAATCGACGATAAATTAAATTGTTTTGAGTCTATGAAGACATTAACCTCCCCACCAGCGATAGAAATGCGTTCAAAGTTACAAGAAGAAATTCAACAAAAGCAGTTCATTTTAGCAAGTATTCAGAACACCCCGAAGCTCGCAAATTCGAAAACAGATGATAAAACAATAAATCAGAAGGATTGGCAAACTCCAAAGAAAACCGCGAAAATTTCCGAGTCTATCCCACTAGCAGCTATTCCGCAAAATAACAGATTTGAAACTCTTAACGAAAATATCGAAGATATGGAAGTTACAGATGAAACGCAGATGACTACTACACAGAATAAAGCAGAAAATAAAACGAAAATTTCCCCATTAGTCATTCCAGAAAACGATGTTGGTTGGCCTGAAATTGACAAAATGCTCAAAGAGATATGTAAAAACGAATTTGAAGTTACAATCAACGAAGAACAGATTTTCCTTTACACTACCACCGAAGCCGATTATAAAGCTACAGTTGATAAATTCAAGAAAGCAAAGATTAGTTTTCATACGTACCAAATTTCCTCAGCCTCTTCAATTAAAGTTATACTGAAGAATATCCCAAGATCCTACACAGAGCAAGCAATTCATGCAGACTTAGAACGCAGAAGCTTCCCTATAATTAAAGTAAAGCAGTTCATGAAGAAAGCAGAAGACCAAATTATCCATTTACCTATATTTTTCCTTGAACTAAAAAGAAATTCTGCAGGAGAGAAAATTCATCAATTAAACAATATGTTCGGATTCAATATCACAATAGAAAAATATCAGCCCAGAAAACGCCCAATTCAATGTTTCAATTGCCAGGAGTTCGGGCACTCCCAAAATAACTACTTTAAAAAGGTCAGGTGCTGTAAGTGCGGACAAAATCACCGATCCAATACCTGTAAATTAAAATCAGATGAAAAACCAACCAGCATTTACTGTCAAGAAAATCACGTTTCTTCTTATCGTGGTTATAAGGTATACAGAAAAAGATTCAATCATTTAGAGAAGATAGAAAAACCATAAAAAATTCCTACTAAAGATGACTTCCCCAAATTTATTTAAGCTTCAGGCAAAACTAATCAAGAAATGCCTAAAAATCTTTACAGGGACAAAGTTAAGCAGAAAAACCCGCAGGAAAATTTAGCAGAAATCATTAACATTTTCAAAGATCAGAAAACCCTTTTTCTTATGAAATCAATAACCACAATAGTTCAGAGAATTAAATCAGCTAAATCAAATATGCAGAAACTTTGCCTAGCTTTCCAAGCCATTGAGGTGATTCTGAACTGTGCAGATAAAGATTAATTCGCAGCTTCTCTCAAGACAAGCATAGGCGAGCGGCAGAAATTCTCAAGTTGCAGATCCTCACATCGTGGGCCACGTTTACTTCTCTTCTAGAGACTCTGCACTAGGTGCAAAATGTACGTTCCATCTTACTGGATTCAACTCATCATTAAAGACACCCTACATATAATGTATTGGTAAAGGCCGCACTAGGCCGATTGCCTCTTAATTGTGTTATGACATAGACATAAGTAGTGGAGTATAATAAAGTATAATCAATTTATAGTTTGAGTATTTACTTTCTGTTTTGTGTTCACAGTACTTTTAATGGTAGCATTCATTAATGACAGCATGCGATTACATAATGTAGAAATTATAGCAATTACATAATGTAGGAAATGTAGAAATAAAACCAAATGGCGCGAAAAGTAAAGGAAAAAGGGCGGGAGCAATCTGTGGTCTCTAACTCGTCACTGCGAGGTGTGGTTAGGTTTGGGTTCTAGTGGCAGGAGCGAAATTGGGTGTGGTTAGCGAACTCAATCTTTCTAAGCCACGACTCCTTGTGCTACCCGTGTAAAACACGGCGACACGCTAAGTATACATTTGCAACTGCTTACCAGTACTGACGTAAAAACATTATTAAATGGAGTTTATATTGCCGTGCAATGCGTGTCCGGGTCACCAATAAACTTTATTAAAAATAAAATAGTTTCTTGCTATGCAATGGTGACTATTTTTAATATCATGGAAATGGTATAGTAAGAGTAAACTGTCAGAACAGTTTTTTCACATAGCTTTGAAGCAGTGTGCACCACTCATGGTACATTCAGTGATTCTCATTAAGATAATATTTTCCAGTATAAGTATCATTGGACATTCTTATTTTACAGTATTTTAAAGTATGTATTTTACAACATGTGAAAGAATATATATTTAAATAGAATATATATATTAACGGAATTAAATGTTACACTTTTCCCAGAACAGTTTTAATTTGAATGAAATATTTTCACAAGTTTTCCCTAATTACATTAGAAAGATATCTGAAGTTAATTATTCGATTTTATTCAGTTAATGATTACAAAAATTAAAGTTTATTGTATTATTAATATTGTAATCACGCATTATCTCTTTTCTGTTTCCAGAGCTTCTTTCTGAAATGCTTAAAAATATGACATGATTTTTAGCTTCTCAGGCATCTTTTAAATAAAAAATCATAGTAATTCTACAATTAATGCTCTCTTTGGTTCATTTCAAATTAGAGAAGTTAAGTATTGGATCAGATTTCTGATTTCCATGTGCAAATTTTATAATAACAATTCTGATTGGGATAAAGGGGGTTTGTTAATATTAAATTGCAATATTAACTTTTAACTGAATTATTATATTATTGTAATAATAACTATTTTAATATTAACTTTTAACTGAATAATAATATATAAGTTGCACTATTAACTTTTAACTGAAGTATTATAAAATGCAAGCAAATAATTCTTTTAATTACTTAATCAAAAATATTTTTGGCCTTTAAAAATTGCTTTAAAAGTTTTATAAATAATTTATTTATTATTTTTATTTAGTTATTTATTTTTGTCAACAGAATTTCAGCTTATGTTTATAATAAAATATCAAATTATATTTAATAACTAGATTTCTTCACAGTAACGTTCCCAGGAGGTTAACAAATAAATGAATCTTTCATTTGAAATATTTCACTAAAGTGAAAGGCAAGTACACGCTTTTTACAAGGATAATTGTATAAATACACATATATATTTAATTTCTTTTTAATTTTCTGTGTAACCGCTATATTGTTATGGATTTGGTACTTAAATAGGTAATGTTAGGATAATTCTTTAAATGATATAAATTTTGTGCATTCTGAGTTATAATATGAGGCTTTGACATTCAGAGTGTCCTTATAGTCAAAATGATATAAATTTTGTGCATTTAGTGTGTCCTTATAGTCAAATTTTGTGTGCATTCCGAGTGTCGTTATAGTGGAATGCAGATTCTCATTTATAATATGAAGGATGAGATGTGAATTTCTCTCTTGCGACGACGACTGTTCTTCTTGATTTTTGGTGAATATTATTTTTGCTTGTTCTTCTCGATATGGCCAGTAATAGCAAACCACCAGATAGAGGCAAAATTCCTTGGCATGCAACTTTCAGCGATTATGATAGCGATAATGATTCTACTTATTCGAATTATTCAAGAAAATCGACTACATCCAAAGAGATGCCTGTAATTGCTTCAGATGACCCGGCGCTTTAAAGTATACTAATTTCTACTACGAAAAGTAAACCCCAGAGAAAAGAAAAGAAAACTGCAGGAAGTCCTAAGAAAATAGCCGATAATACTAAGAAATTCAAACCCTCCGCTTCAAATTTTGAAGCAGTAGTTAACAAACACAGAAAAGTTTTTCCTAATTTAACAGAAGCTATCTCGCAAGAATATTTTAATACTCAGCTTCCGACTAACCCAAAAGATCTCTCACTCAAATTAGAAAACGAAATCGACGATAAATTAAATTGTTTTGAGTCTATGAAGACATTAACCTCCCCACCAGCGATAGAAATGCGTTCAAAGTTACAAGAAGAAATTCAACAAAAGCAGTTCATTTTAGCAAGTATTCAGAACACCCCGAAGCTCGCAAATTCGAAAACAGATGATAAAACAATAAATCAGAAGGATTGGCAAACTCCAAAGAAAACCGCGAAAATTTCCGAGTCTATCCCACTAGCAGCTATTCCGCAAAATAACAGATTTGAAACTCTTAACGAAAATATCGAAGATATGGAAGTTACAGATGAAACGCAGATGACTACTACACAGAATAAAGCAGAAAATAAAACGAAAATTTCCCCATTAGTCATTCCAGAAAACGATGTTGGTTGGCCTGAAATTGACAAAATGCTCAAAGAGATATGTAAAAACGAATTTGAAGTTACAATCAACGAAGAACAGATTTTCCTTTACACTACCACCGAAGCCGATTATAAAGCTACAGTTGATAAATTCAAGAAAGCAAAGATTAGTTTTCATACGTACCAAATTTCCTCAGCCTCTTCAATTAAAGTTATACTGAAGAATATCCCAAGATCCTACACAGAGCAAGCAATTCATGCAGACTTAGAACGCAGAAGCTTCCCTATAATTAAAGTAAAGCAGTTCATGAAGAAAGCAGAAGACCAAATTATCCATTTACCTATATTTTTCCTTGAACTAAAAAGAAATTCTGCAGGAGAGAAAATTCATCAATTAAACAATATGTTCGGATTCAATATCACAATAGAAAAATATCAGCCCAGAAAACGCCCAATTCAATGTTTCAATTGCCAGGAGTTCGGGCACTCCCAAAATAACTACTTTAAAAAGGTCAGGTGCTGTAAGTGCGGACAAAATCACCGATCCAATACCTGTAAATTAAAATCAGATGAAAAACCAACCAGCATTTACTGTCAAGAAAATCACGTTTCTTCTTATCGTGGTTGTAAGGTATACAGAAAAAGATTCAATCATTTAGAGAAGATAGAAAAACCATAAAAAATTCCTACTAAAGATGACTTCCCCAAATTTATTTAAGCTTCAGGCAAAACTAATCAAGAAATGCCTAAAAACCTTTACAGGGACAAAGTTAAGCAGAAAAACCCGCAGGAAAATTTAGCAGAAATCATTAACATTTTCAAAGATCAGAAAACCCTTTTTCTTATGAAATCAATAACCACAATAGTTCAGAGAATTAAATCAGCTAAATCAAATATGCAGAAACTTTGCCTAGCTTTCCAAGCCATTGAGGTGATTCTGAACTGTGCAGATAAAGATTAATTCGCAGCTTCTCTCAAGACAAGCATAGGCGAGCGGCAGAAATTCTCAAGTTGCAGATCCTCACATCGTGGGCCACGTTTACTTCTCTTCTAGAGACTCTGCACTAGGTGCAAAAAGTACGTTCCATCTTACTGGATTCAACTCATCATTAAAGACACCCTACATATAATGTATTGGTAAAGGCCGCACTAGGCCGATTGCCTCTTAATTGTGTTATGACATAGACATAAGTAGTGGAATATAATAAAGTATAATCAATTTATAGTTTGAGTATTTACTTTCTGTTTTGTGTTCACAGTACTTTTAATGGTAGCATTCATTAATGACAGCATGCGATTACATAATGTAGAAATTATAGCAATTACATAATGTAGGAAATGTAGAAATAAAACCAAATGGCGCGAAAAGTAAAGGAAAAAGGGCGGGAGCAATCTGTGGTCTCTAACTCGTCACTGCGAGGTGTGGTTAGGTTTGGGTTCTAGTGGCAGGAGCGAAATTGGGTGTGGTTAGCGAACTCAATCTTTCTAAGCCACGAACGTGCTACCCGTGTAAAACACGGCGACACGCTAAGTATACATTTGCAACTGCTTACCAGTACTGACGTAAAAACATTATTAAATGGAGTTTATATTGCCGTGCAATGCGTGTCCGGGTCACCAATAAACTTTATTAAAAATAAAATAGTTTCTTGCTATGCAATGGAGCCTATTTTTAATATCATGGAAATGGTATAGTAAGTGTAAACTGTCAGAACAGTTTTTTCACATAGCTTTGAAGCAGTGTGCACCACTCATGGTACATTCAGTGATTCTCATTAAGATAATATTTTCCAGTATAAGTATCATTGGACATTCTTATTTTACAGTATTTTAAAGTATGTATTTTACAATATGTGAAAGAATATATATTTAAATAGAATATATATATTAACGGAATTAAATGTTACACTTTTCCCAGAACCGTTTTAATTTGAATGAAATATTTTCACAAGTTTTCCCTAATTACATTAGAAAGATATCTGAAGGTAATTATTCGATTTTATTCAGTTAATGATCACAAAAATTAAAGTTTATTGTATTATTAATATTGTAATCACGCATTATCTCTTTTCTGTTTCCAGAGCTTCTTTCTGAAATGCTTAAAAATATGACATGATTTTTAGCTTCTCAGGCATCTTTTAAATAAAAAATCATAGTAATTCTACAATTAATGCTCTCTTTGGTTCATTTCAAATTAGAGAAGTTAAATATTGGAGCAGATTTCTGATTTCCATGTGCAAATTTTATAATAACAATTCTGATTGGGATAAAGGGGGTTTGTTAATATTAAATTGCAATATTAACTTTTAACTGAATTATTATATTATTGTAATAATAACTATTTTAATATTAACTTTTAACTGAATAATAATATATAAGTTGCACTATTAACTTTTAACTGAAGTATTATAAAATGCAAGCAAATAATTCTTTTAATTACTTAATCAAAAATATTTTTGGCCTTTAAAAATTGCTTTAAAAGTTTTATAAATAATTTATTTATTATTTTTATTTAGTTATTTATTTTTGTCAACAGAATTTCAGCTTATGTTTATAATAAAATATCAAATTATATTTAATAACTAGATTTCTTCACAGTAACGTTCCCAGGAGGTTAACAAATAAATGAATCTTTCATTTGAAATATTTCACTAAAGTGAAAGGCAAGTACACGCTTTTTACAAGGATAATTGTATAAATACACATATATATTTAATTTCTTTTTAATTTTCTGTGTAACCGCTATATTGTTATGGATTTGGTGCTTAAATAGCTAATGTTAGGATAATTCTTTAAATGATATAAATTTTGTGCATTCTGATTTATAATATGAGGCTTTGACATTCAGAGTGTCCTTATAGTCAAAATGATATAAATTTTGTGCATTCAGAGTGTCCTTATAGTCAAATTTTGTGTGCATTCTGAGTGTCGTTATAGTGGAATGCAGATTCTGATTTATAATATGAAGGATGAGATGTGAATTTCTGTCTTGCGACGACGACTGTTCTTCTTGATTTTTGGTGAATATTATTTTTGCTTGTTCTTCTCGATATGGCCAGTAATAGCAAACCACCAGATAGAGGCAAAATTCCTTGGCATGCAACTTTCAGCGATTATGATAGCGATAATGATTCTACTTATTCGAATTATTCAAGAAAATCGACTACATCCAAAGAGATGCCTGTAATTGCTTCAGATGACCCGGCGCTTCAAAGTATACTAATTTCTACTACGAAAAGTAAACCCCAGAGATAAGAAAAGAAAACTGCAGGAAGTCCTAAGAAAATAGCCGATAATACTAAGAAATTCAAACCCTCCGCTTCAAATTTTGAAGCAGTAGTTAACAAACACAGAAAAGTTTTTCCTAATTTAACAGAAGCTATCTCGCAAGAATATTTTAATACTCAGCTTCCGACTAACCCAAAAGATCTCTCACTCAAATTAGAAAACGAAATCGACGATAAATTAAATTGTTTTGAGTCTGTGAAGACATTAACCTCCCCACCAGCGATAGAAATGCGTTCAAAGTTACAAGAAGAAATTCAACAAAAGCAGTTCATTTTAGCAAGTATTCAGAACACCCCGAAGCTCGCAAATTCGAAAACAGATGATAAAACAATAAATCAGAAGGATTGGCAAACTCCAAAGAAAACCGCGAAAATTTCCGAGTCTATCCCACTAGCAGCTATTCCGCAAAATAACAGATTTGAAACTCTTAACGAAAATATCGAAGATATGGAAGTTACAGATGAAACGCAGATGACTACTACACAGAATAAAGCAGAAAATAAAACGAAAATTTCCCCATTAGTCATTCCAGAAAACGATGTTGGTTGGCCTGAAATTGACAAAATGCTCAAAGAGATATGTAAAAACGAATTTGAAGTTACAATCAACGAAGAACAGATTTTCCTTTACACTACCACCGAAGCCGATTATAAAGCTACAGTTGATAAATTCAAGAAAGCAAAGATTAGTTTTCATACGTACCAAATTTCCTCAGCCTCTTCAATTAAAGTTATACTGAAGAATATCCCAAGATCCTACACAGAGCAAGCAATTCATGCAGACTTAGAACGCAGAAGCTTCCCTATAATTAAAGTAAAGCAGTTCATGAAGAAAGCAGAAGACCAAATTATCCATTTACCTATATTTTTCCTTGAACTAAAAAGAAATTCTGCAGGAGAGAAAATTCATCAATTAAACAATATGTTCGGATTCAATATCACAATAGAAAAATATCAGCCCAGAAAACGCCCAATTCAATGTTTCAATTGCCAGGAGTTCGGGCACTCCCAAAATAACTACTTTAAAAAGGTCAGGTGCTGTAAGTGCGGACAAAATCACCGATCCAATACCTGTAAATTAAAATCAGATGAAAAACCAACCAGCATTTACTGTCAAGAAAATCACGTTTCTTCTTATCGTGGTTGTAAGGTATACAGAAAAAGATTCAATCATTTAGAGAAGATAGAAAAACCATAAAAAATTCCTACTAAAGATGACTTCCCCAAATTTATTTAAGCTTCAGGCAAAACTAATCAAGAAATGCCCAAAAACCTTTACAGGGACAAAGTTAAGCAGAAAAACCCGCAGGAAAATTTAGCAGAAATCATTAACATTTTCAAAGATCAGAAAACCCTTTTTCTTATGAAATCAATAACCACAATAGTTCAGAGAATTAAATCAGCTAAATCAAATATGCAGAAACTTTGCCTAGCTTTCCAAGCCATTGAGGTGATTCTGAACTGTGCAGATAAAGATTAATTCGCAGCTTCTCTCAAGACAAGCATAGGCGAGCGGCAGAAATTCTCAAGTTGCAGATCCTCACATCGTGGGCCACGTTTACTTCTCTTCTAGAGACTCTGCACTAGGTGCAAAATGTACGTTCCATCTTACTGGATTCAACTCATCATTAAAGACACCCTACATATAATGTATTGGTAAAGGCCGCACTAGGCCGATTGCCTCTTAATTGTGTTATGACATAGACATAAGTAGTGGAGTATAATAAAGTATAATCAATTTATAGTTTGAGTATTTACTTTCTGTTTTGTGTTCACAGTACTTTTAATGGTAGCATTCATTAATGACAGCATGCGATTACATAATGTAGAAATTATAGCAATTACATAATGTAGGAAATGTAGAAATAAAACCAAATGGCGCGAAAAGTAAAGGAAAAAGGGCGGGAGCAATCTGTGGTCTCTAACTCGTCACTGCGAGGTGTGGTTAGGTTTGGGTTCTAGTGGCAGGAGCGAAATTGGGTGTGGTTAGCGAACTCAATCTTTCTAAGCCACGACTCCTTGTGCTACCCGTGTAAAACACGGCGACACGCTAAGTATACATTTGCAACTGCTTACCAGTACTGACGTAAAAACATTATTAAATGGAGTTTATATTGCCGTGCAATGCGTGTCCGGGTCACCAATAAACTTTATTAAAAATAAAATAGTTTCTTGCTATGCAATGGTGACTATTTTTAATATCATGGAAATGGTATAGTAAGAGTAAACTGTCAGAACAGTTTTTTCACATAGCTTTGAAGCAGTGTGCACCACTCATGGTACATTCAGTGATTCTCATTAAGATAATATTTTCCAGTATAAGTATCATTGGACATTCTTATTTTACAGTATTTTAAAGTATGTATTTTACAATATGTGAAAGAATATATATTTAAATAGAATATATATATTAACGGAATTAAATGTTACACTTTTCCCAGAACCGTTTTAATTTGAATGAAATATTTTCACAAGTTTTCCCTAATTACATTAGAAAGATATCTGAAGGTAATTATTCGATTTTATTCAGTTAATGATTACAAAAATTAAAGTTTATTGTATTATTAATATTGTAATCACGCATTATCTCTTTTCTGTTTCCAGAGCTTCTTTCTGAAATGCTTAAAAATATGACATGATTTTTAGCTTCTCAGGCATCTTTTAAATAAAAAATCATAGTAATTCTACAATTAATGCTCTCTTTGGTTCATTTCAAATTAGAGAAGTTAAATATTGGAGCAGATTTCTGATTTCCATGTGCAAATTTTATAATAACAATTCTGATTGGGATAAAGGGGGTTTGTTAATATTAAATTGCAATATTAACTTTTAACTGAATTATTATATTATTGTAATAATAACTATTTTAATATTAACTTTTAACTGAATAATAATATATAAGTTGCACTATTAACTTTTAACTGAAGTATTATAAAATGCAAGCAAATAATTCTTTTAATTACTTAATCAAAAATATTTTTGGCCTTTAAAAATTGCTTTAAAAGTTTTATAAATAATTTATTTATTATTTTTATTTAGTTATTTATTTTTGTCAACAGAATTTCAGCTTATGTTTATAATAAAATATCAAATTATATTTAATAACTAGATTTCTTCACAGTAACGTTCCCGGGAGGTTAACAAATAAATGAATCTTTCATTTGAAATATTTCACTAAAGTGAAAGGCAAGTACACGCTTTTTACAAGGATAATTGTATAAATACACATATATATTTAATTTCTTTTTAATTTTCTGTGTAACAGCTATATTGTTATGGATTTGGTACTTAAATAGCTAATGTTAGGATAATTCTTTAAATGATATAAATTTTGTGCATTCTGAGTTATAATATGAGGCTTTGACATTCAGAGTCAAAATGATATAAATTTTGTGCATTCAGAGTGTCCTTATAGTCAAATTTTGTGTGCATTCTGAGTGTCGTTATAGTGGAATGCAGATTCTGATTTATAATATGAAGGATGAGATGTGAATTTCTGTCTTGCGACGACGACTGTTCTTCTTGATTTTTGGTGAATATTATTTTTGCTTGTTCTTCTCGATATGGCCAGTAATAGCAAACCACCAGATAAAGGCAAAATTCCTTGGCATGCAACTTTCAGCGATTATGATAGCGATAATGATTCTACTTATTCGAATTATTCAAGAAAATCGACTACATCCAAAGAGATGCCTGTAATTGCTTTAGATGACCCGGCGCTTCAAAGTATACTAATTTCTACTACGAAAAGTA
The DNA here is from genome assembly GCF_044657685.1 of Stegodyphus dumicola. Lineage (NCBI taxonomy): Eukaryota > Metazoa > Arthropoda > Arachnida > Araneae > Eresidae > Stegodyphus > Stegodyphus dumicola. Next base: position 150,718,015 of record NC_140778.1, read on the forward strand.
AACCCCAGAGAAAAGAAAAGAAAACTGCAGGAAGTCCTAAGAAAATAGCCGATAATACTAAGAAATTCAAACCCTCCGCTCCAAATTTTGAAGCAGTAGTTAACAAACACAGAAAAGTTTTTCCTAATTTAACAGAAGCTATCTCGCAAGAATATTTTAATACTCAGCTTCCGACTAACCCAAAAGATCTCTCACTCAAATTAGAAAACGAAATCGACGATAAATTAAATTGTTTTGAGTCTATGAAGACATTAACCTCCCCACCAGCGATAGAAATGCGTTGAAAGTTACAAGAAGAAATTCAACAAAAGCAGTTCATTTTAGCAAGTATTCAGAACACCCCGAAGCTCGCAAATTCGAAAACAGATGATAAAACAATAAATCAGAAGGATTGGCAAACTCCAAAGAAAACCGCGAAAATTTCCGAGTCTATCCCACTAGCAGCTATTCCGCAAAATAACAGATTTGAAACTCTTAACGAAAATATCGAAGATATGGAAGTTACAGATGAAACGCAGATGACTACTACACAGAATAAAGCAGAAAATAAAACGAAAATTTCCCCATTAGTCATTCCAGAAAACGATGTTGGTTGGCCTGAAATTGACAAAATGCTCAAAGAGATATGTAAAAACGAATTTGAAGTTACAATCAACGAAGAACAGATTTTCCTTTACACTACCACCGAAGCCGATTATAAAGCTACAGTTGATAAATTCAAGAAAGCAAAGATTAGTTTTCATACGTACCAAATTTCCTCAGCCTCTTCAATTAAAGTTATACTGAAGAATATCCCAAGATCCTACACAGAGCAAGCAATTCATGCAGACTTAGAACGCAGAAGCTTCCCTATAATTAAAGTAAAGCAGTTCATGAAGAAAGCAGAAGACCAAATTATCCATTTACCTATATTTTTCCTTGAACTAAAAAGAAATTCTGCAGGAGAGAAAATTCATCAATTAAACAATATGTTCGGATTCAATATCACAATAGAAAAATATCAGCCCAGAAAACGCCCAATTCAATGTTTCAATTGCCAGGAGTTCGGGCACTCCCAAAATAACTACTTTAAAAAGTTCAGGTGCTGTAAGTGCGGACAAAATCACCGATCCAATACCTGTAAATTAAAATCAGATGAAAAACCAACCAGCATTTACTGTCAAGAAAATCACGTTTCTTCTTATCGTGGTTGTAAGGTATACAGAAAAAGATTCAATCATTTAGAGAAGATAGAAAAACCATAAAAAATTCCTACTAAAGATGACTTCCCCAAATTTATTTAAGCTTCAGGCAAAACTAATCAAGAAATGCCTAAAAACCTTTACAGGGACAAAGTTAAGCAGAAAAACCCGCAGGAAAATTTAGCAGAAATCATTAACATTTTCAAAGATCAGAAAACCCTTTTTCTTATGAAATCAATAACCACAATAGTTCAGAGAATTAAATCAGCTAAATCAAATATGCAGAAACTTTGCCTAGCTATCCAAGCCATTGAGGTGATTCTGAACTGTGCAGATAAAGATTAATTCGCAGCTTCTCTCAAGACAAGCATAGGCGAGCGGCAGAAATTCTCAAGTTGCAGATCCTCACATCGTGGGCCACGTTTACTTCTCTTCTAGAGACTCTGCACTAGGTGCAAAAAGTACGTTCCATCTTACTGGATTCAACTCATCATTAAAGACACCCTACATATAATGTATTGGTAAAGGACGCACTAGGCCGATTGCCTCTTAATTGTGTTATGACATAGACATAAGTAGTGGAATATAATAAAGTATAATCAATTTATAGTTTGAGTATTTACTTTCTGTTTTGTGTTCACAGTACTTTTAATGGTAGCATTCATTAATGACAGCATGCGATTACATAATGTAGAAATTATAGCAATTACATAATGTAGGAAATGTAGAAATAAAACCAAATGGCGCGAAAAGTAAAGGAAAAAGGGCGGGAGCAATCTGTGGTCTCTAACTCGTCACTGCGAGGTGTGGTTAGGTTTGGGTTCTAGTGGCAGGAGCGAAATTGGGTGTGGTTAGCGAACTCAATCTTTCTAAGCCACGACTCCTTGTGCTACCCGTGTAAAACACGGCGACACGCTAAGTATACATTTGCAACTGCTTACCAGTACTGACGTAAAAACATTATTAAATGGAGTTTATATTGCCGTGCAATGCGTGTCCGGGTCAACAATAAACTTTATTAAAAATAAAATAGTTTCTTGCTATGCAATGGAGACTATTTTTAATATCATGGAAATGGTAAAGTAAGAGTAAACTGTCAGAACAGTTTTTTCACATAGCTTTGAAGCAGTGTGCACCACTCATGGTACATTCAGTGATTCTCATTAAGATAATATTTTCCAGTATAAGTATCATTGGACATTCTTATTTTACAGTATTTTAAAGTATGTATTTTACAACATGTGAAAGAATATATATTTAAATAGAATATATATATTAACGGAATTAAATGTTACACTTTTCCCAGAACCGTTTTAATTTGAATGAAATATTTTCACAAGTTTTCCCTAATTACATTAGAAAGATATCTGAAGGTAATTATTCGATTTTATTCAGTTAATGATTACAAAAATTAAAGTTTATTGTATTATTAATATTGTAATCACGCATTATCTCTTTCCTGTTTCCAGAGCTTCTTTCTGAAATGCTTAAAAATATGACATGATTTTTAGCTTCTCAGGCCTCTTTTAAATAAAAAATCATAGTAATTCTACAATTAATGCTCTCTTTGGTTCATTTCAAATTAGAGAAGTTAAATATTGGAGCAGATTTCTGATTTCCATGTGCAAATTTTATAATAACAATTCTGATTGGGATAAAGGGGGTTTGTTAATATTAAATTGCAATATTAACTTTTAACTGAATTATTATATTATTGTAATAATAACTATTTTAATATTAACTTTTAACTGAATAATAATATATAAGTTGCACTATTAACTTTTAACTGAAGTATTATAAAATGCAAGCAAATAATTCTTTTAATTACTTAATCAAAAATATTTTTGGCCTTTAAAAATTGCTTTAAAAGTTTTATAAATAATTTATTTATTATTTTTATTTAGTTATTTATTTTTGTCAACAGAATTTCAGCTTATGTTTATAATAAAATATCAAATTATATTTAATAACTAGATTTCTTCACAGTAACGTTCCCAGGAGGTTAACAAATAAATGAATCTTTCATTTGAAATATTTCACTAAAGTGAAAGGCAAGTACACGCTTTTTACAAGGATAATTGTATAAATACACATATATATTTAATTTCTTTTTAATTTTCTGTGTAACCGCTATATTGTTATGGATTTGGTACTTAAATAGCTAATGATAGGATAATTCTTTAAATGATATAAATTTTGTGCATTCTGATTTATAATATGAGGCTTTGACATTCAGAGTGTCCTTATAGTCAAAATGATATAAATTTTGTGCATTCAGAGTGTCCTTATAGTCAAATTTTGTGTGCATTCTGAGTGTCGTTATAGTGGAATGCAGATTCTGATTTATAATATGAAGGATGAGATGTGAATTTCTGTCTTGCGACGACGACTGTTCTTCTTGATTTTTGGTGAATATTATTTTTGCTTGTTCTTCTCGATATGGCCAGTAATAGCAAACCACCAGATAGAGGCAAAATTCCTTGGCATGCAACTTTCAGCGATTATGATAGCGATAATGATTCTACTTATTCGAATTATTCAAGAAAATCGACTACATCCAAAGAGATGCCTGTAATTGCTTCAGATGACCCGGCGCTTCAAAGTATACTAATTTCTACTACGAAAAGTAAACCCCAGAGAAAAGAAAAGAAAACTGCAGGAAGTCCTAAGAAAATAGCCGATAATACTAAGAAATTCAAACCCTCCGCTTCAAATTTTGAAGCAGTAGTTAACAAACACAGAAAAGTTTTTCCTAATTTAACAGAAGCTATCTCGCAAGAATATTTTAATACTCAGCTTCCGACTAACCCAAAAGATCTCTCACTCAAATTAGAAAACGAAATCGACGATAAATTAAATTGTTTTGAGTCTATGAAGACATTAACCTCCCCACCAGCGATAGAAATGCGTTCAAAGTTAGAAGAAGAAATTCAACAAAAGCAGTTCATTTTAGCAAGTATTCAGAACACCCCGAAGCTCGCAAATTCGAAAACAGATGATAAAACAATAAACCAGAAGGATTGGCAAACTCCAAAGAAAACCGCGAAAATTTCCGAGTCTATCCCACTAGCAGCTATTCCGCAAAATAACAGATTTGAAACTCTTAACGAAAATATCGAAGATATGGAAGTTACAGATGAAACGCAGATGACTACTACACAGAATAAAGCAGAAAATAAAACGAAAATTTCCCCATTAGTCATTCCAGAAAACGATGTTGGTTGGCCTGAAATTGACAAAATGCTCAAAGAGATATGTAAAAACGAATTTGAAGTTACAATCAACGAAGAACAGATTTTCCTTTACACTACCACCGAAGCCGATTATAAAGCTACAGTTGATAAATTCAAGAAAGCAAAGATCAGTTTTCATACGTACCAAATTTCCTCAGCCTCTTCAATTCAAGTTATACTGAAGAATATCCCAAGATCCTACACAGAGCAAGCAATTCATGCAGACTTAGAACGCAGAAGCTTCCCTATAATTAAAGTAAAGCAGTTCATGAAGAAAGCAGAAGACCAAATTATCCATTTACCTATATTTTTCCTTGAACTAAAAAGAAATTCTGCAGGAGAGAAAATTCATCAATTAAACAATATGTTCGGATTCAATATCACAATAGAAAAATATCAGCCCAGAAAACGCCCAATTCAATGTTTCAATTGCCAGGAGTTCGGGCACTCCCAAAATAACTACTTTAAAAAGGTCAGGTGCTGTAAGTGCGGACAAAATCACCGATCCAATACCTGTAAATTAAAATCAGATGAAAAACCAACCAGCATTTACTGTCAAGAAAATCACGTTTCTTCTTATCGTGGTTGTAAGGTATACAGAAAAAGATTCAATCATTTAGAGAAGATAGAAAAACCATAAAAAATTCCTACTAAAGATGACTTCCCCAAATTTATTTAAGCTTCAGGCAAAACTAATCAAGAAATGCCTAAAAACCTTTACAGGGACAAAGTTAAGCAGAAAAACCCGCAGGAAAATTTAGCAGAAATCATTAACATTTTCAAAGATCAGAAAACCCTTTTTCTTATGAAATCAATAACCACAATAGTTCAGAGAATTAAATCAGCTAAATCAAATATGCAGAAACTTTGCTTAGCTTTCCAAGCCATTGAGGTGATTCTGAACTGTGCAGATAAAGATTAATTCGCAGCTTCTCTCAAGACAAGCATAGGCGAGCGGCAGAAATTCTCAAGTTGCAGATCCTCACATCGTGGGCCACGTTTACTTCTCTTCTAGAGACTCTGCACTAGGTGCAAAAAGTACGTTCCATCTTACTGGATTCAACTCATCATTAAAGACACCCTACATATAATGTATTGGTAAAGGCCGCACTAGGCCGATTGCCTCTTAATTGTGTTATGACATAGACATAAGTAGTGGAATATAATAAAGTATAATCAATTTATAGTTTGAGTATTTACTTTCTGTTTTGTGTTCACAGTACTTTTAATGGTAGCATTCATTAATGACAGCATGCGATTACATAATGTAGAAATTATAGCAATTACATAATGTAGGAAATGTAGAAATAAAACCAAATGGCGCGAAAAGTAAAGGAAAAAGGGCGGGAGCAATCTGTGGTCTCTAACTCGTCACTGCGAGGTGTGGTTAGGTTTGGGTTCTAGTGGCAGGAGCGAAATTGGGTGTGGTTAGCGAACTCAATCTTTCTAAGCCACGACTCCTTGTGCTACCCGTGTAAAACACGGCGACATGCTAAGTATACATTTGCAACTGCTTACCAGTACTGACGTAAAAACATTATTAAATGGAGTTTATATTGCCGTGCAATGCGTGCCCGGGTCACCAATAAACTTTATTAAAAATAAAATAGTTTCTTGCTATGCAATGGAGACTATTTTTAATATCATGGAAATGGTAGAGTAAGAGTAAACTGTCAGAACAGTTTTTTCACATAGCTTTGAAGCAGTGTGCACCACTCATGGTACATTCAGTGATTCTCATTAAGATAATATTTTCCAGTATAAGTATCATTGGACATTCTTATTTTACAGTATTTTAAAGTATGTATTTTACAACATGTGAAAGAATATATATTTAAATAGAATATATATATTAACGGAATTAAATGTTACACTTTTCCCAGAACAGTTTTAATTTGAATGAAATATTTTCACAAGTTTTCCCTAATTACATTAGAAAGATATCTGAAGTTAATTATTCGATTTTATTCAGTTAATGATTACAAAAATTAAAGTTTATTGTATTATTAATATTGTAATCACGCATTATCTCTTTTCTGTTTCCAGAGCTTCTTTCTGAAATGCTTAAAAATATGACATGATTTTTAGCTTCTCAGGCATCTTTTAAATAAAAAATCATAGTAATTCTACAATTAATGCTCTCTTTGGTTCATTTCAAATTAGAGAAGTTAAATATTGGAGCAGATTTCTGATTTCCATGTGCAAATTTTATAATAACAATTCTGATTGGGATAAAGGGGGTTTGTTAATATTAAATTGCAATATTAACTTTTAACTGAATTATTATATTATTGTAATAATAACTATTTTAATATTAACTTTTAACTGAATAATAATATATAAGTTGCACTATTAACTTTTAACTGAAGTATTATAAAATGCAAGCAAATAATTCTTTTAATTACTTAATCAAAAATATTTTTGGCCTTTAAAAATTGCTTTAAAAGTTTTATAAATAATTTATTTATTATTTTTATTTAGTTATTTATTTTTGTCAACAGAATTTCAGCTTATGTTTATAATAAAATATCAAATTATATTTAATAACTAGATTTCTTCACAGTAACGTTCCCAGGAGGTTAACAAATAAATGAATCTTTCATTTGAAATATTTCACTAAAGTGAAAGGCAAGTACACGCTTTTTACAAGGATAATTGTATAAATACACATATATATTTAATTTCTTTTTAATTTTCTGTGTAACCGCTATATTGTTATGGATTTGGTACTTAAATAGCTAATGATAGGATAATTCTTTAAATGATATAAATTTTGTGCATTCTGATTTATAATATGAGGCTTTGACATTCAGAGTGTCGTTATAGTCAAAATGATATAAATTTTGTGCATTCAGAGTGTCCTTATAGTCAAATTTTGTGTGCATTCTGAGTGTCGTTATAGTGGAATGCAGATTCTGATTTATAATATGAAGGATGAGATGTGAATTTCTCTCTTGCGACGACGACTGTTCTTCTTGATTTTTGGTGAATATTATTTTTGCTTGTTCTTCTCGATATGGCCAGTAATAGCAAACCACCAGATAGAGGCAAAATTCCTTGGCATGCAACTTTCAGCGATTATGATAGCGATAATGATTCTACTTATTCGAATTATGCAAGAAAATCGACTACATCCAAAGAGATGCCTGTAATTGCTTCAGATGACCCGGCGCTTCAAAGTATACTAATTTCTACTACGAAAAGTAAACCCCAGAGAAAAGAAAAGAAAACTGCAGGAAGTCCTAAGAAAATAGCCGATAATACTAAGAAATTCAAACCCTCCGCTTCAAATTTTGAAGCACTAGTTAACAAACACAGAAAAGTTTTTCCTAATTTAACAGAAGCTATCTCGCAAGAATATTTTAATACTCAGCTTCCGACTAACCCAAAAGACCTCTCACTCAAATTAGAAAACGAAATCGACGATAAATTAAATTGTTTTGAGTCTATGAAGACATTAACCTCCCCACCAGCGATAGAAATGCGTTCAAAGTTACAAGAAGAAATTCAACAAAAGCAGTTCATTTTAGCAAGTATTCAGAACACCCCGAAGCTCGCAAATTCGAAAACAGATGATAAAACAATAAATCAGAAGGATTGGCAAACTCCAAAGAAAACCGCGAAAATTTCCGAGGCTATCCCACTAGCAGCTATTTCGCAAAATAACAGATTTGAAACTCTTAACGAAAATATGGAAGATATGGAAGTTACAGATGAAACGCAGATGACTAGTACACAGAAAAAAGCAGAAAATAAAACGAAAATTTCCCCATTAGTCATTCCAGAAAACGATGTTGGTTGGCCTGAAATTGACAAAATGCTCAAAGAGATATGTAAAAACGAATTTGAAGTTACAATCAACGAAGAACAGATTTTCCTTTACACTACCACCGAAGCCGATTATAAAGCTACAGTTGATAAATTCAAGAAAGCAAAGATTAGTTTTCATACGTACCAAATTTCCTCAGCCTCTTCAATTAAAGTTATACTGAAGAATATCCCAAGATCCTACACAGAGCAAGCAATTCATGCAGACTTAGAACGCAGAAGCTTCCCTATAATTAAAGTAAAGCAGTTCATGAAGAAAGCAGAAGACCAAATTATCCATTTACCTATATTTTTCCTTGAACTAAAAAGAAATTCTGCAGGAGAGAAAATTCATCAATTAAACAATGTGTTCGGATTCAATATCACAATAGAAAAATATCAGCCCAGAAAACGCCCAATTCAATGTTTCAATTGCCAGGAGTTCGGGCACTCCCAAAATAACTACTTTAAAAAGGTCAGGTGCTGTAAGTGCGGACAAAATCACCGATCCAATACCTGTAAATTAAAATCAGATGAAAAACCAACCAGCATTTACTGTCAAGAAAATCACGTTTCTTCTTATCGTGGTTGTAAGGTATACAGAAAAAGATTCAATCATTTAGAGAAGATAGAAAAACCATAAAAAATTCCTACTAAAGATGACTTCCCCAAATTTATTTAAGCTTCAGGCAAAACTAATCAAGAAATGCCTAAAAACCTTTACAGGGACAAAGTTAAGCAGAAAAACCCGCAGGAAAATTTAGCAGAAATCATTAACATTTTCAAAGATCAGAAAACCCTTTTTCTTATGAAATCAATAACTACAATAGTTCAGAGAATTAAATCAGCTAAATCAAATATGCAGAAACTTTGCTTAGCTTTCCAAGCCATTGAGGTGATTCTGAACTGTGCAGATAAAGATTAATTCGCAGCTTCTCTCAAGACAAGCCTAGGCGAGCGGCAGAAATTCTCAAGTTGCAGATCCTCACATCGTGGGCCACGTTTACTTCTCTTCTAGAGACTCTGCACTAGGTGCAAAAAGTACGTTCCATCTTACTGGATTCAACTCATCATTAAAGACACCCTACATATAATGTATTGGTAAAGGCCGCACTAGGCCGATTGCCTCTTAATTGTGTTATGACATAGACATAAGTAGTGGAATATAATAAAGTATAATCAATTTATAGTTTGAGTATTTACTTTCTGTTTTGTGTTCACAGTACTTTTAATGGTAGCATTCATTAATGACAGCATGCGATTACATAATGTAGAAATTATAGCAATTACATAATGTAGGAAATGTAGAAATAAAACCAAATGGCGCGAAAAGTAAAGGAAAAAGGGCGGGAGCAATCTGTGGTCTCTAACTCGTCACTGCGAGGTGTGGTTAGGTTTGGGTTCTAGTGGCAGGAGCGAAATTGGGTGTGGTTAGCGAACTCAATCTTTCTAAGCCACGACTCCTTGTGCTACCCGTGTAAAACACGGCGACACGCTAAGTATACATTTGCAACTGCTTACCAGTACTGACGTAAAAACATTATTAAATGGAGTTTATATTGCCGTGCAATGCGTGTCCGGAACAACAATAAACTTTATTAAAAATAAAATAGTTTCTTGCTATGCAATGGAGACTATTTTTAATATCATGGCAATGGTATAGTAAGAGTAAACTGTCAGAACAGTTTTTTCACATAGCTTTGAAGCAGTGTGCACCACTCATGGTACATTCAGTGATTCTCATTAAGATAATATTTTCCAGTATAAGTATCATTGGACATTCTTATTTTACAGTATTTTAAAGTATGTATTTTACAACATGTGAAAGAATATATATTTAAATAGAATATATATATTAACGGAATTAAATGTTACACTTTTCCCAGAACAGTTTTAATTTGAATGAAATATTTTCACAAGTTTTCCCTAATTACATTAGAAAGATATCTGAAGGTAATTATTCGATTTTATTCAGTTAATGATTACAAAAATTAAAGTTTATTGTAATCACGCATTATCTCTTTTCTGTTTCCAGAGCTTCTTTCTGAAATGCTTAAAAATATGACATGATTTTTGGCTTCTCAGGCATCTTTTAAATAAAAAATCATAGTAATTCTACAATTAATGCTCTCTTTGGTTCATTTCAAATTAGAGAAGTTAAATATTGGAGCAGATTTCTGATTTCCATGTGCAAATTTTATAATAACAATTCTGATTGGGATAAAGGGGGTTTGTTAATATTAAATTGCAATATTAACTTTTAACTGAATTATTATATTATTGTAATAATAACTATTTTAATATTAACTTTTAACTGAATAATAATATATAAGTTGCACTATTAACTTTTAACTGAAGTATTATAAAATGCAAGCAAATAATTCTTTTAATTACTTAATCAAAAATATTTTTGGCCTTTAAAAATTGCTTTAAAAGTTTTATAAATAATTTATTTATTATTTTTATTTAGTTATTTATTTTTGTCAACAGAATTTCAGCTTATGTTTATAATAAAATATCAAATTATATTTAATAACTAGATTTCTTCACAGTAACGTTCCCAGGAGGTTAACAAATAAATGAATCTTTCATTTGAAATATTTCACTAAAGTGAAAGGCAAGTACACGGTTTTTACAAGGATAATTGTATAAATACACATATATATTTAATTTCTTTTTAATTTTCTGTGTAACCGCTATATTGTTATGGATTTGGTACTTAAATAGCTAATGTTAGGATAATTCTTTAAATGATATAAATTTTGTGCATTCTGAGTTATAATATGAGGCTTTGACATTCAGAGTGTCCTTATAGTCAAAATGATATAAATTTTGTGCATTCAGAGTGTCCTTATAGTCAAATTTTGTGTGCATTCCGAGTGTCGTTATAGTGGAATGCAGATTCTGATTTATAATATGAAGGATGAGATGTGAATTTCTCTCTTGCGACGACGACTGTTCTTGATTTTTGGTGAATATTATTTTTGCTTGTTCTTCTCGATATGGCCAGTAATAGCAAACCACCAGATAGAGGCAAAATTCCTTGGCATGCAACTTTCAGCGATTATGATAGCGATAATGATTCTACTTATTCGAATTATTCAAGAAAATCGACTACATCCAAAGAGATGCCTGTAATTGCTTCAGATGACCCGGCGCTTTAAAGTATACTAATTTCTACTACGAAAAGTAAACCCCAGAGAAAAGAAAAGAAAACTGCAGGAAGTCCTAAGAAAATAGCCGATAATACTAAGAAATTCAAACCCTCCGCTTCAAATTTTGAAGCAGTAGTTAACAAACACAGAAAAGTTTTTCCTAATTTAACAGAAGCTATCTCGCAAGAATATTTTAATACTCAGCTTCCGACTAACCCAAAAGATCTCTCACTCAAATTAGAATACGAAATCGACGATAAATTAAATTGTTTTGAGTCTATGAAGACATTAACCTCCCCACCAGCGATAGAAATGCGTTGAAAGTTACAAGAAGAAATTCAACAAAAGCAGTTCATTTTAGCAAGTATTCAGAACACCCCGAAGCTCGCAAATTCGAAAACAGATGATAAAACAATAAATCAGAAGGATTGGCAAACTCCAAAGAAAACCGCGAAAATTTCCGAGGCTATCCCACTAGCAGCTATTTCGCAAAATAACAGATTTGAAACTCTTAACGAAAATATCGAAGATATGGAAGTTACAGATGAAACGCAGATGACTACTACACAGAAAAAAGCAGAAAATAAAACGAAAATTTCCCCATTAGTCATTCCAGAAAACGATGTTGGTTGGCCTGAAATTGACAAAATGCTCAAAGAGATATGTAAAAACGAATTTGAAGTTACAATCAACGAAGAACAGATTTTCCTTTACACTACCACCGAAGCCGATTATAAAGCTACAGTTGATAAATTCAAGAAAGCAAAGATTAGTTTTCATACGTACCAAATTTCCTCAGCCTCTTCAATTAAAGTTATACTGAAGAATATCCCAAGATCCTACACAGAGCAAGCAATTCATGCAGACTTAGAACGCAGAAGCTTCCCTATAATTAAAGTAAAGCAGTTCATGAAGAAAGCAGAAGACCAAATTATCCATTTACCTATATTTTTCCTTGAACTAAAAAGAAATTCTGCAGGAGAGAAAATTCATCAATTAAACAATATGTTCGGATTCAATATCACAATAGAAAAATATCAGCCCAGAAAACGCCCAATTCAATGTTTCAATTGCCAGGAGTTCGGGCACTCCCAAAATAACTACTTTAAAAAGGTCAGGTGCTGTAAGTGCGGACAAAATCACCGATCCAATACCTGTAAATTAAAATCAGATGAAAAACCAACCAGCATTTACTGTCAAGAAAATCACGTTTCTTCTTATCGTGGTTGTAAGGTATACAGAAAAAGATTCAATCATTTAGAGAAGATAGAAAAACCATAAAAAATTCCTACTAAAGATGACTTCCCCAAATTTATTTAAGCTTCAGGCAAAACTAATCAAGAAATGCCTAAAAACCTTTACAGGGACAAAGTTAAGCAGAAAAACCCGCAGGAAAATTTAGCAGAAATCATTAACATTTTCAAAGATCAGAAAACCCTTTTTCTTATGAAATCAATAACTACAATAGTTCAGAGAATTAAATCAGCTAAATCAAATATGCAGAAACTTTGCTTAGCTTTCCAAGCCATTGAGGTGATTCTGAACTGTGCAGATAAAGATTAATTCGCAGCTTCTCTCAAGACAAGCCTAGGCGAGCGGCAGAAATTCTCAAGTTGCAGATCCTCACATCGTGGGCCACGTTTACTTCTCTTCTAGAGACTCTGCACTAGGTGCAAAAAGTACGTTCCATCTTACTGGATTCAACTCATCATTAAAGACACCCTACATATAATGTATTGGTAAAGGCCGCACTAGGCCGATTGCCTCTTAATTGTGTTATGACATAGACATAAGTAGTGGAATATAATAAAGTATAATCAATTTATAGTTTGAGTATTTACTTTCTGTTTTGTGTTCACAGTACTTTTAATGGTAGCATTCATTAATGACAGCATGCGATTACATAATGTAGAAATTATAGCAATTACATAATGTAGGAAATGTAGAAATAAAACCAAATGGCGCGAAAAGTAAAGGAAAAAGGGCGGGAGCAATCTGTGGTCTCTAACTCGTCACTGCGAGGTGTGGTTAGGTTTGGGTTCTAGTGGCAGGAGCGAAATTGGGTGTGGTTAGCGAACTCAATCTTTCTAAGCCACGACTCCTTGTGCTACCCGTGTAAAACACGGCGACACGCTAAGTATACATTTGCAACTGCTTACCAGTACTGACGTAAAAACATTATTAAATGGAGTTTATATTGCCGTGCAATGCGTGTCCGGGTCACCAATAAACTTTATTAAAAATAAAATAGTTTCTTGCTATGCAATGGAGACTATTTTTAATATCATGGAAATGGTATAGTAAGAGTAAACTGTCAGAACAGTTTTTTCACATAGCTTTGAAGCAGTGTGCACCACTCATGGTACATTCAGTGATTCTCATTAAGATAATATTTTCCAGTATAAGTATCATTGGACATTCTTATTTTACAGTATTTTAAGGTATGTATTTTACAATATGTGAAAGAATATATATTTAAATAGAATATATATATTAACGGAATTAAATGTTACACTTTTCCCAGAACAGTTTTAATTTGAATGAAATATTTTCACAAGTTTTCCCTAATTACATTAGAAAGATATCTGAAGGTAATTATTCGATTTTATTCAGTTAATGATTACAAAAATTAAAGTTTATTGTAATCACGCATTATCTCTTTTCTGTTTCCAGAGCTTCTTTCTGAAATGCTTAAAAATATGACATGATTTTTGGCTTCTCAGGCATCTTTTAAATAAAAAATCATAGTAATTCTACAATTAATGCTCTCTTTGGTTCATTTCAAATTAGAGAAGTTAAATATTGGAGCAGATTTCTGATTTCCATGTGCAAATTTTATAATAACAATTCTGATTGGGATAAAGGGGGTTTGTTAATATTAAATTGCAATATTAACTTTTAACTGAATTATTATATTATTGTAATAATAACTATTTTAATATTAACTTTTAACTGAATAATAATATATAAGTTGCACTATTAACTTTTAACTGAAGTATTATAAAATGCAAGCAAATAATTCTTTTAATTACTTAATCAAAAATATTTTTGGCCTTTAAAAATTGCTTTAAAAGTTTTATAAATAATTTATTTATTATTTTTATTTAGTTATTTATTTTTGTCAACAGAATTTCAGCTTATGTTTATAATAAAATATCAAATTATATTTAATAACTAGATTTCTTCACAGTAACGTTCCCAGGAGGTTAACAAATAAATGAATCTTTCATTTGAAATATTTCACTAAAGTGAAAGGCAAGTACACGGTTTTTACAAGGATAATTGTATAAATACACATATATATTTAATTTCTTTTTAATTTTCTGTGTAACCGCTATATTGTTATGGATTTGGTACTTAAATAGCTAATGTTAGGATAATTCTTTAAATGATATAAATTTTGTGCATTCTGAGTTATAATATGAGGCTTTGACATTCAGAGTCAAAATGATATAAATTTTGTGCATTCAGAGTGTCCTTATAGTCAAATTTTGTGTGCATTCTGAGTGTCGTTATAGTGGAATGCAGATTCTGATTTATAATATGAAGGATGAGATGTGAATTTCTGTCTTGCGACGACGAGTGTTCTTCTTGATTTTTGGTGAATATTATTTTTGCTTGTTCTTCTCGATATGGCCAGTAATAGCAAACCACCAGATAGAGACAAAATTCCTTGGCATGCAACTTTCAGCGATTATGATAGCGATAATGATTCTACTTATTCGAATTATTCAAGAAAATCGACTACATCCAAAGAGATGCCTGTAATTGCTTCAGATGACCCGGCGCTTCAAAGTATACTAATTTCTACTACGAAAAGTAAACCCCAGAGAAAAGAAAAGAAAACTGCAGGAAGTCCTAAGAAAATAGCCGATAATACTAAGAAATTCAAACCCTCCGCTTCAAATTTTGAAGCAGTAGTTAACAAACACAGAAAAGTTTTTCCTAATTTAACAGAAGCTATCTCGCAAGAATATTTTAATACTCAGCTTCCGACTAACCCAAAAGATCTCTCACTCAAATTAGAATACGAAATCGACGATAAATTAAATTGTTTTGAGTCTATGAAGACATTAACCTCCCCACCAGCGATAGAAATGCGTTGAAAGTTACAAGAAGAAATTCAACAAAAGCAGTTCATTTTAGCAAGTATTCAGAACACCCCGAAGCTCGCAAATTCGAAAACAGATGATAAAACAATAAATCAGAAGGATTGGCAAACTCCAAAGAAAACCGCGAAAATTTCCGAGGCTATCCCACTAGCAGCTATTTCGCAAAATAACAGATTTGAAACTCTTAACGAAAATATCGAAGATATGGAAGTTACAGATGAAACGCAGATGACTACTACACAGAAAAAAGCAGAAAATAAAACGAAAATTTCCCCATTAGTCATTCCAGAAAACGATGTTGGTTGGCCTGAAATTGACAAAATGCTCAAAGAGATATGTAAAAACGAATTTGAAGTTACAATCAACGAAGAACAGATTTTCCTTTACACTACCACCGAAGCCGATTATAAAGCTACAGTTGATAAATTCAAGAAAGCAAAGATTAGTTTTCATACGTACCAAATTTCCTCAGCCTCTTCAATTAAAGTTATACTGAAGAATATCCCAAGATCCTACACAGAGCAAGCAATTCATGCAGACTTAGAACGCAGAAGCTTCCCTATAATTAAAGTAAAGCAGTTCATGAAGAAAGCAGAAGACCAAATTATCCATTTACCTATATTTTTCCTTGAACTAAAAAGAAATTCTGCAGGAGAGAAAATTCATCAATTAAACAATATGTTCGGATTCAATATCACAATAGAAAAATATCAGCCCAGAAAACGCCCAATTCAATGTTTCAATTGCCAGGAGTTCGGGCACTCCCAAAATAACTACTTTAAAAAGGTCAGGTGCTGTAAGTGCGGACAAAATCACCGATCCAATACCTGTAAATTAAAATCAGATGAAAAACCAACCAGCATTTACTGTCAAGAAAATCACGTTTCTTCTTATCGTGGTTGTAAGGTATACAGAAAAAGATTCAATCATTTAGAGAAGATAGAAAAACCATAAAAAATTCCTACTAAAGATGACTTCCCCAAATTTATTTAAGCTTCAGGCAAAACTAATCAAGAAATGCCTAAAAACCTTTACAGGGACAAAGTTAAGCAGAAAAACCCGCAGGAAAATTTAGCAGAAATCATTAACATTTTCAAAGATCAGAAAACCCTTTTTCTTATGAAATCAATAACCACAATAGTTCAGAGAATTAAATCAGCTAAATCAAATATGCAGAAACTTTGCTTAGCTTTCCAAGCCATTGAGGTGATTCTGAACTGTGCAGATAAAGATTAATTCGCAGCTTCTCTCAAGACAAGCATAGGCGAGCGGCAGAAATTCTCAAGTTGCAGATCCTCACATCGTGGGCCACGTTTACTTCTCTTCTAGAGACTCTGCACTAGGTGCAAAAAGTACGTTCCATCTTACTGGATTCAACTCATCATTAAAGACACCCTACATATAATGTATTGGTAAAGGCCGCACTAGGCCGATTGCCTCTTAATTGTGTTATGACATAGACATAAGTAGTGGAATATAATAAAGTATAATCAATTTATAGTTTGAGTATTTACTTTCTGTTTTGTGTTCACAGTACTTTTAATGGTAGCATTCATTAATGACAGCATGCGATTACATAATGTAGAAATTATAGCAATTACATAATGTAGGAAATGTAGAAATAAAACCAAATGGCGCGAAAAGTAAAGGAAAAAGGGCGGGAGCAATCTGTGGTCTCTAACTCGTCACTGCGAGGTGTGGTTAGGTTTGGGTTCTAGTGGCAGGAGCGAAATTGGGTGTGGTTAGCGAACTCAATCTTTCTAAGCCACGACTCCTTGTGCTACCCGTGTAAAACACGGCGACACGCTAAGTATACATTTGCAACTGCTTACCAGTACTGACGTAAAAACATTATTAAATGGAGTTTATATTGCCGTGCAATGCGTGTCCGGGTCAACAATAAACTTTATTAAAAATAAAATAGTTTCTTGCTATGCAATGGAGACTATTTTTAATATCATGGCAATGGTATAGTAAGAGTAAACTGTCAGAACAGTTTTTTCACATAGCTTTGAAGCAGTGTGCACCACTCATGGTACATTCAGTGATTCTCATTAAGATAATATTTTCCAGTATAAGTATCATTGGACATTCTTATTTTACAGTATTTTAAAGTATGTATTTTACAACATGTGAAAGAATATATATTTAAATAGAATATATATATTAACGGAATTAAATGTTACACTTTTCCCAGAACAGTTTTAATTTGAATGAAATATTTTCACAAGTTTTCCCTAATTACATTAGAAAGATATCTGAAGTTAATTATTCGATTTTATTCAGTTAATGATTACAAAAATTAAAGTTTATTGTATTATTAATATTGTAATCACGCATTATCTCTTTTCTGTTTCCAGAGCTTCTTTCTGAAATGCTTAAAAATATGACATGATTTTTAGCTTCTCAGGCATCTTTTAAATAAAAAATCATAGTAATTCTACAATTAATGCTCTCTTTGGTTCATTTCAAATTAGAGAAGTTAAATATTGGAGCAGATTTCTGATTTCCATGTGCAAATTTTATAATAACAATTCTGATTGGGATAAAGGGGGTTTGTTAATATTAAATTGCAATATTAACTTTTAACTGAATTATTATATTATTGTAATAATAACTATTTTAATATTAACTTTTAACTGAATAATAATATATAAGTTGCACTATTAACTTTTAACTGAAGTATTATAAAATGCAAGCAAATAATTCTTTTAATTACTTAATCAAAAATATTTTTGGCCTTTAAAAATTGCTTTAAAAGTTTTATAAATAATTTATTTATTATTTTTATTTAGTTATTTATTTTTGTTAACAGAATTTCAGCTTTGTTTATAATAAAATATCAAATTATATTTAATAACTAGATTTCTTCACAGTAACGTTCCCAGGAGGTTAACAAATAAATGAATCTTTCATTTGAAATATTTCACTAAAGTGAAAGGCAAGTACACGCTTTTTACAAGGATAATTGTATAAATACACATATATATTTAATTTCTTTTTAATTTTCTGTGTAACCGCTATATTGTTATGGATTTGGTACTTAAATAGCTAATGTTAGGATAATTCTTTAAATGATATAAATTTTGTGCACTCTGAGTTATAATATGAGGCTTTGACATTCAGAGTGTCCTTATAGTCAAAATGATATAAATTTTGTGCATTCAGAGTGTCCTTATAGTCAAATTTTGTGTGCATTCCGAGTGTCGTTATAGTGGAATGCAGATTCTGATTTATAATATGAAGGATGAGATGTGAATTTCTGTCTTGCGACGACGACTGTTCTTCTTGATTTTTGGTGAATATTATTTTTGCTTGTTCTTCTCGATATGGCCAGTAATAGCAAACCACCAGATAGAGGCAAAATTCCTTGGCATGCAACTTTCAGCGATTATGATAGCGATAATGATTCTACTTATTCGAATTATTCAAGAAAATCGACTACATCCAAAGAGATGCCTGTAATTGCTTTAGATGACCCGGCGCTTCAAAGTATACTAATTTCTACTACGAAAAGTAAACCCCAGAGAAAAGAAAAGAAAACTGCAGGAAGTCCTAAGAAAATAGCCGATAATACTAAGAAATTCAAACCCTCCACTTCAAATTTTGAAGCAGTAGTTAACAAACACAGAAAAGTTTTTCCTAATTTAACAGAAGCTATCTCGCAAGAATATTTTAATACTCAGCTTCCGACTAACCCAAAAGATCTCTCACTCAAATTAGAAAACGAAATCGACGATAAATTAAATTGTTTTGAGTCTATGAAGACATTAACCTCCCCACCAGCGATAGAAATGCGTTCAAAGTTACAAGAAGAAATTCAACAAAAGCAGTTCATTTTAGCAAGTATTCAGAACACCCCGAAGCTCGCAAATTCGAAAACAGATGATAAAACAATAAATCAGAAGGATTGGCAAACTCCAAAGAAAACCGCGAAAATTTCCGAGTCTATCCCACTAGCAGCTATTCCGCAAAATAACAGATTTGAAACTCTTAACGAAAATATCGAAGATATGGAAGTTACAGATGAAACGCAGATGACTACTACACAGAATAAAGCAGAAAATAAAACGAAAATTTCCCCATTAGTCATTCCAGAAAACGATGTTGGTTGGCCTGAAATTGACAAAATGCTCAAAGAGATATGTAAAAACGAATTTGAAGTTACAATCAACGAAGAACAGATTTTCCTTTACACTACCACCGAAGCCGATTATAAAGCTACAGTTGATAAATTCAAGAAAGCAAAGATTAGTTTTCATACGTACCAAATTTCCTCAGCCTCTTCAATTAAAGTTATACTGAAGAATATCCCAAGATCCTACACAGAGCAAGCAATTCATGCAGACTTAGAACGCAGAAGCTTCCCTATAATTAAAGTAAAGCAGTTCATGAAGAAAGCAGAAGACCAAATTATCCATTTACCTATATTTTTCCTTGAACTAAAAAGAAATTCTGCAGGAGAGAAAATTCATCAATTAAACAATGTGTTCGGATTCAATATCACAATAGAAAAATATCAGCCCAGAAAACGCCCAATTCAATGTTTCAATTGCCAGGAGTTCGGGCACTCCCAAAATAACTACTTTAAAAAGGTCAGGTGCTGTAAGTGCGGACAAAATCACCGATCCAATACCTGTAAATTAAAATCAGATGAAAAACCAACCAGCATTTACTGTCAAGAAAATCACGTTTCTTCTTATCGTGGTTGTAAGGTATACAGAAAAAGATTCAATCATTTAGAGAAGATAGAAAAACCATAAAAAATTCCTACTAAAGATGACTTCCCCAAATTTATTTAAGCTTCAGGCAAAACTAATCAAGAAATGCCTAAAAACCTTTACAGGGACAAAGTTAAGCAGAAAAACCCGCAGGAAAATTTAGCAGAAATCATTAACATTTTCAAAGATCAGAAAACCCTTTTTCTTATGAAATCAATAACTACAATAGTTCAGAGAATTAAATCAGCTAAATCAAATATGCAGAAACTTTGCTTAGCTTTCCAAGCCATTGAGGTGATTCTGAACTGTGCAGATAAAGATTAATTCGCAGCTTCTCTCAAGACAAGCCTAGGCGAGCGGCAGAAATTCTCAAGTTGCAGATCCTCACATCGTGGGCCACGTTTACTTCTCTTCTAGAGACTCTGCACTAGGTGCAAAAAGTACGTTCCATCTTACTGGATTCAACTCATCATTAAAGACACCCTACATATAATGTATTGGTAAAGGCCGCACTAGGCCGATTGCCTCTTAATTGTGTTATGACATAGACATAAGTAGTGGAATATAATAAAGTATAATCAATTTATAGTTTGAGTATTTACTTTCTGTTTTGTGTTCACAGTACTTTTAATGGTAGCATTCATTAATGACAGCATGCGATTACATAATGTAGAAATTATAGCAATTACATAATGTAGGAAATGTAGAAATAAAACCAAATGGCGCGAAAAGTAAAGGAAAAAGGGCGGGAGCAATCTGTGGTCTCTAACTCGTCACTGCGAGGTGTGGTTAGGTTTGGGTTCTAGTGGCAGGAGCGAAATTGGGTGTGGTTAGCGAACTCAATCTTTCTAAGCCACGACTCCTTGTGCTACCCGTGTAAAACACGGCGACACGCTAAGTATACATTTGCAACTGCTTACCAGTACTGACGTAAAAACATTATTAAATGGAGTTTATATTGCCGTGCAATGCGTGTCCGGGTCACCAATAAACTTTATTAAAAATAAAATAGTTTCTTGCTATGCAATGGAGACTATTTTTAATATCATGGAAATGGTATAGTAAGAGTAAACTGTCAGAACAGTTTTTTCACATAGCTTTGAAGCAGTGTGCACCACTCATGGTACATTCAGTGATTCTCATTAAGATAATATTTTCCAGTATAAGTATCATTGGACATTCTTATTTTACAGTATTTTAAGGTATGTATTTTACAATATGTGAAAGAATATATATTTAAATAGAATATATATATTAACGGAATTAAATGTTACACTTTTCCCAGAACAGTTTTAATTTGAATGAAATATTTTCACAAGTTTTCCCTAATTACATTAGAAAGATATCTGAAGGTAATTATTCGATTTTATTCAGTTAATGATTACAAAAATTAAAGTTTATTGTAATCACGCATTATCTCTTTTCTGTTTCCAGAGCTTCTTTCTGAAATGCTTAAAAATATGACATGATTTTTGGCTTCTCAGGCATCTTTTAAATAAAAAATCATAGTAATTCTACAATTAATGCTCTCTTTGGTTCATTTCAAATTAGAGAAGTTAAATATTGGAGCAGATTTCTGATTTCCATGTGCAAATTTTATAATAACAATTCTGATTGGGATAAAGGGGGTTTGTTAATATTAAATTGCAATATTAACTTTTAACTGAATTATTATATTATTGTAATAATAACTATTTTAATATTAACTTTTAACTGAATAATAATATATAAGTTGCACTATTAACTTTTAACTGAAGTATTATAAAATGCAAGCAAATAATTCTTTTAATTACTTAATCAAAAATATTTTTGGCCTTTAAAAATTGCTTTAAAAGTTTTATAAATAATTTATTTATTATTTTTATTTAGTTATTTATTTTTGTCAACAGAATTTCAGCTTATGTTTATAATAAAATATCAAATTATATTTAATAACTAGATTTCTTCACAGTAACGTTCCCAGGAGGTTAACAAATAAATGAATCTTTCATTTGAAATATTTCACTAAAGTGAAAGGCAAGTACACGCTTTTTACAAGGATAATTGTATAAATACACATATATATTTAATTTCTTTTTAATTTTCTGTGTAACCGCTATATTGTTATGGATTTGGTACTTAAATAGCTAATGTTAGGATAATTCTTTAAATGATATAAATTTTGTGCATTCTGAGTTATAATATGAGGCTTTGACATTCAGAGTGTCCTTATAGTCAAAATGATATAAATTTTGTGCATTCAGAGTGTCCTTATAGTCAAATTTTGTGTGCATTCCGAGTGTCGTTATAGTGGAATGCAGATTCTGATTTATAATATGAAGGATGAGATGTGAATTTCTCTCTTGCGACGACGACTGTTCTTCTTGATTTTTGGTGAATATTATTTTTGCTTGTTCTTCTCGATATGGCCAGTAATAGCAAACCACCAGATAGAGGCAAAATTCCTTGGCATGCAACTTTCAGCGATTATGATAGCGATAATGATTCTACTTATTCGAATTATTCAAGAAAATCGACTACATCCAAAGAGATGCCTGTAATTGCTTCAGATGACCCGGCGCTTCAAAGTATACTAATTTCTACTACGAAAAGTAAACCCCAGAGAAAAGAAAAGAAAACTGCAGGAAGTCCTAAGAAAATAGCCGATAATACTAAGAAATTCAAACCCTCCGCTTCAAATTTTGAAGCAGTAGTTAACAAACACAGAAAAGTTTTTCCTAATTTAACAGAAGCTATCTCGCAAGAATATTTTAATACTCAGCTTCCGACTAACCCAAAAGATCTCTCACTCAAATTAGAAAACGAAATCGACGATAAATTAAATTGTTTTGAGTCTATGAAGACATTAACCTCCCCACCAGCGATAGAAATGCGTTCAAAGTTACAAGAAGAAATTCAACAAAAGCAGTTCATTTTAGCAAGTATTCAGAACACCCCGAAGCTCGCAAATTCGAAAACAGATGATAAAACAATAAATCAGAATGATTGGCAAACTCCAAAGAAAACCGCGAAAATTTCCGAGGCTATCCCACTAGCAGCTATTTCGCAAAATAACAGATTTGAAACTCTTAACGAAAATATCGAAGATATGGAAGTTACAGATGAAACGCAGATGACTACTACACAGAAAAAAGCAGAAAATAAAACGAAAATTTCCCCATTAGTCATTCCAGAAAACGATGTTGGTTGGCCTGAAATTGACAAAATGCTCAAAGAGATATGTAAAAACGAATTTGAAGTTACAATCAACGAAGAACAGATTTTCCTTTACACTACCACCGAAGCCGATTATAAAGCTACAGTTGATAAATTCAAGAAAGCAAAGATTAGTTTTCATACGTACCAAATTTCCTCAGCCTCTTCAATTCAAGTTATACTGAAGAATATCCCAAGATCCTACACAGAGCAAGCAATTCATGCAGACTTAGAACGCAGAAGCTTCCCTATAATTAAAGTAAAGCAGTTCATGAAGAAAGCAGAAGACCAAATTATCCATTTACCTATATTTTTCCTTGAACTAAAAAGAAATTCTGCAGGAGAGAAAATTCATCAATTAAACAATATGTTCGGATTCAATATCACAATAGAAAAATATCAGCCCAGAAAACGCCCAATTCAATGTTTCAATTGCCAGGAGTTCGGGCACTCCCAAAATAACTACTTTAAAAAGGTCAGGTGCTGTAAGTGCGGACAAAATCACCGATCCAATACCTGTAAATTAAAATCAGATGAAAAACCAACCAGCATTTACTGTCAAGAAAATCACGTTTCTTCTTATCGTGGTTGTAAGGTATACAGAAAAAGATTCAATCATTTAGAGAAGATAGAAAAACCATAAAAAATTCCTACTAAAGATGACTTCCCCAAATTTATTTAAGCTTCAGGCAAAACTAATCAAGAAATGCCTAAAAACCTTTACAGGGACAAAGTTAAGCAGAAAAACCCGCAGGAAAATTTAGCAGAAATCATTAACATTTTCAAAGATCAGAAAACCCTTTTTCTTATGAAATCAATAACCACAATAGTTCAGAGAATTAAATCAGCTAAATCAAATATGCAGAAACTTTGCTTAGCTTTCCAAGCCATTGAGGTGATTCTGAACCGTGCAGATAAAGATTAATTCGCAGCTTCTCTCAAGACAAGCATAGGCGAGCGGCAGAAATTCTCAAGTTGCAGATCCTCACATCGTGGGCCACGTTTACTTCTCTTCTAGAGACTCTGCACTAGGTGCAAAAAGTACGTTCCATCTTACTGGATTCAACTCATCATTAAAGACACCCTACATATAATGTATTGGTAAAGGCCGCACTAGGCCGATTGCCTCTTAATTGTGTTATGACATAGACATAAGTAGTGGAATATAATAAAGTATAATCAATTTATAGTTTGAGTACTTACTTTCTGTTTTGTGTTCACAGTACTTTTAATGGTAGCATTCATTAATGACAGCATGCGATTACATAATGTAGAAATTATAGCAATTACATAATGTAGGAAATGTAGAAATAAAACCAAATGGCGCGAAAAGTAAAGGAAAAAGGGCGGGAGCAATCTGTGGTCTCTAACTCGTCACTGCGAGGTGTGGTTAGGTTTGGGTTCTAGTGGCAGGAGCGAAATTGGGTGTGGTTAGCGAACTCAATCTTTCTAAGCCACGACTCCTTGTGCTACCCGTGTAAAACACGGCGACATGCTAAGTATACATTTGCAACTGCTTACCAGTACTGACGTAAAAACATTATTAAATGGAGTTTATATTGCCGTGCAATGCGTGTCCGGGTCAACAATAAACTTTATTAAAAATAAAATAGTTTCTTGCTATGCAATGGAGACTATTTTTAATATCATGGCAATGGTATAGTAAGAGTAAACTGTCAGAACAGTTTTTTCACATAGCTTTGAAGCAGTGTGCACCACTCATGGTACATTCAGTGATTCTCATTAAGATAATATTTTCCAGTATAAGTATCATTGGACATTCTTATTTTACAGTATTTTAAAGTATGTATTTTACAACATGTGAAAGAATATATATTTAAATAGAATATATATATTAACGGAATTAAATGTTACACTTTTCCCAGAACAGTTTTAATTTGAATGAAATATTTTCACAAGTTTTCCCTAATTACATTAGAAAGATATCTGAAGTTAATTATTCGATTTTATTCAGTTAATGATTACAAAAATTAAAGTTTATTGTATTATTAATATTGTAATCACGCATTATCTCTTTTCTGTTTCCAGAGCTTCTTTCTGAAATGCTTAAAAATATGACATGATTTTTAGCTTCTCAGGCATCTTTTAAATAAAAAATCATAGTAATTCTACAATTAATGCTCTCTTTGGTTCATTTCAAATTAGAGAAGTTAAATATTGGAGCAGATTTCTGATTTCCATGTGCAAATTTTATAATAACAATTCTGATTGGGATAAAGGGGGTTTGTTAATATTAAATTGCAATATTAACTTTTAACTGAATTATTATATTATTGTAATAATAACTATTTTAATATTAACTTTTAACTGAATAATAATATATAAGTTGCACTATTAACTTTTAACTGAAGTATTATAAAATGCAAGCAAATAATTCTTTTAATTACTTAATCAAAAATATTTTTGGCCTTTAAAAATTGCTTTAAAAGTTTTATAAATAATTTATTTATTATTTTTATTTAGTTATTTATTTTTGTCAACAGAGTTTCAGCTTTGTTTATAATAAAATATCAAATTATATTTAATAACTAGATTTCTTCACAGTAACGTTCCCAGGAGGTTAACAAATAAATGAATCTTTCATTTGAAATATTTCACTAAAGTGAAAGGCAAGTACACGCTTTTTACAAGGATAATTGTATAAATACACATATATATTTAATTTCTTTTTAATTTTCTGTGTAACCGCTATATTGTTATGGATTTGGTACTAAAATAGCTAATGTTAGGATAATTCTTTAAATGATATAAATTTTGTGCATTCTGAGTTATAATATGAGGCTTTGACATTCAGAGTGTCCTTATAGTCAAAATGATATAAATTTTGTGCATTCAGAGTGTCCTTATAGTCAAATTTTGTGTGCATTCCGAGTGTCGTTATAGTGGAATGCAGATTCTGATTTATAATATGAAGGATGAGATGTGAATTTCTGTCTTGCGACGACGACTGTTCTTCTTGATTTTTGGTGAATATTATTTTTGCTTGTTCTTCTCGATATGGCCAGTAATAGCAAACCACCAGATAGAGGCAAAATTCCTTGGCATGCAACTTTCAGCGATTATGATAGCGATAATGATTCTACTTATTCGAATTATTCAAGAAAATCGACTACATCCAAAGAGATGCCTGTAATTGCTTTAGATGACCCGGCGCTTCAAAGTATACTAATTTCTACTACGAAAAGTAAACCCCAGAGAAAAGAAAAGAAAACTGCAGGAAGTCCTAAGAAAATAGCCGATAATACTAAGAAATTCAAACCCTCCGCTTCAAATTTTGAAGCAGTAGTTAACAAACACAGAAAAGTTTTTCCTAATTTAACAGAAGCTATCTCGCAAGAATATTTTAATACTCAGCTTCCGACTAACCCAAAAGATCTCTCACTCAAATTAGAAAACGAAATCGACGATAAATTAAATTGTTTTGAGTCTATGAAGACATTAACCTCCCCACCAGCGATAGAAATGCGTTGAAAGTTACAAGAAGAAATTCAACAAAAGCAGTTCATTTTAGCAAGTATTCAGAACACCCCGAAGCTCGCAAATTCGAAAACAGATGATAAAACAATAAATCAGAAGGATTGGCAAACTCCAAAGAAAACCGCGAAAATTTCCGAGTCTATCCCACTAGCAGCTATTCCGCAAAATAACAGATTTGAAACTCTTAACGAAAATATCGAAGATATGGAAGTTACAGATGAAACGCAGATGACTACTACACAGAATAAAGCAGAAAATAAAACGAAAATTTCCCCATTAGTCATTCCAGAAAACGATGTTGGTTGGCCTGAAATTGACAAAATGCTCAAAGAGATATGTAAAAACGAATTTGAAGTTACAATCAACGAAGAACAGATTTTCCTTTACACTACCACCGAAGCCGATTATAAAGCTACAGTTGATAAATTCAAGAAAGCAAAGATTAGTTTTCATACGTACCAAATTTCCTCAGCCTCTTCAATTAAAGTTATACTGAAGAATATCCCAAGATCCTACACAGAGCAAGCAATTCATGCAGACTTAGAACGCAGAAGCTTCCCTATAATTAAAGTAAAGCAGTTCATGAAGAAAGCAGAAGACCAAATTATCCATTTACCTATATTTTTCCTTGAACTAAAAAGAAATTCTGCAGGAGAGAAAATTCATCAATTAAACAATGTGTTCGGATTCAATATCACAATAGAAAAATATCAGCCCAGAAAACGCCCAATTCAATGTTTCAATTGCCAGGAGTTCGGGCACTCCCAAAATAACTACTTTAAAAAGGTCAGGTGCTGTAAGTGCGGACAAAATCACCGATCCAATACCTGTAAATTAAAATCAGATGAAAAACCAAGCAGCATTTACTGTCAAGAAAATCACGTTTCTTCTTATCGTGGTTGTAAGGTATACAGAAAAAGATTCAATCATTTAGAGAAGATAGAAAAACCATAAAAAATTCCTACTAAAGATGACTTCCCCAAATTTATTTAAGCTTCAGGCAAAACTAATCAAGAAATGCCTAAAAACCTTTACAGGGACAAAGTTAAGCAGAAAAACCCGCAGGAAAATTTAGCAGAAATCATTAACATTTTCAAAGATCAGAAAACCCTTTTTCTTATGAAATCAATAACCACTATAGTTCAGAGAATTAAATCAGCTAAATCAAATATGCAGAAACTTTGCTTAGCTTTCCAAGCCTTTGAGGTGATTCTGAACTGTGCAGATAAAGATTAATTCGCAGCTTCTCTCAAGACAAGCCTAGGCGAGCGGCAGAAATTCTCAAGTTGCAGATCCTCACATCGTGGGCCACGTTTACTTCTCTTCTAGAGACTCTGCACTAGGTGCAAAAAGTACGTTCCATCTTACTGGATTCAACTCATCATTAAAGACACCCTACATATAATGTATTGGTAAAGGCCGCACTAGGCCGATTGCCTCTTAATTGTGTTATGACATAGACATAAGTAGTGGAATATAATAAAGTATAATCAATTTATAGTTTGAGTATTTACTTTCTGTTTTGTGTTCACAGTACTTTTAATGGTAGCATTCATTAATGACAGCATGCGATTACATAATGTAGAAATTATAGCAATTACATAATGTAGGAAATGTAGAAATAAAACCAAATGGCGCGAAAAGTAAAGGAAAAAGGGCGGGAGCAATCTGTGGTCTTTAACTCGTCACTGCGAAGTGTGGTTAGGTTTGGGTTCTAGTGGCAGGAGCGAAATTGGGTGTGGTTAGCGAACTCAATCTTTCTAAGCCACGACTCCTTGTGCTACCCGTGTAAAACACGGCGACACGCTAAGTATACATTTGGAACTGCTTACCAGTACTGACGTAAAAACATTATTAAATGGAGTTTATATTGCCGTGCAATGCGTGTCCGGGTCACCAATAAACTTTATTAAAAATAAAATAGTTTCTTGCTATGCAATGGAGACTATTTTTAATATCATGGAAATGGTATAGTAAGAGTAAACTGTCAGAACAGTTTTTTCACATAGCTTTGAAGCAGTGTGCACCACTCATGGTACATTCAGTGATTCTCATTAAGATAATATTTTCCAGTATAAGTATCATTGGACATTCTTATTTTACAGTATTTTAAGGTATGTATTTTACAATATGTGAAAGAATATATATTTAAATAGAATATATATATTAACGGAATTAAATGTTACACTTTTCCCAGAACAGTTTTAATTTGAATGAAATATTTTCACAAGTTTTCCCTAATTACATTAGAAAGATATCTGAAGTTAATTATTCGATTTTATTCAGTTAATGATTACAAAAATTAAAGTTTATTGTATTATTAATATTGTAATCACGCATTATCTCTTTTCTGTTTCCAGAGCTTCTTTCTGAAATGCTTAAAAATATGACATGATTTTTAGCTTCTCAGGCATCTTTTAAATAAAAAATCATAGTAATTCTACAATTAATGCTCTCTTTGGTTCATTTCAAATTAGAGAAGTTAAATATTGGAGCAGATTTCTGATTTCCATGTGCAAATTTTATAATAACAATTCTGATTGGGATAAAGGGGGTTTGTTAATATTAAATTGCAATATTAACTTTTAACTGAATTATTATATTATTGTAATAATAACTATTTTAATATTAACTTTTAACTGAATAATAATATATAAGTTGCACTATTAACTTTTAACTGAAGTATTATAAAATGCAAGCAAATAATTCTTTTAATTACTTAATCAAAAATATTTTTGGCCTTTAAAAATTGCTTTAAAAGTTTTATAAATAATTTATTTATTATTTTTATTTAGTTATTTATTTTTGTCAACAGAATTTCAGCTTATGTTTATAATAAAATATCAAATTATATTTAATAACTAGATTTCTTCACAGTAACGTTCCCAGGAGGTTAACAAATAAATGAATCTTTCATTTGAAATATTTCACTAAAGTGAAAGGCAAGTACACGCTTTTTACAAGGATAATTGTATAAATACACATATATATTTAATTTCTTTTTAATTTTCTGTGTAACCGCTATATTGTTATGGATTTGGTACTTAAATAGCTAATGTTAGGATAATTCTTTAAATGATATAAATTTTGTGCATTCTGAGTTATAATATGAGGCTTTGACATTCAGAGTGTCCTTATAGTCAAAATGATATAAATTTTGTGCATTCAGAGTGTCCTTATAGTCAAATTTTGTGTGCATTCCGAGTGTCGTTATAGTGGAATGCAGATTCTGATTTATAATATGAAGGATGAGATGTGAATTTCTCTCTTGCGACGACGACTGTTCTTCTTGATTTTTGGTGAATATTATTTTTGCTTGTTCTTCTCGATATGGCCAGTAATAGCAAACCACCAGATAGAGGCAAAATTCCTTGGCATGCAACTTTCAGCGATTATGATAGCGATAATGATTCTACTTATTCGAATTATTCAAGAAAATCGACTACATCCAAAGAGATGCCTGTAATTGCTTCAGATGACCCGGCGCTTCAAAGTATACTAATTTCTACTACGAAAAGTAAACCCCAGAGAAAAGAAAAGAAAACTGCAGGAAGTCCTAAGAAAATAGCCGATAATACTAAGAAATTCAAACCCTCCGCTTCAAATTTTGAAGCAGTAGTTAACAAACACAGAAAAGTTTTTCCTAATTTAACAGAAGCTATCTCGCAAGAATATTTTAATACTCAGCTTCCGACTAACCCAAAAGATCTCTCACTCAAATTAGAAAACGAAATCGACGATAAATTAAATTGTTTTGAGTCTCTGAAGACATTAACCTCCCCACCAGCGATAGAAATGCGTTCAAAGTTACAAGAAGAAATTCAACAAAAGCAGTTCATTTTAGCAAGTATTCAGAACACCCCGAAGCTCGCAAATTCGAAAACAGATGATAAAACAATAAATCAGAAGGATTGGCAAACTCCAAAGAAAACCGCGAAAATTTCCGAGGCTATCCCACTAGCAGCTATTTCGCAAAATAACAGATTTGAAACTCTTAACGAAAATATCGAAGATATGGAAGTTACAGATGAAACGCAGATGACTACTACACAGAAAAAAGCAGAAAATAAAACGAAAATTTCCCCATTAGTCATTCCAGAAAACGATGTTGGTTGGCCTGAAATTGACAAAATGCTCAAAGAGATATGTAAAAACGAATTTGAAGTTACAATCAACGAAGAACAGATTTTCCTTTACACTACCACCGAAGCCGATTATAGAGCTACAGTTGATAAATTCAAGAAAGCAAAGATTAGTTTTCATACGTACCAAATTTCCTCAGCCTCTTCAATTAAAGTTATACTGAAGAATATCCCAAGATCCTACACAGAGCAAGCAATTCATGCAGACTTAGAACGCAGAAGCTTCCCTATAATTAAAGTAAACCAGTTCATGAAGAAAGCAGAAGACCAAATTATCCATTTACCTATATTTTTCCTTGAACTAAAAAGAAATTCTGCAGGAGAGAAATATCATCAATTAAACAATATGTTCGGATTCAATATCACAATAGAAAAATATCAGCCCAGAAAACGCCCAATTCAATGTTTCAATTGCCAGGAGTTCGGGCACTCCCAAAATAACTACTTTAAAAAGGTCAGGTGCTGTAAGTGCGGACAAAATCACCGATCCAATACCTGTAAATTAAAATCAGATGAAAAACCAACCAGCATTTACTGTCAAGAAAATCACGTTTCTTCTTATCGTGGTTGTAAGGTATACAGAAAAAGATTCAATCATTTAGAGAAGATAGAAAAACCATAAAAAATTCCTACTAAAGATGACTTCCCCAAATTTATTTAAGCTTCAGGCAAAACTAATCAAGAAATGCCTAAAAACCTTTACAGGGACAAAGTTAAGCAGAAAAACCCGCAGGAAAATTTAGCAGAAATCATTAACATTTTCAAAGATCAGAAAACCCTTTTTCTTATGAAATCAATAACCACAATAGTTCAGAGAATTAAATCAGCTAAATCAAATATGCAAAAACTTTGCTTAGCTTTCCAAGCCATTGAGGTGATTCTGAACTGTGCAGATAAAGATTAATTCGCAGCTTCTCTCAAGACAAGCATAGGCGAGTGGCAGAAATTCTCAAGTTGCAGATCCTCACATCGTGAGCCACGTTTACTTCTCTTCTAGAGACTCTGCACTAGGTGCAAAAAGTACGTTCCATCTTACTGGATTCAACTCATCATTAAAGACACCCTACATATAATGTATTGGTAAAGGCCGCACTAGGCCGATTGCCTCTTAATTGTGTTATGACATAGACATAAGTAGTGGAATATAATAAAGTATAATCAATTTATAGTTTGAGTATTTACTTTCTGTTTTGTGTTCACAGTACTTTTAATGGTAGCATTCATTAATGACAGCATGCGATTACATAATGTAGAAATTATAGCAATTACATAATGTAGGAAATGTAGAAATAAAACCAAATGGCGCGAAAAGTAAAGGAAAAAGGGCGGGAGCAATCTGTGGTCTCTAACTCGTCACTGCGAGGTGTGGTTAGGTTTGGGTTCTAGTGGCAGGAGCGAAATTGGGTGTGGTTAGCGAACTCAATCTTTCTAAGCCACGACTCCTTGTGCTACCCGTGTAAAACACGGCGACATGCTAAGTATACATTTGCAACTGCTTACCAGTACTGACGTAAAAACATTATTAAATGGAGTTTATATTGCCGTGCAATGCGTGTCCGGGTCAACAATAAACTTTATTAAAAATAAAATAGTTTCTTGCTATGCAATGGAGACTATTTTTAATATCATGGCAATGGTATAGTAAGAGTAAACTGTCAGAACAGTTTTTTCACATAGCTTTGAAGCAGTGTGCACCACTCATGGTACATTCAGTGATTCTCATTAAGATAATATTTTCCAGTATAAGTATCATTGGACATTCTTATTTTACAGTATTTTAAAGTATGTATTTTACAACATGTGAAAGAATATATATTTAAATAGAATATATATATTAACGGAATTAAATGTTACACTTTTCCCAGAACAGTTTTAATTTGAATGAAATATTTTCACAAGTTTTCCCTAATTACATTAGAAAGATATCTGAAGTTAATTATTCGATTTTATTCAGTTAATGATTACAAAAATTAAAGTTTATTGTATTATTAATATTGTAATCACGCATTATCTCTTTTCTGTTTCCAGAGCTTCTTTCTGAAATGCTTAAAAATATGACATGATTTTTAGCTTCTCAGGCATCTTTTAAATAAAAAATCATAGTAATTCTACAATTAATGCTCTCTTTGGTTCATTTCAAATTAGAGAAGTTAAATATTGGAGCAGATTTCTGATTTCCATGTGCAAATTTTATAATAACAATTCTGATTGGGATAAAGGGGGTTTGTTAATATTAAATTGCAATATTAACTTTTAACTGAATTATTATATTATTGTAATAATAACTATTTTAATATTAACTTTTAACTGAATAATAATATATAAGTTGCACTATTAACTTTTAACTGAAGTATTATAAAATGCAAGCAAATAATTCTTTTAATTACTTAATCAAAAATATTTTTGGCCTTTAAAAATTGCTTTAAAAGTTTTATAAATATATTATTTATTATTTTTATTTAGTTATTTATTTTTGTCAACAGAATTTCAGCTTTGTTTATAATAAAATATCAAATTATATTTAATAACTAGATTTCTTCACAGTAACGTTCCCAGGAGGTTAACAAATAAATGAATCTTTCATTTGAAATATTTCACTAAAGTGAAAGGCAAGTACACGCTTTTTACAAGGATAATTGTATAAATACACATATATATTTAATTTCTTTTTAATTTTCTGTGTAACAGCTATATTGTTATGGATTTGGTACTTAAATAGCTAATGTTAGGATAATTCTTTAAATGATATAAATTTTGTGCATTCTGAGTTATAATATGAGGCTTTGACATTCAGATTCAAAATGATATAAATTTTGTGCATTCAGAGTGTCCTTATAGTCAAATTTTGTGTGCATTCTGAGTGTCGTTATAGTGGAATGCAGATTCTGATTTATAATATGAAGGATGAGATGTGAATTTCTGTCTTGCGACGACGACTGTTCTTCTTGATTTTTGGTGAATATTATTTTTGCTTGTTCTTCTCGATATGGCCAGTAATAGCAAACCACCAGATAGAGGCAAAATTCCTTGGCATGCAACTTTCAGCGATTATGATAGCGATAATGATTCTACTTATTCGAATTATTCAAGAAAATCGACTACATCCAAAGAGATGCCTGTAATTGCTTCAGATGACCCGGCGCTTCAAAGTATACTAATTTCTACTACGAAAAGTAAACCCCAGAGAAAAGAAAAGAAAACTGCAGGAAGTCCTAAGAAAATAGCCGATAATACTAAGAAATTCAAACCCTCCGCTTCAAATTTTGAAGCAGTAGTTAACAAACACAGAAAAGTTTTTCCTAATTTAACAGAAGCTATCTCGCAAGAATATTTTAATACTCAGCTTCCGACTAACCCAAAAGATCTCTCACTCAAATTAGAAAACGAAATCGACGATAAATTAAATTGTTTTGAGTCTATGAAGACATTAACCTCCCCACCAGCGATAGAAATGCGTTGAAAGTTAGAAGAAGAAATTCAACAAAAGCAGTTCATTTTAGCAAGTATTCAGAACACCCCGAAGCTCGCAAATTCGAAAACAGATGATAAAACAATAAATCAGAAGGATTGGCAAACTCCAAAGAAAACCGCGAAAATTTCCGAGTCTATCCCACTAGCAGCTATTCCGCAAAATAACAGATTTGAAACTCTTAACGAAAATATCGAAGATATGGAAGTTACAGATGAAACGCAGATGACTACTACACAGAATAAAGCAGAAAATAAAACGAAAATTTCCCCATTAGTCATTCCAGAAAACGATGTTGGTTGGCCTGAAATTGACAAAATGCTCAAAGAGATATGTAAAAACGAATTTGAAGTTACAATCAACGAAGAACAGATTTTCCTTTACACTACCACCGAAGCCGATTATAAAGCTACAGTTGATAAATTCAAGAAAGCAAAGATTAGTTTTCATACGTACCAAATTTCCTCAGCCTCTTCAATTAAAGTTATACTGAAGAATATCCCAAGATCCTACACAGAGCAAGCAATTCATGCAGACTTAGAACGCAGAAGCTTCCCTATAATTAAAGTAAAGCAGTTCATGAAGAAAGCAGAAGACCAAATTATCCATTTACCTATATTTTTCCTTGAACTAAAAAGAAATTCTGCAGGAGAGAAAATTCATCAATTAAACAATATGTTCGGATTCAATATCACAATAGAAAAATATCAGCCCAGAAAACGCCCAATTCAATGTTTCAATTGCCAGGAGTTCGGGCACTCCCAAAATAACTACTTTAAAAAGGTCAGGTGCTGTAAGTGCGGACAAAATCACCGATCCAATACCTGTAAATTAAAATCAGATGAAAAACCAACCAGCATTTACTGTCAAGAAAATCACGTTTCTTCTTATCGTGGTTGTAAGGTATACAGAAAAAGATTCAATCATTTAGAGAAGATAGAAAAACCATAAAAAATTCCTACTAAAGATGACTTCCCCAAATTTATTTAAGCTTCAGGCAAAACTAATCAAGAAATGCCTAAAAACCTTTAGAGGGACAAAGTTAAGCAGAAAAACCCGCAGGAAAATTTAGCAGAAATCATTAACATTTTCAAAGATCAGAAAACCCTTTTTCTTATGAAATCAATAACCACAATAGTTCAGAGAATTAAATCAGCTAAATCAAATATGCAGAAACTTTGCCTAGCTTTCCAAGCCATTGAGGTGATTCTGAACTGTGCAGATAAAGATTAATTCGCAGCTTCTCTCAAGACAAGCCTAGGCGAGCGGCAGAAATTCTCAAGTTGCAGATCCTCACATCGTGGGCCACGTTTACTTCTCTTCTAGAGACTCTGCACTAGGTGCAAAAAGTACGTTCCATCTTACTGGATTCAACTCATCATTAAAGACACCCTACATATAATGTATTGGTAAAGGCCGCACTAGGCCGATTGCCTCTTAATTGTGTTATGACATAGACATAAGTAGTGGAATATAATAAAGTATAATCAATTTATAGTTTGAGTATTTACTTTCTGTTTTGTGTTCACAGTACTTTTAATGGTAGCATTCATTAATGACAGCATGCGATTACATAATGTAGAAATTATAGCAATTACATAATGTAGGAAATGTAGAAATAAAACCAAATGGCGCGAAAAGTAAAGGAAAAAGGGCGGGAGCAATCTGTGGTCTCTAACTCGTCACTGCGAGGTGTGGTTAGGTTTGGGTTCTAGTGGCAGGAGCGAAATTGGGTGTGGTTAGCGAACTCAATCTTTCTAAGCCACGACTCCTTGTGCTACCCGTGTAAAACACGGCGACACGCTAAGTATACATTTGCAACTGCTTACCAGTACTGACGTAAAAACATTATTAAATGGAGTTTATATTGCCGTGCAATGCGTGTCCGGGTCACCAATAAACTTTATTAAAAATAAAATAGTTTCTTGCTATGCAATGGAGACTATTTTTAATATCATGGAAATGGTATAGTAAGAGTAAACTGTCAGAACAGTTTTTTCACATAGCTTTGAAGCAGTGTGCACCACTCATGGTACATTCAGTGATTCTCATTAAGATAATATTTTCCAGTATAAGTATCATTGGACATTCTTATTTTACAGTATTTTAAAGTATGTATTTTACAATATGTGAAAGAATATATATTTAAATAGAATATATATATTAACGGAATTAAATGTTACACTTTTCCCAGAACCGTTTTAATTTGAATGAAATATTTTCACAAGTTTTCCCTAATTACATTAGATAGATATCTGAAGGTAATTATTCGATTTTATTCAGTTAATGATTACAAAAATTAAAGTTTATTGTATTATTAATATTGTAATCACGCATTATCTCTTTTCTGTTTCCAGAGCTTCTTTCTGAAATGCTTAAAAATATGACATGATTTTTGGCTTCTCAGGCATCTTTTAAATAAAAAATCATAGTAATTCTACAATTAATGCTCTCTTTGGTTCATTTCAAATTAGAGAAGTTAAATATTGGAGCAGATTTCTGATTTCCATGTGCAAATTTTATAATAACAATTCTGATTGGGATAAAGGGGGTTTGTTAATATTAAATTGCAATATTAACTTTTAACTGAATTATTATATTATTGTAATAATAACTATTTTAATATTAACTTTTAACTGAATAATAATATATAAGTTGCACTATTAACTTTTAACTGAAGTATTATAAAATGCAAGCAAATAATTCTTTTAATTACTTAATCAAAAATATTTTTGGCCTTTAAAAATTGCTTTAAAAGTTTTATAAATAATTTATTTATTATTTTTATTTAGTTATTTATTTTTGTCAACAGAATTTCAGCTTATGTTTATAATAAAATATCAAATTATATTTAATAATGAGATTTCTTCACAGTAACGTTCCCAGGAGGTTAACAAATAAATGAATCTTTCATTTGAAATATTTCACTAAAGTGAAAGGCAAGTACACGCTTTTTACAAGGATAATTGTATAAATACACATATATATTTAATTTCTTTTTAATTTTCTGTGTAACAGCTATATTGTTATGGATTTGGTACTTAAATAGCTAATGTTAGGATAATTCTTTAAATGATATAAATTTTGTGCATTCTGAGTTATAATATGAGGCTTTGACATTCAGAGTCAAAATGATATAAATTTTGTGCATTCAGAGTGTCCTTATAGTCAAATTTTGTGTGCATTCCGAGTGTCGTTATAGTGGAATGCAGATTCTGATTTATAATATGAAGGATGAGATGTGAATTTCTGTCTTGCGACGACGACTGTTCTTCTTGATTTTTGGTGAATATTATTTTTGCTTGTTCTTCTCGATATGGCCAGTAATAGCAAACCACCAGATAGAGGCAAAATTCCTTGGCATGCAACTTTCAGCGATTATGATAGCGATAATGATTCTACTTATTCGAATTATTCAAGAAAATCGACTACATCCAAAGAGATGCCTGTAATTGCTTCAGATGACCCGGCGCTTCAAAGTATACTAATTTCTACTACGAAAAGTAAACCCCAGAGAAAAGAAAAGAAAACTGCAGGAAGTCCTAAGAAAATAGCCGATAATACTAAGAAATTCAAACCCTCCGCTTCAAATTTTGAAGCAGTAGTTAACAAACACAGAAAAGTTTTTCCTAATTTAACAGAAGCTATCTCGCAAGAATATTTTAATACTCAGCTTCCGACTAACCCAAAAGATCTCTCACTCAAATTAGAAAACGAAATCGACGATAAATTAAATTGTTTTGAGTCTATGAAGACATTAACCTCCCCACCAGCGATAGAAATGCGTTCAAAGTTACAAGAAGAAATTCAACAAAAGCAGTTCATTTTAGCAAGTATTCAGAACACCCCGAAGCTCGCAAATTCGAAAACAGATGATAAAACAATAAATCAGAAGGATTGGCAAACTCCAAAGAAAACCGCGAAAATTTCCGAGTCTATCCCACTAGCAGCTATTCCGCAAAATAACAGATTTGAAACTCTTAACGAAAATATCGAAGATATGGAAGTTACAGATGAAACGCAGATGACTACTACACAGAATAAAGCAGAAAATAAAACGAAAATTTCCCCATTAGTCATTCCAGAAAACGATGTTGGTTGGCCTGAAATTGACAAAATGCTCAAAGAGATATGTAAAAACGAATTTGAAGTTACAATCAACGAAGAACAGATTTTCCTTTACACTACCACCGAAGCCGATTATAAAGCTACAGTTGATAAATTCAAGAAAGCAAAGATTAGTTTTCATACGTACCAAATTTCCTCAGCCTCTTCAATTAAAGTTATACTGAAGAATATCCCAAGATCCTACACAGAGCAAGCAATTCATGCAGACTTAGAACGCAGAAGCTTCCCTATAATTAAAGTAAAGCAGTTCATGAAGAAAGCAGAAGACCAAATTATCCATTTACCTATATTTTTTCTTGAACTAAAAAGAAATTCTGCAGGAGAGAAAATTCATCAATTAAACAATATGTTCGGATTCAATATCACAATAGAAAAATATCAGCCCAGAAAACGCCCAATTCAATGTTTCAATTGCCAGGAGTTCGGGCACTCCCAAAATAACTACTTTAAAAAGGTCAGGTGCTGTAAGTGCGGACAAAATCACCGATCCAATACCTGTAAATTAAAATCAGATGAAAAACCAACCAGCATTTACTGTCAAGAAAATCACGTTTCTTCTTATCGTGGTTGTAAGGTATACAGAAAAAGATTCAATCATTTAGAGAAGATAGAAAAACCATAAAAAATTCCTACTAAAGATGACTTCCCCAAATTTATTTAAGCTTCAGGCAAAACTAATCAAGAAATGCCTAAAAACCTTTAGAGGGACAAAGTTAAGCAGAAAAACCCGCAGGAAAATTTAGCAGAAATCATTAACATTTTCAAAGATCAGAAAACCCTTTTTCTTATGAAATCAATAACCACAATAGTTCAGAGAATTAAATCAGCTAAATCAAATATGCAGAAACTTTGCCTAGCTTTCCAAGCCATTGAGGTGATTCTGAACTGTGCAGATAAAGATTAATTCGCAGCTTCTCTCAAGACAAGCCTAGGCGAGCGGCAGAAATTCTCAAGTTGCAGATCCTCACATCGTGGGCCACGTTTACTTCTCTTCTAGAGACTCTGCACTAGGTGCAAAAAGTACGTTCCATCTTACTGGATTCAACTCATCATTAAAGACACCCTACATATAATGTATTGGTAAAGGCCGCACTAGGCCGATTGCCTCTTAATTGTGTTATGACATAGACATAAGTAGTGGAATATAATAAAGTATAATCAATTTATAGTTTGAGTATTTACTTTCTGTTTTGTGTTCACAGTACTTTTAATGGTAGCATTCATTAATGACAGCATGCGATTACATAAAGTAGAAATTATAGCAATTACATAATGTAGGAAATGTAGAAATAAAACCAAATGGCGCGAAAAGTAAAGGAAAAAGGGCGGGAGCAATCTGTGGTCTCTAACTCGTCACTGCGAGGTGTGGTTAGGTTTGGGTTCTAGTGGCAGGAGCGAAATTGGGTGTGGTTAGCGAACTCAATCTTTCTAAGCCACGACTCCTTGTGCTACCCGTGTAAAACACGGCGACACGCTAAGTATACATTTGCAACTGCTTACCAGTACTGACGTAAAAACATTATTAAATGGAGTTTATATTGCCGTGCAATGCGTGTCCGGGTCACCAATAAACTTTATTAAAAATAAAATAGTTTCTTGCTATGCAATGGAGACTATTTTTAATATCATGGAAATGGTATAGTAAGAGTAAACTGTCAGAACAGTTTTTTCACATAGCTTTGAAGCAGTGTGCACCACTCATGGTACATTCAGTGATTCTCATTAAGATAATATTTTCCAGTATAAGTATCATTGGACATTCTTATTTTACAGTATTTTAAAGTATGTATTTTACAATATGTGAAAGAATATATATTTAAATAGAATATATATATTAACGGAATTAAATGTTACACTTTTCCCAGAACCGTTTTAATTTGAATGAAATATTTTCACAAGTTTTCCCTAATTACATTAGATAGATATCTGAAGGTAATTATTCGATTTTATTCAGTTAATGATTACAAAAATTAAAGTTTATTGTATTATTAATATTGTAATCACGCATTATCTCTTTTCTGTTTCCAGAGCTTCTTTCTGAAATGCTTAAAAATATGACATGATTTTTGGCTTCTCAGGCATCTTTTAAATAAAAAATCATAGTAATTCTACAATTAATGCTCTCTTTGGTTCATTTCAAATTAGAGAAGTTAAATATTGGAGCAGATTTCTGATTTCCATGTGCAAATTTTATAATAACAATTCTGATTGGGATAAAGGGGGTTTGTTAATATTAAATTGCAATATTAACTTTTAACTGAATTATTATATTATTGTAATAATAACTATTTTAATATTAACTTTTAACTGAATAATAATATATAAGTTGCACTATTAACTTTTAACTGAAGTATTATAAAATGCAAGCAAATAATTCTTTTAATTACTTAATCAAAAATATTTTTGGCCTTTAAAAATTGCTTTAAAAGTTT
The DNA here is from genome assembly GCF_044657685.1 of Stegodyphus dumicola. Lineage (NCBI taxonomy): Eukaryota > Metazoa > Arthropoda > Arachnida > Araneae > Eresidae > Stegodyphus > Stegodyphus dumicola. Next base: position 150,759,088 of record NC_140778.1, read on the forward strand.
TATAAATAATTTATTTATTATTTTTATTTAGTTATTTATTTTTGTCAACAGAATTTCAGCTTATGTTTATAATAAAATATCAAATTATATTTAATAATGAGATTTCTTCACAGTAACGTTCCCAGGAGGTTAACAAATAAATGAATCTTTCATTTGAAATATTTCACTAAAGTGAAAGGCAAGTACACGCTTTTTACAAGGATAATTGTATAAATACACATATATATTTAATTTCTTTTTAATTTTCTGTGTAACAGCTATATTGTTATGGATTTGGTACTTAAATAGCTAATGTTAGGATAATTCTTTAAATGATATAAATTTTGTGCATTCTGAGTTATAATATGAGGCTTTGACATTCAGAGTCAAAATGATATAAATTTTGTGCATTCAGAGTGTCCTTATAGTCAAATTTTGTGTGCATTCCGAGTGTCGTTATAGTGGAATGCAGATTCTGATTTATAATATGAAGGATGAGATGTGAATTTCTGTCTTGCGACGACGACTGTTCTTCTTGATTTTTGGTGAATATTATTTTTGCTTGTTCTTCTCGATATGGCCAGTAATAGCAAACCACCAGATAGAGGCAAAATTCCTTGGCATGCAACTTTCAGCGATTATGATAGCGATAATGATTCTACTTATTCGAATTATTCAAGAAAATCGACTACATCCAAAGAGATGCCTGTAATTGCTTCAGATGACCCGGCGCTTCAAAGTATACTAATTTCTACTACGAAAAGTAAACCCCAGAGAAAAGAAAAGAAAACTGCAGGAAGTCCTAAGAAAATAGCCGATAATACTAAGAAATTCAAACCCTCCGCTTCAAATTTTGAAGCAGTAGTTAACAAACACAGAAAAGTTTTTCCTAATTTAACAGAAGCTATCTCGCAAGAATATTTTAATACTCAGCTTCCGACTAACCCAAAAGATCTCTCACTCAAATTAGAAAACGAAATCGACGATAAATTAAATTGTTTTGAGTCTATGAAGACATTAACCTCCCCACCAGCGATAGAAATGCGTTCAAAGTTACAAGAAGAAATTCAACAAAAGCAGTTCATTTTAGCAAGTATTCAGAACACCCCGAAGCTCGCAAATTCGAAAACAGATGATAAAACAATAAATCAGAAGGATTGGCAAACTCCAAAGAAAACCGCGAAAATTTCCGAGTCTATCCCACTAGCAGCTATTCCGCAAAATAACAGATTTGAAACTCTTAACGAAAATATCGAAGATATGGAAGTTACAGATGAAACGCAGATGACTACTACACAGAATAAAGCAGAAAATAAAACGAAAATTTCCCCATTAGTCATTCCAGAAAACGATGTTGGTTGGCCTGAAATTGACAAAATGCTCAAAGAGATATGTAAAAACGAATTTGAAGTTACAATCAACGAAGAACAGATTTTCCTTTACACTACCACCGAAGCCGATTATAAAGCTACAGTTGATAAATTCAAGAAAGCAAAGATTAGTTTTCATACGTACCAAATTTCCTCAGCCTCTTCAATTAAAGTTATACTGAAGAATATCCCAAGATCCTACACAGAGCAAGCAATTCATGCAGACTTAGAACGCAGAAGCTTCCCTATAATTAAAGTAAAGCAGTTCATGAAGAAAGCAGAAGACCAAATTATCCATTTACCTATATTTTTCCTTGAACTAAAAAGAAATTCTGCAGGAGAGAAAATTCATCAATTAAACAATATGTTCGGATTCAATATCACAATAGAAAAATATCAGCCCAGAAAACGCCCAATTCAATGTTTCAATTGCCAGGAGTTCGGGCACTCCCAAAATAACTACTTTAAAAAGGTCAGGTGCTGTAAGTGCGGACAAAATCACCGATCCAATACCTGTAAATTAAAATCAGATGAAAAACCAACCAGCATTTACTGTCAAGAAAATCACGTTTCTTCTTATCGTGGTTGTAAGGTATACAGAAAAAGATTCAATCATTTAGAGAAGATAGAAAAACCATAAAAAATTCCTACTAAAGATGACTTCCCCAAATTTATTTAAGCTTCGGGCAAAACTAATCAAGAAATGCCTAAAAACCTTTAGAGGGACAAAGTTAAGCAGAAAAACCCGCAGGAAAATTTAGCAGAAATCATTAACATTTTCAAAGATCAGAAAACCCTTTTTCTTATGAAATCAATAACCACAATAGTTCAGAGAATTAAATCAGCTAAATCAAATATGCAGAAACTTTGCCTAGCTTTCCAAGCCATTGAGGTGATTCTGAACTGTGCAGATAAAGATTAATTCGCAGCTTCTCTCAAGACAAGCCTAGGCGAGCGGCAGAAATTCTCAAGTTGCAGATCCTCACATCGTGGGCCACGTTTACTTCTCTTCTAGAGACTCTGCACTAGGTGCAAAAAGTACGTTCCATCTTACTGGATTCAACTCATCATTAAAGACACCCTACATATAATGTATTGGTAAAGGCCGCACTAGGCAGATTGCCTCTTAATTGTGTTATGACATAGACATAAGTAGTGGAATATAATAAAGTATAATCAATTTATAGTTTGAGTATTTACTTTCTGTTTTGTGTTCACAGTACTTTTAATGGTAGCATTCATTAATGACAGCATGCGATTACATAATGTAGAAATTATAGCAATTACATAATGTAGGAAATGTAGAAATAAAACCAAATGGCGCGAAAAGTAAAGGAAAAAGGGCGGGAGCAATCTGTGGTCTCTAACTCGTCACTGCGAGGTGTGGTTAGGTTTGGGTTCTAGTGGCAGGAGCGAAATTGGGTGTGGTTAGCGAACTCAATCTTTCTAAGCCACGACTCCTTGTGCTACCCGTGTAAAACACGGCGACATGCTAAGTATACATTTGCAACTGCTTACCAGTACTGACGTAAAAACATTATTAAATGGAGTTTATATTGCCGTGCAATGCGTGTCCGGGTCACCAATAAACTTTATTAAAAATAAAATAGTTTCTTGCTATGCAATGGAGACTATTTTTAATATCATGGCAATGGTATAGTAAGAGTAAACTGTCAGAACAGTTTTTTCACATAGCTTTGAAGCAGTGTGCACCACTCATGGTACATTCAGTGATTCTCATTAAGATAATATTTTCCAGTATAAGTATCATTGGACATTCTTATTTTACAGTATTTTAAAGTATGTATTTTACAACATGTGAAAGAATATATATTTAAATAGAATATATATATTAACGGAATTAAATGTTACACTTTTCCCAGAACAGTTTTAATTTGAATGAAATATTTTCACAAGTTTTCCCTAATTACATTAGAAAGATATCTGAAGTTAATTATTCGATTTTATTCAGTTAATGATTACAAAAATTAAAGTTTATTGTATTATTAATATTGTAATCACGCATTATCTCTTTTCTGTTTCCAGAGCTTCTTTCTGAAATGCTTAAAAATATGACATGATTTTTAGCTTCTCAGGCATCTTTTAAATAAAAAATCATAGTAATTCTACAATTAATGCTCTCTTTGGTTCATTTCAAATTAGAGAAGTTAAATATTGGAGCAGATTTCTGATTTCCATGTGCAAATTTTATAATAACAATTCTGATTGGGATAAAGGGGGTTTGTTAATATTAAATTGCAATATTAACTTTTAACTGAATTATTATATTATTGTAATAATAACTATTTTAATATTAACTTTTAACTGAATAATAATATATAAGTTGCACTATTAACTTTTAACTGAAGTATTATAAAATGCAAGCAAATAATTCTTTTAATTACTTAATCAAAAATATTTTTGGCCTTTAAAAATTGCTTTAAAAGTTTTATAAATAATTTATTTATTATTTTTATTTAGTTATTTATTTTTGTCAACAGAATTTCAGCTTATGTTTATAATAAAATATCAAATTATATTTAATAATGAGATTTCTTCACAGTAACGTTCCCAGGAGGTTAACAAATAAATGAATCTTTCATTTGAAATATTTCACTAAAGTGAAAGGCAAGTACACGCTTTTTACAAGGATAATTGTATAAATACACATATATATTTAATTTCTTTTTAATTTTCTGTGTAACAGCTATATTGTTATGGATTTGGTACTTAAATAGCTAATGTTAGGATAATTCTTTAAATGATATAAATTTTGTGCATTCTGAGTTATAATATGAGGCTTTGACATTCAGAGTCAAAATGATATAAATTTTGTGCATTCAGAGTGTCCTTATAGTCAAATTTTGTGTGCATTCTGAGTGTCGTTATAGTGGAATGCAGATTCTGATTTATAATATGAAGGATGAGATGTGAATTTCTCTCTTGCGACGACGACTGTTCTTCTTGATTTTTGGTGAATATTATTTTTGCTTGTTCTTCTCGATATGGCCAGTAATAGCAAACCACCAGATAGAGGCAAAATTCCTTGGCATGCAACTTTCAGCGATTATGATAGCGATAATGATTCTACTTATTCGAATTATTCAAGAAAATCGACTACATCCAAAGAGATGCCTGTAATTGCTTCAGATGACCCGGCGCTTCAAAGTATACTAATTTCTACTACGAAAAGTAAACCCCAGAGAAAAGAAAAGAAAACTGCAGGAAGTCCTAAGAAAATAGCCGATAATACTAAGAAATTCAAACCCTCCGCTTCAAATTTTGAAGCAGTAGTTAACAAACACAGAAAAGTTTTTCCTAATTTAACAGAAGCTATCTCGCAAGAATATTTTAATACTCAGCTTCCGACTAACCCAAAAGATCTCTCACTCAAATTAGAAAACGAAATCGACGATAAATTAAATTGTTTTGAGTCTATGAAGACATTAACCTCCCCACCAGCGATAGAAATGCGTTGAAAGTTAGAAGAAGAAATTCAACAAAAGCAGTTCATTTTAGCAAGTATTCAGAACACCCCGAAGCTCGCAAATTCGAAAACAGATGATAAAACAATAAATCAGAAGGATTGGCAAACTCCAAAGAAAACCGCGAAAATTTCCGAGTCTATCCCACTAGCAGCTATTCCGCAAAATAACAGATTTGAAACTCTTAACGAAAATATCGAAGATATGGAAGTTACAGATGAAACGCAGATGACTACTACACAGAATAAAGCAGAAAATAAAACGAAAATTTCCCCATTAGACATTCCAGAAAACGATGTTGGTTGGCCTGAAATTGACAAAATGCTCAAAGAGATATGTAAAAACGAATTTGAAGTTACAATCAACGAAGAACAGATTTTCCTTTACACTACCACCGAAGCCGATTATAAAGCTACAGTTGATAAATTCAAGAAAGCAAAGATTAGTTTTCATACGTACCAAATTTCCTCAGCCTCTTCAATTAAAGTTATACTGAAGAATATCCCAAGATCCTACACAGAGCAAGCAATTCATGCAGACTTAGAACGCAGAAGCTTCCCTATAATTAAAGTAAAGCAGTTCATGAAGAAAGCAGAAGACCAAATTATCCATTTACCTATATTTTTCCTTGAACTAAAAAGAAATTCTGCAGGAGAGAAAATTCATCAATTAAACAATATGTTCGGATTCAATATCACAATAGAAAAATATCAGCCCAGAAAACGCCCAATTCAATGTTTCAATTGCCAGGAGTTCGGGCACTCCCAAAATAACTACTTTAAAAAGGTCAGGTGCTGTAAGTGCGGACAAAATCACCGATCCAATACCTGTAAATTAAAATGAGATGAAAAACCAACCAGCATTTACTGTCAAGAAAATCACGTTTCTTCTTATCGTGGTTGTAAGGTATACAGAAAAAGATTCAATCATTTAGAGAAGATAGAAAAACCATAAAAAATTCCTACTAAAGATGACTTCCCCAAATTTATTTAAGCTTCAGGCAAAACTAATCAAGAAATGCCTAAAAACCTTTAGAGGGACAAAGTTAAGCAGAAAAACCCGCAGGAAAATTTAGCAGAAATCATTAACATTTTCAAAGATCAGAAAACCCTTTTTCTTATGAAATCAATAACCACAATAGTTCAGAGAATTAAATCAGCTAAATCAAATATGCAGAAACTTTGCCTAGCTTTCAAAGCCATTGAGGTGATTCTGAACTGTGCAGATAAAGATTAATTCGCAGCTTCTCTCAAGACAAGCCTAGGCGAGCGGCAGAAATTCTCAAGTTGCAGATCCTCACATCGTGGGCCACGTTTACTTCTCTTCTAGAGACTCTGCACTAGGTGCAAAAAGTACGTTCCATCTTACTGGATTCAACTCATCATTAAAGACACCCTACATATAATGTATTGGTAAAGGCCGCACTAGGCCGATTGCCTCTTAATTGTGTTATGACATAGACATAAGTAGTGGAATATAATAAAGTATAATCAATTTATAGTTTGAGTATTTACTTTCTGTTTTGTGTTCACAGTACTTTTAATGGTAGCATTCATTAATGACAGCATGCGATTACATAATGTAGAAATTATAGCAATTACATAATGTAGGAAATGTAGAAATAAAACCAAATGGCGCGAAAAGTAAAGGAAAAAGGGCGGGAGCAATCTGTGGTCTCTAACTCGTCACTGCGAGGTGTGGTTAGGTTTGGGTTCTAGTGGCAGGAGCGAAATTGGGTGTGGTTAGCGAACTCAATCTTTCTAAGCCACGACTCCTTGTGCTACCCGTGTAAAACACGGCGACACGCTAAGTATACATTTGCAACTGCTTACCAGTACTGACGTAAAAACATTATTAAATGGAGTTTATATTGCCGTGCAATGCGTGTCCGGGTCACCAATAAACTTTATTAAAAATAAAATAGTTTCTTGCTATGCAATGGAGACTATTTTTAATATCATGGAAATGGTATAGTAAGAGTAAACTGTCAGAACAGTTTTTTCACATAGCTTTGAAGCAGTGTGCACCACTCATGGTACATTCAGTGATTCTCATTAAGATAATATTTTCCAGTATAAGTATCATTGGACATTCTTATTTTACAGTATTTTAAAGTATGTATTTTACAATATGTGAAAGAATATATATTTAAATAGAATATATATATTAACGGAATTAAATGTTACACTTTTCCCAGAACAGTTTTAATTTGAATGAAATATTTTCACAAGTTTTCCCTAATTACATTAGAAAGATATCTGAAGGTAATTATTCGATTTTATTCAGTTAATGATTACAAAAATTAAAGTTTATTGTAATCACGCATTATCTCTTTTCTGTTTCCAGAGCTTCTTTCTGAAATGCTTAAAAATATGACATGATTTTTGGCTTCTCAGGCATCTTTTAAATAAAAAATCATAGTAATTCTACAATTAATGCTCTCTTTGGTTCATTTCAAATTAGAGAAGTTAAATATTGGAGCAGATTTCTGATTTCCATGTGCAAATTTTATAATAACAATTCTGATTGGGATAAAGGGGGTTTGTTAATATTAAATTGCAATATTAACTTTTAACTGAATTATTATATTATTGTAATAATAACTATTTTAATATTAACTTTTAACTAAATAATAATATATAAGTTGCACTATTAACTTTTAACTGAAATATTATAAAATGCAAGCAAATAATTCTTTTAATTACTTAATCAAAAATATTTTTGGCCTTTAAAAATTGCTTTAAAAGTTTTATAAATAATTTATTTATTATTTTTATTTAGTTATTTATTTTTGTCAACAGAATTTCAGCTTATGTTTATAATAAAATATCAAATTATATTTAATAACTAGATTTCTTCACAGTAACGTTCCCAGGAGGTTAACAAATAAATGAATCTTTCATTTGAAATATTTCACTAAAGTGAAAGGCAAGTACACGCTTTTTACAAGGATAATTGTATAAATACACATATATATTTAATTTCTTTTTAATTTTCTGTGTAACCGCTATATTGTTATGGATTTGGTACTTAAATAGCTAATGTTAGGATAATTCTTTAAATGATATAAATTTTGTGCATTCTGAGTTATAATATGAGGCTTTGACATTCAGAGTGTCCTTATAGTCAAAATGATATAAATTTTGTGCATTCAGAGTGTCCTTATAGTCAAATTTTGTGTGCATTCCGAGTGTCGTTATAGTGGAATGCAGATTCTGATTTATAATATGAAGGATGAGATGTGAATTTCTCTCTTGCGACGACGACTGTTCTTCTTGATTTTTGGTGAATATTATTTTTGCTTGTTCTTCTCGATATGGCCAGTAATAGCAAACCACCAGATAGAGGCAAAATTCCTTGGCATGCAACTTTCAGCGATTATGATAGCGATAATGATTCTACTTATTCGAATTATTCAAGAAAATCGACTACATCCAAAGAGATGCCTGTAATTGCTTCAGATGACCCGGCGCTTCAAAGTATACTAATTTCTACTACGAAAAGTAAACCCCAGAGAAAAGAAAAGAAGACTGCAGGAAGTCCTAAGAAAATAGCCGATAATACTAAGAAATTCAAACCCTCCGCTTCAAATTTTGAAGCAGTAGTTAACAAACACAGAAAAGTTTTTCCTAATTTAACAGAAGCTATCTCGCAAGAATATTTTAATACTCAGCTTCCGACTAACCCAAAAGATCTCTCACTCAAATTAGAAAACGAAATCGACGATAAATTAAATTGTTTTGAGTCTATGAAGACATTAACCTCCCCACCAGCGATAGAAATGCGTTGAAAGTTACAAGAAGAAATTCAACAAAAGCAGTTCATTTTAGCAAGTATTCAGAACACCCCGAAGCTCGCAAATTCGAAAACAGATGATAAAACAATAAATCAGAAGGATTGGCAAACTCCAAAGGAAACCGCGAAAATTTCCGAGTCTATCCCACTAGCAGCTATTCCGCAAAATAACAGATTTGAAACTCTTAACGAAAATATCGAAGATATGGAAGTTACAGATGAAACGCAGATGACTACTACACAGAATAAAGCAGAAAATAAAACGAAAATTTCCCCATTAGTCATTCCAGAAAAAGATGTTGGTTGGCCTGAAATTGACAAAATGCTCAAAGAGATATGTAAAAACGAATTTGAAGTTACAATCAACGAAGAACAGATTTTCCTTTACACTACCACCGAAGCCGATTATAAAGCTACAGTTGATAAATTCAAGAAAGCAAAGATTAGTTTTCATACGTACCAAATTTCCTCAGCCTCTTCAATTAAAGTTATACTGAAAAATATCCCAAGATCCTACACAGAGCAAGCAATTCATGCAGACTTAGAACGCAGAAGCTTCCCTATAATTAAAGTAAAGCAGTTCATGAAGAAAGCAGAAGACCAAATTATCCATTTACCTATATTTTTCCTTGAACTAAAAAGAAATTCTGCAGGAGAGAAAATTCATCAATTAAACAATATGTTCGGATTCAATATCACAATAGAAAAATATCAGCCCAGAAAACGCCCAATTCAATGTTTCAATTGCCAGGAGTTCGGGCACTCCCAAAATAACTACTTTAAAAAGGTCAGGTGCTGTAAGTGCGGACAAAATCACCGATCCAATACCTGTAAATTAAAATCAGATGAAAAACCAACCAGCATTTACTGTCAAGAAAATCGCGTTTCTTCTTATCGTGGTTGTAAGGTATACAGAAAAAGATTCAATCATTTAGAGAAGATAGAAAAACCATAAAAAATTCCTACTAAAGATGACTTCCCCAAATTTATTTAAGCTTCAGGCAAAACTAATCAAGAAATGCCCAAAAACCTTTACAGGGACAAAGTTAAGCAGAAAAACCCGCAGGAAAATTTAGCAGAAATCATTAACATTTTCAAAGATCAGAAAACCCTTTTTCTTATGAAATCAATAACCACAATAGTTCAGAGAATTAAATCAGCTAAATCAAATATGCAGAAACTTTGCCTAGCTTTCCAAGCCATTGAGGTGATTCTGAACTGTGCAGATAAAGATTAATTCGCAGCTTCTCTCAAGACAAGCCTAGGCGAGCGGCAGAAATTCTCAAGTTGCAGATCCTCACATCGTGGGCCACGTTTACTTCTCTTCTAGAGACTCTGCACTAGGTGCAAAAAGTACGTTCCATCTTACTGGATTCAACTCATCATTAAAGACACCCTACATATAATGTATTGGTAAAGGCCGCACTAGGCCGATTGCCTCTTAATTGTGTTATGACATAGACATAAGTAGTGGAATATAATAAAGTATAATCAATTTATAGTTTGAGTATTTACTTTCTGTTTTGTGTTCACAGTACTTTTAATGGTAGCATTCATTAATGACAGCATGCGATTACATAATGTAGAAATTATAGCAATTACATAATGTAGGAAATGTAGAAATAAAACCAAATGGCGCGAAAAGTAAAGGAAAAAGGGCGGGAGCAATCTGTGGTCTCTAACTCGTCACTGCGAGGTGTGGTTAGGTTTGGGTTCTAGTGGCAGGAGCGAAATTGGGTGTGGTTAGCGAACTCAATCTTTCTAAGCCACGACTCCTTGTGCTACCCGTGTAAAACACGGCGACACGCTAAGTATACATTTGCAACTGCTTACCAGTACTGACGTAAAAACATTATTAAATGGAGTTTATATTGCCGTGCAATGCGTGTCCGGGTCAACAATAAACTTTATTAAAAATAAAATAGTTTCTTGCTATGCAATGGAGACTATTTTTAATATCATGGAAATGGTATAGTAAGAGTAAACTGTCAGAACAGTTTTTTCACATAGCTTTGAAGCAGTGTGCACCACTCATGGTACATTCAGTGATTCTCATTAAGATAATATTTTCCAGTATAAGTATCATTGGACATTCTTATTTTACAGTATTTTAAAGTATGTATTTTACAACATGTGAAAGAATATATATTTAAATAGAATATATATATTAACGGAATTAAATGTTACACTTTTCCCAGAACAGTTTTAATTTGCATGAAATATTTTCACAAGTTTTCCCTAATTACATTAGAAAGATATCTGAAGGTAATTATTCGATTTTATTCAGTTAATGATTACAAAAATTAAAGTTTATTGTATTATTAATATTGTAATCACGCATTATCTCTTTTCTGTTTCCAGAGCTTCTTTCTGAAATGCTTAAAAATATGACATGATTTTTAGCTTCTCAGGCATCTTTTAAATAAAAAATCATAGTAATTCTACAATTAATGCTCTCTTTGGTTCATTTCAAATTAGAGAAGTTAAATATTGGAGCAGATTTCTGATTTCCACGTGCAAATTTTATAATAACAATTCTGATTGGGATAAAGGGGGTTTGTTAATATTAAATTGCAATATTAACTTTTAACTGAATTATTATATTATTGTAATAATAACTATTTTAATATTAACTTTTAACTGAATAATAATATATAAGTTGCACTATTAAATTTTAACTGAAGTATTATAAAATGCAAGCAAATAATTCTTTTAATTACTTAATCAAAAATATTTTTGGATTTTAAAAACTGCTTTAAAAGTTTTATAAATAATTTATTTATTATTTTTATTTAGTTATTTATTTTTGTCAACAGAATTTCAGCTTATGTTTATAATAAAATATCAAATTATATTTAATAACTAGATTTCTTCACAGTAACGTTCCCAGGAGGTTAACAAATAAATGAATCTTTCATTTGAAATATTTCACTAAAGTGAAAGGCAAGTACACGCTTTTTACAAGGATAATTGTATAAATACACATATATATTTAATTTCTTTTTAATTTTCTGTGTAACCGCTATATTGTTATGGATTTGGTACTTAAATAGCTAATGTTAGGATAATTCTTTAAATGATATAAATTTTGTGCATTCTGAGTTATAATATGAGGCTTTGACATTCAGAGTGTCCTTATAGTCAAAATGATATAAATTTTGTGCATTCAGAGTGTCCTTATAGTCAAATTTTGTGTGCATTCTGAGTCTCGTTATAGTGGAATGCAGATTCTGATTTATAATATGAAGGATGAGATGTGAATTTCTCTCTTGCGACGACGACTGTTCTTCTTGATTTTTGGTGAATATTATTTTTGCTTGTTCTTCTCGATATGGCCAGTAATAGCAAACCACCAGATAGAGGCAAAATTCCTTGGCATGCAACTTTCAGCGATTATGATAGCGATAATGATTCTACTTATTCGAATTATTCAAGAAAATCGACTACATCCAAAGAGATGCCTGTAATTGCTTCAGATGACCCGGCGCTTCAAAGTATACTAATTTCTACTACGAAAAGTAAACCCCAGAGAAAAGAAAAGAAAACTGCAGGAAGTCCTAAGAAAATAGCCGATAATACTAAGAAATTCAAACCCTCCGCTTCAAATTTTGAAGCAGTAGTTAACAAACACAGAAAAGTTTTTCCTAATTTAACAGAAGCTATCTCGCAAGAATATTTTAATACTCAGCTTCCGACTAACCCAAAAGATCTCTCACTCAAATTAGAAAACGAAATCGACGATAAATTAAATTGTTTTGAGTCTATGAAGACATTAACCTCCCCACCAGCGATAGAAATGCGTTCAAAGTTACAAGAAGAAATTCAACAAAAGCAGTTCATTTTAGCAAGTATTCAGAACACCCCGAAGCTCGCAAATTCGAAAACAGATGATAAAACAATAAATCAGAAGGATTCGCAAACTCCAAAGAAAACCGCGAAAATTTCCGAGTCTATCCCACTAGCAGCTATTCCGCAAAATAACAGATTTGAAACTCTTAACGAAAATATCGAAGATATGGAAGTTACAGATGAAACGCAGATGACTACTACACAGAATAAAGCAGAAAATAAAACGAAAATTTCCCCATTAGTCATTCCAGAAAACGATGTTGGTTGGCCTGAAATTGACAAAATGCTCAAAGAGATATGTAAAAACGAATTTGAAGTTACAATCAACGAAGAACAGATTTTCCTTTACACTACCACCGAAGCCGATTATAAAGCTACAGTTGATAAATTCAAGAAAGCAAAGATTAGTTTTCATACGTACCAAATTTCCTCAGCCTCTTCAATTAAAGTTATACTGAAGAATATCCCAAGATCCTACACAGAGCAAGCAATTCATGCAGACTTAGAACGCAGAAGCTTCCCTATAATTAAAGTAAAGCAGTTCATGAAGAAAGCAGAAGACCAAATTATCCATTTACCTATATTTTTCCTTGAACTAAAAAGAAATTCTGCAGGAGAGAAAATTCATCAATTAAACAATATGTTCGGATTCAATATCACAATAGAAAAATATCAGCCCAGAAAACGCCCAATTCAATGTTTCAATTGCCAGGAGTTCGGGCACTCCCAAAATAAGTACTTTAAAAAGGTCAGGTGCTGTAAGTGCGGACAAAATCACCGATCCAATACCTGTAAATTAAAATCAGATGAAAAACCAACCAGCATTTACTGTCAAGAAAATCACGTTTCTTCTTATCGTGGTTGTAAGGTATACAGAAAAAGATTCAATCATTTAGAGAAGATAGAAAAACCATAAAAAATTCCTACTAAAGATGACTTCCCCAAATTTATTTAAGCTTCAGGCAAAACTAATCAAGAAATGCCTAAAAACCTTTACAGGGACAAAGTTAAGCAGAAAAACCCGCAGGAAAATTTAGCAGAAATCATTAACATTTTCAAAGATCAGAAAACCCTTTTTCTTATGAAATCAATAACCACAATAGTTCAGAGAATTAAATCAGCTAAATCAAATATGCAGAAACTTTGCTTAGCTTTCCAAGCCATTGAGGTGATTCTGAACTGTGCAGATAAAGATTAATTCGCAGCTTCTCTCAAGACAAGCATAGGCGAGCGGCAGAAATTCTCAAGTTGCAGATCCTCACATCGTGGGCCACGTTTACTTCTCTTCTAGAGACTCTGCACTAGGTGCAAAAAGTACGTTCCATCTTACTGGATTCAACTCATCATTAAAGACACCCTACATATAATGTATTGGTAAAGGCCGCACTAGGCCGATTGCCTCTTAATTGTGTTATGACATAGACATAAGTAGTGGAATATAATAAAGTATAATCAATTTATAGTTTGAGTATTTACTTTCTGTTTTGTGTTCACAGTACTTTTAATGGTAGCATTCATTAATGACAGCATGCGATTACATAATGTAGAAATTATAGCAATTACATAATGTAGGAAATGTAGAAATAAAACCAAATGGCGCGAAAAGTAAAGGAAAAAGGGCGGGAGCAATCTGTGGTCTCTAACTCGTCACTGCGAGGTGTGGTTAGGTTTGGGTTCTAGTGGCAGGAGCGAAATTGGGTGTGGTTAGCGAACTCAATCTTTCTAAGCCACGACTCCTTGTGCTACCCGTGTAAAACACGGCGACATGCTAAGTATACATTTGCAACTGCTTACCAGTACTGACGTAAAAACATTATTAAATGGAGTTTATATTGCCGTGCAATGCGTGTCCGGGTCAACAATAAACTTTATTAAAAATAAAATAGTTTCTTGCTATGCAATGGAGACTATTTTTAATATCATGGCAATGGTATAGTAAGAGTAAACTGTCAGAACAGTTTTTTCACATAGCTTTGAAGCAGTGTGCACCACTCATGGTACATTCAGTGATTCTCATTAAGATATTTTCCAGTATAAGTATCATTGGACATTCTTATTTTACAGTATTTTAAAGTATGTATTTTACAACATGTGAAAGAATATATATTTAAATAGAATATATATATTAACGGAATTAAATGTTACACTTTTCCCAGAACAGTTTTAATTTGCATGAAATATTTTCACAAGTTTTCCCTAATTACATTAGAAAGATATCTGAAGGTAATTATTCGATTTTATTCAGTTAATGATTACAAAAATTAAAGTTTATTGTATTATTAATATTGTAATCACGCATTATCTCTTTTCTGTTTCCAGAGCTTCTTTCTGAAATGCTTAAAAATATGACATGATTTTTAGCTTCTCAGGCATCTTTTAAATAAAAAATCATAGTAATTCTACAATTAATGCTCTCTTTGGTTCATTTCAAATTAGAGAGGTTAAATATTGGAGCAGATTTCTGATTTCCACGTGCAAATTTTATAATAACAATTCTGATTGGGATAAAGGGGGTTTGTTAATATTAAATTGCAATATTAACTTTTAACTGAATTATTATATTATTGTAATAATAACTATTTTAATATTAACTTTTAACTGAATAATAATATATAAGTTGCACTATTAACTTTTAACTGAAGTATTATAAAATGCAAGCAAATAATTCTTTTAATTACTTAATCAAAAATATTTTTGGATTTTAAAAACTGCTTTAAAAGTTTTATAAATAATTTATTTATTATTTTTATTTAGTTATTTATTTTTGTCAACAGAATTTCAGCTTATGTTTATAATAAAATATCAAATTATATTTAATAACTAGATTTCTTCACAGTAACGTTCCCAGGAGGTTAACAAATAAATGAATCTTTCATTTGAAATATTTCACTAAAGTGAAAGGCAAGTACACGCTTTTTACAAGGATAATTGTATAAATACACATATATATTTAATTTCTTTTTAATTTTCTGTGTAACCGCTATATTGTTATGGATTTGGTACTTAAATAGCTAATGATAGGATAATTCTTTAAATGATATAAATTTTGTGCATTCTGATTTATAATATGAGGCTTTGACATTCAGAGTGTCCTTATAGTCAAAATGATATAAATTTTGTGCATTCAGAGTGTCCTTATAGTCAAATTTTGTGTGCATTCCGAGTGTCGTTATAGTGGAATGCAGATTCTGATTTATAATATGAAGGATGAGATGTGAATTTCTCTCTTGCGACGACGACTGTTCTTCTTGATTTTTGGTGAATATTATTTTTGCTTGTTCTTCTCGATATGGCCAGTAATAGCAAACCACCAGATAGAGGCAAAATTCCTTGGCATGCAACTTTCAGCGATTATGATAGCGATAATGATTCTACTTATTCGAATTATTCAAGAAAATCGACTACATCCAAAGAGATGCCTGTAATTGCTTCAGATGACCCGGCGCTTCAAAGTATACTAATTTCTACTACGAAAAGTAAACCCCAGAGAAAAGAAAAGAAAACTGCAGGAAGTCCTAAGAAAATAGCCGATAATACTAAGAAATTCAAACCCTCCGCTTCAAATTTTGAAGCAGTAGTTAACAAACACAGAAAAGTTTTTCCTAATTTAACAGAAGCTATCTCGCAAGAATATTTTAATACTCAGCTTCCGACTAACCCAAAAGATCTCTCACTCAAATTAGAAAACGAAATCGACGATAAATTAAATTGTTTTGAGTCTATGAAGACATTAACCTCCCCACCAGCGATAGAAATGCGTTCAAAGTTACAAGAAGAAATTCAACAAAAGCAGTTCATTTTAGCAAGTATTCAGAACACCCCGAAGCTCGCAAATTCGAAAACAGATGATAAAACAATAAATCAGAAGGATTGGCAAACTCCAAAGAAAACCGCGAAAATTTCCGAGTCTATCCCACTAGCAGCTATTCCGCAAAATAACAGATTTGAAACTCTTAACGAAAATATCGAAGATATGGAAGTTACAGATGAAACGCAGATGACTACTACACAGAATAAAGCAGAAAATAAAACGAAAATTTCCCCATTAGTCATTCCAGAAAACGATGTTGGTTGGCCTGAAATTGACAAAATGCTCAAAGAGATATGTAAAAACGAATTTGAAGTTACAATCAACGAAGAACAGATTTTCCTTTACACTACCACCGAAGCCGATTATAAAGCTACAGTTGATAAATTCAAGAAAGCAAAGATTAGTTTTCATACGTACCAAATTTCCTCAGCCTCTTCAATTAAAGTTATACTGAAGAATATCCCAAGATCCTACACAGAGCAAGCAATTCATGCAGACTTAGAACGCAGAAGCTTCCCTATAATTAAAGTAAAGCAGTTCATGAAGAAAGCAGAAGACCAAATTATCCATTTACCTATATTTTTCCTTGAACTAAAAAGAAATTCTGCAGGAGAGAAAATTCATCAATTAAACAATATGTTCGGATTCAATATCACAATAGAAAAATATCAGCCCAGAAAACGCCCAATTCAATGTTTCAATTGCCAGGAGTTCGGGCACTCCCAAAATAAGTACTTTAAAAAGGTCAGGTGCTGTAAGTGCGGACAAAATCACCGATCCAATACCTGTAAATTAAAATCAGATGAAAAACCAACCAGCATTTACTGTCAAGAAAATCACGTTTCTTCTTATCGTGGTTGTAAGGTATACAGAAAAAGATTCAATCATTTAGAGAAGATAGAAAAACCATAAAAAATTCCTACTAAAGATGACTTCCCCAAATTTATTTAAGCTTCAGGCAAAACTAATCAAGAAATGCCTAAAAACCTTTACAGGGACAAAGTTAAGCAGAAAAACCCGCAGGAAAATTTAGCAGAAATCATTAACATTTTCAAAGATCAGAAAACCCTTTTTCTTATGAAATCAATAACCACAATAGTTCAGAGAATTAAATCAGCTAAATCAAATATGCAGAAACTTTGCTTAGCTTTCCAAGCCATTGAGGTGATTCTGAACTGTGCAGATAAAGATTAATTCGCAGCTTCTCTCAAGACAAGCATAGGCGAGCGGCAGAAATTCTCAAGTTGCAGATCCTCACATCGTGGGCCACGTTTACTTCTCTTCTAGAGACTCTGCACTAGGTGCAAAAAGTACGTTCCATCTTACTGGATTCAACTCATCATTAAAGACACCCTACATATAATGTATTGGTAAAGGCCGCACTAGGCCGATTGCCTCTTAATTGTGTTATGACATAGACATAAGTAGTGGAATATAATAAAGTATAATCAATTTATAGTTTGAGTATTTACTTTCTGTTTTGTGTTCACAGTACTTTTAATGGTAGCATTCATTAATGACAGCATGCGATTACATAATGTAGAAATTATAGCAATTACATAATGTAGGAAATGTAGAAATAAAACCAAATGGCGCGAAAAGTAAAGGAAAAAGGGCGGGAGCAATCTGTGGTCTCTAACTCGTCACTGCGAGGTGTGGTTAGGTTTGGGTTCTAGTGGCAGGAGCGAAATTGGGTGTGGTTAGCGAACTCAATCTTTCTAAGCCACGACTCCTTGTGCTACCCGTGTAAAACACGGCGACATGCTAAGTATACATTTGCAACTGCTTACCAGTACTGACGTAAAAACATTATTAAATGGAGTTTATATTGCCGTGCAATGCGTGTCCGGGTCAACAATAAACTTTATTAAAAATAAAATAGTTTCTTGCTATGCAATGGAGACTATTTTTAATATCATGGAAATGGTATAGTAAGAGTAAACTGTCAGAACAGTTTTTTCACATAGCTTTGAAGCAGTGTGCACCACTCATGGTACATTCAGTGATTCTCATTAAGATAATATTTTCCAGTATAAGTATCATTGGACATTCTTATTTTACAGTATTTTAAAGTATGTATTTTACAACATGTGAAAGAATATATATTTAAATAGAATATATATATTAACGGAATTAAATGTTACACTTTTCCCAGAACAGTTTTAATTTGCATGAAATATTTTCACAAGTTTTCCCTAATTACATTAGAAAGATATCTGAAGGTAATTATTCGATTTTATTCAGTTAATGATTACAAAAATTAAAGTTTATTGTATTATTAATATTGTAATCACGCATTATCTCTTTTCTGTTTCCAGAGCTTCTTTCTGAAATGCTTAAAAATATGACATAATTTTTAGCTTCTCAGGCATCTTTTAAATAAAAAATCATAGTAATTCTACAATTAATGCTCTCTTTGGTTCATTTCAAATTAGAGAGGTTAAATATTGGAGCAGATTTCTGATTTCCACGTGCAAATTTTATAATAACAATTCTGATTGGGATAAAGGGGGTTTGTTAATATTAAATTGCAATATTAACTTTTAACTGAATTATTATATTATTGTAATAATAACTATTTTAATATTAACTTTTAACTGAATAATAATATATAAGTTGCACTATTAACTTTTAACTGAAGTATTATAAAATGCAAGCAAATAATTCTTTTAATTACTTAATCAAAAATATTTTTGGATTTTAAAAACTGCTTTAAAAGTTTTATAAATAATTTATTTATTATTTTTATTTAGTTATTTATTTTTGTCAACAGAATTTCAGCTTATGTTTATAATAAAATATCAAATTATATTTAATAACTAGATTTCTTCACAGTAACGTTCCCAGGAGGTTAACAAATAAATGAATCTTTCATTTGAAATATTTCACTAAAGTGAAAGGCAAGTACACGCTTTTTACAAGGATAATTGTATAAATACACATATATATTTAATTTCTTTTTAATTTTCTGTGTAACCGCTATATTGTTATGGATTTGGTACTTAAATAGCTAATGATAGGATAATTCTTTAAATGATATAAATTTTGTGCATTCTGATTTATAATATGAGGCTTTGACATTCAGAGTGTCCTTATAGTCAAAATGATATAAATTTTGTGCATTCAGAGTGTCCTTATAGTCAAATTTTGTGTGCATTCCGAGTGTCGTTATAGTGGAATGCAGATTCTGATTTATAATATGAAGGATGAGATGTGAATTTCTCTCTTGCGACGACGACTGTTCTTCTTGATTTTTGGTGAATATTATTTTTGCTTGTTCTTCTCGATATGGCCAGTAATAGCAAACCACCAGATAGAGGCAAAATTCCTTGGCATGCAACTTTCAGCGATTATGATAGCGATAATGATTCTACTTATTCGAATTATTCAAGAAAATCGACTTCATCCAAAGAGATGCCTGTAATTGCTTCAGATGACCCGGCGCTTCAAAGTATACTAATTTCTACTACGAAAAGTAAACCCCAGAGAAAAGAAAAGAAGACTGCAGGAAGTCCTAAGAAAATAGCCGATAATACTAAGAAATTCAGACCCTCCGCTTCAAATTTTGAAGCAGTAGTTAACAAACACAGAAAAGTTTTTCCTAATTTAACAGAAGCTATCTCGCAAGAATATTTTAATACTCAGCTTCCGACTAACCCAAAAGATCTCTCACTCAATTTAGAAAACGAAATCGACGATAAATTAAATTGTTTTGAGTCTATGAAGACATTAACCTCCCCACCAGCGATAGAAATGCGTTCAAAGTTACAAGAAGAAATTCAACAAAAGCAGTTCATTTTAGCAAGTATTCAGAACACCCCGAAGCTCGCAAATTCGAAAACAGATGATAAAACAATAAATCAGAAGGATTGGCAAACTCCAAAGAAAACCGCGAAAATTTCCGAGTCTATCCCACTAGCAGCTATTCCGCAAAATAACAGATTTGAAACTCTTAACGAAAATATCGAAGATATGGAAGTTACAGATGAAACGCAGATGACTACTACACAGAATAAAGCAGAAAATAAAACGAAAATTTCCCCATTAGTCATTCCAGAAAACGATGTTGGTTGGCCTGAAATTGACAAAATGCTCAAAGAGATATGTAAAAACGAATTTGAAGTTACAATCAACGAAGAACAGATTTTCCTTTACACTACCACCGAAGCCGATTATAAAGCTACAGTTGATAAATTCAAGAAAGCAAAGATTAGTTTTCATACGTACCAAATTTCCTCAGCCTCTTCAATTAAAGTTATACTGAAGAATATCCCAAGATCCTACACAGAGCAAGCAATTCATGCAGACTTAGAACGCAGAAGCTTCCCTATAATTAAAGTAAAGCAGTTCATGAAGAAAGCAGAAGACCAAATTATCCATTTACCTATATTTTTCCTTGAACTAAAAAGAAATTCTGCAGGAGAGAAAATTCATCAATTAAACAATATGTTCGGATTCAATATCACAATAGAAAAATATCAGCCCAGAAAACGCCCAATTCAATGTTTCAATTGCCAGGAGTTCGGGCACTCCCAAAATAAGTACTTTAAAAAGGTCAGGTGCTGTAAGTGCGGACAAAATCACCGATCCAATACCTGTAAATTAAAATCAGATGGAAAAACCAACCAGCATTTACTGTCAAGAAAATCACGTTTCTTCTTATCGTGGTTGTAAGGTATACAGAAAAAGATTCAATCATTTAGAGAAGATAGAAAAACCATAAAAAATTCCTACTAAAGATGACTTCCCCAAATTTATTTAAGCTTCAGGCAAAACTAATCAAGAAATGCCTAAAAACCTTTACAGGGACAAAGTTAAGCAGAAAAACCCGCAGGAAAATTTAGCAGAAATCATTAACATTTTCAAAGATCAGAAAACCCTTTTTCTTATGAAATCAATAACCACAATAGTTCAGAGAATTAAATCAGCTAAATCAAATATGCAGAAACTTTGCTTAGCTTTCCAAGCCATTGAGGTGATTCTGAACTGTGCAGATAAAGATTAATTCGCAGCTTCTCTCAAGACAAGCATAGGCGAGCGGCAGAAATTCTCAAGTTGCAGATCCTCACATCGTGGGCCACGTTTACTTCTCTTCTAGAGACTCTGCACTAGGTGCAAAAAGTACGTTCCATCTTACTGGATTCAACTCATCATTAAAGACACCCTACATATAATGTATTGGTAAAGGCCGCACTAGGCCGATTGCCTCTTAATTGTGTTATGACATAGACATAAGTAGTGGAATATAATAAAGTATAATCAATTTATAGTTTGAGTATTTACTTTCTGTTTTGTGTTCACAGTACTTTTAATGGTAGCATTCATTAATGACAGCATGCGATTACATAATGTAGAAATTATAGCAATTACATAATGTAGGAAATGTAGAAATAAAACCAAATGGCGCGAAAAGTAAAGGAAAAAGGGCGGGAGCAATCTGTGGTCTCTAACTCGTCACTGCGAGGTGTGGTTAGGTTTGGGTTCTAGTGGCAGGAGCGAAATTGGGTGTGGTTAGCGAACTCAATCTTTCTAAGCCACGACTCCTTGTGCTACCCGTGTAAAACACGGCGACATGCTAAGTATACATTTGCAACTGCTTACCAGTACTGACGTAAAAACATTATTAAATGGAGTTTATATTGCCGTGCAATGCGTGTCCGGGTCAACAATAAACTTTATTAAAAATAAAATAGTTTCTTGCTATGCAATGGAGACTATTTTTAATATCATGGCAATGGTATAGTAAGAGTAAACTGTCAGAACAGTTTTTTCACATAGCTTTGAAGCAGTGTGCACCACTCATGGTACATTCAGTGATTCTCATTAAGATATTTTCCAGTATAAGTATCATTGGACATTCTTATTTTACAGTATTTTAAAGTATGTATTTTACAACATGTGAAAGAATATATATTTAAATAGAATATATATATTAACGGAATTAAATGTTACACTTTTCCCAGAACAGTTTTAATTTGCATGAAATATTTTCACAAGTTTTCCCTAATTACATTAGAAAGATATCTGAAGGTAATTATTCGATTTTATTCAGTTAATGATTACAAAAATTAAAGTTTATTGTATTATTAATATTGTAATCACGCATTATCTCTTTTCTGTTTCCAGAGCTTCTTTCTGAAATGCTTAAAAATATGACATGATTTTTAGCTTCTCAGGCATCTTTTAAATAAAAAATCATAGTAATTCTACAATTAATGCTCTCTTTGGTTCATTTCAAATTAGAGAGGTTAAATATTGGAGCAGATTTCTGATTTCCACGTGCAAATTTTATAATAACAATTCTGATTGGGATAAAGGGGGTTTGTTAATATTAAATTGCAATATTAACTTTTAACTGAATTATTATATTATTGTAATAATAACTATTTTAATATTAACTTTTAACTGAATAATAATATATAAGTTGCACTATTAACTTTTAACTGAAGTATTATAAAATGCAAGCAAATAATTCTTTTAATTACTTAATCAAAAATATTTTTGGATTTTAAAAACTGCTTTAAAAGTTTTATAAATAATTTATTTATTATTTTTATTTAGTTATTTATTTTTGTCAACAGAATTTCAGCTTATGTTTATAATAAAATATCAAATTATATTTAATAACTAGATTTCTTCACAGTAACGTTCCCAGGAGGTTAACAAATAAATGAATCTTTCATTTGAAATATTTCACTAAAGTGAAAGGCAAGTACACGCTTTTTACAAGGATAATTGTATAAATACACATATATATTTAATTTCTTTTTAATTTTCTGTGTAACCGCTATATTGTTATGGATTTGGTACTTAAATAGCTAATGATAGGATAATTCTTTAAATGATATAAATTTTGTGCATTCTGATTTATAATATGAGGCTTTGACATTCAGAGTGTCCTTATAGTCAAAATGATATAAATTTTGTGCATTCAGAGTGTCCTTATAGTCAAATTTTGTGTGCATTCCGAGTGTCGTTATAGTGGAATGCAGATTCTGATTTATAATATGAAGGATGAGATGTGAATTTCTCTCTTGCGACGACGACTGTTCTTCTTGATTTTTGGTGAATATTATTTTTGCTTGTTCTTCTCGATATGGCCAGTAATAGCAAACCACCAGATAGAGGCAAAATTCCTTGGCATGCAACTTTCAGCGATTATGATAGCGATAATGATTCTACTTATTCGAATTATTCAAGAAAATCGACTACATCCAAAGAGATGCCTGTAATTGCTTCAGATGACCCGGCGCTTCAAAGTATACTAATTTCTACTACGAAAAGTAAACCCCAGAGAAAAGAAAAGAAAACTGCAGGAAGTCCTAAGAAAATAGCCGATAATACTAAGAAATTCAAACTCTCCGCTTCAAATTTTGAAGCAGTAGTTAACAAACACAGAAAAGTTTTTCCTAATTTAACAGAAGCTATCTCGCAAGAATATTTTAATACTCAGCTTCCGACTAACCCAAAAGATCTCTCACTCAAATTAGAAAACGAAATCGACGATAAATTAAATTGTTTTGAGTCTATGAAGACATTAACCTCCCCACCAGCGATAGAAATGCGTTCAAAGTTACAAGAAGAAATTCAACAAAAGCAGTTCATTTTAGCAAGTATTCAGAACACCCCGAAGCTCGCAAATTCGAAAACAGATGATAAAACAATAAATCAGAAGGATTGGCAAACTCCAAAGAAAACCGCGAAAATTTCCGAGTCTATCCCACTAGCAGCTATTCCGCAAAATAACAGATTTGAAACTCTTAACGAAAATATCGAAGATATGGAAGTTACAGATGAAACGCAGATGACTACTACACAGAATAAAGCAGAAAATAAAACGAAAATTTCCCCATTAGTCATTCCAGAAAACGATGTTGGTTGGCCTGAAATTGACAAAATGCTCAAAGAGATATGTAAAAACGAATTTGAAGTTACAATCAACGAAGAACAGATTTTCCTTTACACTACCACCGAAGCCGATTATAAAGCTACAGTTGATAAATTCAAGAAAGCAAAGATTAGTTTTCATACGTACCAAATTTCCTCAGCCTCTTCAATTAAAGTTATACTGAAGAATATCCCAAGATCCTACACAGAGCAAGCAATTCATGCAGACTTAGAACGCAGAAGCTTCCCTATAATTAAAGTAAAGCAGTTCATGAAGAAAGCAGAAGACCAAATTATCCATTTACCTATATTTTTCCTTGAACTAAAAAGAAATTCTGCAGGAGAGAAAATTCATCAATTAAACAATATGTTCGGATTCAATATCACAATAGAAAAATATCAGCCCAGAAAACGCCCAATTCAATGTTTCAATTGCCAGGAGTTCGGGCACTCCCAAAATAAGTACTTTAAAAAGGTCAGGTGCTGTAAGTGCGGACAAAATCACCGATCCAATACCTGTAAATTAAAATCAGATGAAAAACCAACCAGCATTTACTGTCAAGAAAATCACGTTTCTTCTTATCGTGGTTGTAAGGTATACAGAAAAAGATTCAATCATTTAGAGAAGATAGAAAAACCATAAAAAATTCCTACTAAAGATGACTTCCCCAAATTTATTTAAGCTTCAGGCAAAACTAATCAAGAAATGCCTAAAAACCTTTACAGGGACAAAGTTAAGCAGAAAAACCCGCAGGAAAATTTAGCAGAAATCATTAACATTTTCAAAGATCAGAAAACCCTTTTTCTTATGAAATCAATAACCACAATAGTTCAGAGAATTAAATCAGCTATATCAAATATGCAGAAACTTTGCTTAGCTTTCCAAGCCATTGAGGTGATTCTGAACTGTGCAGATAAAGATTAATTCGCAGCTTCTCTCAAGACAAGCATAGGCGAGCGGCAGAAATTCTCAAGTTGCAGATCCTCACATCGTGGGCCACGTTTACTTCTCTTCTAGAGACTCTGCACTAGGTGCAAAAAGTACGTTCCATCTTACTGGATTCAACTCATCATTAAAGACACCCTACATATAATGTATTGGTAAAGGCCGCACTAGGCCGATTGCCTCTTAATTGTGTTATGACATAGACATAAGTAGTGGAATATAATAAAGTATAATCAATTTATAGTTTGAGTATTTACTTTCTGTTTTGTGTTCACAGTACTTTTAATGGTAGCATTCATTAATGACAGCATGCGATTACATAATGTAGAAATTATAGCAATTACATAATGTAGGAAATGTAGAAATAAAACCAAATGGCGCGAAAAGTAAAGGAAAAAGGGCGGGAGCAATCTGTGGTCTCTAACTCGTCACTGCGAGGTGTGGTTAGGTTTGGGTTCTAGTGGCAGGAGCGAAATTGGGTGTGGTTAGCGAACTCAATCTTTCTAAGCCACGACTCCTTGTGCTACCCGTGTAAAACACGGCGACATGCTAAGTATACATTTGCAACTGCTTACCAGTACTGACGTAAAAACATTATTAAATGGAGTTTATATTGCCGTGCAATGCGTGTCCGGGTCAACAATAAACTTTATTAAAAATAAAATAGTTTCTTGCTATGCAATGGAGACTATTTTTAATATCATGGAAATGGTATAGTAAGAGTAAACTGTCAGAACAGTTTTTTCACATAGCTTTGAAGCAGTGTGCACCACTCATGGTACATTCAGTGATTCTCATTAAGATAATATTTTCCAGTATAAGTATCATTGGACATTCTTATTTTACAGTATTTTAAAGTATGTATTTTACAACATGTGAAAGAATATATATTTAAATAGAATATATATATTAACGGAATTAAATGTTACACTTTTCCCAGAACAGTTTTAATTTGCATGAAATATTTTCACAAGTTTTCCCTAATTACATTAGAAAGATATCTGAAGGTAATTATTCGATTTTATTCAGTTAATGATTACAAAAATTAAAGTTTATTGTATTATTAATATTGTAATCACGCATTATCTCTTTTCTGTTTCCAGAGCTTCTTTCTGAAATGCTTAAAAATATGACATGATTTTTAGCTTCTCAGGCATCTTTTAAATAAAAAATCATAGTAATTCTACAATTAATGCTCTCTTTGGTTCATTTCAAATTAGAGAGGTTAAATATTGGAGCAGATTTCTGATTTCCACGTGCAAATTTTATAATAACAATTCAGATTGGGATAAAGGGGGTTTGTTAATATTAAATTGCAATATTAACTTTTAACTGAATTATTATATTATTGTAATAATAACTATTTTAATATTAACTTTTAACTGAATAATAATATATAAGTTGCACTATTAACTTTTAACTGAAGTATTATAAAATGCAAGCAAATAATTCTTTTAATTACTTAATCAAAAATATTTTTGGATTTTAAAAACTGCTTTAAAAGTTTTATAAATAATTTATTTATTATTTTTATTTAGTTATTTATTTTTGTCAACAGAATTTCAGCTTATGTTTATAATAAAATATCAAATTATATTTAATAACTAGATTTCTTCACAGTAACGTTCCCAGGAGGTTAACAAATAAATGAATCTTTCATTTGAAATATTTCACTAAAGTGAAAGGCAAGTACACGCTTTTTACAAGGATAATTGTATAAATACACATATATATTTAATTTCTTTTTAATTTTCTGTGTAACCGCTATATTGTTATGGATTTGGTACTTAAATAGCTAATGATAGGATAATTCTTTAAATGATATAAATTTTGTGCATTCTGATTTATAATATGAGGCTTTGACATTCAGAGTGTCCTTATAGTCAAAATGATATAAATTTTGTGCATTCAGAGTGTCCTTATAGTCAAATTTTGTGTGCATTCCGAGTGTCGTTATAGTGGAATGCAGATTCTGATTTATAATATGAAGGATGAGATGTGAATTTCTCTCTTGCGACGACGACTGTTCTTCTTGATTTTTGGTGAATATTATTTTTGCTTGTTCTTCTCGATATGGCCAGTAATAGCAAACCACCAGATAGAGGCAAAATTCCTTGGCATGCAACTTTCAGCGATTATGATAGCGATAATGATTCTACTTATTCGAATTATTCAAGAAAATCGACTACATCCAAAGAGATGCCTGTAATTGCTTCAGATGACCCGGCGCTTCAAAGTATACTAATTTCTACTACGAAAAGTAAACCCCAGAGAAAAGAAAAGAAGACTGCAGGAAGTCCTAAGAAAATAGCCGATAATACTAAGAAATTCAGACCCTCCGCTTCAAATTTTGAAGCAGTAGTTAACAAACACAGAAAAGTTTTTCCTAATTTAACAGAAGCTATCTCGCAAGAATATTTTAATACTCAGCTTCCGACTAACCCAAAAGATCTCTCACTCAATTTAGAAAACGAAATCGACGATAAATTAAATTGTTTTGAGTCTATGAAGACATTAACCTCCCCACCAGCGATAAAAATGCGTTCAAAGTTACAAGAAGAAATTCAACAAAAGCAGTTCATTTTAGCAAGTATTCAGAACACCCCGAAGCTCGCAAATTCGAAAACAGATGATAAAACAATAAATCAGAAGGATTGGCAAACTCCAAAGAAAACCGCGAAAATTTCCGAGTCTATCCCACTAGCAGCTATTCCGCAAAATAACAGATTTGAAACTCTTAACGAAAATATCGAAGATATGGAAGTTACAGATGAAACGCAGATGACTACTACACAGAATAAAGCAGAAAATAAAACGAAAATTTCCCCATTAGTCATTCCAGAAAACGATGTTGGTTGGCCTGAAATTGACAAAATGCTCAAAGAGATATGTAAAAACGAATTTGAAGTTACAATCAACGAAGAACAGATTTTCCTTTACACTACCACCGAAGCCGATTATAAAGCTACAGTTGATAAATTCAAGAAAGCAAAGATTAGTTTTCATACGTACCAAATTTCCTCAGCCTCTTCAATTAAAGTTATACTGAAGAATATCCCAAGATCCTACACAGAGCAAGCAATTCATGCAGACTTAGAACGCAGAAGCTTCCCTATAATTAAAGTAAAGCAGTTCATGAAGAAAGCAGAAGACCAAATTATCCATTTACCTATATTTTTCCTTGAACTAAAAAGAAATTCTGCAGGAGAGAAAATTCATCAATTAAACAATATGTTCGGATTCAATATCACAATAGAAAAATATCAGCCCAGAAAACGCCCAATTCAATGTTTCAATTGCCAGGAGTTCGGGCACTCCCAAAATAAGTACTTTAAAAAGGTCAGGTGCTGTAAGTGCGGACAAAATCACCGATCCAATACCTGTAAATTAAAATCAGATGAAAAACCAACCAGCATTTACTGTCAAGAAAATCACGTTTCTTCTTATCGTGGTTGTAAGGTATACAGAAAAAGATTCAATCATTTAGAGAAGATAGAAAAACCATAAAAAATTCCTACTAAAGATGACTTCCCCAAATTTATTTAAGCTTCAGGCAAAACTAATCAAGAAATGCCTAAAAACCTTTACAGGGACAAAGTTAAGCAGAAAAACCCGCAGGAAAATTTAGCAGAAATCATTAACATTTTCAAAGATCAGAAAACCCTTTTTCTTATGAAATCAATAACCACAATAGTTCAGAGAATTAAATCAGCTAAATCAAATATGCAGAAACTTTGCTTAGCTTTCCAAGCCATTGAGGTGATTCTGAACTGTGCAGATAAAGATTAATTCGCAGCTTCTCTCAAGACAAGCATAGGCGAGCGGCAGAAATTCTCAAGTTGCAGATCCTCACATCGTGGGCCACGTTTACTTCTCTTCTAGAGACTCTGCACTAGGTGCAAAAAGTACGTTCCATCTTACTGGATTCAACTCATCATTAAAGACACCCTACATATAATGTATTGGTAAAGGCCGCACTAGGCCGATTGCCTCTTAATTGTGTTATGACATAGACATAAGTAGTGGAATATAATAAAGTATAATCAATTTATAGTTTGAGTATTTACTTTCTGTTTTGTGTTCACAGTACTTTTAATGGTAGCATTCATTAATGACAGCATGCGATTACATAATGTAGAAATTATAGCAATTACATAATGTAGGAAATGTAGAAATAAAACCAAATGGCGCGAAAAGTAAAGGAAAAAGGGCGGGAGCAATCTGTGGTCTCTAACTCGTCACTGCGAGGTGTGGTTAGGTTTGGGTTCTAGTGGCAGGAGCGAAATTGGGTGTGGTTAGCGAACTCAATCTTTCTAAGCCACGACTCCTTGTGCTACCCGTGTAAAACACGGCGACATGCTAAGTATACATTTGCAACTGCTTACCAGTACTGACGTAAAAACATTATTAAATGGAGTTTATATTGCCGTGCAATGCGTGTCCGGGTCAACAATAAACTTTATTAAAAATAAAATAGTTTCTTGCTATGCAATGGAGACTATTTTTAATATCATGGCAATGGTATAGTAAGAGTAAACTGTCAGAACAGTTTTTTCACATAGCTTTGAAGCAGTGTGCACCACTCATGGTACATTCAGTGATTCTCATTAAGATATTTTCCAGTATAAGTATCATTGGACATTCTTATTTTACAGTATTTTAAAGTATGTATTTTACAACATGTGAAAGAATATATATTTAAATAGAATATATATATTAACGGAATTAAATGTTACACTTTTCCCAGAACAGTTTTAATTTGCATGAAATATTTTCACAAGTTTTCCCTAATTACATTAGAAAGATATCTGAAGGTAATTATTCGATTTTATTCAGTTAATGATTACAAAAAATAAAGTTTATTGTATTATTAATATTGTAATCACGCATTATCTCTTTTCTGTTTCCAGAGCTTCTTTCTGAAATGCTTAAAAATATGACATGATTTTTAGCTTCTCAGGCATCTTTTAAATAAAAAATCATAGTAATTCTACAATTAATGCTCTCTTTGGTTCATTTCAAATTAGAGAGGTTAAATATTGGAGCAGATTTCTGATTTCCACGTGCAAATTTTATAATAACAATTCTGATTGGGATAAAGGGGGTTTGTTAATATTAAATTGCAATATTAACTTTTAACTGAATTATTATATTATTGTAATAATAACTATTTTAATATTAACTTTTAACTGAATAATAATATATAAGTTGCACTATTAACTTTTAACTGAAGTATTATAAAATGCAAGCAAATAATTCTTTTAATTACTTAATCAAAAATATTTTTGGATTTTAAAAACTGCTTTAAAAGTTTTATAAATAATTTATTTATTATTTTTATTTAGTTATTTATTTTTGTCAACAGAATTTCAGCTTATGTTTATAATAAAATATCAAATTATATTTAATAACTAGATTTCTTCACAGTAACGTTCCCAGGAGGTTAACAAATAAATGAATCTTTCATTTGAAATATTTCACTAAAGTGAAAGGCAAGTACACGCTTTTTACAAGGATAATTGTATAAATACACATATATATTTAATTTCTTTTTAATTTTCTGTGTAACCGCTATATTGTTATGGATTTGGTACTTAAATAGCTAATGATAGGATAATTCTTTAAATGATATAAATTTTGTGCATTCTGATTTATAATATGAGGCTTTGACATTCAGAGTGTCCTTATAGTCAAAATGATATAAATTTTGTGCATTCAGAGTGTCCTTATAGTCAAATTTTGTGTGCATTCCGAGTGTCGTTATAGTGGAATGCAGATTCTGATTTATAATATGAAGGATGAGATGTGAATTTCTCTCTTGCGACGACGACTGTTCTTCTTGATTTTTGGTGAATATTATTTTTGCTTGTTCTTCTCGATATGGCCAGTAATAGCAAACCACCAGATAGAGGCAAAATTCCTTGGCATGCAACTTTCAGCGATTATGATAGCGATAATGATTCTACTTATTCGAATTATTCAAGAAAATCGACTTCATCCAAAGAGATGCCTGTAATTGCTTCAGATGACCCGGCGCTTCAAAGTATACTAATTTCTACTACGAAAAGTAAACCCCAGAGAAAAGAAAAGAAGACTGCAGGAAGTCCTAAGAAAATAGCCGATAATACTAAGAAATTCAGACCCTCCGCTTCAAATTTTGAAGCAGTAGTTAACAAACACAGAAAAGTTTTTCCTAATTTAACAGAAGCTATCTCGCAAGAATATTTTAATACTCAGCTTCCGACTAACCCAAAAGATCTCTCACTCAATTTAGAAAACGAAATCGACGATAAATTAAATTGTTTTGAGTCTATGAAGACATTAACCTCCCCACCAGCGATAGAAATGCGTTCAAAGTTACAAGAAGAAATTCAACAAAAGCAGTTCATTTTAGCAAGTATTCAGAACACCCCGAAGCTCGCAAATTCGAAAACAGATGATAAAACAATAAATCAGAAGGATTGGCAAACTCCAAAGAAAACCGCGAAAATTTCCGAGTCTATCCCACTAGCAGCTATTCCGCAAAATAACAGATTTGAAACTCTTAACGAAAATATCGAAGATATGGAAGTTACAGATGAAACGCAGATGACTACTACACAGAATAAAGCAGAAAATAAAATGAAAATTTCCCCATTAGTCATTCCAGAAAACGATGTTGGTTGGCCTGAAATTGACAAAATGCTCAAAGAGATATGTAAAAACGAATTTGAAGTTACAATCAACGAAGAACAGATTTTCCTTTACACTACCACCGAAGCCGATTATAAAGCTACAGTTGATAAATTCAAGAAAGCAAAGATTAGTTTTCATACGTACCAAATTTCCTCAGCCTCTTCAATTAAAGTTATACTGAAGAATATCCCAAGATCCTACACAGAGCAAGCAATTCATGCAGACTTAGAACGCAGAAGCTTCCCTATAATTAAAGTAAAGCAGTTCATGAAGAAAGCAGAAGACCAAATTATCCATTTACCTATATTTTTCCTTGAACTAAAAAGAAATTCTGCAGGAGAGAAAATTCATCAATTAAACAATATGTTCGGATTCAATATCACAATAGAAAAATATCAGCCCAGAAAACGCCCAATTCAATGTTTCAATTGCCAGGAGTTCGGGCACTCCCAAAATAACTACTTTAAAAAGGTCAGGTGCTGTAAGTGCGGACAAAATCACCGATCCAATACCTGTAAATTAAAATCAGATGAAAAACCAACCAGCATTTACTGTCAAGAAAATCACGTTTCTTCTTATCGTGGTTGTAAGGTATACAGAAAAAGATTCAATCATTTAGAGAAGATAGAAAAACCATAAAAAATTCCTACTAAAGATGACTTCCCCAAATTTATTTAAGCTTCAGGCAAAACTAATCAAGAAATGCCTAAAAACCTTTACAGGGACAAAGTTAAGCAGAAAAACCCGCAGGAAAATTTAGCAGAAATCATTAACATTTTCAAAGATCAGAAAACCCTTTTTCTTATGAAATCAATAACCACAATAGTTCAGAGAATTAAATCAGCTAAATCAAATATGCAGAAACTTTGCTTAGCTTTCCAAGCCATTGAGGTGATTCTGAACTGTGCAGATAAAGATTAATTCGCAGCTTCTCTCAAGACAAGCATAGGCGAGCGGCAGAAATTCTCAAGTTGCAGATCCTCACATCGTGGGCCACGTTTACTTCTCTTCTAGAGACTCTGCACTAGGTGCAAAAAGTACGTTCCATCTTACTGGATTCAACTCATCATTAAAGACACCCTACATATAATGTATTGGTAAAGGCCGCACTAGGCCGATTGCCTCTTAATTGTGTTATGACATAGACATAAGTAGTGGAATATAATAAAGTATAATCAATTTATAGTTTGAGTATTTACTTTCTGTTTTGTGTTCACAGTACTTTTAATGGTAGCATTCATTAATGACAGCATGCGATTACATAATGTAGAAATTATAGCAATTACATAATGTAGGAAATGTAGAAATAAAACCAAATGGCGCGAAAAGTAAAGGAAAAAGGGCGGGAGCAATCTGTGGTCTCTAACTCGTCACTGCGAGGTGTGGTTAGGTTTGGGTTCTAGTGGCAGGAGCGAAATTGGGTGTGGTTAGCGAACTCAATCTTTCTAAGCCACGACTCCTTGTGCTACCCGTGTAAAACACGGCGACATGCTAAGTATACATTTGCAACTGCTTACCAGTACTGACGTAAAAACATTATTAAAAGGAGTTTATATTGCCGTGCAATGCGTGTCCGGGTCAACAATAAACTTTATTAAAAATAAAATAGTTTCTTGCTATGCAATGGAGACTATTTTTAATATCATGGCAATGGTATAGTAAGAGTAAACTGTCAGAACAGTTTTTTCACATAGCTTTGAAGCAGTGTGCACCACTCATGGTACATTCAGTGATTCTCATTAAGATAATATTTTCCAGTATAAGTATCATTGGACATTCTTATTTTACAGTATTTTAAAGTATGTATTTTACAACATGTGAAAGAATATATATTTAAATAGAATATATATATTAACGGAATCAAATGTTACACTTTTCCCAGAACCGTTTTAATTTGAATGAAATATTTTCACAAGTTTTCCCTAATTACATTAGAAAGATATCTGAAGGTAATTATTCGATTTTATTCAGTTAATGATTACAAAAATTAAAGTTTGTTGTATTATTAATATTGTAATCACGCATTATCTCTTTTCTGTTTCCAGAGCTTCTTTCTGAAATGCTTAAAAATATGACATGATTTTTAGCTTCTCAGGCATCTTTTAAATAAAAAATCATAGTAATTCTACAATTAATGCTCTCTTTGGTTCATTTCAAATTAGAGAAGTTAAATATTGGAGCAGATTTCTGATTTCCATGTGCAAATTTTATAATAACAATTCTGATTGGGATAAAGGGGGTTTGTTAATATTAAATTGCAATATTAACTTTTAACTGAATTATTATATTATTGTAATAATAACTATTTTAATATTAACTTTTAACTGAATAATAATATATAAGTTGCACTATTAACTTTTAACTGAAGTATTATAAAATGCAAGCAAATAATTCTTTTAATTACTTAATCAAAAATATTTTTGGCCTTTAAAAATTGCTTTAAAAGTTTTATAAATAATTTATTTATTATTTTTATTTAGTTATTTATTTTTGTCAACAGAATTTCAGCTTATGTTTATAATAAAATATCAAATTATATTTAATAACTAGATTTCTTCACAGTAACGTTCCCAGGAGGTTAACAAATAAATGAATCTTTCATCTGAAATATTTCACTAAAGTGAAAGGCAAGTACACGCTTTTTACAAGGATAATTGTATAAATACACTTATATATTTAATTTCTTTTTAATTTTCTGTGTAACCGCTATATTGTTATGGATTTGGTACTTAAATAGCTAATGTTAGGATAATTCTTTAAATGATATAAATTTTGTGCATTCTGAGTTATAATATGAGGCTTTGACATTCAGAGTGTCCTTATAGTCAAAATGATATAAATTTTGTGCATTCAGAGTGTCCTTATAGTCAAATTTTGTGTGCATTCTGAGTCTCGTTATAGTGGAATGCAGATTCTGATTTATAATATGAAGGATGAGATGTGAATTTCTCTCTTGCGACGACGACTGTTCTTCTTGATTTTTGGTGAATATTATTTTTGCTTGTTCTTCTCGATATGGCCAGTAATAGCAAACCACCAGATAGAGGCAAAATTCCTTGGCATGCAACTTTCAGCGATTATGATAGCGATAATGATTCTACTTATTCGAATTATTCAAGAAAATCGACTACATCCAAAGAGATGCCTGTAATTGCTTCAGATGACCCGGCGCTTCAAAGTATACTAATTTCTACTACGAAAAGTAAACCCCAGAGAAAAGAAAAGAAAACTGCAGGAAGTCCTAAGAAAATAGCCGATAATACTAAGAAATTCAAACCCTCCGCTTCAAATTTTGAAGCAGTAGTTAACAAACACAGAAAAGTTTTTCCTAATTTAACAGAAGCTATCTCGCAAGAATATTTTAATACTCAGCTTCCGACTAACCCAAAAGATCTCTCACTCAAATTAGAAAACGAAATCGACGATAAATTAAATTGTTTTGAGTCTATGAAGACATTAACCTCCCCACCAGCGATAGAAATGCGTTCAAAGTTACAAGAAGAAATTCAACAAAAGCAGTTCATTTTAGCAAGTATTCAGAACACCCCGAAGCTCGCAAATTCGAAAACAGATGATAAAACAATAAATCAGAAGGATTCGCCAACTCCAAAGAAAACCGCGAAAATTTCCGAGTCTATCCCACTAGCAGCTATTCCGCAAAATAACAGATTTGAAACTCTTAACGAAAATATCGAAGATATGGAAGTTACAGATGAAACGCAGATGACTACTACACAGAATAAAGCAGAAAATAAAACGAAAATTTCCCCATTAGTCATTCCAGAAAACGATGTTGGTTGGCCTGAAATTGACAAAATGCTCAAAGAGATATGTAAAAACGAATTTGAAGTTACAATCAACGAAGAACAGATTTTCCTTTACACTACCACCGAAGCCGATTATAAAGCTACAGTTGATAAATTCAAGAAAGCAAAGATTAGTTTTCATACGTACCAAATTTCCTCAGCCTCTTCAATTAAAGTTATACTGAATAATATCCCAAGATCCTACACAGAGCAAGCAATTCATGCAGACTTAGAACGCAGAAGCTTCCCTATAATTAAAGTAAAGCAGTTCATGAAGAAAGCAGAAGACCAAATTATCCATTTACCTATATTTTTCCTTGAAATAAAAAGAAATTCTGCAGGAGAGAAAATTCATCAATTAAACAATATGTTCGGATTCAATATCACAATAGAAAAATATCAGCCCAGAAAACGCCCAATTCAATGTTTCAATTGCCAGGAGTTCGGGCACTCCCAAAATAACTACTTTAAAAAGGTCAGGTGCTGTAAGTGCGGACAAAATCACCGATCCAATACCTGTAAATTAAAATCAGATGAAAAACCAACCAGCATTTACTGTCAAGAAAATCACGTTTCTTCTTATCGTGGTTGTAAGGTATACAGAAAAAGATTCAATCATTTAGAGAAGATAGAAAAACCATAAAAAATTCCTACTAAAGATGACTTCCCCAAATTTATTTAAGCTTCAGGCAAAACTAATCAAGAAATGCCCAAAAACCTTTACAGGGACAAAGTTAAGCAGAAAAACCCGCAGGAAAATTTAGCAGAAATCATTAACATTTTCAAAGATCAGAAAACCCTTTTTCTTATGAAATCAATAACCACAATAGTTCAGAGAATTAAATCAGCTAAATCAAATATGCAGAAACTTTGCCTAGCTTTCCAAGCCATTGAGGTGATTCTGAACTGTGCAGATAAAGATTAATTCGCAGCTTCTCTCAAGACAAGCCTAGGCGAGCGGCAGAAATTCTCAAGTTGCAGATCCTCACATCGTGGGCCACGTTTACTTCTCTTCTAGAGACTCTGCACTAGGTGCCAAAAGTACGTTCCATCTTACTGGATTCAACTCATCATTAAAGACACCCTACATATAATGTATTGGTAAAGGCCGCACTAGGCCGATTGCCTCTTAATTGTGTTATGACATAGACATAAGTAGTGGAGTATAATAAAGTATAATCAATTTATAGTTTGAGTATTTACTTTCTGTTTTGTGTTCACAGTACTTTTAATGGTAGCATTCATTAATGACAGCATGCGATTACATAATGTAGAAATTATAGCAATTACATAATGTAGGAAATGTAGAAATAAAACCAAATGGCGCGAAAAGTAAAGGAAAGAGGGCGGGAGCAATCTGTGGTCTCTAACTCGTCACTGCGAGGTGTGTTTAGGTTTGGGTTCTAGTGGCAGGAGCGAAATTGGGTGTGGTTAGCGAACTCAATCTTTCTAAGCCACGACTCCTTGTGCTACCCGTGTAAAACACGGCGACACGCTAAGTATACATTTGCAACTGCTTACCAGTACTGACGTAAAAACATTATTAAATGGAGTTTATATTGCCGTGCAATGCGTGTCCGGGTCAACAATAAACTTTATTAAAAATAAAATAGTTTCTTGCTATGCAATGGAGACTATTTTTAATATCATGGCAATGGTATAGTAAGAGTAAACTGTCAGAACAGTTTTTTCACATAGCTTTGAAGCAGTGTGCACCACTCATGGTACATTCAGTGATTCTCATTAAGATAATATTTTCCAGTATAAGTATCATTGGACATTCTTATTTTACAGTATTTTAAAGTATGTATTTTATAATATGTGAAAGAATATATATTTAAATAGAATATATATATATTAACGGAATTAAATGTTACACTTTTCCCAGAACCGTTTTAATTTGAATGAAATATTTTCACAAGTTTTCCCTAATTACATTAGAAAGATATCTGAAGGTAATTATTCGATTTTATTCAGTTAATGATTACAAAAATTAAAGTTTATTGTATTAGTAATATTGTAATCACGCGTTATCTCTTTTCTGTTTCCAGAGCTTCTTTCTGAAATGCTTAAAAATATGACATGATTTTTAGCTTCTCAGGCATCTTTTAAATAAAAAATCATAGTAATTCTACAATTAATGCTCTCTTTGGTTCATTTCAAATTAGAGAAGTTAAATATTGGAGCAGATTTCTGATTTCCATGTGCAAATTTTATAATAACAATTCTGATTGGGATAAAGGGGGTTTGTTAATATTAAATTGCAATATTAACTTTTAACTGAATTATTATATTATTGTAATAATAACTATTTTAATATTAACTTTTAACTGAATAATAATATATATGTTGCACTATTAACTTTTAACTGAAGTATTATAAAATGCAAGCAAATAATTCTTTTAATTACTTAATCAAAAATATTTTTGGCCTTTAAAAATTGCTTTAAAAGTTTTATAAATAATTTATTTATTATTTTTATTTAGTTATTTATTTTTGTCAACAGAATTTCAGCTTATGTTTATAATAAAATATCAAATTATATTTAATAACTAGATTTCTTCACAGTAACGTTCCCAGGAGGTTAACAAATAAATGAATCTTTCATTTGAAATATTTCACTAAAGTGAAAGGCAAGTACACGCTTTTTACAAGGATAATTGTATAAATACACATATATATTTAATTTCTTTTTAATTTTCTGTGTAACCGCTATATTGTTATGGATTTGGTACTTAAATAGCTAATGTTAGGATAATTCTTTAAATGATATAAATTTTGTGCATTCTGAGTTATAATATGAGGCTTTGACATTCAGAGTCAAAATGATATAAATTTTGTGCATTCAGAGTGTCCTTATAGTCAAATTTTGTGTGCATTCTGAGTGTCGTTATAGTGGAATGCAGATTCTGATTTATAATATGAAGGATGAGATGTGAATTTCTGTCTTGCGACGACGACTGTTCTTCTTGATTTTTGGTGAATATTATTTTTGCTTGTTCTTCTCGATATGGCCAGTAATAGCAAACCACCAGATAGAGGCAAAATTCCTTGGCATGCAACTTTCAGCGATTATGATAGCGATAATGATTCTACTTATTCGAATTATTCAAGAAAATCGACTACATCCAAAGAGATGCCTGTAATTGCTTTAGATGACCCGGCGCTTCAAAGTATACTAATTTCTACTACGAAAAGTAAACCCCAGAGAAAAGAAAAGAAAACTGCAGGAAGTCCTAAGAAAATAGCCGATAATACTAAGAAATTCAAACCCTCCGCTTCAAATTTTGAAGCAGTAGTTAACAAACACAGAAAAAATTTTCCTAATTTAACAGAAGCTATCTCGCAAGAATATTTTAATACTCAGCTTCCGACTAACCCAAAAGATCTCTCACTCAAATTAGAAAACGAAATCGACGATAAATTAAATTGTTTTGAGTCTATGAAGACGTTAACCTCCCCACCAGCGATAGAAATGCGTTCAAAGTTACAAGAAGAAATTCAACAAAAGCAGTTCATTTTAGCAAGTATTCAGAACACCCCGAAGCTCGCAAATTCGAAAACAGATGATAAAACAATAAATCAGAAGGATTGGCAAACTCCAAAGAAAACCGCGAAAATTTCCGAGTCTATCCCACTAGCAGCTATTCCGCAAAATAACAGATTTGAAACTCTTAACGAAAATATCGAAGATATGGAAGTTACAGATGAAACGCAGATGACTACTACACAGAATAAAGCAGAAAATAAAACGAAAATTTCCCCATTAGTCATTCCAGAAAACGATGTTGGTTGGCCTGAAATTGACAAAATGCTCAAAGAGATATGTAAAAACGAATTTGAAGTTACAATCAACGAAGAACAGATTTTCCTTTACACTACCACCGAAGCCGATTATAAAGCTACAGTTGATAAATTCAAGAAAGCAAAGATTAGTTTTCATACGTACCAAATTTCCTCAGCCTCTTCAATTAAAGTTATACTGAAGAATATCCCAAGATCCTACACAGAGCAAGCAATTCATGCAGACTTAGAACGCAGAAGCTTCCCTATAATTAAAGTAAAGCAGTTCATGAAGAAAGCAGAAGACCAAATTATCCATTTACCTATATTTTTCCTTGAACTAAAAAGAAATTCTGCAGGAGAGAAAATTCATCAATTAAACAATATGTTCGGATTCAATATCACAATAGAAAAATATCAGCCCAGAAAACGCCCAATTCAATGTTTCAATTGCCAGGAGTTCGGGCACTCCCAAAATAACTACTTTAAAAAGGTCAGGTGCTGTAAGTGCGGACAAAATCACCGATCCAATACCTGTAAATTAAAATCAGATGAAAAACCAACCAGCATTTACTGTCAAGAAAATCACGTTTCTTCTTATCGCGGTTGTAAGGTATACAGAAAAAGATTCAATCATTTAGAGAAGATAGAAAAACCATAAAAAATTCCTACTAAAGATGACTTCCCCAAATTTATTTAAGCTTCAGGCAAAACTAATCAAGAAATGCCCAAAAACCTTTACAGGGACAAAGTTAAGCAGAAAAACCCACAGGAAAATTTAGCAGAAATCATTAACATTTTCAAAGATCAGAAAACCCTTTTTCTTATGAAATCAATAACCACAATAGTTCAGAGAATTAAATCAGCTAAATCAAATATGCAGAAACTTTGCCTAGCTTTCCAAGCCATTGAGGTGATTCTGAACTGTGCAGATAAAGATTAATTCGCAGCTTCTCTCAAGACAAGCATAGGCGAGCGGCAGAAATTCTCAAGTTGCAGATCCTCACATCGTGGGCCACTTTTACTTCTCTTCTAGAGACTCTGCACTAGGTGCAAAAAGTACGTTCCATCTTACTGGATTCAACTCATCATTAAAGACACCCTACATATAATGTATTGGTAAAGGCCGCACTAGGCCGATTGCCTCTTAATTGTGTTATGACATAGACATAAGTAGTGGAGTATAATAAAGTATAATCAATTTATAGTTTGAGTATTTACTTTCTGTTTTGTGTTCACAGTACTTTTAATGGTAGCATTCATTAATGACAGCATGCGATTACATAATGTAGAAATTATAGCAATTACATAATGTAGGAAATGTAGAAATAAAACCAAATGGCGCGAAAAGTAAAGGAAAAAGGGCGGGAGCAATCTGTGGTCTCTAACTCGTCACTGCGAGGTGTGGTTAGGTTTGGGTTCTAGTGGCAGGAGCGAAATTGGGTGTGGTTAGCGAACTCAATCTTTCTAAGCCACGACTCCTTGTGCTACCCGTGTAAAACACGGCGACACGCTAAGTATACATTTGCAACTGCTTACCAGTACTGACGTAAAAACATTATTAAATGGAGTTTATATTGCCGTGCAATGCGTGTCCGGGTCAACAATAAACTTTATTAAAAATAAAATAGTTTCTTGCTATGCAATGGAGACTATTTTTAATATCATGGAAATGGTATAGTAAGAGTAAACTGTCAGAACAGTTTTTTCACATAGCTTTGAAGCAGTGTGCACCACTCATGGTACATTCAGTGATTCTCATTAAGATAATATTTTCCAGTATAAGTATCATTGGACATTCTTATTTTACAGTATTTTAAAGTATGTATTTTACAATATGTGAAAGAATATATATTTAAATAGAATATATATATTAACGGAATTAAATGTTACACTTTTCCCAGAACCGTTTTAATTTGAATGAAATATTTTCACAAGTTTTCCCTAATTACATTAGAAAGATATCTGAAGGTAATTATTCGATTTTATTCAGTTAATGATTACAAAAATTAAAGTTTATTGTATTATTAATATTGTAATCACGCATTATCTCTTTTCTGTTTCCAGAGCTTCTTTCTGAAATGCTTAAAAATATGACATGATTTTTAGCTTCTCAGGCATCTTTTAAATAAAAAATCATAGTAATTCTACAATTAATCCTCTCTTTGGTTCATTTCAAATTAGAGAAGTTAAATATTGGAGCAGATTTCTGATTTCCATGTGCAAATTTTATAATAACAATTCTGATTGGGATAAAGGGGGTTTGTTAATATTAAATTGCAATATTAACTTTTAACTGAATTATTATATTATTGTAATAATAACTATTTTAATATTAACTTTTAACTGAATAATAATATATAAGTTGCACTATTAACTTTTAACTGAAGTATTATAAAATGCAAGCAAATAATTCTTTTAATTACTTAATCAAAAATATTTTTGGCCTTTAAAAATTGCTTTAAAAGTTTTATAAATAATTTATTTATTATTTTTATTTAGTTATTTATTTTTGTCAACAGAATTTCAGCTTATGTTTATAATAAAATATCAAATTATATTTAATAACTAGATTTCTTCACAGTAACGTTCCCAGGAGGTTAACAAATAAATGAATCTTTCATTTGAAATATTTCACTAAAGTGAAAGGCAAGTACACGCTTTTTACAAGGATAATTGTATAAATAGACATATATATTTAATTTCTTTTTAATTTTCTGTGTAACCGCTATATTGTTATGGATTTGGTACTTAAATAGCTAATGTTAGGATAATTCTTTAAATGATATAAATTTTGTGCATTCTGAGTTATAATATGAGGCTTTGACATTCAGAGTCAAAATGATATAAATTTTGTGCATTCAGAGTGTCCTTATAGTCAAATTTTGTGTGCATTCTGAGTGTCGTTATAGTGGAATGCAGATTCTGATTTATAATATGAAGGATGAGATGTGAATTTCTGTCTTGCGACGACGACTGTTCTTCTTGATTTTTGGTGAATATTATTTTTGCTTGTTCTTCTCGATATGGCCAGTAATAGCAAACCACCAGATAGAGGCAAAATTCCTTGGCATGCAACTTTCAGCGATTATGATAGCGATAATGATTCTACTTATTCGAATTATTCAAGAAAATCGACTACATCCAAAGAGATGCCTGTAATTGCTTTAGATGACCCGGCGCTTCAAAGTATACTAATTTCTACTACGAAAAGTAAACCCCAGAGAAAAGAAAAGAAAACTGCAGGAAGTCCTAAGAAAATAGCCGATAATACTAAGAAATTCAAACCCTCCGCTTCAAATTTTGAAGCAGTAGTTAACAAACACAGAAAAGTTTTTCCTAATTTAACAGAAGCTATCTCGCAAGAATATTTTAATACTCAGCTTCCGACTAACCCAAAAGATCTCTCACTCAAATTAGAAAACGAAATCGACGATAAATTAAATTGTTTTGAGTCTATAAAGACATTAACCTCCCCACCAGCGATAGAAATGCGTTCAAAGTTACAAGAAGAAATTCAACAAAAGCAGTTCATTTTAGCAAGTATTCAGAACACCCCGAAGCTCGCAAATTCGAAAACAGATGATAAAACAATAAATCAGAAGGATTGGCAAACTCCAAAGAAAACCGCGAAAATTTCCGAGTCTATCCCACTAGCAGCTATTCCGCAAAATAACAGATTTGAAACTCTTAACGAAAATATCGAAGATATGGAAGTTACAGATGAAACGCAGATGACTACTACACAGAATAAAGCAGAAAATAAAACGAAAATTTCCCCATTAGTCATTCCAGAAAACGATGTTGGTTGGCCTGAAATTGACAAAATGCTCAAAGAGATATGTAAAAACGAATTTGAAGTTACAATCAACGAAGAACAGATTTTCCTTTACACTACCACCGAAGCCGATTATAAAGCTACAGTTGATAAATTCAAGAAAGCAAAGATTAGTTTTCATACGTACCAAATTTCCTCAGCCTCTTCAATTAAAGTTATACTGAAGAATATCCCAAGATCCTACACAGAGCAAGCAATTCATGCAGACTTAGAACGCAGAAGCTTCCCTATAATTAAAGTAAAGCAGTTCATGAAGAAAGCAGAAGACCAAATTATCCATTTACCTATATTTTTCCTTGAACTAAAAAGAAATTCTGCAGGAGAGAAAATTCATCAATTAAACAATATGTTCGGATTCAATATCACAATAGAAAAATATCAGCCCAGAAAACGCCCAATTCAATGTTTCAATTGCCAGGAGTTCGGGCACTCCCAAAATAACTACTTTAAAAAGGTCAGGTGCTGTAAGTGCGGACAAAATCACCGATCCAATACCTGTAAATTAAAATCAGATGAAAAACCAACCAGCATTTACTGTCAAGAAAATCACGTTTCTTCTTATCGTGGTTGTAAGGTATACAGAAAAAGATTCAATCATTTAGAGAAGATAGAAAAACCATAAAAAATTCCTACTAAAGATGACTTCCCCAAATTTATTTAAGCTTCAGGCAAAACTAATCAAGAAATGCCCAAAAACCTTTACAGGGACAAAGTTAAGCAGAAAAACCCGCAGGAAAATTTAGCAGAAATCATTAACATTTTCAAAGATCAGAAAACCCTTTTTCTTATGAAATCAATAACCACAATAGTTCAGAGAATTAAATCAGCTAAATCAAATATGCAGAAACTTTGCCTAGCTTTCCAAGCCATTGAGGTGATTCTGAACTGTGCAGATAAAGATTAATTCGCAGCTTCTCTCAAGACAAGCATAGGCGAGCGGCAGAAATTCTCAAGTTGCAGATCCTCACATCGTGGGCCACGTTTACTTCTCTTCTAGAGACGCTGCACTAGGTGCAAAAAGTACGTTCCATCTTACTGGATTCAACTCATCATTAAAGACACCCTACATATAATGTATTGGTAAAGGCCGCACTAGGCCGATTGCCTCTTAATTGTGTTATGACATAGACATAAGTAGTGGAATATAATAAAGTATAATCAATTTATAGTTTGAGTATTTACTTTCTGTTTTGTGTTCACAGTACTTTTAATGGTAGCATTCATTAATGACAGCATGCGATTACATAATG
Source organism: Stegodyphus dumicola (assembly GCF_044657685.1). NCBI lineage: Eukaryota > Metazoa > Arthropoda > Arachnida > Araneae > Eresidae > Stegodyphus > Stegodyphus dumicola. The sequence goes on from NC_140778.1 coordinate 150,803,562, forward strand.
TAGAAATTATAGCAATTACATAATGTAGGAAATGTAGAAATAAAACCAAATGGCGCGAAAAGTAAAGGAAAAAGGGCGGGAGCAATCTGTGGTCTCTAACTCGTCACTGCGAGGTGTGGTTAGGTTTGGGTTCTAGTGGCAGGAGCGAAATTGGGTGTGGTTAGCGAACTCAATCTTTCTAAGCCACGACTCCTTGTGCTACCCGTGTAAAACACGGCGACACGCTAAGTATACATTTGCAACTGCTTACCAGTACTGACGTAAAAACATTATTAAATGGAGTTTATATTGCCGTGCAATGCGTGTCCGGGTCAACAATAAACTTTATTAAAAATAAAATAGTTTCTTGCTATGCAATGGAGACTATTTTTAATATCATGGAAATGGTATAGTAAGAGTAAACTGTCAGAACAGTTTTTTCACATAGCTTTGAAGCAGTGTGCACCACTCATGGTACATTCAGTGATTCTCATTAAGATAATATTTTCCAGTATAAGTATCATTGGACATTCTTATTTTACAGTATTTTAAAGTATGTATTTTACAATATGTGAAAGAATATATATTTAAATAGAATATATATATTAACGGAATTAAATGTTACACTTTTCCCAGAACCGTTTTAATTTGAATGAAATATTTTCACAAGTTTTCCCTAATTACATTAGAAAGATATCTGAAGGTAATTATTCGATTTTATTCAGTTAATGATTACAAAAATTAAAGTTTATTGTATTATTAATATTGTAATCACGCATTATCTCTTTTCTGTTTCCAGAGCTTCTTTCTGAAATGCTTAAAAATATGACATGATTTTTAGCTTCTCAGGCATCTTTTAAATAAAAAATCATAGTAATTCTACAATTAATGCTCTCTTTGGTTCATTTCAAATTAGAGAAGTTAAATATTGGAGCAGATTTCTGATTTCCATGTGCAAATTTTATAATAACAATTCTGATTGGGATAAAGGGGGTTTGTTAATATTAAATTGCAATATTAACTTTTAACTGAATTATTATATTATTGTAATAATAACTATTTTAATATTAACTTTTAACTGAATAATAATATATAAGTTGCACTATTAACTTTTAACTGAAGTATTATAAAATGCAAGCAAATAATTCTTTTAATTACTTAATCAAAAATATTTTTGGCCTTTAAAAATTGCTTTAAAAGTTTTATAAATAATTTATTTATTATTTTTATTTAGTTATTTATTTTTGTCAACAGAATTTCAGCTTATGTTTATAATAAAATATCAAATTATATTTAATAACTAGATTTCTTCACAGTAACGTTCCCAGGAGGTTAACAAATAAATGAATCTTTCATTTGAAATATTTCACTAAAGTGAAAGGCAAGTACACGCTTTTTACAAGGATAATTGTATAAATAGACATATATATTTAATTTCTTTTTAATTTTCTGTGTAACCGCTATATTGTTATGGATTTGGTACTTAAATAGCTAATGTTAGGATAATTCTTTAAATGATATAAATTTTGTGCATTCTGAGTTATAATATGAGGCTTTGACATTCAGAGTCAAAATGATATAAATTTTGTGCATTCAGAGTGTCCTTATAGTCAAATTTTGTGTGCATTCTGAGTGTCGTTATAGTGGAATGCAGATTCTGATTTATAATATGAAGGATGAGATGTGAATTTCTGTCTTGCGACGACGACTGTTCTTCTTGATTTTTGGTGAATATTATTTTTGCTTGTTCTTCTCGATATGGCCAGTAATAGCAAACCACCAGATAGAGGCAAAATTCCTTGGCATGCAACTTTCAGCGATTATGATAGCGATAATGATTCTACTTATTCGAATTATTCAAGAAAATCGACTACATCCAAAGAGATGCCTGTAATTGCTTTAGATGACCCGGCGCTTCAAAGTATACTAATTTCTACTACGAAAAGTAAACCCCAGAGAAAAGAAAAGAAAACTGCAGGAAGTCCTAAGAAAATAGCCGATAATACTAAGAAATTCAAACCCTCCGCTTCAAATTTTGAAGCAGTAGTTAACAAACACAGAAAAGTTTTTCCTAATTTAACAGAAGCTATCTCGCAAGAATATTTTAATACTCAGCTTCCGACTAACCCAAAAGATCTCTCACTCAAATTAGAAAACGAAATCGACGATAAATTAAATTGTTTTGAGTCTATGAAGACATTAACCTCCCCACCAGCGATAGAAATGCGTTCAAAGTTACAAGAAGAAATTCAACAAAAGCAGTTCATTTTAGCAAGTATTCAGAACACCCCGAAGCTCGCAAATTCGAAAACAGATGATAAAACAATAAATCAGAAGGATTGGCAAACTCCAAAGAAAACCGCGAAAATTTCCGAGTCTATCCCACTAGCAGCTATTCCGCAAAATAACAGATTTGAAACTCTTAACGAAAATATCGAAGATATGGAAGTTACAGATGAAACGCAGAGGACTACTACACAGAATAAAGCAGAAAATAAAACGAAAATTTCCCCATTAGTCATTCCAGAAAACGATGTTGGTTGGCCTGAAATTGACAAAATGCTCAAAGAGATATGTAAAAACGAATTTGAAGTTACAATCAACGAAGAACAGATTTTCCTTTACACTACCACCGAAGCCGATTATAAAGCTACAGTTGATAAATTCAAGAAAGCAAAGATTAGTTTTTATACGTACCAAATTTCCTCAGCCTCTTCAATTAAAGTTATACTGAAGAATATCCCAAGATCCTACACAGAGCAAGCAATTCATGCAGACTTAGAACGCAGAAGCTTCCCTATAATTAAAGTAAAGCAGTTCATGAAGAAAGCAGAAGACCAAATTATCCATTTACCTATATTTTTCCTTGAACTAAAAAGAAATTCTGCAGGAGAGAAAATTCATCAATTAAACAATATGTTCGGATTCAATATCACAATAGAAAAATATCAGCCCAGAAAACGCCCAATTCAATGTTTCAATTGCCAGGAGTTCGGGCACTCCCAAAATAACTACTTTAAAAAGGTCAGGTGCTGTAAGTGCGGACAAAATCACCGATCCAATACCTGTAAATTAAAATCAGATGAAAAACCAACCAGCATTTACTGTCAAGAAAATCACGTTTCTTCTTATCGTGGTTGTAAGGTATACAGAAAAAGATTCAATCATTTAGAGAAGATAGAAAAACCATAAAAAATTCCTACTAAAGATGACTTCCCCAAATTTATTTAAGCTTCAGGCAAAACTAATCAAGAAATGCCCAAAAACCTTTACAGGGACAAAGTTAAGCAGAAAAACCCGCAGGAAAATTTAGCAGAAATCATTAACATTTTCAAAGATCAGAAAACCCTTTTTCTTATGAAATCAATAACCACAATAGTTCAGAGAATTAAATCAGCTAAATCAAATATGCAGAAACTTTGCCTAGCTTTCCAAGCCATTGAGGTGATTCTGAACTGTGCAGATAAAGATTAATTCGCAGCTTCTCTCAAGACAAGCATAGGCGAGCGGCAGAAATTCTCAAGTTGCAGATCCTCACATCGTGGGCCACGTTTACTTCTCTTCTAGAGACTCTGCACTAGGTGCAAAAAGTACGTTCCATCTTACTGGATTCAACTCATCATTAAAGACACCCTACATATAATGTATTGGTAAAGGCCGCACTAGGCCGATTGCCTCTTAATTGTGTTATGACATAGACATAAGTAGTGGAATATAATAAAGTATAATCAATTTATAGTTTGAGTATTTACTTTCTGTTTTGTGTTCACAGTACTTTTAATGGTAGCATTCATTAATGACAGCATGCGATTACATAATGTAGAAATTATAGCAATTACATAATGTAGGAAATGTAGAAATAAAACCAAATGGCGCGAAAAGTAAAGGAAAAAGGGCGGGAGCAATCTGTGGTCTCTAACTCGTCACTGCGAGGTGTGGTTAGGTTTGGGTTCTAGTGGCAGGAGCGAAATTGGGTGTGGTTAGCGAACTCAATCTTTCTAAGCCACGACTCCTTGTGCTACCCGTGTAAAACACGGCGACACGCTAAGTATACATTTGCAACTGCTTACCAGTACTGACGTAAAAACATTATTAAATGGAGTTTATATTGCCGTGCAATGCGTGTCCGGGTCAACAATAAACTTTATTAAAAATAAAATAGTTTCTTGCTATGCAATGGAGACTATTTTTAATATCATGGAAATGGTATAGTAAGAGTAAACTGTCAGAACAGTTTTTTCACATAGCTTTGAAGCAGTGTGCACCACTCATGGTACATTCAGTGATTCTCATTAAGATAATATTTTCCAGTATAAGTATCATTAGACATTCTTATTTTACAGTATTTTAAAGTATACAATATGTGTAAGAATATATATTTAAATAGAATATATATATTAACGGAATTAAATGTTACACTTTTCCCAGAACCGTTTTAATTTGAATGAAATATTTTCACAAGATTTCCCTAATTACATTAGAAAGATATCTGAAGGTAATTATTCGATTTTATTCAGTTAATGATTACAAAAATTAAAGTTTATTGTTTTATTAATATTGTAATCACGCATTATCTCTGTTCTGTTTCCAGAGCTTCTTTCTGAAATGCTTAAAAATATGACATGATTTTTAGCTTCTCAGGCATCTTTTAAATAAAAAATCATAGTAATTCTACAATTAATGCTCTCTTTGGTTCATTTCAAATTAGAGAAGTTAAATATTGGAGCAGATTTCTGATTTCCATGTGCAAATTTTATAATAACAATTCTGATTGGGATAAAGGGGGTTTGTTAATATTAAATTGCAATATTAACTTTTAACTGAATTATTATATTATTGTAATAATAACTATTTTAATATTAACTTTTAACTGAATAATAATATATAAGTTGCACTATTAACTTTTAACTGAAGTATTATAAAATGCAAGCAAATAATTCTTTTAATTACTTAATCAAAAATATTTTTGGCCTTTAAAAATTGCTTTAAAAGTTTTATAAATAATTTATTTATTATTTTTATTTAGTTATTTATTTTTGTCAACAGAATTTCAGCTTATGTTTATAATAAAATATCAAATTATATTTAATAACTAGATTTCTTCACAGTAACGTTCCCAGGAGGTTAACAAATAAATGAATCTTTCATTTGAAATATTTCACTAAAGTGAAAGGCAAGTACACGCTTTTTACAAGGATAATTGTATAAATACACATATATATTTAATTTCTTTTTAATTTTCTGTGTAATTGCTATATTGTTATGGATTTGGTACTTAAATAGCTAATGTTAGGATAATTCTTTAAATGATATAAATTTTGTGCATTCTGAGTTATAATATGAGGCTTTGACATTCAGAGTCAAAATGATATAAATTTTGTGCATTCAGAGTGTCCTTATAGTCAAATTTTGTGTGCATTCTGAGTGTCGTTATAGTGGAATGCAGATTCTGATTTATAATATGAAGGATGAGATGTGAATTTCTGTCTTGCGACGACGACTGTTCTTCTTGATTTTTGGTGAATATTATTTTTGCTTGTTCTTCTCGATATGGCCAGTAATAGCAAACCACCAGATAGAGGCAAAATTCCTTGGCATGCAACTTTCAGCGATTATGATAGCGATAATGATTCTACTTATTCGAATTATTCAAGAAAATCGACTACATCCAAAGAGATGCCTGTAATTGCTTTAGATGACCCGGCGCTTCAAAGTATACTAATTTCTACTACGAAAAGTAAACCCCAGAGAAAAGAAAAGAAAACTGCAGGAAGTCCTAAGAAAATAGCCGATAATACTAAGAAATTCAAACCCTCCGCTTCAAATTTTGAAGCAGTAGTTAACAAACACAGAAAAAATTTTCCTAATTTAACAGAAGCTATCTCGCAAGAATATTTTAATACTCAGCTTCCGACTAACCCAAAAGATCTCTCACTCAAATTAGAAAACGAAATCGACGATAAATTAAATTGTTTTGAGTCTATGAAGACGTTAACCTCCCCACCAGCGATAGAAATGCGTTCAAAGTTACAAGAAGAAATTCAACAAAAGCAGTTCATTTTAGCAAGTATTCAGAACACCCCGAAGCTCGCAAATTCGAAAACAGATGATAAAACAATAAATCAGAAGGATTGGCAAACTCCAAAGAAAACCGCGAAAATTTCCGAGTCTATCCCACTAGCAGCTATTCCGCAAAATAACAGATTTGAAACTCTTAACGAAAATATCGAAGATATGGAAGTTACAGATGAAACGCAGATGACTACTACACAGAATAAAGCAGAAAATAAAACGAAAATTTCCCCATTAGTCATTCCAGAAAACGATGTTGGTTGGCCTGAAATTGACAAAATGCTCAAAGAGATATGTAAAAACGAATTTGAAGTTACAATCAACGAAGAACAGATTTTCCTTTACACTACCACCGAAGCCGATTATAAAGCTACAGTTGATAAATTCAAGAAAGCAAAGATTAGTTTTCATACGTACCAAATTTCCTCAGCCTCTTCAATTAAAGTTATACTGAAGAATATCCCAAGATCCTACACAGAGCAAGCAATTCATGCAGACTTAGAACGCAGAAGCTTCCCTATAATTAAAGTAAAGCAGTTCATGAAGAAAGCAGAAGACCAAATTATCCATTTACCTATATTTTTCCTTGAACTAAAAAGAAATTCTGCAGGAGAGAAAATTCATCAATTAAACAATATGTTCGGATTCAATATCACAATAGAAAAATATCAGCCCAGAAAACGCCCAATTCAATGTTTCAATTGCCAGGAGTTCGGGCACTCCCAAAATAACTACTTTAAAAAGGTCAGGTGCTGTAAGTGCGGACAAAATCACCGATCCAATACCTGTAAATTAAAATCAGATGAAAAACCAACCAGCATTTACTGTCAAGAAAATCACGTTTCTTCTTATCGCGGTTGTAAGGTATACAGAAAAAGATTCAATCATTTAGAGAAGATAGAAAAACCATAAAAAATTCCTACTAAAGATGACTTCCCCAAATTTATTTAAGCTTCAGGCAAAACTAATCAAGAAATGCCCAAAAACCTTTACAGGGACAAAGTTAAGCAGAAAAACCCACAGGAAAATTTAGCAGAAATCATTAACATTTTCAAAGATCAGAAAACCCTTTTTCTTATGAAATCAATAACCACAATAGTTCAGAGAATTAAATCAGCTAAATCAAATATGCAGAAACTTTGCCTAGCTTTCCAAGCCATTGAGGTGATTCTGAACTATGCAGATAAAGATTAATTCGCAGCTTCTCTCAAGACAAGCATAGGCGAGCGGCAGAAATTCTCAAGTTGCAGATCCTCACATCGTGGGCCACTTTTACTTCTCTTCTAGAGACTCTGCACTAGGTGCAAAAAGTACGTTCCATCTTACTGGATTCAACTCATCATTAAAGACACCCTACATATAATGTATTGGTAAAGGCCGCACTAGGCCGATTGCCTCTTAATTGTGTTATGACATAGACATAAGTAGTGGAGTATAATAAAGTATAATCAATTTATAGTTTGAGTATTTACTTTCTGTTTTGTGTTCACAGTACTTTTAATGGTAGTATTCATTAATGACAGCATGCGATTACATAATGTAGAAATTATAGCAATTACATAATGTAGGAAATGTAGAAATAAAACCAAATGGCGCGAAAAGTAAAGGAAAAAGGGCGGGAGCAATCTGTGGTCTCTAACTCGTCACTGCGAGGTGTGGTTAGGTTTGGGTTCTAGTGGCAGGAGCGAAATTGGGTGTGGTTAGCGAACTCAATCTTTCTAAGCCACGACTCCTTGTGCTACCCGTGTAAAACACGGCGACACGCTAAGTATACATTTGCAACTGCTTACCAGTACTGACGTAAAAACATTATTAAATGGAGTTTATATTGCCGTGCAATGCGTGTCCGGGTCAACAATAAACTTTATTAAAAATAAAATAGTTTCTTGCTATGCAATGGAGACTATTTTTAATATCATGGAAGTGGTATAGTAAGAGTAAACTGTCAGAACAGTTTTTTCACATAGCTTTGAAGCAGTGTGCACCACTCATGGTACATTCAGTGATTCTCATTAAGATAATATTTTCCAGTATAAGTATCATTGGACATTCTTATTTTACAGTATTTTAAAGTATGTATTTTATAATATGTGAAAGAATATATATTTAAATAGAATATATATATTAACGGAATTAAATGTTACACTTTTCCCAGAACCGTTTTAATTTGAATGAAATATTTTCACAAGTTTTCCCTAATTACATTAGAAAGATATCTGAAGGTAATTATTCGATTTTATTCAGTTAATGATTACAAAAATTAAAGTTTATTGTATTATTAATATTGTAATCACGCATTATCTCTTTTCTGTTTCCAGAGCTTCTTTCTGAAATGCTTAAAAATATGACATGATTTTTAGCTTCTCAGGCATCTTTTAAATAAAAAATCATAGTAATTCTACAATTAATGCTCTCTTTGGTTCATTTCAAATTAGAGAAGTTAAATATTGGAGCAGATTTCTGATTTCCATGTGCAAATTTTATAATAACAATTCTGATTGGGATAAAGGGGGTTTGTTAATATTAAATTGCAATATTAACTTTTAACTGAATTATTATATTATTGTAATAATAACTATTTTAATATTAACTTTTAACTGAATAATAATATATAAGTTGCACTATTAACTTTTAACTGAAGTATTATAAAATGCAAGCAAATAATTCTTTTAATTACTTAATCAAAAATATTTTTGGCCTTTAAAAATTGCTTTAAAAGTTTTATAAATAATTTATTTATTATTTTTATTTAGTTATTTATTTTTGTCAACAGAATTTCAGCTTATGTTTATAATAAAATATCAAATTATATTTAATAACTAGATTTCTTCACAGTAACGTTCCCAGGAGGTTAACAAATAAATGAATCTTTCATTTGAAATATTTCACTAAAGTGAAAGGCAAGTACACGCTTTTTACAAGGATAATTGTATAAATACACATATATATTTAATTTCTTTTTAATTTTCTGTGTAACCGCTATATTGTTATGGATTTGGTACTTAAATAGCTAATGTTAGGATAATTCTTTAAATGATATAAATTTTGTGCATTCTGAGTTATAATATGAGGCTTTGACATTCAGAGTCAAAATGATATAAATTTTGTGCATTCAGAGTGTCCTTATAGTCAAATTTTGTGTGCATTCTGAGTGTCGTTATAGTGGAATGCAGATTCTGATTTATAATATGAAGGATGAGATGTGAATTTCTGTCTTGCGACGACGACTGTTCTTCTTGATTTTTGGTGAATATTATTTTTGCTTGTTCTTCTCGATATGGCCAGTAATAGCAAACCACCAGATAGAGGCAAAATTCCTTGGCATGCAACTTTCAGCGATTATGATAGCGATAATGATTCTACTTATTCGAATTATTCAAGAAAATCGACTACATCCAAAGAGATGCCTGTAATTGCTTTAGATGACCCGGCGCTTCAAAGTATACTAATTTCTACTACGAAAAGTAAACCCCAGAGAAAAGAAAAGAAAACTGCAGGAAGTCCTAAGAAAATAGCCGATAATACTAAGAAATTCAAACCCTCCGCTTCAAATTTTGAAGCAGTAGTTAACAAACACAGAAAAGTTTTTCCTAATTTAACAGAAGCTATCTCGCAAGAATATTTTAATACTCAGCTTCCGACTAACCCAAAAGATCTCTCACTCAAATTAGAAAACGAAATCGACGATAAATTAAATTGTTTTGAGTCTATAAAGACATTAACCTCCCCACCAGCGATAGAAATGCGTTCAAAGTTACAAGAAGAAATTCAACAAAAGCAGTTCATTTTAGCAAGTATTCAGAACACCCCGAAGCTCGCAAATTCGAAAACAGATGATAAAACAATAAATCAGAAGGATTGGCAAACTCCAAAGAAAACCGCGAAAATTTCCGAGTCTATCCCACTAGCAGCTATTCCGCAAAATAACAGATTTGAAACTCTTAACGAAAATATCGAAGATATGGAAGTTACAGATGAAACGCAGATGACTACTACACAGAATAAAGCAGAAAATAAAACGAAAATTTCCCCATTAGTCATTCCAGAAAACGATGTTGGTTGGCCTGAAATTGACAAAATGCTCAAAGAGATATGTAAAAACGAATTTGAAGTTACAATCAACGAAGAACAGATTTTCCTTTACACTACCACCGAAGCCGATTATAAAGCTACAGTTGATAAATTCAAGAAAGCAAAGATTAGTTTTCATACGTACCAAATTTCCTCAGCCTCTTCAATTAAAGTTATACTGAAGAATATCCCAAGATCCTACACAGAGCAAGCAATTCATGCAGACTTAGAACGCAGAAGCTTCCCTATAATTAAAGTAAAGCAGTTCATGAAGAAAGCAGAAGACCAAATTATCCATTTACCTATATTTTTCCTTGAACTAAAAAGAAATTCTGCAGGAGAGAAAATTCATCAATTAAACAATATGTTCGGATTCAATATCACAATAGAAAAATATCAGCCCAGAAAACGCCCAATTCAATGTTTCAATTGCCAGGAGTTCGGGCACTCCCAAAATAACTACTTTAAAAAGGTCAGGTGCTGTAAGTGCGGACAAAATCACCGATCCAATACCTGTAAATTAAAATCAGATGAAAAACCAACCAGCATTTACTGTCAAGAAAATCACGTTTCTTCTTATCGTGGTTGTAAGGTATACAGAAAAAGATTCAATCATTTAGAGAAGATAGAAAAACCATAAAAAATTCCTACTAAAGATGACTTCCCCAAATTTATTTAAGCTTCAGGCAAAACTAATCAAGAAATGCCCAAAAACCTTTACAGGGACAAAGTTAAGCAGAAAAACCCGCAGGAAAATTTAGCAGAAATCATTAACATTTTCAAAGATCAGAAAACCCTTTTTCTTATGAAATCAATAACCACAATAGTTCAGAGAATTAAATCAGCTAAATCAAATATGCAGAAACTTTGCCTAGCTTTCCAAGCCATTGAGGTGATTCTGAACTGTGCAGATAAAGATTAATTCGCAGCTTCTCTCAAGACAAGCATAGGCGAGCGGCAGAAATTCTCAAGTTGCAGATCCTCACATCGTGGGCCACGTTTACTTCTCTTCTAGAGACGCTGCACTAGGTGCAAAAAGTACGTTCCATCTTACTGGATTCAACTCATCATTAAAGACACCCTACATATAATGTATTGGTAAAGGCCGCACTAGGCCGATTGCCTCTTAATTGTGTTATGACATAGACATAAGTAGTGGAATATAATAAAGTATAATCAATTTATAGTTTGAGTATTTACTTTCTGTTTTGTGTTCACAGTACTTTTAATGGTAGCATTCATTAATGACAGCATGCGATTACATAATGTAGAAATTATAGCAATTACATAATGTAGGAAATGTAGAAATAAAACCAAATGGCGCGAAAAGTAAAGGAAAAAGGGCGGGAGCAATCTGTGGTCTCTAACTCGTCACTGCGAGGTGTGGTTAGGTTTGGGTTCTAGTGGCAGGAGCGAAATTGGGTGTGGTTAGCGAACTCAATCTTTCTAAGCCACGACTCCTTGTGCTACCCGTGTAAAACACGGCGACACGCTAAGTATACATTTGCAACTGCTTACCAGTACTGACGTAAAAACATTATTAAATGGAGTTTATATTGCCGTGCAATGCGTGTCCGGGTCAACAATAAACTTTATTAAAAATAAAATAGTTTCTTGCTATGCAATGGAGACTATTTTTAATATCATGGAAATGGTATAGTAAGAGTAAACTGTCAGAACAGTTTTTTCACATAGCTTTGAAGCAGTGTGCACCACTCATGGTACATTCAGTGATTCTCATTAAGATAATATTTTCCAGTATAAGTATCATTGGACATTCTTATTTTACAGTATTTTAAAGTATGTATTTTACAATATGTGAAAGAATATATATTTAAATAGAATATATATATTAACGGAATTAAATGTTACACTTTTCCCAGAACCGTTTTAATTTGAATGAAATATTTTCACAAGTTTTCCCTAATTACATTAGAAAGATATCTGAAGGTAATTATTCGATTTTATTCAGTTAATGATTACAAAAATTAAAGTTTATTGTATTATTAATATTGTAATCACGCATTATCTCTTTTCTGTTTCCAGAGCTTCTTTCTGAAATGCTTAAAAATATGACATGATTTTTAGCTTCTCAGGCATCTTTTAAATAAAAAATCATAGTAATTCTACAATTAATGCTCTCTTTGGTTCATTTCAAATTAGAGAAGTTAAATATTGGAGCAGATTTCTGATTTCCATGTGCAAATTTTATAATAACAATTCTGATTGGGATAAAGGGGGTTTGTTAATATTAAATTGCAATATTAACTTTTAACTGAATTATTATATTATTGTAATAATAACTATTTTAATATTAACTTTTAACTGAATAATAATATATAAGTTGCACTATTAACTTTTAACTGAAGTATTATAAAATGCAAGCAAATAATTCTTTTAATTACTTAATCAAAAATATTTTTGGCCTTTAAAAATTGCTTTAAAAGTTTTATAAATAATTTATTTATTATTTTTATTTAGTTATTTATTTTTGTCAACAGAATTTCAGCTTATGTTTATAATAAAATATCAAATTATATTTAATAACTAGATTTCTTCACAGTAACGTTCCCAGGAGGTTAACAAATAAATGAATCTTTCAATTGAAATATTTCACTAAAGTGAAAGGCAAGTACACGCTTTTTACAAGGATAATTGTATAAATAGACATATATATTTAATTTCTTTTTAATTTTCTGTGTAACCGCTATATTGTTATGGATTTGGTACTTAAATAGCTAATGTTAGGATAATTCTTTAAATGATATAAATTTTGTGCATTCTGAGTTATAATATGAGGCTTTGACATTCAGAGTCAAAATGATATAAATTTTGTGCATTCAGAGTGTCCTTATAGTCAAATTTTGTGTGCATTCTGAGTGTCGTTATAGTGGAATGCAGATTCTGATTTATAATATGAAGGATGAGATGTGAATTTCTCTCTTGCGACGACGACTGTTCTTCTTGATTTTTGGTGAATATTATTTTTGCTTGTTCTTCTCGATATGGCCAGTAATAGCAAACCACCAGATAGAGGCAAAATTCCTTGGCATGCAACTTTCAGCGATTATGATAGCGATAATGATTCTACTTATTCGAATTATTCAAGAAAATCGACTACATCCAAAGAGATGCCTGTAATTGCTTTAGATGACCCGGCGCTTCAAAGTATACTAATTTCTACTACGAAAAGTAAACCCCAGAGAAAAGAAAAGAAAACTGCAGGAAGTCCTAAGAAAATAGCCGATAATACTAAGAAATTCAAACCCTCCGCTTCAAATTTTGAAGCAGTAGTTAACAAACACAGAAAAGTTTTTCCTAATTTAACAGAAGCTATCTCGCAAGAATATTTTAATACTCAGCTTCCGACTAACCCAAAAGATCTCTCACTCAAATTAGAAAACGAAATCGACGATAAATTAAATTGTTTTGAGTCTATGAAGACATTAACCTCCCCACCAGCGATAGAAATGCGTTCAAAGTTACAAGAAGAAATTCAACAAAAGCAGTTCATTTTAGCAAGTATTCAGAACACCCCGAAGCTCGCAAATTCGAAAACAGATGATAAAACAATAAATCAGAAGGATTGGCAAACTCCAAAGAAAACCGCGAAAATTTCCGAGTCTATCCCACTAGCAGCTATTCCGCAAAATAACAGATTTGAAACTCTTAACGAAAATATCGAAGATATGGAAGTTACAGATGAAACGCAGATGACTACTACACAGAATAAAGCAGAAAATAAAACGAAAATTTCCCCATTAGTCATTCCAGAAAACGATGTTGGTTGGCCTGAAATTGACAAAATGCTCAAAGAGATATGTAAAAACGAATTTGAAGTTACAATCAACGAAGAACAGATTTTCCTTTACACTACCACCGAAGCCGATTATAAAGCTACAGTTGATAAATTCAAGAAAGCAAAGATTAGTTTTCATACGTACCAAATTTCCTCAGCCTCTTCAATTAAAGTTATACTGAAGAATATCCCAAGATCCTACACAGAGCAAGCAATTCATGCAAACTTAGAACGCAGAAGCTTCCCTATAATTAAAGTAAAGCAGTTCATGAAGAAAGCAGAAGACCAAATTATCCATTTACCTATATTTTTCCTTGAACTAAAAAGAAATTCTGCAGGAGAGAAAATTCATCAATTAAACAATATGTTCGGATTCAATATCACAATAGAAAAATATCAGCCCAGAAAACGCCCAATTCAATGTTTCAATTGCCAGGAGTTCGGGCACTCCCAAAATAACTACTTAAAAAAGGTCAGGTGCTGTAAGTGCGGACAAAATCACCGATCCAATACCTGTAAATTAAAATCAGATGAAAAACCAACCAGCATTTACTGTCAAGAAAATCACGTTTCTTCTTATCGTGGTTGTAAGGTATACAGAAAAAGATTCAATCATTTAGAGAAGATAGAAAAACCATAAAAAATTCCTACTAAAGATGACTTCCCCAAATTTATTTAAGCTTCAGGCAAAACTAATCAAGAAATGCCCAAAAACCTTTACAGGGACAAAGTTAAGCAGAAAAACCCGCAGGAAAATTTAGCAGAAATCATTAACATTTTCAAAGATCAGAAAACCCTTTTTCTTATGAAATCAATAACCACAATAGTTCAGAGAATTAAATCAGCTAAATCAAATATGCAGAAACTTTGCCTAGCTTTCCAAGCCATTGAGGTGATTCTGAACTGTGCAGATAAAGATTAATTCGCAGCTTCTCTCAAGACAAGCATAGGCGAGCGGCAGAAATTCTCAAGTTGCAGATCCTCACATCGTGGGCCACGTTTACTTCTCTTCTAGAGACTCTGCACTAGGTGCAAAAAGTACGTTCCATCTTACTGGATTCAACTCATCATTAAAGACACCCTACATATAATGTATTGGTAAAGGCCGCACTAGGCCGATTGCCTCTTAATTGTGTTATGACATAGACATAAGTAGTGGAGTATAATAAAGTATAATCAATTTATAGTTTGAGTATTTACTTTCTGTTTTGTGTTCACAGTACTTTCAATGGTAGCATTCATTAATGACAGCATGCGATTACATAATGTAGAAATTATAGCAATTACATAATGTAGGAAATGTAGAAATAAAACCAAATGGCGCGAAAAGTAAAGGAAAAAGGGCGGGAGCAATCTGTGGTCTCTAACTCGTCACTGCGAGGTGTGGTTAGGTTTGGGTTCTAGTGGCAGGAGCGAAATTGGGTGTGGTTAGCGAACTCAATCTTTCTAAGCCACGACTCCTTGTGCTACCCGTGTAAAACACGGCGACACGCTAAGTATACATTTGCAACTGCTTACCAGTACTGACGTAAAAACATTATTAAATGGAGTTTATATTGCCGTGCAATGCGTGTCCGGGTCAACAATAAACTTTATTAAAAATAAAATAGTTTCTTGCTATGCAATGGAGACTATTTTTAATATCATGGAAATGGTATAGTAAGAGTAAACTGTCAGAACAGTTTTTTCACATAGCTTTGAAGCAGTGTGCACCACTCATGGTACATTCAGTGATTCTCATTAAGATAATATTTTCCAGTATAAGTATCATTGGACATTCTTATTTTACAGTATTTTAAAGTATGTATTTTACAACATGTGAAAGAATATATATTTAAATAGAATATATATATTAACGGAATTAAATGTTACACTTTTCCCAGAACCGTTTTAATTTGAATGAAATATTTTCACAAGTTTTCCCTAATTACATTAGAAAGATATCTGAAGGTAATTATTCGATTTTATTCAGTTAATGATTACAAAAATTAAAGTTTATTGTATTATTAATATTGTAATCACGCATTATCTCTTTTCTGTTTCCAGAGCTTCTTTCTGAAATGCTTAAAAATATGACATGATTTTTAGCTTCTCAGGCATCTTTTAAATAAAAAATCATAGTAATTCTACAATTAATGCTCTCTTTGGTTCATTTCAAATTAGAGAAGTTAAATATTGGAGCAGATTTCTGATTTCCATGTGCAAATTTTATAATAACAATTCTGATTGGGATAAAGGGGGTTTGTTAATATTAAATTGCAATATTAACTTTTAACTGAATTATTATATTATTGTAATAATAACTATTTTAATATTAACTTTTAACTGAATAATAATATATAAGTTGCACTATTAACTTTTAACTGAAGTATTATAAAATGCAAGCAAATAATTCTTTTAATTACTTAATCAAAAATATTTTTGGCCTTTAAAAATTGCTTTAAAAGTTTTATAAATAATTTATTTATTATTTTTATTTAGTTATTTATTTTTGTCAACAGAATTTCAGCTTATGTTTATAATAAAATATCAAATTATATTTAATAACTAGATTTCTTCACAGTAACGTTCCCAGGAGGTTAACAAATAAATGAATCTTTCATTTGAAATATTTCACTAAAGTGAAAGGCAAGTACACGCTTTTTACAAGGATAATTGTATAAATACACATATATATTTAATTTCTGTTTAATTTTCTGTGTAACCGCTATATTGTTATGGATTTGGTACTTAAATAGCTAATGTTAGGATAATTCTTTAAATGATATAAATTTTGTGCATTCTGAGTTATAATATGAGGCTTTGACATTCAGAGTCAAAATGATATAAATTTTGTGCATTCAGAGTGTCCTTATAGTCAAATTTTGTGTGCATTCTGAGTGTCGTTATAGTGGAATGCAGATTCTGATTTATAATATGAAGGATGAGATGTGAATTTCTCTCTTGCGACGACGACTGTTCTTCTTGATTTTTGGTGAATATTATTTTTGCTTGTTCTTCTCGATATGGCCAGTAATAGCAAACCACCAGATAGAGGCAAAATTCCTTGGCATGCAACTTTCAGCGATTATGATAGCGATAATGATTCTACTTATTCGAATTATTCAAGAAAATCGACTACATCCAAAGAGATGCCTGTAATTGCTTCAGATGACCCGGCGCTTCAAAGTATACTAATTTCTACTACGAAAAGTAAACCCAAGAGAAAAGAAAAGAAAACTGCAGGAAGTCCTAAGAAAATAGCCGATAATACTAAGAAATTCAAACCCTCCGCTTCAAATTTTGAAGCAGTAGTTAACAAACACAGAAAAGTTTTTCCTAATTTAACAGAAGCTATCTCGCAAGAATATTTTAATACTCAGCTTCCGACTAACCCAAAAGATCTCTCACTCAAATTAGAAAACGAAATCGACGATAAATTAAATTGTTTTGAGTCTATGAAGACATTAACCTCCCCACCAGCGATAGAAATGCGTTCAAAGTTACAAGAAATTCAACAAAAGCAGTTCATTTTAGCAAGTATTCAGAACACCCCGAAGCTCGCAAATTCGAAAACAGATGATAAAACAATAAATCAGAAGGATTGGCAAACTCCAAAGAAAACCGCGAAAATTTCCGAGTCTATCCCACTAGCAGCTATTCCGCAAAATAACAGATTTGAAACTCTTAACGAAAATATCGAAGATATGGAAGTTACAGATGAAACGCAGATGACTACTACACAGAATAAAGCAGAAAATAAAACGAAAATTTCCCCATTAGTCATTCCAGAAAACGATGTTGGTTGGCCTGAAATTGACAAAATGCTCAAAGAGATATGTAAAAACGAATTTGAAGTTACAATCAACGAAGAACAGATTTTCCTTTACACTACCACCGAAGCCGATTATAAAGCTACAGTTGATAAATTCAAGAAAGCAAAGATTAGTTTTCATACGTACCAAATTTCCTCAGCCTCTTCAATTAAAGTTATACTGAAGAATATCCCAAGATCCTACACAGAGCAAGCAATTCATGCAGACTTAGAACGCAGAAGCTTCCCTATAATTAAAGTAAAGCAGTTCATGAAGAAAGCAGAAGACCAAATTATCCATTTACCTATATTTTTCCTTGAACTAAAAAGAAATTCTGCAGGAGAGAAAATTCATCAATTAAACAATATGTTCGGATTCAATATCACAATAGAAAAATATCAGCCCAGAAAACGCCCAATTCAATGTTTCAATTGCCAGGAGTTCGGGCACTCCCAAAATAACTACTTAAAAAAGGTCAGGTGCTGTAAGTGCGGACAAAATCACCGATCCAATACCTGTAAATTAAAATCAGATGAAAAACCAACCAGCATTTACTGTCAAGAAAATCACGTTTCTTCTTATCGTGGTTGTAAGGTATACAGAAAAAGATTCAATCATTTAGAGAAGATAGAAAAACCATAAAAAATTCCTACTAAAGATGACTTCCCCAAATTTATTTAAGCTTCAGGCAAAACTAATCAAGAAATGCCCAAAAACCTTTACAGGGACAAAGTTAAGCAGAAAAACCCGCAGGAAAATTTAGCAGAAATCATTAACATTTTCAAAGATCAGAAAACCCTTTTTCTTATGAAATCAATAACCACAATAGTTCAGAGAATTAAATCAGCTAAATCAAATATGCAGAAACTTTGCCTAGCTTTCCAAGCCATTGAGGTGATTCTGAACTGTGCAGATAAAGATTAATTCGCAGCTTCTCTCAAGACAAGCATAGGCGAGCGGCAGAAATTCTCAAGTTGCAGATCCTCACATCGTGGGCCACGTTTACTTCTCTTCTAGAGACTCTGCACTAGGTGCAAAAAGTACGTTCCATCTTACTGGATTCAACTCATCATTAAAGACACCCTACATATAATGTATTGGTAAAGGCCGCACTAGGCCGATTGCCTCTTAATTGTGTTATGACATAGACATAAGTAGTGGAGTATAATAAAGTATAATCAATTTATAGTTTGAGTATTTACTTTCTGTTTTGTGTTCACAGTACTTTCAATGGTAGCATTCATTAATGACAGCATGCGATTACATAATGTAGAAATTATAGCAATTACATAATGTAGGAAATGTAGAAATAAAACCAAATGGCGCGAAAAGTAAAGGAAAAAGGGCGGGAGCAATCTGTGGTCTCTAACTCGTCACTGCGAGGTGTGGTTAGGTTTGGGTTCTAGTGGCAGGAGCGAAATTGGGTGTGGTTAGCGAACTCAATCTTTCTAAGCCACGACTCCTTGTGCTACCCGTGTAAAACACGGCGACACGCTAAGTATACATTTGCAACTGCTTACCAGTACTGACGTAAAAACATTATTAAATGGAGTTTATATTGCCGTGCAATGCGTGTCCGGGTCAACAATAAACTTTATTAAAAATAAAATAGTTTCTTGCTATGCAATGGAGACTATTTTTAATATCATGGAAATGGTATAGTAAGAGTAAACTGTCAGAACAGTTTTTTCACATAGCTTTGAAGCAGTGTGCACCACTCATGGTACATTCAGTGATTCTCATTAAGATAATATTTTCCAGTATAAGTATCATTGGACATTCTTATTTTACAGTATTTTAAAGTATGTATTTTACAACATGTGAAAGAATATATATTTAAATAGAATATATATATTAACGGAATTAAATGTTACACTTTTCCCAGAACCGTTTTAATTTGAATGAAATATTTTCACAAGTTTTCCCTAATTATATTAGAAAGATATCTGAAGGTAATTATTCGATTTTATTCAGTTAATGATTACAAAAATTAAAGTTTATTGTATTATTAATATTGTAATCACGCATTATCTCTTTTCTGTTTCCAGAGCTTCTTTCTGAAATGCTTAAAAATATGACATGATTTTTAGCTTCTCAGGCATCTTTTAAATAAAAAATCATAGTAATTCTACAATTAATGCTCTCTTTGGTTCATTTCAAATTAGAGAAGTTAAATATTGGAGCAGATTTCTGATTTCCATGTGCAAATTTTATAATAACAATTCTGATTGGGATAAAGGGGGTTTGTTAATATTAAATTGCAATATTAACTTTTAACTGAATTATTATATTATTGTAATAATAACTATTTTAATATTAACTTTTAACTGAATAATAATATATAAGTTGCACTATTAACTTTTAACTGAAGTATTATAAAATGCAAGCAAATAATTCTTTTAATTACTTAATCAAAAATATTTTTGGCCTTTAAAAATTGCTTTAAAAGTTTTATAAATAATTTATTTATTATTTTTATTTAGTTATTTATTTTTGTCAACAGAATTTCAGCTTATGTTTATAATAAAATATCAAATTATATTTAATAACTAGATTTCTTCACAGTAACGTTCCCAGGAGGTTAACAAATAAATGAATCTTTCATTTGAAATATTTCACTAAAGTGAAAGGCAAGTACACGCTTTTTACAAGGATAATTGTATAAATACACATATATATTTAATTTCTGTTTAATTTTCTGTGTAACCGCTCTATTGTTATGGATTTGGTACTTAAATAGCTAATGTTAGGATAATTCTTTAAATGATATAAATTTTGTGCATTCTGAGTTATAATATGAGGCTTTGACATTCAGAGTCAAAATGATATAAATTTTGTGCATTCAGAGTGTCCTTATAGTCAAATTTTGTGTGCATTCTGAGTGTCGTTATAGTGGAATGCAGATTCTGATTTATAATATGAAGGATGAGATGTGAATTTCTCTCTTGCGACGACGACTGTTCTTCTTGATTTTTGGTGAATATTATTTTTGCTTGTTCTTCTCGATATGGCCAGTAATAGCAAACCACCAGATAGAGGCAAAATTCCTTGGCATGCAACTTTCAGCGATTATGATAGCGATAATGATTCTACTTATTCGAATTATTCAAGAAAATCGACTACATCCAAAGAGATGCCTGTAATTGCTTCAGATGACCCGGCGCTTCAAAGTATACTAATTTCTACTACGAAAAGTAAACCCCAGAGAAAAGAAAAGAAAACTGCAGGAAGTCCTAAGAAAATAGCCGATAATACTAAGAAATTCAAACCCTCCGCTTCAAATTTTGAAGCAGTAGTTAACAAACACAGAAAAGTTTTTCCTAATTTAACAGAAGCTATCTCGCAAGAATATTTTAATACTCAGCTTCCGACTAACCCAAAAGATCTCTCACTCAAATTAGAAAACGAAATCGACGATAAATTAAATTGTTTTGAGTCTATGAAGACATTAACCTCCCCACCAGCGATAGAAATGCGTTCAAAGTTACAAGAAGAAATTCAACAAAAGCAGTTCATTTTAGCAAGTATTCAGAACACCCCGAAGCTCGCAAATTCGAAAACAGATGATAAAACAATAAATCAGAAGGATTGGCAAACTCCAAAGAAAACCGTGAAAATTTCCGAGTCTATCCCACTAGCAGCTATTCCGCAAAATAACAGATTTGAAACTCTTAACGAAAATATCGAAGATATGGAAGTTACAGATAAAACGCAGAGGACTACTACACAGAATAAAGCAGAAAATAAAACGAAAATTTCCCCATTAGTCATTCCAGAAAACGATGTTGGTTGGCCTGAAATTGACAAAATGCTCAAAGAGATATGTAAAAACGAATTTGAAGTTACAATCAACGAAGAACAGATTTTCCTTTACACTACCACCGAAGCCGATTATAAAGCTACAGTTGATAAATTCAAGAAAGCAAAGATTAGTTTTCATACGTACCAAATTTCCTCAGCCTCTTCAATTAAAGTTATACTGAAGAATATCCCAAGATCCTACACAGAGCAAGCAATTCATGCAGACTTAGAACGCAGAAGCTTCCCTATAATTAAAGTAAAGCAGTTCATGAAGAAAGCAGAAGACCAAATTATCCATTTACCTATATTTTTCCTTGAACTAAAAAGAAATTCTGCAGGAGAGAAAATTCATCAATTAAACAATATGTTCGGATTCAATATCACAATAGAAAAATATCAGCCCAGAAAACGCCCAATTCAATGTTTCAATTGCCAGGAGTTCGGGCACTCCCAAAATAACTACTTTAAAAAGGTCAGGTGCTGTAAGTGCGGACAAAATCACCGATCCAATACCTGTAAATTAAAATCAGATGAAAAACCAACCAGCATTTACTGTCAAGAAAATCACGTTTCTTCTTATCGTGGTTGTAAGGTATACAGAAAAAGATTCAATCATTTAGAGAAGATAGAAAAACCATAAAAAATTCCTACTAAAGATGACTTCCCCAAATTTATTTAAGCTTCAGGCAAAACTAATCAAGAAATGCCCAAAAACCTTTACAGGGACAAAGTTAAGCAGAAAAACCCGCAGGAAAATTTAGCAGAAATCATTAACATTTTCAAAGATCAGAAAAACCTTTTTCTTATGAAATCAATAACCACAATAGTTCAGAGAATTAAATCAGCTAAATCAAATATGCAGAAACTTTGCCTAGCTTTCCAAGCCATTGAGGTGATTCTGAACTGTGCAGATAAAGATTAATTCGCAGCTTCTCTCAAGACAAGCATAGGCGAGCGGCAGAAATTCTCAAGTTGCAGATCCTCACATCGTGGGCCACGTTTACTTCTCTTCTAGAGACTCTGCACTAGGTGCAAAAAGTACGTTCCATCTTACTGGATTCAACTCATCATTAAAGACACCCTACATATAATGTATTGGTAAAGGCCGCACTAGGCCGATTGCCTCTTAATTGTGTTATGACATAGACATAAGTAGTGGAGTATAATAAAGTATAATCAATTTATAGTTTGAGTATTTACTTTCTGTTTTGTGTTCACAGTACTTTTAATGGTAGCATTCATTAATGACAGCATGCGATTACATAATGTAGAAATTATAGCAATTACATAATGTAGGAAATGTAGAAATATAACCAAATGGCGCGAAAAGTAAAGGAAAAAGGGCGGGAGCAATCTGTGGTCTCTAACTCGTCACTGCGAGGTGTGGTTAGGTTTGGGTTCTAGTGGCAGGAGCGAAATTGGGTGTGGTTAGCGAACTCAATCTTTCTAAGCCACGACTCCTTGTGCTACCCGTGTAAAACACGGCGACACGCTAAGTATACATTTGCAACTGCTTACCACTACTGACGTAAAAACATTATTAAATGGAGTTTATATTGCCGTGCAATGCGTGTCCGGGTCACCAATAAACTTTATTAAAAATAAAATAGTTTCTTGCTATGCAATGGAGACTATTTTTAATATCATGGAAATGGTATAGTAAGAGTAAACTGTCAGAACAGTTTTTTCACATAGCTTTGAAGCAGTGTGCACCACTCATGGTATATTCAGTGATTCTCATTAAGATAATATTTTCCAGTATAAGTATCATTGGACATTCTTATTTTACAGTATTTTAAAGTATGTATTTTACAATATGTGAAAGAATATATATTTAAATAGAATATATATATTAACGGAATTAAATGTTACACTTTTCCCAGAACAGTTTTAATTTGAATGAAATATTTTCACAAGTTTTCCCTAATTACATTAGAAAGATATCTGAAGGTAATTATTCGATTTTATTCAGTTAATGATTACAAAAATTAAAGTTTATTGTATTATTAATATTGTAATCACGCATTATCTCTTTTCTGTTTCCAGAGCTTCTTTCTGAAATGCTTAAAAATATGACATGATTTTTAGCTTCTCAGGCATCTTTTAAATAAAAAATCATAGTAATTCTACAATTAATGCTCTCTTTGGTTCATTTCAAATTAGAGAAGTTAAATATTGGAGCAGATTTCTGATTTCCATGTGCAAATTTTATAATAACAATTCTGATTGGGATAAAGGGAGTTTGTTAATATTAAATTGCAATATTAACTTTTAACTGAATTATTATATTATTGTAATAATAACTATTTTAATATTAACTTTTAACTGAATAATAATATATAAGTTCCACTATTAACTTTTAACTGAAGTATTATAAAATGCAAGCAAATAATTCTTTTAATTACTTAATCAAAAAATTTTTTGGCCTTTAAAAATTGCTTTAAAAGTTTTATAAATAATTTATTTATTATTTTTATTTAGTTATTTATTTTTGTCAACAGAATTTCAGCTTATGTTTCTAATAAAATATCAAATTATATTTAATAACTAGATTTCTTCACAGTAACGTTCCCAGGAGGTTAACAAATAAATGAATCTTTCATTTGAAATATTTCACTAAAGTGAAAGGCAAGTACACGCTTTTTACAAGGATAATTGTATAAATACACATATATATTTAATTTCTTTTTAATTTTCTGTGTAACCGCTATATTGTTATGGATTTGGTACTTAAATAGCTAATGTTAGGATAATTCTTTAAATGATATAAATTTTGTGCATTCTGAGTTATAATATGAGGCTTTGACATTCAGAGTCAAAATGATATAAATTTTGTGCATTCAGAGTGTCCTTATAGTCAAATTTTGTGTGCATTCTGAGTGTCGTTATAGTGGAATGCTGATTCTGATTTATAATATGAAGGATGAGATGTGAATTTCTGTCTTGCGACGACGACTGTTCTTCTTGATTTTTGGTGAATATTATTTTTGCTTGTTCTTCTCGATATGGCCAGTAATAGCAAACCACCAGATAGAGGCAAAATTCCTTGGCATGCAACTTTCAGCGATTATGATAGCGATAATGATTCTACTTATTCGAATTATTCAAGAAAATCGACTACATCCAAAGAGATGCCTGTAATTGCTTTAGATGACCCGGCGCTTCAAAGTATACTAATTTCTACTACGAAAAGTAAACCCCAGAGAAAAGAAAAGAAAACTGCAGTAAGTCCTAAGAAAATAGCCGATAATACTAAGAAATTCAAACCCTCCGCTTCAAATTTTGAAGCAGTAGTTAACAAACACAGAAAAGTTTTTCCTAATTTAACAGAAGCTATCTCGCAAGAATATTTTAATACTCAGCTTCCGACTAACCCAAAAGATCTCTCACTCAAATTAGAAAACGAAATCGACGATAAATTAAATTGTTTTGAGTCTATGAAGACATTAACCTCCCCACCAGCGATAGAAATGCGTTGAAAGTTACAAGAAGAAATTCAACAAAAGCAGTTCATTTTAGCAAGTATTCAGAACACCCCGAAGCTCGCAAATTCGAAAACAGATGATAAAACAATAAATCAGAAGGATTGGCAAACTCCAAAGAAAACCGCGAAAATTTCCGAGTCTATCCCACTAGCAGCTATTCCGCAAAATAACAGATTTGAAACTCTTAACGAAAATATCGAAGATATGGAAGTTACAGATGAAACGCAGATGACTACTACACAGAATAAAGCAGAAAATAAAACGAAAATTTCCCCATTAGTCATTCCAGAAAACGATGTTGGTCGGCCTGAAATTGACAAAATGCTCAAAGAGATATGTAAAAACGAATTTGAAGTTACAATCAACGAAGAACAGATTATAAAGCTACAGTTGATAAATTCATGAAAGCAAAGATTAGTTTTCATACGTACCAAATTTCCTCAGCCTCTTCAATTAAAGTTATACTGAAGAATATCCCAAGATCCTACACAGAGCAAGCAATTCATGCAGACTTAGAACGCAGAAGCTTGCCTATAATTAAAGTAAAGCAGTTCATGAAGAAAGCAGAAGACCAAATTATCCATTTACCTATATTTTTCCTTGAACTAAAAAGAAATTCTGCAGGAGAGAAAATTCATCAATTAAACAATATGTTCGGATTCAATATCACAATAGAAAAATATCAGCCCAGAAAACGCCCAATTCAATGTTTCAATTGCCAGGAGTTCGGGCACTCCCAAAATAACTACTTTAAAAAGGTCAGGTGCTGTAAGTGCGGACAAAATCACCGATCCAATACCTGTAAATTAAAATCAGATGAAAAACCAACCAGCATTTACTGTCAAGAAAATCACGTTTCTTCTTATCGTGGTTGTAAGGTATACAGAAAAAGATTCAATCATTTAGAGAAGATAGAAAAACCATAAAAAATTCCTACTAAAGATGACTTCCCCAAATTTATTTAAGCTTCAGGCAAAACTAATCAAGAAATGCCTAAAAACCTTTACAGGGACAAAGTTAAGCAGAAAAACCCGCAGGAAAATTTAGCAGAAATCATTAACATTTTCAAAGATCAGAAAGCCCTTTTTCTTATGAAATCAATAACCACAATAGTTCAGAGAATTAAATCAGCTAAATCAAATATGCAGAAACTTTGCCTAGCTTTCCAAGCCATTGAGGTGATTCTGAACTGTGCAGATAAAGATTAATTCGCAGCTTCTCTCAAGACAAGCATAGGCGAGCGGCAGAAATTCTCAAGTTGCAGATCCTCACATCGTGGGCCACGTTTACTTCTCTTCTAGAGACTCTGCACTAGGTGCAAAATGTACGTTCCATCTTACTGGATTCAACTCATCATTAAAGACACCCTACATATAATGTATTGATAAAGGCCGCACTAGGCCGATTGCCTCTTAATTGTGTTATGACATAGACATAAGTAGTGGAGTATAATAAAGTATAATCAATTTATAGTTTGAGTATTTACTTTCTGTTTTGTGTTCACAGTACTTTTAATGGTAGCATTCATTAATGACAGCATGCGATTACATAATGTAGAAATTATAGCAATTACATAATGTAGGAAATGTAGAAATAAAACCAAATGGCGCGAAAAGTAAAGGAAAAAGGGCGGGAGCAATCTGTGGTCTCTAACTCGTCACTGCGAGGTGTGGTTAGGTTTGGGTTCTAGTGGCAGGAGCGAAATTGGGTGTGGTTAGCGAACTCAATCTTTCTAAGCCACGACTCCTTGTGCTACCCGTGTAAAACACGGCGACACGCTAAGTATACATTTGCAACTGCTTACCAGTACTGACGTAAAAACATTATTAAATGGAGTTTATATTGCCGTGCAATGCGTGTCCGGGTCACCAATAAACTTTATTAAAAATAAAATAGTTTCTTGCTATGCAATGGAGACTATTTTTAATATCATGGAAATGGTATAGTAAGAGTAAACTGTCAGAACAGTTTTTTCACATAGCTTTGAAGCAGTGTGCACCACTCATGGTATATTCAGTGATTCTCATTAAGATAATATTTTCCAGTATAAGTATCATTGGACATTCTTATTTTACAGTATTTTAAAGTATGTATTTTACAATATGTGAAAGAATATATATTTAAATAGAATATATATATTAACGGAATTAAATGTTACACTTTTCCCAGAACAGTTTTAATTTGAATGAAATATTTTCACAAGTTTTCCCTAATTACATTAGAAAGATATCTGAAGGTAATTATTCGATTTTATTCAGTTAATGATTACAAAAATTAAAGTTTATTGTATTATTAATATTGTAATCACGCATTATCTCTTTTCTGTTTCCAGAGCTTCTTTCTGAAATGCTTAAAAATATGACATGATTTTTAGCTTGTCAGGCATCTTTTAAATAAAAAATCATAGTAATTCTACAATTAATGCTCTCTTTGGTTCATTTCAAATTAGAGAAGTTAAATATTGGAGCAGATTTCTGATTTCCATGTGCAAATTTTATAATAACAATTCTGATTGGGATAAAGGGGGTTTGTTAATATTAAATTGCAATATTAACTTTTAACTGAATTATTATATTATTGTAATAATAACTATTTTAATATTAACTTTTAACTGAATAATAATATATAAGTTGCACTATTAACTTTTAACTGAAGTATTATAAAATGCAAGCAAATAATTCTTTTAATTACTTAATCAAAAAATTTTTTGGCCTTTAAAAATTGCTTTAAAAGTTTTATAAATAATTTATTTATTATTTTTATTTAGTTATTTATTTTTGTCAACAGAATTTCAGCTTATGTTTATAATAAAATATCAAATTATATTTAATAACTAGATTTCTTCACAGTAACGTTCCCAGGAGGTTAACAAATAAATGAATCTTTCATTTGAAATATTTCACTAAAGTGAAAGGCAAGTACACGCTTTTTACAAGGATAATTGTATAAATACACATATATATTTAATTTCTTTTTAATTTTCTGTGTAACCGCTATATTGTTATGGATTTGGTACTTAAATAGCTAATGTTAGGATAATTCTTTAAATGATATAAATTTTGTGCATTCTGAGTTATAATATGAGGCTTTGACATTCAGAGTCAAAATGATATAAATTTTGTGCATTCAGAGTGTCCTTATAGTCAAATTTTGTGTGCATTCTGAGTGTCGTTATAGTGGAATGCAGATTCTGATTTATAATATGAAGGATGAGATGTGAATTTCTGTCTTGCGACGACGACTGTTCTTCTTGATTTTTGGTGAATATTATTTTTGCTTGTTCTTCTCGATATGGCCAGTAATAGCAAACCACCAGATAGAGGCAAAATTCCTTGGCATGCAACTTTCAGCGATTATGATAGCGATAATGATTCTACTTATTCGAATTATTCAAGAAAATCGACTACATCCAAAGAGATGCCTGTAATTGCTTCAGATGACCCGGCGCTTTAAAGTATACTAATTTCTACTACGAAAAGTAAACCCCAGAGAAAAGAAAAGAAAACTGCAGGAAGTCCTAAGAAAATAGCCGATAATACTAAGAAATTCAAACCCTCCGCTTCAAATTTTGAAGCAGTAGTTAACAAACACAGAAAAGTTTTTCCTAATTTAACAGAAGCTATCTCGCAAGAATATTTTAATACTCAGCTTCCGACTAACCCAAAAGATCTCTCACTCAAATTAGAAAACGAAATCGACGATAAATTAAATTGTTTTGAGTCTATGAAGACATTAACCTCCCCACCAGCGATAGAAATGCGTTCAAAGTTACAAGAAATTCAACAAAAGCAGTTCATTTTAGCAAGTATTCAGAACACCCCGAAGCTCGCAAATTCGAAAACAGATGATAAAACAATAAATCAGAAGGATTGGCAAACTCCAAAGAAAACCGCGAAAATTTCCGAGTCTATCCCACTAGCAGCTATTCCGCAAAATAACAGATTTGAAACTCTTAACGAAAATATCGAAGATATGGAAGTTACAGATGAAACACAGATGACTACTACACAGAATAAAGCAGAAAATAAAACGAAAATTTCCCCATTAGTCATTCCAGAAAACGATGTTGGTTGGCCTGAAATTGACAAAATGCTCAAAGAGATATGTAAAAACGAATTTGAAGTTACAATCAACGAAGAACAGATTTTCCTTTACACTACCACCGAAGCCGATTATAAAGCTACAGTTGATAAATTCAAGAAAGCAAAGATTAGTTTTCATACGTACCGAATTTCCTCAGCCTCTTCAATTAAAGTTATACTGAAGAATATCCCAAGATCCTACACAGAGCAAGCAATTCATGCAGACTTAGAACGCAGAAGCTTCCCTATAATTAAAGTAAAGCAGTTCATGAAGAAAGCAGAAGACCAAATTATCCATTTACCTATATTTTTCCTTGAACTAAAAAGAAATTCTGCAGGAGAGAAAATTCATCAATTAAACAATATGTTCGGATTCAATATCACAATAGAAAAATATCAGCCCAGAAAACGCCCAATTCAATGTTTCAATTGCCAGGAGTTCGGGCACTCCCAAAATAACTACTTTAAAAAGGTCAGGTGCTTTAAGTGCGGACAAAATCACCGATTCAATACCTGTAAATTAAAATCAGATGAAAAACCAACCAGCATTTACTGTCAAGAAAATCACGTTTCTTCTTATCGTGGTTGTAAGGTATACAGAAAAGGATTCAATCATTTAGAGAAGATAGAAAAACCATAAAAAATTCCTACTAAAGATGACTTCCCCAAATTTATTTAAGCTTCAGGCAAAACTAATCAAGAGATGCCTAAAAACCTTTACAGGGACAAAGTTAAGCAGAAAAACCCGCAGGAAAATTTAGCAGAAATCATTAACATTTTCAAAGATCAGAAAACCCTTTTTCTTATGAAATCAATAACCACAATAGTTCAGAGAATTAAATCAGCTAAATCAAATATGCAGAAACTTTGCCTAGCTTTCCAAGCCATTGAGGTGATTCTGAACTGTGCAGATAAAGATTAATTCGCAGCTTCTCTCAAGACAAGCGTAGGCGAGCGGCAGAAATTCTCAAGTTGCAGATCCTCACATCGTGGGCCACGTTTACTTCTCTTCTAGAGACTCTGCACTAGGTGCAAAAAGTACGTTCCATCTTACTGGATTCAACTCATCATTAAAGACACCCTACATATAATGTATTGGTAAAGGCCGCACTAGGCCGATTGCCTCTTAATTGTGTTATGACATAGACATAAGTAGTGGAATATAATAAAGTATAATCAATTTATAGTTTGAGTATTTACTTTCTGTTTTGTGTTCACAGTACTTTTAATGGTAGCATTCATTAATGACAGCATGCGATTACATAATGTAGAAATTATAGCAATTACATAATGTAGGAAATGTAGAAATAAAACCAAATGGCGCGAAAAGTAAAGGAAAAAGGGCGGGAGCAATCTGTGGTCTCTAACTCGTCACTGCGAGGTGTGGTTAGGTTTGAGTTCTAGTGGCAGGAGCGAAATTGGGTGTGGTTAGCGAACTCAATCTTTCTAAGCCACGACTCCTTGTGCTACCCGTGTAAAACACGGCGACACGCTAAGTATACATTTGCAACTGCTTACCAGTACTGACGTAAAAACATTATTAAATGGAGTTTATATTGCCGTGCAATGCGTGTCCGGGTCACCAATAAACTTTATTAAAAATAAAATAGTTTCTTGCTATGCAATGGAGACTATTTTTAATATCATGGAAATGGTATAGTAAGAGTAAACTGTCAGAACAGTTTTTTCACATAGCTTTGAAGCAGTGTGCACCACTCATGGTATATTCAGTGATTCTCATTAAGATAATATTTTCCAGTATAAGTATCATTGGACATTCTTATTTTACAGTATTTTAAAGTATGTATTTTACAATATGTGAAAGAATATATATTTAAATAGAATATATATATTAACGGAATTAAATGTTACACTTTTCCCAGAACAGTTTTAATTTGAATGAAATATTTTCACAAGTTTTCCCTAATTACATTAGAAAGATATCTGAAGGTAATTATTCGATTTTATTCAGTTAATGATTACAAAAATTAAAGTTTATTGTATTATTAATATTGTAATCACGCATTATCTCTTTTCTGTTTCCAGAGCTTCTTTCTGAAATGCTTAAAAATATGACATGATTTTTAGCTTCTCAGGCATCTTTTAAATAAAAAATCATAGTAATTCTACAATTAATGCTCTCTTTGGTTCATTTCAAATTAGAGAAGTTAAATTTTGGAGCAGATTTCTGATTTCCATGTGCAAATTTTATAATAACAATTCTGATTGGGATAAAGGGAGTTTGTTAATATTAAATTGCAATATTAACTTTTAACTGAATTATTATATTATTGTAATAATAACTATTTTAATATTAACTTTTAACTGAATAATAATATATAAGTTGCACTATTAACTTTTAACTGAAGTATTATAAAATGCAAGCAAATAATTCTTTTAATTACTTAATCAAAAATATTTTTGGCCTTTAAAAATTGCTTTAAAAGTTTTATAAATAATTTATTTATTATTTTTATTTAGTTATTTATTTTTGTCAACAGAATTTCAGCTTATGTTTATAATAAAATATCAAATTATATTTAATAACTAGATTTCTTCACAGTAACGTTCCCAGGAGGTTAACAAATAAATGAATCTTTCATTTGAAATATTTCACTAAAGTGAAAGGCAAGTACACGCTTTTTACAAGGATAATTGTATAAATACACATATATATTTAATTTCTTTTTAATTTTCTGTGTAACCGCTATATTGTTATGGATTTGGTACTTAAATAGCTAATGTTAGGATAATTCTTTAAATGATATAAATTTTGTGCATTCTGAGTTATAATATGAGGCTTTGACATTCAGAGTGTCCTTATAGTCAAAATGATATAAATTTTGTGCATTCAGAGTGTCCTTATAGTCAAATTTTGTGTGCATTCTGAGTGTCGTTATAGTGGAATGCAGATTCTGATTTATAATATGAAGGATGAGATGTGAATTTCTCTCTTGCGACGACGACTGTTCTTCTTGATTTTTGGTGAATATTATTTTTGCTTGTTCTTCTCGATATGGCCAGTAATAGCAAACCACCAGATAGAGGCAAAATTCCTTGGCATGCAACTTTCAGCGATTATGATAGCGATAATGATTCTACTTATTCGAATTATTCAAGAAAATCGACTACATCCAAAGAGATGCCTGTAATTGCTTCAGATGACCCGGCGCTTCAAAGTATACTAATTTCTACTACGAAAAGTAAACCCCAGAGAAAAGAAAAGAAAACTGCAGGAAGTCCTAAGAAAATAGCCGATAATACTAAGAAATTCAAACCCTCCGCTTCAAATTTTGAAGCAGTAGTTAACAAACACAGAAAAGTTTTTCCTAATTTAACAGAAGCTATCTCGCAAGAATATTTTAATACTCAGCTTCCGACTAACCCAAAAGATCTCTCACTCAAATTAGAAAACGAAATCGACGATAAATTAAATTGTTTTGAGTCTATGAAGACATTAACCTCCCCACCAGCGATAGAAATGCGTTCAAAGATACAAGAAGAAATTCAACAAAAGCAGTTCATTTTAGCAAGTATTCAGAACACCCCGAAGCTCGCAAATTCGAAAACAGATGATAAAACAATAAATCAGAAGGATTGGCAAACTCCAAAGAAAACCGCGAAAATTTCCGAGTCTATCCCACTAGCAGCTATTCCGCAAAATAACAGATTTGAAACTCTTAACGAAAATATCGAAGATATGGAAGTTACAGATGAAACGCAGATGACTACTACACAGAATAAAGCAGAAAATGAAACGAAAATTTCCCCATTAGTCATTCCAGAAAACGATGTTGGTTGGCCTGAAATTGACAAAATGCACAAAGAAATATGTAAAAACGAATTTGAAGTTACAATCAACGAAGAACAGATTTTCCTTTACACTACCACCGAAGCCGATTATAAAGCTACAGTTGATAAATTCAAGAAAGCAAAGATTAGTTTTCATACGTACCAAATTTCCTCAGCCTCTTCAATTAAAGTTATACTGAAGAATATCCCAAGATCCTACACAGAGCAAGCAATTCATGCAGACTTAGAACGCAGAAGCTTCCCTATAATTAAAGTAAAGCAGTTCATGAAGAAAGCAGAAGACCAAATTATCCATTTACCTATATTTTTCCTTGAACTAAAAAGAAATTCTGCAGGAGAGAAAATTCATCAATTAAACAATATGTTCGGATTCAATATCACAATAGAAAAATATCAGCCCAGAAAACACCCAATTCAATGTTTCAATTGCCAGGAGTTCGGGCACTCCCAAAATAACTACTTTAAAAAGGTCAGGTGCTGTAAGTGCGGACAAAATCACCGATTCAATACCTGTAAATTAAAATCAGATGAAAAACCAACCAGCATTTACTGTCAAGAAAATCACGTTTCTTCTTATCGTGGTTGTAAGGTATACAGAAAAAGATTCAATCATTTAGAGAAGATAGAAAAACCATAAAAAATTCCTACTAAAGATGACTTCCCCAAATTTATTTAAGCTTCAGGCAAAACTAATCAAGAGATGCCTAAAAACCTTTACAGGGACAAAGTTAAGCAGAAAAACCCGCAGGAAAATTTAGCAGAAATCATTAACATTTTCAAAGATCAGAAAACCCTTTTTCTTATGAAATCAATAACCACAATAGTTCAGAGAATTAAATCAGCTCAATCAAATATGCAGAAACTTTGCCTAGCTTTCCAAGCCATTGAGGTGATTCTGAACTGTGCAGATAAAGATTAATTCGCAGCTTCTCTCAAGACAAGCCTAGGCGAGCGGCAGAAATTCTCAAGTTGCAGATCCTCACATCGTGGGCCACGTTTACTTCTCTTCTAGAGACTCTGCACTAGGTGCAAAAAGTACGTTCCATCTTACTGGATTCAACTCATCATTAAAGACACCCTACATATAATGTATTGGTAAAGGCCGCACTAAGCCGATTGCCTCTTAATTGTGTTATGACATAGACATAAGTAGTGGAATATAATAAAGTATAATCAATTTATAGTTTGAGTATTTACTTTCTGTTTTGTGTACTTTTAATGGTAGCATTCATTAATGACAGCATGCGATTACATAATGTAGAAATTATAGCAATTACATAATGTAGGAAATGTAGAAATAAAACCAAATGGCGCGAAAAGTAAAGGAAAAAGGGCGGGAGCAATCTGTGGTCTCTAACTCGTCACTGCGAGGTGTGGTTAGGTTTGGGTTCTAGTGGCAGGAGCGAAATTGGGTGTGGTTAGCGAACTCAATCTTTCTAAGCCACGACTCCTTGTGCTACCCGTGTAAAACACGGCGACACGCTAAGTATACATTTGCAACTGCTTACCAGTACTGACGTAAAAACATTATTAAATGGAGTTTATATTGCCGTGCAATGCGTGTCCGGGTCACCAATAAACTTTATTAAAAATAAAATAGTTTCTTGCTATGCAATGGAGACTATTTTTAATATCATGGAAATGGTATAGTAAGAGTAAACTGTCAGAACAGTTTTTTCACATAGCTTTGAAGCAGTGTGCACCACTCATGGTACATTCAGTGATTCTCATTAAGATAATATTTTCCAGTATAAGTATATTTGGACATTCTTATTTTACAGTATTTTAAAGTATGTATTTTACAATATGTGAAAGAATATATATTTAAATAGAATATATATATTAACGGAATTAAATGTTACACTTTTCCCAGAACAGTTTTAATTTGAATGAAATATTTTCACAAGTTTTCCCTAATTACATTAGAAAGACATCTGAAGGTAATTATTCGATTTTATTCAGTTAATGATTACAAAAATTAAAGTTTATTGTATTATTAATATTGTAATCACGCATTATCTCTTTTCTGTTTCCAGAGCTTCTTTCTGAAATGCTTAAAAATATGACATGATTTTTAGCTTCTCAGGCATCTTTTAAATAAAAAATCATAGTAATTCTACAATTAATGCTCTCTTTGGTTCATTTCAAATTAGAGAAGTTAAATATTGGAGCAGATTTCTGATTTCCATGTGCAAATTTTATAATAACAATTCTGATTGGGATAAAGGGAGTTTGTTAATATTAAATTGCAATATTAACTTTTAACTGAATTATTATATTATTGTAATAATAACTATTTTAATATTAACTTTTAACTGAATAATAATATATAAGTTGCACTATTAACTTTTAACTCAAGTATTATAAAATGCAAGCAAATAATTCTTTTAATTACTTAATCAAAAATATTTTTGGCCTTTAAAAATTGCTTTAAAAGTTTTATAAATAATTTATTTATTATTTTTATTTAGTTATTTATTTTTGTCAACAGAATTTCAGCTTATGTTTATAATAAAATATCAAATTATATTTAATAACTAGATTTCTTCACAGTAACGTTCCCAGGAGGTTAACAAATAAATGAATCTTTCATTTGAAATATTTCACTAAAGTGAAAGGCAAGTACACGCTTTTTACAAGGATAATTGTATAAATACACATATATATTTAATTTCTTTTTAATTTTCTGTGTAACCGCTATATTGTTATGGATTTGGTACTTAAATAGCTAATGTTAGGATAATTCTTTAAATGATATAAATTTTGTGCATTCTGAGTTATAATATGAGGCTTTGACATTCAGAGTGTCCTTATAGTCAAAATGATATAAATTTTGTGCATTCAGAGTGTCCTTATAGTCAAATTTTGTGTGCATTCCGAGTGTCGTTATAGTGGAATGCAGATTCTGATTTATAATATGAAGGATGAGATGTGAATTTCTCTCTTGCGACGACGACTGTTCTTCTTGATTTTTGGTGAATATTATTTTTGCTTGTTCTTCTCGATATGGCCAGTAATAGCAAACCACCAGATAGAGGCAAAATTCCTTGGCATGCAACTTTCAGCGATTATGATAGCGATAATGATTCTACTTATTCGAATTATTCAAGAAAATCGACTACATCCAAAGAGATGCCTGTAATTGCTTCAGATGACCCGGCGCTTCAAAGTATACTAATTTCTACTACGAAAAGTAAACCCCAGAGAAAAGAAAAGAAAACTGCAGGAAGTCCTAAGAAAATAGCCGATAATACTAAGAAATTCAAACCATCCGCTTCAAATTTTGAAGCAGTAGTTAACAAACACAGAAAAGTTTTTCCTAATTTAACAGAAGCTATCTCGCAAGAATATTTTAATACTCAGCTTCCGACTAACCCAAAAGATCTCTCACTCAAATTAGAAAACGAAATCGACGATAAATTAAATTGTTTTGAGTCTATGAAGACATTAACCTCCCCACCAGCGATAGAAATGCGTTCAAAGTTACAAGAAGAAATTCAACAAAAGCAGTTCATTTTAGCAAGTATTCAGAACACCCCGAAGCTCGCAAATTCGAAAACAGATGATAAAACAATAAACCAGAAGGATTGGCAAACTCCAAAGAAAACCGCGAAAATTTCCGAGTCTATCCCACTAGCAGCTATTCCGCAAAATAACAGATTTGAAACTCTTAACGAAAATATCGAAGATATGGAAGTTACAGATGAAACGCAGATGACTACTACACAGAATAAAGCAGAAAATAAAACGAAAATTTCCCCATTAGTCATTCCAGAAAACGATGTTGGTTGGCCTGAAATTGACAAAATGCTCAAAGAGATATGTAAAAACGAATTTGAAGTTACAATCAACGAAGAACAGATTTTCCTTTACACTACCACCGAAGCCGATTATAAAGCTACAGTTGATAAATTCAAGAAAGCAAAGATTAGTTTTCATACGTACCAAATTTCCTCAGCCTCTTCAATTAAAGTTATACTGAAGAATATCCCAAGATCCTACACAGAGCAAGCAATTCATGCAGACTTAGAACGCAGAAGCTTCCCTATAATTAAAGTAAAGCAGTTCATGAAGAAAGCAGAAGACCAAATTATCCATTTACCTATATTTTTCCTTGAACTAAAAAGAAATTCTGCAGGAGAGAAAATTCATCAATTAAACAATATGTTCGGATTCAATATCACAATAGAAAAATATCAGCCCAGAAAACACCCAATTCAATGTTTCAATTGCCAGGAGTTCGGGCACTCCCAAAATAACTACTTTAAAAAGGTCAGGTGCTGTAAGTGCGGACAAAATCACCGATTCAATACCTGTAAATTAAAATCAGATGAAAAACCAACCAGCATTTACTGTCAAGAAAATCACGTTTCTTCTTATCGTGGTTGTAAGGTATACAGAAAAAGATTCAATCATTTAGAGAAGATAGAAAAACCATAAAAAATTCCTACTAAAGATGACTTCCCCAAATTTATTTAAGCTTCAGGCAAAACTAATCAAGAGATGCCTAAAAACCTTTACAGGGACAAAGTTAAGCAGAAAAACCCGCAGGAAAATTTAGCAGAAATCATTAACATTTTCAAAGATCAGAAAACCCTTTTTCTTATGAAATCAATAACCACAATAGTTCAGAGAATTAAATCAGCTCAATCAAATATGCAGAAACTTTGCCTAGCTTTCCAAGCCATTGAGGTGATTCTGAACTGTGCAGATAAAGATTAATTCGCAGCTTCTCTCAAGACAAGCCTAGGCGAGCGGCAGAAATTCTCAAGTTGCAGATCCTCACATCGTGGGCCACGTTTACTTCTCTTCTAGAGACTCTGCACTAGGTGCAAAAAGTACGTTCCATCTTACTGGATTCAACTCATCATTAAAGACACCCTACATATAATGTATTGGTAAAGGCCGCACTAAGCCGATTGCCTCTTAATTGTGTTATGACATAGACATAAGTAGTGGAATATAATAAAGTATAATCAATTTATAGTTTGAGTATTTACTTTCTGTTTTGTGTACTTTTAATGGTAGCATTCATTAATGACAGCATGCGATTACATAATGTAGAAATTATAGCAATTACATAATGTAGGAAATGTAGAAATAAAACCAAATGGCGCGAAAAGTAAAGGAAAAAGGGCGGGAGCAATCTGTGGTCTCTAACTCGTCACTGCGAGGTGTGGTTAGGTTTGGGTTCTAGTGGCAGGAGCGAAATTGGGTGTGGTTAGCGAACTCAATCTTTCTAAGCCACGACTCCTTGTGCTACCCGTGTAAAACACGGCGACACGCTAAGTATACATTTGCAACTGCTTACCAGTACTGACGTAAAAACATTATTAAATGGAGTTTATATTGCCGTGCAATGCGTGTCCGGGTCACCAATAAACTTTATTAAAAATAAAATAGTTTCTTGCTATGCAATGGAGACTATTTTTAATATCATGGAAATGGTATAGTAAGAGTAAACTGTCAGAACAGTTTTTTCACATAGCTTTGAAGCAGTGTGCACCACTCATGGTACATTCAGTGATTCTCATTAAGATAATATTTTCCAGTATAAGTATATTTGGACATTCTTATTTTACAGTATTTTAAAGTATGTATTTTACAATATGTGAAAGAATATATATTTAAATAGAATATATATATTAACGGAATTAAATGTTACACTTTTCCCAGAACAGTTTTAATTTGAATGAAATATTTTCACAAGTTTTCCCTAATTACATTAGAAAGACATCTGAAGGTAATTATTCGATTTTATTCAGTTAATGATTACAAAAATTAAAGTTTATTGTATTATTAATATTGTAATCACGCATTATCTCTTTTCTGTTTCCAGAGCTTCTTTCTGAAATGCTTAAAAATATGACATGATTTTTAGCTTCTCAGGCATCTTTTAAATAAAAAATCATAGTAATTCTACAATTAATGCTCTCTTTGGTTCATTTCAAATTAGAGAAGTTAAATATTGGAGCAGATTTCTGATTTCCATGTGCAAATTTTATAATAACAATTCTGATTGGGATAAAGGGAGTTTGTTAATATTAAATTGCAATATTAACTTTTAACTGAATTATTATATTATTGTAATAATAACTATTTTAATATTAACTTTTAACTGAATAATAATATATAAGTTGCACTATTAACTTTTAACTCAAGTATTATAAAATGCAAGCAAATAATTCTTTTAATTACTTAATCAAAAATATTTTTGGCCTTTAAAAATTGCTTTAAAAGTTTTATAAATAATTTATTTATTATTTTTATTTAGTTATTTATTTTTGTCAACAGAATTTCAGCTTATGTTTATAATAAAATATCAAATTATATTTAATAACTAGATTTCTTCACAGTAACGTTCCCAGGAGGTTAACAAATAAATGAATCTTTCATTTGAAATATTTCACTAAAGTGAAAGGCAAGTACACGCTTTTTACAAGGATAATTGTATAAATACACATATATATTTAATTTCTTTTTAATTTTCTGTGTAACCGCTATATTGTTATGGATTTGGTACTTAAATAGCTAATGTTAGGATAATTCTTTAAATGATATAAATTTTGTGCATTCTGAGTTATAATATGAGGCTTTGACATTCAGAGTGTCCTTATAGTCAAAATGATATAAATTTTGTGCATTCAGAGTGTCCTTATAGTCAAAT
This sequence comes from Stegodyphus dumicola, assembly GCF_044657685.1. Taxonomy (NCBI): domain Eukaryota; kingdom Metazoa; phylum Arthropoda; class Arachnida; order Araneae; family Eresidae; genus Stegodyphus; species Stegodyphus dumicola. The sequence continues at coordinate 150,843,125 of NC_140778.1, forward strand.
TTTGTGTGCATTCCGAGTGTCGTTATAGTGGAATGCAGATTCTGATTTATAATATGAAGGATGAGATGTGAATTTCTCTCTTGCGACGACGACTGTTCTTCTTGATTTTTGGTGAATATTATTTTTGCTTGTTCTTCTCGATATGGCCAGTAATAGCAAACCACCAGATAGAGGCAAAATTCCTTGGCATGCAACTTTCAGCGATTATGATAGCGATAATGATTCTACTTATTCGAATTATTCAAGAAAATCGACTACATCCAAAGAGATGCCTGTAATTGCTTCAGATGACCCGGCGCTTCAAAGTATACTAATTTCTACTACGAAAAGTAAACCCCAGAGAAAAGAAAAGAAAACTGCAGGAAGTCCTAAGAAAATAGCCGATAATACTAAGAAATTCAAACCCTCCGCTTCAAATTTTGAAGCAGTAGTTAACAAACACAGAAAAGTTTTTCCTAATTTAACAGAAGCTATCTCGCAAGAATATTTTAATACTCAGCTTCCGACTAACCCAAAAGATCTCTCACTCAAATTAGAAAACGAAATCGACGATAAATTAAATTGTTTTGAGTCTATGAAGACATTAACCTCCCCACCAGCGATAGAAATGCGTTCAAAGTTACAAGAAGAAATTCAACAAAAGCAGTTCATTTTAGCAAGTATTCAGAACACCCCGAAGCTCGCCAATTCGAAAACAGATGATAAAACAATAAATCAGAAGGATTGGCAAACTCCAAAGAAAACCGCGAAAATTTCCGAGTCTATCCCACTAGCAGCTATTCCGCAAAATAACAGATTTGAAACTCTTAACGAAAATATCGAAGATATGGAAGTTACAGATGAAACGCAGATGACTACTACACAGAATAAAGCAGAAAATAAAACGAAAATTTCCCCATTAGTCATTCCAGAAAACGATGTTGGTTGGCCTGAAATTGACAAAATGCTCAAAGAGATATGTAAAAACGAATTTGAAGTTACAATCAACGAAGAACAGATTTTCCTTTACACTACCACCGAAGCCGATTATAAAGCTACAGTTGATAAATTCAAGAAAGCAAAGATTAGTTTTCATACGTACCAAATTTCCTCAGCCTCTTCAATTAAAGTTATACTGAAGAATATCCCAAGATCCTACACACAGCAAGCAATTCATGCAGACTTAGAACGCAGAAGCTTCCCTATAATTAAAGTAAAGCAGTTCATGAAGAAAGCAGAAGACCAAATTATCCATTTACCTATATTTTTCCTTGAACTAAAAAGAAATTCTGCAGGAGAGAAAATTCATCAATTAAACAATATGTTCGGATTCAATATCACAATAGAAAAATATCAGCCCAGAAAACGCCCAATTCAATGTTTCAATTGCCAGGAGTTCGGGCACTCCCAAAATAACTACTTTAAAAAGGTCAGGTGCTGTAAGTGCGGACAAAATCACCGATCCAATACCTGTAAATTAAAATCAGATGAAAAACCAACCAGCATTTACTGTCAAGAAAATCACGTTTCTTCTTATCGTGGTTGTAAGGTATACAGAAAAAGATTCAATCATTTAGAGAAGATAGAAAAACCATAAAAAATTCCTACTAAAGATGACTTCCCCAAATTTATTTAAGCTTCAGGCAAAACTAATCAAGAGATGCCTAAAAACCTTTACAGGGACAAAGTTAAGCAGAAAAACCCGCAGGAAAATTTAGCAGAAATCATTAACATTTTCAAAGATCAGAAAACCCTTTTTCTTATGAAATCAATAACCACAGTAGTTCAGAGAATTAAATCAGCTAAATCAAATATGCAGAAACTTTGCCTAGCTTTCCAAGCCATTGAGGTGATTCTGACCTGTGCAGATAAAGATTAATTCGCAGCTTCTCTCAAGACAAGCCTAGGCGAGCGGCAGAAATTCTCAAGTTGCAGATCCTCACATCGTGGGCCACGTTTACTTCTCTTCTAGAGACTCTGCACTAGGTGCAAAAAGTACGTTCCATCTTACTGGATTCAACTCATCATTAAAGACACCCTACATATAATGTATTGGTAAAGGCCGCACTAAGCCGATTGCCTCTTAATTGTGTTATGACATAGACATAAGTAGTGGAATATAATAAAGTATAATCAATTTATAGTTTGAGTATTTACTTTCTGTTATGTGTACTTTTAATGGTAGCATTCATTAATGACAGCATGCGATTACATAATGTAGAAATTATAGCAATTACATAATGTAGGAAATGTAGAAATAAAACCAAATGGCGCGAAAAGTAAAGGAAAAAGGGCGGGAGCAATCTGTGGTCTCTAACTCGTCACTGCGAGGTGTGGTTAGGTTTGGGTTCTAGTGGCAGGAGCGAAATTGGGTGTGGTTAGCGAACTCAATCTTTCTAAGCCACGACTCCTTGTGCTACCCGTGTAAAACACGGCGACACGCTAAGTATACATTTGCAACTGCTTACCAGTACTGACGTAAAAACATTATTAAATGGAGTTTATATTGCCGTGCAATGCGTGTCCGGGTCACCAATAAACTTTATTAAAAATAAAATAGTTTCTTGCTATGCAATGGAGACTATTTTTAATATCATGGAAATGGTATAGTAAGAGTAAACTGTCAGAACAGTTTTTTCACATAGCTTTGAAGCAGTGTGCACCACTCATGGTACATTCAGTGATTCTCATTAAGATAATATTTTCCAGTATAAGTATATTTGGACATTCTTATTTTACAGTATTTTAAAGTATGTATTTTACAATATGTGAAAGAATATATATTTAAATAGAATATATATATTAACGGAATTAAATGTTACACTTTTCCCAGAACAGTTTTAATTTGAATGAAATATTTTCACAAGTTTTCCCTAATTACATTAGAAAGACATCTGAAGGTAATTATTCGATTTTATTCAGTTAATGATTACAAAAATTAAAGTTTATTGTATTATTAATATTGTAATCACGCATTATCTCTTTTCTGTTTCCAGAGCTTCTTTCTGAAATGCTTAAAAATATGACATGATTTTTAGCTTCTCAGGCATCTTTTAAATAAAAAATCATAGTAATTCTACAATTAATGCTCTCTTTGGTTCATTTCAAATTAGAGAAGTTAAATATTGGAGCAGATTTCTGATTTCCATGTGCAAATTTTATAATAACAATTCTGATTGGGATAAAGGGAGTTTGTTAATATTAAATTGCAATATTAACTTTTAACTGAATTATTATATTATTGTAATAATAACTATTTTAATATTAACTTTTAACTGAATAATAATATATAAGTTGCACTATTAACTTTTAACTGAAGTATTATAAAATGCAAGCAAATAATTCTTTTAATTACTTAATCAAAAATATTTTTGGCCTTTAAAAATTGCTTTAAAAGTTTTATAAATAATTTATTTATTATTTTTATTTAGTTATTTATTTTTGTCAACAGAATTTCAGCTTATGTTTATAATAAAATATCAAATTATATTTAATAACTAGATTTCTTCACAGTAACGTTCCCAGGAGGTTAACAAATAAATGAATCTTTCATTTGAAATATTTCACTAAAGTGAAAGGCAAGTACACGCTTTTTACAAGGATAATTGTATAAATACACATATATATTTAATTTCTTTTTAATTTTCTGTGTAACCGCTATATTGTTATGGATTTGGTACTTAAATAGCTAATGTTAGGATAATTCTTTAAATGATATAAATTTTGTGCATTCTGAGTTATAATATGAGGCTTTGACATTCAGAGTGTCCTTATAGTCAAAATGATATAAATTTTGTGCATTCAGAGTGTCCTTATAGTCAAATTTTGTGTGCATTCCGAGTGTCGTTATAGTGGAATGCAGATTCTGATTTATAATATGAAGGATGAGATGTGAATTTCTCTCTTGCGACGACGATTGTTCTTCTTGATTTTTGGTGAATATTATTTTTGCTTGTTCTTCTCGATATGGCCAGTAATAGCAAACCACCAGATAGAGGCAAAATTCCTTGGCATGCAACTTTCAGCGATTATGATAGCGATAATGATTCTACTTATTCGAATTATTCAAGAAAATCGACTACATCCAAAGAGATGCCTGTAATTGCTTCAGATGACCCGGCGCTTCAAAGTATACTAATTTCTACTACGAAAAGTAAACCCCAGAGAAAAGAAAAGAAAACTGCAGGAAGTCCTAAGAAAATAGCCGATAATACTAAGAAATTCAAACCATCCGCTTCAAATTTTGAAGCAGTAGTTAACAAACACAGAAAAGTTTTTCCTAATTTAACAGAAGCTATCTCGCAAGAATATTTTAATACTCAGCTTCCGACTAACCCAAAAGATCTCTCACTCAAATTAGAAAACGAAATCGACGATAAATTAAATTGTTTTGAGTCTATGAAGACATTAACCTCCCCACCAGCGATAGAAATGCGTTCAAAGTTACAAGAAGAAATTCAACAAAAGCAGTTCATTTTAGCAAGTATTCAGAACACCCCGAAGCTCGCAAATTCGAAAACAGATGATAAAACAATAAACCAGAAGGATTGGCAAACTCCAAAGAAAACCGCGAAAATTTCCGAGTCTATCCCACTAGCAGCTATTCCGCAAAATAACAGATTTGAAACTCTTAACGAAAATATCGAAGATATGGAAGTTACAGATGAAACGCAGATGACTTCTACACAGAATAAAGCAGAAAATAAAACGAAAATTTCCCCATTAGTCATTCCAGAAAACGATGTTGGTTGGCCTGAAATTGACAAAATGCTCAAAGAGATATGTAAAAACGAATTTGAAGTTACAATCAACGAAGAACAGATTTTCCTTTACACTACCACCGAAGCCGATTATAAAGCTACAGTTGATAAATTCAAGAAAGCAAAGATTAGTTTTCATACGTACCAAATTTCCTCAGCCTCTTCAATTAAAGTTATACTGAAGAATATCCCAAGATCCTACACAGAGCAAGCAATTCATGCAGACTTAGAACGCAGAAGCTTCCCTATAATTAAAGTAAAGCAGTTCATGAAGAAAGCAGAAGACCAAATTATCCATTTACCTATATTTTTCCTTGAACTAAAAAGAAATTCTGCAGGAGAGAAAATTCATCAATTAAACAATATGTTCGGATTCAATATCACAATAGAAAAATATCAGCCCAGAAAACACCCAATTCAATGTTTCAATTGCCAGGAGTTCGGGCACTCCCAAAATAACTACTTTAAAAAGGTCAGGTGCTGTAAGTGCGGACAAAATCACCGATTCAATACCTGTAAATTAAAATCAGATGAAAAACCAACCAGCATTTACTGTCAAGAAAATCACGTTTCTTCTTATCGTGGTTGTAAGGTATACAGAAAAAGATTCAATCATTTAGAGAAGATAGAAAAACCATAAAAAATTCCTACTAAAGATGACTTCCCCAAATTTATTTAAGCTTCAGGCAAAACTAATCAAGAGATGCCTAAAAACCTTTACAGGGACAAAGTTAAGCAGAAAAACCCGCAGGAAAATTTAGCAGAAATCATTAACATTTTCAAAGATCAGAAAACCCTTTTTCTTATGAAATCAATAACCACAATAGTTCAGAGAATTAAATCAGCTCAATCAAATATGCAGAAACTTTGCCTAGCTTTCCAAGCCATTGAGGTGATTCTGAACTGTGCAGATAAAGATTAATTCGCAGCTTCTCTCAAGACAAGCCTAGGCGAGCGGCAGAAATTCTCAAGTTGCAGATCCTCACATCGTGGGCCACGTTTACTTCTCTTCTAGAGACTCTGCACTAGGTGCAAAAAGTACGTTCCATCTTACTGGATTCAACTCATCATTAAAGACACCCTACATATAATGTATTGGTAAAGGCCGCACTAAGCCGATTGCCTCTTAATTGTGTTATGACATAGACATAAGTAGTGGAATATAATAAAGTATAATCAATTTATAGTTTGAGTATTTACTTTCTGTTTTGTGTACTTTTAATGGTAGCATTCATTAATGACAGCATGCGATTACATAATGTAGAAATTATAGCAATTACATAATGTAGGAAATGTAGAAATAAAACCAAATGGCGCGAAAAGTAAAGGAAAAAGGGCGGGAGCAATCTGTGGTCTCTAACTCGTCACTGCGAGGTGTGGTTAGGTTTGGGTTCTAGTGGCAGGAGCGAAATTGGGTGTGGTTAGCGAACTCAATCTTTCTAAGCCACGACTCCTTGTGCTACCCGTGTAAAACACGGCGACACGCTAAGTATACATTTGCAACTGCTTACCAGTACTGACGTAAAAACATTATTAAATGGAGTTTATATTGCCGTGCAATGCGTGTCCGGGTCACCAATAAACTTTATTAAAAATAAAATAGTTTCTTGCTATGCAATGGAGACTATTTTTAATATCATGGAAATGGTATAGTAAGAGTAAACTGTCAGAACAGTTTTTTCACATAGCTTTGAAGCAGTGTGCACCACTCATGGTACATTCAGTGATTCTCATTAAGATAATATTTTCCAGTATAAGTATATTTGGACATTCTTATTTTACAGTATTTTAAAGTATGTATTTTACAATATGTGAAAGAATATATATTTAAATAGAATATATATATTAACGGAATTAAATGTTACACTTTTCCCAGAACAGTTTTAATTTGAATGAAATATTTTCACAAGTTTTCCCTAATTACATTAGAAAGACATCTGAAGGTAATTATTCGATTTTATTCAGTTAATGATTACAAAAATTAAAGTTTATTGTATTATTAATATTGTAATCACGCATTATCTCTTTTCTGTTTCCAGAGCTTCTTTCTGAAATGCTTAAAAATATGACATGATTTTTAGCTTCTCAGGCATCTTTTAAATAAAAAATCATAGTAATTCTACAATTAATGCTCTCTTTGGTTCATTTCAAATTAGAGAAGTTAAATATTGGAGCAGATTTCTGATTTCCATGTGCAAATTTTATAATAACAATTCTGATTGGGATAAAGGGAGTTTGTTAATATTAAATTGCAATATTAACTTTTAACTGAATTATTATATTATTGTAATAATAACTATTTTAATATTAACTTTTAACTGAATAATAATATATAAGTTGCACTATTAACTTTTAACTCAAGTATTATAAAATGCAAGCAAATAATTCTTTTAATTACTTAATCAAAAATATTTTTGGCCTTTAAAAATTGCTTTAAAAGTTTTATAAATAATTTATTTATTATTTTTATTTAGTTATTTATTTTTGTCAACAGAATTTCAGCTTATGTTTATAATAAAATATCAAATTATATTTAATAACTAGATTTCTTCACAGTAACGTTCCCAGGAGGTTAACAAATAAATGAATCTTTCATTTGAAATATTTCACTAAAGTGAAAGGCAAGTACACGCTTTTTACAAGGATAATTGTATAAATACACATATATATTTAATTTCTTTTTAATTTTCTGTGTAACCGCTATATTGTTATGGATTTGGTACTTAAATAGCTAATGTTAGGATAATTCTTTAAATGATATAAATTTTGTGCATTCTGAGTTATAATATGAGGCTTTGACATTCAGAGTGTCCTTATAGTCAAAATGATATAAATTTTGTGCATTCAGAGTGTCCTTATAGTCAAATTTTGTGTGCATTCCGAGTGTCGTTATAGTGGAATGCAGATTCTGATTTATAATATGAAGGATGAGATGTGAATTTCTCTCTTGCGACGACGACTGTTCTTCTTGATTTTTGGTGAATATTATTTTTGCTTGTTCTTCTCGATATGGCCAGTAATAGCAAACCACCAGATAGAGGCAAAATTCCTTGGCATGCAACTTTCAGCGATTATGATAGCGATAATGATTCTACTTATTCGAATTATTCAAGAAAATCGACTACATCCAAAGAGATGCCTGTAATTGCTTCAGATGACCCGGCGCTTCAAAGTATACTAATTTCTACTACGAAAAGTAAACCCCAGAGAAAAGAAAAGAAAACTGCAGGAAGTCCTAAGAAAATAGCCGATAATACTAAGAAATTCAAACCCTCCGCTTCAAATTTTGAAGCAGTAGTTAACAAACACAGAAAAGTTTTTCCTAATTTAACAGAAGCTATCTCGCAAGAATATTTTAATACTCAGCTTCCGACTAACCCAAAAGATCTCTCACTCAAATTAGAAAACGAAATCGACGATAAATTAAATTGTTTTGAGTCTATGAAGACATTAACCTCCCCACCAGCGATAGAAATGCGTTCAAAGTTACAAGAAGAAATTCAACAAAAGCAGTTCATTTTAGCAAGTATTCAGAACACCCCGAAGCTCGCCAATTCGAAAACAGATGATAAAACAATAAATCAGAAGGATTGGCAAACTCCAAAGAAAACCGCGAAAATTTCCGAGTCTATCCCACTAGCAGCTATTCCGCAAAATAACAGATTTGAAACTCTTAACGAAAATATCGAAGATATGGAAGTTACAGATGAAACGCAGATGACTACTACACAGAATAAAGCAGAAAATAAAACGAAAATTTCCCCATTAGTCATTCCAGAAAACGATGTTGGTTGGCCTGAAATTGACAAAATGCTCAAAGAGATATGTAAAAACGAATTTGAAGTTACAATCAACGAAGAACAGATTTTCCTTTACACTACCACCGAAGCCGATTATAAAGCTACAGTTGATAAATTCAAGAAAGCAAAGATTAGTTTTCATACGTACCAAATTTCCTCAGCCTCTTCAATTAAAGTTATACTGAAGAATATCCCAAGATCCTACACACAGCAAGCAATTCATGCAGACTTAGAACGCAGAAGCTTCCCTATAATTAAAGTAAAGCAGTTCATGAAGAAAGCAGAAGACCAAATTATCCATTTACCTATATTTTTCCTTGAACTAAAAAGAAATTCTGCAGGAGAGAAAATTCATCAATTAAACAATATGTTCGGATTCAATATCACAATAGAAAAATATCAGCCCAGAAAACGCCCAATTCAATGTTTCAATTGCCAGGAGTTCGGGCACTCCCAAAATAACTACTTTAAAAAGGTCAGGTGCTGTAAGTCCGGACAAAATCACCGATCCAATACCTGTAAATTAAAATCAGATGAAAAACCAACCAGCATTTACTCTCAAGAAAATCACGTTTCTTCTTATCGTGGTTGTAAGGTATACAGAAAAAGATTCAATCATTTAGAGAAGATAGAAAAACCATAAAAAATTCCTACTAAAGATGACTTCCCCAAATTTATTTAAGCTTCAGGCAAAACTAATCAAGAGATGCCTAAAAACCTTTACAGGGACAAAGTTAAGCAGAAAAACCCGCAGGAAAATTTAGCAGAAATCATTAACATTTTCAAAGATCAGAAAACCCTTTTTCTTATGAAATCAATAACCACAGTAGTTCAGAGAATTAAATCAGCTAAATCAAATATGCAGAAACTTTGCCTAGCTTTCCAAGCCATTGAGGTGATTCTGACCTGTGCAGATAAAGATTAATTCGCAGCTTCTCTCAAGACAAGCCTAGGCGAGCGGCAGAAATTCTCAAGTTGCAGATCCTCACATCGTGGGCCACGTTTACTTCTCTTCTAGAGACTCTGCACTAGGTGCAAAAAGTACGTTCCATCTTACTGGATTCAACTCATCATTAAAGACACCCTACATATAATGTATTGGTAAAGGCCGCACTAGGCCGATTGCCTCTTAATTGTGTTATGACATAGACATAAGTAGTGGAATATAATAAAGTATAATCAATTTATAGTTTGAGTATTTACTTTCTGTTTTGTGTACTTTTAATGGTAGCATTCATTAATGACAGCATGCGATTACATAATGTAGAAATTATAGCAATTACATAATGTAGGAAATGTAGAAATAAAACCAAATGGCGCGAAAAGTAAAGGAAAAAGGGCGGGAGCAATCTGTGGTCTCTAACTCGTCACTGCGAGGTGTGGTTAGGTTTGAGTTCTAGTGGCAGGAGCGAAATTGGGTGTGGTTAGCGAACTCAATCTTTCTAAGCCACGACTCCTTGTGCTACCCGTGTAAAACACGGCGACACGCTAAGTATACATTTGCAACTGCTTACCAGTACTGACGTAAAAACATTATTAAATGGAGTTTATATTGCCGTGCAATGCGTGTCCGGGCCACCAATAAACTTTATTAAAAATAAAATAGTTTCTTGCTATGCAATGGAGACTATTTTTAATATCATGGAAATGGTATAGTAAGAGTAAACTGTCAGAACAGTTTTTTCACATAGCTTTGAAGCAGTGTGCACCACTCATGGTATATTCAGTGATTCTCATTAAGATAATATTTTCCAGTATAAGTATCATTGGACATTCTTATTTTACAGTATTTTAAAGTATGTATTTTACAATATGTGAAAGAATATATATTTAAATAGAATATATATATTAACGGAATTAAATGTTACACTTTTCCCAGAACAGTTTTAATTTGAATGAAATATTTTCACAAGTTTTCCCTAATTACATTAGAAAGATATCTGAAGGTAATTATTCGATTTTATTCAGTTAATGATTACAAAAATTAAAGTTTATTGTATTATTAATATTGTAATCACGCATTATCTCTTTTCTGTTTCCAGAGCTTCTTTCTGAAATGCTTAAAAATATGACATGATTTTTAGCTTCTCAGGCATCTTTTAAATAAAAAATCATAGTAATTCTGCAATTAATGCTCTCTTTGGTTCATTTCAAATTAGAGAAGTTAAATATTGGAGCAGATTTCTGATTTCCATGTGCAAATTTTATAATAACAATTCTGATTGGGATAAAGGGAGTTTGTTAATATTAAATTGCAATATTAACTTTTAACTGAATTATTATATTATTGTAATAATAACTATTTTAATATTAACTTTTAACTGAATAATAATATATAAGTTGCACTATTAACTTTTAACTGAAGTATTATAAAATGCAAGCAAATAATTCTTTTAATTACTTAATCAAAAATATTTTTGGCCTTTAAAAATTGCTTTAAAAGTTTTATAAATAATTTGTTTATTATTTTTATTTAGTTATTTATTTTTGTCAACAGAATTTCAGCTTATGTTTATAATAAAATATCAAATTATATTTAATAACTAGATTTCTTCACAGTAACGTTCCCAGGAGGTTAACAAATAAATGAATCTTTCATTTGAAATATTTCACTAAAGTGAAAGGCAAGTACACGCTTTTTACAAGGATAATTGTATAAATACACATATATATTTAATTTCTTTTTAATTTTCTGTGTAACCGCTATATTGTTATGGATTTGGTACTTAAATAGCTAATGTTAGGATAATTCTTTAAATGATATAAATTTTGTGCATTCTGAGTTATAATATGAGGCTTTGACATTCAGAGTGTCCTTATAGTCAAAATGATATAAATTTTGTGCATTCAGAGTGTCCTTATAGTCAAATTTTGTGTGCATTCCGAGTGTCGTTATAGTGGAATGCAGATTCTGATTTATAATATGAAGGATGAGATGTGAATTTCTCTCTTGTCTTGTCTGTGTCTCTTGTCTGTGTCTTGACGACTGTTCTTCTTGATTTTTGGTGAATATTATTTTTGCTTGTTCTTCTCGATATGGCCAGTAATAGCAAACCACCAGATAGAGGCAAAATTCCTTGGCATGCAACTTTCAGCGATTATGATAGCGATAATGATTCTACTTATTCGAATTATTCAAGAAAATCGACTACATCCAAAGAGATGCCTGTAATTGCTTCAGATGACCCGGCGCTTCAAAGTATACTAATTTCTACTACGAAAAGTAAACCCCAGAGAAAAGAAAAGAAAACTGCAGGAAGTCCTAAGAAAATAGCCGATAATACTAAGAAATTCAAACCCTCCGCTTCAAATTTTGAAGCAGTAGTTAACAAACACAGAAAAGTTTTTCCTAATTTAACAGAAGCTATCTCGCAAGAATATTTTAATACTCAGCTTCCGACTAACCCAAAAGATCTCTCACTCAAATTAGAAAACGAAATCGACGATAAATTAAATTGTTTTGAGTCTATGAAGACATTAACCTCCCCACCAGCGATAGAAATGCGTTCAAAGTTACAAGAAGAAATTCAACAAAAGCAGTTCATTTTAGCAAGTATTCAGAACACCCCGAAGCTCGCAAATTCGAAAACAGATGATAAAACAATAAATCAGAAGGATTGGCAAACTCCAAAGAAAACCGCGAAAATTTCCGAGTCTATCCCACTAGCAGCTATTCCGCAAAATAACAGATTTGAAACTCTTAACGAAAATATCGAAGATATGGAAGTTACAGATGAAACGCAGATGACTACTACACAGAATAAAGCAGAAAATAAAACGAAAATTTCCCCATTAGTCATTCCAGAAAACGATGTTGGTTGGCCTGAAATTGACAAAATGCTCAAAGAGATATGTAAAAACGAATTTGAAGTTACAATCAACGAAGAACAGATTTTCCTTTACACTACCACCGAAGCCGATTATAAAGCTACAGTTGATAAATTCAAGAAAGCAAAGATTAGTTTTCATACGTACCAAATTTCCTCAGCCTCTTCAATTAAAGTTATACTGAAGAATATCCCAAGATCCTACACAGAGCAAGCAATTCATGCAGACTTAGAACGCAGAAGCTTCCCTATAATTAAAGTAAAGCAGTTCATGAAGAAAGCAGAAGACCAAATTATCCATTTACCTATATTTTTCCTTGAACTAAAAAGAAATTCTGCAGGAGAGAAAATTCATCAATTAAACAATATGTTCGGATTCAATATCACAATAGAAAAATATCAGCCCAGAAAACGCCCAATTCAATGTTTCAATTGCCAGGAGTTCGGGCACTCCCAAAATAACTACTTTAAAAAGGTCAGGTGCTGTAAGTGCGGACAAAATCACGGATCCAATAGCTGTAAATTAAAATCAGATGAAAAACCAACCAGCATTTACTGTCAAGAAAATCACGTTTCTTCTTATCGTGGTTGTAAGGTATACAGAAAAAGATTCAATCATTTAGAGAAGATAGAAAAACCATAAAAAATTCCTACTAAAGATGACTTCCCCAAATTTATTTAAGCTTCAGGCAAAACTAATCAAGAGATGCCTAAAAACCTTTACAGGGACAAAGTTAAGCAGAAAAACCCGCAGGAAAATTTAGCAGAAATCATTAACATTTTCAAAGATCAGAAAACCCTTTTTCTTATGAAATCAATAACCACAATAGTTCAGAGAATTAAATCAGCTAAATCAAATATGCAGAAACTTTGCCTAGCTTTCCAAGCCATTGAGGTGATTCTGAACTGTGCAGATAAAGATTAATTCGCAGCTTCTCTCAAGACAAGCCTAGGCGAGCGGCAGAAATTCTCAAGTTGCAGATCCTCACATCGTGGGCCACGTTTACTTCTCTTCTAGAGACTCTGCACTAGGTGCAAAAAGTACGTTCCATCTTACTGGATTCAACTCATCATTAAAGACACCCTACATATAATGTATTGGTAAAGGCCGCACTAGGCCGATTGCCTCTTAATTGTGTTATGACATAGACATAAGTAGTGGAATATAATAAAGTATAATCAATTTATAGTTTGAGTATTTACTTTCTGTTTTGTGTACTTTTAATGGTAGCATTCATTAATGACAGCATGCGATTACATAATGTAGAAATTATAGCAATTACATAATGTAGGAAATGTAGAAATAAAACCAAATGGCGCGAAAAGTAAAGGAAAAAGGGCGGGAGCAATCTGTGGTCTCTAACTCGTCACTGCGAGGTGTGGTTAGGTTTGAGTTCTAGTGGCAGGAGCGAAATTGGGTGTGGTTAGCGAACTCAATCTTTCTAAGCCACGACTCCTTGTGCTACCCGTGTAAAACACGGCGACACGCTAAGTATACATTTGCAACTGCTTACCAGTACTGACGTAAAAACATTATTAAATGGAGTTTATATTGCCGTGCAATGCGTGTCCGGGTCACCAATAAACTTTATTAAAAATAAAATAGTTTCTTGCTATGCAATGGAGACTATTTTTAATATCATGGAAATGGTATAGTAAGAGTAAACTGTCAGAACAGTTTTTTCACATAGCTTTGAAGCAGTGTGCACCACTCATGGTATATTCAGTGATTCTCATTAAGATAATATTTTCCAGTATAAGTATCATTGGACATTCTTATTTTACAGTATTTTAAAGTATGTATTTTACAATATGTGAAAGAATATATATTTAAATAGAATATATATATTAACGGAATTAAATGTTACACTTTTCCCAGAACAGTTTTAATTTGAATGAAATATTTTCACAAGTTTTCCCTAATTACATTAGAAAGATATCTGAAGGTAATTATTCGATTTTATTCAGTTAATGATTACAAAAATTAAAGTTTATTGTATTATTAATATTGTAATCACGCATTATCTCTTTTCTGTTTCCAGAGCTTCTTTCTGAAATGCTTAAAAATATGACATGATTTTTAGCTTCTCAGGCATCTTTTAAATAAAAAATCATAGTAATTCTACAATTAATGCTCTCTTTGGTTCATTTCAAATTAGAGAAGTTAAATATTGGAGCAGATTTCTGATTTCCATGTGCAAATTTTATAATAACAATTCTGATTGGGATAAAGGGAGTTTGTTAATATTAAATTGCAATATTAACTTTTAACTGAATTATTATATTATTGTAATAATAACTATTTTAATATTAACTTTTAACTGAATAATAATATATAAGTTGCACTATTAACTTTTAACTGAAGTATTATAAAATGCAAGCAAATAATTCTTTTAATTACTTAATCAAAAATATTTTTGGCCTTTAAAAATTGCTTTAAAAGTTTTATAAATAATTTATTTATTATTTTTATTTAGTTATTTATTTTTGTCAACAGAATTTCAGCTTATGTTTATAATAAAATATCAAATTATATTTAATAACTAGATTTCTTCACAGTAACGTTCCCAGGAGGTTAACAAATAAATGAATCTTTCATTTGAAATATTTCACTAAAGTGAAAGGCAAGTACACGCTTTTTACAAGGATAATTGTATAAATACACATATATATTTAATTTCTTTTTAATTTTCTGTGTAACCGCTATATTGTTATGTATTTGGTACTTAAATAGCTAATGTTAGGATAATTCTTTAAATGATATAAATTTTGTGCATTCTGAGTTATAATATGAGGCTTTGACATTCAGAGTGTCCTTATAGTCAAAATGATATAAATTTTGTGCATTCAGAGTGTCCTTATAGTCAAATTTTGTGTGCATTCCGAGTGTCGTTATAGTGGAATGCAGATTCTGATTTATAATATGAAGGATGAGATGTGAATTTCTCTCTTGCGACGACGACTGTTCTTCTTGATTTTTGGTGAATATTATTTTTGCTTGTTCTTCTCGATATGGCCAGTAATAGCAAACCACCAGATAGAGGCAAAATTCCTTGGCATGCAACTTTCAGCGATTATGATAGCGATAATGATTCTACTTATTCGAATTATTCAAGAAAATCGACTACATCCAAAGAGATGCCTGTAATTGCTTCAGATGACCCGGCGCTTCAAAGTATACTAATTTCTACTACGAAAAGTAAACCCCAGAGAAAAGAAAAGAAAACTGCAGGAAGTCCTAAGAAAATAGCCGATAATACTAAGAAATTCAAACCCTCCGCTTCAAATTTTGAAGCAGTAGTTAACAAACACAGAAAAGTTTTTCCTAATTTAACAGAAGCTATCTCGCAAGAATATTTTAATACTCAGCTTCCGACTAACCCAAAAGATCTCTCACTCAAATTAGAAAACGAAATCGACGATAAATTAAATTGTTTTGAGTCTATGAAGACATTAACCTCCCCACCAGCGATAGAAATGCGTTCAAAGTTACAAGAGGAAATTCAACAAAAGCAGTTCATTTTAGCAAGTATTCAGAACACCCCGAAGCTCGCAAATTCGAAAACAGATGATAAAACAATAAATCAGAAGGATTGGCAAACTCCAAAGAAAACCGCGAAAATTTCCGAGTCTATCCCACTAGCAGCTATTCCGCAAAATAACAGATTTGAAACTCTTAACGAAAATATCGAAGATATGGAAGTTACAGATGAAACGCAGATGACTACTACACAGAATAAAGCAGAAAATAAAACGAAAATTTCCCCATTAGTCATTCCAGAAAACGATGTTGGTTGGCCTGAAATTGACAAAATGCTCAAAGAGATATGTAAAAACGAATTTGAAGTTACAATCAACGAAGAACAGATTTTCCTTTACACTACCACCGAAGCCGATTATAAAGCTACAGTTGATAAATTCAAGAAAGCAAAGATTAGTTTTCATACGTACCAAATTTCCTCAGCCTCTTCAATTAAAGTTATACTGAAGAATATCCCAAGATCCTACACACAGCAAGCAATTCATGCAGACTTAGAACGCAGAAGCTTCCCTATAATTAAAGTAAAGCAGTTCATGAAGAAAGCAGAAGACCAAATTATCCATTTACCTATATTTTTCCTTGAACTAAAAAGAAATTCTGCAGGAGAGAAAATTCATCAATTAAACAATATGTTCGGATTCAATATCACAATAGAAAAATATCAGCCCAGAAAACGCCCAATTCAATGTTTCAATTGCCAGGAGTTCGGGCACTCCCAAAATAACTACTTTAAAAAGGTCAGGTGCTGTAAGTGCGGACAAAATCACCGATCCAATACCTGTAAATTAAAATCAGATGAAAAACCAACCAGCATTTACTGTCAAGAAAATCACGTTTCTTCTTATCGTGGTTGTAAGGTATACAGAAAAAGATTCAATCATTTAGAGAAGATAGAAAAACCATAAAAAATTCCTACTAAAGATGACTTCCCCAAATTTATTTAAGCTTCAGGCAAAACTAATCAAGAGATGCCTAAAAACCTTTACAGGGACAAAGTTAAGCAGAAAAACCCGCAGGAAAATTTAGCAGAAATCATTAACATTTTCAAAGATCAGAAAACCCTTTTTCTTATGAAATCAATAACCACAGTAGTTCAGAGAATTAAATCAGCTAAATCAAATATGCAGAAACTTTGCCTAGCTTTCCAAGCCATTGAGGTGATTCTGACCTGTGCAGATAAAGATTAATTCGCAGCTTCTCTCAAGACAAGCCTAGGCGAGCGGCAGAAATTCTCAAGTTGCAGATCCTCACATCGTGGGCCACGTTTACTTCTCTTCTAGAGACTCTGCACTAGGTGCAAAAAGTACGTTCCATCTTACTGGATTCAACTCATCATTAAAGACACCCTACATATAATGTATTGGTAAAGGCCGCACTAGGCCGATTGCCTCTTAATTGTGTTATGACATAGACATAAGTAGTGGAATATAATAAAGTATAATCAATTTATAGTTTGAGTATTTACTTTCTGTTTTGTGTACTTTTAATGGTAGCATTCATTAATGACAGCATGCGATTACATAATGTAGAAATTATAGCAATTACATAATGTAGGAAATGTAGAAATAAAACCAAATGGCGCGAAAAGTAAAGGAAAAAGGGCGGGAGCAATCTGTGGTCTCTAACTCGTCACTGCGAGGTGTGGTTAGGTTTGAGTTCTAGTGGCAGGAGCGAAATTGGGTGTGGTTAGCGAACTCAATCTTTCTAAGCCACGACTCCTTGTGCTACCCGTGTAAAACACGGCGACACGCTAAGTATACATTTGCAACTGCTTACCAGTACTGACGTAAAAACATTATTAAATGGAGTTTATATTGCCGTGCAATGCGTGTCCGGGCCACCAATAAACTTTATTAAAAATAAAATAGTTTCTTGCTATGCAATGGAGACTATTTTTAATATCATGGAAATGGTATAGTAAGAGTAAACTGTCAGAACAGTTTTTTCACATAGCTTTGAAGCAGTGTGCACCACTCATGGTATATTCAGTGATTCTCATTAAGATAATATTTTCCAGTATAAGTATCATTGGACATTCTTATTTTACAGTATTTTAAAGTATGTATTTTACAATATGTGAAAGAATATATATTTAAATAGAATATATATATTAACGGAATTAAATGTTACACTTTTCCCAGAACAGTTTTAATTTGAATGAAATATTTTCACAAGTTTTCCCTAATTACATTAGAAAGATATCTGAAGGTAATTATTCGATTTTATTCAGTTAATGATTACAAAAATTAAAGTTTATTGTATTATTAATATTGTAATCACGCATTATCTCTTTTCTGTTTCCAGAGCTTCTTTCTGAAATGCTTAAAAATATGACATGATTTTTAGCTTCTCAGGCATCTTTTAAATAAAAAATCATAGTAATTCTGCAATTAATGCTCTCTTTGGTTCATTTCAAATTAGAGAAGTTAAATATTGGAGCAGATTTCTGATTTCCATGTGCAAATTTTATAAT
The DNA here is from genome assembly GCF_044657685.1 of Stegodyphus dumicola. Classification (NCBI taxonomy): domain Eukaryota; kingdom Metazoa; phylum Arthropoda; class Arachnida; order Araneae; family Eresidae; genus Stegodyphus; species Stegodyphus dumicola. Next base: position 150,861,505 of record NC_140778.1, read on the forward strand.
AACAATTCTGATTGGGATAAAGGGAGTTTGTTAATATTAAATTGCAATATTAACTTTTAACTGAATTATTATATTATTGTAATAATAACTATTTTAATATTAACTTTTAACTGAATAATAATATATAAGTTGCACTATTAACTTTTAACTGAAGTATTATAAAATGCAAGCAAATAATTCTTTTAATTACTTAATCAAAAATATTTTTGGCCTTTAAAAATTGCTTTAAAAGTTTTATAAATAATTTGTTTATTATTTTTATTTAGTTATTTATTTTTGTCAACAGAATTTCAGCTTATGTTTATAATAAAATATCAAATTATATTTAATAACTAGATTTCTTCACAGTAACGTTCCCAGGAGGTTAACAAATAAATGAATCTTTCATTTGAAATATTTCACTAAAGTGAAAGGCAAGTACACGCTTTTTACAAGGATAATTGTATAAATACACATATATATTTAATTTCTTTTTAATTTTCTGTGTAACCGCTATATTGTTATGGATTTGGTACTTAAATAGCTAATGTTAGGATAATTCTTTAAATGATATAAATTTTGTGCATTCTGAGTTATAATATGAGGCTTTGACATTCAGAGTGTCCTTATAGTCAAAATGATATAAATTTTGTGCATTCAGAGTGTCCTTATAGTCAAATTTTGTGTGCATTCCGAGTGTCGTTATAGTGGAATGCAGATTCTGATTTATAATATGAAGGATGAGATGTGAATTTCTCTCTTGTCTTGTCTGTGTCTCTTGTCTGTGTCTTGACGACTGTTCTTCTTGATTTTTGGTGAATATTATTTTTGCTTGTTCTTCTCGATATGGCCAGTAATAGCAAACCACCAGATAGAGGCAAAATTCCTTGGCATGCAACTTTCAGCGATTATGATAGCGATAATGATTCTACTTATTCGAATTATTCAAGAAAATCGACTACATCCAAAGAGATGCCTGTAATTGCTTCAGATGACCCGGCGCTTCAAAGTATACTAATTTCTACTACGAAAAGTAAACCCCAGAGAAAAGAAAAGAAAACTGCAGGAAGTCCTAAGAAAATAGCCGATAATACTAAGAAATTCAAACCCTCCGCTTCAAATTTTGAAGCAGTAGTTAACAAACACAGAAAAGTTTTTCCTAATTTAACAGAAGCTATCTCGCAAGAATATTTTAATACTCAGCTTCCGACTAACCCAAAAGATCTCTCACTCAAATTAGAAAACGAAATCGACGATAAATTAAATTGTTTTGAGTCTATGAAGACATTAACCTCCCCACCAGCGATAGAAATGCGTTCAAAGTTACAAGAAGAAATTCAACAAAAGCAGTTCATTTTAGCAAGTATTCAGAACACCCCGAAGCTCGCAAATTCGAAAACAGATGATAAAACAATAAATCAGAAGGATTGGCAAACTCCAAAGAAAACCGCGAAAATTTCCGAGTCTATCCCACTAGCAGCTATTCCGCAAAATAACAGATTTGAAACTCTTAACGAAAATATCGAAGATATGGAAGTTACAGATGAAACGCAGATGACTACTACACAGAATAAAGCAGAAAATAAAACGAAAATTTCCCCATTAGTCATTCCAGAAAACGATGTTGGTTGGCCTGAAATTGACAAAATGCTCAAAGAGATATGTAAAAACGAATTTGAAGTTACAATCAACGAAGAACAGATTTTCCTTTACACTACCACCGAAGCCGATTATAAAGCTACAGTTGATAAATTCAAGAAAGCAAAGATTAGTTTTCATACGTACCAAATTTCCTCAGCCTCTTCAATTAAAGTTATACTGAAGAATATCCCAAGATCCTACACAGAGCAAGCAATTCATGCAGACTTAGAACGCAGAAGCTTCCCTATAATTAAAGTAAAGCAGTTCATGAAGAAAGCAGAAGACCAAATTATCCATTTACCTATATTTTTCCTTGAACTAAAAAGAAATTCTGCAGGAGAGAAAATTCATCAATTAAACAATATGTTCGGATTCAATATCACAATAGAAAAATATCAGCCCAGAAAACGCCCAATTCAATGTTTCAATTGCCAGGAGTTCGGGCACTCCCAAAATAACTACTTTAAAAAGGTCAGGTGCTGTAAGTGCGGACAAAATCACGGATCCAATAGCTGTAAATTAAAATCAGATGAAAAACCAACCAGCATTTACTGTCAAGAAAATCACGTTTCTTCTTATCGTGGTTGTAAGGTATACAGAAAAAGATTCAATCATTTAGAGAAGATAGAAAAACCATAAAAAATTCCTACTAAAGATGACTTCCCCAAATTTATTTAAGCTTCAGGCAAAACTAATCAAGAGATGCCTAAAAACCTTTACAGGGACAAAGTTAAGCAGAAAAACCCGCAGGAAAATTTAGCAGAAATCATTAACATTTTCAAAGATCAGAAAACCCTTTTTCTTATGAAATCAATAACCACAATAGTTCAGAGAATTAAATCAGCTAAATCAAATATGCAGAAACTTTGCCTAGCTTTCCAAGCCATTGAGGTGATTCTGAACTGTGCAGATAAAGATTAATTCGCAGCTTCTCTCAAGACAAGCCTAGGCGAGCGGCAGAAATTCTCAAGTTGCAGATCCTCACATCGTGGGCCACGTTTACTTCTCTTCTAGAGACTCTGCACTAGGTGCAAAAAGTACGTTCCATCTTACTGGATTCAACTCATCATTAAAGACACCCTACATATAATGTATTGGTAAAGGCCGCACTAGGCCGATTGCCTCTTAATTGTGTTATGACATAGACATAAGTAGTGGAATATAATAAAGTATAATCAATTTATAGTTTGAGTATTTACTTTCTGTTTTGTGTACTTTTAATGGTAGCATTCATTAATGACAGCATGCGATTACATAATGTAGAAATTATAGCAATTACATAATGTAGGAAATGTAGAAATAAAACCAAATGGCGCGAAAAGTAAAGGAAAAAGGGCGGGAGCAATCTGTGGTCTCTAACTCGTCACTGCGAGGTGTGGTTAGGTTTGAGTTCTAGTGGCAGGAGCGAAATTGGGTGTGGTTAGCGAACTCAATCTTTCTAAGCCACGACTCCTTGTGCTACCCGTGTAAAACACGGCGACACGCTAAGTATACATTTGCAACTGCTTACCAGTACTGACGTAAAAACATTATTAAATGGAGTTTATATTGCCGTGCAATGCGTGTCCGGGTCACCAATAAACTTTATTAAAAATAAAATAGTTTCTTGCTATGCAATGGAGACTATTTTTAATATCATGGAAATGGTATAGTAAGAGTAAACTGTCAGAACAGTTTTTTCACATAGCTTTGAAGCAGTGTGCACCACTCATGGTATATTCAGTGATTCTCATTAAGATAATATTTTCCAGTATAAGTATCATTGGACATTCTTATTTTACAGTATTTTAAAGTATGTATTTTACAATATGTGAAAGAATATATATTTAAATAGAATATATATATTAACGGAATTAAATGTTACACTTTTCCCAGAACAGTTTTAATTTGAATGAAATATTTTCACAAGTTTTCCCTAATTACATTAGAAAGATATCTGAAGGTAATTATTCGATTTTATTCAGTTAATGATTACAAAAATTAAAGTTTATTGTATTATTAATATTGTAATCACGCATTATCTCTTTTCTGTTTCCAGAGCTTCTTTCTGAAATGCTTAAAAATATGACATGATTTTTAGCTTCTCAGGCATCTTTTAAATAAAAAATCATAGTAATTCTACAATTAATGCTCTCTTTGGTTCATTTCAAATTAGAGAAGTTAAATATTGGAGCAGATTTCTGATTTCCATGTGCAAATTTTATAATAACAATTCTGATTGGGATAAAGGGAGTTTGTTAATATTAAATTGCAATATTAACTTTTAACTGAATTATTATATTATTGTAATAATAACTATTTTAATATTAACTTTTAACTGAATAATAATATATAAGTTGCACTATTAACTTTTAACTGAAGTATTATAAAATGCAAGCAAATAATTCTTTTAATTACTTAATCAAAAATATTTTTGGCCTTTAAAAATTGCTTTAAAAGTTTTATAAATAATTTATTTATTATTTTTATTTAGTTATTTATTTTTGTCAACAGAATTTCAGCTTATGTTTATAATAAAATATCAAATTATATTTAATAACTAGATTTCTTCACAGTAACGTTCCCAGGAGGTTAACAAATAAATGAATCTTTCATTTGAAATATTTCACTAAAGTGAAAGGCAAGTACACGCTTTTTACAAGGATAATTGTATAAATACACATATATATTTAATTTCTTTTTAATTTTCTGTGTAACCGCTATATTGTTATGTATTTGGTACTTAAATAGCTAATGTTAGGATAATTCTTTAAATGATATAAATTTTGTGCATTCTGAGTTATAATATGAGGCTTTGACATTCAGAGTGTCCTTATAGTCAAAATGATATAAATTTTGTGCATTCAGAGTGTCCTTATAGTCAAATTTTGTGTGCATTCCGAGTGTCGTTATAGTGGAATGCAGATTCTGATTTATAATATGAAGGATGAGATGTGAATTTCTCTCTTGCGACGACGACTGTTCTTCTTGATTTTTGGTGAATATTATTTTTGCTTGTTCTTCTCGATATGGCCAGTAATAGCAAACCACCAGATAGAGGCAAAATTCCTTGGCATGCAACTTTCAGCGATTATGATAGCGATAATGATTCTACTTATTCGAATTATTCAAGAAAATCGACTACATCCAAAGAGATGCCTGTAATTGCTTCAGATGACCCGGCGCTTCAAAGTATACTAATTTCTACTACGAAAAGTAAACCCCAGAGAAAAGAAAAGAAAACTGCAGGAAGTCCTAAGAAAATAGCCGATAATACTAAGAAATTCAAACCCTCCGCTTCAAATTTTGAAGCAGTAGTTAACAAACACAGAAAAGTTTTTCCTAATTTAACAGAAGCTATCTCGCAAGAATATTTTAATACTCAGCTTCCGACTAACCCAAAAGATCTCTCACTCAAATTAGAAAACGAAATCGACGATAAATTAAATTGTTTTGAGTCTATGAAGACATTAACCTCCCCACCAGCGATAGAAATGCGTTCAAAGTTACAAGAGGAAATTCAACAAAAGCAGTTCATTTTAGCAAGTATTCAGAACACCCCGAAGCTCGCAAATTCGAAAACAGATGATAAAACAATAAATCAGAAGGATTGGCAAACTCCAAAGAAAACCGCGAAAATTTCCGAGTCTATCCCACTAGCAGCTATTCCGCAAAATAACAGATTTGAAACTCTTAACGAAAATATCGAAGATATGGAAGTTACAGATGAAACGCAGATGACTACTACACAGAATAAAGCAGAAAATAAAACGAAAATTTCCCCATTAGTCATTCCAGAAAACGATGTTGGTTGGCCTGAAATTGACAAAATGCTAAAAGAGATATGTAAAAACGAATTTGAAGTTACAATCAACGAAGAACAGATTTTCCTTTACACTACCACCGAAGCCGATTATAAAGCTACAGTTGATAAATTCAAGAAAGCAAAGATTAGTTTTCATACGTACCAAATTTCCTCAGCCTCTTCAATTAAAGTTATACTGAAGAATATCCCAAGATCCTACACAGAGCAAGCAATTCATGCAGACTTAGAACGCAGAAGCTTCCCTATAATTAAAGTAAAGCAGTTCATGAAGAAAGCAGAAGACCAAATTATCCATTTACCTATATTTTTCCTTGAACTAAAAAGAAATTCTGCAGGAGAGAAAATTCATCAATTAAACAATATGTTCGGATTCAATATCACAATAGAAAAATATCAGCCCAGAAAACGCCCAATTCAATGTTTCAATTGCCAGGAGTTCGGGCACTCCCAAAATAACTACTTTAAAAAGGTCAGGTGCTGTAAGTGCGGACAAAATCACCGATCCAATACCTGTAAATTAAAATCAGATGAAAAACCAACCAGCATTTACTGTCAAGAAAATCACGTTTCTTCTTATCGTGGTTGTAAGGTATACAGAAAAAGATTCAATCATTTAGAGAAGATAGAAAAACCATAAAAAATTCCTACTAAAGATGACTTCCCCAAATTTATTTAAGCTTCAGGCAAAACTAATCAAGAGATGCCTAAAAACCTTTACAGGGACAAAGTTAAGCAGAAAAACCCGCAGGAAAATTTAGCAGAAATCATTAACATTTTCAAAGATCAGAAAACCCTTTTTCTTATGAAATCAATAACCACAATAGTTCAGAGAATTAAATCAGCTAAATCAAATATGCAGAAACTTTGCCTAGCTTTCCAAGCCATTGAGGTGATTCTGAACTGTGCAGATAAAGATTAATTCGCAGCTTCTCTCAAGACAAGCCTAGGCGAGCGGCAGAAATTCTCAAGTTGCAGATCCTCACATCGTGGGCCACGTTTACTTCTCTTCTAGAGACTTTGCACTAGGTGCAAAAAGTACGTTCCATCTTACTGGATTCAACTCATCATTAAAGACACCCTACATATAATGTATTGGTAAAGGCCGCACTAGGCCGATTGCCTCTTAATTGTGTTATGACATAGACATAAGTAGTGGAATATAATAAAGTATAATCAATTTATAGTTTGAGTATTTACTTTCTGTTTTGTGTACTTTTAATGGTAGCATTCATTAATGACAGCATGCGATTACATAATGTAGAAATTATAGCAATTACATAATGTAGGAAATGTAGAAATAAAACCAAATGGCGCGAAAAGTAAAGGAAAAAGGGCGGGAGCAATCTGTGGTCTCTAACTCGTCACTGCGAGGTGTGGTTAGGTTTGAGTTCTAGTGGCAGGAGCGAAATTGGGTGTGGTTAGCGAACTCAATCTTTCTAAGCCACGACTCCTTGTGCTACCCGTGTAAAACACGGCGACACGCTAAGTATACATTTGCAACTGCTTACCAGTACTGACGTAAAAACATTATTAAATGGAGTTTATATTGCCGTGCAATGCGTGTCCGGGTCACCAATAAACTTTATTAAAAATAAAATAGTTTCTTGCTATGCAATGGAGACTATTTTTAATATCATGGAAATGGTATAGTAAGAGTAAACTGTCAGAACAGTTTTTTCACATAGCTTTGAAGCAGTGTGCACCACTCATGGTATATTCAGTGATTCTCATTAAGATAATATTTTCCAGTATAAGTATCATTGGACATTCTTATTTTACAGTATTTTAAAGTATGTATTTTACAATATGTGAAAGAATATATATTTAAATAGAATATATATATTAACGGAATTAAATGTTACACTTTTCCCAGAACAGTTTTAATTTGAATGAAATATTTTCACAAGTTTTCCCTAATTACATTAGAAAGATATCTGAAGGTAATTATTCGATTTTATTCAGTTAATGATTACAAAAATTAAAGTTTATTGTATTATTAATATTGTAATCACGCATTATCTCTTTTCTGTTTCCAGAGCTTCTTTCTGAAATGCTTAAAAATATGACATGATTTTTAGCTTCTCAGGCATCTTTTAAATAAAAAATCATAGTAATTCTACAATTAATGCTCTCTTTGGTTCATTTCAAATTAGAGAAGTTAAATATTGGAGCAGATTTCTGATTTCCATGTGCAAATTTTATAATAACAATTCTGATTGGGATAAAGGGAGTTTGTTAATATTAAATTGCAATATTAACTTTTAACTGAATTATTATATTATTGTAATAATAACTATTTTCATATTAACTTTTAACTGAATAATAATATATAAGTTGCACTATTAACTTTTAACTGAAGTATTATAAAATGCAAGCAAATAATTCTTTTAATTACTTAATCAAAAATATTTTTGGCCTTTAAAAATTGCTTTAAAAGTTTTATATATAATTTATTTATTATTTTTATTTAGTTATTTATTTTTGTCAACAGAATTTCAGCTTATGTTTATAATAAAATATCAAATTATATTTAATAACTAGATTTCTTCACAGTAACGTTCCCAGGAGGTTAACAAATAAATGAATCTTTCATTTGAAATATTTCACTAAAGTGAAAGGCAAGTACACGCTTTTTACAAGGATAATTGTATAAATACACATATATATTTAATTTCTTTTTAATTTTCTGTGTAACCGCTATATTGTTATGGATTTGGTACTTAAATAGCTAATGTTAGGATAATTCTTTAAATGATATAAATTTTGTGCATTCTGAGTTATAATATGAGGCTTTGACATTCAGAGTGTCCTTATAGTCAAAATGATATAAATTTTGTGCATTCAGAGTGTCCTTATAGTCAAATTTTGTGTGCATTCCGAGTGTCGTTATAGTGGAATGCAGATTCTGATTTATAATATGAAGGATGAGATGTGAATTTCTCTCTTGCGACGACGACTGTTCTTCTTGATTTTTGGTGAATATTATTTTTGCTTGTTCTTCTCGATATGGCCAGTAATAGCAAACCACCAGATAGAGGCAAAATTCCTTGGCATGCAACTTTCAGCGATTATGATAGCGATAATGATTCTACTTATTCGAATTATTCAAGAAAATCGACTACATCCAAAGAGATGCCTGTAATTGCTTCAGATGACCCGGCGCTTCAAAGTATACTAATTTCTACTACGAAAAGTAAACCCCAGAGAAAAGAAAAGAAAACTGCAGGAAGTCCTAAGAAAATAGCCGATAATACTAAGAAATTCAAACCCTCCGCTTCAAATTTTGAAGCAGTAGTTAACAAACACAGAAAAGTTTTTCCTAATTTAACAGAAGCTATCTCGCAAGAATATTTTAATACTCAGCTTCCGACTAACCCAAAAGATCTCTCACTCAAATTAGAAAACGAAATCGACGATAAATTAAATTGTTTTGAGTCTATGAAGACATTAACCTCCCCACCAGCGATAGAAATGCGTTCAAAGTTACAAGAAGAAATTCAACAAAAGCAGTTCATTTTAGCAAGTATTCAGAACACCCCGAAGCTCGCAAATTCGAAAACAGATGATAAAACAATAAATCAGAAGGATTGGCAAACTCCAAAGAAAACCGCGAAAATTTCCGAGTCTATCCCACTAGCAGCTATTCCGCAAAATAACAGATTTGAAACTCTTAACGAAAATATCGAAGATATGGAAGTTACAGATGAAACGCAGATGACTACTACACAGAATAAAGCAGAAAATAAAACGAAAATTTCCCCATTAGTCATTCCAGAAAACGATGTTGGTTGGCCTGAAATTGACAAAATGCTCAAAGAGATATGTAAAAACGAATTTGAAGTTACAATCAACGAAGAACAGATTTTCCTTTACACTACCACCGAAGCCGATTATAAAGCTACAGTTGATAAATTCAAGAAAGCAAAGATTAGTTTTCATACGTACCAAATTTCCTCAGCCTCTTCAATTAAAGTTATACTGAAGAATATCCCAAGATCCTACACAGAGCAAGCAATTCATGCAGACTTAGAACGCAGAAGCTTCCCTATAATTAAAGTAAAGCAGTTCATGAAGAAAGCAGAAGACCAAATTATCCATTTACCTATATTTTTCCTTGAACTAAAAAGAAATTCTGCAGGAGAGAAAATTCATCAATTAAACAATATGTTCGGATTCAATATCACAATAGAAAAATATCAGCCCAGAAAACGCCCAATTCAATGTTTCAATTGCCAGGAGTTCGGGCACTCCCAAAATAACTACTTTAAAAAGGTCAGGTGCTGTAAGTGCGGACAAAATCACCGATCCAATACCTGTAAATTAAAATCAGATGAAAAACCAACCAGCATTTACTGTCAAGAAAATCACGTTTCTTCTTATCGTGGTTGTAAGGTATACAGAAAAAGATTCAATCATTTAGAGAAGATAGAAAAACCATAAAAAATTCCTACTAAAGATGACTTCCCCAAATTTATTTAAGCTTCAGGCAAAACTAATCAAGAGATGCCTAAAAACCTTTACAGGGACAAAGTTAAGCAGAAAAACCCGCAGGAAAATTTAGCAGAAATCATTAACATTTTCAAAGATCAGAAAACCCTTTTTCTTATGAAATCAATAACCACAATAGTTCAGAGAATTAAATCAGCTAAATCAAATATGCAGAAACTTTGCCTAGCTTTCCAAGCCATTGAGGTGATTCTGAACTGTGCAGATAAAGATTAATTCGCAGCTTCTCTCAAGACAAGCCTAGGCGAGCGGCAGAAATTCTCAAGTTGCAGATCCTCACATCGTGGGCCACGTTTACTTCTCTTCTAGAGACTCTGCACTAGGTGCAAAAAGTACGTTCCATCTTACTGGATTCAACTCATCATTAAAGACACCCTACATATAATGTATTGGTAAAGGCCGCACTAGGCCGATTGCCTCTTAATTGTGTTATGACATAGACATAAGTAGTGGAATATAATAAAGTATAATCAATTTATAGTTTGAGTATTTACTTTCTGTTTTGTGTACTTTTAATGGTAGCATTCATTAATGACAGCATGCGATTACATAATGTAGAAATTATAGCAATTACATAATGTAGGAAATGTAGAAATAAAACCAAATGGCGCGAAAAGTAAAGGAAAAAGGGCGGGAGCAATCTGTGGTCTCTAACTCGTCACTGCGAGGTGTGGTTAGGTTTGAGTTCTAGTGGCAGGAGCGAAATTGGGTGTGGTTAGCGAACTCAATCTTTCTAAGCCACGACTCCTTGTGCTACCCGTGTAAAACACGGCGACACGCTAAGTATACATTTGCAACTGCTTACCAGTACTGACGTAAAAACATTATTAAATGGAGTTTATATTGCCGTGCAATGCGTGTCCGGGTCACCAATAAACTTTATTAAAAATAAAATAGTTTCTTGCTATGCAATGGAGACTATTTTTAATATCATGGAAATGGTATAGTAAGAGTAAACTGTCAGAACAGTTTTTTCACATAGCTTTGAAGCAGTGTGCACCACTCATGGTATATTCAGTGATTCTCATTAAGATAATATTTTCCAGTATAAGTATCATTGGACATTCTTATTTTACAGTATTTTAAAGTATGTATTTTACAATATGTGAAAGAATATATATTTAAATAGAATATATATATTAACGGAATTAAATGTTACACTTTTCCCAGAACAGTTTTAATTTGAATGAAATATTTTCACAAGTTTTCCCTAATTACATTAGAAAGATATCTGAAGGTAATTATTCGATTTTATTCAGTTAATGATTACAAAAATTAAAGTTTATTGTATTATTAATATTGTAATCACGCATTATCTCTTTTCTGTTTCCAGAGCTTCTTTCTGAAATGCTTAAAAATATGACATGATTTTTAGCTTCTCAGGCATCTTTTAAATAAAAAATCATAGTAATTCTACAATTAATGCTCTCTTTGGTTCATTTCAAATTAGAGAAGTTAAATATTGGAGCAGATTTCTGATTTCCATGTGCAAATTTTATAATAACAATTCTGATTGGGATAAAGGGAGTTTGTTAATATTAAATTGCAATATTAACTTTTAACTGAATTATTATATTATTGTAATAATAACTATTTTCATATTAACTTTTAACTGAATAATAATATATAAGTTGCACTATTAACTTTTAACTGAAGTATTATAAAATGCAAGCAAATAATTCTTTTAATTACTTAATCAAAAATATTTTTGGCCTTTAAAAATTGCTTTAAAAGTTTTATATATAATTTATTTATTATTTTTATTTAGTTATTTATTTTTGTCAACAGAATTTCAGCTTATGTTTATAATAAAATATCAAATTATATTTAATAACTAGATTTCTTCACAGTAACGTTCCCAGGAGGTTAACAAATAAATGAATCTTTCATTTGAAATATTTCACTAAAGTGAAAGGCAAGTACACGCTTTTTACAAGGATAATTGTATAAATACACATATATATTTAATTTCTTTTTAATTTTCTGTGTAACCGCTATATTGTTATGGATTTGGTACTTAAATAGCTAATGTTAGGATAATTCTTTAAATGATATAAATTTTGTGCATTCTGAGTTATAATATGAGGCTTTGACATTCAGAGTGTCCTTATAGTCAAAATGATATAAATTTTGTGCATTCAGAGTGTCCTTATAGTCAAATTTTGTGTGCATTCCGAGTGTCGTTATAGTGGAATGCAGATTCTGATTTATAATATGAAGGATGAGATGTGAATTTCTCTCTTGCGACGACGACTGTTCTTCTTGATTTTTGGTGAATATTATTTTTGCTTGTTCTTCTCGATATGGCCAGTAATAGCAAACCACCAGATAGAGGCAAAATTCCTTGGCATGCAACTTTCAGCGATTATGATAGCGATAATGATTCTACTTATTCGAATTATTCAAGAAAATCGACTACATCCAAAGAGATGCCTGTAATTGCTTCAGATGACCCGGCGCTTCAAAGTATACTAATTTCTACTACGAAAAGTAAACCCCAGAGAAAAGAAAAGAAAACTGCAGGAAGTCCTAAGAAAATAGCCGATAATACTAAGAAATTCAAACCCTCCGCTTCAAATTTTGAAGCAGTAGTTAACAAACACAGAAAAGTTTTTCCTAATTTAACAGAAGCTATCTCGCAAGAATATTTTAATACTCAGCTTCCGACTAACCCAAAAGATCTCTCACTCAAATTAGAAAACGAAATCGACGATAAATTAAATTGTTTTGAGTCTATGAAGACATTAACCTCCCCACCAGCGATAGAAATGCGTTCAAAGTTACAAGAAGAAATTCAACAAAAGCAGTTCATTTTAGCAAGTATTCAGAACACCCCGAAGCTCGCAAATTCGAAAACAGATGATAAAACAATAAATCAGAAGGATTGGCAAACTCCAAAGAAAACCGCGAAAATTTCCGAGTCTATCCCACTAGCAGCTATTCTGCAAAATAACAGATTTGAAACTCTTAACGAAAATATCGAAGATATGGAAGTTACAGATGAAACGCAGATGACTACTACACAGAATAAAGCAGAAAATAAAACGAAAATTTCCCCATTAGTCATTCCAGAAAACGATGTTGGTTGGCCTGAAATTGACAAAATGCTCAAAGAGATATGTAAAAACGAATTTGAAGTTACAATCAACGAAGAACAGATTTTCCTTTACACTACCACCGAAGCCGATTATAAAGCTACAGTTGATAAATTCAAGAAAGCAAAGATTAGTTTTCATACGTACCAAATTTCCTCAGCCTCTTCAATTAAAGTTATACTGAAGAATATCCCAAGATCCTACACAGAGCAAGCAATTCATGCAGACTTAGAACGCAGAAGCTTCCCTATAATTAAAGTAAAGCAGTTCATGAAGAAAGCAGAAGACCAAATTATCCATTTACCTATATTTTTCCTTGAACTAAAAAGAAATTCTGCAGGAGAGAAAATTCATCAATTAAACAATATGTTCGGATTCAATATCACAATAGAAAAATATCAGCCCAGAAAACGCCCAATTCAATGTTTCAATTGCCAGGAGTTCGGGCACTCCCAAAATAACTACTTTAAAAAGGTCAGGTGCTGTAAGTGCGGACAAAATCACCGATCCAATACCTGTAAATTAAAATCAGATGAAAAACCAACCAGCATTTACTGTCAAGAAAATCACGTTTCTTCTTATCGTGGTTGTAAGGTATACAGAAAAAGATTCAATCATTTAGAGAAGATAGAAAAACCATAAAAAATTCCTACTAAAGATGACTTCCCCAAATTTATTTAAGCTTCAGGCAAAACTAATCAAGAGATGCCTAAAAACCTTTACAGGGACAAAGTTAAGCAGAAAAACCCGCAGGAAAATTTAGCAGAAATCATTAACATTTTCAAAGATCAGAAAACCCTTTTTCTTATGAAATCAATAACCACAATAGTTCAGAGAATTAAATCAGCTAAATCAAATATGCAGAAACTTTGCCTAGCTTTCCAAGCCATTGAGGTGATTCTGAACTGTGCAGATAAAGATTAATTCGCAGCTTCTCTCAAGACAAGCCTAGGCGAGCGGCAGAAATTCTCAAGTTGCAGATCCTCACATCGTGGGCCACGTTTACTTCTCTTCTAGAGACTCTGCACTAGGTGCAAAAAGCACGTTCCATCTTACTGGATTCAACTCATCATTAAAGACACCCTACATATAATGTATTGGTAAAGGCCGCACTAGGCCGATTGCCTCTTAATTGTGTTATGACATAGACATAAGTAGTGGAATATAATAAAGTATAATCAATTTATAGTTTGAGTATTTACTTTCTGTTTTGTGTACTTTTAATGGTAGCATTCATTAATGACAGCATGCGATTACATAATGTAGAAATTATAGCAATTACATAATGTAGGAAATGTAGAAATAAAACCAAATGGCGCGAAAAGTAAAGGAAAAAGGGCGGGAGCAATCTGTGGTCTCTAACTCGTCACTGCGAGGTTTGGTTAGGTTTGGGTTCTAGTGGCAGGAGCGAAATTGGGTGTGGTTAGCGAACTCAATCTTTCTAAGCCACGACTCCTTGTGCTACCCGTGTAAAACACGGCGACACGCTAAGTATACATTTGCAACTGCTTACCAGTACTGACGTAAAAACATTATTAAATGGAGTTTATATTGCCGTGCAATGCGTGTCCGGGTCACCAATAAACTTTATTAAAAATAAAATAGTTTCTTGCTATGCAATGGAGACTATTTTTAATATCATGGAAATGGTATAGTAAGAGTAAACTGTCAGAACAGTTTTTTCACATAGCTTTGAAGCAGTGTGCACCACTCATGGTATATTCAGTGATTCTCATTAAGATAATATTTTCCAGTATAAGTATCATTGGACATTCTTATTTTACAGTATTTTAAAGTATGTATTTTACAATATGTGAAAGAATATATATTTAAATAGAATATATATATTAACGGAATTAAATGTTACACTTTTCCCAGAACAGTTTTAATTTGAATGAAATATTTTCACAAGTTTTCCCTAATTACATTAGAAAGATATCTGAAGGTAATTATTCGATTTTATTCAGTTAATGATTACAAAAATTAAAGTTTATTGTATTATTAATATTGTAATCACGCATTATCTCTTTTCTGTTTCCAGAGCTTCTTTCTGAAATGCTTAAAAATATGACATGATTTTTAGCTTCTCAGGCATCTTTTAAATAAAAAATCATAGTAATTCTACAATTAATGCTCTCTTTGGTTCATTTCAAATTAGAGAAGTTAAATATTGGAGCAGATTTCTGATTTCCATGTGCAAATTTTATAATAACAATTCTGATTGGGATAAAGGGGGTTTGTTAATATTAAATTGCAATATTAACTTTTAACTGAATTATTATATTATTGTAATAATAACTATTTTAATATTAACTTTTAACTGAATAATAATATGTAAGTTGCACTATTAACTTTTAACTGAAGTATTATAAAATGCAAGCAAATAATTCTTTTAATTACTTAATCAAAAATATTTTTGGCCTTTAAAAATTGCTTTAAAAGTTTTATAAATAATTTATTTATTATTTTTATTTAGTTATTTATTTTTGTCAACAGAATTTCAGCTTATGTTTATAATAAAATATCAAATTATATTTAGTAACTAGATTTCTTCACAGTAACGTTCCCAGGAGGTTAACAAATAAATGAATCTTTCATTTGAAATATTTCACTAAAGTGAAAGGCAAGTACACGCTTTTTACAAGGATAATTGTATAAATACACATATATATTTAATTTCTTTTTAATTTTCTGTGTAACCGCTATATTGTTATGGATTTGGTACTTAAATAGCTAATGTTAGGATAATTCTTTAAATGATATAAATTTTGTGCATTCTGAGTTATAATATGAGGCTTTGACATTCAGAGTGTCCTTATAGTCAAAATGATATAAATTTTGTGCATTCAGAGTGTCCTTATAGTCAAATTTTGTGTGCATTCTGAGTGTCGTTATAGTGGAATGCAGATTCTGATTTATAATATGAAGGATGAGATGTGAATTTCTCTCTTGCGACGACGACTGTTCTTCTTGATTTTTGGTGAATATTATTTTTGCTTGTTCTTCTCGATATGGCCAGTAATAGCAAACCACCAGATAGAGGCAAAATTCCTTGGCATGCAACTTTCAGCGATTATGATAGCGATAATGATTCTACTTATTCGAATTATTCAAGAAAATCGACTACATCCAAAGAGATGCCTGTAATTGCTTCAGATGACCCGGCGCTTCAAAGTATACTAATTTCTACTACGAAAAGTAAACCCCAGAGAAAAGAAAAGAAAACTGCAGGAAGTCCTAAGAAAATAGCCGATAATACTAAGAAATTCAAACCCTCCGCTTCAAATTTTGAAGCAGTAGTTAACAAACACAGAAAAGTTTTTCCTAATTTAACAGAAGCTATCTCGCAAGAATATTTTAATACTCAGCTTCCGACTAACCCAAAAGATCTCTCACTCAAATTAGAAAACGAAATCGACGATAAATTAAATTGTTTTGAGTCTATGAAGACATTAACCTCCCCACCAGCGATAGAAATGCGTTCAAAGTTACAAGAAGAAATTCAACAAAAGCAGTTCATTTTAGCAAGTATTCAGAACACCCCGAAGCTCGCAAATTCGAAAACAGATGATAAAACAATAAATCAAAAGGATTGGCAAACTCCAAAGAAAACCGCGAAAATTTCCGAGTCTATCCCACTAGAAGCTATTCCGCAAAATAACAGATTTGAAACTCTTAACGAAAATATCGAAGATATGGAAGTTACAGATGAAACGCAGATGACTACTACACAGAATAAAGCAGAAAATAAAACGAAAATTTCCCCATTAGTCATTCCAGAAAACGATGTTGGTTGGCCTGAAATTGACAAAATGCTCAAAGAGATATGTAAAAACGAATTTGAAGTTACAATCAACGAAGAACAGATTTTCCTTTACACTACCACCGAAGCCGATTATAAAGCTACAGTTGATAAATTCAAGAAAGCAAAGATTAGTTTTCATACGTACCAAATTTCCTCAGCCTCTTCAATTAAAGTTATACTGAAGAATATCCCAAGATCCTACACAGAGCAAGCAATTCATGCAGACTTAGAACGCAGAAGCTTCCCTATAATTAAAGTAAAGCAGTTCATGAAGAAAGCAGAAGACCAAATTATCCATTTACCTATATTTTTCCTTGAACTAAAAAGAAATTCTGCAGGAGAGAAAATTCATCAATTAAACAATATGTTCGGATTCAATATCACAATAGAAAAATATCAGCCCAGAAAACGCCCAATTCAATGTTCCAATTGCCAGGAGTTCGGGCACTCCCAAAATAACTACTTTAAAAAGGTCAGGTGCTGTAAGTGCGGACAAAATCACCGATCCAATACCTGTAAATTAAAATCAGATGAAAAACCAGCCAGCATTTACTGTCAAGAAAATCACGTTTCTTCTTATCGTGGTTGTAAGGTATACAGAAAAAGATTCAATCATTTAGAGAAGATAGAAAAACCATAAAAAATTCCTACTAAAGATGACTTCCCCAAATTTATTTAAGCTTCAGGCAAAACTAATCAAGAGATGCCTAAAAACCTTTACAGGGACAAAGTTAAGCAGAAAAACCCGCAGGAAAATTTAGCAGAAATCATTAACATTTTCAAAGATCAGAAAACCCTTTTTCTTATGAAATCAATAACCACAATAGTTCAGAGAATTAAATCAGCTAAATCAAATATGCAGAAACTTTGCCTAGCTTTCCAAGCCATTGAGGTGATTCTGAACTGTGCAGATAAAGATTAATTCGCAGCTTCTCTCAAGACAAGCCTAGGCGAGCGGCAGAAATTCTCAAGTTGCAGATCCTCACATCGTGGGCCACGTTTACTTCTCTTCTAGAGACTCTGCACTAGGTGCAAAAAGTACGTTCCATCTTACTGGATTCAACTCATCATTAAAGACACCCTACATATAATGTATTGGTAAAGGCCGCACTAGGCCGATTGCCTCTTAATTGTGTTATGACATAGACATAAGTAGTGGAATATAATAAAGTATAATCAATTTATAGTTTGAGTATTTACTTTCTGTTTTGTGTTCACAGTACTTTTAATGGTAGCATTCATTAATGACAGCATGCGATTACATAATGTAGAAATTATAGCAATTACATAATGTAGGAAATGTAGAAATAAAACCAAATGGCGCGAAAAGTAAAGGAAAAAGGGCGGGAGCAATCTGTGGTCTCTAACTCGTCACTGCGAGGTGTGGTTAGGTTTGGGTTCTAGTGGCAGGAGCGAAATTGGGTGTGGTTAGCGAACTCAATCTTTCTAAGCCACGACTCCTTGTGCTACCCGTGTAAAACACGGCGACACGCTAAGTATACATTTGCAACTGCTTACCAGTACTGACGTAAAAACATTATTAAATGGAGTTTATATTGCCGTGCAATGCGTGTCCGGGTCACCAATAAACTTTATTAAAAATAAAATAGTTTCTTGCTATGCAATGGAGACTATTTTTAATATCATGGAAATGGTATAGTAAGAGTAAACTGTCAGAACAGTTTTTTCACATAGCTTTGAAGCAGTGTGCACCACTCATGGTATATTCAGTGATTCTCATTAAGATAATATTTTCCAGTATAAGTATCATTGGACATTCTTATTTTACAGTATTTTAAAGTATGTATTTTACAATATGTGAAAGAATATATATTTAAATAGAATATATATATTAACGGAATTAAATGTTACACTTTTCCCAGAACAGTTTTAATTTGAATGAAATATTTTCACAAGTTTTCCCTAATTACATTAGAAAGATATCTGAAGGTAATTATTCGATTTTATTCAGTTAATGATTACAAAAATTAAAGTTTATTGTATTATTAATATTGTAATCACGCATTATCTCTTTTCTGTTTCCAGAGCTTCTTTCTGAAATGCTTAAAAATATGACATGATTTTTAGCTTCTCAGGCATCTTTTAAATAAAAAATCATAGTAATTCTACAATTAATGCTCTCTTTGGTTCATTTCAAATTAGAGAAGTTAAATATTGGAGCAGATTTCTGATTTCCATGTGCAAATTTTATAATAACAATTCTGATTGGGATAAAGGGGGTTTGTTAATATTAAATTGCAATATTAACTTTTAACTGAATTATTATATTATTGTAATAATAACTATTTTAATATTAACTTTTAACTGAATAATAATATATAAGTTGCACTATTAACTTTTAACTGAAGTATTATAAAATGCAAGCAAATAATTCTTTTAATTACTTAATCAAAAAATTTTTTGGCCTTTAAAAATTGCTTTAAAAGTTTTATAAATAATTTATTTATTATTTTTATTTAGTTATTTATTTTTGTCAACAGAATTTCAGCTTATGTTTATAATAAAATATCAAATTATATTTAATAACTAGATTTCTTCACAGTAACGTTCCCAGGAGGTTAACAAATAAATGAATCTTTCATTTGAAATATTTCACTAAAGTGAAAGGCAAGTACACGCTTTTTACAAGGATAATTGTATAAATACACATATATATTTAATTTCTTTTTAATTTTCTGTGTAACCGCTATATTGTTATGGATTTGGTACTTAAATAGCTAATGTTAGGATAATTCTTTAAATGATATAAATTTTGTGCATTCTGAGTTATAATATGAGGCTTTGACATTCAGAGTGTCCTTATAGTCAAAATGATATAAATTTTGTGCATTCAGAGTGTCCTTATAGTCAAATTTTGTGTGCATTCCGAGTGTCGTTATAGTGGAATGCAGATTCTGATTTATAATATGAAGGATGAGATGTGAATTTCTCTCTTGCGACGACGACTGTTCTTCTTGATTTTTGGTGAATATTATTTTTGCTTGTTCTTCTCGATATGGCCAGTAATAGCAAACCACCAGATAGAGGCAAAATTCCTTGGCATGCAACTTTCAGCGATTATGATAGCGATAATGATTCTACTTATTCGAATTATTCAAGAAAATCGACTACATCCAAAGAGATGCCTGTAATTGCTTCAGATGACCCGGCGCTTCAAAGTATACTAATTTCTACTACGAAAAGTAAACCCCAGAGAAAAGAAAAGAAAACTGCAGGAAGTCCTAAGAAAATAGCCGATAATACTAAGAAATTCAAACCCTCCGCTTCAAATTTTGAAGCAGTAGTTAACAAACACAGAAAAGTTTTTCCTAATTTAACAGAAGCTATCTCGCAAGAATATTTTAATACTCAGCTTCCGACTAACCCAAAAGATCTCTCACTCAAATTAGAAAACGAATTCGACGATAAATTAAATTGTTTTGAGTCTATGAAGACATTAACCTCCCCACCAGCGATAGAAATGCGTTCAAAGTTACAAGAAGAAATTCAACAAAAGCAGTTCATTTTAGCAAATATTCAGAACACCCCGAAGCTCGCAAATTCGAAAACAGATGATAAAACAATAAATCAGAAGGATTGGCAAACTCCAAAGAAAACCGCGAAAATTTCCGAGTCTATCCCACTAGCAGCTATTCCGCAAAATAACAGATTTGAAACTCTTAACGAAAATATCGAAGATATGGAAGTTACAGATGAAACGCAGATGACTACTACACAGAATAAAGCAGAAAATAAAACGAAAATTTCCCCATTAGTCATTCCAGAAAACGATGTTGGTTGGCCTGAAATTGACAAAATGCTCAAAGAGATATGTAAAAACGAATTTGAAGTTACAATCAACGAAGAACAGATTTTCCTTTACACTACCACCGAAGCCGATTATAAAGCTACAGTTGATAAATTCAAGAAAGCAAAGATTAGTTTTCATACGTACCAAATTTCCTCAGCCTCTTCAATTAAAGTTATACTGAAGAATATCCCAAGATCCTACACAGAGCAAGCAATTCATGCAGACTTAGAACGCAGAAGCTTCCCTATAATTAAAGTAAAGCAGTTCATGAAGAAAGCAGAAGACCAAATTATCCATTTACCTATATTTTTCCTTGAACTAAAAAGAAATTCTGCAGGAGAGAAAATTCATCAATTAAACAATATGTTCGGATTCAATATCACAATAGAAAAATATCAGCCCAGAAAACGCCCAATTCAATGTTTCAATTGCCAGGAGTTCGGGCACTCCCAAAATAACTACTTTAAAAAGGTCAGGTGCTGTAAGTGCGGACAAAATCACCGATCCAATACCTGTAAATTAAAATCAGATGAAAAACCAACCAGCATTTACTGTCAAGAAAATCACGTTTCTTCTTATCGTGGTTGTAAGGTATACAGAAAAAGATTCAATCATTTAGAGAAGATAGAAAAACCATAAAAAATTCCTACTAAAGATGACTTCCCCAAATTTATTTAAGCTTCAGGCAAAACTAATCAAGAGATGCCTAAAAACCTTTACAGGGACAAAGTTAAGCAGAAAAACCCGCAGGAAAATTTAGCAGAAATCATTAACATTTTCAAAGATCAGAAAACCCATTTTCTTATGAAATCAATAACCACAATAGTTCAGAGAATTAAATCAGCTAAATCAAATATGCAGAAACTTTGCCTAGCTTTCCAAGCCATTGAGGTGATTCTGAACTGGGCAGATAAAGATTAATTCGCAGCTTCTCTCAAGACAAGCATAGGCGAGCGGCAGAAATTCTCAAGTTGCAGATCCTCATGACATAGACATAAGTAGTGGAATATAATAAAGTATAATCAATTTATAGTTTGAGTATTTACTTTCTGTTTTGTGTTCACAGTACTTTTAATGGTAGCATTCATTAATGACAGCATGCGATTACATAATGTAGAAATTATAGCAATTACATAATGTAGGAAATGTAGAAATAAAACCAAATGGCGCGAAAAGTAAAGGAAAAAGGGCGGGAGCAATCTGTGGTCTCTAACTCGTCACTGCGAGGTGTGGTTAGGTTTGGGTTCTAGTGGCAGGAGCGAAATTGGGTGTGGTTAGCGAACTCAATCTTTCTAAGCCACGACTCCTTGTGCTACCCGTGTAAAACACGGCGACACGCTAAGTATACATTTGCAACTGCTTACCAGTACTGACGTAAAAACATTATTAAATGGAGTTTATATTGCCGTGCAATGCGTGTCCGGGTCACCAATAAACTTTATTAAAAATAAAATAGTTTCTTGCTATGCAATGGAGACTATTTTTAATATCATGGAAATGGTATAGTAAGAGTAAACTGTCAGAACAGTTTTTTCACATAGCTTTGAAGCAGTGTGCACCACTCATGGTATATTCAGTGATTCTCATTAAGATAATATTTTCCAGTATAAGTATCATTGGACATTCTTATTTTACAGTATTTTAAAGTATGTATTTTACAATATGTGAAAGAATATATATTTAAATAGAATATATATATTAACGGAATTAAATGTTACACTTTTCCCAGAACAGTTTTAATTTGAATGAAATATTTTCACAAGTTTTCCCTAATTACATAAGAAAGATATCTGAAGGTAATTATTCGATTTTATTCAGTTAATGATTACAAAAATTAAAGTTTATTGTATTATTAATATTGTAATCACGCATTATCTCTTTTCTGTTTCCAGAGCTTCTTTCTGAAATGCTTAAAAATATGACATGATTTTTAGCTTCTCAGGCATCTTTTAAATAAAAAATCATAGTAATTCTACAATTAATGCTCTCTTTGGTTCATTTCAAATTAGAGAAGTTAAATATTGGAGCAGATTTCTGATTTCCATGTGCAAATTTTATAATAACAATTCTGATTGGGATAAAGGGGGTTTGTTAATATTAAATTGCAATATTAACTTTTAACTGAATTATTATATTATTGTAATAATAACTATTTTAATATTAACTTTTAACTGAATAATAATATATAAGTTGCACTATTAACTTTTAACTGAAGTATTATAAAATGCAAGCAAATAATTCTTTTAATTACTTAATCAAAAAATTTTTTGGCCTTTAAAAATTGCTTTAAAAGTTTTATAAATAATTTATTTATTATTTTTATTTAGTTATTTATTTTTGTCAACAGAATTTCAGCTTATGTTTATAATAAAATATCAAATTATATTTAATAACTAGATTTCTTCACAGTAACGTTCCCAGGAGGTTAACAAATAAATGAATCTTTCATTTGAAATATTTCACTAAAGTGAAAGGCAAGTACACGCTTTTTACAAGGATAATTGTATAAATACACATATATATTTAATTTCTTTTTAATTTTCTGTGTAACCGCTATATTGTTATGGATTTGGTACTTAAATAGCTAATGTTAGGATAATTCTTTAAATGATATAAATTTTGGGCATTCTGAGTTATAATATGAGGCTTTGACATTCAGAGTGTCCTTATAGTCAAAATGATATAAATTTTGTGCATTCAGAGTGTCCTTATAGTCAAATTTTGTGTGCATTCCGAGTGTCGTTATAGTGGAATGCAGATTCTGATTTATAATATGAAGGATGAGATGTGAATTTCTCTCTTGCGACGACGACTGTTCTTCTTGATTTTTGGTGAATATTATTTTTGCTTGTTCTTCTCGATATGGCCAGTAATAGCAAACCACCAGATAGAGGCAAAATTCCTTGGCATGCAACTTTCAGCGATTATGATAGCGATAATGATTCTACTTATTCGAATTATTCAAGAAAATCGACTACATCCAAAGAGATGCCTGTAATTGCTTCAGATGACCCGGCGCTTCAAAGTATACTAATTTCTACTACGAAAAGTAAACCCCAGAGAAAAGAAAAGAAAACTGCAGGAAGTCCTAAGAAAATAGCCGATAATACTAAGAAATTCAAACCCTCCGCTTCAAATTTTGAAGCAGTAGTTAACAAACACAGAAAAGTTTTTCCTAATTTAACAGAAGCTATCTCGCAAGAATATTTTAATACTCAGCTTCCGACTAACCCAAAAGATCTCTCACTCAAATTAGAAAACGAAATCGACGATAAATTAAATTGTTTTGAGTCTATGAAGACATTAACCTCCCCACCAGCGATAGAAATGCGTTCAAAGTTACAAGAAGAAATTCAACAAAAGCAGTTCATTTTAGCAAATATTCAGAACACCCCGAAGCTCGCAAATTCGAAAACAGATGATAAAACAATAAATCAGAAGGATTGGCAAACTCCAAAGAAAACCGCGAAAATTTCCGAGTCTATCCCACTAGCAGCTATTCCGCAAAATAACAGATTTGAAACTCTTAACGAAAATATCGAAGATATGGAAGTTACAGATGAAACGCAGATGACTACTACACAGAATAAAGCAGAAAATAAAACGAAAATTTCCCCATTAGTCATTCCAGAAAACGATGTTGGTTGGCCTGAAATTGACAAAATGCTCAAAGAGATATGTAAAAACGAATTTGAAGTTACAATCAACGAAGAACAGATTTTCCTTTACACTACCACCGAAGCCGATTATAAAGCTACAGTTGATAAATTCAAGAAAGCAAAGATTAGTTTTCATACGTACCAAATTTCCTCAGCCTCTTCAATTAAAGTTATACTGAAGAATATCCCAAGATCCTACACAGAGCAAGCAATTCATGCAGACTTAGAACGCAGAAGCTTCCCTATAATTAAAGTAAAGCAGTTCATGAAGAAAGCAAACCAAATTATCCATTTACCTATATTTTTCCTTGAACTAAAAAGAAATTCTGCAGGAGAGAAAATTCATCAATTAAACAATATGTTCGGATTCAATATCACAATAGAAAAATATCAGCCCAGAAAACGCCCAATTCAATGTTTCAATTGCCAGGAGTTCGGGCACTCCCAAAATAACTACTTTAAAAGGGTCAGGTGCTGTAAGTGCGGACAAAATCACCGATCCAATACCTGTAAATTAAAATCAGATGAAAAACCAACCAGCATTTACTGTCAAGAAAATCACGTTTCTTCTTATCGTGGTTGTAAGGTATACAGAAAAAGATTCAATCATTTAGAGAAGATAGAAAAACCATAAAAAATTCCTACTAAAGATGACTTCCCCAAATTTATTTAAGCTTCAGGCAAAACTAATCAAGAGACGCCTAAAAACCTTTACAGGGACAAAGTTAAGCAGAAAAACCCGCAGGAAAATTTAGCAGAAATCATTAACATTTTCAAAGATCAGAAAACCCTTTTTCTTATGAAATCAATAACCACAATAGTTCAGAGAATTAAATCAGCTAAATCAAATATGCAGAAACTTTGCCTAGCTTTCCAAGCCATTGAGGTGATTCTGAACTGTGCAGATAAAGATTAATTCGCAGCTTCTCTCAAGACAAGCATAGGCGAGCGGCAGAAATTCTCAAGTTGCAGATCCTCATGACATAGACATAAGTAGTGGAATATAATAAAGTATAATCAATTTATAGTTTGAGTATTTACTTTCTGTTTTGTGTTCACAGTACTTTTAATGGTAGCATTCGTTAATGACAGCATGCGATTACATAATGTAGAAATTATAGCAATTACATAATGTAGGAAATGTAGAAATAAAACCAAATGGCGCGAAAAGTAAAGGAAAAAGGGCGGGAGCAATCTGTGGTCTCTAACTCGTCACTGCGAGGTGTGGTTAGGTTTGGGTTCTAGTGGCAGGAGCGAAATTGGGTGTGGTTAGCGAACTCAATCTTTCTAAGCCACGACTCCTTGTGCTACCCGTGTAAAACACGGCGACACGCTAAGTATACATTTGCAACTGCTTACCAGTACTGACGTAAAAACATTATTAAATGGAGTTTATATTGCCGTGCAATGCGTGTCCGGGTCACCAATAAACTTTATTAAAAATAAAATAGTTTCTTGCTATGCAATGGAGACTATTTTTAATATCATGGAAATGGTATAGTAAGAGTAAACTGTCAGAACAGTTTTTTCACATAGCTTTGAAGCAGTGTGCACCACTCATGGTATATTCAGTGATTCTCATTAAGATAATATTTTCCAGTATAAGTATCATTGGACATTCTTATTTTACAGTATTTTAAAGTATGTATTTTACAATATGTGAAAGAATATATATTTAAATAGAATATATATATTAACGGAATTAAATGTTACACTTTTCCCAGAACAGTTTTAATTTGAATGAAATATTTTCACAAGTTTTCCCTAATTACATTAGAAAGATATCTGAAGGTAATTATTCGATTTTATTCAGTTAATGATTACAAAAATTAAAGTTTATTGTATTATTAATATTGTAATCACGCATTATCTCTTTTCTGTTTCCAGAGCTTCTTTCTGAAATGCTTAAAAATATGACATGATTTTTAGCTTCTCAGGCATCTTTTAAATAAAAAATCATAGTAATTCTACAATTAATGCTCTCTTTGGTTCATTTCAAATTAGAGAAGTTAAATATTGGAGCAGATTTCTGATTTCCATGTGCAAATTTTATAATAACAATTCTGATTGGGATAAAGGGGGTTTGTTAATATTAAATTGCAATATTAACTTTTAACTGAATTATTATATTATTGTAATAATAACTATTTTAATATTAACTTTTAACTGAATAATAATATATAAGTTGCACTATTAACTTTTAACTGAAGTATTATAAAATGCAAGCAAATAATTCTTTTAATTACTTAATCAAAAAATTTTTTGGCCTTTAAAAATTGCTTTAAAAGTTTTATAAATAATTTATTTATTATTTTTATTTAGTTATTTATTTTTGTCAACAGAATTTCAGCTTATGTTTATAATAAAATATCAAATTATATTTAATAACTAGATTTCTTCACAGTAACGTTCCCAGGAGGTTAACAAATAAATGAATCTTTCATTTGAAATATTTCACTAAAGTGAAAGGCAAGTACACGCTTTTTACAAGGATAATTGTATAAATACACATATATATTTAATTTCTTTTTAATTTTCTGTGTAACCGCTATATTGTTATGGATTTGGTACTTAAATAGCTAATGTTAGGATAATTCTTTAAATGATATAAATTTTGTGCATTCTGAGTTGTAATATGAGGCTTTGACATTCAGAGTGTCCTTATAGTCAAAATGATATAAATTTTGTGCATTCAGAGTGTCCTTATAGTCAAATTTTGTGTGCATTCCGAGTGTCGTTATAGTGGAATGCAGATTCTGATTTATAATATGAAGGATGAGATGTGAATTTCTCTCTTGCGACGACGACTGTTCTTCTTGATTTTTGGTGAATATTATTTTTGCTTGTTCTTCTCGATATGGCCAGTAATAGCAAACCACCAGATAGAGGCAAAATTCCTTGGCATGCAACTTTCAGCGATTATGATAGCGATAATGATTCTACTTATTCGAATTATTCAAGAAAATCGACTACATCCAAAGAGATGCCTGTAATTGCTTCAGATGACCCGGCGCTTCAAAGTATACTAATTTCTACTACGAAAAGTAAACCCCAGAGAAAAGAAAAGAAAACTGCAGGAAGTCCTAAGAAAATAGCCGATAATACTAAGAAATTCAAACCCTCCGCTTCAAATTTTGAAGCAGTAGTTAACAAACACAGAAAAGTTTTTCCTAATTTAACAGAAGCTATCTCGCAAGAATATTTTAATACTCAGCTTCCGACTAACCCAAAAGATCTCTCACTCAAATTAGAAAACGAAATCGACGATAAATTAAATTGTTTTGAGTCTATGAAGACATTAACCTCCCCACCAGCGATAGAAATGCGTTCAAAGTTACAAGAAGAAATTCAACAAAAGCAGTTCATTTTAGCAAATATTCAGAACACCCCGAAGCTCGCAAATTCGAAAACAGATGATAAAACAATAAATCAGAAGGATTGGCAAACTCCAAAGAAAACCGCGAAAATTTCCGAGTCTATCCCACTAGCAGCTATTCCGCAAAATAACAGATTTGAAACTCTTAACGAAAATATCGAAGATATGGAAGTTACAGATGAAACGCAGATGACTACTACACAGAATAAAGCAGAAAATAAAACGAAAATTTCCCCATTAGTCATTCCAGAAAACGATGTTGGTTGGCCTGAAATTGACAAAATGCTCAAAGAGATATGTAAAAACGAATTTGAAGTTACAATCAACGAAGAACAGATTTTCCTTTACACTACCACCGAAGCCGATTATAAAGCTACAGTTGATAAATTCAAGAAAGCAAAGATTAGTTTTCATACGTACCAAATTTCCTCAGCCTCTTCAATTAAAGTTATACTGAAGAATATCCCAAGATCCTACACAGAGCAAGCAATTCATGCAGGCTTAGAACGCAGAAGCTTCCCTATAATTAAAGTAAAGCAGTTCATGAAGAAAGCAGACCAAATTATCCATTTACCTATATTTTTCCTTGAACTAAAAAGAAATTCTGCAGGAGAGAAAATTCATCAATTAAACAATATGTTCGGATTCAATATCACAATAGAAAAATATCAGCCCAGAAAACGCCCAATTCAATGTTTCAATTGCCAGGAGTTCGGGCACTCCCAAAATAACTAATTTAAAAAGGTCAGGTGCTGTAAGTGCGGACAAAATCACCGATCCAATACCTGTAAATTAAAATCAGATGAAAAACCAACCAGCATTTACTGTCAAGAAAATCACGTTTCTTCTTATCGTGGTTGTAAGGTATACAGAAAAAGATTCAATCATTTAGAGAAGATAGAAAAACCATAAAAAATTCCTACTAAAGATGACTTCCCCAAATTTATTTAAGCTTCAGGCAAAACTAATCAAGAGACGCCTAAAAACCTTTACAGGGACAAAGTTAAGCAGAAAAACCCGCAGGAAAATTTAGCAGAAATCATTAACATTTTCAAAGATCAGAAAACCCTTTTTCTTATGAAATCAATAACCACAATAGTTCAGAGAATTAAATCAGCTAAATCAAATATGCAGAAACTTTGCCTAGCTTTCCAAGCCATTGAGGTGATTCTGAACTGTGCAGATAAAGATTAATTCGCAGCTTCTCTCAAGACAAGCGTAGGCGAGCGGCAGAAATTCTCAAGTTGCAGATCCTCACATCGTGGGCCACGTTTACTTCTCTTCTAGGGACTCTGCACTAGGTGCAAAAAGTACGTTCCATCTTACTGGATTCAACTCATCATTAAAGACACCCTACATATAATGTATTGGTAAAGGCCGCACTAGGCCGATTGCCTCTTAATTGTGTTATGACATAGACATAAGTAGTGGAATATAATAAAGTATAATCAATTTATAGTTTGAGTATTTACTTTCTGTTTTGTGTTCACAGTACTTTTAATGGTAGCATTCATTAATGACAGCATGCGATTACATAATGTAGAAATTATAGCAATTACATAATGTAGGAAATGTAGAAATAAAACCAAATGGCGCGAAAAGTAAAGGAAAAAGGGCGGGAGCAATCTGTGGTCTCTAACTCGTCACTGCGAGGTGTGGTTAGGTTTGGGTTCTAGTGGCAGGAGCGAAATTGGGTGTGGTTAGCGAACTCAATCTTTCTAAGCCACGACTCCTTGTGCTACCCGTGTAAAACACGGCGACACGCTAAGTATACATTTGCAACTGCTTACCAGTACTGACGTAAAAACATTATTAAATGGAGTTTATATTGCCGTGCAATGCGTGTCCGGGTCACCAATAAACTTTATTAAAAATAAAATAGTTTCTTGCTATGCAATGGAGACTATTTTTAATATCATGGAAATGGTATAGTAAAAGTAAACTGTCAGAACAGTTTTTTCACATAGCTTTGAAGCAGTGTGCACCACTCATGGTATATTCAGTGATTCTCATTAAGATAATATTTTCCAGTATAAGTATCATTGGACATTCTTATTTTACAGTATTTTAAAGTATGTATTTTACAATATGTGAAAGAATATATATTTAAATAGAATATATATATTAACGGAATTAAATGTTACACTTTTCCCAGAACAGTTTTAATTTGAATGAAATATTTTCACAAGTTTTCCCTAATTACATTAGAAAGATATCTGAAGGTAATTATTCGATTTTATTCAGTTAATGATTACAAAAATTAAAGTTTATTGTATTATTAATATTGTAATCACGCATTATCTCTTTTCTGTTTCCAGAGCTTCTTTCTGAAATGCTTAAAAATATGACATGATTTTTAGCTTCTCAGGCATCTTTTAAATAAAAAATCATAGTAATTCTACAATTAATGCTCTCTTTGGTTCATTTCAAATTAGAGAAGTTAAATATTGGAGCAGATTTCTGATTTCCATGTGCAAATTTTATAATAACAATTCTGATTGGGATAAAGGGGGTTTGTTAATATTAAATTGCAATATTAACTTTTAACTGAATTATTATATTATTGTAATAATAACTATTTTAATATTAACTTTTAACTGAATAATAATATATAAGTTGCACTATTAACTTTTAACTGAAGTATTATAAAATGCAAGCAAATAATTCTTTTAATTACTTAATCAAAAATATTTTTGGCCTTTAAAAATTGCTTTAAAAGTTTTATAAATAATTTATTTATTATTTTTATTTAGTTATTTATTTTTGTCAACAGAATTTCAGCTTATGTTTATAATAAAATATCAAATTATATTTAATAACTAGATTTCTTCACAGTAACGTTCCCAGGAGGTTAACAAATAAATGAATCTTTCATTTGAAATATTTCACTAAAGTGAAAGGCAAGTACACGCTTTTTACAAGGATAATTGTATAAATACACATATATATTTAATTTCTTTTTAATTTTCTGTGTAACCGCTATATTGTTATGGAATTGGTACTTAAATAGCTAATGTTAGGATAATTCTTTAAATGATATAAATTTTGTGCATTCTGAGTTATAATATGAGGCTTTGACATTCAGAGTGTCCTTATAGTCAAAATGATATAAATTTTGTGCATTCAGAGTGTCCTTATAGTCAAATTTTGTGTGCATTCTGAGTGTCGTTATAGTGGAATGCAGATTCTGATTTATAATATGAAGGATGAGATGTGAATTTCTCTCTTGCGACGACGACTGTTCTTCTTGATTTTTGGTGAATATTATTTTTGCTTGTTCTTCTCGATATGGCCAGTAATAGCAAACCACCAGATAGAGGCAAAATTCCTTGGCATGCAACTTTCAGCGATTATGATAGCGATAATGATTCTACTTATTCGAATTATTCAAGAAAATCGACTACATCCAAAGAGATGCCTGTAATTGCTTCAGATGACCCGGCGCTTCAAAGTATACTAATTTCTACTACGAAAAGTAAACCCCAGAGAAAAGAAAAGAAAACTGCAGGAAGTCCTAAGAAAATAGCCGATAATACTAAGAAATTCAAACCCTCCG
This sequence comes from Stegodyphus dumicola, assembly GCF_044657685.1. Lineage (NCBI taxonomy): Eukaryota > Metazoa > Arthropoda > Arachnida > Araneae > Eresidae > Stegodyphus > Stegodyphus dumicola. The sequence continues at coordinate 150,892,738 of NC_140778.1, forward strand.
CTTCAAATTTTGAAGCAGTAGTTAACAAACACAGAAAAGTTTTTCCTAATTTAACAGAAGCTATCTCGCAAGAATATTTTAATACTCAGCTTCCGACTAACCCAAAAGATCTCTCACTCAAATTAGAAAACGAAATCGACGATAAATTAAATTGTTTTGAGTCTATGAAGACATTAACCTCCCCACCAGCGATAGAAATGCGTTCAAAGTTACAAGAAGAAATTCAACAAAAGCAGTTCATTTTAGCAAATATTCAGAACACCCCGAAGCTCGCAAATTCGAAAACAGATGATAAAACAATAAATCAGAAGGATTGGCAAACTCCAAAGAAAACCGCGAAAATTTCCGAGTCTATCCCACTAGCAGCTATTCCGCAAAATAACAGATTTGAAACTCTTAACGAAAATATCGAAGATATGGAAGTTACAGATGAAACGCAGATGACTACTACACAGAATAAAGCAGAAAATAAAACGAAAATTTCCCCATTAGTCATTCCAGAAAACGATGTTGGTTGGCCTGAAATTGACAAAATGCTCAAAGAGATATGTAAAAACGAATTTGAAGTTACAATCAACGAAGAACAGATTTTCCTTTACACTACCACCGAAGCCGATTATAAAGCTACAGTTGATAAATTCAAGAAAGCAAAGATTAGTTTTCATACGTACCAAATTTCCTCAGCCTCTTCAATTAAAGTTATACTGAAGAATATCCCAAGATCCTACACAGAGCAAGCAATTCATGCAGACTTAGAACGCAGAAGCTTCCCTATAATTAAAGTAAAGCAGTTCATGAAGAAAGCAGAAGACCAAATTATCCATTTACCTATATTTTTCCTTGAACTAAAAAGAAATTCTGCAGGAGAGAAAATTCATCAATTAAACAATATGTTCGGATTCAATATCACAATAGAAAAATATCAGCCCAGAAAACGCCCAATTCAATGTTTCAATTGCCAGGAGTTCGGGCACTCCCAAAATAACTACTTTAAAAAGGTCAGGTGCTGTAAGTGCGGACAAAATCACCGATCCAATACCTGTAAATTAAAATCAGATGAAAAACCAACCAGCATTTACTGTCAAGAAAATCACGTTTCTTCTTATCGTGGTTGTAAGGTATACAGAAAAAGATTCAATCATTTAGAGAAGATAGAAAAACCATAAAAAATTCCTACTAAAGATGACTTCCCCAAATTTATTTAAGCTTCAGGCAAAACTAATCAAGAGACGCCTAAAAACCTTTACAGGGACAAAGTTAAGCAGAAAAACCCGCAGGAAAATTTAGCAGAAATCATTAACATTTTCAAAGATCAGAAAACCCTTTTTCTTATGAAATCAATAACCACAATAGTTCAGAGAATTAAATCAGCTAAATCAAATATGCAGAAACTTTGCCTAGCTTTCCAAGCCATTGAGGTGATTCTGAACTGTGCAGATAAAGATTAATTCGCAGCTTCTCTCAAGACAAGCATAGGCGAGCGGCAGAAATTCTCAAGTTGCAGATCCTCATGACATAGACATAAGTAGTGGAATATAATAAAGTATAATCAATTTATAGTTTGAGTATTTACTTTCTGTTTTGTGTTCACAGTACTTTTAATGGTAGCATTCATTAATGACAGCATGCGATTACATAATGTAGAAATTATAGCAATTACATAATGTAGGAAATGTAGAAATAAAACCAAATGGCGCGAAAAGTAAAGGAAAAAGGGCGGGAGCAATCTGTGGTCTCTAACTCGTCACTGCGAGGTGTGGTTAGGTTTGGGTTCTAGTGGCAGGAGCGAAATTGGGTGTGGTTAGCGAACTCAATCTTTCTAAGCCACGACTCCTTGTGCTACCCGTGTAAAACACGGCGACACGCTAAGTATACATTTGCAACTGCTTACCAGTACTGACGTAAAAACATTATTAAATGGAGTTTATATTGCCGTGCAATGCGTGTCCGGGTCACCAATAAACTTTATTAAAAATAAAATAGTTTCTTGCTATGCAATGGAGACTATTTTTAATATCATGGAAATGGTATAGTAAGAGTAAACTGTCAGAACAGTTTTTTCACATAGCTTTGAAGCAGTGTGCACCACTCATGGTATATTCAGTGATTCTCATTAAGATAATATTTTCCAGTATAAGTATCATTGGACATTCTTATTTTACAGTATTTTAAAGTATGTATTTTACAATATGTGAAAGAATATATATTTAAATAGAATATATATATTAACGGAATTAAATGTTACACTTTTCCCAGAACAGTTTTAATTTGAATGAAATATTTTCACAAGTTTTCCCTAATTACATTAGAAAGATATCTGAAGGTAATTATTCGATTTTATTCAGTTAATGATTACAAAAATTAAAGTTTATTGTATTATTAATATTGTAATCACGCATTATCTCTTTTCTGTTTCCAGAGCTTCTTTCTGAAATGCTTAAAAATATGACATGATTTTTAGCTTCTCAGGCATCTTTTAAATAAAAAATCATAGTAATTCTACAATTAATGCTCTCTTTGGTTCATTTCAAATTAGAGAAGTTAAATATTGGAGCAGATTTCTGATTTCCATGTGCAAATTTTATAATAACAATTCTGATTGGGATAAAGGGGGTTTGTTAATATTAAATTGCAATATTAACTTTTAACTGAATTATTATATTATTGTAATAATAACTATTTTAATATTAACTTTTAACTGAATAATAATATATAAGTTGCACTATTAACTTTTAACTGAAGTATTATAAAATGCAAGCAAATAATTCTTTTAATTACTTAATCAAAAATATTTTTGGCCTTTAAAAATTGCTTTAAAAGTTTTATAAATAATTTATTTATTATTTTTATTTAGTTATTTATTTTTGTCAACAGAATTTCAGCTTATGTTTATAATAAAATATCAAATTATATTTAATAACTAGATTTCTTCACAGTAACGTTCCCAGGAGGTTAACAAATAAATGAATCTTTCATTTGAAATATTTCACTAAAGTGAAAGGCAAGTACACGCTTTTTACAAGGATAATTGTATAAATACACATATATATTTAATTTCTTTTTAATTTTCTGTGTAACCGCTATATTGTTATGGATTTGGTACTTAAATAGCTAATGTTAGGATAATTCTTTAAATGATATAAATTTTGTGCATTCTGAGTTATAATATGAGGCTTTGACATTCAGAGTGTCCTTATAGTCAAAATGATATAAATTTTGTGCATTCAGAGTGTCCTTATAGTCAAATTTTGTGTGCATTCTGAGTGTCGTTATAGTGGAATGCAGATTCTGATTTATAATATGAAGGATGAGATGTGAATTTCTCTCTTGCGACGACGACTGTTCTTCTTGATTTTTGGTGAATATTATTTTTGCTTGTTCTTCTCGATATGGCCAGTAATAGCAAACCACCAGATAGAGGCAAAATTCCTTGGCATGCAACTTTCAGCGATTATGATAGCGATAATGATTCTACTTATTCGAATTATTCAAGAAAATCGACTACATCCAAAGAGATGCCTGTAATTGCTTCAGATGACCCGGCGCTTCAAAGTATACTAATTTCTACTACGAAAAGTAAACCCCAGAGAAAAGAAAAGAAAACTGCAGGAAGTCCTAAGAAAATAGCCGATAATACTAAGAAATTCAAACCCTCCGCTTCAAATTTTGAAGCAGTAGTTAACAAACACAGAAAAGTTTTTCCTAATTTAACAGAAGCTATCTCGCAAGAATATTTTAATACTCAGCTTCCGACTAACCCAAAAGATCTCTCACTCAAATTAGAAAACGAAATCGACGATAAATTAAATTGTTTTGAGTCTATGAAGACATTAACCTCCCCACCAGCGATAGAAATGCGTTCAAAGTTACAAGAAGAAATTCAACAAAAGCAGTTCATTATAGCAAGTATTCAGAACACCCCGAAGCTCGCAAATTCGAAAACAGATGATAAAACAATAAATCAAAAGGATTGGCAAACTCCAAAGAAAACCGCGAAAATTTCCGAGTCTATCCCACTAGAAGCTATTCCGCAAAATAACAGATTTGAAACTCTTAACGAAAATATCGAAGATATGGAAGTTACAGATGAAACGCAGATGACTACTACACAGAATAAAGCAGAAAATAAAACGAAAATTTCCCCATTAGTCATTCCAGAAAACGATGTTGGTTGGCCTGAAATTGACAAAATGCTCAAAGAGATATGTAAAAACGAATTTGAAGTTACAATCAACGAAGAACAGATTTTCCTTTACACTACCACCGAAGCCGATTATAAAGCTACAGTTGATAAATTCAAGAAAGCAAAGATTAGTTTTCATATGTACCAAATTTCCTCAGCCTCTTCAATTAAAGTTATACTGAAGAATATCCCAACATCCTACACAGAGCAAGCAATTCATGCAGACTTAGAACGCAGAAGCTTCCCTATAATTAAAGTAAAGCAGTTCATGAAGAAAGCAGAAGACCAAATTATCCATTTACCTATATTTTTCCTTGAACTAAAAAGAAATTCTGCAGGAGAGAAAATTCATCAATTAAACAATATGTTCGGATTCAATATCACAATAGAAAAATATCAGCCCAGAAAACGCCCAATTCAATGTTTCAATTGCCAGGAGTTCGGGCACTCCCAAAATAACTACTTTAACAAGGTCAGGTGCTGTAAGTCCGGACAAAATCACCGATCCAATACCTGTAAATTAAAATCAGATGAAAAACCAACCAGCATTTACTATAAAGAAAATCACGTTTCTTCTTATCGTGGTTGTAAGGTATACAGAAAAAGATTCAATCATTTAGAGAAGATAGAAAAACCATAAAAAATTCCTACTAAAGATGACTTCCCCAAATTTATTTAAGCTTCAGGCAAAACTAATCAAGAAATGCCTAAAAACCTTTACAGGGACAAAGTTGAGCAGAAAAACCCGCAGGAAAATTTAGCAGAAATCATTAACATTTTCAAAGATCAGAAAACCCTTTTTCTTATGAAATCAATAACCACAATAGTTCAGAGAATTAAATCAGCTAAATCAAATATGCAGAAACTTTGCCTAGCTTTCCAAGCCATTGAGGTGATTCTGAACTGTGCAGATAAAGATTAATTCGCAGCTTCTCTCAAGACAAGCCTAGGCGAGCGGCAGAAATTCTCAAGTTGCAGATCCTCACATCGTGGGCCACGTTTACTTCTCTTCTAGAGACTCTGCACTAGGTGCAAAAAGTACGTTCCATCTTACTGGATTCAACTCATCATTAAAGACACCCTACATATAATGTATTGGTAAAGGCCGCACTAGGCCGATTGCCTCTTAATTGTGTTATGACATAGACATAAGTAGTGGAATATAATAAAGTATAATCAATTTATAGTTTGAGTATTTACTTTCTGTTTTGTGTTCACAGTACTTTTAATGGTAGCATTCATTAATGACAGCATGCGATTACATAATGTAGAAATTATAGCAATTACATAATGTAGGAAATGTAGAAATAAAACCAAATGGCGCGAAAAGTAAAGGAAAAAGGGCGGGAGCAATCTGTGGTCTCTAACTCGTCACTGCGAGGTGTGGTTAGGTTTGGGTTCTAGTGGCAGGAGCGAAATTGGGTGTGGTTAGCGAACTCAATCTTTCTAAGCCACGACTCCTTGTGCTACCCGTGTAAAACACGGCGACACGCTAAGTATACATTTGCAACTGCTTACCAGTACTGACGTAAAAACATTATTAAATGGAGTTTATATTGCCGTGCAATGCGTGTCCGGGTCACCAATAAACTTTATTAAAAATAAAATAGTTTCTTGCTATGCAATGGAGACTATTTTTAATATCATGGAAATGGTATAGTAAGAGTAAACTGTCAGAACAGTTTTTTCACATAGCTTTGAAGCAGTGTGCACCACTCATGGTATATTCAGTGATTCTCATTAAGATAATATTTTCCAGTATAAGTATCATTGGACATTCTTATTTTACAGTATTTTAAAGTATGTATTTTACAATATGTGAAAGAATATATATTTAAATAGAATATATATATTAACGGAATTAAATGTTACACTTTTCCCAGAACAGTTTTAATTTGAATGAAATATTTTCACAAGTTTTCCCTAATTACATTAGAAAGATATCTGAAGGTAATTATTCGATTTTATTCAGTTAATGATTACAAAAATTAAAGTTTATTGTATTATTAATATTGTAATCACGCATTATCTCTTTTCTGTTTCCAGAGCTTCTTTCTGAAATGCTTAAAAATATGACATGATTTTTAGCTTCTCAGGCATCTTTTAAATAAAAAATCATAGTAATTCTACAATTAATGCTCTCTTTGGTTCATTTCAAATTAGAGAAGTTAAATATTGGAGCAGATTTCTGATTTCCATGTGCAAATTTTATAATAACAATTCTGATTGGGATAAAGGGGGTTTGTTAATATTAAATTGCAATATTAACTTTTAACTGAATTATTATATTATTGTAATAATAACTATTTTAATATTAACTTTTAACTGAATAATAATATATAAGTTGCACTATTAACTTTTAACTGAAGTATTATAAAATGCAAGCAAATAATTCTTTTAATTACTTAATCAAAAATATTTTTGGCCTTTAAAAATTGCTTTAAAAGTTTTATAAATAATTTATTTATTATTTTTATTTAGTTATTTATTTTTGTCAACAGAATTTCAGCTTATGTTTATAATAAAATATCAAATTATATTTAATAACTAGATTTCTTCACAGTAACGTTCCCAGGAGGTTAACAAATAAATGAATCTTTCATTTGAAATATTTCACTAAAGTGAAAGGCAAGTACACGCTTTTTACAAGGATAATTGTATAAATACACATATATATTTAATTTCTTTTTAATTTTCTGTGTAACCGCTATATTGTTATGGATTTGGTACTTAAATAGCTAATGTTAGGATAATTCTTTAAATGATATAAATTTTGTGCATTCTGAGTTATAATATGAGGCTTTGACATTCAGAGTGTCCTTATAGTCAAAATGATATAAATTTTGTGCATTCAGAGTGTCCTTATAGTCAAATTTTGTGTGCATTCTGAGTGTCGTTATAGTGGAATGCAGATTCTGATTTATAATATGAAGGATGAGATGTGAATTTCTCTCTTGCGACGACGACTGTTCTTCTTGATTTTTGGTGAATATTATTTTTGCTTGTTCTTCTCGATATGGCCAGTAATAGCAAACCACCAGATAGAGGCAAAATTCCTTGGCATGCAACTTTCAGCGATTATGATAGCGATAATGATTCTACTTATTCGAATTATTCAAGAAAATCGACTACATCCAAAGAGATGCCTGTAATTGCTTCAGATGACCCGGCGCTTCAAAGTATACTAATTTCTACTACGAAAAGTAAACCCCAGAGAAAAGAAAAGAAAACTGCAGGAAGTCCTAAGAAAATAGCCGATAATACTAAGAAATTCAAACCCTCCGCTTCAAATTTTGAAGCAGTAGTTAACAAACACAGAAAAGTTTTTCCTAATTTAACAGAAGCTATCTCGCAAGAATATTTTAATACTCAGCTTCCGACTAACCCAAAAGATCTCTCACTCAAATTAGAAAACGAAATCGACGATAAATTAAATTGTTTTGAGTCTATGAAGACATTAACCTCCCTACCAGCGATAGAAATGCGTTCAAAGTTACAAGAAGAAATTCAACAAAAGCAGTTCATTTTAGCAAGTATTCAGAACACCCCGAAGCTCGCAAATTCGAAAACAGATGATAAAACAATAAATCAGAAGGATTGGCAAACTCCAAAGAAAACCGCGAAAATTTCCGAGTCTATCCCACTAGCAGCTATTCCGCAAAATAACAGATTTGAAACTCTTAACGAAAATATCGAAGATATGGAAGTTACAGATGAAACGCAGATGACTACTCCACAGAATAAAGCAGAAAATAAAACGAAAATTTCCCCATTAGTCATTCCAGAAAACGATGTTGGTTGGCCTGAAATTGACAAAATGCTCAAAGAGATATGTAAAAACGAATTTGAAGTTACAATCAACGAAGAACAGATTTTCCTTTACACTACCACCGAAGCCGATTATAAAGCTACAGTTGATAAATTCAAGAAAGCAAAGATTAGTTTTCATACGTACCAAATTTCCTCAGCCTCTTCAATTAAAGTTATACTGAAGAATATCCCAACATCCTACACAGAGCAAGCAATTCATGCAGACTTAGAACGCAGAAGCTTCCCTATAATTAAAGTAAAGCAGTTCATGAAGAAAGCAGAAGACCAAATTATCCATTTACCTATATTTTTCCTTGAACTAAAAAGAAATTCTGCAGGAGAGAAAATTCATCAATTAAACAATATGTTCGGATTCAATATCACAATAGAAAAATATCAGCCCAGAAAACGCCCAATTCAATGTTTCAATTGCCAGGAGTTCGGGCACTCCCAAAATAACTACTTTAAAAAGGTCAGGTGCTGTAAGTCCGGACAAAATCACCGATCCAATACCTGTAAATTAAAATCAGATGAAAAACCAACCAGCATTTACTGTCAAGAAAATCACGTTTCTTCTTATCGTGGTTGTAAGGTATACAGAAAAAGATTCAATCATTTAGAGAAGATAGAAAAACCATAAAAAATTCCTACTAAAGATGACTTCCCCAAATTTATTTAAGCTTCAGGCAAAACTAATCAAGAAATGCCTAAAAACCTTTACAGGGACAAAGTTGAGCAGAAAAACCCGCAGGAAAATTTAGCAGAAATCATTAACATTTTCAAAGATCAGAAAACCCTTTTTCTTATGAAATCAATAACCACAATAGTTCAGAGAATTAAATCAGCTAAATCAAATATGCAGAAACTTTGCCTAGCTTTCCAAGCCATTGAGGTGATTCTGAACTGTGCAGATAAAGATTAATTCGCAGCTTCTCTCAAGACAAGCCTAGGCGAGCGGCAGAAATTCTCAAGTTGCAGATCCTCACATCGTGGGCCACGTTTACTTCTCTTCTAGAGACTCTGCACTAGGTGCAAAAAGTACGTTCCATCTTACTGGATTCAACTCATCATTAAAGACACCCTACATATAATGTATTGGTAAAGGCCGCACTAGGCCGATTGCCTCTTAATTGTGTTATGACATAGACATAAGTAGTGGAATATAATAAAGTATAATCAATTTATAGTTTGAGTATTTACTTTCTGTTTTGTGTTCACAGTACTTTTAATGGTAGCATTCATTAATGACAGCATGCGATTACATAATGTAGAAATTATAGCAATTACATAATGTAGGAAATGTAGAAATAAAACCAAATGGCGCGAAAAGTAAAGGAAAAAGGGCGGGAGCAATCTGTGGTCTCTAACTCGTCACTGCGAGGTGTGGTTAGGTTTGGGTTCTAGTGGCAGGAGCGAAATTGGGTGTGGTTAGCGAACTCAATCTTTCTAAGCCACGACTCCTTGTGCTACCCGTGTAAAACACGGCGACACGCTAAGTATACATTTGCAACTGCTTACCAGTACTGACGTAAAAACATTATTAAATGGAGTTTATATTGCCGTGCAATGCGTGTCCGGGTCACCAATAAACTTTATTAAAAATAAAATAGTTTCTTGCTATGCAATGGAGACTATTTTTAATATCATGGAAATGGTATAGTAAGAGTAAACTGTCAGAACAGTTTTTTCACATAGCTTTGAAGCAGTGTGCACCACTCATGGTATATTCAGTGATTCTCATTAAGATAATATTTTCCAGTATAAGTATCATTGGACATTCTTATTTTACAGTATTTTAAAGTATGTATTTTACAATATGTGAAAGAATATATATTTAAATAGAATATATATATTAACGGAATTAAATGTTACACTTTTCCCAGAACAGTTTTAATTTGAATGAAATATTTTCACAAGTTTTCCCTAATTACATTAGAAAGATATCTGAAGGTAATTATTCGATTTTATTCAGTTAATGATTACAAAAATTAAAGTTTATTGTATTATTAATATTGTAATCACGCATTATCTCTTTTCTGTTTCCAGAGCTTCTTTCTGAAATGCTTAAAAATATGACATGATTTTTAGCTTCTCAGGCATCTTTTAAATAAAAAATCATAGTAATTCTACAATTAATGCTCTCTTTGGTTCATTTCAAATTAGAGAAGTTAAATATTGGAGCAGATTTCTGATTTCCATGTGCAAATTTTATAATAACAATTCTGATTGGGATAAAGGGGGTTTGTTAATATTAAATTGCAATATTAACTTTTAACTGAATTATTATATTATTGTAATAATAACTATTTTAATATTAACTTTTAACTGAATAATAATATATAAGTTGCACTATTAACTTTTAACTGAAGTATTATAAAATGCAAGCAAATAATTCTTTTAATTACTTAATCAAAAATATTTTTGGCCTTTAAAAATTGCTTTAAAAGTTTTATACATAATTTATTTATTATTTTTATTTAGTTATTTATTTTTGTCAACAGAATTTCAGCTTATGTTTATAATAAAATATCAAATTATATTTAATAACTAGATTTCTTCACAGTAACGTTCCCAGGAGGTTAACAAATAAATGAATCTTTCATTTGAAATATTTCACTAAAGTGAAAGGCAAGTACACGCTTTTTACAAGGATAATTGTATAAATACACATATATATTTAATTTCTTTTTAATTTTCTGTGTAACCGCTATATTGTTATGGATTTGGTACTTAAATAGCTAATGTTAGGATAATTCTTTAAATGATATAAATTTTGTGCATTCTGAGTTATAATATGAGGCTTTGACATTCAGAGTGTCCTTATAGTCAAAATGATATAAATTTTGTGCATTCAGAGTGTCCTTATAGTCAAATTTTGTGTGCATTCTGAGTGTCGTTATAGTGGAATGCAGATTCTGATTTATAATATGAAGGATGAGATGTGAATTTCTCTCTTGCGACGACGACTGTTCTTCTTGATTTTTGGTGAATATTATTTTTGCTTGTTCTTCTCGATATGGCCAGTAATAGCAAACCACCAGATAGAGGCAAAATTCCTTGGCATGCAACTTTCAGCGATTATGATAGCGATAATGATTCTACTTATTCGAATTATTCAAGAAAATCGACTACATCCAAAGAGATGCCTGTAATTGCTTCAGATGACCCGGCGCTTCAAAGTATACTAATTTCTACTACGAAAAGTAAACCCCAGAGAAAAGAAAAGAAAACTGCAGGAAGTCCTAAGAAAATAGCCGATAATACTAAGAAATTCAAACCCTCCGCTTCAAATTTTGAAGCAGTAGTTAACAAACACAGAAAAGTTTTTCCAAATTTAACAGAAGCTATCTCGCAAGAATATTTTAATACTCAGCTTCCGACTAACCCAAAAGATCTCTCACTCAAATTAGAAAACGAAATCGACGATAAATTAAATTGTTTTGAGTCTATGAAGACATTAACCTCCCTACCAGCGATAGAAATGCGTTCAAAGTTACAAGAAGAAATTCAACAAAAGCAGTTCATTTTAGCAAGTATTCAGAACACCCCGAAGCTCGCAAATTCGAAAACAGATGATAAAACAATAAATCAGAAGGATTGGCAAACTCCAAAGAAAACCGCGAAAATTTCCGAGTCTATCCCACTAGCAGCTATTCCGCAAAATAACAGATTTGAAACTCTTAACGAAAATATCGAAGATATGGAAGTTACAGATGAAACGCAGATGACTACTCCACAGAATAAAGCAGAAAATAAAACGAAAATTTCCCCATTAGTCATTCCAGAAAACGATGTTGGTTGGCCTGAAATTGACAAAATGCTCAAAGAGATATGTAAAAACGAATTTGAAGTTACAATCAACGAAGAACAGATTTTCCTTTACACTACCACCGAAGCCGATTATAAAGCTACAGTTGATAAATTCAAGAAAGCAAAGATTAGTTTTCATACGTACCAAATTTCCTCAGCCTCTTCAATTAAAGTTATACTGAAGAATATCCCAAGATCCTACACAGAGCAAGCAATTCATGCAGACTTAGAACGCAGAAGCTTCCCTATAATTAAAGTAAAGCAGTTCATGAAGGAAGCAGAAGACCAAATTATCCATTTACCTATATTTTTCCTTGAACTAAAAAGAAATTCTGCAGGAGAGAAAATTCATCAATTAAACAATATGTTCGGATTCAATATCACAATAGAAAAATATCAGCCCAGAAAACGCCCAATTCAATGTTTCAATTGCCAGGAGTTCGGGCACTCCCAAAATAACTACTTTAAAAAGGTCAGGTGCTGTAAGTCCGGACAAAATCACCGATCCAATACCTGTAAATTAAAATCAGATGAAAAACCAACCAGCATTTACTGTCAAGAAAATCACGTTTCTTCTTATCGTGGTTGTAAGGTATACAGAAAAAGATTCAATCATTTAGAGAAGATAGAAAAACCATAAAAAATTCCTACTAAAGATGACTTCCCCAAATTTATTTAAGCTTCAGGCAAAACTAATCAAGAAATGCCTAAAAACCTTTACAGGGACAAAGTTGAGCAGAAAAACCCGCAGGAAAATTTAGCAGAAATCATTAACATTTTCAAAGATCAGAAAACCCTTTTTCTTATGAAATCAATAACCACAATAGTTCAGAGAATTAAATCAGCTAAATCAAATATGCAGAAACTTTGCCTAGCTTTCCAAGCCATTGAGGTGATTCTGAACTGTGCAGATAAAGATTAAATCGCAGCTTCTCTCAAGACAAGCCTAGGCGAGCGGCAGAAATTCTCAAGTTGCAGATCCTCACATCGTGGGCCACGTTTACTTCTCTTCTAGAGACTCTGCACTAGGTGCAAAAAGTACGTTCCATCTTACTGGATTCAACTCATCATTAAAGACACCCTACATATAATGTATTGGTAAAGGCCGCACTAGGCTGATTGCCTCTTAATTGTGTTATGACATAGACATAAGTAGTGGAATATAATAAAGTATAATCAATTTATAGTTTGAGTATTTACTTTCTGTTTTGTGTTCACAGTACTTTTAATGGTAGCATTCATTAATGACAGCATGCGATTACATAATGTAGAAATTATAGCAATTACATAATGTAGGAAATGTAGAAATAAAACCAAATGGCGCGAAAAGTAAAGGAAAAAGGGCGGGAGCAATCTGTGGTCTCTAACTCGTCACTGCGAGGTGTGGTTAGGTTTGGGTTCTAGTGGCAGGAGCGAAATTGGGTGTGGTTAGCGAACTCAATCTTTCTAAGCCACGACTCCTTGTGCTACCCGTGTAAAACACGGCGACACGCTAAGTATACATTTGCAACTGCTTACCAGTACTGACGTAAAAACATTATTAAATGGAGTTTATATTGCCGTGCAATGCGTGTCCGGGTCACCAATAAACTTTATTAAAAATAAAATAGTTTCTTGCTATGCAATGGAGACTATTTTTAATATCATGGAAATGGTATAGTAAGAGTAAACTGTCAGAACAGTTTTTTCACATAGCTTTGAAGCAGTGTGCACCACTCATGGTATATTCAGTGATTCTCATTAAGATAATATTTTCCAGTATAAGTATCATTGGACATTCTTATTTTACAGTATTTTAAAGTATGTATTTTACAATATGTGAAAGAATATATATTTAAATAGAATATATATATTAACGGAATTAAATGTTACACTTTTCCCAGAACAGTTTTAATTTGAATGAAATATTTTCACAAGTTTTCCCTAATTACATTAGAAAGATATCTGAAGGTAATTATTCGATTTTATTCAGTTAATGATTACAAAAATTAAAGTTTATTGTATTATTAATATTGTAATCACGCATTATCTCTTTTCTGTTTCCAGAGCTTCTTTCTGAAATGCTTAAAAATATGACATGATTTTTAGCTTCTCAGGCATCTTTTAAATAAAAAATCATAGTAATTCTACAATTAATGCTCTCTTTGGTTCATTTCAAATTAGAGAAGTTAAATATTGGAGCAGATTTCTGATTTCCATGTGCAAATTTTATAATAACAATTCTGATTGGGATAAAGGGGGTTTGTTAATATTAAATTGCAATATTAACTTTTAACTGAATTATTATATTATTGTAATAATAACTATTTTAATATTAACTTTTAACTGAATAATAATATATAAGTTGCACTATTAACTTTTAACTGAAGTATTATAAAATGCAAGCAAATAATTCTTTTAATTACTTAATCAAAAATATTTTTGGCCTTTAAAAATTGCTTTAAAAGTTTTATACATAATTTATTTATTATTTTTATTTAGTTATTTATTTTTGTCAACAGAATTTCAGCTTATGTTTATAATAAAATATCAAATTATATTTAATAACTAGATTTCTTCACAGTAACGTTCCCAGGAGGTTAACAAATAAATGAATCTTTCATTTGAAATATTTCACTAAAGTGAAAGGCAAGTACACGCTTTTTACAAGGATAATTGTATAAATACACATATATATTTAATTTCTTTTTAATTTTCTGTGTAACCGCTATATTGTTATGGATTTGGTACTTAAATAGCTAATGTTAGGATAATTCTTTAAATGATATAAATTTTGTGCATTCTGAGTTATAATATGAGGCTTTGACATTCAGAGTGTCCTTATAGTCAAAATGATATAAATTTTGTGCATTCAGAGTGTCCTTATAGTCAAATTTTGTGTGCATTCTGAGTGTCGTTATAGTGGAATGCAGATTCTGATTTATAATATGAAGGATGAGATGTGAATTTCTCTCTTGCGACGACGACTGTTCTTCTTGATTTTTGGTGAATATTATTTTTGCTTGTTCTTCTCGATATGGCCAGTAATAGCAAACCACCAGATAGAGGCAAAATTCCTTGGCATGCAACTTTCAGCGATTATGATAGCGATAATGATTCTACTTATTCGAATTATTCAAGAAAATCGACTACATCCAAAGAGATGCCTGTAATTGCTTCAGATGACCCGGCGCTTCAAAGTATACTAATTTCTACTACGAAAAGTAAACCCCAGAGAAAAGAAAAGAAAACTGCAGGAAGTCCTAAGAAAATAGCCGATAATACTAAGAAATTCAAACCCTCCGCTTCAAATTTTGAAGCAGTAGTTAACAAACACAGAAAAGTTTTTCCTAATTTAACAGAAGCTATCTCGCAAGAATATTTTAATACTCAGCTTCCGACTAACCCAAAAGATCTCTCACTCAAATTAGAAAACGAAATCGACGATAAATTAAATTGTTTTGAGTCTATGAAGACATTAACCTCCCCACCAGCGATAGAAATGCGTTCAAAGTTACAAGAAGAAATTCAACAAAAGCAGTTCATTTTAGCAAGTATTCAGAACACCCCGAAGCTCGCAAATTCGAAAACAGATGATAAAACAATAAATCAGAAGGATTGGCAAACTCCAAAGAAAACCGCGAAAATTTCCGAGTCTATCCCACTAGCAGCTATTCCGCAAAATAACAGATTTGAAACTCTTAACGAAAATATCGAAGATATGGAAGTTACAGATGAAACGCAGATGACTACTACACAGAATAAAGTGAAAATAAAACGAAAATTTCCCCATTAGTCATTCCAGAAAACGATGTTGGTTGGGCTGAAATTGACAAAATGCTCAAAGAGATATGTAAAAACGAATTTGAAGTTACAATCAACGAAGAACAGATTTTCCTTTACACTACCACCGAAGCCGATTATAAAGCTACAGTTGATAAATTCAAGAAAGCAAAGATTAGTTTTCATACGTACCAAATTTCCTCAGCCTCTTCAATTAAAGTTATACTGAAGAATATCCCAAGATCCTACACAGAGCAAGCAATTCATGCAGACTTAGAACGCAGAAGCTTCCCTATAATTAAAGTAAAGCAGTTCATGAAGAAAGCAGAAGACCAAATTATCCATTTACCTATATTTTTCCTTGAACTAAAAAGAAATTCTGCAGGAGAGAAAATTCATCAATTAAACAATATGTTCGGATTCAATATCACAATAGAAAAATATCAGCCCAGAAAACGCCCAATTCAATGTTTCAATTGCCAGGAGTTCGGGCACTCCCAAAATAACTACTTTAAAAAGGTCAGGTGCTGTAAGTCCGGACAAAATCACCGATCCAATACCTGTAAATTAAAATCAGATGAAAAACCAACCAGCATTTACTCTCAAGAAAATCACGTTTCTTCTTATCGTGGTTGTAAGGTATACAGAAAAAGATTCAATCATTTAGAGAAGATAGAAAAACCATAAAAAATTCCTACTAAAGATGACTTCCCCAAATTTATTTAAGCTTCAGGCAAAACTAATCAAGAAATGCCTAAAAACCTTTACAGGGACAAAGTTGAGCAGAAAAACCCGCAGGAAAATTTAGCAGAAATCATTAACATTTTCAAAGATCAGAAAACCCTTTTTCTTATGAAATCAATAACCACAATAGTTCAGAGAATTAAATCAGCTAAATCAAATATGCAGAAACTTTGCCTAGCTTTCCAAGCCATTGAGGTGATTCTGAACTGTGCAGATAAAGATTAATTCGCAGCTTCTCTCAAGACAAGCCTAGGCGAGCGGCAGAAATTCTCAAGTTGCAGATCCTCACATCGTGGGCCACGTTTACTTCTCTTCTAGAGACTCTGCACTAGGTGCAAAAAGTACGTTCCATCTTACTGGATTCAACTCATCATTAAAGACACCCTACATATAATGTATTGGTAAAGGCCGCACTAGGCCGATTGCCTCTTAATTGTGTTATGACATAGACATAAGTAGTGGAATATAATAAAGTATAATCAATTTAGAGTTTGAGTATTTACTTTCTGTTTTGTGTTCACAGTACTTTTAATGGTAGCATTCATTAATGACAGCATGCGATTACATAATGTAGAAATTATAGCAATTACATAATGTAGGAAATGTAGAAATAAAACCAAATGGCGCGAAAAGTAAAGGAAAAAGGGCGGGAGCAATCTGTGGTCTCTAACTCGTCACTGCGAGGTGTGGTTAGGTTTGGGTTCTAGTGGCAGGAGCAAAATTGGGTGTGGTTAGCGAACTCAATCTTTCTAAGCCACGACTCCTTGTGCTACCCGTGTAAAACACGGCGACACGCTAAGTATACATTTGCAACTGCTTACCAGTACTGACGTAAAAACATTATTAAATGGAGTTTATATTGCCGTGCAATGCGTGTCCGGGTCACCAATAAACTTTATTAAAAATAAAATAGTTTCTTGCTATGCAATGGAGACTATTTTTAATATCATGGAAATGGTATAGTAAGAGTAAACTGTCAGAACAGTTTTTTCACATAGCTTTGAAGCAGTGTGCACCACTCATGGTATATTCAGTGATTCTCATTAAGATAATATTTTCCAGTATAAGTATCATTGGACATTCTTATTTTACAGTATTTTAAAGTATGTATTTTACAATATGTGAAAGAATATATATTTAAATAGAATATATATATTAACGGAATTAAATGTTACACTTTTCCCAGAACAGTTTTAATTTGAATGAAATATTTTCACAAGCTTTCCCTAATTACATTAGAAAGATATCTGAAGGTAATTATTCGATTTTATTCAGTTAATGATTACAAAAATTAAAGTTTATTGTATTATTAATATTGTAATCACGCATTATCTCTTTTCTGTTTCCAGAGCTTCTTTCTGAAATGCTTAAAAATATGACATGATTTTTAGCTTCTCAGGCATCTTTTAAATAAAAAATCATAGTAATTCTACAATTAATGCTCTCTTTGGTTCATTTCAAATTAGAGAAGTTAAATATTGGAGCAGATTTCTGATTTCCATGTGCAAATTTTATAATAACAATTCTGATTGGGATAAAGGGGGTTTGTTAATATTAAATTGCAATATTAACTTTTAACTGAATTATTATATTATTGTAATAATAACTATTTTAATATTAACTTTTAACTGAATAATAATATATAAGTTGCACTATTAACTTTTAACTGAAGTATTATAAAATGCAAGCAAATAATTCTTTTAATTACTTAATCAAAAATATTTTTGGCCTTTAAAAATTGCTTTAAAAGTTTTATAAATAATTTATTTATTATTTTTATTTAGTTATTTATTTTTGTCAACAGAATTTCAGCTTATGTTTATAATAAAATATCAAATTATATTTAATAACTAGATTTCTTCACAGTAACGTTCCCAGGAGGTTAACAAATAAATGAATCTTTCATTTGAAATATTTCACTAAAGTGAAAGGCAAGTACACGCTTTTTACAAGGATAATTGTATAAATACACATATATATTTAATTTCTTTTTAATTTTCTGTGTAACCGCTGTATTGTTATGGATTTGGTACTTAAATAACTAATGTTAGGATAATTCTTTAAATGATATAAATTTTGTGCATTCTGAGTTATAATATGAGGCTTTGACATTCAGAGTGTCCTTATAGTCAAAATGATATAAATTTTGTGCATTCAGAGTGTCCTTATAGTCAAATTTTGTGTGCATTCTGAGTGTCGTTATAGTGGAATGCAGATTCTGATTTATAATATGAAGGATGAGATGTGAATTTCTCTCTTGCGACGACGACTGTTCTTCTTGATTTTTGGTGAATATTATTTTTGCTTGTTCTTCTCGATATGGCCAGTAATAGCAAACCACCAGATAGAGGCAAAATTCCTTGGCATGCAACTTTCAGCGATTATGATAGCGATAATGATTCTACTTATTCGAATTATTCAAGAAAATCGACTACATCCAAAGAGATGCCTGTAATTGCTTCAGATGACCCGGCGCTTCAAAGTATACTAATTTCTACTACGAAAAGTAAACCCCAGAGAAAAGAAAAGAAAACTGCAGGAAGTCCTAAGAAAATAGCCGATAATACTAAGAAATTCAAACCCTCCGCTTCAAATTTTGAAGCAGTAGTTAACAAACACAGAAAAGTTTTTCCTAATTTAACAGAAGCTATCTCGCAAGAATATTTTAATACTCAGCTTCCGACTAACCCAAAAGATCTCTCACTCAAATTAGAAAACGAAATCGACGATAAATTAAATTGTTTTGAGTCTATGAAGACATTAACCTCCCCACCAGCGATAGAAATGCGTTCAAAGTTACAAGAAGAAATTCAACAAAAGCAGTTCATTTTAGCAAGTATTCAGAACACCCCGAAGCTCGCAAATTCGAAAACAGATGATAAAACAATAAATCAGAAGGATTGGCAAACTCCAAAGAAAACCGCGAAAATTTCCGAGTCTATCCCACTAGCAGCTATTCCGCAAAATAACAGATTTGAAACTCTTAACGAAAATATCGAAGATATGGAAGTTACAGATGAAACGCAGATGACTACTACACAGAATAAAGCAGAAAATAAAACGAAAATTTCCCCATTAGTCATTCCAGAAAACGATGTTGGTTGGCCTGAAATTGACAAAATGCTCAAAGAGATATGTAAAAACGAATTTGAAGTTACAATCAACGAAGAACAGATTTTCCTTTACACTACCACCGAAGCCGATTATAAAGCTACAGTTGATAAATTCAAGAAAGCAAAGATTAGTTTTCATATGTACCAAATTTCCTCAGCCTCTTCAATTAAAGTTATACTGAAGAATATCCCAAGATCCTACACAGAGCAAGCAATTCATGCAGACTTAGAACGCAGAAGCTTCCCTATAATTAAAGTAAAGCAGTTCATGAAGAAAGCAGAAGACCAAATTATCCATTTACCTATATTTTTCCTTGAACTAAAAAGAAATTCTGCAGGAGAGAAAATTCATCAATTAAACAATATGTTCGGATTCAATATCACAATAGAAAAATATCAGCCCAGAAAACGCCCAATTCAATGTTTCAATTGCCAGGAGTTCGGGCACTCCCAAAATAACTACTTTAAAAAGGTCAGGTGCTGTAAGTCCGGACAAAATCACCGATCCAATACCTGTAAATTAAAATCAGATGAAAAACCAACCAGCATTTACTCTCAAGAAAATCACGTTTCTTCTTATCGTGGTTGTAAGGTATACAGAAAAAGATTCAATCATTTAGAGAAGATAGAAAAACCATAAAAAATTCCTACTAAAGATGACTTCCCCAAATTTATTTAAGCTTCAGGCAAAACTAATCAAGAAATGCCTAAAAACCTTTACAGGGACAAAGTTGAGCAGAAAAACCCGCAGGAAAATTTAGCAGAAATCATTAACATTTTCAAAGATCAGAAAACCCTTTTTCTTATGAAATCAATAACCACAATAGTTCAGAGAATTAAATCAGCTAAATCAAATATGCAGAAACTTTGCCTAGCTTTCCAAGCCATTGAGGTGATTCTGAACTGTGCAGATAAAGATTAATTCGCAGCTTCTCTCAAGAAGAGCCTAGGCGAGCGGCAGAAATTCTCAAGTTGCAGATCCTCACATCGTGGGCCACGTTTACTTCTCTTCTAGAGACTCTGCACTAGGTGCAAAAAGTACGTTCCATCTTACTGGATTCAACTCATCATTAAAGACACCCTACATATAATGTATTGGTAAAGGCCGCACTAGGCCGATTGCCTCTTAATTGTGTTATGACATAGACATAAGTAGTGGAATATAATAAAGTATAATCAATTTATAGTTTGAGTATTTACTTTCTGTTTTGTGTACTTTTAATGGTAGCATTCATTAATGACAGCATGCGATTACATAATGTAGAAATTATAGCAATTACATAATGTAGGAAATGTAGAAATAAAACCAAATGGCGCGAAAAGTAAAGGAAAAAGGGCGGGAGCAATCTGTGGTCTCTAACTCGTCACTGCGAGGTGTGGTTAGGTTTGGGTTCTAGTGGCAGGAGCGAAATTGGGTGTGGTTAGCGAACTCAATCTTTCTAAGCCACGACTCCTTGTGCTACCCGTGTAAAACACGGCGACACGCTAAGTATACATTTGCAACTGCTTACCAGTACTGACGTAAAAACATTATTAAATGGAGTTTATATTGCCGTGCAATGCGTGTCCGGGTCACCAATAAACTTTATTAAAAATAAAATAGTTTCTTGCTATGCAATGGAGACTATTTTTAATATCATGGAAATGGTATAATAAGAGTAAACTGTCAGAACAGTTTTTTCACATAGCTTTGAAGCAGTGTGCACCACTCATGGTATATTCAGTGATTCTCATTAAGATAATATTTTCCAGTATAAGTATCATTGGACATTCTTATTTTACAGTATTTTAAAGTATGTATTTTACAATATGTGAAAGAATATATATTTAAATAGAATATATATATTAACGGAATTAAATGTTACACTTTTCCCAGAACAGTTTTAATTTGAATGAAATATTTTCACAAGTTTTCCCTAATTACATTAGAAAGATATCTGAAGGTAATTATTCGATTTTATTCAGTTAATGATTACAAAAATTAAAGTTTATTGTATTATTAATATTGTAATCACGCATTATCTCTTTTCTGTTTCCAGAGCTTCTTTCTGAAATGCTTAAAAATATGACATGATTTTTAGCTTCTCAGGCATCTTTTAAATAAAAAATCATAGTAATTCTACAATTAATGCTCTCTTTGGTTCATTTCAAATTAGAGAAGTTAAATATTGGAGCAGATTTCTGATTTCCATGTGCAAATTTTATAATAACAATTCTGATTGGGATAAAGGGGGTTTGTTAATATTAAATTGCAATATTAACTTTTAACTGAATTATTATATTATTGTAATAATAACTATTTTAATATTAACTTTTAACTGAATAATAATATATAAGTTGCACTATTAACTTTTAACTGAAGTATTATAAAATGCAAGCAAATAATTCTTTTAATTACTTAATCAAAAATATTTTTGGCCTTTAAAAATTGCTTTAAAAGTTTTATAAATAATTTATTTATTATTTTTATTTAGTTATTTATTTTTGTCAACAGAATTTCAGCTTATGTTTATAATAAAATATCAAATTATATTTAATAACTAGATTTCTTCACAGTAACGTTCCCAGGAGGTTAACAAATAAATGAATCTTTCATTTGAAATATTTCACTAAAGTGAAAGGCAAGTACACGCTTTTTACAAGGATAATTGTATAAATACACATATATATTTAATTTCTTTTTAATTTTCTGTGTAACCGCTATATTGTTATGGATTTGGTACTTAAATAGCTAATGTTAGGATAATTCTTTAAATGATATAAATTTTGTGCATTCTGAGTTATAATATGAGGCTTTGACATTCAGAGTGTCCTTATAGTCAAAATGATATAAATTTTGTGCATTCAGAGTGTCCTTATAGTCAAATTTTGTGTGCATTCTGAGTGTCGTTATAGTGGAATGCAGATTCTGATTTATAATATGAAGGATGAGATGTGAATTTCTCTCTTGCGACGACGACTGTTCTTCTTGATTTTTGGTGAATATTATTTTTGCTTGTTCTTCTCGATATGGCCAGTAATAGCAAACCACCAGATAGAGGCAAAATTCCTTGGCATGCAACTTTCAGCGATTATGATAGCGATAATGATTCTACTTATTCGAATTATTCAAGAAAATCGACTACATCCAAAGAGATGCCTGTAATTGCTTCAGATGACCCGGCGCTTCAAAGTATACTAATTTCTACTACGAAAAGTAAACCCCAGAGAAAAGAAAAGAAAACTGCAGGAAGTCCTAAGAAAATAGCCGATAATACTAAGAAATTCAAACCCTCCGCTTCAAATTTTGAAGCAGTAGTTAACAAACACAGAAAAGTTTTTCCTAATTTAACAGAAGCTATCTCGCAAGAATATTTTAATACTCAGCTTCCGACTAAACCAAAAGATCTCTCACTCAAATTAGAAAACGAAATCGACGATAAATTAAATTGTTTTGAGTCTATGAAGACATTAACCTCCCCACCAGCGATAGAAATGCGTTCAAAGTTACAAGAAGAAATTCAACAAAAGCAGTTCATTTTAGCAAGTATTCAGAACACCCCGAAGCTCGCAAATTCGAAAACAGATGATAAAACAATAAATCAGAAGGATTGGCAAACTCCAAAGAAAACCGCGAAAATTTCCGAGTCTATCCCACTAGCAGCTATTCCGCAAAATAACAGATTTGAAACTCTTAACGAAAATATCGAAGATATGGAAGTTACAGATGAAACGCAGATGACTACTACACAGAATAAAGCAGAAAATAAAACGAAAATTTCCCCATTAGTCATTCCAGAAAACGATGTTGGTTGGCCTGAAATTGACAAAATGCTCAAAGAGATATGTAAAAACGAATTTGAAGTTACAATCAACGAAGAACAGATTTTCCTTTACACTACCACCGAAGCCGATTATAAAGCTACAGTTGATAAATTCAAGAAAGCAAAGATTAGTTTTCATATGTACCAAATTTCCTCAGCCTCTTCAATTAAAGTTATACTGAAGAATATCCCAAGATCCTACACAGAGCAAGCAATTCATGCAGACTTAGAACGCAGAAGCTTCCCTATAATTAAAGTAAAGCAGTTCATGAAGAAAGCAGAAGACCAAATTATCCATTTACCTATATTTTTCCTTGAACTAAAAAGAAATTCTGCAGGAGAGAAAATTCATCAATTAAACAATATGTTCGGATTCAATATCACAATAGAAAAATATCAGCCCAGAAAACGCCCAATTCAATGTTTCAATTGCCAGGAGTTCGGGCACTCCCAAAATAACTACTTTAAAAAGGTCAGGTGCTGTAAGTCCGGACAAAATCACCGATCCAATACCTGTAAATTAAAATCAGATGAAAAACCAACCAGCATTTACTCTCAAGAAAATCACGTTTCTTCTTATCGTGGTTGTAAGGTATACAGAAAAAGATTCAATCATTTAGAGAAGATAGAAAAACCATAAAAAATTCCTACTAAAGATGACTTCCCCAAATTTATTTAAGCTTCAGGCAAAACTAATCAAGAAATGCCTAAAAACCTTTACAGGGACAAAGTTGAGCAGAAAAACCCGCAGGAAAATTTAGCAGAAATCATTAACATTTTCAAAGATCAGAAAACCCTTTTTCTTATGAAATCAATAACCACAATAGTTCAGAGAATTAAATCAGCTAAATCAAATATGCAGAAACTTTGCCTAGCTTTCCAAGCCATTGAGGTGATTCTGAACTGTGCAGATAAAGATTAATTCGCAGCTTCTCTCAAGACAAGCCTAGGCGAGCGGCAGAAATTCTCAAGTTGCAGATCCTCACATCGTGGGCCACGTTTACTTCTCTTCTAGAGACTCTGCACTAGGTGCAAAAAGTACGTTCCATCTTACTGGATTCAACTCATCATTAAAGACACCCTACATATAATGTATTGGTAAAGGCCGCACTAGGCCGATTGCCTCTTAATTGTGTTATGACATAGACATAAGTAGTGGAATATAATAAAGTATAATCAATTTATAGTTTGAGTATTTACTTTCTGTTTTGTGTACTTTTAATGGTAGCATTCATTAATGACAGCATGCGATTACATAATGTAGAAATTATAGCAATTACATAATGTAGGAAATGTAGAAATAAAACCAAATGGCGCGAAAAGTAAAGGAAAAAGGGCGGGAGCAATCTGTGGTCTCTAACTCGTCACTGCGAGGTGTGGTTAGGTTTGGGTTCTAGTGGCAGGAGCGAAATTGGGTGTGGTTAGCGAACTCAATCTTTCTAAGCCACGACTCCTTGTGCTACCCGTGTAAAACACGGCGACACGCTAAGTATACATTTGCAACTGCTTACCAGTACTGACGTAAAAACATTATTAAATGGAGTTTATATTGCCGTGCAATGCGTGTCCGGGTCACCAATAAACTTTATTAAAAATAAAATAGTTTCTTGCTATGCAATGGAGACTATTTTTAATATCATGGAAATGGTATAATAAGAGTAAACTGTCAGAACAGTTTTTTCACATAGCTTTGAAGCAGTGTGCACCACTCATGGTATATTCAGTGATTCTCATTAAGATAATATTTTCCAGTATAAGTATCATTGGACATTCTTATTTTACAGTATTTTAAAGTATGTATTTTACAATATGTGAAAGAATATATATTTAAATAGAATATATATATTAACGGAATTAAATGTTACACTTTTCCCAGAACAGTTTTAATTTGAATGAAATATTTTCACAAGTTTTCCCTAATTACATTAGAAAGATATCTGAAGGTAATTATTCGATTTTATTCAGTTAATGATTACAAAAATTAAAGTTTATTGTATTATTAATATTGTAATCACGCATTATCTCTTTTCTGTTTCCAGAGCTTCTTTCTGAAATGCTTAAAAATATGACATGATTTTTAGCTTCTCAGGCATCTTTTAAATAAAAAATCATAGTAATTCTACAATTAATGCTCTCTTTGGTTCATTTCAAATTAGAGAAGTTAAATATTGGAGCAGATTTCTGATTTCCATGTGCAAATTTTATAATAACAATTCTGATTGGGATAAAGGGGGTTTGTTAATATTAAATTGCAATATTAACTTTTAACTGAATTATTATATTATTGTAATAATAACTATTTTAATATTAACTTTTAACTGAATAATAATATATAAGTTGCACTATTAACTTTTAACTGAAGTATTATAAAATGCAAGCAAATAATTCTTTTAATTACTTAATCAAAAATATTTTTGGCCTTTAAAAATTGCTTTAAAAGTTTTATAAATAATTTATTTATTATTTTTATTTAGTTATTTATTTTTGTCAACAGAATTTCAGCTTATGTTTATAATAAAATATCAAATTATATTTAATAACTAGATTTCTTCACAGTAACGTTCCCAGGAGGTTAACAAATAAATGAATCTTTCATTTGAAATATTTCACTAAAGTGAAAGGCAAGTACACGCTTTTTACAAGGATAATTGTATAAATACACATATATATTTAATTTCTTTTTAATTTTCTGTGTAACCGCTATATTGTTATGGATTTGGTACTTAAATAGCTAATGTTAGGATAATTCTTTAAATGATATAAATTTTGTGCATTCTGAGTTATAATATGAGGCTTTGACATTCAGAGTGTCCTTATAGTCAAAATGATATAAATTTTGTGCATTCAGAGTGTCCTTATAGTCAAATTTTGTGTGCATTCTGAGTGTCGTTATAGTGGAATGCAGATTCTGATTTATAATATGAAGGATGAGATGTGAATTTCTCTCTTGCGACGACGACTGTTCTTCTTGATTTTTGGTGAATATTATTTTTGCTTGTTCTTCTCGATATGGCCAGTAATAGCAAACCACCAGATAGAGGCAAAATTCCTTGGCATGCAACTTTCAGCGATTATGATAGCGATAATGATTCTACTTATTCGAATTATTCAAGAAAATCGACTACATCCAAAGAGATGCCTGTAATTGCTTCAGATGACCCGGCGCTTCAAAGTATACTAATTTCTACTACGAAAAGTAAACCCCAGAGAAAAGAAAAGAAAACTGCAGGAAGTCCTAAGAAAATAGCCGATAATACTAAGAAATTCAAACCCTCCGCTTCAAATTTTGAAGCAGTAGTTAACAAACACAGAAAAGTTTTTCCTAATTTAACAGAAGCTATCTCGCAAGAATATTTTAATACTCAGCTTCCGACTAAACCAAAAGATCTCTCACTCAAATTAGAAAACGAAATCGACGATAAATTAAATTGTTTTGAGTCTATGAAGACATTAACCTCCCCACCAGCGATAGAAATGCGTTCAAAGTTACAAGAAGAAATTCAACAAAAGCAGTTCATTTTAGCAAGTATTCAGAACACCCCGAAGCTCGCAAATTCGAAAACAGATGATAAAACAATAAATCAGAAGGATTGGCAAACTCCAAAGAAAACCGCGAAAATTTCCGAGTCTATCCCACTAGCAGCTATTCCGCAAAATAACAGATTTGAAACTCTTAACGAAAATATCGAAGATATGGAAGTTACAGATGAAACGCAGATGACTACTACACAGAATAAAGCAGAAAATAAAACGAAAATTTCCCCATTAGTCATTCCAGAAAACGATGTTGGTTGGCCTGAAATTGACAAAATGCTCAAAGAGATATGTAAAAACGAATTTGAAGTTACAATCAACGAAGAACAGATTTTCCTTTACACTACCACCGAAGCCGATTATAAAGCTACAGTTGATAAATTCAAGAAAGCAAAGATTAGTTTTCATATGTACCAAATTTCCTCAGCCTCTTCAATTAAAGTTATACTGAAGAATATCCCAAGATCCTACACAGAGCAAGCAATTCATGCAGACTTAGAACGCAGAAGCTTCCCTATAATTAAAGTAAAGCAGTTCATGAAGAAAGCAGAAGACCAAATTATCCATTTACCTATATTTTTCCTTGAACTAAAAAGAAATTCTGCAGGAGAGAAAATTCATCAATTAAACAATATGTTCGGATTCAATATCACAATAGAAAAATATCAGCCCAGAAAACGCCCAATTCAATGTTTCAATTGCCAGGAGTTCGGGCACTCCCAAAATAACTACTTTAAAAAGGTCAGGTGCTGTAAGTCCGGACAAAATCACCGATCCAATACCTGTAAATTAAAATCAGATGAAAAACCAACCAGCATTTACTCTCAAGAAAATCACGTTTCTTCTTATCGTGGTTGTAAGGTATACAGAAAAAGATTCAATCATTTAGAGAAGATAGAAAAACCATAAAAAATTCCTACTAAAGATGACTTCCCCAAATTTATTTAAGCTTCAGGCAAAACTAATCAAGAAATGCCTAAAAACCTTTACAGGGACAAAGTTGAGCAGAAAAACCCGCAGGAAAATTTAGCAGAAATCATTAACATTTTCAAAGATCAGAAAACCCTTTTTCTTATGAAATCAATAACCACAATAGTTCAGAGAATTAAATCAGCTAAATCAAATATGCAGAAACTTTGCCTAGCTTTCCAAGCCATTGAGGTGATTCTGAACTGTGCAGATAAAGATTAATTCGCAGCTTCTCTCAAGAAGAGCCTAGGCGAGCGGCAGAAATTCTCAAGTTGCAGATCCTCACATCGTGGGCCACGTTTACTTCTCTTCTAGAGACTCTGCACTAGGTGCAAAAAGTACGTTCCATCTTACTGGATTCAACTCATCATTAAAGACACCCTACATATAATGTATTGGTAAAGGCCGCACTAGGCCGATTGCCTCTTAATTGTGTTATGACATAGACATAAGTAGTGGAATATAATAAAGTATAATCAATTTATAGTTTGAGTATTTACTTTCTGTTTTGTGTACTTTTAATGGTAGCATTCATTAATGACAGCATGCGATTACATAATGTAGAAATTATAGCAATTACATAATGTAGGAAATGTAGAAATAAAACCAAATGGCGCGAAAAGTAAAGGAAAAAGGGCGGGAGCAATCTGTGGTCTCTAACTCGTCACTGCGAGGTGTGGTTAGGTTTGGGTTCTAGTGGCAGGAGCGAAATTGGGTGTGGTTAGCGAACTCAATCTTTCTAAGCCACGACTCCTTGTGCTACCCGTGTAAAACACGGCGACACGCTAAGTATACATTTGCAACTGCTTACCAGTACTGACGTAAAAACATTATTAAATGGAGTTTATATTGCCGTCCAATGCGTGTCCGGGTCACCAATAAACTTTATTAAAAATAAAATAGTTTCTTGCTATGCAATGGAGACTATTTTTAATATCATGGAAATGGTATAATAAGAGTAAACTGTCAGAACAGTTTTTTCACATAGCTTTGAAGCAGTGTGCACCACTCATGGTATATTCAGTGATTCTCATTAAGATAATATTTTCCAGTATAAGTATCATTGGACATTCTTATTTTACAGTATTTTAAAGTATGTATTTTACAATATGTGAAAGAATATATATTTAAATAGAATATATATATTAACGGAATTAAATGTTACACTTTTCCCAGAACAGTTTTAATTTGAATGAAATATTTTCACAAGTTTTCCCTAATTACATTAGAAAGATATCTGAAGGTAATTATTCGATTTTATTCAGTTAATGATTACAAAAATTAAAGTTTATTGTATTATTAATATTGTAATCACGCATTATCTCTTTTCTGTTTCCAGAGCTTCTTTCTGAAATGCTTAAAAATATGACATGATTTTTAGCTTCTCAGGCATCTTTTAAATAAAAAATCATAGTAATTCTACAATTAATGCTCTCTTTGGTTCATTTCAAATTAGAGAAGTTAAATATTGGAGCAGATTTCTGATTTCCATGTGCAAATTTTATAATAACAATTCTGATTGGGATAAAGGGGGTTTGTTAATATTAAATTGCAATATTAACTTTTAACTGAATTATTATATTATTGTAATAATAACTATTTTAATATTAACTTTTAACTGAATAATAATATATAAGTTGCACTATTAACTTTTAACTGAAGTATTATAAAATGCAAGCAAATAATTCTTTTAATTACTTAATCAAAAATATTTTTGGCCTTTAAAAATTGCTTTAAAAGTTTTATAAATAATTTATTTATTATTTTTATTTAGTTATTTATTTTTGTCAACAGAATTTCAGCTTATGTTTATAATAAAATATCAAATTATATTTAATAACTAGATTTCTTCACAGTAACGTTCCCAGGAGGTTAACAAATAAATGAATCTTTCATTTGAAATATTTCACTAAAGTGAAAGGCAAGTACACGCTTTTTACAAGGATAATTGTATAAATACACATATATATTTAATTTCTTTTTAATTATCTGTGTAACCGCTATATTGTTATGGATTTGGTACTTAAATAGCTAATGTTAGGATAATTCTTTAAATGATATAAATTTTGTGCATTCTGAGTTATAATATGAGGCTTTGACATTCAGAGTGTCCTTATAGTCAAAATGATATAAATTTTGTGCATTCAGAGTGTCCTTATAGTCAAATTTTGTGTGCATTCTGAGTGTCGTTATAGTGGAATGCAGATTCTGATTTATAATATGAAGGATGAGATGTGAATTTCTCTCTTGCGACGACGACTGTTCTTCTTGATTTTTGGTGAATATTATTTTTGCTTGTTCTTCTCGATATGGCCAGTAATAGCAAACCACCAGATAGAGGCAAAATTCCTTGGCATGCAACTTTCAGCGATTATGATAGCGATAATGATTCTACTTATTCGAATTATTCAAGAAAATCGACTACATCCAAAGAGATGCCTGTAATTGCTTCAGATGACCCGGCGCTTCAAAGTATACTAATTTCTACTACGAAAAGTAAACCCCGGAGAAAAGAAAAGAAAACTGCAGGAAGTCCTAAGAAAATAGCCGATAATACTAAGAAATTCAAACCCTCCGCTTCAAATTTTGAAGCAGTAGTTAACAAACACAGAAAAGTTTTTCCTAATTTAACAGAAGCTATCTCGCAAGAATATTTTAATACTCAGCTTCCGACTAACCCAAAAGATCTCTCACTCAAATTAGAAAACGAAATCGACGATAAATTAAATTGTTTTGAGTCTATGAAGACATTAACCTCCCCACCAGCGATAGAAATGCGTTCAAAGTTACAAGAAGAAATTCAACAAAAGCAGTTCATTTTAGCAAGTATTCAGAACACCCCGAAGCTCGCAAATTCGAAAACAGATGATAAAACAATAAATCAGAAGGATTGGCAAACTCCAAAGAAAACCGCGAAAATTTCCGAGTCTATCCCACTAGCAGCTATTCCGCAAAATAACAGATTTGAAACTCTTAACGAAAATATCGAAGATATGGAAGTTACAGATGAAACGCAGATGACTACTACACAGAATAAAGCAGAAAATAAAACGAAAATTTCCCCATTGGTCATTCCAGAAAACGATGTTGGTTGGCCTGAAATTGACAAAATGCTCAAAGAGATATGTAAAAACGAATTTGAAGTTACAATCAACGAAGAACAGATTTTCCTTTACACTACCACCGAAGCCGATTATAAAGCTACAGTTGATAAATTCAAGAAAGCAAAGATTAGTTTTCATATGTACCAAATTTCCTCAGCCTCTTCAATTAAAGTTATACTGAAGAATATCCCAAGATCCTACACAGAGCAAGCAATTCATGCAGACTTAGAACGCAGAAGCTTCCCTATAATTAAAGTAAAGCAGTTCATGAAGAAAGCAGAAGACCAAATTATCCATTTACCTATATTTTTCCTTGAACTAAAAAGAAATTCTGCAGGAGAGAAAATTCATCAATTAAACAATATGTTCGGATTCAATATCACAATAGAAAAATATCAGCCCAGAAAACGCCCAATTCAATGTTTCAATTGCCAGGAGTTCGGGCACTCCCAAAATAACTACTTTAAAAAGGTCAGGTGCTGTAAGTCCGGACAAAATCACCGATCCAATACCTGTAAATTAAAATCAGATGAAAAACCAACCAGCATTTACTCTCAAGAAAATCACGTTTCTTCTTATCGTGGTTGTAAGGTATACAGAAAAAGATTCAATCATTTAGAGAAGATAGAAAAACCATAAAAAATTCCTACTAAAGATGACTTCCCCAAATTTATTTAAGCTTCAGGCAAAACTAATCAAGAAATGCCTAAAAACCTTTACAGGGACAAAGTTGAGCAGAAAAACCCGCAGGAAAATTTAGCAGAAATCATTAACATTTTCAAAGATCAGAAAACCCTTTTTCTTATGAAATCAATAACCACAATAGTTCAGAGAATTAAATCAGCTAAATCAAATATGCAGAAACTTTGCCTAGCTTTCCAAGCCATTGAGGTGATTCTGAACTGTGCAGATAAAGATTAATTCGCAGCTTCTCTCAAGAAGAGCCTAGGCGAGCGGCAGAAATTCTCAA
This sequence comes from Stegodyphus dumicola, assembly GCF_044657685.1. Lineage (NCBI taxonomy): Eukaryota > Metazoa > Arthropoda > Arachnida > Araneae > Eresidae > Stegodyphus > Stegodyphus dumicola. The sequence continues at coordinate 150,924,540 of NC_140778.1, forward strand.
GTTGCAGATCCTCACATCGTGGGCCACGTTTACTTCTCTTCTAGAGACTCTGCACTAGGTGCAAAAAGTACGTTCCATCTTACTGGATTCAACTCATCATTAAAGACACCCTACATATAATGTATTGGTAAAGGCCGCACTAGGCCGATTGCCTCTTAATTGTGTTATGACATAGACATAAGTAGTGGAATATAATAAAGTATAATCAATTTATAGTTTGAGTATTTACTTTCTGTTTTGTGTACTTTTAATGGTAGCATTCATTAATGACAGCATGCGATTACATAATGTAGAAATTATAGCAATTACATAATGTAGGAAATGTAGAAATAAAACCAAATGGCGCGAAAAGTAAAGGAAAAAGGGCGGGAGCAATCTGTGGTCTCTAACTCGTCACTGCGAGGTGTGGTTAGGTTTGGGTTCTAGTGGCAGGAGCGAAATTGGGTGTGGTTAGCGAACTCAATCTTTCTAAGCCACGACTCCTTGTGCTACCCGTGTAAAACACGGCGACACGCTAAGTATACATTTGCAACTGCTTACCAGTACTGACGTAAAAACATTATTAAATGGAGTTTATATTGCCGTGCAATGCGTGTCCGGGTCACCAATAAACTTTATTAAAAATAAAATAGTTTCTTGCTATGCAATGGAGACTATTTTTAATATCATGGAAATGGTATAATAAGAGTAAACTGTCAGAACAGTTTTTTCACATAGCTTTGAAGCAGTGTGCACCACTCATGGTATATTCAGTGATTCTCATTAAGATAATATTTACCAGTATAAGTATCATTGGACATTCTTATTTTACAGTATTTTAAAGTATGTATTTTACAATATGTGAAAGAATATATATTTAAATAGAATATATATATTAACGGAATTAAATGTTACACTTTTCCCAGAACAGTTTTAATTTGAATGAAATATTTTCACAAGTTTTCCCTAATTACATTAGAAAGATATCTGAAGGTAATTATTCGATTTTATTCAGTTAATGATTACAAAAATTAAAGTTTATTGTATTATTAATATTGTAATCACGCATTATCTCTTTTCTGTTTCCAGAGCTTCTTTCTGAAATGCTTAAAAATATGACATGATTTTTAGCTTCTCAGGCATCTTTTAAATAAAAAATCATAGTAATTCTACAATTAATGCTCTCTTTGGTTCATTTCAAATTAGAGAAGTTAAATATTGGAGCAGATTTCTGATTTCCATGTGCAAATTTTATAATAACAATTCTGATTGGGATAAAGGGGGTTTGTTAATATTAAATTGCAATATTAACTTTTAACTGAATTATTATATTATTGTAATAATAACTATTTTAATATTAACTTTTAACTGAATAATAATATATAAGTTGCACTATTAACTTTTAACTGAAGTATTATAAAATGCAAGCAAATAATTCTTTTAATTACTTAATCAAAAATATTTTTGGCCTTTAAAAATTGCTTTAAAAGTTTTATAAATAATTTATTTATTATTTTTATTTAGTTATTTATTTTTGTCAACAGAATTTCAGCTTATGTTTATAATAAAATATCAAATTATATTTAATAACTAGATTTCTTCACAGTAACGTTCCCAGGAGGTTAACAAATAAATGAATCTTTCATTTGAAATATTTCACTAAAGTGAAAGGCAAGTACACGCTTTTTACAAGGATAATTGTATAAATACACATATATATTTAATTTCTTTTTAATTTTCTGTGTAACCGCTATATTGTTATGGATTTGGTACTTAAATAGCTAATGTTAGGATAATTCTTTAAATGATATAAATTTTGTGCATTCTGAGTTATAATATGAGGCTTTGACATTCAGAGTGTCCTTATAGTCAAAATGATATAAATTTTGTGCATTCAGAGTGTCCTTATAGTCAAATTTTGTGTGCATTCTGAGTGTCGTTATAGTGGAATGCAGATTCTGATTTATAATATGAAGGATGAGATGTGAATTTCTCTCTTGCGACGACGACTGTTCTTCTTGATTTTTGGTGAATATTATTTTTGCTTGTTCTTCTCGATATGGCCAGTAATAGCAAACCACCAGATAGAGGCAAAATTCCTTGGCATGCAACTTTCAGCGATTATGATAGCGATAATGATTCTACTTATTCGAATTATTCAAGAAAATCGACTACATCCAAAGAGATGCCTGTAATTGCTTCAGATGACCCGGCGCTTCAAAGTATACTAATTTCTACTACGAAAAGTAAACCCCAGAGAAAAGAAAAGAAAACTGCAGGAAGTCCTAAGAAAATAGCCGATAATACTAAGAAATTCAAACCCTCCGCTTCAAATTTTGAAGCAGTAGTTAACAAACACAGAAAAGTTTTTCCTAATTTAACAGAAGCTATCTCGCAAGAATATTTTAATACTCAGCTTCCGACTAAACCAAAAGATCTCTCACTCAAATTAGAAAACGAAATCGACGATAAATTAAATTGTTTTGAGTCTATGAAGACATTAACCTCCCCACCAGCGATAGAAATGCGTTCAAAGTTACAAGAAGAAATTCAACAAAAGCAGTTCATTTTAGCAAGTATTCAGAACACCCCGAAGCTCGCAAATTCGAAAACAGATGATAAAACAATAAATCAGAAGGATTGGCAAACTCCAAAGAAAACCGCGAAAATTTCCGAGTCTATCCCACTAGCAGCTATTCCGCAAAATAACAGATTTGAAACTCTTAACGAAAATATCGAAGATATGGAAGTTACAGATGAAACGCAGATGACTACTACACAGAATAAAGCAGAAAATAAAACGAAAATTTCCCCATTAGTCATTCCAGAAAACGATGTTGGTTGGCCTGAAATTGACAAAATGCTCAAAGAGATATGTAAAAACGAATTTGAAGTTACAATCAACGAAGAACAGATTTTCCTTTACACTACCACCGAAGCCGATTATAAAGCTACAGTTGATAAATTCAAGAAAGCAAAGATTAGTTTTCATATGTACCAAATTTCCTCAGCCTCTTCAATTAAAGTTATACTGAAGAATATCCCAAGATCCTACACAGAGCAAGCAATTCATGCAGACTTAGAACGCAGAAGCTTCCCTATAATTAAAGTAAAGCAGTTCATGAAGAAAGCAGAAGACCAAATTATCCATTTACCTATATTTTTCCTTGAACTAAAAAGAAATTCTGCAGGAGAGAAAATTCATCAATTAAACAATATGTTCGGATTCAATATCACAATAGAAAAATATCAGCCCAGAAAACGCCCAATTCAATGTTTCAATTGCCAGGAGTTCGGGCACTCCCAAAATAACTACTTTAAAAAGGTCAGGTGCTGTAAGTCCGGACAAAATCACCGATCCAATACCTGTAAATTAAAATCAGATGAAAAACCAACCAGCATTTACTCTCAAGAAAATCACGTTTCTTCTTATCGTGGTTGTAAGGTATACAGAAAAAGATTCAATCATTTAGAGAAGATAGAAAAACCATAAAAAATTCCTACTAAAGATGACTTCCCCAAATTTATTTAAGCTTCAGGCAAAACTAATCAAGAAATGCCTAAAAACCTTTACAGGGACAAAGTTGAGCAGAAAAACCCGCAGGAAAATTTAGCAGAAATCATTAACATTTTCAAAGATCAGAAAACCCTTTTTCTTATGAAATCAATAACCACAATAGTTCAGAGAATTAAATCAGCTAAATCAAATATGCAGAAACTTTGCCTAGCTTTCCAAGCCATTGAGGTGATTCTGAACTGTGCAGATAAAGATTAATTCGCAGCTTCTCTCAAGACAAGCCTAGGCGAGCGGCAGAAATTCTCAAGTTGCAGATCCTCACATCGTGGGCCACGTTTACTTCTCTTCTAGAGACTCTGCACTAGGTGCAAAAAGTACGTTCCATCTTACTGGATTCAACTCATCATTAAAGACACCCTACATATAATGTATTGGTAAAGGCCGCACTAGGCCGATTGCCTCTTAATTGTGTTATGACATAGACATAAGTAGTGGAATATAATAAAGTATAATCAATTTATAGTTTGAGTATTTACTTTCTGTTTTGTGTACTTTTAATGGTAGCATTCATTAATGACAGCATGCGATTACATAATGTAGAAATTATAGCAATTACATAATGTAGGAAATGTAGAAATAAAACCAAATGGCGCGAAAAGTAAAGGAAAAAGGGCGGGAGCAATCTGTGGTCTCTAACTCGTCACTGCGAGGTGTGGTTAGGTTTGGGTTCTAGTGGCAGGAGCGAAATTGGGTGTGGTTAGCGAACTCAATCTTTCTAAGCCACGACTCCTTGTGCTACCCGTGTAAAACACGGCGACACGCTAAGTATACATTTGCAACTGCTTACCAGTACTGACGTAAAAACATTATTAAATGGAGTTTATATTGCCGTGCAATGCGTGTCCGGGTCACCAATAAACTTTATTAAAAATAAAATAGTTTCTTGCTATGCAATGGAGACTATTTTTAATATCATGGAAATGGTATAATAAGAGTAAACTGTCAGAACAGTTTTTTCACATAGCTTTGAAGCAGTGTGCACCACTCATGGTATATTCAGTGATTCTCATTAAGATAATATTTTCCAGTATAAGTATCATTGGACATTCTTATTTTACAGTATTTTAAAGTATGTATTTTACAATATGTGAAAGAATATATATTTAAATAGAATATATATATTAACGGAATTAAATGTTACACTTTTCCCAGAACAGTTTTAATTTGAATGAAATATTTTCACAAGTTTTCCCTAATTACATTAGAAAGATATCTGAAGGTAATTATTCGATTTTATTCAGTTAATGATTACAAAAATTAAAGTTTATTGTATTATTAATATTGTAATCACGCATTATCTCTTTTCTGTTTCCAGAGCTTCTTTCTGAAATGCTTAAAAATATGACATGATTTTTAGCTTCTCAGGCATCTTTTAAATAAAAAATCATAGTAATTCTACAATTAATGCTCTCTTTGGTTCATTTCAAATTAGAGAAGTTAAATATTGGAGCAGATTTCTGATTTCCATGTGCAAATTTTATAATAACAATTCTGATTGGGATAAAGGGGGTTTGTTAATATTAAATTGCAATATTAACTTTTAACTGAATTATTATATTATTGTAATAATAACTATTTTAATATTAACTTTTAACTGAATAATAATATATAAGTTGCACTATTAACTTTTAACTGAAGTATTATAAAATGCAAGCAAATAATTCTTTTAATTACTTAATCAAAAATATTTTTGGCCTTTAAAAATTGCTTTAAAAGTTTTATAAATAATTTATTTATTATTTTTATTTAGTTATTTATTTTTGTCAACAGAATTTCAGCTTATGTTTATAATAAAATATCAAATTATATTTAATAACTAGATTTCTTCACAGTAACGTTCCCAGGAGGTTAACAAATAAATGAATCTTTCATTTGAAATATTTCACTAAAGTGAAAGGCAAGTACACGCTTTTTACAAGGATAATTGTATAAATACACATATATATTTAATTTCTTTTTAATTTTCTGTGTAACCGCTATATTGTTATGGATTTGGTACTTAAATAGCTAATGTTAGGATAATTCTTTAAATGATATAAATTTTGTGCATTCTGAGTTATAATATGAGGCTTTGACATTCAGAGTGTCCTTATAGTCAAAATGATATAAATTTTGTGCATTCAGAGTGTCCTTATAGTCAAATTTTGTGTGCATTCTGAGTGTCGTTATAGTGGAATGCAGATTCTGATTTATAATATGAAGGATGAGATGTGAATTTCTCTCTTGCGACGACGACTGTTCTTCTTGATTTTTGGTGAATATTATTTTTGCTTGTTCTTCTCGATATGGCCAGTAATAGCAAACCACCAGATAGAGGCAAAATTCCTTGGCATGCAACTTTCAGCGATTATGATAGCGATAATGATTCTACTTATTCGAATTATTCAAGAAAATCGACTACATCCAAAGAGATGCCTGTAATTGCTTCAGATGACCCGGCGCTTCAAAGTATACTAATTTCTACTACGAAAAGTAAACCCCAGAGAAAAGAAAAGAAAACTGCTGGAAGTCCTAAGAAAATAGCCGATAATACTAAGAAATTCAAACCCTCCGCTTCAAATTTTGAAGCAGTAGTTAACAAACACAGAAAAGTTTTTCCTAATTTAACAGAAGCTATCTCGCAAGAATATTTTAATACTCAGCTTCCGACTAAACCAAAAGATCTCTCACTCAAATTAGAAAACGAAATCGACGATAAATTAAATTGTTTTGAGTCTATGAAGACATTAACCTCCCCACCAGCGATAGAAATGCGTTCAAAGTTACAAGAAGAAATTCAACAAAAGCAGTTCATTTTAGCAAGTATTCAGAACACCCCGAAGCTCGCAAATTCGAAAACAGATGATAAAACAATAAATCAGAAGGATTGGCAAACTCCAAAGAAAACCGCGAAAATTTCCGAGTCTATCCCACTAGCAGCTATTCCGCAAAATAACAGATTTGAAACTCTTAACGAAAATATCGAAGATATGGAAGTTACAGATGAAACGCAGATGACTACTACACAGAATAAAGCAGAAAATAAAACGAAAATTTCCCCATTAGTCATTCCAGAAAACGATGTTGGTTGGCCTGAAATTGACAAAATGCTCAAAGAGATATGTAAAAACGAATTTGAAGTTACAATCAACGAAGAACAGATTTTCCTTTACACTACCACCGAAGCCGATTATAAAGCTACAGTTGATAAATTCAAGAAAGCAAAGATTAGTTTTCATATGTACCAAATTTCCTCAGCCTCTTCAATTAAAGTTATACTGAAGAATATCCCAAGATCCTACACAGAGCAAGCAATTCATGCAGACTTAGAACGCAGAAGCTTCCCTATAATTAAAGTAAAGCAGTTCATGAAGAAAGCAGAAGACCAAATTATCCATTTACCTATATTTTTCCTTGAACTAAAAAGAAATTCTGCAGGAGAGAAAATTCATCAATTAAACAATATGTTCGGATTCAATATCACAATAGAAAAATATCAGCCCAGAAAACGCCCAATTCAATGTTTCAATTGCCAGGAGTTCGGGCACTCCCAAAATAACTACTTTAAAAAGGTCAGGTGCTGTAAGTCCGGACAAAATCACCGATCCAATACCTGTAAATTAAAATCAGATGAAAAACCAACCAGCATTTACTCTCAAGAAAATCACGTTTCTTCTTATCGTGGTTGTAAGGTATACAGAAAAAGATTCAATCATTTAGAGAAGATAGAAAAACCATAAAAAATTCCTACTAAAGATGACTTCCCCAAATTTATTTAAGCTTCAGGCAAAACTAATCAAGAAATGCCTAAAAACCTTTACAGGGACAAAGTTGAGCAGAAAAACCCGCAGGAAAATTTAGCAGAAATCATTAACATTTTCAAAGATCAGAAAACCCTTTTTCTTATGAAATCAATAACCACAATAGTTCAGAGAATTAAATCAGCTAAATCAAATATGCAGAAACTTTGCCTAGCTTTCCAAGCCATTGAGGTGATTCTGAACTGTGCAGATAAAGATTAATTCGCAGCTTCTCTCAAGACAAGCCTAGGCGAGCGGCAGAAATTCTCAAGTTGCAGATCCTCACATCGTGGGCCACGTTTACTTCTCTTCTAGAGACTCTGCACTAGGTGCAAAAAGTACGTTCCATCTTACTGGATTCAACTCATCATTAAAGACACCCTACATATAATGTATTGGTAAAGGCCGCACTAGGCCGATTGCCTCTTAATTGTGTTATGACATAGACATAAGTAGTGGAATATAATAAAGTATAATCAATTTATAGTTTGAGTATTTACTTTCTGTTTTGTGTACTTTTAATGGTAGCATTCATTAATGACAGCATGCGATTACATAATGTAGAAATTATAGCAATTACATAATGTAGGAAATGTAGAAATAAAACCAAATGGCGCGAAAAGTAAAGGAAAAAGGGCGGGAGCAATCTGTGGTCTCTAACTCGTCACTGCGAGGTGTGGTTAGGTTTGGGTTCTAGTGGCAGGAGCGAAATTGGGTGTGGTTAGCGAACTCAATCTTTCTAAGCCACGACTCCTTGTGCTACCCGTGTAAAACACGGCGACACGCTAAGTATACATTTGCAACTGCTTACCAGTACTGACGTAAAAACATTATTAAATGGAGTTTATATTGCCGTGCAATGCGTGTCCGGGTCACCAATAAACTTTATTAAAAATAAAATAGTTTCTTGCTATGCAATGGAGACTATTTTTAATATCATGGAAATGGTATAATAAGAGTAAACTGTCAGAACAGTTTTTTCACATAGCTTTGAAGCAGTGTGCACCACTCATGGTATATTCAGTGATTCTCATTAAGATAATATTTTCCAGTATAAGTATCATTGGACATTCTTATTTTACAGTATTTTAAAGTATGTATTTTACAATATGTGAAAGAATATATATTTAAATAGAATATATATATTAACGGAATTAAATGTTACACTTTTCCCAGAACAGTTTTAATTTGAATGAAATATTTTCACAAGTTTTCCCTAATTACATTAGAAAGATATCTGAAGGTAATTATTCGATTTTATTCAGTTAATGATTACAAAAATTAAAGTTTATTGTATTATTAATATTGTAATCACGCATTATCTCTTTTCTGTTTCCAGAGCTTCTTTCTGAAATGCTTAAAAATATGACATGATTTTTAGCTTCTCAGGCATCTTTTAAATAAAAAATCATAGTAATTCTACAATTAATGCTCTCTTTGGTTCATTTCAAATTAGAGAAGTTAAATATTGGAGCAGATTTCTGATTTCCATGTGCAAATTTTATAATAACAATTCTGATTGGGATAAAGGGGGTTTGTTAATATTAAATTGCAATATTAACTTTTAACTGAATTATTATATTATTGTAATAATAACTATTTTAATATTAACTTTTAACTGAATAATAATATATAAGTTGCACTATTAACTTTTAACTGAAGTATTATAAAATGCAAGCAAATAATTCTTTTAATTACTTAATCAAAAATATTTTTGGCCTTTAAAAATTGCTTTAAAAGTTTTATAAATAATTTATTTATTATTTTTATTTAGTTATTTATTTTTGTCAACAGAATTTCAGCTTATGTTTATAATAAAATATCAAATTATATTTAATAACTAGATTTCTTCACAGTAACGTTCCCAGGAGGTTAACAAATAAATGAATCTTTCATTTGAAATATTTCACTAAAGTGAAAGGCAAGTACACGCTTTTTACAAGGATAATTGTATAAATACACATATATATTTAATTTCTTTTTAATTATCTGTGTAACCGCTATATTGTTATGGATTTGGTACTTAAATAGCTAATGTTAGGATAATTCTTTAAATGATATAAATTTTGTGCATTCTGAGTTATAATATGAGGCTTTGACATTCAGAGTGTCCTTATAGTCAAAATGATATAAATTTTGTGCATTCAGAGTGTCCTTATAGTCAAATTTTGTGTGCATTCTGAGTGTCGTTATAGTGGAATGCAGATTCTGATTTATAATATGAAGGATGAGATGTGAATTTCTCTCTTGCGACGACGACTGTTCTTCTTGATTTTTGGTGAATATTATTTTTGCTTGTTCTTCTCGATATGGCCAGTAATAGCAAACCACCAGATAGAGGCAAAATTCCTTGGCATGCAACTTTCAGCGATTATGATAGCGATAATGATTCTACTTATTCGAATTATTCAAGAAAATCGACTACATCCAAAGAGATGCCTGTAATTGCTTCAGATGACCCGGCGCTTCAAAGTATACTAATTTCTACTACGAAAAGTAAACCCCGGAGAAAAGAAAAGAAAACTGCAGGAAGTCCTAAGAAAATAGCCGATAATACTAAGAAATTCAAACCCTCCGCTTCAAATTTTGAAGCAGTAGTTAACAAACACAGAAAAGTTTTTCCTAATTTAACAGAAGCTATCTCGCAAGAATATTTTAATACTCAGCTTCCGACTAACCCAAAAGATCTCTCACTCAAATTAGAAAACGAAATCGACGATAAATTAAATTGTTTTGAGTCTATGAAGACATTAACCTCCCCACCAGCGATAGAAATGCGTTCAAAGTTACAAGAAGAAATTCAACAAAAGCAGTTCATTTTAGCAAGTATTCAGAACACCCCGAAGCTCGCAAATTCGAAAACAGATGATAAAACAATAAATCAGAAGGATTGGCAAACTCCAAAGAAAACCGCGAAAATTTCCGAGTCTATCCCACTAGCAGCTATTCCGCAAAATAACAGATTTGAAACTCTTAACGAAAATATCGAAGATATGGAAGTTACAGATGAAACGCAGATGACTACTACACAGAATAAAGCAGAAAATAAAACGAAAATTTCCCCATTGGTCATTCCAGAAAACGATGTTGGTTGGCCTGAAATTGACAAAATGCTCAAAGAGATATGTAAAAACGAATTTGAAGTTACAATCAACGAAGAACAGATTTTCCTTTACACTACCACCGAAGCCGATTATAAAGCTACAGTTGATAAATTCAAGAAAGCAAAGATTAGTTTTCATATGTACCAAATTTCCTCAGCCTCTTCAATTAAAGTTATACTGAAGAATATCCCAAGATCCTACACAGAGCAAGCAATTCATGCAGACTTAGAACGCAGAAGCTTCCCTATAATTAAAGTAAAGCAGTTCATGAAGAAAGCAGAAGACCAAATTATCCATTTACCTATATTTTTCCTTGAACTAAAAAGAAATTCTGCAGGAGAGAAAATTCATCAATTAAACAATATGTTCGGATTCAATATCACAATAGAAAAATATCAGCCCAGAAAACGCCCAATTCAATGTTTCAATTGCCAGGAGTTCGGGCACTCCCAAAATAACTACTTTAAAAAGGTCAGGTGCTGTAAGTCCGGACAAAATCACCGATCCAATACCTGTAAATTAAAATCAGATGAAAAACCAACCAGCATTTACTCTCAAGAAAATCACGTTTCTTCTTATCGTGGTTGTAAGGTATACAGAAAAAGATTCAATCATTTAGAGAAGATAGAAAAACCATAAAAAATTCCTACTAAAGATGACTTCCCCAAATTTATTTAAGCTTCAGGCAAAACTAATCAAGAAATGCCTAAAAACCTTTACAGGGACAAAGTTGAGCAGAAAAACCCGCAGGAAAATTTAGCAGAAATCATTAACATTTTCAAAGATCAGAAAACCCTTTTTCTTATGAAATCAATAACCACAATAGTTCAGAGAATTAAATCAGCTAAATCAAATATGCAGAAACTTTGCCTAGCTTTCCAAGCCATTGAGGTGATTCTGAACTGTGCAGATAAAGATTAATTCGCAGCTTCTCTCAAGACAAGCCTAGGCGAGCGGCAGAAATTCTCAAGTTGCAGATCCTCACATCGTGGGCCACGTTTACTTCTCTTCTAGAGACTCAGCACTAGGTGCAAAAAGTACGTTCCATCTTACTGGATTCAACTCATCATTAAAGACACCCTACATATAATGTATTGGTAAAGGCCGCACTAGGCCGATTGCCTCTTAATTGTGTTATGACATAGACATAAGTAGTGGAATATAATAAAGTATAATCAATTTATAGTTTGAGTATTTACTTTCTGTTTTGTGTTCACAGTACTTTTAATGGTAGCATTCATTAATGACAGCATGCGATTACATAATGTAGAAATTATAGCAATTACATAATGTAGGAAATGTAGAAATAAAACCAAATGGCGCGAAAAGTAAAGGAAAAGGGCGGGAGCAATCTGTGGTCTCTAACTCGTCACTGCGAGGTGTGGTTAGGTTTGGGTTCTAGTGGCAGGAGCGAAATTGGGTGTGGTTAGCGAACTCAATCTTTCTAAGCCACGACTCCTTGTGCTACCCGTGTAAAACACGGCGACACGCTAAGTATACATTTGCAACTGCTTACCAGTACTGACGTAAAAACATTATTAAATGGAGTTTATATTGCCGTGCAATGCGTGTCCGGGTCACCAATAAACTTTATTAAAAATAAAATAGTTTCTTGCTATGCAATGGAGACTATTTTTAATATCATGGAAATGGTATAATAAGAGTAAACTGTCAGAACAGTTTTTTCACATAGCTTTGAAGCAGTGTGCACCACTCATGGTATATTCAGTGATTCTCATTAAGATAATATTTTCCAGTATAAGTATCATTGGACATTCTTATTTTACAGTATTTTAAAGTATGTATTTTACAATATGTGAAAGAATATATATTTAAATAGAATATATATATTAACGGAATTAAATGTTACACTTTTCCCAGAACAGTTTTAATTTGAATGAAATATTTTCACAAGTTTTCCCTAATTACATTAGAAAGATATCTGAAGGTAATTATTCGATTTTATTCAGTTAATGATTACAAAAATTAAAGTTTATTGTATTATTAATATTGTAATCACGCATTATCTCTTTTCTGTTTCCAGAGCTTCTTTCTGAAATGCTTAAAAATATGACATGATTTTTAGCTTCTCAGGCATCTTTTAAATAAAAAATCATAGTAATTCTACAATTAATGCTCTCTTTGGTTCATTTCAAATTAGAGAAGTTAAATATTGGAGCAGATTTCTGATTTCCATGTGCAAATTTTATAATAACAATTCTGATTGGGATAAAGGGGGTTTGTTAATATTAAATTGCAATATTAACTTTTAACTGAATTATTATATTATTGTAATAATAACTATTTTAATATTAACTTTTAACTGAATAATAATATATAAGTTGCACTATTAACTTTTAACTGAAGTATTATAAAATGCAAGCAAATAATTCTTTTAATTACTTAATCAAAAATATTTTTGGCCTTTAAAAATTGCTTTAAAAGTTTTATAAATAATTTATTTATTATTTTTATTTAGTTATTTATTTTTGTCAACAGAATTTCAGCTTATGTTTATAATAAAATATCAAATTATATTTAATAACTAGATTTCTTCACAGTAACGTTCCCAGGAGGTTAACAAATAAATGAATCTTTCATTTGAAATATTTCACTAAAGTGAAAGGCAAGTACACGCTTTTTACAAGGATAATTGTATAAATACACATATATATTTAATTTCTTTTTAATTATCTGTGTAACCGCTATATTGTTATGGATTTGGTACTTAAATAGCTAATGTTAGGATAATTCTTTAAATGATATAAATTTTGTGCATTCTGAGTTATAATATGAGGCTTTGACATTCAGAGTGTCCTTATAGTCAAAATGATATAAATTTTGTGCATTCAGAGTGTCCTTATAGTCAAATTTTGTGTGCATTCTGAGTGTCGTTATAGTGGAATGCAGATTCTGATTTATAATATGAAGGATGAGATGTGAATTTCTCTCTTGCGACGACGACTGTTCTTCTTGATTTTTGGTGAATATTATTTTTGCTTGTTCTTCTCGATATGGCCAGTAATAGCAAACCACCAGATAGAGGCAAAATTCCTTGGCATGCAACTTTCAGCGATTATGATAGCGATAATGATTCTACTTATTCGAATTATTCAAGAAAATCGACTACATCCAAAGAGATGCCTGTAATTGCTTCAGATGACCCGGCGCTTCAAAGTATACTAATTTCTACTACGAAAAGTAAACCCCAGAGAAAAGAAAAGAAAACTGCAGGAAGTCCTAAGAAAATAGCCGATAATACTAAGAAATTCAAACCCTCCGCTTCAAATTTTGAAGCAGTAGTTAACAAACACAGAAAAGTTTTTCCTAATTTAACAGAAGCTATCTCGCAAGAATATTTTAATACTCAGCTTCCGACTAACCCAAAAGATCTCTCACTCAAATTAGAAAACGAAATCGACGATAAATTAAATTGTTTTGAGTCTATGAAGACATTAACCTCCCCACCAGCGATAGAAATGCGTTCAAAGTTACAAGAAGAAATTCAACAAAAGCAGTTCATTTTAGCAAGTATTCAGAACACCCCGAAGCTCGCAAATTCGAAAACAGATGATAAAACAATAAATCAGAAGGATTGGCAAACTCCAAAGAAAACCGCGAAAATTTCCGAGTCTATCCCACTAGCAGCTATTCCGCAAAATAACAGATTTGAAACTCTTAACGAAAATATCGAAGATATGGAAGTTACAGATGAAACGCAGATGACTACTACACAAAATAAAGCAGAAAATAAAACGAAAATTTCCCCATTGGTCATTCCAGAAAACGATGTTGGTTGGCCTGAAATTGACAAAATGCTCAAAGAGATATGTAAAAACGAATTTGAAGTTACAATCAACGACGAACAGATTTTCCTTTACACTACCACCGAAGCCGATTATAAAGCTACAGTTGATAAATTCAAGAAAGCAAAGATTAGTTTTCATATGTACCAAATTTCCTCAGCCTCTTCAATTAAAGTTATACTGAAGAATATCCCAAGATCCTACACAGAGCAAGCAATTCATGCAGACTTAGAACGCAGAAGCTTCCCTATAATTAAAGTAAAGCAGTTCATGAAGAAAGCAGAAGACCAAATTATCCATTTACCTATATTTTTCCTTGAACTAAAAAGAAATTCTGCAGGAGAGAAAATTCATCAATTAAACAATATGTTCGGATTCAATATCACAATAGAAAAATATCAGCCCAGAAAACGCCCAATTCAATGTTTCAATTGCCAGGAGTTCGGGCACTCCCAAAATAACTACTTTAAAAAGGTCAGGTGCTGTAAGTCCGGACAAAATCACCGATCCAATACCTGTAAATTAAAATCAGATGAAAAACCAACCAGCATTTACTCTCAAGAAAATCACGTTTCTTCTTATCGTGGTTGTAAGGTATACAGAAAAAGATTCAATCATTTAGAGAAGATAGAAAAACCATAAAAAATTCCTACTAAAGATGACTTCCCCAAATTTATTTAAGCTTCAGGCAAAACTAATCAAGAAATGCCTAAAAACCTTTACAGGGACAAAGTTGAGCAGAAAAACCCGCAGGAAAATTTAGCAGAAATCATTAACATTTTCAAAGATCAGAAAACCCTTTTTCTTATGAAATCAATAACCACAATAGTTCAGAGAATTAAATCAGCTAAATCAAATATGCAGAAACTTTGCCTAGCTTTCCAAGCCATTGAGGTGATTCTGAACTGTGCAGATAAAGATTAATTCGCAGCTTCTCTCAAGACAAGCCTAGGCGAGCGGCAGAAATTCTCAAGTTGCAGATCCTCACATCGTGGGCCACGTTTACTTCTCTTCTAGAGACTCTGCACTAGGTGCAAAAAGTACGTTCCATCTTACTGGATTCAACTCATCATTAAAGACACCCTACATATAATGTATTGGTAAAGGCCGCACTAGGCCGATTGCCTCTTAATTGTGTTATGACATAGACATAAGTAGTGGAATATAATAAAGTATAATCAATTTATAGTTTGAGTATTTACTTTCTGTTTTGTGTTCACAGTACTTTTAATGGTAGCATTCATTAATGACAGCATGCGATTACATAATGTAGAAATTATAGCAATTACATAATGTAGGAAATGTAGAAATAAAACCAAATGGCGCGAAAAGTAAAGGAAAAAGGGCGGGAGCAATCTGTGGTCTCTAACTCGTCACTGCGAGGTGTGGTTAGGTTTGGGTTCTAGTGGCAGGAGCGAAATTGGGTGTGGTTAGCGAACTCAATCTTTCTAAGCCACGACTCCTTGTGCTACCCGTGTAAAACACGGCGACACGCTAAGTATACATTTGCAACTGCTTACCAGTACTGACGTAAAAACATTATTAAATGGAGTTTATATTGCCGTGCAATGCGTGTCCGGGTCACCAATAAACTTTATTAAAAATAAAATAGTTTCTTGCTATGCAATGGAGACTATTTTTAATATCATGGAAATGGTATAATAAGAGTAAACTGTCAGAACAGTTTTTTCACATAGCTTTGAAGCAGTGTGCACCACTCATGGTATATTCAGTGATTCTCATTAAGATAATATTTTCCAGTATAAGTATCATTGGACATTCTTATTTTACAGTATTTTAAAGTATGTATTTTACAATATGTGAAAGAATATATATTTAAATAGAATATATATATTAACGGAATTAAATGTTACACTTTTCCCAGAACAGTTTTAATTTGAATGAAATATTTTCACAAGTTTTCCCTAATTACATTAGAAAGATATCTGAAGGTAATTATTCGATTTTATTCAGTTAATGATTACAAAAATTAAAGTTTATTGTATTATTAATATTGTAATCACGCATTATCTCTTTTCTGTTTCCAGAGCTTCTTTCTGAAATGCTTAAAAATATGACATGATTTTTAGCTTCTCAGGCATCTTTTAAATAAAAAATCATAGTAATTCTACAATTAATGCTCTCTTTGGTTCATTTCAAATTAGAGAAGTTAAATATTGGAGCAGATTTCTGATTTCCATGTGCAAATTTTATAATAACAATTCTGATTGGGATAAAGGGGGTTTGTTAATATTAAATTGCAATATTAACTTTTAACTGAATTATTATATTATTGTAATAATAACTATTTTAATATTAACTTTTAACTGAATAATAATATATAAGTTGCACTATTAACTTTTAACTGAAGTATTATAAAATGCAAGCAAATAATTCTTTTAATTACTTAATCAAAAATATTTTTGGCCTTTAAAAATTGCTTTAAAAGTTTTATAAATAATTTATTTATTATTTTTATTTAGTTATTTATTTTTGTCAACAGAATTTCAGCTTATGTTTATAATAAAATATCAAATTATATTTAATAACTAGATTTCTTCACAGTAACGTTCCCAGGAGGTTAACAAATAAATGAATCTTTCATTTGAAATATTTCACTAAAGTGAAAGGCAAGTACACGCTTTTTACAAGGATAATTGTATAAATACACATATATATTTAATTTCTTTTTAATTATCTGTGTAACCGCTATATTGTTATGGATTTGGTACTTAAATAGCTAATGTTAGGATAATTCTTTAAATGATATAAATTTTGTGCATTCTGAGTTATAATATGAGGCTTTGACATTCAGAGTGTCCTTATAGTCAAAATGATATAAATTTTGTGCATTCAGAGTGTCCTTATAGTCAAATTTTGTGTGCATTCTGAGTGTCGTTATAGTGGAATGCAGATTCTGATTTATAATATGAAGGATGAGATGTGAATTTCTCTCTTGCGACGACGACTGTTCTTCTTGATTTTTGGTGAATATTATTTTTGCTTGTTCTTCTCGATATGGCCAGTAATAGCAAACCACCAGATAGAGGCAAAATTCCTTGGCATGCAACTTTCAGCGATTATGATAGCGATAATGATTCTACTTATTCGAATTATTCAAGAAAATCGACTACATCCAAAGAGATGCCTGTAATTGCTTCAGATGACCCGGCGCTTCAAAGTATACTAATTTCTACTACGAAAAGTAAACCCCAGAGAAAAGAAAAGAAAACTGCAGGAAGTCCTAAGAAAATAGCCGATAATACTAAGAAATTCAAACCCTCCGCTTCAAATTTTGAAGCAGTAGTTAACAAACACAGAAAAGTTTTTCCTAATTTAACAGAAGCTATCTCGCAAGAATATTTTAATACTCAGCTTCCGACTAACCCAAAAGATCTCTCACTCAAATTAGAAAACGAAATCGACGATAAATTAAATTGTTTTGAGTCTATGAAGACATTAACCTCCCCACCAGCGATAGAAATGCGTTCAAAGTTACAAGAAGAAATTCAACAAAAGCAGTTCATTTTAGCAAGTATTCAGAACACCCCGAAGCTCGCAAATTCGAAAACAGATGATAAAACAATAAATCAGAAGGATTGGCAAACTCCAAAGAAAACCGCGAAAATTTCCGAGTCTATCCCACTAGCAGCTATTCCGCAAAATAACAGATTTGAAACTCTTAACGAAAATATCGAAGATATGGAAGTTACAGATGAAACGCAGATGACTACTACACAAAATAAAGCAGAAAATAAAACGAAAATTTCCCCATTGGTCATTCCAGAAAACGATGTTGGTTGGCCTGAAATTGACAAAATGCTCAAAGAGATATGTAAAAACGAATTTGAAGTTACAATCAACGAAGAACAGATTTTCCTTTACACTACCACCGAAGCCGATTATAAAGCTACAGTTGATAAATTCAAGAAAGCAAAGATTAGTTTTCATATGTACCAAATTTCCTCAGCCTCTTCAATTAAAGTTATACTGAAGAATATCCCAAGATCCTACACAGAGCAAGCAATTCATGCAGACTTAGAACGCAGAAGCTTCCCTATAATTAAAGTAAAGCAGTTCATGAAGAAAGCAGAAGACCAAATTATCCATTTACCTATATTTTTCCTTGAACTAAAAAGAAATTCTGCAGGAGAGAAAATTCATCAATTAAACAATATGTTCGGATTCAATATCACAATAGAAAAATATCAGCCCAGAAAACGCCCAATTCAATGTTTCAATTGCCAGGAGTTCGGGCACTCCCAAAATAACTACTTTAAAAAGGTCAGGTGCTGTAAGTCCGGACAAAATCACCGATCCAATACCTGTAAATTAAAATCAGATGAAAAACCAACCAGCATTTACTCTCAAGAAAATCACGTTTCTTCTTATCGTGGTTGTAAGGTATACAGAAAAAGATTCAATCATTTAGAGAAGATAGAAAAACCATAAAAAATTCCTACTAAAGATGACTTCCCCAAATTTATTTAAGCTTCAGGCAAAACTAATCAAGAAATGCCTAAAAACCTTTACAGGGACAAAGTTGAGCAGAAAAACCCGCAGGAAAATTTAGCAGAAATCATTAACATTTTCAAAGATCAGAAAACCCTTTTTCTTATGAAATCAATAACCACAATAGTTCAGAGAATTAAATCAGCTAAATCAAATATGCAGAAACTTTGCCTAGCTTTCCAAGCCATTGAGGTGATTCTGAACTGTGCAGATAAAGATTAATTCGCAGCTTCTCTCAAGACAAGCCTAGGCGAGCGGCAGAAATTCTCAAGTTGCAGATCCTCACATCGTGGGCCACGTTTACTTCTCTTCTAGAGACTCTGCACTAGGTGCAAAAAGTACGTTCCATCTTACTGGATTCAACTCATCATTAAAGACACCCTACATATAATGTATTGGTAAAGGCCGCACTAGGCCGATTGCCTCTTAATTGTGTTATGACATAGACATAAGTAGTGGAATATAATAAAGTATAATCAATTTATAGTTTGAGTATTTACTTTCTGTTTTGTGTTCACAGTACTTTTAATGGTAGCATTCATTAATGACAGCATGCGATTACATAATGTAGAAATTATAGCAATTACATAATGTAGGAAATGTAGAAATAAAACCAAATGGCGCGAAAAGTAAAGGAAAAAGGGCGGGAGCAATCTGTGGTCTCTAACTCGTCACTGCGAGGTGTGGTTAGGTTTGGGTTCTAGTGGCAGGAGCGAAATTGGGTGTGGTTAGCGAACTCAATCTTTCTAAGCCACGACTCCTTGTGCTACCCGTGTAAAACACGGCGACACGCTAAGTATACATTTGCAACTGCTTACCAGTACTGACGTAAAAACATTATTAAATGGAGTTTATATTGCCGTGCAATGCGTGTCCGGGTCACCAATAAACTTTATTAAAAATAAAATAGTTTCTTGCTATGCAATGGAGACTATTTTTAATATCATGGAAATGGTATAATAAGAGTAAACTGTCAGAACAGTTTTTTCACATAGCTTTGAAGCAGTGTGCACCACTCATGGTATATTCAGTGATTCTCATTAAGATAATATTTTCCAGTATAAGTATCATTGGACATTCTTATTTTACAGTATTTTAAAGTATGTATTTTACAATATGTGAAAGAATATATATTTAAATAGAATATATATATTAACGGAATTAAATGTTACACTTTTCCCAGAACAGTTTTAATTTGAATGAAATATTTTCACAAGTTTTCCCTAATTACATTAGAAAGATATCTGAAGGTAATTATTCGATTTTATTCAGTTAATGATTACAAAAATTAAAGTTTATTGTATTATTAATATTGTAATCACGCATTATCTCTTTTCTGTTTCCAGAGCTTCTTTCTGAAATGCTTAAAAATATGACATGATTTTTAGCTTCTCAGGCATCTTTTAAATAAAAAATCATAGTAATTCTACAATTAATGCTCTCTTTGGTTCATTTCAAATTAGAGAAGTTAAATATTGGAGCAGATTTCTGATTTCCATGTGCAAATTTTATAATAACAATTCTGATTGGGATAAAGGGGGTTTGTTAATATTAAATTGCAATATTAACTTTTAACTGAATTATTATATTATTGTAATAATAACTATTTTAATATTAACTTTTAACTGAATAATAATATATAAGTTGCACTATTAACTTTTAACTGAAGTATTATAAAATGCAAGCAAATAATTCTTTTAATTACTTAATCAAAAATATTTTTGGCCTTTAAAAATTGCTTTAAAAGTTTTATAAATAATTTATTTATTATTTTTATTTAGTTATTTATTTTTGTCAACAGAATTTCAGCTTATGTTTATAATAAAATATCAAATTATATTTAATAACTAGATTTCTTCACAGTAACGTTCCCAGGAGGTTAACAAATAAATGAATCTTTCATTTGAAATATTTCACTAAAGTGAAAGGCAAGTACACGCTTTTTACAAGGATAATTGTATAAATACACATATATATTTAATTTCTTTTTAATTATCTGTGTAACCGCTATATTGTTATGGATTTGGTACTTAAATAGCTAATGTTAGGATAATTCTTTAAATGATATAAATTTTGTGCATTCTGAGTTATAATATGAGGCTTTGACATTCAGAGTGTCCTTATAGTCAAAATGATATAAATTTTGTGCATTCAGAGTGTCCTTATAGTCAAATTTTGTGTGCATTCTGAGTGTCGTTATAGTGGAATGCAGATTCTGATTTATAATATGAAGGATGAGATGTGAATTTCTCTCTTGCGACGACGACTGTTCTTCTTGATTTTTGGTGAATATTATTTTTGCTTGTTCTTCTCGATATGGCCAGTAATAGCAAACCACCAGATAGAGGCAAAATTCCTTGGCATGCAACTTTCAGCGATTATGATAGCGATAATGATTCTACTTATTCGAATTATTCAAGAAAATCGACTACATCCAAAGAGATGCCTGTAATTGCTTCAGATGACCCGGCGCTTCAAAGTATACTAATTTCTACTACGAAAAGTAAACCCCAGAGAAAAGAAAAGAAAACTGCAGGAAGTCCTAAGAAAATAGCCGATAATACTAAGAAATTCAAACCCTCCGCTTCAAATTTTGAAGCAGTAGTTAACAAACACAGAAAAGTTTTTCCTAATTTAACAGAAGCTATCTCGCAAGAATATTTTAATACTCAGCTTCCGACTAACCCAAAAGATCTCTCACTCAAATTAGAAAACGAAATCGACGATAAATTAAATTGTTTTGAGTCTATGAAGACATTAACCTCCCCACCAGCGATAGAAATGCGTTCAAAGTTACAAGAAGAAATTCAACAAAAGCAGTTCATTTTAGCAAGTATTCAGAACACCCCGAAGCTCGCAAATTCGAAAACAGATGATAAAACAATAAATCAGAAGGATTGGCAAACTCCAAAGAAAACCGCGAAAATTTCCGAGTCTATCCCACTAGCAGCTATTCCGCAAAATAACAGATTTGAAACTCTTAACGAAAATATCGAAGATATGGAAGTTACAGATGAAACGCAGATGACTACTACACAAAATAAAGCAGAAAATAAAACGAAAATTTCCCCATTGGTCATTCCAGAAAACGATGTTGGTTGGCCTGAAATTGACAAAATGCTCAAAGAGATATGTAAAAACGAATTTGAAGTTACAATCAACGACGAACAGATTTTCCTTTACACTACCACCGAAGCCGATTATAAAGCTACAGTTGATAAATTCAAGAAAGCAAAGATTAGTTTTCATATGTACCAAATTTCCTCAGCCTCTTCAATTAAAGTTATACTGAAGAATATCCCAAGATCCTACACAGAGCAAGCAATTCATGCAGACTTAGAACGCAGAAGCTTCCCTATAATTAAAGTAAAGCAGTTCATGAAGAAAGCAGAAGACCAAATTATCCATTTACCTATATTTTTCCTTGAACTAAAAAGAAATTCTGCAGGAGAGAAAATTCATCAATTAAACAATATGTTCGGATTCAATATCACAATAGAAAAATATCAGCCCAGAAAACGCCCAATTCAATGTTTCAATTGCCAGGAGTTCGGGCACTCCCAAAATAACTACTTTAAAAAGGTCAGGTGCTGTAAGTCCGGACAAAATCACCGATCCAATACCTGTAAATTAAAATCAGATGAAAAACCAACCAGCATTTACTCTCAAGAAAATCACGTTTCTTCTTATCGTGGTTGTAAGGTATACAGAAAAAGATTCAATCATTTAGAGAAGATAGAAAAATCATAAAAAATTCCTACTAAAGATGACTTCCCCAAATTTATTTAAGCTTCAGGCAAAACTAATCAAGAAATGCCTAAAAACCTTTACAGGGACAAAGTTGAGCAGAAAAACCCGCAGGAAAATTTAGCAGAAATCATTAACATTTTCAAAGATCAGAAAACCCTTTTTCTTATGAAATCAATAACCACAATAGTTCAGAGAATTAAATCAGCTAAATCAAATATGCAGAAACTTTGCCTAGCTTTCCAAGCCATTGAGGTGATTCTGAACTGTGCAGATAAAGATTAATTCGCAGCTTCTCTCAAGACAAGCCTAGGCGAGCGGCAGAAATTCTCAAGTTGCAGATCCTCACATCGTGGGCCACGTTTACTTCTCTTCTAGAGACTCTGCACTAGGTGCAAAAAGTACGTTCCATCTTACTGGATTCAACTCATCATTAAAGACACCCTACATATAATGTATTGGTAAAGGCCGCACTAGGCCGATTGCCTCTTAATTGTGTTATGACATAGACATAAGTAGTGGAATATAATAAAGTATAATCAATTTATAGTTTGAGTATTTACTTTCTGTTTTGTGTTCACAGTACTTTTAATGGTAGCATTCATTAATGACAGCATGCGATTACATAATGTAGAAATTATAGCAATTACATAATGTAGGAAATGTAGAAATAAAACCAAATGGCGCGAAAAGTAAAGGAAAAAGGGCGGGAGCAATCTGTGGTCTCTAACTCGTCACTGCGAGGTGTGGTTAGGTTTGGGTTCTAGTGGCAGGAGCGAAATTGGGTGTGGTTAGCGAACTCAATCTTTCTAAGCCACGACTCCTTGTGCTACCCGTGTAAAACACGGCGACACGCTAAGTATACATTTGCAACTGCTTACCAGTACTGACGTAAAAACATTATTAAATGGAGTTTATATTGCCGTGCAATGCGTGTCCGGGTCACCAATAAACTTTATTAAAAATAAAATAGTTTCTTGCTATGCAATGGAGACTATTTTTAATATCATGGAAATGGTATAATAAGAGTAAACTGTCAGAACAGTTTTTTCACATAGCTTTGAAGCAGTGTGCACCACTCATGGTATATTCAGTGATTCTCATTAAGATAATATTTTCCAGTATAAGTATCATTGGACATTCTTATTTTACAGTATTTTAAAGTATGTATTTTACAATATGTGAAAGAATATATATTTAAATAGAATATATATATTAACGGAATTAAATGTTACACTTTTCCCAGAACAGTTTTAATTTGAATGAAATATTTTCACAAGTTTTCCCTAATTACATTAGAAAGATATCTGAAGGTAATTATTCGATTTTATTCAGTTAATGATTACAAAAATTAAAGTTTATTGTATTATTAATATTGTAATCACGCATTATCTCTTTTCTGTTTCCAGAGCTTCTTTCTGAAATGCTTAAAAATATGACATGATTTTTAGCTTCTCAGGCATCTTTTAAATAAAAAATCATAGTAATTCTACAATTAATGCTCTCTTTGGTTCATTTCAAATTAGAGAAGTTAAATATTGGAGCAGATTTCTGATTTCCATGTGCAAATTTTATAATAACAATTCTGATTGGGATAAAGGGGGTTTGTTAATATTAAATTGCAATATTAACTTTTAACTGAATTATTATATTATTGTAATAATAACTATTTTAATATTAACTTTTAACTGAATAATAATATATAAGTTGCACTATTAACTTTTAACTGAAGTATTATAAAATGCAAGCAAATAATTCTTTTAATTACTTAATCAAAAATATTTTTGGCCTTTAAAAATTGCTTTAAAAGTTTTATAAATAATTTATTTATTATTTTTATTTAGTTATTTATTTTTGTCAACAGAATTTCAGCTTATGTTTATAATAAAATATCAAATTATATTTAATAACTAGATTTCTTCACAGTAACGTTCCCAGGAGGTTAACAAATAAATGAATCTTTCATTTGAAATATTTCACTAAAGTGAAAGGCAAGTACACGCTTTTTACAAGGATAATTGTATAAATACACATATATATTTAATTTCTTTTTAATTATCTGTGTAACCGCTATATTGTTATGGATTTGGTACTTAAATAGCTAATGTTAGGATAATTCTTTAAATGATATAAATTTTGTGCATTCTGAGTTATAATATGAGGCTTTGACATTCAGAGTGTCCTTATAGTCAAAATGATATAAATTTTGTGCATTCAGAGTGTCCTTATAGTCAAATTTTGTGTGCATTCTGAGTGTCGTTATAGTGGAATGCAGATTCTGATTTATAATATGAAGGATGAGATGTGAATTTCTCTCTTGCGACGACGACTGTTCTTCTTGATTTTTGGTGAATATTATTTTTGCTTGTTCTTCTCGATATGGCCAGTAATAGCAAACCACCAGATAGAGGCAAAATTCCTTGGCATGCAACTTTCAGCGATTATGATAGCGATAATGATTCTACTTATTCGAATTATTCAAGAAAATCGACTACATCCAAAGAGATGCCTGTAATTGCTTCAGATGACCCGGCGCTTCAAAGTATACTAATTTCTACTACGAAAAGTAAACCCCAGAGAAAAGAAAAGAAAACTGCAGGAAGTCCTAAGAAAATAGCCGATAATACTAAGAAATTCAAACCCTCCGCTTCAAATTTTGAAGCAGTAGTTAACAAACACAGAAAAGTTTTTCCTAATTTAACAGAAGCTATCTCGCAAGAATATTTTAATACTCAGCTTCCGACTAACCCAAAAGATCTCTCACTCAAATTAGAAAACGAAATCGACGATAAATTAAATTGTTTTGAGTCTATGAAGACATTAACCTCCCCACCAGCGATAGAAATGCGTTCAAAGTTACAAGAAGAAATTCAACAAAAGCAGTTCATTTTAGCAAGTATTCAGAACACCCCGAAGCTCGCAAATTCGAAAACAGATGATAAAACAATAAATCAGAAGGATTGGCAAACTCCAAAGAAAACCGCGAAAATTTCCGAGTCTATCCCACTAGCAGCTATTCCGCAAAATAACAGATTTGAAACTCTTAACGAAAATATCGAAGATATGGAAGTTACAGATGAAACGCAGATGACTACTACACAAAATAAAGCAGAAAATAAAACGAAAATTTCCCCATTGGTCATTCCAGAAAACGATGTTGGTTGGCCTGAAATTGACAAAATGCTCAAAGAGATATGTAAAAACGAATTTGAAGTTACAATCAACGAAGAACAGATTTTCCTTTACACTACCACCGAAGCCGATTATAAAGCTACAGTTGATAAATTCAAGAAAGCAAAGATTAGTTTTCATATGTACCAAATTTCCTCAGCCTCTTCAATTAAAGTTATACTGAAGAATATCCCAAGATCCTACACAGAGCAAGCAATTCATGCAGACTTAGAACGCAGAAGCTTCCCTATAATTAAAGTAAAGCAGTTCATGAAGAAAGCAGAAGACCAAATTATCCATTTACCTATATTTTTCCTTGAACTAAAAAGAAATTCTGCAGGAGAGAAAATTCATCAATTAAACAATATGTTCGGATTCAATATCACAATAGAAAAATATCAGCCCAGAAAACGCCCAATTCAATGTTTCAATTGCCAGGAGTTCGGGCACTCCCAAAATAACTACTTTAAAAAGGTCAGGTGCTGTAAGTCCGGACAAAATCACCGATCCAATACCTGTAAATTAAAATCAGATGAAAAACCAACCAGCATTTACTCTCAAGAAAATCACGTTTCTTCTTATCGTGGTTGTAAGGTATACAGAAAAAGATTCAATCATTTAGAGAAGATAGAAAAACCATAAAAAATTCCTACTAAAGATGACTTCCCCAAATTTATTTAAGCTTCAGGCAAAACTAATCAAGAAATGCCTAAAAACCTTTACAGGGACAAAGTTGAGCAGAAAAACCCGCAGGAAAATTTAGCAGAAATCATTAACATTTTCAAAGATCAGAAAACCCTTTTTCTTATGAAATCAATAACCACAATAGTTCAGAGAATTAAATCAGCTAAATCAAATATGCAGAAACTTTGCCTAGCTTTCCAAGCCATTGAGGTGATTCTGAACTGTGCAGATAAAGATTAATTCGCAGCTTCTCTCAAGACAAGCCTAGGCGAGCGGCAGAAATTCTCAAGTTGCAGATCCTCACATCGTGGGCCACGTTTACTTCTCTTCTAGAGACTCTGCACTAGGTGCAAAAAGTACGTTCCATCTTACTGGATTCAACTCATCATTAAAGACACCCTACATATAATGTATTGGTAAAGGCCGCACTAGGCCGATTGCCTCTTAATTGTGTTATGACATAGACATAAGTAGTGGAATATAATAAAGTATAATCAATTTATAGTTTGAGTATTTACTTTCTGTTTTGTGTTCACAGTACTTTTAATGGTAGCATTCATTAATGACAGCATGCGATTACATAATGTAGAAATTATAGCAATTACATAATGTAGGAAATGTAGAAATAAAACCAAATGGCGCGAAAAGTAAAGGAAAAAGGGCGGGAGCAATCTGTGGTCTCTAACTCGTCACTGCGAGGTGTGGTTAGGTTTGGGTTCTAGTGGCAGGAGCGAAATTGGGTGTGGTTAGCGAACTCAATCTTTCTAAGCCACGACTCCTTGTGCTACCCGTGTAAAACACGGCGACACGCTAAGTATACATTTGCAACTGCTTACCAGTACTGACGTAAAAACATTATTAAATGGAGTTTATATTGCCGTGCAATGCGTGTCCGGGTCACCAATAAACTTTATTAAAAATAAAATAGTTTCTTGCTATGCAATGGAGACTATTTTTAATATCATGGAAATGGTATAATAAGAGTAAACTGTCAGAACAGTTTTTTCACATAGCTTTGAAGCAGTGTGCACCACTCATGGTATATTCAGTGATTCTCATTAAGATAATATTTTCCAGTATAAGTATCATTGGACATTCTTATTTTACAGTATTTTAAAGTATGTATTTTACAATATGTGAAAGAATATATATTTAAATAGAATATATATATTAACGGAATTAAATGTTACACTTTTCCCAGAACAGTTTTAATTTGAATGAAATATTTTCACAAGTTTTCCCTAATTACATTAGAAAGATATCTGAAGGTAATTATTCGATTTTATTCAGTTAATGATTACAAAAATTAAAGTTTATTGTATTATTAATATTGTAATCACGCATTATCTCTTTTCTGTTTCCAGAGCTTCTTTCTGAAATGCTTAAAAATATGACATGATTTTTAGCTTCTCAGGCATCTTTTAAATAAAAAATCATAGTAATTCTACAATTAATGCTCTCTTTGGTTCATTTCAAATTAGAGAAGTTAAATATTGGAGCAGATTTCTGATTTCCATGTGCAAATTTTATAATAACAATTCTGATTGGGATAAAGGGGGTTTGTTAATATTAAATTGCAATATTAACTTTTAACTGAATTATTATATTATTGTAATAATAACTATTTTAATATTAACTTTTAACTGAATAATAATATATAAGTTGCACTATTAACTTTTAACTGAAGTATTATAAAATGCAAGCAAATAATTCTTTTAATTACTTAATCAAAAATATTTTTGGCCTTTAAAAATTGCTTTAAAAGTTTTATAAATAATTTATTTATTATTTTTATTTAGTTATTTATTTTTGTCAACAGAATTTCAGCTTATGTTTATAATAAAATATCAAATTATATTTAATAACTAGATTTCTTCACAGTAACGTTCCCAGGAGGTTAACAAATAAATGAATCTTTCATTTGAAATATTTCACTAAAGTGAAAGGCAAGTACACGCTTTTTACAAGGATAATTGTATAAATACACATATATATTTAATTTCTTTTTAATTATCTGTGTAACCGCTATATTGTTATGGATTTGGTACTTAAATAGCTAATGTTAGGATAATTCTTTAAATGATATAAATTTTGTGCATTCTGAGTTATAATATGAGGCTTTGACATTCAGAGTGTCCTTATAGTCAAAATGATATAAATTTTGTGCATTCAGAGTGTCCTTATAGTCAAATTTTGTGTGCATTCTGAGTGTCGTTATAGTGGAATGCAGATTCTGATTTATAATATGAAGGATGAGATGTGAATTTCTCTCTTGCGACGACGACTGTTCTTCTTGATTTTTGGTGAATATTATTTTTGCTTGTTCTTCTCGATATGGCCAGTAATAGCAAACCACCAGATAGAGGCAAAATTCCTTGGCATGCAACTTTCAGCGATTATGATAGCGATAATGATTCTACTTATTCGAATTATTCAAGAAAATCGACTACATCCAAAGAGATGCCTGTAATTGCTTCAGATGACCCGGCGCTTCAAAGTATACTAATTTCTACTACGAAAAGTAAACCCCAGAGAAAAGAAAAGAAAACTGCAGGAAGTCCTAAGAAAATAGCCGATAATACTAAGAAATTCAAACCCTCCGCTTCAAATTTTGAAGCAGTAGTTAACAAACACAGAAAAGTTTTTCCTAATTTAACAGAAGCTATCTCGCAAGAATATTTTAATACTCAGCTTCCGACTAACCCAAAAGATCTCTCACTCAAATTAGAAAACGAAATCGACGATAAATTAAATTGTTTTGAGTCTATGAAGACATTAACCTCCCCACCAGCGATAGAAATGCGTTCAAAGTTACAAGAAGAAATTCAACAAAAGCAGTTCATTTTAGCAAGTATTCAGAACACCCCGAAGCTCGCAAATTCGAAAACAGATGATAAAACAATAAATCAGAAGGATTGGCAAACTCCAAAGAAAACCGCGAAAATTTCCGAGTCTATCCCACTAGCAGCTATTCCGCAAAATAACAGATTTGAAACTCTTAACGAAAATATCGAAGATATGGAAGTTACAGATGAAACGCAGATGACTACTACACAAAATAAAGCAGAAAATAAAACGAAAATTTCCCCATTGGTCATTCCAGAAAACGATGTTGGTTGGCCTGAAATTGACAAAATGCTCAAAGAGATATGTAAAAACGAATTTGAAGTTACAATCAACGAAGAACAGATTTTCCTTTACACTACCACCGAAGCCGATTATAAAGCTACAGTTGATAAATTCAAGAAAGCAAAGATTAGTTTTCATATGTACCAAATTTCCTCAGCCTCTTCAATTAAAGTTATACTGAAGAATATCCCAAGATCCTACACAGAGCAAGCAATTCATGCAGACTTAGAACGCAGAAGCTTCCCTATAATTAAAGTAAAGCAGTTCATGAAGAAAGCAGAAGACCAAATTATCCATTTACCTATATTTTTCCTTGAACTAAAAAGAAATTCTGCAGGAGAGAAAATTCATCAATTAAACAATATGTTCGGATTCAATATCACAATAGAAAAATATCAGCCCAGAAAACGCCCAATTCAATGTTTCAATTGCCAGGAGTTCGGGCACTCCCAAAATAACTACTTTAAAAAGGTCAGGTGCTGTAAGTCCGGACAAAATCACCGATCCAATACCTGTAAATTAAAATCAGATGAAAAACCAACCAGCATTTACTCTCAAGAAAATCACGTTTCTTCTTATCGTGGTTGTAAGGTATACAGAAAAAGATTCAATCATTTAGAGAAGATAGAAAAACCATAAAAAATTCCTACTAAAGATGACTTCCCCAAATTTATTTAAGCTTCAGGCAAAACTAATCAAGAAATGCCTAAAAACCTTTACAGGGACAAAGTTGAGCAGAAAAACCCGCAGGAAAATTTAGCAGAAATCATTAACATTTTCAAAGATCAGAAAACCCTTTTTCTTATGAAATCAATAACCACAATAGTTCAGAGAATTAAATCAGCTAAATCAAATATGCAGAAACTTTGCCTAGCTTTCCAAGCCATTGAGGTGATTCTGAACTGTGCAGATAAAGATTAATTCGCAGCTTCTCTCAAGACAAGCCTAGGCGAGCGGCAGAAATTCTCAAGTTGCAGATCCTCACATCGTGGGCCACGTTTACTTCTCTTCTAGAGACTCTGCACTAGGTGCAAAAAGTACGTTCCATCTTACTGGATTCAACTCATCATTAAAGACACCCTACATATAATGTATTGGTAAAGGCCGCACTAGGCCGATTGCCTCTTAATTGTGTTATGACATAGACATAAGTAGTGGAATATAATAAAGTATAATCAATTTATAGTTTGAGTATTTACTTTCTGTTTTGTGTACTTTTAATGGTAGCATTCATTAATGACAGCATGCGATTACATAATGTAGAAATTATAGCAATTACATAATGTAGGAAATGTAGAAATAAAACCAAATGGCGCGAAAAGTAAAGGAAAAAGGGCGGGAGCAATCTGTGGTCTCTAACTCGTCACTGCGAGGTGTGGTTAGGTTTGGGTTCTAGTGGCAGGAGCGAAATTGGGTGTGGTTAGCGAACTCAATCTTTCTAAGCCACGACTCCTTGTGCTACCCGTGTAAAACACGGCGACACGCTAAGTATACATTTGCAACTGCTTACCAGTACTGACGTAAAAACATTATTAAATGGAGTTTATATTGCCGTGCAATGCGTGTCCGGGTCACCAATAAACTTTATTAAAAATAAAATAGTTTCTTGCTATGCAATGGAGACTATTTTTAATATCATGGAAATGGTATAATAAGAGTAAACTGTCAGAACAGTTTTTTCACATAGCTTTGAAGCAGTGTGCACCACTCATGGTATATTCAGTGATTCTCATTAAGATAATATTTTCCAGTATAAGTATCATTGGACATTCTTATTTTACAGTATTTTAAAGTATGTATTTTACAATATGTGAAAGAATATATATTTAAATAGAATATATATATTAACGGAATTAAATGTTACACTTTTCCCAGAACAGTTTTAATTTGAATGAAATATTTTCACAAGTTTTCCCTAATTACATTAGAAAGATATCTGAAGGTAATTATTCGATTTTATTCAGTTAATGATTACAAAAATTAAAGTTTATTGTATTATTAATATTGTAATCACGCATTATCTCTTTTCTGTTTCCAGAGCTTCTTTCTGAAATGCTTAAAAATATGACATGATTTTTAGCTTCTCAGGCATCTTTTAAATAAAAAATCATAGTAATTCTACAATTAATGCTCTCTTTGGTTCATTTCAAATTAGAGAAGTTAAATATTGGAGCAGATTTCTGATTTCCATGTGCAAATTTTATAATAACAATTCTGATTGGGATAAAGGGGGTTTGTTAATATTAAATTGCAATATTAACTTTTAACTGAATTATTATATTATTGTAATAATAACTATTTTAATATTAACTTTTAACTGAATAATAATATATAAGTTGCACTATTAACTTTTAACTGAAGTATTATAAAATGCAAGCAAATAATTCTTTTAATTACTTAATCAAAAATATTTTTGGCCTTTAAAAATTGCTTTAAAAGTTTTATAAATAATTTATTTATTATTTTTATTTAGTTATTTATTTTTGTCAACAGAATTTCAGCTTATGTTTATAATAAAATATCAAATTATATTTAATAACTAGATTTCTTCACAGTAACGTTCCCAGGAGGTTAACAAATAAATGAATCTTTCATTTGAAATATTTCACTTAAGTGAAAGGCAAGTACACGCTTTTTACAAGGATAATTGTATAAATACACATATATATTTAATTTCTTTTTAATTATCTGTGTAACCGCTATATTGTTATGGATTTGGTACTTAAATAGCTAATGTTAGGATAATTCTTTAAATGATATAAATTTTGTGCATTCTGAGTTATAATATGAGGCTTTGACATTCAGAGTGTCCTTATAGTCAAAATGATATAAATTTTGTGCATTCAGAGTGTCCTTATAGTCAAATTTTGTGTGCATTCTGAGTGTCGTTATAGTGGAATGCAGATTCTGATTTATAATATGAAGGATGAGATGTGAATTTCTCTCTTGCGACGACGACTGTTCTTCTTGATTTTTGGTGAATATTATTTTTGCTTGTTCTTCTCGATATGGCCAGTAATAGCAAACCACCAGATAGAGGCAAAATTCCTTGGCATGCAACTTTCAGCGATTATGATAGCGATAATGATTCTACTTATTCGAATTATTCAAGAAAATCGACTACATCCAAAGAGATGCCTGTAATTGCTTCAGATGACCCGGCGCTTCAAAGTATACTAATTTCTACTACGAAAAGTAAACCCCAGAGAAAAGAAAAGAAAACTGCAGGAAGTCCTAAGAAAATAGCCGATAATACTAAGAAATTCAAACCCTCCGCTTCAAATTTTGAAGCAGTAGTTAACAAACACAGAAAAGTTTTTCCTAATTTAACAGAAGCTATCTCGCAAGAATATTTTAATACTCAGCTTCCGACTAACCCAAAAGATCTCTCACTCAAATTAGAAAACGAAATCGACGATAAATTAAATTGTTTTGAGTCTATGAAGACATTAACCTCCCCACCAGCGATAGAAATGCGTTCAAAGTTACAAGAAGAAATTCAACAAAAGCAGTTCATTTTAGCAAGTATTCAGAACACCCCGAAGCTCGCAAATTCGAAAACAGATGATAAAACAATAAATCAGAAGGATTGGCAAACTCCAAAGAAAACCGCGAAAATTTCCGAGTCTATCCCACTAGCAGCTATTCCGCAAAATAACAGATTTGAAACTCTTAACGAAAATATCGAAGATATGGAAGTTACAGATGAAACGCAGATGACTACTACACAAAATAAAGCAGAAAATAAAACGAAAATTTCCCCATTGGTCATTCCAGAAAACGATGTTGGTTGGCCTGAAATTGACAAAATGCTCAAAGAGATATGTAAAAACGAATTTGAAGTTACAATCAACGAAGAACAGATTTTCCTTTACACTACCACCGAAGCCGATTATAAAGCTACAGTTGATAAATTCAAGAAAGCAAAGATTAGTTTTCATATGTACCAAATTTCCTCAGCCTCTTCAATTAAAGTTATACTGAAGAATATCCCAAGATCCTACACAGAGCAAGCAATTCATGCAGACTTAGAACGCAGAAGCTTCCCTATAATTAAAGTAAAGCAGTTCATGAAGAAAGCAGAAGACCAAATTATCCATTTACCTATATTTTTCCTTGAACTAAAAAGAAATTCTGCAGGAGAGAAAATTCATCAATTAAACAATATGCTCGGATTCAATATCACAATAGAAAAATATCAGCCCAGAAAACGCCCAATTCAATGTTTCAATTGCCAGGAGTTCGGGCACTCCCAAAATAACTACTTTAAAAAGGTCAGGTGCTGTAAGTCCGGACAAAATCACCGATCCAATACCTGTAAATTAAAATCAGATGAAAAACCAACCAGCATTTACTCTCAAGAAAATCACGTTTCTTCTTATCGTGGTTGTAAGGTATACAGAAAAAGATTCAATCATTTAGAGAAGATAGAAAAACCATAAAAAATTCCTACTAAAGATGACTTCCCCAAATTTATTTAAGCTTCAGGCAAAACTAATCAAGAAATGCCTAAAAACCTTTACAGGGACAAAGTTGAGCAGAAAAACCCGCAGGAAAATTTAGCAGAAATCATTAACATTTTCAAAGATCAGAAAACCCTTTTTCTTATGAAATCAATAACCACAATAGTTCAGAGAATTAAATCAGCTAAATCAAATATGCAGAAACTTTGCCTAGCTTTCCAAGCCATTGAGGTGATTCTGAACTGTGCAGATAAAGATTAATTCGCAGCTTCTCTCAAGACAAGCCTAGGCGAGCGGCAGAAATTCTCAAGTTGCAGATCCTCACATCGTGGGCCACGTTTACTTCTCTTCTAGAGACTCTGCACTAGGTGCAAAAAGTACGTTCCATCTTACTGGATTCAACTCATCATTAAAGACACCCTACATATAATGTATTGGTAAAGGCCGCACTAGGCCGATTGCCTCTTAATTGTGTTATGACATAGACATAAGTAGTGGAATATAATAAAGTATAATCAATTTATAGTTTGAGTATTTACTTTCTGTTTTGTGTACTTTTAATGGTAGCATTCATTAATGACAGCATGCGATTACATAATGTAGAAATTATAGCAATTACATAATGTAGGAAATGTAGAAATAAAACCAAATGGCGCGAAAAGTAAAGGAAAAAGGGCGGGAGCAATCTGTGGTCTCTAACTCGTCACTGCGAGGTGTGGTTAGGTTTGGGTTCTAGTGGCAGGAGCGAAATTGGGTGTGGTTAGCGAACTCAATCTTTCTAAGCCACGACTCCTTGTGCTACCCGTGTAAAACACGGCGACACGCTAAGTATACATTTGCAACTGCTTACCAGTACTGACGTAAAAACATTATTAAATGGAGTTTATATTGCCGTGCAATGCGTGTCCGGGTCACCAATAAACTTTATTAAAAATAAAATAGTTTCTTGCTATGCAATGGAGACTATTTTTAATATCATGGAAATGGTATAATAAGAGTAAACTGTCAGAACAGTTTTTTCACATAGCTTTGAAGCAGTGTGCACCACTCATGGTATATTCAGTGATTCTCATTAAGATAATATTTTCCAGTATAAGTATCATTGGACATTCTTATTTTACAGTATTTTAAAGTATGTATTTTACAATATGTGAAAGAATATATATTTAAATAGAATATATATATTAACGGAATTAAATGTTACACTTTTCCCAGAACAGTTTTAATTTGAATGAAATATTTTCACAAGTTTTCCCTAATTACATTAGAAAGATATCTGAAGGTAATTATTCGATTTTATTCAGTTAATGATTACAAAAATTAAAGTTTATTGTATTATTAATATTGTAATCACGCATTATCTCTTTTCTGTTTCCAGAGCTTCTTTCTGAAATGCTTAAAAATATGACATGATTTTTAGCTTCTCAGGCATCTTTTAAATAAAAAATCATAGTAATTCTACAATTAATGCTCTCTTTGGTTCATTTCAAATTAGAGAAGTTAAATATTGGAGCAGATTTCTGATTTCCATGTGCAAATTTTATAATAACAATTCTGATTGGGATAAAGGGGGTTTGTTAATATTAAATTGCAATATTAACTTTTAACTGAATTATTATATTATTGTAATAATAACTATTTTAATATTAACTTTTAACTGAATAATAATATATAAGTTGCACTATTAACTTTTAACTGAAGTATTATAAAATGCAAGCAAATAATTCTTTTAATTACTTAATCAAAAATATTTTTGGCCTTTAAAAATTGCTTTAAAAGTTTTATAAATAATTTATTTATTATTTTTATTTAGTTATTTATTTTTGTCAACAGAATTTCAGCTTATGTTTATAATAAAATATCAAATTATATTTAATAACTAGATTTCTTCACAGTAACGTTCCCAGGAGGTTAACAAATAAATGAATCTTTCATTTGAAATATTTCACTTAAGTGAAAGGCAAGTACACGCTTTTTACAAGGATAATTGTATAAATACACATATATATTTAATTTCTTTTTAATTATCTGTGTAACCGCTATATTGTTATGGATTTGGTACTTAAATAGCTAATGTTAGGATAATTCTTTAAATGATATAAATTTTGTGCATTCTGAGTTATAATATGAGGCTTTGACATTCAGAGTGTCCTTATAGTCAAAATGATATAAATTTTGTGCATTCAGAGTGTCCTTATAGTCAAATTTTGTGTGCATTCTGAGTGTCGTTATAGTGGAATGCAGATTCTGATTTATAATATGAAGGATGAGATGTGAATTTCTCTCTTGCGACGACGACTGTTCTTCTTGATTTTTGGTGAATATTATTTTTGCTTGTTCTTCTCGATATGGCCAGTAATAGCAAACCACCAGATAGAGGCAAAATTCCTTGGCATGCAACTTTCAGCGATTATGATAGCGATAATGATTCTACTTATTCGAATTATTCAAGAAAATCGACTACATCCAAAGAGATGCCTGTAATTGCTTCAGATGACCCGGCGCTTCAAAGTATACTAATTTCTACTACGAAAAGTAAACCCCAGAGAAAAGAAAAGAAAACTGCAGGAAGTCCTAAGAAAATAGCCGATAATACTAAGAAATTCAAACCCTCCGCTTCAAATTTTGAAGCAGTAGTTAACAAACACAGAAAAGTTTTTCCTAATTTAACAGAAGCTATCTCGCAAGAATATTTTAATACTCAGCTTCCGACTAACCCAAAAGATCTCTCACTCAAATTAGAAAACGAAATCGACGATAAATTAAATTGTTTTGAGTCTATGAAGACATTAACCTCCCCACCAGCGATAGAAATGCGTTCAAAGTTACAAGAAGAAATTCAACAAAAGCAGTTCATTTTAGCAAGTATTCAGAACACCCCGAAGCTCGCAAATTCGAAAACAGATGATAAAACAATAAATCAGAAGGATTGGCAAACTCCAAAGAAAACCGCGAAAATTTCCGAGTCTATCCCACTAGCAGCTATTCCGCAAAATAACAGATTTGAAACTCTTAACGAAAATATCGAAGATATGGAAGTTACAGATGAAACGCAGATGACTACTACACAAAATAAAGCAGAAAATAAAACGAAAATTTCCCCATTGGTCATTCCAGAAAACGATGTTGGTTGGCCTGAAATTGACAAAATGCTCAAAGAGATATGTAAAAACGAATTTGAAGTTACAATCAACGAAGAACAGATTTTCCTTTACACTACCACCGAAGCCGATTATAAAGCTACAGTTGATAAATTCAAGAAAGCAAAGATTAGTTTTCATATGTACCAAATTTCCTCAGCCTCTTCAATTAAAGTTATACTGAAGAATATCCCAAGATCCTACACAGAGCAAGCAATTCATGCAGACTTAGAACGCAGAAGCTTCCCTATAATTAAAGTAAAGCAGTTCATGAAGAAAGCAGAAGACCAAATTATCCATTTACCTATATTTTTCCTTGAACTAAAAAGAAATTCTGCAGGAGAGAAAATTCATCAATTAAACAATATGCTCGGATTCAATATCACAATAGAAAAATATCAGCCCAGAAAACGCCCAATTCAATGTTTCAATTGCCAGGAGTTCGGGCACTCCCAAAATAACTACTTTAAAAAGGTCAGGTGCTGTAAGTCCGGACAAAATCACCGATCCAATACCTGTAAATTAAAATCAGATGAAAAACCAACCAGCATTTACTCTCAAGAAAATCACGTTTCTTCTTATCGTGGTTGTAAGGTATACAGAAAAAGATTCAATCATTTAGAGAAGATAGAAAAACCATAAAAAATTCCTACTAAAGATGACTTCCCCAAATTTATTTAAGCTTCAGGGAAAACTAATCAAGAAATGCCTAAAAACCTTTACAGGGACAAAGTTGAGCAGAAAAACCCGCAGGAAAATTTAGCAGAAATCATTAACATTTTCAAAGATCAGAAAACCCTTTTTCTTATGAAATCAATAACCACAATAGTTCAGAGAATTAAATCAGCTAAATCAAATATGCAGAAACTTTGCCTAGCTTTCCAAGCCATTGAGGTGATTCTGAACTGTGCAGATAAAGATTAATTCGCAGCTTCTCTCAAGACAAGCCTAGGCGAGCGGCAGAAATTCTCAAGTTGCAGATCCTCACATCGTGGGCCACGTTTACTTCTCTTCTAGAGACTCTGCACTAGGTGCAAAAAGTACGTTCCATCTTACTGGATTCAACTCATCATTAAAGACACCCTACATATAATGTATTGGTAAAGGCCGCACTAGGCCGATTGCCTCTTAATTGTGTTATGACATAGACATAAGTAGTGGAATATAATAAAGTATAATCAATTTATAGTTTGAGTATTTACTTTCTGTTTTGTGTTCACAGTACTTTTAATGGTAGCATTCATTAATGACAGCATGCGATTACATAATGTAGAAATTATAGCAATTACATAATGTAGGAAATGTAGAAATAAAACCAAATGGCGCGAAAAGTAAAGGAAAAAGGGCGGGAGCAATCTGTGGTCTCTAACTCGTCACTGCGAGGTGTGGTTAGGTTTGGGTTCTAGTGGCAGGAGCGAAATTGGGTGTGGTTAGCGAACTCAATCTTTCTAAGCCACGACTCCTTGTGCTACCCGTGTAAAACACGGCGACACGCTAAGTATACATTTGCAACTGCTTACCAGTACTGACGTAAAAACATTATTAAATGGAGTTTATATTGCCGTGCAATGCGTGTTCGGGTCACCAATAAACTTTATTAAAAATAAAATAGTTTCTTGCTATGCAATGGAGACTATTTTTAATATCATGGAAATGGTATAATAAGAGTAAACTGTCAGAACAGTTTTTTCACATAGCTTTGAAGCAGTGTGCACCACTCATGGTATATTCAGTGATTCTCATTAAGATAATATTTTCCAGTATAAGTATCATTGGACATTCTTATTTTACAGTATTTTAAAGTATGTATTTTACAATATGTGAAAGAATATATATTTAAATAGAATATATATATTAACGGAATTAAATGTTACACTTTTCCCAGAACAGTTTTAATTTGAATGAAATATTTTCACAAGTTTTCCCTAATTACATTAGAAAGATATCTGAAGGTAATTATTCGATTTTATTCAGTTAATGATTACAAAAATTAAAGTTTATTGTATTATTAATATTGTAATCACGCATTATCTCTTTTCTGTTTCCAGAGCTTCTTTCTGAAATGCTTAAAAATATGACATGATTTTTAGCTTCTCAGGCATCTTTTAAATAAAAAATCATAGTAATTCTACAATTAATGCTCTCTTTGGTTCATTTCAAATTAGAGAAGTTAAATATTGGAGCAGATTTCTGATTTCCATGTGCAAATTTTATAATAACAATTCTGATTGGGATAAAGGGGGTTTGTTAATATTAAATTGCAATATTAACTTTTAACTGAATTATTATATTATTGTAATAATAACTATTTTAATATTAACTTTTAACTGAATAATAATATATAAGTTGCACTATTAACTTTTAACTGAAGTATTATAAAATGCAAGCAAATAATTCTTTTAATTACTTAATCAAAAATATTTTTGGCCTTTAAAAATTGCTTTAAAAGTTTTATAAATAATTTATTTATTATTTTTATTTAGTTATTTATTTTTGTCAACAGAATTTCAGCTTATGTTTATAATAAAATATCAAATTATATTTAATAACTAGATTTCTTCACAGTAACGTTCCCAGGAGGTTAACAAATAAATGAATCTTTCATTTGAAATATTTCACTAAAGTGAAAGGCAAGTACACGCTTTTTACAAGGATAATTGTATAAATACACATATATATTTAATTTCTTTTTAATTTTCTGTGTAACCGCTATATTGTTATGGATTTGGTACTTAAATAGCTAATGTTAGGATAATTCTTTAAATGATATAAATTTTGTGCATTCTGAGTTATAATATGAGGCTTTGACATTCAGAGTGTCCTTATAGTCAAAATGATATAAATTTTGTGCATTCAGAGTGTCCTTATAGTCAAATTTTGTGTGCATTCTGAGTGTCGTTATAGTGGAATGCAGATTCTGATTTATAATATGAAGGATGAGATGTGAATTTCTCTCTTGCGACGACGACTGTTCTTCTTGATTTTTGGTGAATATTATTTTTGCTTGTTCTTCTCGATATGGCCAGTAATAGCAAACCACCAGATAGAGGCAAAATTCCTTGGCATGCAACTTTCAGCGATTATGATAGCGATAATGATTCTACTTATTCGAATTATTCAAGAAAATCGACTACATCCAAAGAGATGCCTGTAATTGCTTCAGATGACCCGGCGCTTCAAAGTATACTAATTTCTACTACGAAAAGTAAACCCCAGAGAAAAGAAAAGAAAACTGCAGGAAGTCCTAAGAAAATAGCCGATAATACTAAGAAATTCAAACCCTCCGCTTCAAATTTTGAAGCAGTAGTTAACAAACACAGAAAAGTTTTTCCTAATTTAACAGAAGCTATCTCGCAAGAATATTTTAATACTCAGCTTCCGACTAACCCAAAAGATCTCTCACTCAAATTAGAAAACGAAATCGACGATAAATTAAATTGTTTTGAGTCTATGAAGACATTAACCTCCCCACCAGCGATAGAAATGCGTTCAAAGTTACAAGAAGAAATTCAACAAAAGCAG
This sequence comes from Stegodyphus dumicola, assembly GCF_044657685.1. Taxonomy (NCBI): domain Eukaryota; kingdom Metazoa; phylum Arthropoda; class Arachnida; order Araneae; family Eresidae; genus Stegodyphus; species Stegodyphus dumicola. The sequence goes on from NC_140778.1 coordinate 150,965,153, forward strand.
TTCATTTTAGCAAGTATTCAGAACACCCCGAAGCTCGCAAATTCGAAAACAGATGATAAAACAATAAATCAGAAGGATTGGCAAACTCCAAAGAAAACCGCGAAAATTTCCGAGTCTATCCCACTAGCAGCTATTCCGCAAAATAACAGATTTGAAACTCTTAACGAAAATATCGAAGATATGGAAGTTACAGATGAAACGCAGATGACTACTACACAGAATAAAGCAGAAAATAAAACGAAAATTTCCCCATTAGTCATTCCAGAAAACGATGTTGGTTGGCCTGAAATTGACAAAATGCTCAAAGAGATATGTAAAAACGAATTTGAAGTTACAATCAACGAAGAACAGATTTTCCTTTACACTACCACCGAAGCCGATTATAAAGCTACAGTTGATAAATTCAAGAAAGCAAAGATTAGTTTTCATACGTACCAAATTTCCTCAGCCTCTTCAATTAAAGTTATACTGAAGAATATCCCAAGATCCTACACAGAGCAAGCAATTCATGCAGACTTAGAACGCAGAAGCTTCCCTATAATTAAAGTAAAGCAGTTCATGAAGAAAGCAGAAGACCAAATTATCCATTTACCTATATTTTTCCTTGAACTAAAAAGAAATTCTGCAGGAGAGAAAATTCATCAATTAAACAATATGTTCGGATTCAATATCACAATAGAAAAATATCAGCCCAGAAAACGCCCAATTCAATGTTTCAATTGCCAGGAGTTCGGGCACTCCCAAAATAACTAATTTAAAAAGGTCAGGTGCTGTAAGTGCGGACAAAATCACCGATCCAATACCTGTAAATTAAAATCAGATGAAAAACCAACCAGCATTTACTGTCAAGAAAATCACGTTTCTTCTTATCGTGGTTGTAAGGTATACAGAAAAAGATTCAATCATTTAGAGAAGATAGAAAAACCATAAAAAATTCCTACTAAAGATGACTTCCCCAAATTTATTTAAGCTTCAGGCAAAACTAATCAAGAGATGCCTAAAAACCTTTACAGGGACAAAGTTGAGCAGAAAAACCCGCAGGAAAATTTAGCAGAAATCATTAACATTTTCAAAGATCAGAAAACCCTTTTTCTTATGAAATCAATAACCACAATAGTTCAGAGAATTAAATCAGCTAAATCAAATATGCAGAAACTTTGCCTAGCTTTCCAAGCCATTGAGGTGATTCTGAACTGTGCAGATAAAGATTAATTCGCAGCTTCTCTCAAGACAAGCCTAGGCGAGCGGCAGAAATTCTCAAGTTGCAGATCCTCACACCGTGGGCCACGTTTACTTCTCTTCTAGAGACTCTGCACTAGGTGCAAAAAGTACGTTCCATCTTACTGGATTCAACTCATCATTAAAGACACCCTACATATAATGTATTGGTAAAGGCCGCACTAGGCCGATTGCCTCTTAATTGTGTTATGACATAGACATAAGTAGTGGAATATAATAAAGTATAATCAATTTATAGTTTGAGTATTTACTTTCTGTTTTGTGTTCACAGTACTTTTAATGGTAGCATTCATTAATGACAGCATGCGATTACATAATGTAGAAATTATAGCAATTACATGATGTAGGAAATGTAGAAATAAAACCAAATGGCGCGAAAAGTAAAGGAAAAAGGGCGGGAGCAATCTGTGGTCTCTAACTCGTCACTGCGAGGTGTGGTTAGGTTTGGGTTCTAGTGGCAGGAGCGAAATTGGGTGTGGTTAGCGAACTCAATCTTTCTAAGCCACGACTCCTTGTGCTACCCGTGTAAAACACGGCGACACGCTAAGTATACATTTGCAACTGCTTACCAGTACTGACGTAAAAACATTATTAAATGGAGTTTATATTGCCGTGCAATGCGTGTCCGGGTCACCAATAAACTTTATTAAAAATAAAATAGTTTCTTCCTATGCAATGGAGATTATTTTTAATATCATGGAAATGGTATAGTAAGAGTAAACTGTCAGAAATTTCCCTTTTATATAATTATTTCTGCAAATTTGTACATTTAATGTTTTCTTCAGCATTTCTAACCTGAAATCTCGCAACGTATTAACGACTTCTTCACACCTCACGTGACAAGGTAGTCACGCCCTCTCAACATCTGCAATCCTGACTTAGGTCTTACTCATGCATTCTCCTACTTTCAGCGCTCTATAGCAACTAACTCAGACAGCCGGAACAAAACTTGCAAATCCTGCGAGTTAATCAGCGGCGCATCCAGCGGAACTTGAAACAATTCAGTTAGTAAGTGATTTTAGTTAGCTTGCTGTTGTTTTAAGAGTTTGTTTAGAAAACTGCTCTTGTTGATTGTAGCGAATTCGCGGATTAGCTTTCTTTAGCTGTTTTGAATTAAGTTCTATTGAACGTTTGAGTAGTTCAAAGATAACTACTGTGAGATATTGTATGTAATACTGCACGATAATTTGAGGAAAGTTAAGCATATTTATTATAATAATAAATTTTGTTCATTTTTCATCGGACTTGTGCATTCATTCCGTGACGAACCCGTACGCACCCAACAATATGTTTCGAGTAAAGTAATATACAGTAATTTAGCATATATCAGAATTTTTACAAAAGAAGTATGTATAAATATTTTAATATTACTAAGTATTATAATACGAAGGTTGCTATTTATATTTCTGGCGTTGGGAATAGTAACTACTATTAGGCGTCCGCAGACAATTACATTTGAAAGTTTGATATTTTTAACCATAACTTCTTCAGAACGCTTGCCATTTTAGCGTGATTTGTACTGTTTACAGTAAATTGAAAGAATTCACCTCGGGCAAAAAAATTAAATTGACTTGTGAACATTTATGTGCGATTATTGTTCATAACATTCGACGGGGAGTATCAAGACAAGAGTGACTTAATTCTTTATACTGAGATAAAACACCATTCTACAGCACTGTAAAAAACTGGTATAACGAATTCAATCGTGGTCGACGTTCGCTCCAAGACAAATTCCGTGAAGGTCGTCCAAAATCGGTTGTTGTGCCAGAAAATATCGAGGCTAATAAAGAACTAATATGAACTAATAAAGCAAGATCGTCATGTGACGTACGGTGAAATTGCGATACTAAAAAAATCTTTGGGCATTAGTAGGACAAGGATCAATAAGACATTACATGAAATATTTATCCTTAAAAAAGATTTGTTCTCGTTGGATATCGCTTAATCTGACAAAGAACTCATGTCGATTGGTGCAAGGAAATACAGAAAAAATACGTTCCGAGGGTGCATCAAAGGCTGTGTATAACATCTACACAGGTGACGATTATGAATGAACATATGAGCGAGAAACAAAACAGCACTAAACTGTATGGGTCTTCCAAGACAAGCCAAATCCAACAAAAGTTATTCGCGGAATAAGCATGTCGAAACAAATGTTTGCCAATTTAACCTTTGGTATTACCGGTCACGTAGAGACAGTGGTATTAGAGCAACACACGACGGATAATTCCGAATGGTACACGACCTTTGGTCATAAGAAATAGACTAACCCAATTGCGTTTTCTCCCTTGTCTGGCGCGTTCCCGGCTGTCACCTTGATCACATCCGGAGGAGTAGGGACGACTTCCAGAAATTAGCAATGGTTGGCTATTGCAGCGCGTACAATTGTCACGAAAAAGCTGGTGGTAGTGCCTCATTTCACAAGTAAGAATTTTTAAATATTTTTATTTTTGACGCTGAGATTGCTTTTTAAATACTTGCATAGTATTTAAAATAGCATGTTTTTCAAACATAATTAACATTCTAAATAATTATGAAGCTGTTGCATGCTTTCAGGCTTGTATATATTTTTAGCTTTTCCTATGATGTAAGCGAATTTGTAACTTCTTCTTTTAGAAAATAATATTTTAAATCTGAACTAACAGAAAAATTCAACCAAGTAATTTTCTCTTACAATTACTAAAACTATAACTAATAGTAAACTATAGCTAAATACAAAAATGCCTAAAAGTGAATTTTTGAAAGTTTTTCTTTAAAATTTATCATTTTTTGCTGCTTTTTTAAATTATAGGTAAATTTTAATTCCTAGCATTATAACTGATAAAAAATAAGAATATTTAAGAACGAAAAGTATATAATTAATTCTCTTTTCTGTTCTCTCTAGATTTCCTGATAATCCTAAACTACGCTCTTTATGGATTAAGGCTGTAAGAAAAATTTTACGCCTTCAAAGTATTCGAAGCTATGTTCAAAATATTTTTCAGAAGATGCATTTGAAAAAGGAGGACCAAGATACAGAATTTAAAAAAAAGTGCTGTTCCATAGATTTTTGATTTTCCAAGCCACATTGGTCCAACAGCCTCTTCCTCTCTCTCTCTAAATATATATTATATAGGTGTGTGTATGTGTGTGTATTTACATTAATAGATAAATAGATATAATCTTGTTTCTCAAATATTTGAAATAAAAAGTGAAGTAAGCAAATTTTTCAATGCAACAAATATCCTAAATTGTTTACTTTCATACATATGTATTTATGGATGTATAGTCATTCTGCTTAAAGTATTTACATGTATATAAAATTACAAGGTTACTTTAGGCGCATTAATAACAATTTAAGATTGGACATATAATATCTTGTATTTTATAGTAATTATTTTTGTTAATTTATTTCTAGTTTCGCATAAGTTTTTTTATTTACTGCGAATTTTTTAAAAATTTTTTCATTACACTCAGAAAAGTTTATGCTCCGAATTTTATGAGTTATTAATATTGTCATAAATGATCATCTTTTAATACCATAATAACTTTGAAAACAGAAAAAATAAATAAAACAATCCTTGGTTTCTATAAACATTTGAAATGATAAATATTTGCTACTACTGCCTGAAAATGTTCATAAAATTAAAAAAAATTACTAAAACTTGTTTAATTTTACCTTATTTGTTTCATAGCATCATATACTATCAATCTTACTTAATTTTACTTTATTTGTAGGCAAAGGTAAATTCATAAATTTTGTGTTTAGAGTTTTTACCGTTTTATCAAAGTAATGATGTTTAGACAAGAATTACGCTTATGCTCAAAATGCAGTAAAAAAAATACTCAAAATGCACTAAAAAGTGGTTTCATGAGATGTATAAAATCTTATTAGCAAAAACTGTGATTTTTATTATCTCATCATTTATACAACGCATTACATTTAATAATTAAAAAGAGTTATGTGATACAAACGCCATATGTTTCAATGTTACGTTAAACTAAATCGTCTCTACTCTCTCTTCCCGACATGTGTGTGACGCACGCCCCGCCCACTGGGTTAGTCTATTTCTTATAAGGTCCATGCCTTTTGTTTGCCAGAAGTCATTGAAGAAATTCGGAAAAAGCAGCGGAAGAAGCGAATAATGACAACGGAAGCTCTCAGATATCGGCTCAAACAAAGGAATTTTTGACGAGCGAAAACATCGCATTGATGGGTCATCTGCCGTACAGCTCTGATCTGGCACCCAACTACATTTTTTATTGAAGCACACACACACACACACAAAAAAAAAAAAAAAAAAAAAAAAATCTGAAATGTTTCAGATTTTAAATTACGTCCAAAGGGGCGTTTTTTAACATTTTGTGTGTTACCTTTCTTTACTAACTTTCTTACTAACTATTTCTTTAACCATAAGATCCAGTGCAACAGCAATATCGCAAAATAGTTTTAAAACGAGCATATCTTTAGAATTTCCGATACAGAGACTCACGCGCTGGAGATAAAAATGTTTTTTCTGCACAACGTTGCCATTGCTCGCTTTGAAATCCTTGAGTTTGTTAACCAAAATTCGTCAAAGTTTTAAAAAATAGGAAACCGATCATAAAACAAATTCAAATTTGGTCTTCCACATGCTCATATTCGTTGGAGGATTACGTTATTCAAAATTCGATGACTCTATGTACCGTTATTTTATGACAATGTGAGAAATATACATACATTTACGCAGATTTTCATTATTTAATTTCTTCAAATATAATGCAGGACTCTAACATTTTATGGCAACAGTTTGAAAAGTGAACCGACATTTATCCGTCCGACGCAAAATGCCAAAACGAAAGTAATAGTCCTTTGGGACTCAAGTCCCTTTGGACTAAAAAATCACTTGGCCAGCGATTTGCAACATCTGAAGAAGCGGTTGATGCCTTCAAAAGACATGGCTTGGAGTTAAATCAATCGGAGTGGAAAAAGCGCTTCGAAAATTAGTTCAAACGCATGCAAAAGTGTATTGATCTTCATGAAGAATATTTTAAAAAACAATTTCGATCATAAACATTTTTTTTTTTTTTTCAATCTTAGGCAAGAAAAATAAATAGCAACCTTTCCTGCAAACCTTTCTCGCAATTGCTATTAAATTTTGCTGGTTGTGGGAAGATTTTCCGAAATAAATCATTTAACAAGTATTAAAGAACTACAAATGTTTATTTTGCATTTACGAAGTCTTGCAGCTCGAGAAAACAATTGGAGATGTGCATTGCCATCGATGGTTTTACAAATAAACGAACAAAGAAACAAACAAAATAAAATACAAAATTAATTTTAAAATTTTGAAAAACTCTGAAAGGTTTCAAATTTTTAACGGTTGCCCCAAAGGGTTTTTTAAGTTTTTTTACACTCTAGTTGAGCTCGCAGCTCATCACTCTGCTGCTGCACTCATTCCTGCTAACCTTTTTTTTTTTTTTTCATTTCTGTTTAGCATCATTATTATTAAGCATCTTCATTATTAAACATCATTTTCTTCACTTACGCTGTATATAATTCAATAAGAAAATTATATGAATTTTAAAGCCAGCATAGCAACATATGTTTAGAATTTCTGATGAAGTGTCGCATATATTTTAAATTTTTTCTTCAGTTCCTACTATCAATGTTCAGTTTTCGTAATAAAATGGCTTGCAAATTTTTTTTTTTTTTGTCTTTTTATTAATAACTTTTTGTCTGTTAACGTTATTCGTTATATATCACGTTCTTCACACTTAAGCCACATAAAATTCAATTAAGCGGATAAATCACAAAGTATTTAAAAACAGCATACCTTTAGAATTTCTGATAGACAGTCTCGCGCACTAGAGATAAAAATATTTTATTTCGTACACTGCTGCCACTGCTCGCCTTCAAATAGTTGAATTTATATAATCATTAATGAAAAATTCATTACAAGTTTAAAATAGATTATAAAGTAAATACAAAATACAAAGTTTGGGCTTCCACGTGCACACGTTCGGTTGGAGTATAGCGTTATTTAAAATTTGATTTGTAGGTGCCTTCTTTTTTTTTCACAATGCTAGAAGCATAAATACTGTTATGGATTTTGTATTGATTTAGCTATTTTTAGTAGAATTGTAATTAAAATTGTTTTATTTCCACGCGCAATGCAGCGCGTGACGAGTTTCAAGAGAGAGCTGCTCCGAAAAAGTAAAAATTCAGGAGTACGCGCATTTAATAAATGGATATCTAGTAATTTATATTCTTACGAATTTGGTATTTAAAAAGCTAATGTTAGTTCAATTATAAATTAAATGGTTTCATTTCTCGCGCAGTGCAGCGCGTGACGAATATTAAAAGAAAGCTAAGCTGTAAAATTGAAATTACAAGAGCGCGTGCATTAAATAAATAAATATCTCTTTTTGATTTCGAGAAAGTACTGGAAAATTCTAGCGCGTGATTTTAAAATCTTATAAAAGGAGGAAAACATCTCAGTTTGTAGGAGTTGCTTAGTTTATTGTTGTTTAGAAAACTGCTCTTGTTGATTGTAGCGAATTCGCGGATTAGCTTTCTTTAGCTGTTTTGAATTACGTTCTATTGGACATTTGAGTAATTAAAAGATAACTATTGTGAGATATTGTAATACTGCATGATAATTTGAGAAAATTTAAGCATTTTTGTTGTGATAATAATAAATTTTTGTTCATTTTCATCGGATTTATGCATTCATTTCATAATGAACCCGTACGCACGCAACAATATTTAAATTGAATAAATGCAATTGTATGTTAGCTGTAACTGTAATTCTTCTCTTTTGCTTTCCAGAAACCTTGAGAAAATAAAAATCATGGCTAGATCTAAATTCGAATTATTCACGCGAAAAGAAATTTCTGTTGCTGCAGTGGTTCATTAAATTATTCAAAACTACCCTTTGGAAGACTTGTACGAAAGGCGGGTACTTCTGTGGAAACTATGGGAAAAGTGCAGAATCGCCCACTGCCTGGCGCGTTTTTAAGAATCGCCCATACTCGGTATCCATGCACACATCGACCTATTTTCACTTAAAAAAAATCCCAGAATTGCACAAAAATGGCATTACGCACTCTGTTTGAAATTAATCAATTTCTTGACTTATTTAATAACTTCGGACGAATGGTAATATATTTAGCAGAAAAAACCTTTTTAATTAACAACGAACTTATTTATTTAGCATTCTAAACATTACAAAAAGAATAACATTCCATGCGTTATCATGCTCAAAGTAATATATAACAAAACATCACTGTTGCCACAAAAAATCTACACTATAACGAACATATTAAATTATTGTGTATTAACTGAGTTCGTGCACGTTCCTTAACACACTCCCTTGACTTTATCCATGTACACATCGACCTATTTTCACTTAAAAAGTCAAACAAAATTGACAAAAATCCAATTCTTCTTACTCTTGTAAAAAGCGGCAAACAAACGCCAAACAAATAGGTGGACGATTCTGCACTTTACCCCTATTTTTTTAGGAAAGATAACAATTATTGGAAATTTCCACTTAGAGGATTAACATCGCGCGTACTAGATAGTAGTTAGTGACTCTTACTGCCATACCGAAGGTCACGGATTTGAATCTCTAAGAAACTATACTTTCTCCGATATAGTAGCACTCTGTTTTAAAAAACATTTTTATTAATCTTAATTGCACTAACACTTGTTTGTGCATGTAGAGTACAGTACTCTTAGAATACTCTCTTTTTAAATTTCCTACTAAATAATATTTTGTAATGAAATGTATCAAGGCCAACTATACGCAAGGTTTATCAGTGCAGAAATAATGAAGTATGAAAAATGTATTTTGGGCTCCGTATGTGAACTTCAAACTGATTGCAAAATTCCGATACTCCTCTGCTATATTTGCATAATTAGAATACACAGAAGCGAATAATGGCTTGTCACACTCAAAATGTAAAAAATTTAAATTCGTAGTTAACTAAATTGAATTTTTTTAATAGAAATTTCAAATTATACTACTGTTTTTCTTAGCTAAACACCGTAGATCATCCCAGTTTTCATTCCTGCCTTATACCTAAGTATTAGTTATTTTCGATTGTATTTACCAGAGATATTAATTTTATTTCAAGGATACATTTAATTTTTTTTTTTAATTTTTTTTTTTTTTTTTTTTTTTTTTTTTTTTTTTTTTTGTACTGTAAGAAGTCAATGGGCGGCTGCAGAACATATTAGACTGTTTTAATTTTAATTGTTTTGAAGTGTGATGTGGGATAGAATAATATATCCTTATTAATTATTTAAATAAAATGTTTATCTCTGTTTGCACATGAGTCTAAAAGACGTATTTTTAAGAGGGATTTAAAATTTTGAAGAAAACCTTAACTTGGAAGATCAATGATAAAAAAAATATAAATTCTGCATTGTTATTTTTAAAACTCGCACCACAAATTTGACTAAAAATCAAATACTGTTATTAAATATTTATTTGAACAGAAAATAAAATAAAGCTAAATACATAAAATATATGACTCCTCTGGCTTGAGGGGCTAATTTATTAAGCTAATAGGACATCATCTCAAAAGGGAGCTCATCCAGCGCATTGTGTCTTTTATCACGAATATGACGTTCACTGTCTCCATCGGCAATGACAATTCTATCACCGAACTTATGAATGCTGGGGTCACACAGGGATCATTTTTGGGACCAATTTTACATTTACTTTATGTAGCCGATTAGCCTAGATCTCATTTTGACCAAAATCACTTCCCAGGCTGCTAAGCAGAGGATACGGCTTTGGCTGTAAAGTCTGCGAACGCAGAGCATGCAGTTAAAAATGAAGAGTATTATGCCAAGTATCGAAAACTGGTGCAAGCAGTGGCGGATCTGAAATAAACGCCACTAAATCTCAGCTGTTAATAATAAGGAGAAAGTACACGCAAATGACTGTTAGGAGCAAACTTATTCTATTTGCAGAGGAAGTGCCTCAAGTTAAGCATGCAGAATCAAGGTTCTTTAATATACTAAGGTTAGGCCAGGAACGTAAAAAGCGTGCCATTGGTTGCTGGTAGTGACGTCACCCGGGAGACAAGACGCATCGCCCGACGCGTCTGCTACATGATTTTGGTAATGGAAAAAATGTAAACTAAAGCAAAACGATCATTTTATATGTGGTAGATACACCAGAAATACCGGGTATATACTTTCCGATTAAGTATTTTGTTAAAGAAAATGTTTATTTTAAGCACAGGATTCGTACGAATGCTGAAAATAATTGTAAACATTAAATTCTTTTCGTAAAGGAAAGCATTAGAGAATGAAAAACAATATTTAAGTTAATTAAGGGAAATAAATATTGTAAAACAAGGTATTTTTCAATATATTTTCGTAGTATTTTTTGCACTAAATAAATCTTGTTGAACAGAACACATGATGGCATAACTGCTAAGACCATGGTAAAAACATAATCAAAAAGTATTATTCTATTTACTTTCATTGCTCATGCACTTTTTTAATAAAAATGAACTTTGACATTCCATGAGAAATATATGATCGTGATTTTCAGTTTAAATTACATATTTCAAGCAAAAATATATATAAAAAGATTTGACTTAACAAATTCATATTTAAATACCATAAAATTCTACAAATTTCTTAATATCCGTCATTATACTTTTAAATAGTATACTTATCGCATTCTTTTTAAAGTGAAAAGTCACTTCACACTGATTCACTTCAGATTTTAGTACAAGTGCGTATATTTTCAGTATAATCTAAAAGTACTCTTATAATCCCTTACACTCCCAAGATTTCTATATAACATTTATCCTGACGTGATTATTTGCTATAGTAAATAATCTTCGATATTGGCATCCTATTCTTCCTTCCATACATTAAAAATGGAACAATTAAAATACATTTTCTTACACATATACGCACAATAATAATAATAATAAACTTTCCCTACATCTTAGTTTCGGCCCACCAGCGGCCGAGCGGTAAAGTCGCTGAACACTGGTAGTTCGGTCCGAATCCCGCGAACGGGCTGGCTGCGTGATTGTTTTCGTGGTTTTCCTCATGCGTAACGTGTCTACGAGCCAGTTTCCCTGAGAAAGTCCTCCACGAAGGCATCACACCTATTACGCAGATAGCCCAAGTGTGCTTTGCCATAATTAAATACACCACCACATCTTAATTTCAATTCAGCCTGTACACAAATTAAATATTTTTAATTACTAATGTATTTTTATCAGGTTGTTTCTTAAAATACTTTTATTATACTGTAAATATGTGTTTAATATTGAATTATTTTTCTTTCTCATATAATCAAAAACAAGTTATATGAAATCAAAATTAAAACATATGCAGCAGTTAAATAACACTGAACAGAATATCTTACTTACTCTTCGCTATTTGTATTCTAGCATTATACACAGATTTGTTTTCCTTCAGGTTCAAGCATGTGTAAGTTATATCAATTAAATTACATCACACATACCTGTATGCATCAGTTAAATAACACTGAAGGAAATATGTCACTCACTCATTCGATGTTTGCATCATAGTGTGGTCGAGAAATTGTTCTTTCCTCACGGTGAGGCATGTATCAGTTTACTTAGTTCGCAAAGCTTAACCCAGACGCTGCTTCAATGCATAGAATTACGTTTGGGATGTAAAGAAAGTAACCAAAACATGTGAATGAAGTTGGATACGCGAATTTATTAACTAATCATTCAGGTACTCAGTATTGGTAAACATGACACTGAGTTTAAATATCTCACTACGATGTAAGTCTCATACACAAAATGAAGATTATGATAAAAAATGATTTAAAATGAGAAATTTTTCAATTTAAATGTAAAATAGCAGTAAAATGAAAAATAAATGTAAAATTACATCACAGTTATGTATGAAAACTACATAAATTCATTAAAAAAATAAATATTTTATCTGGTTGTAAAGAGTGTTTTCCGCCAAAAAACGTATTAACGTGTATAATTCTGACACAACGCTATAGCATAATTTGCCACTTCCGCCTAGGTATAATAGCAAATTAACAACACAAATCAAATCAAACTGTTGATGCAGAATAGTTGGGGGTTATCCTAAATGATAGGCTAACTTGGAAGAACCAATGGGTATTAAGGTAAGCTTTTATTAATAAAAAATTGATAAAATCACGAAAGGTAAGCTTTTATCAATCGTGTTCAGATCACAATAAAGAGACTTTCAAATTAAACTAACTAAGTTTTATTAACAAATTTCGGTTGATCTTTACAATATGGTAACTGGTAGTTTGGCGACATTTTGGAGGCGATAAAGGTTACTACCTGGGACTTATATGGTAATAATGTGAGCAGTACTCAGTTCCGATTACGCATTATTTTGTGTGAGGGAAATGAGAGATCATGGGATATGTCATGTGATATTAATGGACGAATTACAGTTCTTTAATCGGAAAAGGGGGGAAATCGGGAAAAAATCTGGAAATTTTGTATTTGGCTTTATTCTGTGTTGTGTGAAACAGTGTTCGTGAATTTTTGGATCCCATGGCCGTAACTAAAGTGAATTCGAAATGGGTATTTATGTATGTATTAATTTAACATATGCGCTCATTTATATTTTAAGTAGTAGTGTTTTTGAATTTAATTATATTTTAATTAAATGATAGTTATTTTGTGAATTTTATGTTTGTAGGAATTTGGTATACGTTTCAGTTGAAGTAAACGTGCATGGAAATAATTTAAATATCTGACACTAAGTATTTGTAATGGTTGCGGTATGAATTCGTTGGTGATGTGTATAATGTAATAGATGATTTAGAGGTAAAAGTTTTTGGATATTTTATTTATTTTATATGTGGAAATGTTCATATTTGGAAAGGGTAAATACTTTTTCGTGATCAGGTAATTTCATATATGTTCTTTTTACCGGGTTTAAAGATTGAGAAAATTGTCATGTATTTTCGTGAAATTTTTCTAATTTATGAGAAAAAAGCAGTGTACATGGATATGGTGAAGAGTGTGCGCAATGCCATTTTTGTGCAATTCTGGGATTTTTTTTAAGTAAAAATAAGTCGGCCTGTACATGGTTTAGTGATATTTTAATTAAATGATAGTTATTTTGTGAATTTTATGTTTGTAGGAATTTTTTTATACGTTTAAGTCGAAGTAAACGTGCATAGAAATAATTTAAATTTTTGATACTAAGTATTTGTAATGCTTGCGGTATGAATTCGTTGGTGACGTGTATAATGTAATAGATGATTTAGAGGTAAAAGTTTTTGGATATTTTATTTATTTTATATGTGGAAATGTTCATATTTGGAAAGGGTAAATACTCTTTCGCGATCAGGTAATTTCATATATGTTCTTTTTACCGGGTTTAAAGATTGAGAAAATTGTCATGTATTTTCGTGAAATTTTTCTAATATATGAGAAAAAAGCAGTGTACATGGATAAAGTGAAGAGTGTGCGCAATGCCATTTTTGTGCTATTCTGGGATGTTTTTTTAAGTAAAAATAAGTCGGCGTGTACATGGTTTAAGTGTATGTGTTATTTTGAAAAACGCGTAAGGAGTATGGTATTTTGCACTTTTCCCCAATTTTGCAGTGAATATTTGTCATGATTAAGCAGTTTTGTTAAATAAAATTTCTAGCATAAGTGTAATTCGGCTAGTAGATTGTTGGAAGAAGTGTTCAGTAGATAAAAAGAAAAGAAACATGTCTTTACTTCGTGAAGACAAAATGGCGGCGGGGAAAAAAAAATAGAGGGTTGCTGTAGGAGAGTTGGTCGCCAAATTTTCGCCAAAAAAATGCCAAGTTACCATAATGTAAAGATCAACCATTTCTAAACATTCTCGATATAAACCGGTTTATATCGAAAGTATCCGGATGTAGCACTGGAGACTCGATTCAAACACTTATCTTATCTAATCTAATCTAATGTAATCTGCTAGACATACAAGAAGAAATATATTTAGGGTTACATTAAAATACTTGGCGAGAATAAATCGGCGCCACAGTGCAATACAAGGGAGTTGCAACACACTGCCTCCGGATGAACAATGACAATTGTTCAGCATCTAATTATTTCAAAAGAGATTAACAAATAGAAACATTATAAAAACATGCAACGTAAGAATGAAATTACTTACTTTCACAGAAAACATATGAATAATAAATTGAAGTCTACAAAATACAATATCAAACTGAATTGAAACATATAATCAAGAAATACTCACAAAATTTAAAAAAAAAAAAAAAAAAAAGTAATTGAATCGGTCTTCTTAAGGGGCTAAAGTGTGTGTCGCTGATAGTTTATTGTTGCCATTAGGAAAAATGAGCGCGGAAATAAACGTTTTCGCAGTTTTTAATTAATATCTCGGCCGATTAAAGTCGTACTAAGATAAGAACGGTATCGACGGATTCGGAGAATTTTTTGGAATCCGAGGATATGCGTCTCGAATTTCTAATCGGTGCCGTTCCGTAGATATTCGAGAAAAAAGAATTTGGCCCGTAGACAAATACCTCTAATAGGGAAAAAAACAAGAAAGAAAGTGGAAAATATAGGGAAAACGTAGGGGAAAATTAGTTTTTAATTAATATCTCGGCTAAATAAAATCCCACAAAGACACGAATGGTGAAAATGGCTTGCCTAGGACCTGCGGAATCCAACGGTGTGCTTCGCTAAGCCCGGGAGCCAGCCTTTTCGGAGGAGATGATGTTACTTCACCCCATATATATATATATATGGCTTAAGTGTCTGTTTGTCGCCGATAGTTTATCGGTTGCTTGCGTAACTGTGCTAGCCAATGGGATGAAGTTGCCACGGCACATGGTTGTCGTTTCAATTGAGACGTAGACAATTGCCTGTAAAACTTGCCTTTGCTATGAGCATCCATAAGTTTCAGGGCCGAACGCTTAAACGTGTTGGCATTTTTTTACCTGAGCCTGCATTTGGACACAGTCAACCTTATGTTGCTGTTCAAGAGTTCGTGAAAGAACGGACGTAAAATTAAAAATAATGGATGGTCCTCTGCAAGGCGAGCTTAAAAATGATGGAAAGTTCTACACAAGAAATGTTGTGTACAAAGAGATCTTTGACATGTGATTTAACATTTCCTTATTTAAATCACCTTTATTGATTGAGCTAGCGGCGGGCTTTTAAGAAATGTGCCGCCAGTGGTTTCCTTCACTGCACTCTACTAATTATTAATTAGCAAGCAATTAAGCTAAGCAATTAAGCAAGTAGAAGGGGGAAACCCCGTGGGGCAGTAAGCAAAAGGGTGTTCTCACCGCCTGCCCTGGGTAATTCAGTTTAAATTAGCAGACGCCTTTGCACAAATCATTTTAATTAATAATATCTAGAACAGCAGTCATTTCGCATGACCGCCGAGCTTTCTAGTTTAATTATACCAGAAGACGTCTGAAGGAGCACAAGAACGCTCTTTACCGTCTCTACCAAGCAACAGTTCCTTGACCACTCCCACTCCAAATTTCCATAAGTGTTTTGGCATTTTGTCCTCTTGAATTAACAATACATCACCAGTTTTGAATATAGAAGGAGTGTTAGTGCGAGGGGATAAATTGGCAGAACGAAATTCAAGTAAATATTCTTTACGCCAGTGTTTCCAAAAATGTGTGATGACTTGTTGTCTCTATCTCAAAATTTTCGTGAGAACAATTTTGTTTGATTTCGGTTCAGCTGAATAGTTGACATCTGGCAAGGAACTTAAACGCTTACCAATCAGAAAATGAGATGGGGGTAATCGTTGTTATCTTCATAAAGATAAGTCAGAGGACGACTGTTAATGACAGCTTCAATTTCGGTCAAGGTGGTTTGAATTTCTTCATAGGTGAGGCATGATCTACGGAGGACTTTCTTCAAAGGGAACAGAACTTACAGAACGTACCATGCGTTCCCAAAAATCCTCCCCACCAACTAGCTCTAGGAATAATAAATTTCCACGTGATACCATTTTCTCTGAAATACTGCTGAACGTCAGGTTGAGAAATTCGGCTCCAAACTTCTTTTAAAAAAACAATCGGCCTTTATGAAGGTTTTCGCATTGTCACTATAAATTGTTTTACATAGTCCTCTTCTGGAAATGAATAGTTTAAGGGCTAATATAAAAGTTTCAGTGCTCAAATTTTACTTGCTACCTCGAGATGGACAGCTCTAGTGACAGCGCAAGTGAATAACACGATGTATGCCTTTTCCGAGCTGTTTTTATATATATATATATATATATATATATATATATATATAAATTGGACCGGCGAAGTCGAGAGCACAGATCAGAAAAGGAGAGGATTCAGTTATTCTATCCCTTGGTAATGGAGCAATATCTTGTTTTCCAGGGAATGCACTGAACCTTTTACCAATCATGCAATTTTTTGACATTGATTTAGCATGTTTTCTGCCTTTAATTATGAAATATTTTTCCCTCAGATGAGCTAAACTGCACATAATATCAAAATGGAAAACCTTTCCATGAGCACTCTTAATTAATAAATTAGTAAAATTTGCACCTGGCAGAATCCAAGGATGTTTCTCCTTTCGAGAAAACTCAGAAAATTGGTCTTCCCGAAACGACTAACAAACCGTTATCGCCAAATTTTGGATTCAGATTGTACAACGATAAATCTTTATCAATAGGCTTTTCATGTTTTGGAGACATAATATCACGATTAAATGCAATTTGTTGTGTCTGTTTTGTCCAATATAATTCCGCCTTTTCAATTTCTGAAGATGAGAGTTGGCCCGAAATTTTAGATTTCCTCTTAACAATGTTGTTTAAAAATCTTAAGATCCATGCCGTAATATCTAAAGCCAAAATTCTCTAATTTTAGCAACAAATCTGGAAATGCACCAACAGCAAAAGGCAATTGTGTAGAATTCGAATTAGATTATAACATTATAGCATTTCGTCTATAACATCTTTAGCATCATTATTAATAGCGATATTTTCAGGTTTGGGGCCACATGTGATTTGGCACTGATAATCATTCAGGACTATAAAACCATAACTTGTTGTCGATGAGATTATTCAGTTTTTCATCTCTGGTTAAAAGGTCACTTGGATTATCTTTACCCAGGATATGGTTCGAAATTTTGGGATCAGTTAAAGCTTGAATTTCCATAACTCTATTCGCTACAAAGAGTTTCCAATTCAAAGGTGATCCTTTAACCCAATGTAGTGTTATGGTTGAATCCGACCATAAGTAAATGTCCAAGTTGTGGGAAAATAACATGTTTTAGGTATTCGCTCATTCTTGCCGCAATGAATGCTGCCCTCCCCCATAAGTTCAAGGCTAGGAATTGTTAGATGTTTATAGGGTGAGACTCTACATTTGGCCCAAATTAGACAGGTTTTAATTTCATTATCATTGGTGATGATACGGAAATAGGCAACAGCTCTATAAGCCTTAGGGCTGGCAGCCGAAAAAATACTTGTATTCTATCGGAAAGTTCATAACCTTGGGGGAAATATTTTCGAGGTATTTTAGATTTATTAAAATGCTCAAATTCCGAGATACAGCCTTCAAATTCTTCTTTCAAATCATTTGGCAAAACAGTATCCCACTCCAAACCCCGTGCCATACTTCTTGTAATATATGTTTCATTCGGAAAAAAAGGGGCAAAAAGTCCTATGGGGTCAAATATTTTCAGCATAACCTTGAAAGCAACTCGTTTAGTTGGATTAAATTTCCAACTATCAGGAAGCGATTGCATCTCAAAATGCAAAGCATCCGAATCGGTATCCCAATGTAATCCCAATACCTTTATCCTATTATTCGAATTTTCTCGTGAATCACATAATTTATTTTTCTCCCACATTTTTCTAAGATGAACAGAATTAGTGTTAAATTTACGCAAATTACTTCCTGCTTCTTTAAAAATATCTGAAGCAGCTGACGATAAATAGAAAGCTTCATCGTCAGAATTCGAACCCGTTATTAAATCATCTACGAACAAAGAAGAATCTAAAATCTTAACAACTTCGGGACGTTCATTATATTTTCGAATATGATGTTTAATTGTAGCTGCCAATATGAAAGGACTGAAAGTTACACCAAAGGGTGCACGCGTAAACCTGAAAATTCAAAGTTGTCCTTTTCATCACTAAACCTTAAGAATTTTAAATAAATCCGATCATCTTCAGTAATCGCAGTTTGCAAAAACGCCTTCTCAATGTCGGCGCAAAATGCAACACTCAATGTTCTGAAATTGACCATCAAGTATGTTTGGATTAAGATTAGGTATAAACAGTCATTTAAGGAGTTTAAATGCTTTTCTTTGGAAGATGCATCGAATATCATCCTAACATTTGTAGTAGATTTGTCTTCTCTTAAAACTAGTCTATGAGGCATAAAATAACTATTTTCAATTATTTTGTCAGGACATTTTCAACAACTCCACTATTTACTTATCCTTCCACGTTAAACTTGTTTCGTATCCATTATTTACAAATTTAAGATTAGCTTCAAATCTATTCATTATTTCACTATCTAATTCTGACATATTACTATCCTGTAATTGCCCAATCCCAAGAGCCTCTAATTCCCACATAAATTTTAAGTCTTCTTGCTCATAGTTAGTTATGGAAAGATTCAAAACGGAAGCTGCACTCATTCCAATTTTTTCTTCTTCCAAATAGCAACAAAGCGAGTAGCCGAATAATAAGGCACATAAAAAGCGAGAATTCGTAAGTTTCATTACCTCTCTATCATAACAAATTTGATAAAAGTAATTCTGCTCCTATTAACAAATTAATATTTGATTCGTCAGCTTCTTCAGCAGACAGATCTGAAGTAGCTGCCTTGATATTTTTCGCCAACCTGCTCTTAATATTCTTGTTTAGTCTAGGGCAATAAATTACTGCGTTAGAAGTAATGTCAGTAACTAATGCTTCAATAAAAATGAAGCGAGATTTATCTTTTTTGTGAAATAGTTTCAACGAAACTACGTCAAATGATTTGATTTGGGGTAAAAAAGTTCCGAAGGGAAATATTTGAAGATTTTCTTGTCGAATAATTTGAAGATTTAATTTTGATACCAACTGCTTTGCGACACAAGATCTTTGACTACCAACATCAAATAAGCACAAGGCAGATTCTGAATGAGAGTCAGACTCCACCAAAACACATGCCGTTTGCAAAATAACTTCTTTACAACTTTCGTTTTTATTTACTTTGCAACGTGATGCTGAGGTAGAAGTAGAATCAGGATTATTTTCTTTGACTTGTACAGAAGGTTTTGGGGCTTTATTTAGACATCAGGAAAAATGATGAAAATTGGAATTACTCATTTTACACGGAATTGAATTAAATTTAGCGAATTTCGACGAAATACAGTGGGTACAAAAAGTATTTGCACACATACATTTTTGTTCACAATTTATAAGAAAATGCATTAATAAATACAAAAATTGGCATTTACAAAATAGAATAAGCCTATTCATTTAAATTAATTACAAAAAATACAATAATATTAATAAAAAACATTTTTTGCAACAATATTAAAATAGCTTATGTCAAAAAAAGTATTTGCACACTCAACTCAACTCTAGCAAATTTGCATTTTATGCTATTATTTGACAGTCATCCCGCAGTAAATAATATATGTAAGACGACTATAAAGGGAGGTGTTGTCGAAACGTTATCAGTTGATTGCCGATTCAAATTGTAATGACACCTAAGAAATCTGAATTGTCGATTTCATTGCGAGAAATTTTTTTTTTCTCTACGTGAAAATGGCCTAAGTTATCAAGAAATAGGTAAAAAGTAAATTTTTGCTTCTCTACTATTTGGTATGTTATAAAGAAAGAGGATCTACATCAAATAACTTGCGCTCTGGACGCCCAAAGAAACTTTCACTGCGAATGAAGCGAAAAATCATAAGAAAAGCATCAAAAAATCCATTTGTTAGTGCAATTACTTTAGCCAATGATGTCGCTTCAACATCTGGAGTTCAAATCTGTGCCCAAAGTGTTCGAAATGTCCTGCACGATGCATACATTTATGGGAGATCACCAAGGAAAAAACCTCTCCTAACTGAACGAAACAGACTGAAGAGACTTGAATTCGCTAAGGAATATATCAATAAGCCAATCGATTTCTGGAAAAATGTCATATTCTCCGACGAGAGTGAGTTCAATATCTTTAAATCAGATGGCAAAAAATTAGTTTGGAGAAAACCTTGTGCTGCTTTTCATACCAAAAATGTGTTACCTACAGTTAAACATGGAGGAGGTTCTGTTATGATTTGGCTAGCAAAGGAATTGGTAATTTGTGTTTCATTGAGGGAATATGACAGCTCGAACCTATATTGATGTGTTGCGAGATAACTTGCCACAAAGTGCAATAAAATTGGGTATCAGTAATTCGTACTATTTTCAGCAAGACAATGATCCCAAGCACACTGCTGGTATAACTCGTATGTGGTTGTTTTATAATGTACCCAGAAAAGTTGCAGCTCCACCACAATCACCAGACTTAAATCCTTTGGAAAATCTGTGGAATTCTTTGGATTTAAAAATAAGAAAAAGGAAGATTTCGAGCAAATCTGCCCTTAAACAAGCCCTTATTGAAGGGTGACCGAATACTGAGCCTACTGTTACAGAAAATTTAATTAAATCAATGCCAGCAAGATTACAAGCAGTAATAGATGCTAAAGGCATGCATACTAAATATTAGTTATTTGAAATTTGCTTATATATTTTATTTCTTTTGTATTCATACAGGTGTGCAAATACTTTTTTGATACGAGATATTTTAATTTTGTTACAAAAAAGCATTGTTATTTATATTATTGTAGTTTTTCTGTTTGTTTTGGATGATTAAATTTATTCTGATTTGGCAATATCATTTTTTTTATTTCTTAATGCTTCTTTTTATGAATTGCAAACAAAAATATAGGTGTGCAAATACTTTTTTTACCCACTGTATGATATTTTTCGAAGCAGAGAAAACATCGACCTTCTTTACGCAATTTTTCTCGTTTTTCAGGAATAGAGAGTGTCTTGCAATTCTTAGAATCGTGCAGGTCAGTGGAACAAAAAACGCAAGCATTTTTAACAATTGTTGTTAATGCTGACGCTGTAGGTGTCTCACCCTTATAATTACTAGTAAATTTATTATTACTGTGTTTATATTTTTCTTTTTTAACGTTAGATTAATAATTACAATTTTGCATGTTGATTGTGGCTTCTCTAGATTCAGTTTATGTTTTAATTGACAGAAAGAAACTATTCTACATCCACTTTTTCCAAGTCAGCTCGTTCACGATTAAAATCGAGAGCAAATTGGACAGAAATGTCTGTGGCTACCGGTTGTAACACCAAGAGAATTTAAATTTCTAATTTGAATTTCGCAACTATCATAGAGCTCTTGCAATTACTTAACATTAGGAGCATTTTTTACTTGCTTCAGATTCAGAAGTTTACTCATATGAGCGTTAATTACTATGTCTTGGCGACCAAAACGATTTTTTAATAAATCAACAGCTGAATTATGATTCCCTTCAATAAGTGAAAAAGCTGCAACAACATTATACCTGTATCCACTACCGAAAAGTAACGATTTCAAATATGAAAATTTATCAATGGGAATCAAATTTGGATTATTATCAATAGCATTAGTAAACTGACCCCAAAAAATCTAGCTAGGAACTAGAATCACTATAAAATTTTGATATAGTAAGTTTTGGTAATTTCACTGAACGATCGACATTGGTGTTTAAAGCACTAGAATCATTTCTTAATTGAGTATTTCGAGAAGCAGTAATTCGGTTAATCATTTTACGTTCATTTACAAATTTCGTGATTTTGTACCGTGATTCAATTATTTTCTCACTGTAATTTTCAGCACTTTCGATTTCTTTGTCAAAATCTGCCCCAGTATAAAGATCTTGAATATCTGAATTTAATTTCTTTAAAATTTCATATGGAACTACTCTTATATGCGCCCTCAGGTCGCCAAATATTTTTGGCGAGAAACTCCACGGTGCCATATTACTATCTACATTTTCATGCCTACATTTCGAACTTTAAGCCTAAAATGTCTCCAAAAACGCGGTTTTCGCACATGCAAATACTACGTTTTGAACACACAATTTAAGCTAAAAATCCGAAACAAAAACAGAAAATTTAGATAGTAAAAACGCAAAGTTTCAAACCAAAAATATTTGACAAGAATCCATGCGATATGTTCTACACAGCGATATGTTCTAACTTAAAAAAAAAAAAAAAAAAAAAAAAAAAAAAATGCGAATTGCGCAATCTAGGCAGCGAAAGAATCTAAGAACTACGGACACCTCGCTTTAATAAATTAACATAACAACAATAAATTTCAAAGAATACCATGTACACAGCACTCTGTTTAAACTTAAAAAAAAAAAAAAAAAAAAAAAATCTACGAATTGCACAATCTAGGCATTGCGCACAAATCAACAAAATAAACTAAAATAAATTACAAACAATTCAATGCGCACAAATCAACAAAATAAACTAAAATAAATTACAAACAATTCAAATAACAACAGAAGTTCATAGTAAAAAAACAATGAACATAGCATTCTACAAAATAAAAGCAATAAAATAAAATGCACTTACCATAATACATACGTGAATAAAATTTTGCCAGTCACACAACGTCTGTCAACAAAAGTGCCACGCTTTTGCTACATCACGTCTTTCTGTGATTCAAAATTTCGGAAGTAACGATAAAAACTTCCTCCAACGTTAACTTCCTACACGAAAACCACAATCCAAATCTTAAACTCCGCTGGCTGCCACATACTTTAGCAGCAACCATTTGACAGCAAACCCACTCAAGTCTATCAGAAACACCATTCTTCATCCGACTTCTCAAATCAGGGTTGATCTTTACATTATGGTAACTTGGCGATTTTTTGGCGAAAATTTGGCAACCAACTCTCCTACAGCAACCCTCTATTTTTTTTTCCCCGCCGCCATTTTGTCTTCACGAAGTAAAGACATGTTTCTTTTCTTTTTATCTACTGAACACTTCTTCCAACAATCTACTAGCCGAATTACACTTATGCTAGAAATTTTATCAAACAAAACTGCTTAATCATGACAAATATTCACTGCAAAATTGGGGAAAAGTACACAATACCATACTCCTTACGCGTTTTTCAAAATAACACATACACATAAACCATGTACACGCCGACTTATTTTTACTTAAAGAAACATCCCAGAATTGCACAAAAATGGCATTGCGCACACTCTTCACTATATCCATGTACACTGCTTTTTTCTCATAAATTAGAAAAATTTCACGAAAATACATTTTCTCAATCTTTAAACCCGGTAAAAAGAACATATATGAAATTACCTGATCGCGAAAAATTATTTACCCTTTACAAATATGAACATTTCCACATATAAAATAAATAAAATATCCAAAAACTTTTACCTCTAATTCATCTATTACATTATACACGTCACCAACGAATTCATACCGCAAGCATTACAAATACTTAGTATCAAATATTTAAATTATTTCCATGCACGTTTATTTCAACTTAAACGTATACCAAATTCCTACAAACATAAAATTCACAAAATAATTATGATTTAATTAAAATATCACTAAACCATGTACACGTCGACTTATTTTTACTTAAAAAAACATCCCAGAATTGCACAAAAATGGCATTGCGCACACTCTTCACTATATCCATGTACACTGCTTTTTTCTCATAAATTAGAAAAATTTCACGAAAATACATTTTCTCAATCTTTAAACCCGGTAAAAAGAACATATATGAAATTACCTGATCGCGAAAAATTATTTACCCTTTACAAATATGAACATTTCCACATATAAAATAAATAAAATATCCAAAAACTTTTACCTCTAATTCATCTATTACATTATACACGTCACCAACGAATTCATACCGCAAGCATTACAAATACTCAGTATCAAATATTTAAATTATTTCCATGCACGTTTACTTCAACTAAAACGTATACCAAATTCCTACAAACATAAAATTCACAAAATAACTATCATTTCATTAAAATATAATTAAATTCAAAAACACTACTTAAAATATAAATGAGCACATACATTAAATTAATAAAAATTACGTTTCAATCCTAATTACTTTAAACTAAATCATTGCTAATAACAATTTTCCCAATAATACCAAATTCCTTTCCACCTTACATTTAGAACAATGCGTAAAAATAATATCCTCAAATAATTAAAAATACTAACTTACCTAATCTTCTTCAGAATCTTGATTACGTGGCGGATACACTTTTCTAATTCATTCAATAAAATTATTGAAAGATTTTTTCTGCGAATTTTTCCTCCATACTTCCTCCGCTAAATAAAAAGCAAACTTCTCTTTATCACAATGCCTAAATACCCATTTCGAATTCACTTTAGTTAGGGCCATGGGATCCAAAAATTAAACAACACTGTTTCACACAACACAGAATAAAGCTAAATACAAAATTTCCACATTTTTTCCCGATTTCCCCCCTTTTCCGATTAAAGAACCGTAATTCGTCCATTAATATCACATGACATATCCCATGATCTCTCATTTCCCTCACGCAAAATAATGCGTAATCGGAACTGAGTACTGCTTACATTATTACCAAAGTCCCAGGTAGTAACCTTTATCGCCTCCAAAATGTCGCGAAACTACCAGTTACCATATTGTAAAGATCAACCCAAATCAGCTCCGCATTTTGGACACGCCAAACTCCGTTTTAAAAGTCCTGACTCCCACAGAAATTTCAAAAATGCACTTCTATCGCATAAACACATCCGTGAACAAAAGACTCGTTAACAACTCCAACATCGTACTTTTTAATACTGAATTTACTTTTCACAAATCTAAAATACGCGACTGAAATCTTGACACCACGCCTCTAAGTTTCAACGTCAAAAGGGTTGCCATACAAACAGCATCGTCCATCGAAACATCCCACAGCACGGAATAGCGCCAAAAACTAGCGCAGAACACGTATCGCCACATTTGGTGATCTTAGGGCGCGTATTAAGAGTAGAGCCTTTCATATTTCTCGTTCAATTGATCTTTGCAAATATTCAAAAGATCAATCTTTTCTTCTAAGGATATTGAACCGTTTTCAAGAATGGTATGCATTTTATTACATAATTTCGTTGCCTGAGTTCTCATCCCAGTGCGCTATTTAATTAGAGTATCAATTTCCGTTGTAATTTTAAGTTAACAGTTTAATTTAATCAATCAATAAATTATCATAGAAATGATAAAACAGCTTACCTTGAATCGAAACACTGGCTGGCGTCCAGTTGTCAGACGCCAGCAAAGACAAAGATGCATAAGGTAAGCTTTTATCAATCGTGTTCAGATCAAAATAAAGAGATTTTTAAATTAAACTAAGTTTTATTAAACAAATTTCTAAAATTATCATTATTATTACCGAGGATTTAATCTCGGATCATAAATAAATCGGCACCACAGTGCAATACAAGGGGGTTGCAACACCATGGTAATAACGTTAGGAAAAAGGTATTTGGTTTCATTAATAGTCTCAGGCCGCTCCTCAATAAATATTCGAGCCTGGACCTAAAGGAAAAGCGGCTCATGTACATAATGAATATAAGGCCTGTAATCACTTATCCCTCACCGGCCTGGAGCGCCGATACAAAAAGGGACATTCACAGGCTGCAAGTTATCCAAAATTCTGTTTTACGTACTATTACTAACGCCCACTTTTATGTGAGCAACGCTACGTTACATAGAGATTTAAAGCTGGAAACTATCGAAAAACTCATACGTAAGATGAACAGAAACTTCTCCAGTAACGCTTTTTCAACTGTTACCATTTAAACAGCTTGAATAAGCTCAACTATGTTGTTCTCGAGGAAGATAGTAATATGAGACCATTCGCGGCTCACCTCGCACGTGACTCCAACTTCCCCCACGTAATATCTATACCCACTCTCACTGCTTTGTTGTATATGTTAATTATCTTTGTGTATATTTATATTTGTACTGTATTATGATGACCTGCATTGTAATTAAGTATCTTGTATTTTTGTACTTGCAGATGACAATAGAAACACTTCACCAATTCATGTCCATGAGAAACGCTGTTTTCTGACCGTTTGATGCTCTGGCTTGCCTACCTTCTCATTGCCTCTGGGTTCCTACGTACGGATAGATTCATGTTTTGCGCCATATTTCATAGTTTCACGGAGGGGTAGTCAGGTCAGAGTTTTTATTTAATTCTAAATTATTTAGTTGTAGTTTATAAATATAAAAAATTAATTTTGTACAAGTTCTAGTATTTATCATTATTTTACATGTCTTCTCTAATGATCAAATGTAGATAAATGTATATGTATGTTTCGAGCTTGCGAATGGTTGGGGGGGGGATGATCGTTTAGCAATGGTGAAAAGGAGAACATGGAGCAATAAAAGAGGTTGAGAATTCCTGCCGTATGAGACAGTGTTGTCTGATAATGCGATTTTTTGCCAATTTGCTGCTTTTGACTGCTACTAAAACTTTGCCAATTTGCTGCTTTTGACTGCTTCTAAACTAATGTGGTACTAAAACTTACCGCCTAATGCGATTTTCCTGCTACTCCCTCCTTTTTTGCGCTATTTTTTGCTACTTAATTTTTTTTAATAGCTCAAATTCGTATCTGTTAATGTAATGTCTTGTTGCGAATTTTTGTATTTAGATGGCTAATTTTAGAAGAATTATAATTATAATTATTTTTATTTTCCCGTGCAATGCAGCGCGAGACTAATTCTAAGAGAAAGCCATGCCGGAAAATTAAAAATACAGGAGCATGTGCGTTTAACATTGGATAAATTGATCTGGCTAATTTATATTTAAATTGAATAAATCTAGTTGACTACTATGTTAGCTGTAACCGTAATTCCACTCTTTTTGCTTTCCAGAAATCTCGAGAAGCCAAATTTACTAGAAAGATCTCGCGGGATCTTTCTAGTAAATTTGGCTTGAAAGTTATAAAAGGCCCGAGAGAGAACGTCTCATGTCGAGTGATTTAGGTACTTGCTTAGTTACTGCCTCGATTTGTAGTTCCGTACGAACTGAGATAAATCGGAGTTAGCTTTCTCTTTAGATAATGCTGCCAATACCAATGATTAAAAGTTACGGAGTGCCTATGGTTCAAAACCATGTAATTTAGATAACGCTATGCAATGTGTTGTATTTTAAAATTTTTAGTAGTTTAAAGTATAACTACTGATTATATTGCGAGATATTTTGAAAACTTGTGCGAATTTATCTGTGAGGAAACTTCCGGCATTCTGTTATATTTCTTTTGATAAAAATGAACATTAACCTTTTATCGGACTTGTGCATTCAATCTATTACGAACACATACGAACGCGAAAGTATCTATAGATATTCATTTCCAGTTAAAAGTAATAATTTGTAGGCATATAGAGATTTGGCAACACGTACGGTATTAATTACAACGTTCATTCGCTCATCTATAAACAAGGAATTGCACCCTTCATTATATATGGCTCTAGAGTCCGGGGTTTGTCGCTTAAGAAGAAGATAAATTATAAATATCTACGACGCATTCAAAGGCGGATGCTTCTGCGGGTCATATGTGGATACCGAACGATTAAGCTATGAGTCTATGCAATTTCTGGCTTTCCTCCAATCGACATTGGCATTCTTCATTATATTGCCTATAGGTAAAATACACTCATGTCTATAAATTAAGGATAATGCAAAATCAGGCAAAGGAAGAATTAGAAGCAAAACAAATTTGACTTATTTGTAAAGCTTATTTATTAAACAAAAGGTAAAGAGCGAAAAAGATGCTTTTTCCTCCCTGGAGCAAATTAAAAAAAAAAAAAAAAAATATTGGTTGGTATGATTGTTAATACATTGTATGTCTCCCAGACGATGCAATACAGTCCGTACAACGCCTAGGCATGCTGAGTATCAAATTATCGATCTGATCTTGGGGAAGATTACACCACTCAAAAAGCAATGCTCTCCGAAGTTCCGGTAGACATGTAGGAGGAGGCTGATGGGCTGCAACTCGTCGGCCAAGCATATCCCACACGTGCTCAACTGGATTCCAGTCCGGTGAGAATGCTGGCCAGTCCATACGGGTGATACCCTCCGATTGAAGGCATTCGCTTACAATGTTTGCACGGTGAGGACGGGCGTTGTCATCCATAAACACAAATTGTGCGCCCATGGCGCCCCGAAACAAACGTACACGTTGTTCCAGAATGACGTCCCGATAGATTTGGCTTGTCATGGTTCCAATTTGAATATGCAGGTCAGTTCTGGAACCCCAAACAAGCACTCCTGCACCACCGTAACGGCGTCGTTCAATTATGTTTTCTTGGTGGTAACGGGTACCTGGAGCTCTCGATATGAGAGTCCGGCGAGAATCAGACTGCAAGCTAAACTTGGACTCATCGGAAAACATCACACAAGCCCACTGTTGCGGTGTCCACAATGCATGCTCTCTACTCCAGGCTAACCGCAGGCGACAGTGAGTTGCAGTAAGTGGAATGCATCTGACAGGTCTACAAGCATATAGACCAATCTGCCCTAAACGTTTGTACACGGTCTGCCTTGAAATTGTCGTACCAGTGGCTGGTCTGAGGCTGCGCTCCGCCTGTTTCTTTTGGCAGTAACTGCCAAATACCGGTCCTCATTCGGCGTTGTAACTCTGGGGCGACCTGTGCTGTAACGTCTACTCACATTACCATCATCTTGGAATCGTTGCCAAAGCCTGGAGATGACACTCTGGGCAATTCCAAGTTCGTCTGATACTTCCAGTTGGGTACGCCCACATTCCAGATGGTCGATAATTCTACCACGTAAAAAATCATCCAAATGCGTCCTTTGTGTCATAACTATTCGGTTATTGCACTGAAATGTTTATAAAGCGCCTGCGAACAATTTTACTTCTTTGCCTGTATTCCTTATATATGACTCTCTTACACTCTCGTCATTGTGACGTACCATCGGTGTCATCTGGTTATTTCCTGAAATGTGTATATGATTCTTGAAGATGTATGTAGTGATTTTACAGGTGATATATTTATTTTAGAGTTCGATTTCCGCGTGACTCTGAATTATCCTTAATTTATAGACATGAGTGTATATGTGATGCGTGGGGTCCAAGTGAGTTTTTGGTCTAAAATGACACCGAGGTATTTTACTTGCTTGGCCTCAATGCTTCTGCTGTCTCTCAATATGATTGTGTTTTACCTCCATCTGATCTCCCTCATCCTTCAGAAAGAAATTCTGTTAATATTATTCAATTTAGCAATAAAATCCTAGATTGATTCGCCTCTAATTTGTTATACTGATCGCAACAAAATTGATAGCAGAGTTGGTCTCGCATTTGTTGTTTTCAAAAATGGTTTTGAATTTGAGTAATTTCAATTTAGAAGTGAATATGAATGTTCCGTTTTCATAGCTGAAATTTTGCGCTTCAACTTCGCCATAAAATGGATCTCGGAACAAAATAGTGCTGTTTCAGACTATGTCATTTGTACTGATTCCCTATCATCCTTGGAGATCCTAAAATGTATGTCTTCCTCTAATAATATCATCATCGAGATTAAAAAACAACTTAAAAATCTAAAAAATAAAAATATTTCGGTTGTATTTGCATTTGTTCGTGGCCATACAGGTGTTGTTGTGAACGAACGAGCCGATTTCCTTGCCAAGACTGCGACTAAGCGTGAAAAACTTTTGGTGTTGGTGTATTTAATTATGGCAAAGCACACCAGGGCTATCTGCCTAAAGGGAGGGATGCCTTTCGTGGAGGACTTTCTAAGGGAAACTGGCTCGTATACACGTTACACATGGGGAAAACCACGAAAACGCCCATGCAGCCAGCCCGTTCGCGGGATTCGAACCTCAGACCGAACTACCAGTGTTCAGCGTCTTTACCGCTCAGCCGCTGGTGGGTCTGAAAAACTTTTGGCCATATTCATAATTCCTTTTATAAGAAGGTCATGTATGAAAGCATCGTGGAGTCGTTGAACCAAGAATTCATTAGCTCAAATAAAGGGAGCTTAACTAAGAGATTTTTCCCTTCTATCAGAGTGAGATTGTCATGTCACCACTTCTTCATAAACTATAAATTAACCAAGTTTCTTAGTGGCCATGAAAATTTCAAAAGTTATCTGAGCAGATTTGAGCCTAGAGTCTGTCTGTGAGTGTAGCGACGGTGACGAGGAAAATGTTGAACATGTGCTTCTTCTATGTCCTAAATATGAAAGCGAAAGAAAAATCTTAAAATTGGGACTGAAAAAATTTAATATTAACTGGCCTCCAGAATTTTACCAATTTATTTCTGAGAGAAGTGGCTTTAATAGTTTTTGTTAATTCATTGTAAAACTTTGTAATCCTTTTAAATTTTTTTCAGTTTTCTCTTCTGTTTATTTTGTATTGAGTTTCATACTTACTTCTGCAAGCCTCATGTGAAACTATGTGGTACTTGGGGAACTTGTGTTTCTTTTAATTAAAAAAAAATAAGATTTGGTAACTGGCAATTCTGTAGTCGTAGCTCAGTGCATGTGCGCTCAGTACCAGCTTTTAACCTTTGGTGGTGACCGGAAAAATGCTCACAGAATAATGCTCACAGGTATAAATGCTCACAGGAAAAAAAGTCCACACAGAAATATGCCCACATAGAAAAAAGCTTACATGGAAAAATACTCTCTTAGAAATATGCTCACAAGGAAAAAATGCTTACACGGAAATAAGCCCACTAATAAATGAAATACGTAGAAATGTCCCGTACATCTACGTGAATTGTTTATAGAAAAAATTTCCAAAATATGTATGGTATATATATATATATATATATATATATGTATGGTATATATATATATATATATATATATATATATATATATATATATATATATATATATATATTAAAAACTGTATAACTCATGTGTCATATATATATAAAAAACTGTATAACTTATGTGTAGATTCAATTGCTATATAAGATTAACAAATGGGCCGTTTTGAATGAAGAAGATTAGAATAGAAGGAGGGAAGGTTCAACTCAAATCAAGGAGGTTAGAATACATGGAGATGGCGTCTCTGATATTGCAGGACGAAGAAAGTGAAGCCAGAGGAAGGAAATAAGCCACGCCACGTGAGGGCAAGGAAACTATTACCTTACTAAGCGAAGTGAGGTAAAACGGCGGCTGGTTTCAAGTTCTCAGTGTATTTTCTGATTTTGTATGCGTTGATGTCAAAGGCCTAAAAGGCACTGAATTGTTACAGCGAAATAATGTCTACATTTCGAACTTCATGTCCATGTAAAAGAATGTTTTAGAATGTGCATAAAAAAGTAGAATAATCAAAATCTGTGTTTGAATGGCCTTCAAGAAAGAGTTTGAGTATTTTTTTTTTTTTTTTTTTTTTTTTTTTTTTTTTTGTGTAAAGTACACGAAGAAACATACATAGTTCTCAGATTTACCTTTTCATAAAAATAATAAAAGTGATATTCGTAATTAACTTATATGTGATGGCAAAACGATAAGTAAACTAGGGGAGGGGGCGTGGCTAGCTCCCCATGGGAAAAGACAGTTTACTTTAATGTCTGATCATAATTATATTGCAGATCTTATCTTTTATGAGTTTAACTACATTTTATTTTGTGCTCAAGTAAATATATAATAACTGGATTTGATTTTTAGTCACATTTGTTGTGTGAGTTTTAAAATAACAACGTAAAATTTACATATTTCTATCATTGTTTATTCAAATTAACTTTTTTCGAAACATAAGTAATATTTATAACATGACAAATTTGAGAATTATATATACTTAGAATAAGTGAAGTATAATCAAATTATAGTTTGAGTACATAGTTTCTGTTTCGTGTTCACAGTATTTTTAATGCTAGCATTCATTAATTAGAGGATGAAATTATACAATGTAGAAATTATAGCAATTACATAATGTAGAAATAAAATGAAATGGCGAGAAAAGTAAAGGAAAGAGGGCGTGAAGAATCTGCGATCCTTTACGTCTACCGAGAACAAAATTGGGTGTGGTTAGAGCACATCAATCTTTCTAAGCCACGGCTACTAAGGGCATGCTTTCCTCCTTTTTTGTCTTCACTTGGAGTGCGTGAAGGGAATCTCTATGAGTTCTAACCTCCTTGACTGAAATGGTGAAGCTTGGCGGCCATGTTACTATTATCGCTACGACTTGTGCAAGGAATTGCAACATTATTTTCTTTTCTTTTTGAAGCATGTCAAACAGATTTTTGAAGAAGATTCCTGGGATTACTTTACACGTATAAGTACTGATTTTCTTTTTTTAATGTAATTTGATAGCTATGTTTAAAAATTTTATAAATATACACATTTTAATGTTTCTGTTTATAGCTAGCATCCAAGGTTTCCTTAACATACAATAATGTATGCTAGGATTTAAACTGTATAATTTGAACGTTTTAAGTAATTCGTTTTATAATTTTCATGGAAAAGTAAGACATCAATTGTTACTATTTTTATGAATGGTAAAGGTCTTAAATAAAGTAATGCTTTTCTTTATGTATTAGTTATTATTCATTTTTAGGTTTTGTGAACTGTTACGAATATAATTTGCGCATTTGATCAAGATAAACCGTTCTGTTGTTAATTTTTTTTTTTTTTTTTTGCATAAACTTAAAAATTTCTGAGCAGTATAGCAATAAAAGTAAGTAAAATATTTACACAATTAAATATGTGAAAAGATGTATCGAAAAATTTATATAGGTATATTTCTGTAATTCAGCTTAATTCAAGGCAATTTCTTTGGGATTCATAAATATGAAAATATTTTTTCGTTGTTGCATTTTTTATTCAATATCAGACAAAGACATTTTCCCATTATGCGTAGAAATTTTCTTAACAGGAAAGCATTAGAAATAAGTCAGAATAGAATTTAGATAAGTTTTAAATTTTTTTAACTTTGAGATGCACAGAGCTGAGCAACCATCTAAATCCAACATCCTTAAATGAGCTGTCGCTTCTGTCATGTATAATGCAAATCTATTTCCTGTTTATTTTTATCTCTATTTGTTTAGCATTTTAGATTTTCTGGTTCCATGAAGTTATTTCGTTTACTGTAGCTTAATCAAAATTAACACTTTTCTCAAGTTTCCACAAAAACAATCTTCCCTAAAATACTTCTAAAAATTGATAAATGGATATAAGTTACAATGTGTTTTTTAACTGAAATTAATTATTCTAATTTTTAAAGTATGCCAATAAATGGTTTCCACAAAAACAATCTTCCCTAAAATACTTCTAAAAATTGATAAATGGATAAAAGTTACAATGTGTTTTTTAACTGAAATTAATTATTTGAATTTTTAAAGTATGCCAATAAATGCTTTAAAAAAATGAAATACTATTTGCATCAAGTACCAGTCTCCTGAAATTAGCTATTACAACAACTGCTATAGCCAATAAAATAAATAATATTTGAATTTCTGTTTTAGTGTTTTACAACTTAAAGTTGAAGTATTTAAGCATACTAAAATAACTTTCTTTCCTATCTAAATTCTAACTCTCAAAATTCAGATCAAATGTCCATTCTCACTCCAGCAAAATTGCATACTGAGAAAATAATAAATTCAACTAGCCAAAAAATTCAGAATCTAAACCTTAATAAAAGAGAAAGCCTTACAAACCCAAAATCTAAAAAGCTTAGGAAAACAGATAATGAAGGATTTATCGAGCCTCCCCGCCACCTTATGAGTAAAGGCGCGGGAAACCAGTCTTCCACACAGCCAGAACCGGTGGTGTCTCGAAGCCTCCTCCCCCTTCTGGAGCGAGCGCGGAGAGAACGACCCCACCCCCAGGATGAAATTGTTTCCTCTGCAGCAGCAGAAAAGCAGAGTAATGAATCAGAGGAGCAAGGAGAGAGTAGCGCTCCCCTCCACCCAGTCTCGAAGAATTCCATACTTCTTCGTTGATCCTAAAGACTTCGAATTTTTAGTAACAGTTATTCAAAATGCAGTTTCAACGGCCCAGTGCCAGATGAAGGGTAAATACCTTCGCATTGCAGTGCAAACTGAGAACGATTATCGCTACGTTGCGTCTATTTTAACAACGCACGGTGCACAGTATAAGTCTTTTAATCTCAAACAGGACCGTCCGATCAAGGCAGTTATTAGGAGTCTCCCCAACACTGCCAAGACGGACAAAATTGCACAAGAATTAGCCTACATTGGATATAGCGTTCTGAGTGTGACTCAGTTTTGCAAACACAAAACCCGGCACCCTATGCCTTTATTTCTAGTCCAACTGAACCCCTCCCTCAACGCCTTTGATATTTTCGAGAGGAGAATGATGGGACTTGAAATCAATGTGGAAAAACATATCGGCAGAAAAGGTCCGAGCCAGTGCTGGCGCTGCCAGGGCTTTTTTCACAGCTCTGCAGGATGCCCACTTCCTATCAAGTGCCTGAAATGCGCTGGGCCACATTATGCAGCTCAGTGCACTAAGGACCCAGAAGAACCTAATACATGTGCTAATTGCCTTGGTAGTCATGCCAGTAACTGGCTCCATTGTCCTCGACATCTAAACAACCGAAATAAGGCAAAAAAATCCCCCACTTTCGGACACGGTGCCGGGAAAACTAAATTTACGCCTGCTCCAACTCCTGCTCCTCTCAGCAGCACGGACCCCCTATTTTCCTCAGTTGTTTCCGGACATATAAGCAATCCCGGACTTCAAAAACCCAAGCCTCAGAAAAACATCCCAGCTACAAACCTGATGCAAGAGCAGAGAACAGCCCAGACGCCGCAGCTAACTGCCCAGGTTCCAGCCCCGACTCCAGATGACGGAAGCTGCACAGATATTCTGCGCAGCAAATATCTTGGGAGTTCGGGATTCAACACTCCATCTTATTACAAGCATTCCGGGAGGCCTTACCCAAGCTCAGACTCGTCTCATCTGGGCCGGAGAGAGCCTTCTGCATCTATGAGGCATATTGCAGCCTCCTCAACTAAGGCCTCAAGTTCGACTCTATGACAGCAGAAGACCCTCTTCTAATTGGATTCTGGAATGCCAACGGCATCAAGAAAAAAATACATGAAGTCCGGGATTATATTAGTGAGCACCACTTGGACCTCTTCCTCATTTCTGAGACACACCTGGTCGAGGGACTTAGCGCGAATATCGCGAATTACATCTGCTCTACCGCAATGACAGAGCGGATAGCAACAGTGACACTATTCGTGCTAGTGGCGGCACTTCCATATATGTAAAACGCTCCATTAAACACTCACGAATCCCTACTCCACAGTTAGAGGCTTTGGAGGCAACAATTATCCAAATTTATCTTCCAAATTGTCCACCGATAGCAGTAGCGTCCTGCTATATGCCTCCGAGACGGGGACCTGTCTTTATCTCCGATCTCAGAAAACTAAGTGGAATTTTTAATAACTTGATTATTGCAGGAGATCTCAATGCTCGTCATAGAAGTTGGGATTGTGTCACTGCCAATAACTATGGCGATAAACTAAAAAACTGGGCTCAGGACGCCCATATCCAAATTATTGCGCCTAATACACCTACCCATTTTCAGTTTCCTGGGGGTATTGGTGCTCCCTCAATTATTGATTTGGCTCTTTTCAAAAATATTCCTTTAGCTTATTCGATAGAAGTGATACCGGAATGTCTTCAGACCACTACCCGGTACACCTCACGCTTAATAGTAACAAAATCAATGAAAATTTACCGGCGCAAATCTCAACAAGTTGGGATGATTTTCGGTATGTTTTGGAATCTGGTATTTTCCCCCCTATCCAAATTAGCAATAATCAGGAGGTTGACTCAGCCATTCAAAGGCTCAACCAAACCCTCTTAAACGCATTTAATGCGGCTTCTAAAACCAAGTTTAAAACAAATTATTCAAAATTACCGGCCAATATTAAAGAAAAAATCAAAATTAAAAACCGCCTTCGCAGAGATTGGCAAAATACACGTCTTGAATCCATTTGAACTCAACTGCGAAGACTCCAGAACGAGATTAAGTCTGACATTAAGAAATTCTCAGATGACAAATATACAAAATATCTTAAGTCCCTCAAGACTTTTAATAATAGCCTTTGGGATGCTAGCGCTCGGCTCCGCAAACCCAGACACGACATTCCCCCCTAATGGGCCCGGTCAATGACCGGATGGCACTTACAGACACTGAGAAGGCTGAACGCATTGCGGACAGTCTTCAAACACAATTCTCACCCAACACTGGAGTCATGTTCGATTCCTGTGCAGAGCACACGCATGATGTTCAACACCAAGTTGAAAAATTTCTCTCCTCAGATCAACCTGAGGAACCCATTATCACAACAATGACTGAGATTTCTGCATTTGTCAAAAATCTCAAACTCACAAAAGCACCAGGCCTTGATAGGATTTCTAATCGCATGATTAAGAATTTACCAGTCAAATTCGTATTTTACCTTGCAGGTTTGATGAACTCAATGCTAAGGTTAAAATACTTTCCTGATAGCTGGAAAAACGCTTGTGTTATACTTATTCTAAAACCAGGAATGGACCCCAAGGTCCCCCAAAATTACAGGCCGATCAGCCTCCTGTCTTCACTTAGTAAAATTTACGAAGCTATACTGCTTAGATACCTGAATGATTTCTGCCGAAGCCGAAATATTATTATTTCTCAGCAATTGGGTTTTCGGGCCAAGCACTCAACTCAGACCCAGCTACTGAGGGTAGTGGAAATCATTCATACAGGTTCTCGCAGTGGAAAGCCTACAGCCATTGTCTATTTAGACAAAGCTTTCGACAGGTGTTGGTATATCGGATTATTATTCAAGCTCATGCGACTTGATATTCCGGCAAATTTTGTGCACATAATGCACTCTTACCTCAATAATCATTTCTTTTCTGTCAAAGTTAAAAACTCTGTCTCTTCTCCTAGACATATCCGGGCCATTGTACCACAAGGAGGAATAATTAGCGCTTTGCTCTTCAACTTGCATGTAAATGACATACTACAATCACCCAGTGTTGATCTAGCACTTTATGCAGATGACACAGCCATTATCTCACAACACCCATCACTGCACCTCACTCTCATGCACCTCCAACAGTACCTGTCACACTTAGAGTCTTGGCTCGTCACCTGGAAAATCAAAATTAATGTTGCCAAGAGTGCCGCCACAGTTTTCTTTTCCAGGAAGAGGAATGTCCATAATCAACTCCAACCACTCAGGCTCTTTGACGAGGATATACCCTGGGTGGATTCATACAAATATCTAGGAGTTTATCTTGATTCGAAGTTACTCTGGAACACCCATATTAACTACGCAATAGGAAAAGCAAGAACAGCTAGAAATCAACTCTTCAGCCTCATCAATAGAACCAGCAACCTCTCCCTGAAAAACAAAGTCCTGCTGTATAAAAGTACCATCTTCCCCATCTTAACCTACGCAGCAGCCATATGGTCAACAGCCGCCAATAGCCATCTAAAGAAAGTCCAAGTGTTTCAGAGTATTACGCTACGAATCTTGACAAATGCTCACTATTATGTCCGAAATGAAGTGCTTCATAATGATCTCCAAATTCAGCCCCTAGATGCCTATTTCCGGCACAATTTGGCCAAATTTTTTAATAGATTAATGTTAATAGAAAACTCTGTCCTGCACTCACGTCCCGTATACAATCCGGCAGAACCCAGTTCTGGCAAGCGACCTAGGAGCGTTCTCTCGAGAACTTTTAACATCTTTCCTAGGAAGCCAAAACGGAGGTGTTTGCTTGACTAGGGAATTCTCTCATATTTCTTTAAAGCACTTCACAGGCTTAACCCGACAACCTTAAATTAATTCTCCCACCCCTGGACTTAATCCAGCAACATTTCAAACAGTATTCAAGTCCATGCTGCTCAGTCCAACATATCTCCCTTTGCCAAGACCTTTAGCAATTAATCGAGAACTTAATATTTAAAAAACTAGGAATAATCAGTGGGGATAAATCACTTTTTATCATCTAAACTACTCTATTATCTCAATGCACTACTTTTAAATAAATCACCTGCATCTTATTATAATTACTGTCAATCACTTAATTCAGCCACTGCCAGACAAATTAATTTTAACCTTAAATTAATTTTAATCCTAAGTCACAATAATCCTAATTTTAAATCACAAGTTTTAATCTTAAACTACAATAAACTCAACAAGCTTGCATTTCTTACTCCAATCCTACCTCAATTACTAGTCATTTAATTACTTACGCAAAAATATTCCCTTTAAATTTCGCCTTTAACTTCTCTCCTTTTGCTGTACTTAGCATTGCAATAGTTATCTAAAGCTCCCCAGGCAGTCGGAGGAGCGAAAGGTTTCTCCAGTTAATCCTGCAGTTATTCCTCACGGTTCTAACTCCTACTCCCCCTCCACCTTCTCCTCGCGCTTCGAAAAATTTCTCCGTCTTTTTCGCAGTTAAGCGAAGTACGATTACCAGCGGGCGGTCGGAGTGCAAACTCCCCCCAC
Source organism: Stegodyphus dumicola (assembly GCF_044657685.1). Lineage (NCBI taxonomy): Eukaryota > Metazoa > Arthropoda > Arachnida > Araneae > Eresidae > Stegodyphus > Stegodyphus dumicola. The sequence continues at coordinate 151,003,891 of NC_140778.1, forward strand.
CTTCCCTCGCGATTTTCCATGGAGGTAGGAAAGGGAGGAGGGGCCATTCCGCGCTAGAAGTGAAGCACTGCTTTGAAGCTTGGGTCACCACACGGGGTGTTTCTTTGTTTACATTCAGAAGCTCGCTTGACAAGATTCTGATAGTATTTCGACACACGACAGTTCCATAGAAATCGAAAAAGGGACACTCTCGCATGAAAGAAACATTCATAGTGTGATGGATAATAGCAATTTGTATAGTTTACTGACATTTACGCAAAAATCACATCTTGGTCATTTTTCGATAACTAACAACAGCGATTTTGATTATGAATTTGTTTTATAAAATTCTAAGCTGTTGCACTACAAAAATATAGATTTTAAGAAAAATGTTATGCTTAAAGAATGAAAAATACCTTACGTACATTTAAAATTGTATACGTCTTTCGATACCCTTGATAGAGTATTCGCTACTTTTATTTTATTTTCCAAACGTCAAAATGTTTTAAATAAAACAAATTTTTTCACATCCATATATTATTGTAACATTTACCTTTTAAAATTTTTTAGAGAAGAGGCTTTACTGCTGCTCATTTTAAACCCATCGTTTTAATTTTATGTATGAAAAATAATCACTTTGGGCTTACACGTTTTACTTATTTGGGTTAATTAAAAACAATATTACCTTAAAATGCTGCAATCCTCGTCAAAATTATATGTATGGGTATTTATGCATGTGCTTGCAAAAAGCATGTATCTGCTTTTGACAAAATACTTAAATATTCATTAAATTATTTATAAATGTATTTGAAATGAAGAATTTATTCACTTATAAACAACTATGAAAGTACTGTGAAGAAATCTAATGATTAAATGTATCTAATTTATAATGATTATAAATGTTATCTAAATATATAATAACCTTAATATTGAGTTGTAAACATAAATTGAAATCCTGTTGACAAATACGTTATAAAACTATTTAAGCAAGAATTGTTCGTATTAGAAAGCAATCTGTTAAAAGGTATTGTAAAGCAAATGCTATGAGATGCGCACTTAAGAACGTAATAAAGAGTTTTGGAATATGTATTGTTGAAATGAAGGGTAAAAAAAAAAAAATCTGATAAGTATAATTAAAAGAATTATTCCCCTTACATTTTATAATAACTCAGTTACAAGTTTTAAATAATACTTGAAAAAAAAATTATTTTATTCCCTTTCAGAAATGTTCAGAGAAAGTCAAATACTATTTAATACCTATTTAATTATTAGGAATTAGCGAAATACTTATTTAAAGTATTTCGCTAATTCCTAATAATTCTCTAATTTAAAATGAACCGAATAAAGCATTAATTATAAATTGACTTACATTTTTCGATTTAAAAGATGCCTCAGAAGCCAAAAAATCATGTCATATTTAAGAAAGTATTTTAGGAAGAAGCTCTATAAGTAGAAAAGAAATAATGCATAATTTTAATATTAATAATGCAATAAACTTTGATCTTAATTTTTGTACCTTAACCGAATAAAATCGAATTACCTTAATTTTTTTTCTAATGTAATTAACGAAAACTTATGAAAATATTTCATTGAAATTAAACCATTCTGAGAAAACTGTCCTGTGAAAAGAATAGCATTTAATTCCGTTCAGAATGAAATGTTTAAAAATATGTTGTTTTCACATACTTAGGACTCTGAAGTGTTGCAGAAAAAGAAAATATATACATTTATATGTATATTTGCGACGTAATTACAAAATATTTACACCCGAACGCGTCAAATCCCATAGAACTCAATGGTAAATGACCCAATGTTTTGGTCACCACGTAGGGATCGCCGGTGCTTCAGAGCAGGGTACGGAGAAACTTGTTTAGGGCGACTCCTTCTTACTTCCTACCTCCATGCGTTTTTCTCATGGAGGTAGGAAAGGGAGGAGGGGCCAACCCGCGCTAAAAGTGCATGGAGGTAGGAAAGGGAGGAGGGGCCATTCTGCGCTAGAAGTGAAGCACTGCTTTGAAGCTTGGGTCACCAGACGGGGTGTTCTTTGTTTACATTCAGAAGCTCGCTTGACAAGATTCTGATAGTATTTCGACACACGACAGTTCCATAGAAATCGAAAAAGGGACACTCTCGCATGAAAGAAACATTCATAGTGTGATGGATAATAGCAATTTGTATAGTTTACTGACATTTACGCAAAAATCACATCTTGGTTGTCACATCGCTAACTAATAACAAACTAATAACAAAATCACATCGCTAACTAATAACAGCGATTTTGATTATGAATTTGTTTTATAAAATTATAAGCTGTTGCACTACAAAAATATAGATTTTAAGAAAAATGTTATGCTTAAAGAATGAAAAATACCTTACGGTAACTTTAAAATTGTATACGCCTTTCGAAACGCTTGATAAAGTATTCGCTACTTTTATTTTATGTTCCAAACGCCAAAATGTTTTAAATAAAACAAATTTTTTTCACATCCATATATTATTGTAACATGTACCTTTTTAATTTTTACTGCTGCTCATTTTAAACTCATCTTTTTAATTTTATATATCTGAAAAATAATCACATTGAGCTTACACATTTTACTTTTTTGAGTTAATTAAAAATAAAATCTTTATTTTATTCCCTTTCAAAAATGTTCAGAGAAAGTCAAGTACTATTTAAAGTATTTCTCTAATTTCTAATGATTCTTTCATTTAAAATGAACTGAACAGAGCATTAATTATAAATTGACTTCTATTTTTTGATTTAAAAGATGCCTCACAAGCCAAAAAATCACGTCATATTTAAGAAAGTATTTTTGGAAGAAGCTCTATAAATAGAAAAGAAATAATGCATAATTTTAATAATTCTAAGCTGTTGACTACAAAAATATAGATTTTAACAAAAATGTTATGCTTAAAGAATGAAAAATACCTTACGGTACATTTAAAATTGTATACGTCTTTCGATACCCTTGATAGAGTATTCGCTACTTTTATTTTATTTTCCAAACGTCAAAATGTTTTAAATAAAACAAATTTTTTTCACATCCATATATTATTGTAACATGTACCTTTTAAAATTTTTTAGAGGAGAGGCTTTACTGCTGCTCATTTTAAACCCATCGTTTTAATTTTATATATCTGAAAAATAATCACTTTGGACTTACACGTTTTATAAATATAAAATTATGCATGTTAAAATATTTGTAATTAGGCACATAGGTCAGATTAAGTTTTTATTAAATAGAGTAACGCATGCAAGGGCTATCTGCCTAAAGAGAGAGATGCCATCGTGGAGGAATTTTGAAGAAAAACTGACCTTTGAGTGGGTATTAAAAATAATACTTATAATTTTCATTCAAATTATATTCATATATATTTTTTATGTAAAACTTTCAGGTGTATGCTATATTAGTGTAAATTACTTTACACGAAAAATATAGTGAATGCACAGAAATTAAAGATTTGCACATGCCGGAAATGAAAAATAGGAAATATGTATGGGTATTTATGCATGTGCTTGCAAAAAGCATGTATCTGCCTTTGACAAAATACTTAAATATTCATTAAATTATTTATAAATGTATTTGAAATGAAGAATTTATTCACTTATAAACAACTGTGAAAGTAGTGTGAAGAAATCTAATTATTAAATGTATCTAATTTATAATGATTATAAATTTTATCTAAATATATAATAACCTTAATATTGAATTGTAAACATAAATTGAAATCCTGTTGACAAATACGTTATAAGACTACTTAAGCAAGAATTGTTCGTATTGGAAAGCAATGTGTTAAAAGGTATTGTAAAGCAAATGCTATGAGATGCGCACTTAAGAACGTAATAAAGAGTTTTGGAATATGTATTGTTGAAATGAACGGTAAAAAAAAATCTGATAAGTATAATTAAAAGAATTATTCCCCCTTACATTTTATAATAACTCAGTTACAAGTTTTAAATAATACTTAAAAAAAAAAATAAAAAAAAAACTTATTTTATTCCCTTTCAAAAATGTTCAGAGAAAGTCAAATACTATTTAATACCTACTTAATTATTAGGAATTAGCGAAATACTTATTTAAAGTATTTCGCTAATTCCTACTAATTCTCTAATTTAAAATGAACCGAATAGAGCATTAAATTGACTTACATTTTTCGATTTAAAAGATGCCTCAGAAGCCAAAAAATCATGTCATATTTAAGAAAGTATTTTAGGAAGAAGCTCTATAAATAGAAAAGAAATAATGCATAATTTTAATATTAATAATACAATAAACTTTGATCTTAATTTTTGTACCTTAACCGAATAAAATCGAATTACCTTAATTTTTTTTTCTAATGTAATTAACGAAAACTTGTGAAAATATTTCATTCAAATTAAACCATTCTGAGAAAACTGTCCTGTGAAAAGTATAGCATTTAATTCCGTTCAGAATGAAATGTTGTTTAAAAATATGTTGTTTTCACATACTTAGGACTCTGAAGTGTTGTAGAAAAAGAAAATATATACATTTATATGTATATTTACGACGTAATTACAAAATATTTACATCCGAACGCGTCAATTCCCATAGAACTCAATGGTAAATGACCCAATGTTTTGGTCACCACGTAGGGATCGCCGGTGCTTCAGAGCAGGGTTACGGGAGAAACCTGTTTAGGGTGACTCCATATTACTTCCTACCTCCATGGTTTTTCTCCTCCAAGGAGGTTAGAATAACCTCCTTGTTCTCCTTTCTTCAGCCATTTTTGTTCGCAAGACCGGTCGCTTCCCCCCGCTCATCCCAAGGCATTAGCGATACGGGCGGCTAAAACCCGCCGGGAACTGAAGAAATTCAACCAATCAGAATAAGCCACCGTCGGAGACTGCTTTTGGCCGCCAATTTTTATGCCAATAATCGAAGAGTTTGTTATGGATTCATTTCCTCCTCATATTCCATTTTTCGTATCTTTTGATGATATGTTTTTTGTTTAGATTTGTAACTTTTATTTTTGTAAAAGGCAACGGAGTGGAAAATTCTGTGGATTCTCATGTGAAATGTGTAATAAAATTTCTAGCGAAAACAGTGTGTTAGTGAATCACCTGTGTCTTTTTTAAGGTGGTATATCGCAAAAATTATTTGCCGTATAGAACTTTCCGCTTCATTTTTAGCGCTGAAAATTACAGACAGCATTTTTTTTATCAATACACATAAAAAAGGCTTTCTCAGGTTTTTCGTGCGCAAAAGATATGTTGCTTTTTTTTTTTTTTTTTTCCTTTTAATACTGGGTACTAAGTTTAGCTCACAAAGCCACAAGCTTATACTTTTTTTTTTTTTTTTTTTTTTTTCAGAAAGTTTCGAAATACTAACAAATTATAATGTGAACGTTTTCTAAAATGTATTGCATTTTTGTGTGATGTTTGTTTTTCAAGAAATGTAACACATTAGATTGTATAAATTGGTAGTAAAATTCTCAAATATACTGTATTTTTGAAAAGCTTATTATATAATTTTTAAATTGTTTTATTTATCTAATAAAATTTGGAATTCTCTCCCAATTTCAACACTAAATAATATATTAGGAAAGTCTTCCAATTTGTATATGTAAATCTCAGTTCAATTAAAGTATTTGATTTCCGCAATAGTATTTTCTCACAGAAGGTTAGTTGCAATACTTTTACAGACATTACGTGTGTGAAGGATTAATTCACATAACAAATAGATTTTTAGAAAAAATGTCAGTAGCATAACATGAGGAATGTAAAATGTGAAGATTTTCTTTATAATGTATTATACATATGCAGTTTATAATAATTCGAAAAAGAGGCCCGTGAGTGGTAAGACTGTTGAATACTGATAGTTAGGTTTATAAAATATGCTTTTGGACACATTTTGCACAGCTTATCTGGTCTGACGATTTCCGTAAAATATTAAATGAAAAATGTAGTATTTGTACCCAATATAATACCTGATCTGCAAAATAAGATTACTGTGGCTGTGGAGACTGACATACCAGTGAAACTGTTATATGGTGTTGTGGATATTACACAAATAGATCAGCTAGATTATCAAGCAGTATGAGGGTAGGTATCATATAACCAAACATTTATAGGTATGAGTTTTAAAGTTATAGACTGATAATATGATTAGAAATTATATTTCTGCCATACTTATGAATCTTCTGTGCAACATACTTATTTTGCATAAATCTGCTTTCAAAATACTCTTATTTTGATATAACCCATAGTTTAAAAAATTAATATTGCTGACATTCAAGAGCAGATAAAAGTATGTCAAACTTAACTGACAAAAACATGTAAAATTAAAGTAAGGCAAAAACAGCAGCTTAACATAAAATCTTGTATCAATTTTAAGAGTTAACTGGCGTAGGTCCCGCTTCTTCAGTAAAAAATAAAAAAGGAGTTTAAGGTTTTTATTCCTGGGTTTTTAAGTGAATATATGAGATAGCCCTCGAAAATTAATAAGAATTATTCAAACTCTACTTCAGTCTAAGCTTTTTTGATTTATTTTAACATTTAAATTGATGACCTGTCAGAATTTTATATTTTGTGACAGCTATATGTTTTTGAGAATATGCTTGCAGGTGGATTTGTTCAAACAGCATTCCAAGTTCTTTGATTACATATTTGCAATGATTTTGCATGAAAAATCTACAAACTAAATTCGTCAAAAGCTTTAGAAAGTGAAAACTAATACCCTCAAACCAGTTTGTTCCTTCTGTGAGAGGAAATCAGCTTTTTCATTACCATCAGTTATATAATGGGAACTTGCTTGAAAATTACTCTAGTTGAAAGTGTCTTGAAGTTTCTCAAGATGACTTCAAATATAGCTCTAATATAAGTAAAATCTCTTTAGTCTATTCTTAGTACTAGTAGTAATATTAGGTTATTGTAACATTAAAAATAAGGTACAAAAAAGTACATTATGATACCTTCAGTGGTAGTTTGCATGTGTCCTTTGTTAAATTTATCTCGATATTGCAAACCCTGTATTCTTTCTGGTTGCTTATTATTTATCCCAGGAAAAACACGTCTTGCACATTGTAACCATACTTTAACAAACATTAAATTTTGCATTAAAGCATGAAATAAAAATTAATTATTTTGGCGTTTTCATCGAGATGGCTTTAGCATGGAAACTGCATAATGAAATTCTTAATTGTGTAAAGGAAGCTACAGTCATTATGGAGATTATTGCTTATAGGTGAAGTTAAACAGGCTTTAAGCTTGTTGAATAGTATTTCCACAGTAAGATCCTTAACATTCGCAATAAATTTTAAATTTAAAGACAATTGTAAATGGGGAAACATTTAGCAGAATGTAAAAACTTTTTGAAAAATCTCAGCTTCGTTCTTAAAACTTTTCGAATGATCAACTGAGGTGAGAGAACAAAATAGCGTGTGGCAATTTCTGGCATAAATTTTGCATGTCATGAAATTTATTCGATATTTTCGATAATTTCTACAATATTCTTTATTTCAGTTTTTTTTTTTTTCATGCACAGTTATTTGTTTTCTGTGTTTGTAAAAATTAAAACATTTAATTATAATTTGGTATTTTGTTTTATGGAATAAAGCGCGAGCTCTTTGTTAATATTTTAGTAGCTAATATTTAATCAAAATTTTATTTAGGTTGATAAATTACAATTTAATATATATTGTCAAAAACATCAGATTATGTTGCATAATATGAATATTTGGTTGATCTTTACAATATGGTAACTGGTAGTTTGGCGACATTTTGGAGGCGATAAAGGTTACTACCTGGGACTTTGGTAATAATGTGAGCAGTACTCAGTTCCGATTACGCATTATTTTGTGTGAGGGAAATGAGAGATCATGGGATATGTCATGTGATATTAATGAACGAATTACTGTTCTTTAATCGGAAAAGGGGGGAAATCGGGAAAAAATCTGGAAATTTTGTATTTGGTTTATTTTGTGTTGTGTGAAACAGTGTTCGTGAATTTTTGGATCCTATGGCCGTAACTAAAGAAAAGTTTATCGGACACGTAATCAAGATTCTGAAGAAGATTAGGTAAGTTAGTATTTTTAATTATTTGTGGATATTATTTTTATGCATTGTTCTAAATGTAAGGTGGAAGTAAAGGAATTTGGTATTATTGGGAAAATTGTTATTAGCAATGGATTTAGTTTAAAGTAATTAGGATTGTAAGGTAATTTTTATTAATTTAATGTATGTGCTCATTTATATTTTAAGTAGTGTTTTTGAATTTAATTATATTTTAATGAAATGAAATTTTTGTGAATTTTATGTTTGTAGGAATTTGGTATACGTTTAAGTTGAAGTAAACGTGCATGAAAATAATTTAAATATTTGATACTAAGTATTTGTAATGCTTGCGGTATGAATTCGTTGGTGAGGTGTATAATGTAATAGATGATTTAGAGGTAAAAGTTTTTGGATATTTTATTTATTTTATATGTGGAAATGTTCATATTTGGAAAGGGTATAAACGTTTTCGCGATCATGTAATTTCATATATGTTCTTTTACCGAGTTTAAAGATTCAGAAAATTGTCATGTATTTTCGTGAAATTTCTGTAATTTATGAGAAAAAAGCAGTGTACATGGATATAGTGAAGAGTATGCGCAATGGCATTTTTGTGTAATTCTGGGATGTTTTTTTAAGTAAAAATAAGTCGGCGTGTACATGGTTTATGTGTATGTGTTATTTTGAAAAACGCGAAAGGAGTATGGTATTGTTCACTTTTTCCCAATTTTGCAGTGAATATTTGTCATGATTAAGCAGTTTTGTTAGATAAAATTTCTAGCATAAGTGTAATTCGGCTAGTAGATTGTTGGAAGAAGTGTTCAGTAGATAAAAAGAAATGAAACATGTCTTTACTTCGTGAAGACAAAATGGCGGCGGGAAAAAAAAAAATAGAGGGTTGCTGTAGGAGAGTTGGTCGGCAAATTTTCGCCAAAAAAACGCCAAGTTACCATAATGTAAAGATCAACCGAATATTTTTATAAATTCTTAAAATCTGTAAATTTTAAGTTTTTTAGTACTGCATTCAAATATATTTTTTGCACATGGATCATATGCATAATTACAAAATATAACTTGAAGTTGGAATATTTCAATTGTTTGTTTTCTATATACAAATGCGTTGTTTTTATCCATTTAACATTTCATCAGTAATTTCTTAACACATTAAATATTGCATTGGTCCCTAGGAAACCAATATTAAACCAAGCAAAATAGACTTGCTGTTTAATATATTAGATATCGTGAAAACATAACATTAGTTTAAACCATTGTAAAACAATAAATGAATGTTAATTATGTAATTAAATGCACATAAGCCATTTTTGACTCTTATATAACAATGGTATAATAAATTGAATGATGTTAAGCTATTAAATTTGCTTGGAAAATAACAATTATAAACAGAGTCTTTTTATATAGTTATTCTGCTACTAGGCATAATTATTAAAAATGAAAAAAAAAGTGCAGTTTCTAAATCAGTTTTGATATGAAGAAAAAACAATGATGATACATCATGTAATGGTAACTTCATCCGAAGATTCTACAGCAGAGTAAACTGAGAAACCTTCTATAAAATGAACATAAAATTCTTACAAGTAAAATTATTATCATCTTTCATGATTAGTATTCATTCACAGTTGAGTGGATAAGACTAAGGTGCACTGGTAGTTTGAACTCTGGTAGACAGGCTAGCTTTTTAGGATATTTCTTGTGTGTCACATGAAACAGAAGTCATTTTCTTGTAATATACTTCATGAAAGTCTTCTTCGCTCAAGAAGATACTGTTTTCATGATTTGCAAAAATCACTTAAGCAAATAAGAAAACATTCTCATTTTCTACCATCGGTATAGAACTCGAGGGGGGGATTGTCCGATCTCTTATCAACAGAAATATTTTTATGCATGTTCTGGTTTAAGAGAACAAAAAAATTTATTTATCAAAAAACAACAAATTTAGTTTTTCTTATTTACACATTTATACTGAAAAACTACATAATTATGAAAATTCTCCACATTTCCATCATCAGAAATGATAGCAAATTATAGGCACATAGGCAATAGATGTGTAGGCTATAGTATAAAATTTCTTGCTGCTTACAAAAAAAAAAAAAAAAAAAAAAAAAATAGAGTCATCCAATGGTGGTAGGTTTTATTGGAATATTTTATTTATACAGAAAAAGAAAATGCATGGGATTTCAAGAAAATTTGTTTAGAATTTGTGCTAGGGATTACTATATGACATCCGAAATCATAACCATTTACAGCAATCATAAGTAAATGAAATTAAAATTGCAGATTAAATATTCTGTGATTTCCAAATATGTATAATTACAAACTCTGAAGACTACTTAAGGTGATAAATTAAGGCATATTATTCAGAAAAGTCCTGACAATAAAAGAAAATAATGTATTTTTTTCTTTTATTATTATTTATTCCACGGATTTATCATGAATAAAACTTACTTGAATGTGCTAATGCTGCATTTTTGCAAGACGTAAAAAATTACATCTTTATATTAATAATTACATCTTTATATAACACAATGAAATGAAACAGAATTATTTAGATACAGAATAATGCATAATCTATTATTTTTTTTCTTTTGGGAATTACTGGGTCAGCTGAAATTTTATGAGCTATCCCACACCCTTTTAATATGTAGATTCTCTGAATAATCACTCCATTTTATATATTTCAGTAGGCGTTAATATAGTTTTGCTTACAGAAAAATACACAAAACAGAGATTTCTAAGATCAGGTTGTTTAAAAAAAAAAAAAAAACCACATTCTTAAAATATTTTCTTTATCGAATTTTATGTACATACAATACATGAAATAATAAGAAACCTAAATATCACCAAACATTTTCAAATACACAAAGAGCCAAGAAATTTTACAATACAGTAATGTTTATCAATTATTACTTTATTTAAAAGGGTATTAGAAAATCGAAAAGTTATTCGGTATCGGGATAGCAAGTTGAGTAGAATTAACAGTTGTATTTGTTTTAGAAATTGAAATTTAAATTAATCCCAATAAATATTGTACATTACTTATCGCCTCTACGGTAAATTAAATATTAAATCACATCAGCTTCCTCAAAATAATAAGCGAAACAAATGATCTATCTACTACGAAAGAAGAACGAACAAGTTACCATAACGTTAACAGCACTTTCTGGTATACCAGTTTTGCACTAAAATTGCGTTTGGCGAAAGAGAAATGATGCCAAAAGTTCCTGGCGCAACGGTCCTCTCTGATTGGTTAAATTTCTTCAGTTCCCGGCGGGTTTTAGCCGCCCGTATTAGCGATTCTGCTGCTTTCTGGGTAACTATGACATCACCTTTCCCGGGGCCGGAGGAAAATTCCTCCCACCTCATCTTCTTTCAACTGTTTCGACTCCATTCACGCAATGCGTGCAGGAATCGCCTCAAATACTTCTTCCACCTTTCTTATCGCTTGAGGTCTTTGACCCTTTCCTAAGCAAAATTGAAAGATGAAGGAAACTTTCGTTCCATGTGTGGACCTCTCATTCACTTCTGGTATTTAAACCCCTAACGGTTTCGTTCTCTTACTTTAGCTATGCTCATCTCTTAATTATTCAAATCATTTTCTTAACGAAGTTGTGAAGGTTATTGCATTTATTTGCAAAGGTACTCCGAAAGCAAAACGCCTTGGGCCGATAGTGGAGGAAACTGCGAACCCTTCCTCCTTGGTAAAGACGCACGTAGTTAAAACTCATACCTACGGCTTACGCAGTACAGTAGGATTTCTTAACAAGGATAGGAATGAAAGCACGGAATTTGGTATGAATTGAGGTATCTATGAGTATATAGTCCTGGGGACTTTTACTCAGAAATTATTTACCCTGCGGGGTACGTCATAGTGAGAAGTAAATCCACTTTATTTAAAGTGGAAAGTTTCTGGTGAAAACATCGTTGCATGGGTGTCGCCATCTATTGGAACATCAGGAAGTACCAAGAAGTAAAATTTTGAACTTAGTTTTCCTCTTCTGCGAAATCAAGAGCAATCTTCACTGCTAAGAAAGCGATAGAAAGATTTTCTGTACTGGATTTAGCGGATTTAATATTAACTGCAACATCGTTCATATCTTGAATGAATTTAAAAACTTTAGGATTTGAAAAAACTTGGGATATTGGATTATCATTATCTGCTGGGATCTTCTGCTGTTTAAAGACGGCGCTGAATGGGATGTTTCTTTGAATTTCTTTAATTTCAGTTTCAGATTTAGATGCGAGTGCTGGGAAATCTTTAAGATTTGGAATCTCTTGGGTTTTCTCTGCAGGTTTAGGAGTTTGAAAACGCATTTTTTAAATCGGGCAACCACGGTAGGACGATACATGCTCCCCACGGCAAAAATAGCAGATGGGTTTTTCTTCACGTTTTAAAGAGCAAGTATTAAATCTGTGATTCTGGGAACCTTTACAACATATTTCTTTTTTATAGCAATTCGCCTGTGAATGTCCATAGCTCTGACACTTGAAGCATTGAATTGGTCTTTTAGTTTTAGGTGCATATTTCTCAATAGTGATATTCAAGTTAAAAATATTATTTAAGTTGTAAATCGCTTCTTCTAATTTATTCCTTTCAACTTCAATGAAGTATGTGGGTAATTTTATGATATCACTTTCTATTCTCTTTGTGAACTGTTTAACTTTTAGTACTGGGAATTTTCTAAGTTTTAGGTCTTCAAATATTGCAGTTTCTGAGATGCTTCTGGGCATATTTTTTTAGAATGACTTTAATGTTAGTTTTGGAGTAAAGTTGATACGTATGGAATTCTATGCATGATTTCTTTAGAAATTCGATGGCGCTGTTGTAATCCTCTTCGGTGGAAGTATTTAAATAAACTTTTTTGGCTTTCATCTGGGTTTGATATTCGTTTTTTAGGAGTTTAATACTTAAGATTTCCTGTAGGTCAATCCAATCTAATTCAACTTGCGTGATGACTATTGGTGGGATTTTTATTTCAGATTTATGATTAGTTTTAACTTCAGTAGTTTCATTATTTTCTTCATCATTTAAAGGTTCGAATCTGTTGTTTTGTTCTATTTCTTCTTTTTCGCTAGGTTTTAGATTAGGTTTGCATGTTTTTGAGGGAATTGACCAATTTTGTTCTGAATTATTATCTGCTTCTGGAACTGTTAAATTTTAAATTGTTATAAACTTCTTTGATGGAGTCCACTAATTCTTCGTGTTCTTTCACATTTTCTGCGTAATCTTTCTCGTCCATCGATCCGGTGTCCATTAAGTTCGATTGTTCAATCATACGCTCTTGGGATTTATTTAAGATTTCAGTTAGGGCTCCGTTTCTGAGTATTTGATATCTGGGATCTTTATCTAATTCAGTTCCGAGTACTTGAAATAAGTTAGGGAAGATATGTTTATACTTTTCCATGGTGTCGCGAAAATCTTGGGTTTTTGGAGTCGCAGTGCTGGGGGAGCTACTTTTCTTTATTCTTTTAGGCTGCTGCAATTTAGTTTCTAAGCTGGAGGGTTTTAGAAAATCTTTAAATTTTAATTTTCCGCTATTCTTAGATGAGTTGGAATAATCTGAGTCGTGATCCATGTCGCTGTCGCTTTCATGCCTATTCCAAAAACGATCTGGTGGTCTTTTGGCCGCCATGAGGAGAGAAAGCAAAAATACTTACAGAACAAATCAGGATGCGTGCGTCGCGCAGCGACGCTAACCTCCGATGCGCGGAATTGAATGGCATGAATTGGCATGAATTGCGGTGATGATGAGTATATAGTCCTGGGGACTTTGACTCAGAATTTAGTAACTCTACGGGGTACGTCTTAGTGGTGAAAAACACTCCACTTTAGCATTAAAGTGGAAATTTTTCTAGAGGATGCTTGGTACTGGTCCGGTGGCTCCATCTTTTGGCAAAGCTGCAAGTAGTCGCTGATGGTAACGTTGGTTGAGTGAAGCAATTTTTTCGAAGCAATTTTTGATAAGCAATTATCGAAGAGGCATATTTTGGATGAGGATGAAAGTTGATGGTACATAATACTGGAAAACACAGTGATAAAAACATTTGTAGGATGCAAAATTAGTAAAATAAAAATATATACAAGTCTCTAATTATTTGAATTCATGAGAGGACGAAAGCCAATTAGAAGTTTATTCGTTGGTCACATGATCACTTTTGGAATTGGACTTAGACGATTTCATAAATACAGTTTGAAGAGTAAATATAAGAAACTAGGTTAAAAATTCTTGATTAAATACGAGATTAAATAGATGAGTAATTTTTTGAAGATAAGGAAAAATTTTGGTGCACAACAAGTCCATATGCCTGCTTGATCTGGCGGAAAGTCTATTCCTGCTTGCCCAGGATTAATGAATATATACACAATATACATGATGAATTTTGAAGTTAGATGAGGTTAATTCCAGTTATTATTGTGGAAAATGGAGCGGGGTCTTTTGAATGTTTGAATAATTTTGCTATAATGGTTTCCAAGATTCCTAATCACTTGGTTGGCGTGATGATCACATTTATGGTGGAAATTTTTTGAAGTTTTAAGTATTTCTTCGTTAAGTAGATTAATTCTGATACTTCTCCGGATGACTGAATTTCTCACGTACCAGGGGTAGTTCGAAATTATTCTTAGATGGATATTTTCTTGTTTCTGAAGGAGCAGTCGATTGGTTTTTGCAGTGGCTGCCCAGGCTGGTGCCGCATAGAGGATAACTGGACGGATTGTCTGGGGATAAACAAGCCTTTTTGTGGTTAAATTTAACTGAGAATTCCTGCCTAATATTGAGTAGAGGGACATAAATGCCTTCTGCGCTTTATGTTTAATGTAGTTGATATGGAATCCAAAATTTAGTTTTCTGTCCAGGTGTACTCCTAGATATAATAGCTCCCTGAGGCGTTCCTGCATTTATTTTTCGGATGCTGGAGAGATGGTTATTAACTTTGGTTTGAAAGGTCCTCTTTTTAAGAAAATCTGCTATGAGTATGATAATTTCGGCTGGGAAGTTTTGTTGAATAAGTTTGATAAGGAGGGCGTCGTGCCATACCTTATCAAATGCTTTTTCTACGTCTATGAAGAGTGCGGCGACCGTTTCTCTTTTGTTCATACATTCGCCAATGTATTCCGTAAGTCTTGTAATTTGATGGGTAGTAGAAAACCCAGAACGGAAACCGAACTGGTGATCTCTCAGGATGCTATTATCTTGGATGAATGTTTGAATGCGTTTGAGGATAATTTTTTCATAGATTTTAGCCGCAGTAGGCAGAAGACTGATGGGTCTGTAATTTTTTGATATGGTGCTTTCTTTCCCTGGTTTTTTGATTACTGTGATTAAAGCATGTTTCCATTTATCGGGGAAAATGCAGAGTCGAAGGCAGCTATTGATGATATTTGTGAGAAGTACAATTCCTTTGCGTGGAAGGTTTTTAATAGCCTTATTTGAAATGTAATCGAAACCTGCAGATTTATTGGGGTTTAGTTTCAGGATAATATTATTGATATCTTTAGGAGAAACAGGCTTGTTGGTGGCGAGATGATGGGAGTCAAGGAAATTATTCACCTGGTCGGAGATGGAGTAAGTGAAGTTAGAGATTTGAGGATCACTGTTAGTATTGAATTGATTTTCGTAGTCTTCGGCGAATATTTCAGAGATTTCTTGGAAGTTCTGAATCAGGATGTCATTTTTCTTGAGAGGTCCGATTTTATTGAAGTTATTGCGTAGGGATTTTGCTAATTTCCAAACAGAGTGATCTTTATGTGATAAACTTAGGATGAATTTTTGCCAGTTTTCATTGCGATAATTTTGCATGATAATTCTGAGTTCACGTTGGGCAGCATTTAATCTGGATTTAGTAGCAGGATTTTGAGTGCGTTGAAATTCCTTTCAAAGGCGGTTCTTTTGGTTAATTTTTTGCCGGATGTGGAGTGTGAAGGTCTCATTTTTGATACCAGATTTCGAATTATCAAGTGCATGCTTGATGCTGATGTTAAAGTTATCTATTGCTTCATTAATTTCTTGTCTATTTTGGAGAGGAGGTTTTGCAGATAAGTTGGAGTCTAAAATAGATGTAAATTTATTCCAATTAATCCGGGAATTTAGTGGAGGCAGTCCGTGACGAAGGCCATACATAGTAAAATGGACAGGTAGATGGTCCGACGAAAGATCATTACTGACGTATAAATAAGGAGTTTGCTTGATATTAATTGTAAGAAGAATGTCTAGAACATCAGGTGAGCCGTAGGTAGTCGAGGGAATTCTGGTGGGTTCATTTGGAGCATGGACTATGATATTGTGGGGGAGAATGTAGCTATTAAGTGTCATCCCGTCAGAATTGTTGATTTTGGAGTTCCAATTTGTGTGTTTGCAGTTTAGATCTCCGGCAATTAGAGTAGGGTAGTTGAGATTACATATAATATCCAGATCTTGAGTATCCAGTGGTGTAGAGGGAGGTTTGTAGATGGAAATTAGAAGATAATTGGTATTGTTACTATTGAGGACGCAGGCACAGGCTTCAATACTTTTGAAGGGTGGAAGTGGAAATTCTGTGCAATTTAGATGTCTTTTCGTGAGAATGGCTGTACCTCCTCCTCTATTGGTAGTGCGGTCTTTCCTGAAACAGTCGTAGTTTGCCATTTTAAATTTATCAGTGGTTTTAAAATGGGTTTCGTTAAGAAAGGTAATATCAATTCCATGTTTGTTTATGTAGTCTCGGACTTCTATTTCTTGTTTTTTGAGACCGTTACAGTTAAAAAACATGAACTTTGCATAGTAAAGATGAAGGGAATTATTGCTGTTTACTCTTGTATTTGTATTATACATTATGGTATTGGAAGAAGATCTTAAGGGCTTCTAGAGCCATATTCAATCGTGCAGGCATGTCCTGAGCTTGGTTGAATTTAACATAAATTTCATATAAATTTGTTATAAAAGACTGAAATTCGTCTATGCTTTTTGGTTGGAAATTGCTGGTATCATTGGTAAATTTGGATTTTGAGCTGTTCTTGCTGCTGGCACCAGAGGCGTAGGATTGGTTGGTACGTGGGATGGAGAATTTTTCTGATTGGGATTCCGAGGATGGACGGCGAGGGTGACGGTCGCTCTTCAGGGCAATTCTGGAAATTTTATCATGGATAATGATATTAATGATGAAGTTATGAATGAGATTAGGGATCAGGCTCCCTCTGTGCAATCAGCGTCGCCAGATGACGAACGCATGAATCTGGTAATCAAGTTCTACGACTTGTAGCAGCGATTCGAGGCTCAGAAGAAGCAGCGTCAGAAAAACTTCATGAAGAAGACGCCAACACCACTGGACTTAAATGGATACGACCAGCTCGACCGGGCGGGTAAGTCACTCTTTCATAAGATAAATGATATTGCAAATGCTCTTGATGTACATATTTTCCACCTTCCTTCGACCAGAGAGGAATTTTTAAATATATTGGAGAGCGAGCGCTTAGCCAAGATGGCTGCCGCTCAATCCACAGAAGATCCTAGTAAGCAAGAGGCATCTATTCCCGGGCACGAGGTGCTGGGGAAACCGGTACAGTCGACGTCATCGCGGAAGCGAAAGACGCTGACAATCGACTCTGACGGGTTTATCACCCCTGCGGCTCGAAAGCAAGGGAAGGCGCCTATTGTGCATCTAACAATAGATGATTCGGCTCAAAACGTTAAAGAACCCATTTCTGCTATTCAAAATTAGTCAATAGCACAAAAAATGCTACTCCTAAAAAGGAGAGGACTGCTAATAAGTATGAACGTAACAAAACTTCAATTATTAATGATGACAAAAATGACGCTGAAAAGAATAGTGAGAGCACCACTGAGGGAGTAAATTCCGAGCAGACACGGAACGCATCCCCCCCACCGCAGCCTGAGATTCCGGCAATACATCTCAAAAGCAGCAAGAACTGGAAGACACAAGTGTCTTTCATGAGAGAAATTGCCCCTAATTTACGGAGCATCCTGACTGGACCCTATCTAAAAATTTTTGTTCAAACAGAGCTAGAGTTCAGGGAGGTCACCCGCTGGATGAAGCAAGCCGGCATCCAGTTCAAAACTTTTGATCTCAAGCAGGACCGGCCAGTCAAAATTGTCATCAGAGGCCTCCCTGTCGAAACAGACGTCGGGGACATCAAAGAGGAAGTTGAGGCGATGGGATTTAAAGTGCATCTCATCGTTCGGCTTACTCAGCCTGGCTCCAGACACCCAATGCCACTTGTTTATTTACAAGTCATCCCACACCCCTTCCTCGATCATCTGTTTGCCGTCACTGACATGTGGGGCACAGAGATCAGCATTGAGCGTTACCGCGGCCGCAAGGGCCCTACTCAGTGCTAGTGCTTTCGGTGCCAGGGCTTTTTCCATTCTTCGGAACTCTGCACCCTTCCAATCCGTTGTGTCAGATGCTCTGGACCCCATTGGGCACGTGAGTGTACCAAAAGCTTAGATGTACCTGCCACTTGCTGCAACTGCGGTGGAGATCCTCCTGCTTCTTATAAATCTTGTCCCCGCTACCCAGGTAACAAACGGGCTCGTGGTAAAAATTCCGCGCCTAAGACTAGGGCAGCTGCTCAGACAGCCCCCGCAGGGTTCTTCTAAGCCCCCAGCAACTGCTGAGACAAGACGTCACATGCCTGCTCCCCCAAGCAACGTCAGTTCACCATCCTATGCACAGATGGTGAAGAACACGACCGAGCACGAATTCAAATCCAGGAATCCAAGACTGCCGGTTGCAGAAGCCCCTGCAGCCCCAGCAGTGTCAGCCACAGCAGAGTGTAGCAATGATTCCCAAGATGTCTTTTCATCTACACTAAAATGCTTAATTGAAATCTCCTGCGACCCAGCGGTAGACAAGCATCTTCTGCTCCTTGCCTTCAAAAAAGCAATGCCTAAACTCAGGCAAGCAGATGCTTTAATGAGGGCATTTTATATTTATGAAAGCTATGTTGAGCATTCAACCTAATTCGGCATTTTTAGACCCATGTCTTCTGTTTTTCAGTGATGAACCTCTAATAACGGCCTAAAATTCAACTTTATGAATGACAGTTCAAATACCACCAGAGAACTGACACCATTTGCACGTGGAATGCCAATGGATTCGCACCTAAAATCCACGAAGTTCGTGATTTTGTAGTAGAGCACGGTATTGACGTGTTTTTAGTCCAAGAGACTCACCTTACCCCAGGGAATTCTCCCAAAATTGGGAATTATGACATTTACTGTGTAGGGTTTATATTTATTTTAACTAACATTTATTTTAAGTTTAAACTATCTTTCCTGTCAAGCCTTACTTTCCCCTGGAACTGCCAATGCCAGAATATGTAAATTTGAGTAGAACGCGCAAGGATTCAAATTATCAGCGGAAGTAGTATGATTTAAATAGAAGGAAACGAGTTCGGTGTGAGTTATTCTTACTTAGCGAGCGCGGAGGTAGTTAGCGAGAATTGAAGAACCACGCGTTGCGGCCTATGTGCTTGGCGGGAAGTAGTGGTAATTGTTCCAGTGAGCTTCAAGTCTGCTGAATTAGCAGCGGTATTGTAAAACGCGGTGAGTTAGTTATTTTAGAGAGCCTCGTAGTTAGAATCTTGTCTTTACTTTCTTTTCAGGTTATTATTTTTATTTGACTGCCAAGTTGGCACAGTCTGTAAGCGTCAAGAGGACGCAATTGTAATTTATTACGTTGAATAAAAAGGGACTTAAACCCTTCACAAGGTTCTATCTTTTATACAAGTTTTCACAGTCACCTCTTGGTTGCGTGCAAGTTGGAGGCGCGCAACGTTATATTGGCGCCCGAACAATTATCGAACTGAAATGGCCGAAAATTGGATGGAAGCCGCTGGACAACACCAAGAAATGACAACTCAGTTAGAAGGATTTGGATACCTGGTCCAGACTTTGAGAGCGTCAATCAAGCCAAACGTCTATTTCGATGGAAAAAATTCGGTGTCCGTATTTTTAGAAGGTCTAGAAAACCACTTTCAGCTCTACCCTGTGCCTGAAAGACAAAAAGTTGCCATCGCCACATCAGCACTAAGAGGACAGGCCGCGCTATGGTGGAAAAACATAGGAAAATTTCTACTAGGTGAATTTGGAAGCCCGACGTATACATTTGAAAATTTCAAAAAATCGTTAGTAAATGCCTTCCCCATAGTGAAAGATCGCGCACGGCTGGAAGCCGAACTATATAGTTTCTACCAACGGGATACAGCAGAATTGACGGACTTTATTTTACGAAAAATCAAGCTAACGGATATGCTGTATGGAAAAAAACCCGATGCGGAGATTATTGAAATAATATTACCAAGATTGTTACCCGCTGTCCAAGACTACTTTGAAATTAGAAACCCAAGCACATTGCAGGAACTTTTCGAATTGGCGGTGAAGTTTCAAAATCGCAGAATAGCGGAAAAAGCGAGAGGGGAAACATATTCTCAACATACCCGAAGGAAGGAGGAAACCAGAAAAATGGAAATCGCTCATATGGGGGAAAGAACTATCAAGCTAACGCATCGAAACTCGAAGGTCAAGGCCCAAAAAGAAAATTTGAAAATAAGCATCCGCGTACCCAGAAGACACAGATTGAAAGGAAAGCTTTAAACGAGTAGAGGGGCCTGTGAAAGGGAGGGTCCAGACCCCGGAAGTTTTAAAAAAACCCTCAAATAGACATTTAAACACGGTCATCGTAAAAAACTCACAGCTACCAATTATACAAGTCCTGGTTGGCGATGTACCAGTAGAAGCCCTCATCGATACAGGAGCAGAAGGAAATTTTATGAGTGAAAAGTTCTTCAAAAAGAATTTTTATAGGATACGACTATTTAAAACCAAAAATACGGAAATTATAGCGGCGCAAGGAAAAACATGTCACTGCATCGGGAAATTATCATTAAACTTACAGGTAAAAGAGGAAAATCTCAAAGTATTATTTTTGTGGTGAAAGACCTACAACACTCTCTTATTTTAGGTATGGACTTTTTAAGGGCCGCGAGGGCCAAATTAAATTTTCAAGATAGTTCCGTGGTATTGGAGATGGACCAGAGGGTGGTGGAACCTGCAGAGACACCTCAATTGGACCTTAGCCATCTGAATGAACATGAAAGGAAAGCAATACAGCAAGTGGTGAGTAATTTTTCTCATTTGTTTTCAGAAAAAACCAGGAAACTGCCAGATAGTAACTCACAAGATTCAATTAAATGCCGAAAAACCTTGTAGGACTAAACCGTATCGTTATGATAAACAAAAAGACCTAATCATCGAAGAACATATTCAGGAGATGTTAAAGAATAAAATAATAACGCCCATAAATAGTGAGTACGCGAGTCCAGTCGTACTATGTAGGAAAAAGAACGAGTTACCTCCTTCGGATAAAAGGGCTTGGAGGTTTGCTATTGATTACAGAAAACTAAATAGTATTACTAAATTTCCAGTTTACCCTTTGCCGGTTATAGACGAGATCATTAGACAGATCAAATTGACAAGATATATGTCTACTTTGGACTTAACGTCTGGCTACTATCAAATAGCTATGAGACCCGAAGATATACATAAAACCGCGTTTATAACAAAATCGGGCACTTATGCATTTTTACGCATGCCCTTTGGGTTGTGTGGGGCCCCATCAACATTCCAGAGAGCTATGGACATTGTTCTAAAGCCTGTCCTAGGAAAATCAACTTTAATTTATCTAGATGATATAATTATAACGAGTAGTACGTTGGAACAACACATTAATGACCTCGAACAAGTTTTTAAATTATTAAAAGAGGCCGGTCTTACAATTAACGCCTCAAAATGCAAGTTCGCAACTAAAGAATTTAAATATCTCGGTTATAAAATTTCGCAAAAGGGTATAGAAACGCAAGATTCAAAAATAAAAGCTATTAAGAATTTCCCACCGCCCAACACCGCCAAGAAACTTTCATTTTTCCTTGGATTATGTTCTTACTATCGATCTTTCATAAAAGATTTCGCTAATATTGTTGAACCACTCTTAGTAATCAAAAGAAAAAAGAGTAAATTTACGTGGACAGCGGAAGCTAACACAGCTTTTGAAAGATTAAAAGAAGCGCTTATTAATGCCCCTGTTTTAAAATTCCCTGAGGTGGACGAAAACCTGGAAATTGCGGCAGATGCGTCAGACTATGCGGTGGGTGCGGTTCTTATGCAAAATAACCATCCGCTGGCATTTTTTAGTAAAACATTGAAGCAGACACAAAGGAATTATACAGCTACAGAAAGAGAAACATTAGCCGTATTAATGGCTGTACACAAATTTCGAGTTTATTTCGGCAAATCGCCAGTAACAGTCTTTTCGGATCATGCGGCTGTTGGTAGACTTTACTCGGGAAAAAACCTAACGCCCAGGTTAATAAGGTGAGCTTTAAAACTCCAAGAATATAATATCACAATAAAATATAAACCGGGTAAGGAAAACAATGTAGCTGACGCACTTTCTCGTATAAAACTGGACGACGAAGGAAATGAACTTAAATGCGCTGTGTTGACTTCAAAAATTTTAGATTCTAGAGATACGGTTATTACTGAACTGAAAGCTGATCCTGAATTTGGAAATATCTATGCTTATTTGAAAGACCCCGAAAGCTTTGAGCATACAGATATCGATGCGATAAGAAATAGAGCAAAAAACTATGAAATAATAGATAATTTATTATTCTATACGAAAACAACAAACGAAAATCTTGAGTATAAGCCAGGCATCCCAGCCTCGCTTCGATTAAGCATTTTGAAGGAGTTGCACGAAAAAAAAACAGCGGGCCACCTAGGGGTCAGAAATACTATAAAAAGGGTACGCGAGGCGGTATATTTCCCGCAATTATACAAAATAGTAACGGCGTATGTCAGGTCCTGCAATCAATGTCAGTTAATAAATGATATTAATTACAGCCCGGCCGGGTACTTAAATAGCATTCGCGCTACATTTCCGAATGAAATTTTAGGCATAGATCTCCTTGGTCCCTTCCCCTAGAGCGAGTTAAATAAAAATCGTTTTCTTTTAGTAATAGTAGATCATTTTTCAAAATGGATAGAAATTGTTCCACTTAAACGCGCGTCAGCCAAAACAGTCGCAGATGCATTCTTACACAGATACATTTTAAAATACGGTGCACCGATAAAAGTCATTAGCGATAACGGAAAACAATTCATTAGTCAAATATTTGAAAACATATGCAATGGACTTGGCATACGCCATATCAAAATGGTTCCGTATAGACCACAAGCTAACATAGCAGAAAGAGTTAATAAAAATATAGTAAAAATAATTCGCAGTTACGTGAGCACACATCACAAGCGCTGGGATGGCTACATAAATGAATTAGCTTATGCTTTAAGAACGGCACATCATGATACTACGGGAAAAACTCCAGCAGAATTATTTTTAGGCAGAAAGTTAATTACGCCTTTAGATAAATTATTCTTTGTGCAACAAAGAGAGCAGGAGTTTAAAAAACAAGATGTGCAAAAGTTGATTGATCAGGCGCTTAAAACCTCGGATACGGCAAGAAATAGGCAGAAACTTTATTATGATAGAAAACGCCGTGAAGCAGATTTTAAAGTTGGGGATAAAGTATTGAAGCGGAAATTTTCTTTATCAAGTGCCCCAGACAATTTTATGGCAAAGCTAGCTCCAAAGTTTGAAGGCCTCTATGTAATTCAGGAAATCAAAGGGGTAGTATTATATCTTAAGAACGACAGAGGGGAAATCTGTAAAGCAAGTCCCGACCAGGTGAAAAAATACTATAATCCAAATGATTTTGAAATCCTTAAAAATTTCTTGCAGGACTCAAGTCTAAACGAAATAGAAGGGCCAGAGACTACAACAACTATTCCACCACCCAAGAAACAGAGAACTGAAGAGAGACCTAGCACTTCTACAACCCGGACGTCGGTATCAAAAAGAAAAAATGATTTTCAAACGCCGGCGTTTAAGAAAAACAAAAATACAGATGAACCGGGTAAAGAAACCGTGGTAAAGAGGAAAACACCACCTACAAAGAATGGCAGGAGAAATTACACATCAAGGAGAACGCGCACACGCCCACAGAGTCAGGTGCCAGCAAGACCGCCGTTCCGGAAACTGAAACGCCAACAGGAGGCACAAAAATACGAGGAACAGAAGAAATTCAAGAAGGACTCCAGACCGGAGGACGTCAAGACCAGCCGTCCCAGGGAGAAACGCAAAGGCCAGCAACCAGACGATTACTCCGTCAAGAGGCCAGCATGTAGAGGACGCAAAAGAAAGAGCAACGTGGACGACACTCGAAGATCAATAAGGAGAAGATTGACATCCATGAAACCTCTAACTTGGGATCAATTTTGCCAAAAACGGATGACGGAGTTTCAAGCATCGAAAACTCGAAGATAAGTTAAAACCTTCTATAAATTTTTCTTTCTGTTTTGTTCCGAAATGTTATGCATAAGTACGAAGTTCTATGTTTTGACGAAAGTCAATATGTCTCGGTTGAGACTTAGTTTTGTTTTACTTTATTTAGCTAAGGCAAAAGTATTATTTTCTTTAAGTGTAAAAGCTAAAAACAAGCATTTTCTGTTGGTCGAAAGACTAATTCTGTTATGTTAAAGCCAAAATTTGGCCGGAGATAAAAATAACTTCGTATTAATAAGAATTTTACTTTCAGTGTCGCCAGCTTGGCGAAGAATGAGTAAAGTAAAAATTTTATTTTCTCTTATTCATTTTATGGTAAATTGTAAAAAGCATATGTATTAAACTTTTGTAAATGTATGTAAATACTTGAATGTTATATAAAAGAATTTAGTCTAGAAGCATAAAATTGTAGATGCTAAAAGTGAATGCTTAAAAGCAATGAAGTCAAAATTTAAGTAGTAAATTGTAGATAAAGTCATTCTTTAGAGCGAAAGCCGCATGTTTAAAGATGAATGAGGGGGAAGTTAGAATGAATGTGTTTTGTAGGGTTCTCCACCTACATTTGAATTTTTAAGAATATTAAAGTAGCTCATTGAGTTGTAGAATGTCGAGGAAGGTGTGTCTATTTGGTTGTTGAATTCTAACAAATCATGGTGGTTAGGGGAAGTGTTGTAAGACTAAAACACGAATATTCCCGTTTGACACCACACACGGTGGAGAGCCAGGGTAAAGTTAAATTAATGCTTGAAAAATTGAATGAATGTGAAGTAAGCAATAACTAAGAAAAACGAATCGTTTAAAAACAAAAATTTATTGTGTCAAGAAAGTGTAAATTATAATGTATTTAGAAAGATACTGATACTTATTCCTTCCAGATGCTGGAAGGAAAGACCAAGATTGATTGATGAAGTCCAGGAAAAGTTGCTGTAAGAAGAAAGTTATAACGAGCAACAGAATTTTAGTATATAATTGTTACATAAGATTTTTTTTGTGTAAACGAGGTTCTCGCCAGTTAGTTCAGAATTAGATAAACTTACAACAGGTCGTTTGTAGGACCTGCTTCCAAGTTTTCCAAATTCTGGCAGCGGCAAATGTAGGGTTTATATTTATTTTAACTAACATTTATTTTAAGTTTAAACTATCTTTCCTGTCAAGCCTTACTTTCCCCTGGAACTGCCAATGCCAGAATATGTAATTTTGAGTAGAACGCGCAAGGATTCAAATTATCAGCGGAAGTAGTATGATTTAAATAGAAGGAAACGAGTTCGGTGTGAGTTATTCTTACTTAGCGAGCGCGGAGGTAGTTAGCGAGAATTGAAGAACCACGCGTTGCGGCCTATGTGCTTGGCGGGAAGTAGTGGTAATTGTTCCAGTGAGCTTCAAGTCTGCTGAATTAGCAGCGGTATTGTAAAACGCGGTGAGTTAGTTATTTTAGAGAGCCTCGTAGTTAGAATCTTGTCTTTACTTTCTTTTCAGGTTATTATTTTTATTTGACTGCCAAGTTGGCACAGTCTGTAAGCGTCAAGAGGACGCAATTGTAATTTATTACGTTGAATAAAAAGGGACTTAAACCCTTCACAAGGCTCTAACTTTTATACAAGTTTTCACAGTCAACTCTTGGTTGCGTGCAAGTTGGAGGCGCGCAACGTTATAACTGTACTGGCAGGATGTCACAGGGCAGATATCCCAGTAGTGGCACTTGTATCTATGTGAAGCGTTCGTTAAAGCACCACATGATACCGTCCCCTGATTTAAATTTTTTGGAAGCGAAAATCATCAAAATTTTCCTTCAAAATTCCTCCCCGCTGACAATAGTCTCAGCTTATCTACCTCCACTGTCTACAGCACGTGGAAGGCCAGCTTTTCCTGTCAGTGATTTTGATAAACTTTTGAATATTTCAAATCACCTAATAATTGCTGGTGATCTAAATTCACGCCATACCGCATGGTTTTGTTCTAATAGGAACAGGTATGGTATTAGTCTAAGTTCATGGTGCCAGAGTAACCATGTACAGATCATAGCTCCTACCCTCCCGACTTTTTACCCTGTTAGAGGGTCCCCTGCAGTTCTCTATCTGGCTGCCTTTTATAATATATTTTTTCGGCATGAGATAAAAGTGATTCAGGAATTGGACTCTGATCACTACCCCGTTCTGATAACCCTAGATATTCAAAATCGATACTCAAAATTAGAGGAGTAAGTCTCAACAAATTGGGACGACTTTAGATTTATTTTGGAAAAAACTTCTCTCCCTCCCATCAAAATTTCCAGCAATTCGGACTTTGACAGGCATATCAAAAGTCTGGAGTCTTTACTGAAAGAAGCGAGAGCTGCGGCTTCAAAACCACGCAAACACCCAGGTGCTAGGCTCCCACCTGAGACTAAATTCAAAATTAAGCAACGAAATTACTTGCGAAGAATTTGGCAAAGGTCACGAGATCCCAATATCCGTGCCCAATTTCGCAAGATACAGAACGAGATAAGGACCGAAACCCGCTTATTAAAACAAGCGGAGTGGAAAACATACATTGAGTCCCTAACGACTGAAGACAAATCGATTTGGCGCGCAGCCGCCCGATTACGCAAACATAAAGCACTCATTCCGCCCCTCCAAACGACCGATGGCGCACAGATGGCCTACACTGACTCAGAAAAGGCTAATGTCATAGCTGACAGCCTTGCAACTCAATTCACAGCAAATCACGACTCCTACTGTAACCGCCCGGTTACACAGGGGCGCATACAAGCACGGGTTAAAGATTTTTTAACACAACCTATCACAAATGAACTCAGACCAACGGACCCTACCGAAGTTATGGTTTTCATAGACAAATTGAAACCTAACAAGGCACCTGGCATAGATTCTATTTCGAATCGCATGATTAAAAACTTCCCCCCCCCCTATGTTTATCGTATGGATCACGGTACTCATAAATTTAATGCTCAGGAGAAGCTATTTCCCCGACTGTTGGAAAATTGCAGCAGTCGTCCCCATTCCAAAACCGGGACAAAATTTAAACTTACCCGTCAATTACAGACCCATAAGTCTGTTATCTTCTCTCTCTAAGATCTATGAATTTGTCTTACTTAAAATCGCCTGAATGAATTCTGTCGGGATCATAATTTACTAATCCGGAACAATTCGGCTTCCGACCTAAACACTCCACGGTACACCAGTTACTCCGTGTAGTGGAATTCATTCATGAAGGCTTTCGTAAGCGAGAGAAAACTGGTATTGTCTATTTGGACGTTGCCAAAGCCTTTGACAGGACTTGGCATGACGGGATTATTTACAAGTTCATGCGGCTTGGTTTTTCGGCTCATCTCATTAAAATTATTAACTCGTACTTGACCGGACGCAGTTTCCGCGTGCGAGTTAACCACGAATTCTCCTCTCCCCGCCCAATCTATGCTGGGGTGGCTCAAGGAAGTCTCCTCGCCCCCGCAATCTTTAACCTTTATGTAAATGATATTCCTAAGGCCCCAAATATCGATCTTGCATTATACGCAGACGATACAGCCATCATTTCACAACACTCCAACACCCTCCAGGTAATCTCCCAATTGCAGAGTTACCTTTCGACCTTAGAACTCTGGCTCGGTCTGCATAAAATCAAAATTAATGTCGCAAAATGTGCTGCCACTATGTTCATCCGAAGAAAGATCCCAAGTTTACCTAATTTAATGTTCTTCGGTGAACCCATTCCCTGGGTCTCTTCTTACAAATATCTAGGTGTTTTACTAGACTCAAAATTAACTTGGCAGCCTCACATCCGCAAAATCATAGCGGGTGCGACAGCTGTCAAAACCGCCCTACGCCCTCTTTTAGCTAGTAATAGCGACCTGTCAACTGATAACAAAATCTTGCTCTACAAATCAATGATTAGGCCTTTTCTTACATATGCGTGTCTCGTCTGGGGCCCATCTGCACTGACTAACAGAAAACATGTCCAAATTTTTCAATCTAAAATGCTTCGGCAAATTTTAAAAGCTCTGTGGTTCGTACGGAACGAAGAGATTCATAATGACCTCAAAATTTTGCCCATTAATCGCTATATACAGCGACTTTCGGAAAAATTTTTCAAAAATATTCAACGTGTTGCAAATCCTGTGCTTCATATGCTACCCGTATACGATCCTGCAGTTGCTTCTTCCCGGAAAAGACCCAGAGCGGTTCTTAACCGGGAATATTCAGCTCTTCCATTTAAACGGGCTAGATATGAGCCCACTGACAGCCGCGTGAATAACTACCCCCCGCCTCTAAAGTTCTTTAATGCACACGGCATTAACTCGAGGAACCCTTTTTTAAAATTTCTTTAATAAGAAGCATCACAGTCATATAGGACTGATTTAAAATATTTTAACTTATCAATTGACTTAAACTGTAAAAGATTTTTAATTATAGCTTCTTTCTTCCTTTAAAAAGGAACTTTCTCAGGCGCTTAACAGCGTCCTTTTTGGCCTTTAAATACCGCATAGAATAGCGGTCAAAAACGGAACTTCTCCCTCCCAGCTGATCACTGGCAGAACTACTTTTTCGACCTGTAAACATGTTCCCCCTTCCCTGCACCCCCGAAGAATGCGCATCGGAAAATTTCCCCTGCGTGTTCTTCACCTCTGACGTATGCAAAATATGATTATCAAGGTTCAAGGAAACTTCACCTTTTATTTTTCTAGTCTAAATTTTATGGCTGCCCCTATCTAAATTATTCTGGCTCTTTTTCGGCGCAAAATTAAGATCTTCTGAGTTTTTTGCCTTTCTTTTTTTGACTCAGTGTGAAGGCACTTATTCCAAGTCATTCGGCTTTTCAAAATTTTACCCTATTTGACAAACCGCTCTTTTTGATGATGTAATTTCCTTTGAAGATGTGGAGGTAAAGGCATAATTGCCTATGAACTCCGTAACTTGCACTTCCTTGATCCTTAATTTTTTCTGATTGGCTGTTAGTAGTGTGAGTTTCTGAATGACTATTTTTGGGTGCAGAGCTTGGAATTATTGTAGGTTAATGACAGTGATTCTTCAGTAACTGGAATCAACAAAACTAATGTCAGACGAGCCAGCAGGCCTGCGAGCTCAGATGAAGAGCAGTCGAAAAAGTATAAAGCACTGGATGAAGACAGCTCCCACACGGACTCACGTCCTAAACGAGATTTTACTAGAAGACTAAGAAAACCCTCTCGAAAGCCTACTCTGACGGATTCCTCTGTTTTGTCAGAAGTTTCGACAGCTGAGCCGACCACGGAAACAACTTCTGATAATATGGATACAGCCCCAGACGTGGATAATATGGATACAGCCCACGCTAATGTGGCGCCATCTAGTGAGATCCCCGAAAAGCCGGCTGCGAGTACGTCTCAGTCGGAAAGCATGGTGCTGCCTATTGGGGATGCAGATGAGTTCAAGTGCCCGGCTGGGCTAATAGGTGATGCTCATGATCATGAAACTGGTACCAATTCTGCCGAAAATAATGAGCAGGATGTGGATAAATTCATACATCCAACTAAAGTGAGCAATAAAGCTCCCCCGATTATTATACAAGATGGTAAATACTCCTGGTCAAAATATAAGGAAATGTTTAAAGATGCAGGAATTAAGCTAAAATCAGGTATAATGAAAGCTCAAGACCACTATGAGCTAAAAGTTGACGGTATAGAAACTCATAAGAGTTTAACTCCATTACTTAATGCCAAAGGAGTGAAATATGACTCATTTATTTTACCCGAAAACAAGAAGGTTAAAGTTGTTATACGCAGCTTACTGATCGACACGCCAACCTCAGAGATATCTGATGAACTGATAGATAGAGGTTTCCCAGTTGAAAGAGTCTCGCAATTAGTAAGACACAGAAATGGAGAAAAATTTAATCTGCCCCTGTTTCTAGTTATTTTGAAGAGGAATGAAAAAGCGAGAGGGATACATAATATAACTAAATTATGTTTGCTGAATGTTAAAGTAGAAGCTTACAAAGGAAGAAAAGGGCCGGTACACTTTCGGTGTCAGGCATTTCATCATGCCCAGGCAGGATGTATGCATGACCCGAAATGCATGAAATGCGCTGGCGATCATTATTCAAAAGACTGCCCCAAGCCAAGAGAAGATAAACCTAAGTGTATAAATTGCCAATTAGATCATACAAGCAACTACAGGGGTTGCCGAATTTTCCCAAAATAAATACTCAAAATCCGCCTTTGAAAAATTTCAGTGATAGAGTAATTATCAATAAATCTTATGCCGCCGCTGTTGGCGGGCAAACAATGAATACTCTAGATGAAGCTAGAAGTATTTTTGAAGGGCTTAAAAACCTTGTTGAGGCTATTAAGGCTTCCGGCATTCTACAAGTAAATTTAGCTCCTAGCGCAAATGCTAGTAGTTTCAACGTGGTCAATAATGAACCCAATCATGGATAGGAAAGATAATAATTTTAGGCCAATCAAGATGTTAGTGTGGAACGCTAACAATATGAGAGGAAAGAAAGATGAGTTGGAGGACTTTATGTATGAGAACGACATTGATATTTGCCTGATCTCCGAGACGCACATCACCCCAGGAGACAGAGTTAGCATAAAAAATTATAGAACCTACCGATGTGATAGGTTACATCACAGAGGAGGTGGAGCACTCATCTGCGTTCATTGTAAATATTCATCTTGTTTAATTTCGACTGAAAGAGATAAGGGCTATGAAATTGTGATTGCCTCTATTAGCTTGCCTAAGATTGGAGATACCTTATTTGCGGCAATCTACAACCCCCCTACTAATAGGCTAACTAAGGAAATGTTACAAAATATTATTTCGGATTCCTCAATAATGATTGTTGGTGGCGACCTCAATAGTAAGCATAAAGATTGGGGCTGCCGCAGCACCAATCACAGAGAGAGTATATCAGTAACCACCCAGTTGGTATATTTGCGCCTGACGTGCCGACGTTCAGGCCCAGCAACATCAGGTACACTCCTGATATTCTAGATATCATCTTGACTAATACAGGAATTAATATGGTGCTGGAGGTTCGAGACGACTTAAGCTCTGATCATACTCCTGTGATTGCTACACTAGGGGTCACCAGTATTAATTATACGAATGTTAAGACCCATACCGACTGGAGAATGTACCACAATGTTGTGAAAGTGAGGCTCCTTAAATTAGGTGCTATGAAAAGCCCTTCTGATCAAGGAGATTGATAAGTTTACTACATGTGTTAATGACTCTTACTATGAGGCCACCAAGGTTACTCAAAGGTCTTGTAAAATCGCTAAGATTCCAAGGTACATCAAATCTCTCATAGCCGAAAGAAACAGGCTGCGAAGGAGGTATAATATCACCTGGGACCCAATTATTAAAACGGAGTTAAATAGGATCAGTAAGCATATTAAGTTTGAAATGCATAAATTAAAGTGTGAGGCTTGGAATGATAAAATGGAGGAGTTAAACTTAGACAGTGATGCCTTCAGGCAGTTTGCAAAAATGTTAAAGAGAACGCATCAGTGTGATAGGCCAATTATTGCCAACGGCGTGACTGCTTATTCAGATACTGACAAATGTCAGATTTTCGCTTCACATCTTGAAAAGCAGTTTTCTCTCAATCAGACACCTCGTAATATTCACTTTGAGACCCACGTCAGAATGAAAGTAGAAGAATGGCTAGGTGCTTCCACGGTTCTAAATACCGATGGTTTAACTAATCCAAGAGAAGTTACGGATATTATCTCCAAATTGAACCCCAAGAAAGCCCCAGGTATTGATGGAGTTACAAATTTAATGATCAGGAACTTCCGCGCGGTGGAATCACAAGACTTTCCAGCATTTTTAATATATGCATTACGTTATGCTACTTCCCGGACTGCTGGAAGTACGCAAAAGTTTTCCTACTACCGAAGCCTGCAAAAGACATCACTAAGGCGGAGAATCACAGGCCCATAAGCTTGTTCTCTAATATAGGCAAGATCTTTGAACGAATAATTTTAAGGAAATTCCAGCCTTATTTACAGGTACTTCCGAAAGATCAGTACGGATTTAGGAGCGAACTTTGCACATCTAAACAACTGATTAGGCTTGTGGAATTTATCGGCTCTGCTCTGCATCATAAGAGTTGAACTGCAGTGCTCATGCTGGACGTGGCCTAAGCATTTGACCGTGTCTGGTATGAGGGCTTAATATTTAAATTGATAATGATGAATTTGCCTAGAGAACTGATCTTAGTCACCAGATCTTATATTGCAAATCGTTACTTTACTGTTAGCTGCAAGCAAAGTCATTCTGGATACAAAACTATCGCTGCAGGCGTCCCCAGGGGTCCTGTCTTGGCCCAGTACTCTATCTTTTCTATGTGGCTGATTTCCCGCGGGATAAACTCAACAGAAATACATTGCTGGCCTGCTTTGCGGATGACACCGCTGTAGCGGTCAGATCTATTCAGCCTAACAGGGCAATTTCTGTTATGCAGGATATAATTATGGACATTGAGGAGTGGTGCTCCAGGTGGAAGATTTCCATCAATGCGACTAAATCACAGCTACTTCTTGTTAGAAGGAAGAAAATACTGGTCTCAGTTCAGCCACTTTACCTATTCGGCCAACGTGTCCCGATGGTAAACAAGGCCAAGTATTTAGGTGTTTACTTGAATCGAAGACTCACGTAAAGTACGCATGTCAATTACATTGCAAACAAGACCAGAGGAATTGCTCAACAATTACAAGTACTGCTGGGGCGCAGCTCGCAGTTAGATCTGAGAAGGAAAAGACAAATTTATATTTCCATTTTAAGACCAATTACGTGTTATGCGTCCCCTGTCTGGGCGACTGCTATGAGCTCAGATATCAACAAATTGCAGGTGACTCAAAACACAATCTTACGTACCATGACAAGAGCGCATTTTTACATCCGTAACAAACTCCTGCACGATGATTTACAAGTTGAATATATTGACAAATATCTGCAAAAACTTAACATCAAGTTCTTTGACAAAGGCTCGAATTGCAGTAAAGGAAACTTTAATGCTGTACTGAACTTGCATTCCTGAGGACTACAATATCAGGCCTTTCACGGCTCACAGAATGAGGGATCACAATTTTGTCACTTAGCCCACTCGTTTTCAAATATGTAAATAACACATTTTTATGCGTACATTACTTCACTTTCATTTGTTTATTACATGTTCAACACTGTATCTTATGCACATTTCATGTATTTTCATTTCTTTTGCATCTTCATAGCTCCATACACGTAATTATTACTCTTGTCTCAGGGGTGAGAGTTAAGTTACTTTGATGATTGGACTTTGTCACTATGGCCGATGGGCCCTCTTTTCCTTACCCGCTCCGATTTCCCGACTGGGAACTAGCTGATAGTTGACATTCTGATTGTCCTTAGGGGATTAGATAAATATAGCTTATTAAAGCCCAACTGAGCTAATAAAAGCATAAGCAATTAGCATTTAAGCATTAAGCATATTGAAGGAAAATCTTTAGCAGTGGCAGTATATTTCTTCTGAGATTGAAAATCGAGTTTCCGGTTTTTGTGGGCATTCATCACTACATGCCGGATGCGGCCCTGAACAGAGCACACAGATTGGGATGAAATTTTTCTTAAGGCCATGTGGGCAATTCATAGATTGGTGATTTCCCGTGCATCTGACGCAGCGCGATGGATTATATCAGGCTCCTCTTGTGTGACCGTACCTCTGGCAATTAAAACATTGTGACGGTCCTGGTTTTGATTTGTAGGGTACTAGACGGAATCTCATATCCATTATAGTACGGATTTCATAAATTAATTTGCCTTCAGGAGATTTTGGTACTTCTATATAATAAATTGGTAGCTGCTGGATAATACCCTCACGAATGCGTTGTAGTTGGCGGCATTTTTTGATAGGAACTTTTTGAGCAGTGAGTTCGTCTTTTATTTCGTCGGCGGTGAGATCCATGGTGAGTCCTTTAATAATTAATCTGATGCTTTGATCGGAATAAATGGTAAACGTATGAAAGGGAATTTCTGCTTTTTCTAATTTATCTTGTACTTTTCTGTAGTCTTCGGCTGAGAAAGTTTTTATATGTAAATTTTTACCTTCGACTTTCCCTTCGATTTTTTCAAGTTTTCTTTAATGTCTTTTCTTAGTTCCTTCCAACTAATGTTGGGCTGGGTAATAATAAGTGGAGATATTTTATTTGCGGTTTTGGAGGGAAAAATAAATTTGTTGGTTTTATAGCTGTTTGAGTTTGAATCATTATTATTTTCAGGATTGTCCTGCTCCATAGTACTATTTTCATCCAAGTTTTGTTCATTATTTAGTGTATCAAATGAATTAGCGGTTTGAGTGGGGGGGGGAGACTTTCGTTCGAATTAGTGCGTTTGCGTATTCTTTTCTTTAGTGAGGGTTCGGTCCAAGATTCTGAATTATTTGCTGATTGGTTATTATTTGCTGGTTTGGATATGGTCATTTTTTCTATTGCTTTCTTAATGCTATCAGTGGTGGAGGTGTTAAACATATTGGTGAACATATCATCTCTAGTTTTAATTAGTTGAGCAAGGCAGTGATGTTTCTCATCTGAGAGATTTTCTTTGATTTGATCTTTAAGTATATTAATTTCTTTTTCAAGTCCTAACACATTTTCCATTAATCTGAGAGTAGCCGTAGTGCAATGCATGATCGTCATTTTAAAATCAGAGAGTCAGTGTAAAGAGATCTCTAGAGTTCAGCTGGTTCGTCGCATCGCGAAAACAAGCAAAAAATACTTACAAAAAAGCAAGAAGTTCCTAGCTGAAAATATTCCGCCCTGTCTCTAAGAGCACAAGTGGGGGAATGCGGAATTTGCCAATGCCAATGATTTGCAATTTTCGGAGTGCCTATGGTTCAAAACCATGTACCTCCACATCAGAATTACTAAAAGTGAGCAGAAATGGGAAAAATTTGGCATAAGTGATTTACTTGATGCTCAATAGAGGGAGCCACAGGCTCGAGAAAGTTTAGGGATAGAGATGCGAAAATAAAAACTTGAGTATCATAATTTTTTTATAAGATTTTAGGTTTTTATAATTTTTTTGGTATTTTATATTTTATACTTTTTTTGGTTTTTATAATTTTTTATACACAATACAAACACTAAAGCAAAAAGCGGATAGGAAAGAGTTTACGATTAATAGGCTCATAGGCATAATGCGGAATTTAAAAAATAAGTTACACCTGTTAACTGTTTTAGGGTAAAGGTGGTGGTGGCCAGAAATGAATATTGAATTCTTGATGTCAATAAAAAAAAAAAAAAAACCGCATTGGGGGATGCAGTACTTCCAGTTTCGTCCAAAATCCTGTTACAAAGTAAATGAAAATGTAGTGTAATTATCCGCACTGTTTTTGGAAATTAAACTTTGTTCCACCGCTAGATGGTGCACTATACCTCCTAGAAGAGCAATAGGAGGAACTAAAACAGTTCCGCAATTGCCGCCTCAAGGTAGGCGGAGCTTACTTTGAGGTGGCAATTGTGGAATTTTTACTTGTAATTACTTCCCCTTTCGTAAATACAAGGCGCAGACTTAGCTTTTACAAAATTCGTAGCTATAGTCTTTACAGATATGGTACAGTTTTTTTTTTTTTTTCTTAATTTTAAACTAGAATTACATAATACATTGTTTTTTCAATTCTAACTTGGGTAAGAAAACTGGTAAGACGGATGGTGAATAAGTGAAACTAACATAACGGCCTGTCTACAATAAATATAATTCCACGGAATATAAGTCTTTTTAATTAATTAATGTAATATATTTAGTTAGTTTTATTCGCTAAATAAAAGTTCAAAAATTTCAATAAAAAATAAATAAATAAAACAAAATATCTGAAAGTTTTCAGATTTTAAATTACTGCCAAAGGGCGTTTTTTTTTCAACTTTTTTTGTGTTACCTTTATTTATTAAATATAATGCTCTTTTCACTTAAACCATAACCGCACAATAATTTTAAAATGAGCATATCTTTAGAATAATCTTTCTTTCCTATCTCAAATTTTGTATATGAAATGAGTCTTTAATAAATTATGATAATATTGTGATAATTATGATAATCAGAAATATCACTTCTTAAAAGAAAAATTGGAAAGTACACTCAACAGGTTGCTAATAAAAACTAATAAATTCTTCAAATATGCAGAAAACGTCATTTTTAAAGTTATGCACATGCATTTAGAGTTCGAACTATTTCTTAATGATTTTCTATATGTAGTAAATTACGGATATCATCTTTATAACTTTAAAACAAAAAATAACAATAGCGAAGCATTTCATTATAAATTTAACATACTTTTACTGGAAAATACATGCACGGAACAGCTTGGAAACACTGCTTAAAGCAATGTTTTGAAGTTATAAACATGGACGCCGCTTGTTCGGTGAAGTTTCATTCCAGGATACTGGAGGAAACTGCGAACCCTCCCACCTTCTATTCTAACCTCCTTGTTTTCAATTGGAAAAAAGAGAGAAAGAAGGAAGAAAAATGAAACAGAATATACAGTGAAAAATTATTACAATTTTAATTGTTAAAAAAATAAAATAGTGGTAAGTATAAGTTGCACATTATAAGCAAACATAAATAATTCTTTTATTTAAATTACGTAAAGTACCTTATTACACAGTGTGTCAAAAAATTGATGGGACACTTGTGCTTTACAAAAAGAAACTGTAATAAAATAAATTAAAAAAACATGTAAAAATTTTTTGTGGGTGTGTTTCATACTTAAATTTAGTAACAATTATTACATAACATACATTTTTTCAAATATTAAAATATTAATTTAATAAAAATACAATTGTTTAGAACGGAGCAAAAAATGGCTCACATAAGTGAGGGCACACTACGTACTATGCAACAAAAATCGTCTGAAGTAAGCAATAAAAATATCTTTTGGGGTATTTATTTTTACTCAAAAGCAATTGGCAATAATTTATAAAATCGTCTGCAGTATTTCTCTCCAGTTTGTTTTGGAATTTTTGTGTTTTTTAGCTCTGTGCAGCTATGAATGCTAAACGATAAGAAACTTTGCCTGAAATTCGATAAATTAATTATTAATTTGGATATTGAACATGGAAAATCTATTAGAGAAACAGCTGAAACAGTTAACTTGAGTCCTTCAACAGTTTTCAATATCATTAAAAGATACAAAAAGAATCATATGATCCAGGATAAAAGAAGACCTGGCCGACCATCAAAACTATCCAATGGAATAAAGCAAATTATCGTTTGAAGTATTAAAAAAAATCCAAGAATGAGTGCTCCTAAAATTGCTGCCTGATTTACAAGCATTATATGGAGTAATTGTTAATCCTGAGAGTATTAGAAAAGTAATTCGATCTGCTGGATATCACGATAGAGCAGCCAGAAAAAATTCTTCGTAAGTGAAAA
The DNA here is from genome assembly GCF_044657685.1 of Stegodyphus dumicola. Classification (NCBI taxonomy): domain Eukaryota; kingdom Metazoa; phylum Arthropoda; class Arachnida; order Araneae; family Eresidae; genus Stegodyphus; species Stegodyphus dumicola. Next base: position 151,041,682 of record NC_140778.1, read on the forward strand.
GAATAGAAAACTCAGACTGGCTTTCGCAAAATCCAACATAAATAAGAATTCTGATTACTGGAATGAAGTTATACTTGCTGATGAGAGTAAATTTAATATATTTGGTTCTGACGGTAGAATCTTGGTGTGGAGAAAACCCAGGAAAGAATTTCGCAAACAGAACTTGGTGCCAACAGTAAAACATGGTGGAGGAGGAGTTATAGTATGGGGTTGTATGTCGTCCGCTGGAGTTGGTAATCTTGTTTTTATTGACAGTATAATCGATCAGCACAAGTATATTGACATTTTAAATCAAAATTTAAAATCTTCAGCACGAATATTGAACCTTCATAATGATTTTAAATTCTACCAGGACAATGACCCCAAGCACACTGCTTTGAACGTTAGGCTCTGGCTGCTGTATAACTGTCTTGAAATAATAAAAACATCACCACAATCCCATAGAGAATATTTGACAAGAATTGGAATCAAGAATTCGCAAACACACCATTTCTTCAAAACAATAGTTAAAATTGCTGCTTCAAGAAGAATGGGGTAAAATCACTCCATAAATCACAAAAAAATTAGTCGAATCCATCCCAAGAAGATTAAATCATATTTTAAAAGTAAAAGGAAATCCAACAAAATATTAAAACCTTTTAAAAAGTAAAATTTTTGGATAAATATTTGATGGAAAAGTAAGTGTCCCATCACTTAGGTGAGCCATTTTTTGTTCCGTTCTAAACAATTGTATTTTTATTAAATTAATATTTTAATATTTTGAGAAAATGTATGTTATGTAATAATTGTTACTAAATTTAAGTATTAAACACACCCACAAAAAATTTTTACAGTTTTTTAAATTTATTTTACTACAGTTTCCTTTTGTAAAGCACAAGTGTCCCATCACTTTTTTGAGACACTGTATATAAATCACAAATATATATTTCAAAAAGTTATGAATACATAAACGTGCTGAATATTAGCTAATATATGTAGATATTTAATTTTATCATTGATTTCATCATAGTTTTTTACATGATTCGCGATTAGCAAATGTAAGTTTTCATATTTTCTGTTTTTTTTCCTTCAGTACGACTTGTATTTACAATAGCTAATAATAAACGTTGACAGGCTAAATCTTTTATGAGTTCGTCAAATAAAAACCACATATTGGGATGGATACAATTAAATAATGAATTTCGTACCTTATGAAAGCTTTCGTAACAATTTTTGGTTTTAGGAGATTTTTCGAAGGCTGCATCATAATGATTCCACACTTCAATTGGAAACTGTGGTCTTCTAGAACTTTTTTGGCTTCAAACTTAAATAACTACATTCAAACACCAATTTCTACAGATACATATCAAAAGTATGCAAAATTAGAGTAAAAAACAAAAATTAACTGTTGGCTGTAAAAGGAATAAAAATATTGTACAGGGGCAGTAGTATCAAATATTATAGTACATGCAAAATTTTACTATAGTTTTCATTAGCCTATGAATTATATAGTTAGCCTATGAACATGTTTATGTGAGCATTTGTCCAATAATGTTTCAAATGATCAAATAATTTTTCTTTAAACAATTCAAGTATATGTACGATGTTCAAGATTGATTAATGTAATGATATTTCTACGTATTTTATTTATCAGTGGGCTTATTTCTATGTGAGCATATATCCATGTGAGCTTTTTTCTGTGTGAGCATATTTCTAAGTGGGCATTTTTCTATGTGAGCTTTTTTCTATGTGGGCATATTTCTGTGTGGGATTTTTTCCTGTGAGCATTTATGAGCATTATTCTGTGAGTCCTGTGAGCATTATTCTGTGAGCATTTTTCCTGTGGGCTTTTGCTTTTGGTATAGGTAAATAGGTATAAGTGTAGGGCCACTCAATCGGAAGATTTGCTGTCCTTCTGCAGCTGTCCCAGACATGGCTTCTTGATCACCAAAGTTCAGGGCTCCCCTTCTCTTTTTCTTTAACAAGGATATCTCAACTAAAGAAGCTTCATCTTTGGACTTTTACATACATCAGGACTTTAAGGAGACTCATTCAAGAATCTAGAAAGAGCAGGGGTAGCATGAAATATGCTGCATGCCAGAATAACCAACAAAGTATCAAAGTATCTGAGGATTCGACTGAGCTGTATAGTGTGAAGGTGAGTTTGTCTCTCGCTCATCTAGTCTGATGAGCCTTTTGTATTTTTGCATTTGATCTCATCAGAGTTGTCGCTTTATGATCCAACTATGACTCCCAAGCATTTTCTGATTAATGTTGCTCATGCAAAAAAAGTTAATAGCAGTTAAATATGCATAGCTTAGCATACCATCATAGCTGAGCGATATTAATTCTGAGCTATAGACCACCACTTCGTATGAGTTTGGGCCCCAACCTAACTCACTCGTCTTCTTACGCCAATCGCTGCTTTTTAGGACTTTTATTTTGTTTCTACAAGAAGACATAACACCAACATCTCACTTTGAGAGCAAACTACGTGTGTTGAGTACTATAAACGGACAGTGCACAAAGTACGGTCCAATTAATGGAATTTATTTGCTCATTTTTTACCAGTCTTAGGGGAAAGTTGAAAATTGCATTGGAGAAAAATTTGTTTGTTGAAAATTGTATTGAAAAATGATTGAAAATTGTATTGAGAGGTTTACAGATGATAACTTGATATCGAGTCCGCTAGAAAGAAGCTTCTTCGATGGGCTTTGGGTAATGGTAAAGAAGCCATGCAGCTCATGCTACTCCTTGGAGGACTTAGTGATCTCAAAACGCATTGAAGGCTGGTAAGCATGTTGAGGATAAGCGACAGTTCGATACTGCTAAATTTACACAGATGTTAAAAGAATAAATGACTGGCCATTTTTCAGCTTATTGATTCATGAAAGATATGCAGAATCTTATGCTTCTATGAAATTGAAAACCACGAGTTCTGATGATTCTATGAATTCAGAACCAAAGACTTCTGATGACTCTTCTTCTCGGAAAGGAAAGAAATAGAAGAAATTTATCAAACCTGCAAATTTAGCTACCTCGAGAAACAAAGACCCAAATGCAGAAATTGGTTGGATCACACCTTCGAAATCTGCAAAATTGACTCATACTCCGATTTGCTCTGAGTCCAGAAAAGAGCCAGCAATGATGGCATCCTCCCCATCAAGAGGAACTTCTATGTAGCAATGAATTCTATTCGAAGTATTGAATTTTATTCCCGTATCCGAAGAAAAAATGGATTGTTTAGAAGATTCACCATCTAAAGCTGCCCACAGCCCGAAAGTTTCAAATGACTCTATAGCTGACAATAAAAAGAAAAGCCTGCCCCCGATTATTTGTCCAAAACCGGAGATTACTTGGAAGGAAATTAGAAATTTGTTCTCAAAACACAGTGTTAATACTTCCACTGGTACCCTGACCAGAGAGAAAATTACTTTTGATTCTGCTATAAATCATGATTGCGCTTTAGCTGGCTTTATGAAAAATGAATTTCAGTTCAGCACTAATACTCCTATAAAAGTTGTGATCAGAGATATAACTGAAGATTCCAGTGCAGATGAAATTAAAACAGAACTCTGTTAAGCAAGATATCCTGTTATAAAGGTTAATCAATTCACTAGAAAATCAAATGATGCTGTAACTAAACTACTAGTTTTCTTCACTTCATTAAAGAGAGATGGTACTGGACGTAGTATTTACAAGAAATGCATGATTCTAAATCTTAGGGTCACTATTAGAAAATATCATAGCAGTTGTAACTTTATGATGTGCTTCTGATGCCAACGATTTCGACATGAACAAATGTTCTGCAATAATTTATAAAGATTCATAATTTGCAATAAAGCTCATCTTACGTACACATGTGCTCTTCTTCTGAAGGTGATAAACCCACCTGTGTCCGTTGTCGAAAAAACACGTGTCCTCATTTAAGGGATGTGAATTTTACCTTAAAATTCGCAAAAATCCATTCAGAAGATAGAGAAAGCTTCAGAACTGCCCAAGAATTCAGGTAAACCCGTTTTCCTCGCAGAAAGAAACTCCTCCTGTAACTCATGCGCCGATTGTTTTTCCTGAACTTAGAAGATGACTCTAACAATATTCAAAAACATTGTCAGCAGATTATTAACATTTGTTAAACCAAGGCCAACTTACACTCCAGTGTGAAAATATTCTTTTGTGTTTTCGGTTGCCTCCATAAAATTTCTACTGACCGCAGGAGGGCGCTACAATTCCGCTACGCTTTGCGACGTTAACAATGAGCAGAATGTACCCGAGACAAATAATTGTCTTGTTATATGCAAAATTTAAAAACGATTAATCTGTAGTAGTCAGAAATTATACATTTCTTTTTATTAAAAATATTTTTATTTAGAAAGGAAGCATGAAATTTCAAGTTATCCCATTTTTCTTTTTTCACATATAACCGTCGGATGCTTGATTCTGATTTTAATTCCTTCTTGCATCTAGATATACGCTATTTTTAATTGTACTTATTAGAGTTACCTATTCTAATTTAAGTGTCATTTAGAGCACATGTTTTACTTTAAAATTATTTATAGAGTATGAAGTTAGCAGGTAGCTTCAGAACATAAACTATTTCAGCGCAAATTTTTCATCGTATTAATATCAGTTGTGCTGTGCAACAAAATAATTTGGAGCCACTATTAAATATGTAATTAAAAAATGATGAAAGTAAATTTGTTAATACATAAGAGAAAAAGTATTTCTAAAAGAAATTTGGCTTTAGGTACTGAAAATTTTGCTGTTTTTTAATTAATATAAAATACATTTTTCGGAAATATTTTAAATAATGCAGATTTAGAGCTCTGAAGAGAAAACGTAACACTATTGATATTCGAAATAATACCAAGCATTTCAGTATCACCTACAGCATATAATAATAACATGTATGATATTAATCACAATGAATCATATACTCCCTCTGTCCCAAATTAGTTGCAACATTTGAGTACTGATTATTGATACTGAAAATTTTATGATTTTGTTTGCACATTTTCCAGAAATTTCAGGGTGGTACGTAATCAATCAACATCAACTTTACATACCAAGCATTTCCTCCTTAAATCAGTATCAAATTAATTTCAAAAATCCAGCTTTGGCACACCCTTAAGCCACGCCCCATTTCATAAATACTCTTCCATAAGTAATCGCTTAAAATCTTCAGGCTAATTAAATGTCAATTCAATTATCTGTCTTGTCTATACGAGCCAGTTCGCCTTAGAATTTCTTCCACAATGGCATCCCTCAGCATAGGCAGACAGCCCTCGAGGCCACAATCACATAAACACGATCTTTCTGAAATACGGGCCTTTCAAAATGGGGCGTGGCTTAAGAGCGTGCGAACCCTCTAAATTTGCGTGGATAAAATTGTCCTAAAATAAGTGCTACATTTGTGGAAAGCAAAACTGAGAATGAAAACCTAGTATGCAAGCAATACAGTCCTTGTAGTACACCTTATAATTTTACTGATGTCCATGTACTAAACTGCATCGAAAGTTTTTTATGACTCCACCTACTTGAAATGTAGCAGCATTTGAGACAAAACTTTCAACCGAAGTGTAGCAACTAGTTAGGGCGAAGGGAAAAAACAATTTTGAGACTGCTAATTTCAATATCATTAACAGCATATTTTAAAAAATAAAACCATATTCCCTAAAACAAAAAGTATTACATCTATTAATTACATATACCTATGGATTCGACATGAATCCCTATTACTTCAAGTTCAACCACAAAATACTCAACCAGGTAAAAATACTCAACCAGGTAGAGAGAAAATTATGTACAGCATCACACTAATTAAAATAAGATATGCGCTTTAAAATTCTGAAGCTAGTACAGACAGCATTCAAATGTTTCTGGATCAAAGATAACGAATATGGGAGCTAAAAAGTAATAAATTTCGTAAAAAAGCTAACGCAATTAGCATTTCTTATAAAATAGATACGTGGATGCATTCTTAAATTTTAATTGCATTAAACTAATATATATATATATATATATATATATATATGAAAGGTTAAAATATCATTTATGCAGAAAACAGAGATTATCTCCAGAATGATAAAAAAATATTATGATAATTTTATTTCAGGAAGACGAAAACATAACATGAAGCTGAACACACGTACTTACACATATTAAGAAGCTTATTTATATTCAAAAGCAGCGAGAAAACATAAGAAAAGAATTTTAAAGCTTTAAAATTTTACGTGATGATTGCTTTTGTTTAAGAAATTTTGTATTTGTATTAAATCTGTATTGCATGAAACAGATGGAAATGCTTCCAATAGTTTTATGTTGCGAATAATTATTTAAATACAATCGTAAAATTTTTTTTAAAGGAAGAAACCTTTGCCGTATAGCACACAACAATACACCATTCTACGTTACTATTAGTTATAGCGGAACTTTTTGTCAATAACGAGCCACATTACAAATAGAGAACGTGTAGCAGAATGCGAGCGCCACCGAGTGATAAATTTCGCGAAAGCCACTGAAAACTGGGAACCGGAATTTCGTTCAATCTGGCAGGCCTTGAGTAGAAGTTGGCCTTTCAAGGCCTGTCAGATAGAAGGAAATTCCGGTTCCCAGTTTCCAGTGGGTTTCGCGAAATTCATACTATGGCTATATACTTTGGCTATATATTCAACATTTGTAACCTAGCTCATTAATAACAAAAATTGTATTTTATTAAAAAGTATCACTGTATGCTAATACAAGATGGTATTTTGTTGCATGCCATAAATCACAATTGCAGAGATGGGTATAGCATGGGGCGGATTCTAAAGTACTGTTATACAATCTCCTGTTTAACAAGATGAGTTATTGTCTTGAAATGTTCAAATCTAATAAACGACAATAACTAGAAAAGTGCCTGTGTTCGTTTCTAACATATTTAATAACTATTTTGGTGATTACATTAATAGGAAAGCGTACATATTCGAAACAGCAATTTGAAACTGATTAAATGCTCGCCACCGTTTTAGATATAAACAAAATAATTGATGTATTTGGATAATTATTCTCTTTGCATGTTACAGGAAATTCTTGTCAAGTAAAACAGATTGACTCAATGTCTCTGTTTAAAAAATGTAATTGTTCGTCAAGATAACCGATAATCTCCGGAGAGCATGCTGTTTCGGTTCTAGTTTCCAGTGGGTTTCGAGGAATTCGTCACTACGTGGCAGTCGCAAATGGCTCAACATTTCTAACCTAACTCATTAATAACAAGAAGTGTATTTTATTTAAAAGTGTCGCTGTTTGCTAATAGTAATGTAGGGATGGTATTTAGCTGCATGCCGTACTGCATAGTTTTCTTCCTTTTAACAAATTTTTTACGATTGTACTTAAATTTGCAGCATATAACTGATGGACAGATAGCATTTCCATCAGTTACATGTAATACAGATTTAAAAGTTCCTGTGGTTAGAGTCTGTGCATAGGATTTCCCTTCGATTATGCGGCTCTGATAGGTTTTTTTTTTTTTTTCTTCTTCTTCTTCTTCTTCTGTTTTAGCTTAGGGAATTTGCTACACCCTTTAAAACTTGGAGTGCGCTTTTGGCCGCAATTGGCACAAAGCAGGGGCTTATCCTTATTGTTTTTGTCGGGGCAGTCCCGTGATTCATGAGATCCTGCGCACCTGACGCAGAGAGGCTGATAATTGCACCCAATTTGGGTATGTTTAAACCCCTGACACTTGAAGCATTAAAGGGGGCCTTGCCTCCCTTTATAGTCTTCGACATTTGTTTTTAAACCACATAGGTATTTTACCTGGTAAATTTCTTTATTTTTTAGGCAGTGTGTTTAAGAATAAGGGAAGTTTTGAAACTTCACCATTTCTCCGTCGAGTCATTTGTTTTATGTCTTCAATTTTAAAACTAAGGTCCTGTAGGTTTTCTTTAATTTCATCAATCTCAGTGCTTCTTAAGGGATCTTTGATTACAATCTTAAGTTTTCTGTCCTGGGGGAGAATATAGAAATGGTGTTCCACCCCCAGGTCACCTCTGCGCTTATTGGTGACATCTTCGTCTGAGCTGATATCTTTGTCAAGGGTGATCTCTTCGTTCGTATTCGTAGAAGAGTCATCGTGTAATTTGATAGGGCTACGGCCTCTATCGTTGTATGAAAAAGAATTTGGGTTAGAACATGCATCATTTAAATTATGATTTTGAGAGATTAAATCCTGACATGTTTTAAGATTCTGGTTGTTAAGGATCTTAATCATGTCTAGCGAGCTTAATAAGAAGGAGTGAAATTTCTCCTCAATGTCTGTGAAACAGCCATTTTGCTCTTTAGACTTTTCTAGTTCTCTTATTTGAATATTGTAATATTCAATTAGACGCTCCAATGTCTGGCTGGTGTCCATCGCAACGCATGGAGGCCATAAATTCTGCTCCCAAGAAGGTTGGAAGACCTGCGCCCTGAACCGGACCCGCTCAATGGCGTTCCGGCAGACGAATGGGCAAGTGGAAGTCTATCAGGCCACTGAATCACTCCTGACAAAGTGAGCTTGGGGGTGACGACCAAGTCCTGAAAATCGCGCCGCAAAACACGGAGTTAAATCATAAGCAATGGCATAAGCATTTGGCAATTGTACGGCAATAATCTGGCCAGTGGCGGTAACTACTGAGCACGCTACTGAGTCAGATAGCATCCGACAGGGGAGATCTTATCAGTCGGATCGGTGGCAGGCACAAGACTCGGCACGACGTCTGTTCCCTTTGAACTTCCCCGCTCGAATAAGATATACTGAGATATGAACTAGGTGATGGTTTAAATATTTAGTTACAGGTTTTATTTTTTTTCACAGTATATTTAATGACAGCATGCAAATACATAATGTAGAAATTATTGCAATTATATAATGGAAAAATAAAATGTATTGGCGCGAAAATTAAAGGAAAAAACGGCACGAAGAATCGGCGGTCTTTAATTTAGGTTTGACAGGAACGAAACTGGGCGTGGTTAAGTTCTGCCTCTCATCTTTCCACTAACCCTTTTGGCTTCACTTGAACTGGCCGCAGGGCATCTCCATGTATTCTAACCTCCTTGATCTTAACAAACTCTGGTTTTTGTACATGTTTTTCACTCGCACAATTTCGTACGTTTTACGTAGTAGTAAAAGGCCCTCCGTTCCAAATTCGTTGCTACATTTCAAGCAGGTGGAGTTATAAATAACTTACGATGCAGTTTAGTAGATCGACATCCGTAAGATTATACAATGTACTACAAGGACTGTAACACTGCATACTAGGTTTTCATTCTCAGTTTTTACAAATGTAGCACTTATTTTGGGACAATTTTATCGAAACAAATTTACAGGGTTCACTGGTTCTTAAGCCACGCCCCATTTTGTAAGAACTCTAGAAAATATGCATAAATTTCCATAGCAATACTACATCCTCGAAATGTATTTCAGGCTATTCAATCACCTTCCAATCCGGTTTATATTATTGGACATTCCAGATTCTTTTATGCACCTAATTTCGCTTAATAAGGTTAAGAGGGTTATTTTTATTCTCTTTTTTTTTTTTTTTTTTTTCTTTTTTTTTTTTCTTGTGTAAGTGCAAAAATGAATTTCATACTGCAGGGAAAAGAGATTTGTAACAAGCGCTTCTATGGCTTTTTTAAATTTCGGAAAGACACTAATGAAAGATAACAGGATAAGGTTAATTGAATTTGTCTGTATTTATTCCATGCAAAGTTAAGTCATAAAATATTATTTTTGTGCAGGTTAACGTTGTCTGTAACAATGGTTTCAAACTGGCGGCCCCTGAAGCAATTTTATGCGGTTGGCGAATGTATTTCAGTTATTCATTTATTGCATACAGTGATGCAAAGCTTTCTATGTTTTACTTATTTGAAGTTTGAGTTTATATTACTATTAAACATGAATATAAGTAACACGTTAGAAAAATATATAAATATACACATCAGAAAAATGTATAAGTAATAAATCTCAAAGATTTGAAGATAACTTTTATTTGTTTTTTGTGAAAAAATAAAGAAACTTTTGCTCATGTTGTGGATAATGATATAGATTTTTTCTGATGTACTCAACTTTTAATCCACAAAATCCTCTAGATAAAGAAATCGGTGAAATATGCTTGACGTAGAAAATTAACAGAATAATATTTGTTTAATATTTTATACTAACTTATTAGCATTTCAAAGTCTGATTATCATTTTATTGCATTTTTAATAAGAATATTTGAATTTAAATTTGATTAGTAGGGGTTAAAAAACTGCTTTTATGATACAGGGTGTCTTCCAGCGGCATATTGGTAGCTTGTCTAGCAGTAAAGCCCCTGCTGACGGGCTTCCCTCTCCTTAAGCAAATAGCCCGGGGATGCTTTTTATATTCTAAATAATCCTAATCCTATTTATACATGGATATAATTGGAAAAGAGCATTTGGTTAGATTAAACAAATGATTTCCATAAATTAAAATACACACACATATGTAACAACAGTATATATATATGCATATGCATATGTATATTGTTGACAACAACAATCTATATATATGCATATAGTGTCATCAACACTATATGCATATATATAGTGTTGACGACAACAATATATATATTTGTATTAGAAAGTACATTTAAGGTATCTAGAAATTAATTCCTGTTTGTTATGACCAAACTCTTATGTTTTTAAATATTAAGTAGACAATTAAAAAAAATATTCACTCCGAATATAAATTATCTGGAAGTACGACCGATACGTTAGAAAAAGAACATATTTTATTCTATAAAAATAAAATATCTATATTCTGATTAGAAGTGTAATTAATTTATTTAAGTTATAATTACAAATATTAAATAATTTTTTAAATTTATTTATTTAAGTTATAATTAAAAATATTAAATAATTTTTTAATTAATTTATTTAGAATTTAATAATATGTAATAAATTATACACATATTAAATTCATCATATACATCGAGTAATGTGAGTCATAAGTACGGAAAAGGAGCATATTTTGTAATTTTATAGTATAAAAATAAAATTATCTTATTCTAATTATAGGTGTAATTAACACTATTGATATTCGAAATAATACCAAGCATTTCAGTATCACCTACAGCATATAATAATAACATGTATGATATTAATCACAATGAATCATATACTCCCTCTGTCCCAAATTAGTTGCAACATTTGAGTACTGATTATTGATCCTGATGATTTTATGATTTTTTTGCACATTTGCCAGAAATTTCAGGGTGCTACGTGATGAATCAACAACTTTACTTACGAAGTACCCTCCTTAAATGAGTACTAAATTTGTTTCAAAAATCCAGCTTCGCACAACCTTAAGCCACGCCCTATTTTGTAAGGGCTTAAAATCTTCAGTCTAATTAAATATAAATTGAATGATCTGTATCCTCTATACGAGCCAGTTTGCCTTAGAAATTCTTCCAAGGAGGCATCCCTCACCTTAGGCACACAGCCCTTAATCACATAAACACGAGGTGTCTGATATACGGGTGATATAGTCCATACAAGATGGGCCGTAGCTAAAGGGCGTGGGAACCCTCTAAATTTGAGTCGATAAAATTGTCCAAAAATAAGTGTTACATTTGTGAAAAGTAAAAACTGAGAATGAAAACCTACTATGCAGCGTTGATGTCCATCTACTAAACTGCATCGAAAGTTATTTATGACTCCACCTACTTGAAATGTATCAACTAATTTAGGACTAAACTTTCCACCTAAGTGTAGCAACTAATTTGGGACGGAGGGAATATAAAATTTTGAGACTGCTAGTGTTGAGTACCAAATACCTCAATATCATTGACAGCTTATTTTAAAAAATAAAGCCATTTTCCCTAAAATAAAATATTACCTCTATTAATTACGTCTATATGGATTCGACATAAAATTTTTTCAATTTGTTAAAGAAAAATAGTAATTTTCTCTGTAACTTTGCTGCATAACTATGATTTTGTCCGAAGCTGACCAGTGTATTTAAAATTTTAACCTTAATGATAATAAATTTAAAAAAGAAAATCACCCACCAATTTTTCCGTAGCATAATAATTGTTTAAAATTTCAAAAATATTTGAAGAAATTGTTTCCGAAGTGCCCGTAATCTGTGCTCGTATAGCTGAACGTTGCTGCGAAAAGCAGCTTCGATGTGTTGTGAAATGAAAGTATAATATAGCCTTACAGACGTCCATTGAAAGATTGTTTGTAGTACCAAGGTCTGACAGTGTGGAAATACTGTTTTTGTATGGTATGAATTGAGGTATCAATGAGTATAATAGTCCTGAGGACTGTTACTCAGAAATTATTTACCCTGTGGGGTACGTCTCAGTGAGAAATAAATCCACTTTAAGGTGTAAACATCGTTGCATGGGTGTGGCCACCTATTGGAACGTCAGGAAGTCAAGCATGGACCTTATAAGAAATAGACTAACCCAGTGGGCGGGGCGTGCGTCACACACATGTCGGGAAGAGAGAGTAGAGACGATTTAGTTTATCGTAATATTGAAACATATGGCGTTTGTATCACATAACTCTTTTTAATTATTAATAAAGATACGTTGTATAAATGATAAGATAATAAAAATCACAGTTTTTGCTAATAAGATTTTATATTATACGTTGATATTGAGATACGTTGTATAAACGATGAGATAATAAAAATCACAGTTTTTGCTAATAAGGTTTTATATATCTCATGAAACCACTTTTTAGTGCATTTTGAGTATTTTTTTTACTGCATTTTGAGCATAAGCGTAATTCTTGTCTAAACATCATTACTTTGATAAAACGGTAAAAACTCTAAACACAAAATTTATGAATTTACCTTTGCCTACAAATAAAGTAAAATTAAGTAAGATTGATAGTATATGATGCTATGAAACAAATAAGGTAAAATTAAACAAGTTTTAAATTAAACAAGTAGTAGCAAATATTTATCATTTCAAATGTTTATAGAAACCAAGGATTGTTTTATTTATTTTTTCTGTTTTCAAAGTTATTATGGTATTAAAAGATGATCATTTATGACAATATTAATAACTCATAAAATTCGGAGCATAAACTTTTCTGAGTGTAATGAAAAAATTTTTAAAATATTCGCAGTAAATAAAAAAACTTATGCGAAACTAGAAATAAATTAACAAAAATAATTACTATAAAATACAAGATATTATATGTCCAATCTTAAATTTTTATTAATGCGCCTAAAGTAACCTTGTAATTTTATATACCTGTAAATACTTTAAGCAGAATGACTATACATCCATAAATACATATGTATGAAAGTAAACAATTTAGGATATTTGTTGCATTGAAAAATTCGCTTACTTCACTTTTTATTTCAAATATTTGTGAAAACAAGATTATATCTATTTATCTATTAATGTAAATACACACACCTATATATGTATATTTAGAGAGAGAGAGGAAGAGAAACAGATAATATGGTTTATTGATGCTTAAATAAAATTAATTTAGTAAATCTGCTTCGAATATTTTCTCTCTGTTTAGATTCATTGTAACATGCAACTGCATGATGCATTCTGATTTTTAAATATTGAAATATCACTGCTTTAATTAATTTAATCAGGTGGTTTTCATCTGGCTCATCATCATAAATATGGTCTTGAAGAGAAGGAAATATATGTGTTCCTACGCTTTTTAAGACTTTTAGAGTCATGAAATTTACAATATTTTTTTTTTATTCAATTTAAACTTCTTTTCAGTCTGCCTAAAAATTATTTCTGCATTTTTGCAGATCATTCGGACGTCACTGGAAGGAGAAGTCAAACCTTTAGATCCAGATTTATAATATTTGAAACCTAGCAAACCATCATACGGTTCTGTTGAAACTAAAGCTGATATTACATTTTCCTTTATAAGCTAAGCTTTTAACAACAAAACCAGCTATATAAGATGTATACTTTTCGTTCTAAAGTAGTCTTATTTTTGATTAGTTATAATGCTAGGAAATTAAAATTTACCTATAATTTAAAAAAGCAGCAAAAAATTATAAATTTTAAAGAAAAACTTTCAAAAATTCATTTTTAGGCATTTTAGTATTTAGCTATAGTTTAGTATTAGTTATAGTTTTAGTAATCGTAAGAGAAAATTACTTGGTTGAATTTTTCTGTTAGTTCAGATTTACAATATTATTTTCTAAAAGAAGAAGTTACAAATTCGCTTACATCATAGGAAAAGCTAAAAATATATACAAGCCTGAAAGCATGCACCAGCTTTATAATTATTTAGAACGTTAATTATGCTTGAAAAACATGCTAAGTACAGTCAAAAGTCGTTAATCCGGACTCGTCAGGACTTCGGCGATTCCGGATTATCGATTTTTCCGGATTATAGATCATCAGTTCAAACCTCGTAAGATGGCATGCAGAAATTATAAAATTAAAAATATGAAACCGTAATTTATGAAATAAAGAACAATTATGATCTAAAGGGTATCAAAATTTGCAAAAAGAAAAAGCTTAATATTTATTTGTTTACTTTATTAAACATTTCTTTCAATGTAAGTTGTTTAAGTTTTGCTTCGTTTCATGTGATAATACTTTCTCTTTAATTCTATTAAAGAGACATAATTTCTTGTTCAGTTACAAAGTTCCGCCGTTCAAGTCCTATAATTGCTGTGTCAAGAATACCGACTAATTTGTCAATCGAAATTTTTTTGTTTTCAATAACCTCTGTCACTTTTCTTCGCTATCGGAAGCGAATTATAATGACGAGGAACTTGTTTTAAATCATATCAAAGACGAAGCATATCGAGATGAAATACTACGTTTGGTAAGGAATTATAAGCCAAATAAAATAAAAACATCTGCGCTGAAGATAAGGATAGTGCTGACAAATCAACTTCCAATTCATTACGCGCCCGCCGCCGAGCAGCGTGAAATTGATAAACAGATTTCGGATTTCAAAACGTACTTTCGCTTTAGATCCTTTACATATTAACAAATATATATCGGAAATTCTATTTGATATAATCGAAAGTTTAAGCTTACTTTTATAAAATTGCTCTTAGAGTCTGCAAAAAATAATAAGCCGGATGCAATTCGAAAATTAAGGAACAACGCAATCATCAACATTAACTGAAATAGATAATTATTTAGCTTATACGTCCATTATACATAAAATGCGCGCGCGAAAACGTATTCTGCACTTGCGCACACTCATATGCGCAGTCGTAAAAGGTCTTACGCGCAAGCGTGAACGCCTCTGCGCATGTGTCAACGCGGCGCATGCGCAGAACGTTTTTAGTTTTGATGTCCGGATTATAGATCATTCCGAATTATGAGTGTCCGAATTAACGACTTTTGACTGTATTTAAAAAGCAATCTCAGTGTCAAAAATAAAAATATTTAAAAATTCTTACTTGTGAAAATGAGGCACTACCACCAGCTTTTTCGTGACAATTGTACGCGCTGCAATAGCCAACCATTGCTAATTTCTGGATGTTGTCCCTACTCCTCCGGATGTGATCAAGGTAACGCGCCAGACAAGAGAGAAAACGCAATTGGGTTAGTCTATTTCTTATAAGGTCCATGGTAACAAGGAGTAAGGTTTAGAACTTAGTTTTCCTCTTCTGCGAAATCAAGAGCAATCTTCGCTTCTAAGAAAGCGATAGAAAGTTTTTCTGTACTGGATTTAGCGGATTTAATATTAATTGCAACATCATTCATATTTTGAATGAATTTGAAAACTTTAGGATTTGAAAAAATTTGGAATATTGGATTATGATTATCTGCTGGGATTATCTGCTGTTTAAAGATGGCGCTGAATGGGATGTTTCTTTGAATTTCTTTAATTTCAGTTTCAGATTTAGATGCGAGTGCTGGGAAATCTTTAAGATTTGGAATCTCTTGCGTTTTCTCTGCAGGTTTAGGAGTTTGAAAACGCTTTTTATAAATCGGGCAACCACGGTAGGATGATACGTGCTCCCCAAGGCAAAAATAGCAGATGGGTTTTTCTTCACGTTTTAAAGAGCAAGTACAATTAGATCTGTGATTCTGGGAACATTTACAACATATTTCTTTTTTATAGCAATTCGCCCGTGAATGTCCATAGCTCTGACACTTGAAGCATTGAATTGGTCTTTTAGTTTTAGGTGCATATTTCTCAATAGTGATATTAAAGTTAAATATATTATTTAAGTTGTAAATCGCTTCTCCTAATTTATTCCTTTCAAGTTCAATGAAGTATATGGGTAAATTTATGATATCACTTTCAATTCTCTTTGTGAACTGTTTAACTTTTAGTACTGGGAATTTTCTAAGTTTTAGGTCTTCAAATATTGCAGTTTCTGAGATGCTTCTGGGCATATTTTTTTAGAATGACTTTAATGTTAGTTTTGGAGTAAAGTTGATACGTATGGAATTCTATGCATGATTTCTTTAGAAATTCGATGGCGCTGTTGTAATCCTCTTCGGTGGAAGTATTTAAATAAACTTTTTTGGCTTTCATCTGGGTTTGATATTCGTTTTTTAGGATTTTAATACTTAAGATTTCCTGTAGGTCAATCCAATCTAATTCAACTTGCGTGATGACTATTGGTGGGATTTTTATTTCAGATTTATGATTAGTTTCAACTTCAGTAGTTTCATTATTTTCTTCATCATTTAAAGGTTCGAATCTGTTGTTTTGTTCTATTTCTTCTTTTTCGCTAGGTTTTAGATTAGGTTTGCATGTTTTTGAGGGAATTGACCAATTTTGTTCTGAATTATTATCTGCTTCTGGAACTGTTAAATTTTAAATTGTTATAAACTTCTTTGATGGAGTCCACTAATTCTTCGTGTTCTTTCACATTTTCTGCGTAATCTTTCTCGTCCATCGATCCGGTGTCCATTAAATTCGATTGTTCAATCATACGCTCTTGGGATTTATTTAAGATTTCTGTTAGGGCTCCGTTCCTGAGTATTTGAAATCTGGGATCTTTGTCTAATTCAGTTCCGACTCCTTGAAATAAGTTAGGGAATATATGTTTATACTTTTCCATGGTGTCACAAAAATCTTGGGTTTTTGGAGTCGCAGTGTTGGGGGAGCTACTTTTCTTTATTCTTTTAGGCTGCTGCAATTTAGTTTCCAAGCTGGAGGGTTTTAGAAAATCTTTAAATTTTAATTTTCCGCTATTCTTAGATGAGTTGGTATAATCTGAGTCGTGATCCATGTCGCTGTCGCTTTCACGCCTATTCCAACATCGATCTGGTGTTTTTTTGGCCGCCATGAGGAGGGAAAGCAAAAAATACTTACAGAGTAAATCAGGATACGTGAGTCGTGCAGCGACGCTAACCTCTGAACGTGACTGTTTTTGTGTTTTCGGTGGCCACTCTTAAATTACTACCGCCCGCAAGATGGCGTTATCATTCCACTATGCTTGGCAACGTTAACAATGAAAAGAATGATACCCGAGACAAATAATTCTCCTGTTATATGCAAAATTTAAAAACGATTAATTTACAGTTGTGAGAATTTATACATTTCTTTTTAATAAAAATAATTCTATTTAGAGTTACTTATTCTAAATTGAGGGTAATTTAGAGCACGTGTTATTTTAAAATTATTTATATCGTACGAAGTTAGCAGGTAGATTCAGAACATGAACTATTTCATTGTATCATCAGTTGTCCTGTGCAACAAAATAATTTGGAGCCACTATTAAATATGTAATTAATAAATGTTGATCTAAAATTTGTTAATTCATGAGAGAAAAATTATTTTTGAAAGAGATTATGTTTTAGGTAATAAAGATTTTTTCTCTTTTTTAATTAATATAAAATAATTTTTAGGAAATATTAAAAAATAAAATCTTAAATAATGCAGATTTAAACCTCTGAAGAGTAAACACAACTCTATAGATATTCAAAATAATACCAAGTATTTCAATATATCCAACAGCATATAATAATGATATACATATAATAATACGCAATTTTTCAATATTTGCAACAATAACTAGCCAGACCAATGGAAAATGATTCAGTACTAAATACTAAAGCAGTTCTGCATAGTACGAAAAATAGAAATGCACATTACTAATAATAGCTTAAACGAATATATACAATTTACAAATCACTAATGCAATGGATAATCAAATTCCCTTTTTTCAATAACATACTTAAATAAGTAAGTCCTAACGTTCAATCAAATATGCACTCGTAATAAAAATAATCTTTAGTTACAAACAATAGATAACATAAGTTGGGACAATCGATGAGCTGATTTATTACGTAACTAACTTTCATTAGCTATACTTAACAACAATACGAGCTACTGCTGAAAGGAAAAGGTTAGTATTTGTACTTCTTTTCATAATTCTTATTTCATTAATAATTTTAAGTTCTTACCTAACGCTCTTAAAATATTACAAAATTAAAATTATACTCTGCGAGCCTTTTGATCTGCAAATAAATCTATTTATCATCGTCAAATTATCGTCGTTATAATTAACTTGATGTGCTGTTTGATTTTCGATTACCAGAACTGCGTGACTTGATAAACGCTCCTGGTTCATGGATAATCTCAAATAGTTTTTATTAAGTTTTAATTTGCTAAAACTTCGCTCACTTGCGGATGTAGTTGGAAGCATAGAGTAAATCCGTAGGGCAATACAAATATTGTAAAAGACATCCTGAAAATTAGAGGTGTAGATCTGTCGCAATAGATAAAAAAACTGTAGCCTTTTTTATGTCGACGAATAACATTGACACTTGTTGTTTAAAGACGCCAAGTTCCTGGCAGAACTCAAATGCGTTTAGATCTCGCTCATATTTTCGTGCAAGATCTGTTCTATTCTTTTGCAATTCTTCAGTTGACATATTCAATATTTCACGACCACTGAGAAATGCGAAATTTGAATTTAGTGTAGTAGCGCTGTTTACCCTCGTTTTAATTTCTGATAAGATTCGATCAAATACAATTTTCATTCCATTAGAAAATAGCTGAACAGGATGAAGTGTTCGTGATTCGTCCTAGTAACAACTCACCAAATTGCTTTTTGCGCTTTAGAATTCGTTTATTTGTCAAACTAGGTTCAATCTCAATTTTTTCGGCTGCTGCTTTAGATTCTTCTACCCAATATGCCATAGGAATTTCTCTCATTTTTTCAAAGTTTTAGTCAGACATTCCATTAATGCGACGGAACGCGCAAGAACAGTATCTTCCTTTTGAATTTCAATATTTATTCGATTGATTTCTCGAAGACTATTAGCCCAAATTATCAGGTTGATAAAAAATTCAAAATTTTTTACAACATGTTGCAAATGTCCTGCTTTGATTTTGCACTAAGAGAAAGATAATTAATTTCTTTCAAGGATTTTACTACTTCTGGTAAATTCGTTAGAAGAGCTCTCACAGCCACATATTTTGCCGACCATCTCGTCTGGCTGCTTCCTTTTAAATTGGTTTTTGTACATCTTTTTGTAATATCCCCTCGAATATTGGATCCGACAAAAAAGCTAAATATTTAGGCTTCGGGGCCATGGACCTTATAAGAAATAGACTAACCCAAACGGGTTTTCTCCCTCGTCTGAGGCGTTGCCGGCTGTCACCTTGATCACATCCGGAGGCGTAGGGACGACTTGCAGAAATTTAACATTGCTTGCCTATTGCAGCGCGTATAATTGTCAAGAAAAAATTGGTTGTAGCGTCTCATTTCCCAAATTAGAATTTCTACATATTTTTATTTTTGAAATTCAGATTGATTTTTAAAAATTTAGCATATATATCAAGCATAATTAGCTTTCCAAATAATTATAAAGCTATTGCATGCTTTCAGGACTGGATATTTTTTTAGCTTTTCTTATGCTGTAAGGAAATTTGTCACTACTTCTTTTAGAAAATAATATTTTAAATCTGAATTAATAGAAAATTTCAAACAAGCAATTTTCTTTTGCAATTTTTATGCTTTTTATTGGTGTAAATAAGTAAAAAATACTAAAATATTTAAAAACGAATTTTTGAAAGTTTTGTTTAAAATTCTAAATTGTGCTGCTTTTTTAAAATTATAGATGAGTATTATAGCACAATTTCTAAAAAGGAATTATATTTCATAATACATGATAGTGATAAACACTTTTGACCAGGGCTTAATTTCTAAAAGTAGAAGTGCCGGAGCCCTATGAAAGACCATCACGAAAGAGGAACAAGAGTAAATAAATAAACAAAATGACTATTAAAATCATTAATAATTTAAAAATTAAATAGTTAATGAGTTTCAAATTAATTAATAATTATTTAATTAATATTAATCATTACTATTCATTAATTATTATTTAACTTTTAATTATTGTTTAATTAATTCACGATTTATTATTATTTATTAAAATAATTAAGGATTAAAGTAATTAAATAATTAAAATTAAATAAAATGTAAAGCGATAAATTAAAATTTAATAAGCGATTTATTATATAATTTTATTTTTAAAAATAAAATTTTCTAGATCAAATTTCTACTAAAATAATTGTTCCGGTACATAAAAAAGTGCCGGACCCTTCTTATTTAGGGCTCTGGTGCGCTCCGACTAGAATTAGGATGTATCCCAAAGACTAAGAAGTACCGGAGTCGGGCTCTGGTGGGCTCCGCCGCAATTTAAGCTATGCTATTAACTCCTTAAAAATTTTTATACATTTAATTCTAATATTAAAATTGTATTTAACCGTAATAATTAATTTTGCTTGTATTTTATAGTGATTATTTTTTAAAATTTATTGTTAGTTCTGCATAAGATTTTTTTTATTTGCTATTAATTTAATTTATTAGCCCAAATGGTGGGGGTAGCCTAGAAAGGCTGTTAGTTTCGAAGCGGCATTTTGCGCTGTTTTACTATAAATGTCCGTGTCTCCTTTCAAATTGTTGTTACCAAATATTATCGACCTGTATTATATGAAAAGAAATTAAATAATGCAGAATCTGCATGAATACATGTATGTTTCTCGCACTATGACAAAAACGACAATATCTAGAGCCATCAAATTTTGAATAATGTAATCCTTCACCCGAACATGGACATCTGAACGGCCGAATTTCGAATTTGTTTTAATCTATTTCATATGTTGTAAAACTTTAACGAATTTTTGATTAACAAACTCAACGAGTTCAGGGCGAGCACTGTACGGAAAATAACAGTTTTATCTCCGGTGCAGAAATTCTAAAGATATGCTGTTTTCAAATGTATGTGGTTTCCGGGCGAAGAACATGATATTCGATAAATATAGGTAATACAAAAAACTTTAAAAAAGTTTCCTCTTGGGCGTAATATAAAATCTGAGTGCTTCTAAATTTTATTTTATCTTCCCCCCCCCTTCATTACGCTCAGAAAATTTTATGCTCCGAATTTTATGAATTATTAAAATAACTAATCCACTTTAATGTTAATAATTTAATGATCATATAATCAAATATATATGATCGTTTTGAAATGTTATTATGGTTAGGAAAATCACTGGTTTAAAATTTTCATTAAATTAAAAAAAAATTATCAGATCTTGTTTAATTTTATCTTATTTATTTCAAAGCATCCCGTACTATCAGTCTTATTTAATTTTACTTTATTTTTACGCAAAATTAAGCTCATAAATTTTGTGGGTAGAATTTTTACCGTTTTACCAAAGTAAAGATGTTTGTACAAGAATTACGCGTGAAAAATGGGCGAGATGCAGTAAAAAGTGCTTTAATGAGATATATTAAATCCTATTTGGAAACAACTGTGGCTTTCATAATCTAATCACTATACAACGTATCACATTTAATAATTAAGAACAGGTTTGTGATACAAACGCCATAGGTTTCAGTGTTAAAGTAAACCAGATCGTCCCTACTCTTTCTTGCCGACATGTCGGTGACGCGCGCCCCGCCCACTGGGTTAGTCTATCTCTTATAAGGTCCATGTTCGGGGCAAGATGAGGCAGAATGCACGCCGACAAGATTAAAAGAGTAAGCCAAACATTGCGCATATTCGGCCAGCTGGTTCATTTCTGTAATCCTGGCTTGAACTCCGTTATAAGTACCGGCCAAGGAGGTTAGAATACATGGAGATGCCCTGCACGCAGTCCAAGTGAAGCCAAAAAAGGGGGAAAGCATGCCCTTAGTAGTCGTGGCTTAGAAAGATTGACGTGCTCTAACCACACCCAATTTTGTTTCTGGTAGTCGTAAAGGATCGCAGATTCTTCAGGTCCTCTTTCCTTTACCTTTCTCGCCATTTCATTTTATTTCTACATTATGTAATTAATATAATTTCTAATTTATGTAATGGCAATAATTTCTACATTATGTAATTGCATGCTGTAATTAATGAATGCTAGCATTAAAAGTATTGTGAACACAAAACAGTAACTATGTACTCAACTATGTACTAGATTATAATTTACTTTTTCTAAGTATATATAATTCTCAAATTTTTCATGTTATAAATATTACTTATGTTTCGAAAAAACTTATTTTGAATAAACAATGATAGAAATATGTAAATTTTACGTTGTTATTTTAAAATTCACACAACAAATTTGACTAAAAATCCCATCCGGTTATTATATATTTACTTGAGCACAAATTAAAATGTAGTTAAACACATAAAAGGTACAACCTGTAATGTAATTATGATCAGACATTAAAGTAAACTGTTTTCTTTTCCATGGAGAGCTAGCCACGCCCCCTCCACTTGTTTACTTATCGTTTTGCCATCTCATATAAGTTAAGTACGAATATCAGTTTTATTATTACTATGAAAAGGTAAATATGAGAACTATATATGTTTGTTCGTGTACTTTACACAAAGAAAATACTCAAACTCTTTCTTGAAGGCCATTGAAACACACATTTCGATTATTCTACTTGTTTATGCACGTTTTAAAACATTCTTTTACATGGACATGAAATCAGAAATGTAGACATTATTTCGCTGCAACAATTCTGTGCCTTTTAGGCCTTTCAGATCTACGCATACAAAATCAGAAAACACACTGAGAACTTGAAACCAGCTGGCGTTTTGCCTCACTTCCCTTAATGAGATAATCGTTTTCTTGCCCTCACGTGGCGTGGCTTATTTCCTTCCCCCTGCTTCACTTTCTTTGTACTCCAATAGCAGGGAGGCCATCTCCATGTATTCTAACCTCCTTGGTACCGGCTATATTAGATCCGTTAGCGTCAGATTGACCACCACATTATCCAATATCCAAAACATCAAGAGTCAGTTTTCCCACAATTCCGTTGCGAAATGCATTCTCCTGTCTTTCCACCAACTTCCATGAAATCAATGAAGCTCTCCTTTATTTCACACACATATCTTTTACGTATCGAATCACCTGGCTCATTTGTTCTGTGTGCGACACATCTGGAATGCAATCGAACATTATTTTATAATATTTGGCGTCTTTAATATCAATGCTTTTGCGAACTGTTTTTGCCATTATTCCAGTAATTCCATTTTGAATTAACTTTGGTAAATATGATACTTGTCCCTTTTTTTAGGTGTTCTAACTGGTACTTAAGAAGTGAGGTACGTTTGGCTAGCAGAGTCATTAAATTCAAAAAATTGCCTTGACTAGGTCGAGGACACTTTGTGAACAGACTGCTAGGGGTTTCATCACACCCACGGAAAGAAAGACAGTTTGTTAAAAGATACAATACAGCATCGATAACTACCTGTAGGATCTTTCTCCATTTTTCTTTCTCTGTGTGAATTAGTCGCTTAATGTCATGATCGATGCCTTGACAGTGTTTCATTTGTTGTAGTCAAATTTACCACTTCGAATGTCGAATCATGCACTCTCTGTAGGTTTCAGATGCTTCGTGCTCAATTAACCTTTCTGAAGCTTTTTTCCAATTAGTGAATCCTGTAGTACGCAATGCTGATGTAGCGGCAGTGGCATGTTTCTGGTAAATTTCACAGGGTGTACAAAAATTACATTTTAAAGTTTAGAATATATAAGCCAAGATCTGTTCATCTTTTCATTATTTGTTAATGAAGATGATGAAGCCACAATGAAGATATCAGATGTCTTCCATCACGTCCAGTGGACCTAAGGTCAACGTTTTCTGGGTGAATTTCGGATAATAATGCAGCTTGATTGCTTAAGAAAAATCGTTGCTGATCGTTAGTTTTTTTTTTTTTTTTTTTTTTTTGTTTTGTTATTGGCCAACTACCTGGGTCCGTCAAATCAAAAGTTTTTAAGTTTTCTTTCTGCTGTCCACACGCACCTAAATGAGAAAATACTTTATCTCTTAATTTTATGTCCTCTAGATGTTCGTTTGAGGTCGATAAGAAGGTTTCTCTCTCAGTTGCTGAAATGTAGTCTGAGGATGATACATGAAGATTCTTCACCTTGGTCATTCAAATTGCAAGAAATGACAATATCCTTTAGAATCTCGGCACCATCGCAAGTTGCGGCAATGTCTGACGGTTCGTCTTTTCTGTGAAGCCTTTTTTTCATTTTAGCTGCAATTTGTTTTCTCTGTTCTCTTTCTTTTCTCTGATTCTTTGCTTTTTTTCTATATTCTGCCCCTAAGAGTTCTTTCTAGACGCTCTCATGGTTTCTTTTACCCTAAATAATATACAACATGTAATTTTATTGCAAAGGTACTCTGTAAACTCCTTGGTCTACCTTAATGAGAAAACTTACCTTAATAAGAAAAGCTAAATTCGATGTAATTACACTCAGTAGCCTTACGGTGGCACACACTAGCTAAATGGTTGCGTCTCACTTAATATGGTGAGGAATACTGGAAGCAGGCGTATTAAAAGAAAATGAGAGAGCAGAAAAAACCCCAAACTAAAAAAAAAAAACTTTAAAAATTATAAAAATAATAAATTTATTTTTAAAACCTATGTTGCCGAGAACCTGCAAAAAAACCAAACCACCTTACTCAATTTCTGTTGTATATTCTCAACGTACATTAATTTGGATTATTTCATTGATCCATGGTTAATTTGTATTATGTGTTAGGAAAGAGTTACAATTTACAATGCTTCCCCATTTATTTGGCAAGAGGTGTCGATATGAAAACAAGACCCTCTATAATTAAGACACAATAACACGTCGAATAAATACTAATTCAGAAGTCAAACAACAAAAATCAGCGTTATATTTTTAAAATTTTCACAGGACTAGTGTCGGTGGTTTTACCGAAACACCATCCTCAGCTCCAAAACCGCAAATGAACAAGATAGGAAATAATGATTAGATAAGATAAGAAAGCCTGGACAAGAATAAGCATGTGGCGCCATCTGTTGGTCATCGTTCTGTTTCTCGTTTGAATATATCCGCCTAGAGAGAGTGGATAACAGAGGAACTCGGACGTCAATTACAGGGACAAAAAACCAAGGAGTACCTTTGCAACAAAACGCTTAAGCGTGTTTGCATTTTTTTCCTGAGCCTGCATTTGGACACGGTCAACTTTATGTTGTCTGTTCAAGAGTTCGTGAAAGAACGGACGTAAAATTAAAAATATTTTATATTCCTCTGCAAGGCGAGCTTAAAAATGATGGAAAGGATCTCCACAAGAAATGTTGTGCACTAAGAGGATCTTTGACATGTGAATTAACATTTTGTTATTTAAATCACCTTTATTTATTGATCTAGCGGTGGCTCTTAAGAAATGTACCGCCAGTGATTTCCTTCATTGTACGCTAAGCAATTAAGTAAGTAGAAGGGGAAACCCCGTGGGGTAGTAAGCAAAGGTCCGTCCTCGCCGCCTTCCGTGGGTAATTCAGGTTGAATTAGCCGACACCTTTGCATAAATCATTTTAATTACAATTTATAATATCTAGAACAGCGGTCATTTCGTATGACCGCCGGGCTTTCTAGTAAATAAACAACAATAATAAAATGCTTCATAAAATGACACCTCCTTTTTGGGCAAATTCCTTTGGGAGGTTTTCCATGTAGATCCCTAATGTGGTCATTAATGCACAAACCTAATATAGTTATCTTTTGAAGAATACATCTCACATAAGATTATCTGTTCTCTTAGACAGATTTCTTTGAAAAATCCTACACGTGTGTTGTCTTCCATATGCAATCATCCCTCTATGATGGGACACCTTTTTCAAACAGAAGTTGCCTTTACTTCACCGATGACACTAATTTTTTTAAACATTACTTTGAAAAGTCTCTACCCTTCTAATTATAATATATAATGAGATAGTTCATTAATGAATTATTAATTACTCAGCGCAATGGTTTTTCTCACTCGTCTCCGAATCCTCCGATCCGGAGTTCGAGTTTCGCTGATTTTATCTTCGTTTTCTTCTCAAGATTGTTATCCTTGCGTTTCTTTTTGTTAATAATCTACATATCCAAGACTTTATGTTTTACCCAAGATTTATTTTACTTTAAGTGTATCTCCGAATTTTCCTACAATGATTTGGAATTCTCAAGAGTTCTCATTTTCGATTTCGTCTTTAGGCGGCTTCTCGCTTCATCCCTTTTAAACCAGTGCCTTCGGTATTATTTTCAGAATGACCTGGTTAGGGCTGATGGGCTGATGCCAGATTAGCAATTACGATAATGGTAATGGTCAGTGAGTTCATTAGTCATCAGTTAGAGTGGGGAGGGGTGTGTGAAGGTTGCCTTTTTCGCCCTATCTACGGTTTTATGCATGATTGAGCACGGCCACGTACTTTTGAGACTCCTCGTGTAGGCCTTATTTCTTCAAGTTGTATGTATTATTGTTGGATGATATTTCTTATCGATATATTTGCCATTTATTTTACTGCTAATATAATTGCCTTATTTCCTTAACTTAATTTCTTTACTTTTATTTTATTTTATTTAACTGCGCAGGATTTTTAGGTTTTTATCAGGGGCGTTGTAAGCTTCCACTGCCCGTTCTTCTGTAGAGAGGAACCGTCATGTGCGATCTGTATTCCAGGGGCAGGGTTTTTGCGACTTTTGGCGCTGAATATTGATGGGCTTCTAAATGGCTATGGATAGGCTTATAGGAGCGGTGAGAATACAGCTTGATGAATTGGAATAATTATGTATCAAAAATGGCGCGTTCACGGTTACTGAGTAAATGCACAACTTTTTATTAAGTATATTAGACATGATTAAGGTTTTGGATACGCAAAATTCCAAGACGTGTCAGAGTACACCCCCTTAAACCAGATACAGAAACCCCCCTCGTAGAGGGTAGTAGTAAGACTTTTAATGAGAACGATAGAGCCAGAAGCCTTACGAAATTATGCTAGATAAGGATACCAGCTCGGATGACAAACTTCCTATGAAAAGGAGGGGTGATCAAACAGTGCGAACCAAAATTTATCGCAATACTGCGAAAAATGTTGAGCTTAACACAGTTGCGCAAACTATTTCCCCTGCAATTACTGCTAATAATACTTAGTAATTAAGCAGTACAACAGA
This sequence comes from Stegodyphus dumicola, assembly GCF_044657685.1. Classification (NCBI taxonomy): domain Eukaryota; kingdom Metazoa; phylum Arthropoda; class Arachnida; order Araneae; family Eresidae; genus Stegodyphus; species Stegodyphus dumicola. The sequence continues at coordinate 151,069,045 of NC_140778.1, forward strand.
GAACAGTAATTACAGAGAAACACTTGTTAAGATCCAAAATAAGCATGAGGCTATAGATACCAGTAATTTCGTTGAGGGTCAAAGCTCAAATATGGATAATAAAGAGAATAGTAATGACGTAAAAAATAGTGATGAAAACGCTCGTCATGATTCTAGAATTCCTCCAATCACACTTAAAGAAAACAAATACACAGGGGCGTAGCTAGAGTTTCCAGCGCTCGGAGACAACTGAAGAATTTGCGCCCCTTTCTGTGTGCCAAGGATGGAAAACATTTCATTAAAAAATTTCATAGCATCAATTTGGCGCCCCTTGGATGCTGCGCCCGGGTTAAGATGTCCCCCTTGCCCCACCCTAGCTACGCCACTGGAAATACAAATGGAAACAAATTAAACAATTTTTTCATCGGAGAAAAATCAATTTTTCGAGGATACCAAATTCCATTTTTCGAGGATATAAATTCCATAAACGCTTTCGCGGAACATGCTGACAGTTACAGGAGCCATTATTCGCCTACTCTATTCGCGGTCTTGTTATGGTTGATCATTCTCGTAAATGGACCGAAATTGTTCCCTTAAAACGAGCCTCTGCGAAATTAGTTACTGATTCTATTTTAAATAAATACATTTTAAAATACGGGGCGCCCTTAAAAGTTATATCGGGTAACGGTCCTCAGTTCATAAGTAACATTTTTAAAGACGTGTCAAAAACTTGGCATACGTCCTTAAAAAATGGTCCCGTATCTGCCGCAATCAAATATAGCGGAACGGGTCAATAGAAACATTGTTAAAATTATTCGTAGTTATGTTAAAAATTTTCATAACAGCTGGGATAGCTATGTCAATGAATTAGGACCGCCAAACATGACACGACGGCGAAACTCCTGCTGAGTTATTTTTAGGCATAAAGATTATAACGCCGTTAGATAAATTATTTTATGTTCAAAAAAGAGCCCTTGAATTTCAAACGGCTGATATACAAAAATTAATTAATGAAGCAAAGAAAAACACTGAAGTAGCACAAAGAAAACAAAATTATATTATGATATGAAATGACGGGAAGTGAATTATAAGGTAGGGGACGAAGTGTTAACAATTAAGCGTTCGTTTTCTTCAGCACCAGAAGATAAAGTAGCCAAGTTCTGTCCACGATTTGAAGCACCATATGTGATCGAAAAAGTAACTCAGGCTGTACTGGTTTTAAAAGCCAAGAATGGTGAAACATTTATGGCAAATATCGACCAGATTAAACCTATTATAATCCTAATAAAATGCAAATATTTAAAGATCTTTTGCAGGATCCGTCACGGCAGCCACAATCAGGTACATGGTACAACGTCAACCGCCAGAATCAGCTACGAGTAAAGACATAGGAAAGAAAAAGAAGAGTCCGCCGATGAAAACCCGAAGGTAGCAAGAAAAAGAAGCTATTTCCCCGACCAAGAAAGGAGAGGGCATGATCAGCTCCAACAGGAGAAGGAGAGAAATTCCAGCAATGCCCCGAAGAGAGCCAAGAGAAATGGCCGCAGCCATACCACTGGGGAAAAACGAAAAAGCGAACCATCAGAAAGGATTCTATGAAGCAAATGTCCGCAAATTAACCAGAAAAGACCAGTTGCAGATTCAAAGCAGAAGTTTGAACAACGAGAAACCAGATCCAGGGAACAATCGGATAGAAATGTCCCGTTACCTCCTAGGGCAGAACCCATCAAGCGTCCGGGAATACAGCCAACGGTTAAGAAGAAGTTTTTCAAGAGACATCAAGCATGCCAAAAGAGAAAACGCACTGAGAAAGAAACTGAAAAGCAAACCAGCACAAGACGTAGGATAAACCAGAAAATGGTCTTCGCTACCTTCCAGAACTGGGCGGTTAAACGGATGTCTGAATATCGCAAAGATAAGTAAAACGTTATGTTACTTTGAAAATTAAAGTTGATTTTTCGTTATTACTGCAAGTGGCAGATTGTAAGAAGTTTTACCTCATGTGAGCCAAAAAGGCGAGAAATTGAGTTTACCTATTTGCTACTATGTTTTTCAACTACTCGCGAGTAATCTAAAATTATTGTATAACAGTAATGTGTAAATACTTACTCAAGTATTTTAAAAGCTTTTGTAATTTATAAGGTACCTTAAGAATATTGTAAAAATATTGTATAAAGTTTTATTTAAAAGATTCGGCCAAGAAAAGAAATTTTAGTCTGAAGGACTTTTGAAATGTAGTATTTAAATGTAAAAGAATTAGAAATTGTTTTGAAGAAATGGAAGTTAACAAAACATTTTACTACTAGTGTATGCTTTGAAATGTGTAAAATTAATGGCATGTTAATGTGTTCTATGTACAATGTGAACTGTTATTTTAAAAGTTATGAAGTACTGTGATATGTTAAAAATGAAAATGTTGTAGAAATGCCATAGTTTTAACTTATTGGTATGATTGAAAAAAGAGTTACACATTGTGAATATGTGCTAAATGTTGAATGAACGTAGTTAGGCTCTCTGACGCTACACTTCAGAGTTAGCCACTCGTTGAGAATAGTACCTGAAGGTTCAGAGATGAATATAAGGTGTGTTCTGAGGTCTTTTTATGTTGAATTTTAACACGTTAGTGTTTTGATTGTAGGCGGTAGTGTTGAACACTTGTACATAGACACGCACGTGTTTGGTGTTTGTCTTTACAATATATGATCAGAGAGCACGAGGAGATAATTAAATAATTGGTATGAATGAAATAAGAATAGAGTTTTAAAAGAAAAATATACGTATTCATGTTATTTTCTGTTTGCTTGTTTAACATTTGATCTCTGGAAGGAGCCAGATTTAACTAAGAAAACTCCTGTTTTTAGATGCAGTATAGATGAAACGTAATTGTCCATGGAGTTGATTATGTAAAACGACTTTTTAATTTCTAGGTTAGATAGTCTTTAGTGAGGAGTTTTTGTAAAAGATTGGTCTTGTGTTAAACTCAGAATCTAGAGCTAAAAGTTTTCAACAAGGTCGTTTAGACCTCAGTTTCAAACTAATTAACTGTGGCGGGAAGTATGTAAGGATCTTACGTTTTACTAACGTTTATTTTATTTTAAAAAACACTATCTTTTGTTATTTTTCCACTTCCGGTCAGAATTAAACTCGTTAACTTGTTTATGCAAATTGTACTTGCTAACGCCCAAGTATTTAAGTTGTGGCTTTTTGCCAAGAGAAAGGGAAAGTAGACCGCCTTGCCACTGCGTTCTGTACGAGTTTTCAATTAGTTGCTGCTTGCCTTAAGGCCAGAGGTTTAATCCTTTTGATATTTAAAACGTTTTGTAGTTTCAGCAGTTTGCGTACTACATACGTAACCTTTTGAAAAGGCCAGTCTTAGTGTTAGGCATTTGTAAACGAATTCAGAGTTAGCTCCCTTATTTAGAATTTTAGTTAGTAGTTTTATATTCTTATGTTCAGACTACAAGTGGTTGGTCTCTGTATCTCGAAGTGCGGGAACACCTGTAATCTTCTAGAAAATAAAGGGTAAAGTAAACTCTTCCCGGTTGCTTATCAATATTTTTAGTGACACATAAGGTAACAATAATGGGAGCATGATCAGAAGTCAATTCCTGTTTAACTTCGAGTGTCATAGAGGTCTTCAGATTGAAAATGCAGCATGAAGGGTCTAGGGAGAATTCATCGTCTCTGTGTGCGGAGATCTTGAGCAAGGCAGCACCGACATCTGTCAAAAGGTAACGCAGGTGTCCTAAGTCGAGCTCAGCGAGGACAGAAACCTCTCGTAGAGTAAAAGGGCAAAAGCTGGCTTGATCTTGATTTTCAGTACGAATACAGACCGCGAAAGCGGGGCCTATCGATCCTTTTGATTTTACAAGTTTTATGCAAGAGGTGTCAACAACTGAAATAGATGCTGATTGAGGAATGGGCACACTTACCTCATGATCTGTTGGACAATCTGGGGCTGAGTATGGAGAGACGGTGCGAAGCAAGCATTGCAGTAAGGGAAGGGCATATCCCATACTAAGGAACATGTGCTTGTTGGTCTTCCTCTTGTACAGACAATCATGTGTAACAACACCTACGAGTCCAATAAAGCCTGTTTTTGTCTGATTTCATGCTGTATGCATTGTATTCATTTTTGCAGAAACTGTGCTTTCGTCATCGCTTAAACACAAAATGCTATTTCTCATTTCTTAAGTTTTGCACCTCCGAAATGAGAGATCAGCAGCTGCTTCACACTAACAGCAATGTACGGAGGAGCGCCATCTTGCATGAATATCGCGCGATCCACACACTGACGTTCCTGAAGTACCGGAAGGGCATGGTTATGCAAAAGTACATCATACCGCTTGCCAATAACGGCACAGGTAACGGGACCTGCAGGTGTGATCTACTCGAAGAGCGGACGGACAACAAACGCTGCCATTATTCCGCACTACACAGTGATCCTTTCAGATTGAATAGGTAATGGCTGTAGCCAGAACGGATTCTTTCTGCAATTTTGCGTATTTACAGAACCTTGCAAATGTTTTCCATTCTTGGCACACAGAAAGGGGCGCAAATTCTTAAGTTGTCCCCAGGCGCTGGAAACTCTAGCTACACCCCTGTATATTAGAAAAGGTTATAAATAAAATGTTTATTAAATATTTATTGTGTATAAAACGTTTGTGTGGTTTAAGCTACGCACCTGCGCGCACAAACGAACTTTTACATAGTTTAACATTTAATGTTTATACAACGACAATCATTTTAACTATAAAACCTATTATATAGTTTAAGTTTCAACAGAGAAGTTACATTTTATAACCTATAACCTTTTCTAATATATCAAAAATATTTCTTGAAAACACCTGGCATGTAGGAGGATGGGTCGCACGTTATATGGGCTGTCTATATGCTTACGCCAAAATTAAAATGCACAGACATATATGCAATTGTGGTTCCAACAGGAGTATCTAGAGTCAATGTATATTATGCAGCTCACCTTGCCTTTCCTTAATTTCATCTGCAATGTGCCCAGTTATTGCGATGATACTCTACCATGTATGGTATTTTTTTGCAGTGGTTCTTAGAGACACCTTCATAATGGCACCCAGATATGAAGGTGAACACACCGTATAAAGATCGATCGCTGTTCGAAAAAATAAAATTCTTCATAAGGGTGCCTTTGCATAAAGGCATGCGAACCTTACAAAAATCAGTCTCTAATTTTAAAAAATGAAACCTCTGTAAGAATACGGACACTTTAAGCCAGGACGCTTTATGCGAATGTGGTTTTCATTTGTATTGCATATTAATTAATGATGTAAGGGATGGAATTAATTTTCGGCACTTTTGTGAAAAACAAGATCTTTCTACGGAAACACGCGTCACACATTTCTGCAAAGGGTACATTTATACTAAGTCCAGTGAAGTGAATTTGCATAAAGGTGCCGAAGATTAATTTGATCTCCCGCTTAATTAATTAATCAGTAATGAAAACAAAAATTGAACTTACATAACGATGCACTTTTATGAAGAGTGCTTTTCTGAAGTTAGAAAATGTTACACATCAGGGACGTTCGTCTTCAAGGAGACGCATTCCTAACAAGGTTTCTTCAGGTAACCCAGGATCATCAGACAGCCACCGATTTGCACATGTGCGCAAGTATCTTTATGATGCAGGGCCGTTCCTAGTGAGGGTGGAGAGCGTAAAAGTGCGCGGGCTTCGAAAATCAGGGACGGCCCGTCTTCCGCGATATCTAAATATTTCAAATTCATTGTACATACTTGTCATATGTCAGTACTTGTTATACAATTTGTCATACATAAGTATTTAGTATGAAATATAAATTTTAGTAATCATTGAGCATTTTTTTTTAAACATTTTCGGGCGGCAATCTTATAAAAGTACTCGGGCATCCAATGGCCTAGGAACGGCCCTGTTATGATGTACTCCTTATCAAACCATCTTGATTCAAGGCAAACTAGATATCTAGTTGGCTTGCTTGATTCTTTTATCAGAGCATTTGTGATCTAGAATTTCGAAGCTGTATTTATGGATGAAGTGTCCATTCTTATAAAGAGGTCTTCGAGATCTCAGCGCAGACTATGGGTCCAGAAGAACTCACTGCTACTCAGTCACATGTTGCTTAACACCGCTTCGCCTTTTTTTTTAATATGTAAGTGGATGACTGTTTACTGAGCCTATACCTACTACTACCCAAAATGGGAGTGTAAGATTTTTGCAGGCCAGATTTCGCATGATTTCTGAAGATAATCCCATGACTCTGAGCCCCTGTTTATGTTTCCAATCCAAGTGGCTCCAGCCCATTACGTCATTCATGCATGCGAGTATTAAGTGGCATTTTGTTGGTTGGAACATGGTGAACCTGTGTCGAAGCTCTCATATTCACCTGAATTATTTAGCATGAATTTCTTTCTGGGGAAGACACAAAGCTGTATTTAGACTTGATAAAGCCTAAGATATTTGAAATATGGAGCACTTTATAAGTCTGTTATACTATATTTTAATATTAGAGGGGCGAAGAAATTTGACTGCCCTAAGCTATAGCTTGTGTAGCTTATACATAAATCCTGTACTTGGAAGACACTTGAGACCAATGTGCATTAAATGGTTGTTGTTTCTGATGTAGGGCTTGCTGCAATAACTGCAAAAGTGGCTAATACTAAGCTACGAAATCGAAGGTGCCTTCGAATATATTTGGCAATCCATGTGGAGTTAATGACGGGGATGCATTACTGAAAATTCGCTGAAATGTCAAACATTGCTTTTAAACCCTATTATGTGACTATAAGTTTTCTTAGCTGGTCTTCTTACATTTATTCAATCGGGCCAAGACTCTATTTATATTGTTATTAATGTTTGATAAGCCAGTGATAATATTTTATTCACTGTGATAATACTGATAAGTAAACTGGAACCATTCAAGCTAATAAATGAAGCTGTAAAAAAAGTTACATTTTCATTAAAAAAATGTTTCGAAATTAATTTTTTTTCCAAAAATGTTATTAAGAATTGCAAATAGGCAGACAGAAGAGCATTATGGATGATTAATAACTGTTCGGCGCTAAATTTTCAAATGCGAAAGGTACCTATCAGAGTCGTAGCTAGGGTTTTTAGCGCCCAGGGACAACTGAAGATTTCGCGCCCCCTACTGCTTGCCAAGGATGGAAAACATTTAATTCTAAAATGTCGTAACATCAGTTTGGCGCCCCTTGGATTCTGCGCCCGGGGACAGATGCCCCCCTCTAGCTACGCCCCTTGTACCTATCTACCTAACTATTAGTGCGCATTATGCGAAGTGCCCTGCGAAGTGAATATTATAATGCTACTGGGACACTTCACATAAGTAGAACCCAATGGGAAAGAGTACATTTAGTATAATTGTTTGCAGCGAAATAACCTATACCATATATTCTGTTTGAAATACTTTACTTCATTTTATTTTAATCAAATTAGAAAGCATTATTATTAATTATAAATTCTGAACTGTAAAAACAAGACTTTAAATATAATCAAATGTAGATTGTGAATAAATATAAGAGTATGAATATAAGAAAAATTATACCATATAACAATTTTATATTTGTTTATTGGCAATAAATAGCAGTTCTAATTTCAATAATTCTATTCACAAAAGCTTGCATGAACTTCTTAATAAATATCGGCCATAATAAATATCGATCTGAGTTCATCATTCACTGCAACCGTAACCGGTAACAGCAACTTTCGGCGCGTGTAATTATTATTTAATATATATTATGATAGAAATTAACGGTAAGGATATTTCACAAGTGCACATCAGCATAGCCACTGAGGGAGGGGTTTCGAAAATGAACCAATGACTCTTTTGTGACTCTAAATCTTCGTGCATGTGAGCGTATGTTGTTTACATTTTAATTTGCATTTGTTCCACAGTTATAAATATATGGGGTAATAGTAGAAAAATTTGTAGTGGTTTCGGTTTCTGAGTTTGATTAATCGCTGACATTTCACTTTCGCGATTTTCATCACGCATTAATATTAGGATTGATGTTCACGGCATATTATGTGGATTAAGACAATTCAAGTGTATATTTTTTTAAATTCAGCTGAGAATGACTGAAAGTGAAACACAAGATTCACTGTAGTGAATCTTGTGTTTTCTTATTTCAGTGCTTGCGTTCTTTAGATTTTAAAGTGTAATTCAGAATACATATGATCTGATTATATCCATTGTTAACATTAAAAATTATATGTGAATAAATTGAATATACTCTTTGTGAATACGATAAATTCACTTTGTTTGATGAGTATTTCTTGTGAGACACTACATTTAAAGAGTGAGCAGTTATTAAATGCGAAATTTAACACACTAAATGCATACGAATGCAATTAGTAAAGTTCACTTTGAATAAAATTGTGCAAAGGTTATTATTATAGAATATCCTTTTCATATAGACTGAAATAAAAAATGCGGACTTCTATATACATATATAATTGGTGTAAATATTTTGGCTAATCTTTGGAATATGTTAACAGGTAGTTTGGCAACATTTTGGTAAGGCGATAAAGGTTACTAGCTAGGACTTTAGCAGTGTACATGGATAAAGTCAAGAGTGTGCACAATGCCATTTTTATGCAATTCTGGGATGTTTTTTTAAGTGAAAATAGGTCGACGTGTACATGGATGATACCGTGTATGTGCAATTCTTAAAAACGTGGCAAGCAGTGGGCAATTCTGCACTTTCTCCCAATTTCGCACTTAATCTTCGTCATGATTAAGCACTTTTGTTTCATAAAAGTTCTAGCATAAGCGTACTTCGGCTAGCAAATTATTGGAAAAAATGTTGTGTTAAAAAAAAAAAAAATGAAACATACCTTTACTTCGTAAAAATAAAATGGCGTCAAAAAAAAAAAATAAAAAATAAATAAACCCAACTAGCAGGTTGCTGTAGCAGGATTGGTCGCCAAAAATCGCCAAGTTACCATAATCCAAAGATTAACCCAACATTTTTTTTCCAACAATCTGCTAGCCGAATTACGCGTATGTTAGAACCTTTATGGAACAAAAGTGCTTAATCATGACGAAGATTAGGTGCGAAATCGGGAGAAAGTGCAGAATCGCTCACTGCTTGCCGCGTTTTTAAGAATTGCACATACACGGTATAATCCATGTACACGTCGACCTATTTTCACTTAAAAAAACATCCCAGAATTGCACAAAAATGGCATTGCGCACACTCTTGACTTTATCCATGTACACTGCTAAAGTCCTAACTAGTAACCTTTATCGCCTTACCAAAATGTCGCCAAATTACCTGTTACCATATTCCAAAGATTAGCCAAATGTTGAGTTAAAAAAAATGCCTTTACTTCGTGAAAACAAAATGGCGTCCAAAAAAAAAAATAGCAGGTTGCTGTAGCAGAGTTGGTCGCCAAAAAATCGCCAAGTTACCATAATCCATAATAGATTAAACCAAGTTAAAATTTTTAGATTAGAGGTGTATTTATATATTAAAATATGGTGAAATCTAGGCTCATGAACTTAATTTGTTCCTGAATGTCGTTTGTCATCTAAAACGTTTAAGAAACAAAACTTTTTCCTTTCCACAACAATTAATCTGAATTGATCCGTTAATTTTGCAGTAGTACTTAGTGTACAAAGTTCTAACAGAAAATCGATACAAATAATTAAATTTAAGGCAAGAAAATGTAAACATAATGCTGACCCTTAAAAGATGGGTGAAATTATAATTTATATTTCACTCTTATGAATAAGAATGAGTAAAAGAGATGAAGATATGTTATTGTTTGGACAAGCAATCCCCTTCCATAACTATTTTTCAGGGCATTTGTCTCTTAGTACTACTTAACTTTGCTTGAAAGTCATTGGGTCTCCATTGTACTGAATGTATGTGAATTAATGAAAGAAAAAAGTGATTGGTTGTCTACTTTTAAAATTTTTAAATGAAATGTGGAATTGTCACTTAAAATACTTATGCTTTAGTATTCATAAGCATTTTCAGTGACTGGCTGGTGAAATTACTTTGTCAGGGTGAGAGCATTACAGTCAAAAGTCGTTAATCCAGACTCTTCGGGACTTCGGCGATTCCGGATTATCGATTTTTCCGGATTATAGATCATCAGTTTAAATCTCGTAAGATGGCATGCAGAAATTCTAAAATTAAAAATATGAAACCGTAATTTATGAAATAAAGAACAATTATGATCTAAAGGGTATCAAAATTAACAAAAAAAAAAAAAAAAAGCTTAATATTTATTTGTTTACTTTATTAAACATTTCTTTCAATGTAAGTTGTTTAAGTTGCTTCGTTTTATGTGATAATACTTTCTCTTTAATTCTATAAACAGACATAATTCCCTGTTCAGTTACAAAGTTCCGCTGTTCAAGCCCCGTAATTGCTGTGCCGAGAATACCGACTAACTTGTCAATCGAAATTTTTTCGTTTTCACTAACCTTTCTGACACATTCTTCATGTCTTTATCCATTTTTTGCAGCAATTCCACTTTTTGTTTGATGGACATCGAAACATACTTTCGTTTTGTACGTTCCTTTGGGAGCTCCAGAATCGGAAATTCTATTTGACATAATCGAAAGTTCAAGTTTACTTTTATAAAATTGCTCTTACAGTCTGCAAAAAATAATAAGCCGGGTCCAATTCGAAGATTAAGGAACAACGCAATCATCAACATTAATTGAAATAGATAATTAGATAATTTTAGCTTATACCGTCCGTTATATGTAAAACGCGCACGCGAAAACGTATACTGCGTTTGCGCACACGCAAAAATCTTACGCGCACACTTAAACGCCTATGCGCATGTGTCAACGCGGCGCATGCGCAGAAAGTTTTTAGCTTTGAGGTCCGGATAATAGATCATTCCGGATTATGGGTGTCCGAATTAACGACTTTTGACTGTATATGAAATTTTGTACTTTATCTCTCTTAATTCCTGAACTAAATTAATTTCTTCCTTGAAAGTTGTTGCTTCTGAACTTCTATTCTAGTTCTTTCTTATTAGTTTATTTTTAAAAATCATATATCATTCGTTCATGTCTGCATTGTTATATTTGAAGCCCATGGTTTTGCTTAGATTTGATATCATAGATAGCAAAAAGATTCTCTCTCTGCCTTCTACATAGTCTGACCATGATTTCCTGCAAGCTGAATTCATAGTGTTGTAAGTCAGTTCTTGCCTAGTTAGGTGTAAAAGAGAGCATGATTTGTATTTGTAGCAACTTGGAGGCATAGAGTTTGTTTTAATTTAAAAAAAGAAAAAAAAATCAGCACATTTGAAAGTTATCAGACCTGTATGTTTTCTTTAATCTGATTTAAGCCTTTAGATAAAATCTTTTTGTATAATATTAATATGTTGTAGGTTTCTTATCATAATTTGAAGATCCTGCGAATAAATGCAAAATTTCCTGGCTGTGTTCACGACGCATTCATTTGGAGACAGAGTGCAGTTCTTAGATTCTTGACACTGCACGGAGGGTCAAACTATGGGCTTATAGATATGTATCCAAAATCTATATAGGTATGTATCCAAAATCTTACAATAAAATCATTTTGTCAAACATATTACTATTTTGAAAAATTAAATGAAGAACAAATGAGCATTTTTCAGAACGGAAAGAAACTGAATGTCAGTTATCAATACTTATAATCATAAAATAAAATTATTCAGTGCTCTTCTGTTATCGAGACCAGATTCAGAATTGTATGTAAATATGCATGTATGTGTTCATGTATATGTGTGTACACATATATGTACATACATATAATTCCTTAATCCAGTCCTGATAGCAGAAGAGTACCGATTTTTCAATCTATTAATTAATCTAAACTATAGCAAGTTTTGATTAATTTAGTCTGAATTTAGAATGTATTTGATATTGTTATGATATTTTTCTTTCAAAATATTGATTATGGATGGATTATTTATTCTTATAGAAGTAATAAATAAATACAATTTTTTGTGTGCTAGTATTTTTATACAGAATAGTATACGAAGTCTTTGATTATCAGTATCTACATGTTAGTGATACATAACAAAGATTTTATATTTGTTATTATTTAAAGTATGATGGTAATTTTAGTTCTTTAATAGTTTATTATTTTACCCATATCCTCGTTTTTCAGTAAGTAATAATTAAAACATTATTGGAATGCGATAGAAATAGCTTTCTAAATTCTATTAAATATGTAATATATTTAACTTTATATGCGTTTGGATAAATATGCAAGTTCAGAAATTGTGTATTCTTTATAAATGCAGACAATAATTTCATAGATTAGTGAATTATCTTCCATGCATCAAATTGCTGTACTTAACAGTTATGCATTTTTTCCTTGGGATTTATGAGTTTAAAATGATTTTGCATTGTAATGAGTGATATATTTTTTCTTCTTGAGATTTGATATTAGATTTCCCCACCTATATCTGGAATTTTTGTTTTCATTTATTTAATCTTTATTATTTCAGGTGATAAAGGTTATCCATTGGAACCTTGGCTTTTAACGCCATTCATGAATCCCTCTTCACACATAGAGGAAAATTATAATAAAAAACATGCACTAATGAGGAACTGTGTGGAGAGATGTAATGGTGTCCTGAAGTCAAGGTTTTGATGCCTATACTAGCACAAAGTATTGACATGCAGCCCAACACGGGCACTGCACATCATCAATGCATGTGCAGTGCTTCATATTATGTGCATTGAAAAGGGAATTCCATGTGAAACTGATGAGTTTTGCAATGATGATGATCAGGAGGAGGATATTGTAACAACTTCTACTACTCTAGCAGGTTCTCGTGCACTAAGAAACAGAGTTGCCTCACCAATGATTTAATTTCTTGTTCTTCCCTTTTTTGAATAAATATTTTTTGCTTTTACAATTTGTTTTTATGTGGTTGATATCATTATAAGATTACTTGTTAAATGTTAAAATTGTATTGTTTATTAATCATTTAACAAAATTCTCAGCTTTTGCTTTAATAATACCAAACTTCCATGGTTGATGGTAAAATATGTTAGTACATATTTCTCTAGTACTCTTATAAAACATTAGAATAAATTAAATATTCAAGTTGTATTAAGTTTTTAAAAACTACATAACAGCCTTTTTAATTCAAATTTACCGTTCAATATAAAAGGGGAAAAAAGTCTCAGTTGTTCCAACCTATTAATTTATCATACACCCGTAGAAAACTATAACCATAATAATTAATTACAGTCATGAATTAAAAGAATAAGTATAATGAATTATAAAAAATATATACAGTCAAAAGTCGTTAATCCGGACTCGTCGGGACTTCGGCGATTCCGGATTATCGATTTTTCCGGATTATGGATCATCAGTTTAAATCTGGTAAAATGGCATGCAGAAATTATAAAATTTAAAATATGAAACCGTAATTTTCGAAATAAAGAACAATTATGATCTAAAGGGTATCAAAATTTACAAAAAAAAAGCTTAATATTTATTTGTTTACTGTATTAAACATTTCTTTCAATGTAAGTTGTTTAAGTTGCTTCGTTTTTTATGTGATAATACATTCTCTTTAATTCTATAAACAGACATAATTTCTTGTTCAGTTACAAAGTTCCGCTGTTCAAGCCCCGTAATTGCTGTGCCGAGAATACCGACTAACTTGTCAATCGAAATTTTTTCGTTTTCAATAACCTCTGTCACTTTCTTCGCTATCCGAAGCGAATTATAATGACGAGGCATTTGATTTAAATCATATCAAAGAGGTAGTACATCGAGATGAAATACTACATTGAGTAAGCAATTATAAGCCAAATAAAATAAAAACATCTGCCCTTAAGATAAGGATAGTGCTGACAGATCAACTTCCAATTCATTGCACGCCGCCGCGGCGTTAAAGATAAACAAAGTTTAGATAAACAAACGTTAAAGTTTAGATAAACAAATGTTAAAGTTTAGATAAACAAAGGATATGCCTTTATCCAATTTTTGCAGCAATTCCACTTTTTGTTTAATGGACTAAAGATACTTTCGTATATGTAAAGGATATACAAACTTTCGCTTTGTATATCCTTTACATACTTTCGCTTTGTATATCCTTTACATATTAGTAAATATATATCGGAAATTCTATTTGACATAATCGAAAGTTCAAGCTTACTTTTATAAAATTGCTCTAACAGTCTGCAAAAAATAATAATCCGGATCCAATTCGAAGATTAAGGAGCAGCGCAATCTGCAACATTAACTGAAATAGATAATTAGATAATTTTAGCTTAGCTTATCCTGTCCGTTATACATTAAACGCTCATTCGTAAACGTATTTTGCTCACGCGCACACGCAAGTTCGCAGCGGTAAAGGTCTTACGCGAATGCGTCAGCGCGACGCATGCGCAGAAAGTTTGTAGCTGTGAGATCTGGATTATAGATCATTCCGGATTATAGGTGTCCGAATTAACGACTTTTGACTGTACATAAAAAAGATGAAAATTAAAATCATTTTTGTAAATGTTGTAATATGTTATTCAGTATTTGTGTTTGTTTCTTGGTCTCTTTGCTTTGTTTGTCCACAGCAATGACCAAGAGTTTTTTTGTTTAGTTGCTCTTGAAATAAAGATTAAATGTCTTCTAAACTTGTCATCTGGGATCTTTTTCTTTTCCCTAGTAGAAGTTAGAATATTAGAAATTAAATAATGTAATATAGCATACCAAATACAAAACATTATAAGCAACAAATTATGAGAAAATTTGAATTAATTGTATGCCAACAGTTAGACCACAAAGTAATATTTAGTTGATAGTAGGTAATGATATTTTTCAAAGTTGAATTTATGTATTCCGCCAAAGTAGCATAAGCACATAATGATAACCTTTTAATTATTATAATTTAATGTTGTTTCAAAATTCATTCTTTTTAAACTACTACAGCCAAGAAGACTGAATGCATTAAATTCTGCTAATTTAAAAAGCAGTTTGTGGCTTGAAAATTTTAGATGAAAAGTTGATTCTAAAGCAAACACGTTGGTTACCCCTTTTGAGGTGAAATAATTAATTTTGTAATATGGTAGATTAAGTTACAATTTGAAACCTGAAGAAGTTTGTTTCGGTGTATCAGTCTGGGAACTAATGAAACTACTGTCTCCATCCTCTAAAATTGTCTCAGGACCATGAATCTGTGGTGGAATACAGGTAACTGAATTCGTTAGTTGTACTTCATCCATAGGAATCAATTCAGTCCCCTGTAAAACAAACAGAAAAATGTCACATCCTTTGTTAATTGATACATAAACCATTTAGCATCAAAGCTATTTCAATATAATCAGGAACATATATAGTAATATTTTTATTCATAAATATGAACCAAAAACATAATACGAAAATACTTAAAAGGGGGAATTAATGAAATACTTATAGTGCAAAGTCCTTCCAAGTGTTAACTTCAGATGTTGTTAATTGTGTGTAAGAGAGCACTCACAACTATGGAAATTACATTAGTTTAAGATCGTAAAAATAAACTATGGTAAAATTATCGCATTCATGAAAAGTTTTTTTCATGGGGAAAAAAAATAATAATAATTTGCACAGTATTTGACTTAAAGCACTTTTGTTAAATATGTAATACTGTCACTTGTAATGCTAAACTAATCACAGTTTTCATTTTATTATGTGTAAGGTTTTTGTTATAGTACATCACTTGGTATAATGAAAGAATATTGTTGTGAATCAATATCTCTCATCAATCACTTTAAGTGAAAATACAGTTTCAAGGAAGTAGCATATTTTTTACTTCAAGGAGGATGGCATTATTATCTGAAAAAAAGATATGTAACTAATTTTCTCTTAAATGCATATTTGTGATGTACCTTTTGATATGAATGTCTGATAATAGTCTTATGTATACTGTGAAAATCACAACTGTATACTAATAATAAAAAGAAACTACTTTAGGGGGTTTCTTCAACTTTTTCATATTTAAGTTAGAATTTATTTAATACAAATTACTTAAGCACGTAGGGTAAACATTTCTAAATCGAAACTTACGGGAGCGTTTTACCGCGTACTTCATAACATCAAGTCCAGAGTAGGGATCTTAAAGATGGGTGGTAGCCATCTTAAAGAAAGTTATTATGGTTCTTAATGAACAGATACTTTTGCAAAATATTTTCATAATTGAAGTATAATGAAAATAGCAATGCATATTCATGCACTTATAATTACTTCATTAGGTATTTAAATAAAAATTGTTTCAAGAAGTTTCTGATAAATTACTGTGTCAGGAAAGCCACCTTCAAGAATACCATCGTCACCTGTTACAGTGATCCATTCCTGCCACATTTAACAAACACTCTCTCTTGCAATTTCGTAAGCTTTTCATATTTTGGAGACCTCTACCTATTATCTTCCTATCTCTATTGATAGCTGCTGCTTTGCTTCGAATGTTGCATTTCTGGTCATTCCAGCACTTTGAAAGAAATTAAATACATACGGTAAAAAGTTATAATCAGAGGGTATAAAATATTAGTAATTTCTCCTAACAAGTTGGTGAGTGATTTAAAACAATAAAAATCTATGCAACTGTTTAATTTATTTTACTTCTGCACATTGAAATCTCATATTTGTAATTTAATGTTAAGGAATATTTTTTTAAGCTCTCGCATGCTTTTATAAAAGACATATTTTCTAATAGTTCTTATAAACATATTTCTTAGTGTCACCAGGAAAGGATCGCTCGCCATAGTCAAAGCTGTAGAACATTTCCATCACTATCTATACGACAGAAAATTCCTGCTCCGCACCGATCATGCATCATTGACCCGGCTTTTAAATTTCAAGAATCCTGAGGGTCAAATAGCCAGGTTGATAGAGAGACTCCAGGAATGTGACATCACTATCCGTTATCGTAAGGGATCATCACACGGAAACGCCGACGCCCTGTCTAGAAGACCTTGCTAAGAAAGGTGCCGATATTGTTCCAGGGTCGAAACGAAATACGAGCTGCTGAGTCCGGTCGGACAACAAATTACGACATCAACATCGGCTGATCCAGACCCGTGGAGTGATGATGAAGTCAGGAAAGACCAGCTGGAAGACCGTGACATTAAACCCATAATTGATTTGATAGAGTCATCAAACAGAAAACCTACATGGCAGGACATTTCTATCTATAGTCCTACAAAAAAAAAAAAAAAAAAAAAATTCTGGGCACTCTGGGATTCACTGCACATTCGAAACGGCGTCTTATACCGGAAATTCGAATCGGATGGCAACTGATACTTCCAAGATCCCGGATTCCCGATGTCCTTAAAGAACTACATAACAGCCCTACAGGAGGTCACTTTGGAATAAGGAAGACCTCGCAGGGAGTTCGTGAGCGCTTTTACTGGAATAATGCAAAGGATACGTGCAAAAGTGGTGCCGATCTTGCGATGCCTGTGCAGGTCGGAAAGGACAGAAGCAAGCTGCAACGTTGCAACGTAGGGGGCTCTGTTTGAACGTGTCGCCTTTGACATCATAGGACCTCTGCCACAAACTGCTGATGGCAACAAATACATACATCGTTGTCATTGATTACTTCACCAAGTGGCCTGAAGCGTACCCTATTCCTGATCAAGAGGCTGTGACAATAGCTGAGGTGATGGTACAGCACTGGCTTTCCTGGTTCTGAGTGCTTCTTCAGTTACATTCCGATCAGGGAAGGAATTTTACGTCGGCAGTAATCAAAGAACTCTGCAAACTACTCGGCATTGACAAAACTCAAACGACGCCATTGCATCCCCAGTCGGATGGCATGGTAGAGAGGTTCAATCGAACCATCCTTAATAACCTCTCATTAGTGGTTTCCAGAAACCAACAGGACTGGGACAAGAAATTACCACTCTTTTTACTGGCTTACCGCAGTGCTGTCCACGAGACTACCGGCTATTCTCCATCACGGATGCTCTTCGGTCGTGACCTTCATCTGCCTTGTGATCTATTGTTTGGCCGCCCTCCGGATGCTCCTTCATCGTCTGAGGAATATATTCAAGATCTCCATGCCCGGTTTGAAGTGATGCACAACTTTGCACGAGAGCGAGTCAACTTGGTGACGGAGAAGACGAAGACCCGATACGACACAAGAGCTACTGAACATCAATTCCTCGAAGGAGACAAGGTGTGGTTGTGGAATCCGACTCGACGGAAAGGACTTTGTCTGAAATTATAGTCGCCTTGGGATGGTCCGTACACAGTCCTAAACAGGCTGAATGACGTCGTGGTTCGGATTCGTAAGTCTTCGAACTCTAAACCTAAAGTCGTTCATTACGACAGGTTAGCTCATTACTATGGCCATAGTACGTAATGTAAAATAATTGTAAATAGTATAAGACCATGGTCCTTTTTGTTTTTAAATGTGTATTTAGTATTTGATTTGTATTTGATATGTTTTATTTATTGCATTTATTATTCATGTTGTTTATTATTCTACTGTAATGCTTAATATTGCATTTATGCCACAGTTATAAGTTTGGCTTCCTGTCCAGGGATTGTACTGCCCGGGACGTGCAGTCCTTGGGAAGGGGGCAGTGTTACGGATTTGGTATTTAAATGACTTATGTTAGTTGAATTGTAAATTAAATGGTTTTATTTCCCGCGCAGTGCAGCGCGTGACGAATATTAAAAGAAAGCTAAGCCGGAAAATTGAAAATACAAGAGCGCGTGCATGTAACATTTAATAAATATCTTGTTTTGATTTCGAGAAAGTACTAGAAAATTCTCGCGCGCGATTTTAAAATCTTATAAAAGAAGGAAAACCTCTCAGTTCGTAGTTGTTAGTTAGTTTGTTGTTGTTTAAGAGTGTGTTTAGAAGACTGCTCTTGTTGACTGTAGCGAATTCGCGGATTAGCTTTCTTTTAGCTGTTTTGAATTAAGTTTTTTTTTAACGTTTGAGTAGCTAAAAGATAACTACTGTGAGATATTGTAATACTGCGTGAATATTTTAGGAAATTTAAGCATATTTGTTGTGATAATAATAAATTTTTGTTCATTTTTCATCGGACTTGTGCATTCATCTCGTAACGAACCCGTACGCACGCAACAATACATTAATACAATTAATTACTATGTATACATTTTTCTTGCCTTGGATGAAGCAAATTTATGAATTACTTTATGAAAGTCTATTATTTCAAATTTTTCTCTTTCCACATTTAAAAATTCTAGATGACTTAGGGGATCTTGCCCCATCGTTGACTGTAAATATGTCGAAATTTATTTTAATTTGCTGAACGAACGTTCATAGCTAGCATTTGATAATGAAATAGTATCTTTTATTTATTAGTATTAGGAGTATTTGAAGTACTACTCTTTGGTTTGGAAAAACATTTTCTTCATAGATCTGTAATGGAGTTTTAGATTCAGTTTCTTTTCTACTGCGGAATAACATCTTGCAGATATTCACTGCTCAAAACAATTAGGGGACATAGAGAGTTCAGTATTAAATAACCATATAATCGACAACTTTTTTAACAAAAGGAAATAGAAAAGATTATAAAGGAAAATTATAACGTTTACAAAGTTGGGAAAAGGCAAATTTAGTCTGTGACGTCTGCGTTTTAGATAAGGAGTAAGGAGCGACCTGAAGCATTCCTTTTTAGTAGGAGACTAAAAACAACTGATACGCATTTAATGTTTTGTAGCAGTGAATATACGATGTCTCAGCAAGATGGCTTAGTTGAATCGGTAGCCAGGAAGGCCATCAGTGGTTTACAGGAGGGTCAAACGCAATCCATCGTAGCGGAAGGGTTAGGAATTTCCCAAAATGTCATTTTCAGACTATGGAATCGGTTTTCGGAAACTGGATGTGTTTGAGAAATTCGGGACAAGTTCGTGTTATCGTTTTAAAATAAAAAACGGGAGTTATACGTGCATTTCGTAAAAAATAAAACTATATCTCCGTTTTAGAAAAATAAAGCGGTCGGAAAGAACGTTTTGTATGCGGAGATATTTGGTTGATGTACTGCAAACATTTTATTACACATTTTTTCAGACAAATCAAGAAAATAAGTAATTAATTATATTACAGTAATTATTAATTTTAAATATATTTTCCAGAAATCGATCGAAATAAAAACGGAAATTTTCTGGAAAATCATGTTTGGAGACCATTTGGCGCCCCTCTGCGAGCGGTGCCCGGGGCATCATACACCCCTTGCCCCCCTTCGCTACGCCACTGTTCATGTACCACGTTCTGGATGTAAACAAAAGTGCTACACTACTTTGGACTATCAAATTATTTTTAAGAATTGCGTTTCTTGCTTGTCAATAGCTGAATTTG
The DNA here is from genome assembly GCF_044657685.1 of Stegodyphus dumicola. NCBI lineage: Eukaryota > Metazoa > Arthropoda > Arachnida > Araneae > Eresidae > Stegodyphus > Stegodyphus dumicola. Next base: position 151,089,332 of record NC_140778.1, read on the forward strand.
GTACTCAGTTGTAGGGATGTATACAGTCAAAAGTCGTTAATTCGGACACCTATAATCCGGACCTCAAAGCTAAAAACTTTCTGCGCATGCACCGCGTTGATACATGCGCATAGGCGTTTACGCGTGCGCGTAAGACCTTTACGACTGCGCATATGCGTGTGCGCAAGTGCAGAATTCGTTTTCGCGTGCGCGTTTAATGTATAACGGACGGTATAAGCTAAAATTATCTAATTATCTATTTCAGTTAATGTTGATGATTGCGTTGTTCCTTAATCTTCGAACTGGATCCGGCTTATTACTTTTTTCAGATTGTAAGAGCAATTTTATAAAAGTAAACTTGAACTTTCGATTATGTCAAATAGAATTTCCAATGCTGGATCTCCCAAAGGATCTGCAAAACGAAAGTATGTTTCGATGTCCATCAAACAAAAAGTGGAATTGCTGCAAAAAATGGTGCTACTTTGGTAGAAGGTTGCACGGATTTTTGGCGATTTACGTTGGCGCAATTGTTGGCGCGATTTCTACAAACGTCAGCCATCTTGAAAAACGCTGTTTTTACGCATAGTAAAGTATTCAAAACTTAAAAAAAAAATAAATATCGTTAGAAATAATGGATTAATTTCTTTGTTGAAAATGTCGTTTTTTAAGATGGCAGGAAAGTGTAAATAAATACATTTACTATGAGTATAAAATACTAAAGTAAGGTTATTATTACTTTCATATAGCAAAGAAGAGAATAAAAACACCGCTATAAAAACGTGCCTTCGTTTAATTAGATTAAAATATTACTGAAATTGAATATCGAAATAAGAAACATCATCCAACATTTAAAAGAATTAGAATATTATTAATTTTAAATACTTTAAAATACGTTATATAGAATATAATATATATATATATATATATATATTATATAGAATAAATACATTTACTACGAGTATAAAATACTAAAGAAAGGTTAAATTATTACTTTCATATAGCATAGAAATAGAATAAAAATACCACTATAAAAACATTGCGCCAACGTTTAATTGGATTAAAATATTACGTAAATTGAATATCGAATTAAAAACCATCATACCAACGTTTAAAAGAATTAAAATATTACTTAAATTAAATACTTTAAAATAAGTAAATAAGAACGCTTCGTATACTAGAGCTAAAATGACAGCAATTAGTTTATTGTCGGTAAAAAAGGAGGAATGTCTTGTAATTTTCTTACCGTTACAGCGGTTATTTCTTCCAACATGACCACACGGACAACTTCCAACACGGCCGTCTCAGAATCGGCTCTTCTAACGGTCTTCATCTGTGATCTACATTTTCGCACTTCATTGAAGAAACAATTAGCGACGTTTCCTCCAAAAATTTAAAATAAATTTCCTCTGACCCTTGTAAGAATTTTTAAATAAATCTTTGATTAGGAAATCCAGGCTGGCGAAAATAAGGTCTCAAAGGACAATTTTTTGATTCCGAAACCAAAAATTCTTGGTACTTATCAAAAACAACATTCATCTTTGAAGGAGACATTTTTGAAGGAATTCGAAGATATGAATTAAATTTTAAAATGGCGCGGTAATGCACAAATTTTCAGCAACCTATCAGGGAGTTGATTACAGCTCATTAATGCACAAATATTCTATAACCAATCAGAGAGCTGATTACATCACGCCTAGAATTAAAATTATTTAAATAATCATACATAATAAAATCATTTTAAAAACGAAATGCAAAATTAAATTGTATTTTAATATTTAACAGCCGTAAATAATGTTTAAAACATTAGATTAAATTTATAGATATTAAAACCAATTACTTTTAAAGTAAGGTGACGTCACTGATTACATCATCCACAGCATAAAATTTCATAAAATATGATAAAGAATAAAATTTTTATTTCAAATAAAAATGCAAAATTAAATTGATTTTTAATATTTAGAAGCCATAAATAATATTTAAAACACGGAATTTATGCATAATAACACGCATTATTTTTTAAATAAAATGTCAACAAAGTATCGGTTACCATAAATAACTTATCCAGCAATGGGTTTACCATAAGTCGTATTACTCGCCAAAAGAAAAATTGCCAAAAACTCGCCAAAATCCGTGCAACCGTCTACCAAAGTAGCACCCAAAAAATGGATAAAGACATGAAGAAGGTGACAGAGAGGTTAGTGAAAACGAAAAAATTTTGATTGACAAGTTAGTCGGTATTCTCGGCACAGCAATTACGTGACTTGAACAGCGGAACTTTGTAACTAAACAAGAAATTATGTCTGTTTATAGAATTAAAGAGAAAGAATTATCACATAAAACGAAGCAACTTAAACAACTTGCATTGAAAGAAATGTTTAATAAAGTAAACAAATAAATATTAAGCTTTTTTTTTTTTTTTAAATTTTGATACCCTTTAGATCATAATTGTTCTTTATTTCATAAATTACGGTTTCACATTTTTAATTTTAGAATTTCTGCATGCCATCTTACGAGATTTAAACTGATGATCTATAATCCGGAAAAATCGATAATCCGGAATCGCCGAAGTCCCGACGAGTACGAATTAACGACTTTTGACTGTATTTATTTTAACTAATAATTTAAAGTTTTGTTTGAAACTTTCCTATAAGTTTTCATTCCCTTAATTGTCAGTGCCATAATAGTTAAATGTTGTAGCGCGCGTGAATGAATGCAAATTTTCTTTTTGGCTCTAGCTGCCGTCTCTGCCACAGGGTACGTTTGTTTATTGCTGGTTCAAGTGGCTGAATTGCATTGCTTTGCTGCCACTAGTTTAGAAGGGGGTTGAAATTAAGGGATCTCGCTCAGCCATGTAGGCTAGTTTATCACTTGGTTAATATTTCACCTTTTAATTTCAATTATCTGACTTTCAGTTACCGCCCAAGTAGAGGGAAAATTTGTTAGGATCGAGTTGGCGCATTGTAAATTTTAAAGAGTTAATAAAGGGTACGTGAATCCATCTCCTTGTAGTTTCCTGTCATTCCAGTATACAGATAGAAGTAACCCACCTAGACTCTACACTGTAACAGAAAGATTAAGCATGAAAGTTTAATATCTTACACTTATTGAATGGCAGCGTACTGGTGCGTCGGAACAACAAGTATTCTATTTGAGGCGGTGGTAACAAATTACTTTCGAATAGCCGAATTTGTGGATTAGAATAGAAAGATTTTACACTTTTCGAATGGCGACAGTCTGGCACGCTGGAGATAAAAATATTTTTTTTTTCATTGTCTCACTTTCTGATTGTTGAGTTTGTTAAGCAAAAATTCATTAAATTTGTAAAAAATAGATTCGTTAAATTTGTAAATCAAAAACAGATTCAGAATTCAAAATTTCGGGCTTCGAAATGATTATGTTAGAGGGGAGGATTACGTGTATTAAAAATTCGTTTTTTCACTGTGGGAGGAACATAAATGCATAGATATATACAAATATTTCACTATTTATTTAAAAAAAAAAGTAATACATCGTGATAACATTTGCTGGCAACAATTTGAAAAGCGATTTGGAAAAAAAGTGCGTTTCGAGATCAATAGCACCTCTGGTGCTAAAACAATTCTAGCCTCATAGCTGCTTTTAGATAGAGCATTCAGACGCTATGCAGTTTGGGATCACTTCCTTAGCAAATACCGTATTTATGAAAGTAAAGGCCTCTTATTAGACCTCAGACTTCATAATGAGTGCCATTCGATCTCATCTCCGCCATTTGATTAGATTCGTGGCCGTTTTCTAAGTTTTTCTAATTGTTTCATGCGATTTTTAAAAGGTCGTTACGAATAAAATAAAGTAAAAAAAAAAAACTTGAACTATAGGAATTGTTTCAGTTCAGTTCTGTGATCTCTTCTTTAACAGAATCAGCCTCGTTTTGCTATCATAAGTCTAGAGCTAAGTTTTAACTTCTTTCCAAGCTTCGACGATGAAGTTATAGTTTTAAAAATTTTTAATTCCTTCCCCAAAATCTCTGCTCTCTTTTTTTTAAAGTCTAAAGGGATTTTGTCCCTGAAGGATTATTGTTTTCGTTTCGCGATTTTGTGTCGGAACACTATAAACGACGTATCACTTTTCCGATCGTTGCAACCAAATACTATCGCCCTGTGTTATAGTTGAAGAAATTAAATAATGAAGAATCTGCATAAATGTATGTATGTTTATCTCACTGGGATAAAACAATGGTACCTAGAGCTATCCAATTTTGAATGACGTAATCCTACTGCGAATATGGGTCTCTGAAAGCCCAAATTTGAAATTCGGAATTTGTTTTATTATCGATTTTGTATTTTGAAAACCTTTAACGATTTTTTGATTAATAAACTCAACGACTTAAAAGCGAGCAATGGCAACACTCCACGGGAGGGGAACTTTTCATTTCCAGGGCGCGGAACTGTGTATCGGAAATTTTAAAGATATGATTCTAAAGATTCATTTTAAAATTATTTTGCGACATTGTTGTTGAACTGAATTTTATGGTTAAGTGCAAAGAACATGATGTTTAATAAATAAATGTAACACACAAAACGTTAAAAAAACGCCCTTTTGGACGTAATTTAAAATTTGAAACCTTTCAGATTTTTTTATTGTATTTTTATGTTTCCTGACTACCCACTCAGAAGAAACCTATAACTTTGGCTTAAGAAAAAGTTCTACATAGCTTTTTTACTCTTTTGAATTGTTTATTTTACGAACAATTTCTCACGCAGTTTTTTGCATTTTACACGCAAAAAAAAGTTAATTTTCAACAAGTCAAAATTTTCTTTAATTATCTATTAAATAAAAGCAGAAAACCATATATTATTGCTATTATTATTATTATTTTTTTTTTATTTTCCGCAAATACGGGTACAGAAGTTTTGGCTGAATTTTTATAATGCAGCATATTTTACAATGACAAAGCACACTAGAATTTAAAAGGCATAGAAAGATTATGATAGTACCTACAGTGTTCACAATTTCCTATAATCCTATATGCAGATAATAATATTAAATTACAATTTATGAGTGATGTTTTCTTATTACAGAAACAGGTCAAAAATATGTAAACATGTAACAGAATTCACCTTCCTACTATATATTTAATAGCGTTAGCAAGTGAATACACTTTTACTTGATACGTTCTCTTTAACCTAATGAGCATCTGTTCAGAACTTAAATACGATATCTAATAAGTAAATATTTTTACTCCAGGATACCATAGCTTGTTCAGTTTACAAATGTTCTTAATATATCCCCCCCCATATTGCTAGTTGATGTGTATGCATATAATGTGTTACGTTTTTTGGGAGAACGATTACTACTACCTCATAACATCCTAGCTCAATGGTGGCGAATCTTTTTGGGGCCCCGTGCCCATAATCGTTTTTTTTTGGAGGGGGAGGGATGCCGCCTGCCCAAAATCTCTTTGATTAAATCCCCATCGGAGAGCGGTTTACCATGTTTTGCCAAGCACAGTGAAATTTGAAAGCGCTGGCCGTTGTTAGATGGTTTGTTTTAGAAAGATAATTGCAAAAACCAACTTCTGGTAATTATAATTCCTCAATTTCGTGAAAACGTTTACGGTTCAGCTTCACCAAGTTCGGCAACAATCTTGTGGTTGGTGTTAAAGTGCCGTCTGACACTAGATGTGCGACACACAACACTTTCCTCGCACAGAATGCTTTCCTATTGTGTTCAATAACTCCAAGTGATTATGTCCAGGTCTCTTGAAATTATCTTCCACTATCAATATTTAATTTTGCCTTTTTTGCTGAGTCATTTGTGAAAGTTCAAGACCTGAAGTCTAGAAAAGCACAAAATATAAAAATGAAGCAGTAAATATAAATCGATCATATACTAAAAACGGGTTGCTAAATTTCTAACTTTATATTTTATATGTTCCTTTTCGATTTTATTGGGCTTATTTTGGCTGAGCGCATGTGAATAAACTTGCTTTCCCTACTGAGCTTTCGTGTTTTGCCATATTATCAAATTGCATGATTTTACATTACATTTGTACATTCCGTTTAAGATATTAAATTAGAATTATTCATAAGTTACCTTAAAATGCTTAGATCTGAAAATTTAACAACGAAATTAGTAACAATGAAAGTATTAAAACTTACCTCGTTTAGCAAACATTGGCTGCTTCAACTTTGGCATATTCTTTGCCATGTAATAGTAATATGATTGGCCCAAACAATTGAAGCCTCATAAATTGGGAAAATAAATATGCATATCATTTCTATGGCGATATATGATAATCTTATATCTAGGCTTGGCCCCTATGCCAGTGGCATTATGCGATAAGTAAGTAAGTAAAACGTCCAAGAACAGACTGAAACATATTTGATACTGCGATATACTGTATTGTACTGGGTTTCTATTGCCGGAGCAATACTTCCCCGTCATGCAAGGAGTTCCATGAGGAATCTGGTATTAGAAAATTCCTGATTGAGTTTCCTCTGAGGGAAGAAATAACAAGGAGAAAAGGGGATTACGGCAGAATTTTTCGCCTGGGCTCAGGAGCTGACGCGAGCTATTTGCAACACTGGTGCAACCAAGAACAAGTAATTACTCCAAAGTCCGTAAGATGCTCGTAGCCTGCTGGCACTTCACTGTGATTGGTCGGAATCCTGATTGGAATCATTGTCAGAAGACGTGATGTGGAAAGATGCACACGGAGCGTCAGCACGGAGTACTGACGAGTAACACTTATTTATTGGCTTGCCTAATTGAGTGTGCAGCATAAGGTCGGATGAGCAAATCGTCCGGGATGATTTCATTGCTCAGAATATACTCAAAGTTAGCTGTACTGTTGGTCTTTGCTTTCCTGAAAAAGTTTCCATTTATCTTGGATAAGTAGTCTTTGATATAATAAATATGAAGGTTGCGATGTAAATCTTCATTTCTAATATAGTATGGGGCGTTCGTTATGGTTCTCAGGATCTTATTTTGCAGAACTTGCAGCCGGTGAATTTCACTTGCCTTAGCACTTGCCCAGGCCGAGGATGCATATGTGATAACAGGCCTGACAATTGCAGTGTAAAACCTTCTTTTGCGTACAAGCTTTAATCCAGAGTCCTTAGAAAGTAGTGGGTAAAGCTTTTTCACAATGCCGTATGCTTTTCCACACACACTGTTTAGGTGTGCATTCCAGGTAAACGATCGATTTAAAATGACTCCTAGGTATTTTGCCGTACTTACAGTAGGAACTGTTTTCCCGAAGAGCGTAGCATTACAGGTGAGGGGTCTGTGGTCTTGAATTTTCTGATAACTAAAACTTTTGACTTCTCCGGGTTGATCTCAATTTTCCATCTTTGACACCATGCTTCAATAGAAACATATTTAAATTGCATAGTATCATTTTATTGTGATTATTGATTAGGGGAAGTAATATTTTAGTCGCGTGCCGACTGTGGCACGCGTGCCATAGTTTCGCCATCACTGTCAAAGCCTAAAATCTTAGCCAATGCCATCTTAGCCAAAGATTCGCCATTAAAGGGCTCAGCGCATGCGCAAGAATTCTACAGGCAAAACCCAAGGAGGTTCTTTGCCAGTCGATTTTTCCGTGACGTCAAAATTTAAAAATATTGGGTTTGGAAATACGCAATACCGACTCTACCTAGACCAACTAACTACGACTATACTACGACATCTAAGTCAAAGAATCTCTAAGGTCTCCTTAACAGACTTTTTGTCTAAGTAGAGCTGGTGCATACGGAGAAGTAAGACAAGAGCATATTACTTCGGGCATAGAAGAAATACTATGATAAAAGCAGTTCCAAATAATTTTAGAAAATTCTTTCTCGAATAACTGGAAAATTTAGAGTTGAATTAATATTCCCTTTTATAACTCATTGAAATTATTAATGTATTCAATTAAGAAAAGATCTGAAGTTTTTGCTTATTTTGAGACTGGCAACCGTCGTTTTGGGTTATTACATGTGTTTTGGTTGCAATAAGTGATAATTATTTATCTCTCTTTTTTTTTTTTTTTAAAATATATAACATAAAAATGTCTTTTCTGATGCGCAAAAGAGTCTTTTTAAATCTGCACAAATGTAGAATTTTTATGAAAAATTTTAGGAATGAAAATTCATATCTTTTAAATCGCTGTTGTAGGAGAAATGTGGTTGTCTCTCAACAATTGTAATTTTTTTTTCCTTTTCCAGATGAATTTTATATATGTTTTCAGGAGAAAAGTTTTACTATGATATTATTTTATTAATTCCACGAGTTTAAAATATTTATTTTTTGTAATATGACAGGTGTTTAGCTACAGTTGCCCATCAGCATAAATTAAACGAAGATTTGCCGGCAATCAAAAGCGGGAATATCAACGATGCTTCTATTATAAAAGAAATTGATAAAGATCTATCAAATATAGATTGGACTATCAGACGTTCAGGTCGTATAAATAGAAGGACGGTAGAATCAGTGTTTTTAAAGATGAAAAATGCCGGTAAGATAAAGACATTTTTTTAAAGTTTTAATGTTGCTTTTTAAGAGTACAATATAGAACTGCATTTTGATACTCCTGATTTATGTATTTACGTTACTTGATGAAATAATTTCTTTGTATTAGTAAAATCCGAATTTTAGTTAGAAAATTTAATAAAGGTTGGAGCAGATATTTGATTATGCTTAAGCATTCAAGATCCTCAGGAAGAATAATTTTATTTAGAATTTTCTGAAGAAGTTTGGGCTTTCTGAAGAAGGCTCTAGTTTGGGGAAACTACATGAAACCATCATGTGTTAAGTGTTTATTTAATTATTAGGAATAGAACTCTGGGTGATATCTGCAGTTCCAGCTATTTATGTAAGATGGTTCTAAACCTGCTTATCATGTGCATGCAAACATATAAATTTTAAATATCCATTAGTGACAGTATTTACTTAGTGAATTAAACATGAAATTAATCATTTTAATGCATTTCGTGTGTCTGAAGTGATTTCATAAATACAACAAACGAGACAAATATATCCTTAAGGGTAGATTAGATTATTTAAATGCGTCAAAGCTCATGGGAATAATTAATTAATAATAACAGGAATTTTCAAAACCTTCATTTGCGTATATACACAATTTGCTTAAAAGAGCTCAATGACTTCTGTGAATTTGTTGAAATCAGTTATCAAAAACTTTCCCCCGGTAGGATGACTAGCTTTGGGTAACTTTATTTCCAGCAGTTGAAGAAGTTATTATATTATTTCCTGCTCTGAAGACTCATTTCTGTGTCGACCTACAAAATCAAAATTTGTTTCTATTTTGTTAAGATTATTTGTTTTGCTAACGAAGTGTCAAAACTATAGGTAGCTTCTCATTTTAACAAGCATGTTTGACATAATAAAATTTGTGCCACAGCTGGAAAAAATTCTATTTTAAAAGTCAGTAGCCTGCTAGTTTCAGCACTGAACTCTCTGAAAACCATTTAGGGATTAAAATTTTGGCCCTATAACATTCAGTAGAAAAAAGGAAGAAATCACTTGATTTTTGATTAACAAACTCAATGATTTAAAAGCAAGCAATGGCAACACTGTATGGGGGAAAAGAAAAATGGGTAAAAGTAATATTTTAAAGTACCCCTTAGCGATTTTTGGCGGTGCATGGATATCAAGTTTGTGCAATTCTTTGACTTGTTATTTTGGTTTGCGTAGGCACCAAAAATCGCCGCTACACAAAGCCAAAATAACAAGACAAAGAATTGCACAAACTTGGTATCCATATACACATCGACCTATTTTCACTTAAAAAAATCCTAGAATTGCAGAAAAAGGGAATTTTGCACTGCCTTGACTTTATCCATGTACACATCAACCTATTTTCACTTAAAAAAACGTCAGAGAATTGCAGAAACTAGGCTTTGCGCACTCCCTTGACTTTGTTCATGTACACATCAAACTATATTCATTTAAAAGGTCAAAGGAGCAGCCAACAAAAAATATATAATTTAAATAAACTACATTTTAAATCAAAGAATGAAATAGCATAAAAAAGGAAATTCATCTTAGCACTACACAAAGGAAATATCCACTTACCTTATTTATGAATTTACACATCTTCAGTCAAATAAAATTTCTTAACAGCATCCCAACACTTCCTAAAATTATTTGAACTAAATCTGTATACTGGTGTCACCACATAAATTCACAAAAATAATAGTAAAAAATATTCCCGTGTGAAAATTTCCGATATTCAACCATATGCATTTCCTTCCTCCAAACAGGATACTTAATAATGGCTACTAAGTAAACCTTAATTTACACACCAGTCAATTAATGCCTTTTTTCCCTTTCGTTGCAAATCCTACAGAAACTTCAAATTAATCTTATCACATTCAGCCAATTTATCATGTAAACCACAAATAACAACGTACTTATCTAACATACACAAGCCCTTACCCAAAATCCGACACGCACTTCCAAAATTTTTTCCCATGATTCAAATTCACCGTAACCAATTATGTTATGATGGGGTTTCCATAGCATTCAACTACTTAGGTTGTCGTAAATGAGACAACAATTTGGCGATAAATGAAACAACTTCCCAATAATACAAGGTGTACCCTAAAGTCAACTCTAACCAAACATTTTTATCTCCAGCGTGAGACTGTATATTGGAAATTCTAAAGATATGCTCATTTAAAAATTATTTTGTGATATTGCTGTTGAACTGAATTTTATGGTTTAACTGCGAAGAACATGATATTTAATAAATAAAGGTATCACACAAAATGTTAAAAAAAGCCCCTTTGGGCATAATGTAAAATCTGAAAGCTTTTAGATTTTTATAGTTATTTTTTATTATTTATTTTATTTATTTTCCTGTTTCTTCATGACTGCCTTCCACAGGGCACCGGCACTTCTGATTTTAGAAATTAAGCCCTGATTATAATGAGATATAATATGAAACGGTTGATCTTTACATTATGGTAACTTGGCGATTTTTTGGCGAAAATTTGCTGACCAACTCTCCTACAGCAACCCTCATTTTTTTTTCCCCGCCGCCATTTTGTCTTCACGAAATAAACACATGTTTCTTTTCTTTTTATCTCCTGAACACTTCTTCCAACAATCTATTAGCCGAATTACACTTATGCTAGAAATTTTATCAAACAAAACTGCTTAATCATGACAAATATTCACTGCAAATTTAGGAAAAACTGCACAATACCATTCTGCTTACACATTTTTCAAAATAACACATACACATAAACCATGTACACGCCGACTTATTTTTACTTAAAAAAACATCCCAGAATTGCACAAAAATGGCATTGCGCACACTCTTCACTATATCCATGTACACTGCTTTTTTCTCATAAATTACAAAAATTTCACGAAAATACATGACAATTTTCTCAATCTTTAAACCCGGTAAAAAGAACATATATGAAATTACCTGATCGCGAAAAAGTATTTACCCTTTACAAATATGAACATTTCCACATATAAAATAAATAAAATATCCAAAAACTTTTACCTCTAAATCATCTATTACATTATACACGTCACCAACGAATTCATACCGCAAGCATTACAAATACTTAGTATCAAATATTTAAATTATTTCCATGCACGTTTATTTCAACTTAAACGTATACCAAATTCCTACAAGCATAAAATTCACAAAATAACTATCATTTCATTAAAATATCACTAAACCATGTACACGTCGACTTATTTTTACTTAAAAAAACATCCCAGAATTGCACAAAAATGGCATTGCGCACACTCTTCACTATATCCATGTACACTGCTTTTTTCTCATAAATTAAAAAAATTTCACGAAAATACATGACAATTTTCTCAAGCTTTAAACCCGGTAAAAAGAACATATATGAAATTACATGATCGCGAAAAAGTATTTACCCTTTACAAATATCAACATTTCCACATATAAAATAAATAGAATATCCAAAAAGTTTTACCTCTAAATCATCTATTACATTATACACGTCACCAACGAATTCATACCTCAAGCATTACAAATACTTAATATCAAATATTTAAATTATTTCCATGCACGTTTATTTCAACTTAAACGTATACCAAATTCCTACAAACATAAAATTCACAAAATAACTATCATTTCATTATCATAATGAAATTCAAAAACACTACTTAAAATATAAATGAGCACATACATTAAATTAATAAAAATTACCTTACAATCCTAATTACTTTAAACTAAATCATTGCTAATAACAATTTTCCCAATAATACCAAATTCCTTTCCACCTTACATTTACAACAATGCATAAAAATAATATCCTCAAATAATTAAAAATACTAACTTACCTAATCTTCTTCAGAATCTTGATTACGTGGCGGATACACTTTTCTTACTTCTGTTTCAGAATCTTTAAAATCATACTTATCTTTCAAAGCAAGATACCAGGTAAAATAAATAACATAATAAAACATCTTTATTTCTCTCTCGCACAACCTTAAAAAACATTTATTACTATCCTTTTCAATACCACTAAATACCCATTTCGAATTCACTTTAGTTACGGCCATGGGATCCAAAAATTCACAAACACTATTTCACACAACACAGAATAAAGCCAAATACAAAATTGCCAGATTTTTTCCCGATTAAAGAACAGTAATTCGACCATTAATATCTCATAACATATCCCATGATCTCTCATTTCCCTCACACAAAATAATGCGTAATCAGAACTGAATACTACTCACATTCTTAACAAAGTCTAACTAACCTAATCTTCTTCCGAATCTTCCTTACATGGTGGATACACTTTTATTATGGATTCAATAAAATTACTGAACGATTTTTTTTCCGAATTTGATAGAATTTAATAAAAAAAAATTTCTCTTTATCACATCTACAATTCACTTTAGACAGCACCATACAATCCCAAAATTATTCAACCCTACTTCACACAACACACAATGAAGCTTAATACAAAATAATATACATCCACAGATACTTGTCCAAATTCCCCCCCTTTTCCGATTAAAAAACCATAATTCGTCCATTAATATCACATGACATATCCCATGATCTCTCATTTCCCCCACACAAAATAATGCGTAATCGGAACTGAGTACTGCTCACATTATTACCAAAGTCCCAGGTAGTAACCTTTATCGCCTCCAAAATGTCGCCAAACTACCAGTTACCATATTGTAAAGATCAACCTATGAAACATATAACAAGTGAAGAATTTTAGAAATAGTCGTTGCAGAAACATAATGCTGTTTTTCTGTAAGGAATTGTTGCTACTATAAACAAGTATCATTCTTCCAGTCTAGTAAAAAACATGCATTCATCACTAGCCCAATTATAACTTAGCTGTTTTAAAAATTCAATAGTAAATAGGGTCTTTCTTTTTTATGAAAAGAAGAATCAATCTTCATCACTAGCTCAATTGTAATGTAAGCTATTTTAAAAATTTAAAAGTAAATAGGGTCTTTCTTTTTTATGAAAAGTCCATTTGAAAGACTGTTTTGTGCTTTATCTGCCTAAGGGAAAAAATGCTTGGTGAAAGCATTGGTAAAAGTAATTTATGGGTACCTCTTGGTGAAACTTAGCGATTTTTAGCAGTACATGGATACCGAGTTTGTGCAATACTTTGCTTTATTATTTTGGCTTGTGTAGCGGCGATTTCTGTGGCAAAAATCGCTGCTACACAAAGCCAAAATAACAAGACAAAGAATTGCACAAACTCGGTATCCATGTACACATTAACCTATTTTCACTTAAAAAAAATCTGAGAATTGCACAAAAATGGCATTGGGCATTCTCTTGACTATGGACCTATTTTCAGTTAAAAAAACATCAGAGAATTGCACAAAACCCTTGGTCTTTGCACACTCCCTTGACTTTGTCCATGTACACATTAAACTGTATATACTTAAAAAGTCAAAGGAGCTGCCAACAAAAAAATATATAATCTGAATAAACTACATTTTAAATGAAACAATGAAATAACAAAAAAGAAAGTTCATCTTTGCACTACACAAAGGAAATATCCACTTACTTTATTTACGAATTAACACGTCTTGAGTCAAAGAAAATTCCTTAACATCATCCAAAAACTTCCTAAAATTGTCTGAACAAGAATCTGTATACTGGCGTCGCCACATAAATTCACAAAATAAGAGTAAAAAATATTCTCCGTAACGTCATTTCAACCATATGCATTTCCTTCCTACAAACAGGACACCTAATAATGGCTATTAAGTAAACCTCCATTTACACACCAGTCAAGTAATGCTCTTTTCCCTTTTCTTTCCAAATCCTACAGAAACTTCAAATTTATCTTATCACATTTGGCCATTTTACTGTCTAAACCACAAAACAAGCAATATACTTCCTAACCAACTAGGCGATAAATAAAACAACAACTTCGTGATAATATAAGGGGTACCCTTCTCTCTAATCTAACCAAATGCTTTTGTGGATTATTTTCTAAGGTAAATTAGATCATATTCACATTACACATGGGGAAAATATGAGAACTAATCATGCAGTCGTGTCAGTTTATTTGTACTGAAGTCCAGATGTAATTACCAATATTCATCAATCTTAAAAGCTCACCAACTGGTGAGGCATATCTGTGAAGGAATCATTGCAGCTTGGAACAGGACCTGCATTAGGAATTTTGTTGCTCATTGCAATCTCAGTGAGTCCTAAAATTCTGCTGCCTTGGTAAATTCTAAAAATTTTGCCATTCCTAAGTTATGTTGTTTGCTGCTTCACTAAAATTCTGAAAATTTGCCGCTTTAAACTTCTGCCACCTGTTACAGCTCAAATGTTTCCTTAATGCACTAATGTATCTTTAATAGATTTTATATGCTACATTAATAGCTATATTAAATTGTAAATAACCACAGAAGTATACAAAGGTGGGAGTTCGTTCCAAGGTCCCTTTCCAGAAGATACTGTTTTGATCACTTGTAAAAATAGAGAACAAAATGGAAATTATTATGAAGCAGGATACAGTAAAATCTTGACGAATATCGACTTGTGGAACAAGATTTTGTGTATATGTATTATCTTAATTGTCTCCATTTAATTTGTGTATCACGAGATCCTCAATTATATGAGATATGCTGCTGAACATCGCCCTCATTGTGATGATTCTCTTTTAATGACTGGTTTCAAAATTAATTCTGTAACTCTCTAATCATGATGGACATAAAGTTATATGTGGAAGGATGGTTTTTCAATTCATTACACATGAAAATTTTTGCCAGATTCTAATGCATCCAATTTTCAATTGGATGTGTGTTGGAAGAAAAAGAGTCAAGGTACGAAGTTAAAGGGATGATTTTAAATTATAATCAAGAAAATACTATTTATTCATGACATTTTGGGAAACTTTGAAACTTCTGAGATAACTCATAATTCTGAAAGGGTCAAAGAAATCAGATAATGTTTAGAACAGCAAAACCTGAGCTTTAAAGTTGTCCTAATTCTCCAGGATATGGAGCTAAGTCCTCACAAC
The DNA here is from genome assembly GCF_044657685.1 of Stegodyphus dumicola. NCBI lineage: Eukaryota > Metazoa > Arthropoda > Arachnida > Araneae > Eresidae > Stegodyphus > Stegodyphus dumicola. Next base: position 151,104,805 of record NC_140778.1, read on the forward strand.
TTTGCATTCAAATGTAGAGTTTTTACTACTTCTACTGAACATCACTTTCTTAATCCAACCAGTGGATCAAAGAATGAAAAATATTCCAAATTTGTTATGTCAGAATATTTACATCTCTACGAAAAAAGTGCTAGATGAAGGAAAGTACATCATACTAATAACATTTTGGAAGCAATTCAACGTAAGACACTGCTTGCAAATGATTAAATTTGTGTGGGAATAGTGAATTCATCAACAATAAATACTTGCTGGCATCAGCTCTGGTCAGAAGCTGTCAACTATTTTAAAGGATTTCAATTGATTGAAAATAAAGCCACTTAAATCATACAAATTGCAAAAGCAATAGGCTGTGAAAGATTTCCAGGTGTGGAAGCAGTGGAGTAGTGAGCATAACTGACGCTCGGGGGGCAAAATACCTTTTTGGTGCCCCCCTTCACCAAAAAAAGAAACACAGTTATATGATGAAAATCTTGTTTAGAAAACATTTGGCACCCCTCTGCGACAAAACATTAGCATATGGTGAATGCAGCAATTGTGAAGAAGATGAAGATCCTTTAACATACAAGGAGTTTAACAAATTATTAAAAAAAAGGTACAGGAACTGACTGATTTTGTAATGGAGATTGACCTCAATAAAAAAAGAAGAGGACACTTTTTGAGATGCATTCAAAAGTTTGAACTCCTTACTGAAAAACGTTAATGAGTTGCATCATACATTCTCTCAAGCAAACGTCACCAGCTCTTTAAAAATAATCTTATTATGTACCTATTTATTAAGCAGTAATAGAAATCCTTTTCAGTAACATTTGTTGTATTTTTGCCTTTAATTACAATAATATTTAGATTTGATAAATTATACATGCTTTCTTAATTATACCTACCCCTTTTTCCATAGAGAATTAATTGTGTGGAACATGATTTTACCTTATGCGCAATGTGTTAATGACGTAACCCCTGTGTTAGCTAAGGTTTAGAGCAGTGATTCTCAACCTTTTTTTTGTCGTGGCACACTTTTAACGATTTCAAAATTTGGCAGCACACAAAGTAAAAGATAAGTTGTTTACTTTCCTATAATACACTGTGTAAAATAGTTTATGATAGTAATTTTGAATATAAAATAAAATAATATGCACTACAAAAACAGCAGTATGTTTATTAAGGGATCAATTACAAGTTAACAATAATAATACTTTTAATGAGAAATTTGAGCTTGATGTTTTTGATAATTTCATTTTTATTTGGTCATAAAAATGACAATGCTACTTTCATATCATTTTTTACATTTAACAGTCTTGACCTTTTTTTCATTTTTGTGTTGGTTAATATTAAAAATCCGAATTCCCACAAATAAGGTGTAGAAAACTAATAATATTTTTAAAGCTGTTTTGGTCATCATGGGATAATCGCATCTAATGTTGATCCAAAATGAATTAATTTATTCTACCGAATATTTTAAAATTAAATCTTGATTATTATAAAGCGAAATTAGTTCTTCCTCTTCGTTCAAAGTTAATTTAAATGCAGAAGTCGTCGACCCCAAAATCGGCTTGGATACCACAACTGGCACGCTTATTGATGTCTTAAAAAACGAATTTCACCAATCCTCATGTGTACCATATACTAGGATTAAACCCATTATAATTTTTACACTATACATTTCTAAAATTTGACGGCACACTTTAAGAATTTGGCGGTACACAAAAGTGCTACGGCACAGTGGTTGAGAATCACTGGTTTAGTGTATATAACTTTTAAAAGCAAAGCGAAAACAAGTGATGAAACTAGCTGTGGAGCAAAGAGGCAAATCACAGCAAAAATGTTCAGGTGCACTTGCTTTTCTTTAATTCCTTCGAAGATAAAGCATAATAGCTTGTCTATATAATTTCAGTAAAAGTGCAGTTTTTGAAAAATTTTTAATTTATGATTTTATAATTTGTCATTTACGTATCTTTAAACGTATTCCATATAAGAATGGCAAAATAAAAAGATATGAATTCCATTACATTTAGAAAATCCTGCATAGAGACATTCTTGGTCCTAAAGAATGCATGTGGTCTGTTTCTTTAAAATAGGGTTTTCAAAATTGTAATGACTTTCCTCTCATTTATGATTGTAACATGCTATCATCACGCAAAAGGGGTTGAGAGATTTTAGCAAATTAGAGGGCTTGACGGTCTTGTGCAGTAGTTGTTACTATAGTTACGAGGCAAATCAGAGAGATAAATTATCTTGAAATGCTTATTCTAAATAGTATGCTTTGTCACACACACATGTAATTTCAAATTAGATTCATTAATTTTTGGGTCTGTTTGCCGTATAAAGTGCACCCTTCTTTTTACGAAGAAACCTGAAAAATACATGTGTGATGCACTTATCTTTTGATGTCATTCATTCGAAGATTTTTTTCAGGCTTTCGAACAATGGTATACTGAATTGGCAAGCGATAAAGGAAACAACAGTGTAAGGGGAAATGTTTGAGGAAGAAAATAATTCTGCAAAGGGGTTGAGTTGTATTCAGTGAGGTGTACACAAGAATGTTATTCTAGGGTTTTGAGAAAAGGGAGTCAAATTTGGGGTAAGAATACTCTTCTGACCTAAATAAATTTGTGGAATTAGAAGTCAGATATCTTTCTGTAGTCATTTGAAGCCATGATTTTGAAGTGAAAGACCTTAAGGTAAAAGTATATTTTAGGGTACCCCTTGGCTAACCTTGGCAATTTTTGGCGGTACATGGGATGCCGAGTTTATGCAATTCTTTGACTTGTTAGTTTGGCCTGCGTAGTGGCGATTTTTGGCACAAAAATTGCCGCTATGCAAGGCAAAATAAGTCAAAAAAATACACAAACTCGGTATCCATGTACACATCTACTTATTTTCACTTAAAAAAATTCCCCGAATTGCACAAAAATGGTATTGTGCACTCCCTTGATTTTATCCATGTACACATCGACCTATTTTCGCTTAAAAAACATCAGAGAATTGCACAAACTATGCTTTATGCACTCCCTTGAGTTTGTCCATGTACACACTATTTTCACTTAAAAAGTCAAAGGAGCACCCCATTCTACAGTAGAGGCAAACAAAAAATACATAATCTCAATAAGTTACATTTTAAACCAAACAATAAAATAACACAAAAAAAGGAAAAAACTGTTATGTATTTTAGCACTACACAAAGCAAATATTCCCTTATCTTATTTAGAAATTCGTTCGTCTTCAGTCTTTGGCAAACAAAATTCCTTAACAGCATCCAAAAACTTGGATGCTGAACTACAATCCGTATATTGGTGTCGCCACAGAAATTCACAAAAATAAGACTAAAAAATATACTACGTAGTTCCAGACTGTGTCTACTAAGTAAATCTTTATTTACACACCAGTCAATTAATGCACTTTTCCCCTTTCATTCCATATCGTACAGAAACTTAAAATTAATCCCACTACATTCAGCCATTGTACCATCTAAGCTGTGAAACAAGCAATGTACTTCCTAAGCAACACACCACAAAAGCCCTTGCAAAACATCCCATGATTGAAAATTTCCCAGAATAATGCAAACGATTACATCATAATAGGGTTTCCGTAACATTCAACTACTCAGGTTACCATAAATGATACAACAACTTGACGGTAAATGAAACGGCAACTTGGCGATAATACAAGGGGTACCTTAAAGTCAACTATAACCGGCCTCATTAAATTGAATTTGCTTTAGTTGAAATACAGTTGATCTAGTGTTCCTTTGAGGAGTAAATATGGCTCTTGCCAAACGAAACAACACGGTACTGCTTTCAAAGGCAAAGTTAATTAGTTTGCGAAAAAAAAAGGAAATCAGGCTGTAGCGGATGTTTAGTGTTGGTGAAAGATGAAAGATATTATAATTATTTGTTTATGAATCAAAGTAAAAATGATAGTAATGGTGAAAAAGAATTTGATGATATGCATGAAGATATAACAGAAGACAAATGTGACGAACTTTTTATGTTATCCGATAATGAAAGTATTTAAGTTCATAAGGTATGTCATTTCTTGTACAGTCAAAAGTCGTTAATCCGGACTCGTCGGGACTTCGGCGATTCCGGATTATCGATTTTTCCGGATTATAGATCATCAGTTTAAATCTCGTAAGATGGCATGCAGAAATTCTAAAATTAAAAATATGAAACCGTAATTAATGAAATAAAGAACAATTATGATTTAAAGGGTATCAAAATTTACAAAAAAAAAAAAAAAAAAAAAAAAAGCTTAATATTTATTTGTTTACTTTATTAAACATTTCTTTCAATGTAAGTTGTTTAAGTTGCTTCATTTTATGTGATAATACTTTGTCTTTAATTCTATAAACAGACATAATTTCTTGTTCAGTTACAAAGTCCCGCAGTTCAAGTCCCGTTAATTGCTGTGCCGAGAATACCGACTAACTTGTCAATCGAAATTTTTTCGTTTTCACTAACCTCTCTGTCACATTCTTCATGTCTTTATCCATTTTTTGCAGCAATTCTACTTTTTGTTTGTTGGACATCGAAACATACTTTCGTTTTGTAGATCCTTTGGAAGTTCCAGCATCGGAAATTCTATTTGACATAATCGAAAGTTCAAGTTTACTTTTATAAAATTGCTCTTACAGTCTGCAAAAAATAATCAGCGGGATCCAATTCGAAGATTAAGGAACAACGCAATCATTAACATTAACTGAAATAGATAATTAGATAATTTTAGCTTACACCTTCCGTTATACATTAAACGCGCAGGCGAAAACGTATTCTGCACTTGCGCACACGCATATGCGCAGTAGTCAAGGTCTTACACGCACGCGTAAAATACCTGTGCGCATGTGCCAACGCGGCGCATGCGCAGAAAGTTTTTAGCTTTGAGGTCCGGATTATAGATCATTCCGGATTATGGGTGTCCGAATTAACGACTTTTGACTGTATATAAACAGCATTTAGGTACGTGTAAAAAATCTAATTTTTTGCTTATTTGTAATGTATAATTTTTATATCTGGCATATGATGAGCACCCATAAATTTCTATCTTATTTTTTGTGCTAGGTCGGATTATAGATCATTTCGGATAATGGACATCCAGATTACAGACTTTGTACTGTACAATAGTAAATAACTACTTAAGATTGATGTTTTAATTTAGATGTGAAAGGTTAATTTCATATAATACTTTCTTCTTATTATAATTTATATAATAAAGGCTAAACAGGACTGAATGGAAGCATAGGATTAAATAACTATTTTAAATCAATATTATAATTTATATAAAAATTGCGGTAAAAGTATAGTTTAGGGTAGCCCTTGGCGAAACTTGGCGGTAAAACCCAAATTGCAAAAAAATGGTAATGCGCACTCCTTTGACTTTATCCATGTACACGTTGACCTATTTTCAATTAAAAAAAATCCCCGAATTGCACAAAAATGGCATTGCGCACTCTTTTAACTGTATCCATTTACATGCGGACCTATTTTCACTTAAAAAAAAAAATCCCAGAATTGCACAAACTTGCATTGCGCAGTCCCTTTACTTTGTCCATGTACACATCGATATATTTTCACTTAAAAAGTCAAAGGAGCATCAAATTCTACAATATAGGTAAACAAAAAATACATAATCTCAATAAAATACATTTTAAACTAAACAATAGAATAACATAAAAAAGGAAAAACATGTTATACATTTAAGCATTACCAAAAGCAAATATTCACTTACCATGATTTTCGAGTTCACTTCTTACACCCAGAGCCACGTAAAAATCAAAATATCATTCATACTCAAATGACTTTTTTCAAACCATGACTAGATGCATATCCTTCCTACATACAAGACACTTATAATGACTACTAAGTAAACCTTCATTTACACACCAGTCAATTAAAGCTCTTTTCCCCTTTCGCTCCAAATCGTACAGAAACTTCAAATTAATCTTACTACATTTGGCCATTCTATCGTCTAAAGAACCAACACACACCACAAAAACGCTTACAAAACATCCCATGATACAAAATTTCCCAGAATCATGCACCTGATTATGTCACAATGGGGTTTTCATAACATTCAACTACTCAGGCTACCATAAATGAAACTACAACTTGGCGATAAATCAAACAACAACTTTGCCATAATACAAGGGGTACCTTAAAGTCTACTCTACTCAAAATTGCTAAACATAACTGAATGGATGCCTGAATTGCTATTTCGCTACCGAGTTCGCTAAACATAATTTCATCTTGTTGATTGATCAAACATAATTTTCTATAATGAATGATGCCTTTTCTTTCAAAAAAAATTCTCAGGAAAGTACAGAATCGTCCACTTATTTGTTTGCCGCTTTTTACAAGGGTAAAAACAATTGGATTTTTGTCAATTTTCTTTTACTCTTTAAGTGAAAATAGGTCGATGTGTATGTAGATGGTCAAGGGTGTGTGCAGTGCAATTTTTGTGCAAGTCAATGTGTACATGGATATTGAGTACGTGCAATTCTTGAAAACGCGTCAAGCAGTGGATGATTCTGCACTTTACCCAATATTCTATTACAGGTTTTTCATCATGGGCAATTCCCAAATTGTTTAATCTGTAGGATATCAAAAAAGGATTTAAAAATTAAACTAATATTTCAATGACATCGTAAGAAATATAGAACTATATAAACTTACGCAATCTGAAATCAGCACATATGCTAGATTTGGTGCTCTGTTAAATGGGCGCGTTTGCCAGATTTGGCACATTTGCGCATACATTTTCGATGCAATTTTTTTATGGTCTTCAAAGCGGAATAGTACTGCATTTTTTTATGATAAATTGATACAAAAAAAAAAAAAAAAAAGATATTAGTAGCAATAATGACGTCAATCTCCTTGAAAAAGCTTATAGAAAATAAAGGCGCCATGCCGTGAATGATTAAAGTGAAGTAATGCAAGATGACACATATGAAGTGAGGAATGAGAATGCATTACAGCTTGATATAATCAAGATCTGTATAAGCTTTTTATAACCATCTCTTCATCCTCATAGGAAAATATTATAAAAATGTTATAAAGGATTTTTGGTACTCTTCAGTTATAGAAACCGGATACAGAAATGTATGTATCAATGTAACATATGTATCTGAATCCGGTCCCGATAGCAGAAGGGTACTGGATTTTTTTTGCAACAAAATGATTGCTTTAACGAATAATTGTTACAATGAGTATTAATAATGCAATTAAACCTTGCTTAATGTTCGAAAACTACAAAAACATGATCATAGATGGATTAATTTTTAATGTAAGAACAAATAAATATTTTAACTTGTATTTTACTAATGAGTTGGAGATTTCATTTAGGCTGTAGACCATAGTTTTCCCACCTTTTTTTTAATCTCATTGTTCCTTTTCTGAGATTTATTTTGCTCATCATCTCCCTGCCTTTGCGATATCTTTTAGGGCCAGCATCAGAGCTGGTTCTGGTGTATTTTAAAACTGTATTTTGTACCTGCCGTGTAGCCTTAAACAAACGTTCTATTGTTCCTGTTCTATTGCTGTAATTTATTTATAAAAATATGTCTTTTAGAATTATCGTCTCATTCTGCAACACATGGTCTGTATCTTCTAAGATGTTGTGGACGGATTCTTGAAGAAGCACCTTCAAAAAGAATTGAATTAGCTAATGAAATATGGAATACTTTGATAAAATTAGGTAAGAAAATAAATTTTTTTTGCGATGGAAAAGTATGTTGCATGATAATATTTTTTCAAAGGAAGATTTACACGTTTGCCTAAGTAAGATTTACATATTTGTGTGTGTGATTTTTAAAAATTCAAAATAGTAGTCATAATAAACTTATATTTTAAATCTTGCTGTCACTGTTTTTTGAAAATGTTAAAAGATGTAATTATTTTAAGTGGCATTCAAATTTACCTTTGGGATAGAAGTGTTTTGATGTTTTATCTTTGGTTGAGGTGAAATTGAGAACTTTTTGACAAAAATTAGGCAATTGACTATATCTCACCAAAAAATTCTTTTATTCCATGTTGTTATTTCATAATATTTCAACTGAAAATTTGAAAAAGTTACATTCAAAAAATATTTTTTCATGTAAATTGCTAAAATATAAGCCTAGAAAACATCCAAACAGAAGTGCTTTTTTTATGTTTTCAATATGTACACATCAGTAAGAGTTTATAAACTTAATATTGATTGATTTTTAATAGATAAGAGCTACATTCAGCTGTTAACAGTTCGACAGATAGCCTGTAAGATAGAGCTACGTTCAGCTGTTGACAGTTCGACAGATTATGCTTAGCTTAATGTGTGGGCTGTGGTGCTTCATTGCAAATCTGAGCTTGTCATTATATTTTATGTACATAACATTTTAAATCAAAGGTAAAATTTATTGAAATATGTTGTAGCAAAAATTAGAAGAGGTAAACAGTTACTGATTAATGGTGAACTATCCACAAAATAAAATACTTTAGAATATCCTATAACAGGTAGTAAACAAAGTGCTAATTGTTAAAAAAAGTCAAACCTAACTAATTTTCCTTTGAAAAGTATTCTCATTGTTTGAAAAGTATTGTGAAGTATTGTCATTCAAACATCCTTATATGATCTTTTCTTGTACATCATTTCATACCCTTCTCGATTTCAGATGTTTTTACATTTTAAACCAGACTGTTTAATTACCAGATGGATATTCATGGATAAAATAAATTGATAAAATATTGTTATCAGCTGTCATACTCAAGGTAGTAGACTGAAAAAGTTCCCCCCCCTTGCAAATTCAAAAGTTATCCTTTTGTTTTTCATCAAAAATTCTACTTAGAATTAAGAAGGTTGAATTGTCCATAAATATCTCGCAAGAAATGAAACAACCAGTCCTCATAACATGTTTAAATGATAAATTTTAACTGTCTTCAAAATTCATATTTATTGGTCATCATTGTGAATAAACTAGCATTAAATCTAAAAAATTAGTTCATGAAATTAGGAGTAGCCAGTATTTTTGTTCTTTTTGTATTTAGGTTAAAAATTATGTTATTTATTTTTTACCTTATGTTATTGTGTTTAGTAGAAAATTATTATGGGCAACAGGATCCTAATATCGAGTTACGTTTAGTGCAAGAGTGCTGTTGTGTGCGTGGAAGCAGTATTGAGCCTAATTTGTGATGAATAAGTAATTCCAGCAGAAAGACCTATGTGTAGTACTGAAAATATTAGAGATATAGCTATTTTGTCCGTTTTTCTATTTAAAACACTTTTGTGCTAATTTTATTTTGCAATTTAGACAGGAAAGCATTTTTAAGTGTAATTTATTTGTTAATCAAAAGTCTTTAAAATGGCAAAAATTGCATGAAAATATTAATGAGCTGGCACCGTATCATGATTTTCACCACTGTGTATTTTAATACAGAGGGTGTTCACAGATTTTTTTAATGCTTTCGATAAAGGATTAAAAAAAAAGACCAGTGTGTTATTGGAATAAAAATTTCTGGCAGCAGCTTGTTGTTTGAAGTGAGAAATTTTGTCAGTTACTTTTAAATTAATTCTTCTTTCAAAATATTATATATAAACAAGCTGGGGTTGAAGGATATGTTTTTTATGCTTTCCAAAGAAAAATATTCCTATTCCATAATTTAAAATTCTTGTGAAATGTATGGTATTAAAATTTCTAAGGGCAAAATGAGCAGCATTTATAAATCCAGAAGGGGGAAACTGTCTATCATTACTATTTTAAATACTGTCTATCATTACTATTTTTACTATTAAACTGTCTATTCTACATGGAAAGAAAACTCTAAACAAATATCCGAAAAAAAATACGTACTGGTTCTAATGTTTTTAAATTAAAACTTTTGGTAATAAGAGAAAATTCTGCTGGTATAGAAATCAGTTGCAAAGTCTTTAAATACATATGTCGCAACAATGAATAACATAACAAACTAAGGTTTACGATTTAAAAAATCTAAAAAACATAATGTTCACCTACTTTTTGGTAAGGCTCAATGCAGAACAGTTAGTAGAGCCCTCTATGAAAACTATGAAAATTTGTAGAACCCTGTATGAAAACCATAGAAGTACATTGTGACCTTGATGAAGCATGGGTGTAACTAAATAACTAACAAATAAAGATCTATTTTTTATTGAAAACGAAGAGAAAAAATGTACAAACCTGGTTCCATACAAAGAAAGTTTGTGTCAGGAGTTAAAGATTATCTTACAGTGGAAAAATGAAAAATAAAATGAGTGGAGGAAAAAGTTAAATTCAAATCAAAATACTATCAACAGAAAGTTTTATAACTGATATTTAAAGAAATTCCATTTCTTTATTTCAAAGGCTCTCTGTATAATCCACAAGTTAGTCAGTTAAAAGTTATAAAATATGAAAAATGATGATTTTTCTTCATTTTTTAAGGGCATAAAATTAGGTAATATACTCAAAGTTGAATGCGTTGCAAAAATGCAGTCACATATTTCATGTTACATATATTCACAATAAAATGGTAGCTGAAGGAATTTAAATTTCAAGAAATGTTAGTATTTGCATTTTTTAAATAGACTGGTGACTGGATCATATAAATGATCTTTAAACATGGTTATAAGGGTCTTTAAACATGGTATAATGGTCTTTAAACATGGGTAGACTTTAATTGAAGAATTGTTGAAGCAAGTGTGGAATGAGAATGGAAGAAGGAGGGGGAAAAAAAAAAAGAATTAAAAAATTCTCAAAGCTTTTTTATTCTTGTGACATTTCTTGAAATTCCTGCATAATGCTTTTACTTAAGCTAAATTGTTTTGGATATGCGTCCAAGGTCTGTGTACTTTAGATTACAGAGATAATTTTTTTTTTCTTTTTTAGCCTTCTGGATTGTAATTCATAAAGTGTATTTTTCAAGTAAATTCTGTTTTGCAATAATAACAAACTAAGTAAAAATTTTAAAGGAAAACATTTTTCTAAATTTACATTCCATTTTTCTATTTTTTTACGTACCGTATTTGATGGCATATAAGATGAACTTATTTTCCTAAATTTGTTCTCAAAAAAGTTACCTGCGTCTTATATGTGAAGGACACAGGTGAACTTTCAATACTGATTGCTATTTTTAGCCCGGATAAAGGTCTAAACACACATAACATTTTCTACATCTGCCATAATTATTTTGTGCATGCGTGAAATATCTGTCGCCAAAAAGCGCCAAAGCTGGAAGCTGATGTCGAAGCTCGAACAGGTTTGACGGTCACATTACGTCTATGGAGCCTTTTCTTCTTTACATAGACTTTCTTTGACTCCGCCGACACATGTGTCAGTATTGGTGCTTAAAAACTATTTGTTTAAAAAGAATACCCTGGAAAATATGACTACAGGAAACAAGAAATTAAGCTATACAATTCAGTATAAACTGAGAGTGTTAAACTATGCCGAAGTGCATGGAAACAGAACAGCAGCAAAGCATTTCAGTCCACCACCTACCGAAAAAATGATACGTACTTGGCAACTGCAGGAAGATCAACTGAAGACTGCTAAGAAACAAAAACATAACCTTCGATGCCCAGCTCCATCTTGGCCTGAACTTGAAAATGCCGTAAAAATGTGGGTGATAGGTAAGAGGAAATCTGGGATAAGTGTTTCAACCAAAATGATAATCAATAAGGCCAAAAGATATGCAGAAAAACATGAGAATCAGAACTTTTCAGGGTATGAGGGCTGGTGGTACAGGTTCATGAAAAGGCAAGGCTTATCAATGCGCACAAAAACAACTATTGCACTGAAAATGCCAGCAGATTATGAAGAAAAAATACTAGCATTTCATAGGTTTGTTATAAATGCACGCAAGAAAACTTCTTTTGAGCTCGGTCAAATAGGAAATATGAATGAAATTCCACTCACATTTGATGTACCATCCAACAAGACTGTGAGTATTAAAGGGTCTAAATCAATAACCATAAAAACGAAGGGTCATGAAAAAACCCGATATACGGTAGTTCTAACATGTTGTGCTGATGGCACAAAACTACCGCCGTTTTTCATATTCAAAAGAAAAACTCATCCGAAAGAAAAACTTCCAACGGGTGTAATTGTTCATGTTCATCCGAAAGGCTGGATGAACGAAGCTGGAATGAAACTGTGGTTACAGAACGTATGGGCAAGGTGACCTGGTGGACTCTTAAAAAAACTCTCTCTTTTGGTTTTGGATCAGTTTAGGGCCTATAGAACTGAAATCATAAAGAATAAAGCGAGAGAATTAAAAACCCAGATAGCTGTCATTCCTGGTGGACTGACTAGCCAATTACAGCCTTTATGTGTATCGGTGAATAAGCCATTTAAGGAAAAAGTGCGAGAACAATGGAACAAATGGATAGGAGAGCCACATCACTCCCTCACACCCTCAGGTAGAATGAAGTGGCCCTCTATTTCACAAGTGTGCGAGTGGGTAAAAAGATCTTATGAGAACGTAAAGGCTGAAGTAATTGTTAAGTCCTTTAAGAAGTGCGGAATTAGCAATGCTCTTGACGGAACAGAAGAAGAAGGTGATACTAGCGATGATGGAAACACTAGTGATGACGATATTCTCATTTTTGATGATGATGATAGTGAAAAGGATTTTTACGGTTTTGAAAGTGATTAAATTCTAATTTCATGATAGGCAACGCTTCCCTTAAATCTGCGTTTTTTGTTGTTTCTGCTTTATTTTGTATTATGCTTGACTGCTTGCCGTTCATTCATTTATTCGTTATTGAAATTTACATATGTTCAAAATAGCTTGCCGTTTGTTAATTTTCCTTAATAAAAATATGTTTGGTAATTGAATTCAATGATTGTTTATTTGGCTTTTACGAAACGTGAGAACTAAAAGAAACCACATTTTAAGTTATTGTGGTACTGCGCTGTAGCGCGGACTATTGAAACTTTTTTTTCCTTGTGTGTGGTTTTTCTAAATAAGGGTGCGTCTTATATGCTGTCAAATATGGTAATTTCTTTTGGCAATTTAACCATTTATCTCAATGAACATTGAGTTTGTAGATACTCTTTTCACGCAGTTCTGCTGATGATGATAACCTCTTTCATTTCTCTATCATGTGTAAATTTGAACAACTTGCAAATCTCTTTATTTGTGGGAATGTGGGTCTGTACTGCCTGCATCAAACTGTCAGTAATTGCAGACAGCTGACCAGAGTTCAGTTCACCATAGATTTTTTGCAAACCTTGTTCGAAGAATGTTACCTAGTTTTGTACTTTGTTTTTACTATTATTACATTTTTACTGTATACTTCACATATCTGGCAATGAATATCTGCTGCTTTCATGTTTCTTGATATTAAGAAATAAATGATTGGTTCCATTTCACAGTCGGCAGAATGCTTAATTATCTTAAAGATTTTTAACCTCACACTATGAAACATATTGATTTAACATTGAGTACAAGTGATATTAGATTTTATGGGAAATGCTGAGTGCACTCATTTTCAGCATGCTTGAAACATCAAATGGTATTCACATATGGACCTCATTTAAAAAATAAAATTTGGTATAAATATTTTCGTTTCTAGTATATTCTTTTTTTAAAATGAGTTCTTGATTTTTAATGATGATCTTTGCACTGATTGTAATTTTTATTTCATAAATAGGTTGTTCTTTTGACATAAGACATTATAATTCTCTTTTGAGAATTTACTTAGACAACAATCATCATTTTTCTCCTACTGACTTTTTATCAAAGTTGGATGCAGATCAAATTCAGCCTGATAAGGTAATTTTTATGTTCTCAGTATTTTTCTATCCTCAGTAATTCCAATAACAGAAATTTTAATTATTTAGTTTTTAAAACCAATTTATAATAGATAAACGTAATTTAATTTTTTAATGTATAATGCAAGCACTTATTTTATTTCATTTGGGATTGAATAAGAGTATTGGCATCTTGCCTTGACATTTTCAGCTGACCAATGGAGAGATTCAGCTCTTCATTCATTAGAATTGTAGGCAGGTCATCCAGTTAGCATCAGCTTGGAAGAACTACCTCTTAAATATTTTTAATTTAGTGATCCTGTTATAAAAATTGAATTGTTCTAGTCATTTGGGCAGTTTATTGCAAAAACTGGATATTTTCTGCCACAGTGCAGCATACGGCAAAGAATTTTGTTTAGAAAAATATATATACCAACTTGATACTTCCAATGATAATGTCATCACCTCAAATAAATTGATGTAAAAATTTTCTAAACACAAGCAATATACTTTCTCTTAGGTTAGTTATTTCAGTGAACAAAAAATGAAATAGAATTACGTACTTGAAAAATTGGTACTATTCGGTTTTGAGGGCAGTAAAAAAATTGAAGTGAAAATGTAAGCGCCAAATCTAGCAAACGCGCCCATTTAACAGCGCGCCAAATCTACCATACGCAGTGATTTCAGATTGCGTAAGTTTATATAGTTCTATATTTCTTAAGACGCCATTGAAATACTAGTTTAATTTTTAAATCCTTTTTTTGATTTTAAATCCTTTTTTGATATCCTATGGATTTAACAATTTGGAAATTACCCATGACGAAAAGTCTGCAATAGAATTTTGGGTAAAGTGCAGAATCACCTATTGCTTGATGCGTTTTTAAGAATTGCACATATTCGGTGTCATGTACACATCGACCTATTTTCACTTAAAAAAAATCGCAGAATTGCAGAAAAATGGCACTGCGCACACCCTTGCTTTTATCTATGTACACATCGACCTATTTTCACTTAAAAAGTAAATGAAAATTGACAAAAATCCAATTTTTTTTTTTTACCCTTGTAAAAAGCGGCAAACAAATAAGTGGGCATTTTTGCACTTTACCGATAATTTTTTCAAAGAAAAGCCATCATTCATTATAGAAAATTATGTTTGAGCCACCAACGAGATGAAATTATGCTTTAGTGATAACTCGGTAGCGAAATAATAGCGATGCAGGAATCCATTCAGTTATGTTTAGCCTTTTTTTTAATATAAATTATAATAAAGGTCTGAAATAGTTATTTACTCTTATGCTTCCATTCAGTCATGTTTAATATTTTTATATAAATTATAATAATAAAAAAGTGTTACATGAAATTAACCTTTCATCTAAATTAAAACATCAATCTTAGATAGTTATTTACTATTATACTTCCTTTCTTGCGTTAGGGTTGCTGCAATTATTTTTGGCAGCGCTGGCATCAACAATAGTTTGGCGATTTTTTACGACCCTCAAAACCGAATAGTACTGAAAAATTTTTATTGACGAATCATACTTTGTAAACAAGAAGATTGTAAGAAATAAGAACTACACATTTAATTAAATGATGGGCAATAAGTAACACTGGGCATATATCTTTCTGTTGAAAATTATTTGGTACATGTTGTTCTTGGAAATATACAATGAATGCCTAAAAAAAGATGCTGAAAGCAGCTGGTTGGATAAAACTGTCAATATCTTTTAGAGTTTGGTTCTGGCAAAAGAAAATTGAAAAAGACTGTCCATTAAAGACCGTGTACTTTATCATATGTCAGACTTTATCAACTCACTGTTTTCAGACTTTATCACTCAACTTTTAGTTTTATAATTTATCAGACTTTATCAACTCAGATAACTGATAAAACTAGAATTTTTTCATGATACTCTTATTATTTACCAGATAGTAAGTGGAAAAAAAAAAGGATGGCATTGAAAATCTATTTATATTACATAACACTTTATGTAGGAAACGGTAAAAAATGTTATTATATTTAATATTCCTATTGCTGTTCAAAAAATCTGATGTGTACACCACATTTTCCGAGACGAGAAAATATGTATGTATAGTACTGTAGTGTATTTTTCTGTATCGTAAACAAAGGTCGTCCATCAATAAAATGAAATGTTTAAAATTGATTGATGAATTTTTCAATGTTTTTATTCAATGTTTTTATTCTGAAAACATCAGTCTGTTCCATAGGTAAACAAGGCATTCTTGTAATTTCAAAAATAAAAGTTCTGACATTGCGTAGAATAATGAATATTTTTATTAATGGCAATTTGTTAGGCAGCATGGATGATCGATGTAGTTGTTCTGTAAAGCAAAACGAAGCGAAAAATGTAAAAACTTGCTGACAACAGTTTCAAATACGGCATTTGTTGCATTTATATATTACTGTACATATTTCATGCTTATCTTAAACGGACGATGCATACAATATAAACAAAAAAATCTGATGTGTACACCACATGACTTCCTTGTACGGAATATTAAATTATACGCATTTTTTCTTGCATTTCATTTAAACTTATTGGACTGAATTAAATCTACTTCCCCGACAGCGTATAAACCACAATAGAATAAATGCATTCTTTAAAATTCACTCTATTTGTTTACCATAGCGACACTCTGGCGCTAGGTTCACTTAACAGTATTATATTTTGTTCATATTATAACTCAGAATGCATAAAATTTATATCATTTAAAGAATTATCTAATCGTTTCCACATGTTCTATTCAAATACTATAATAAAGCTAGAACAATGTATAAAAGAAATTAAGCAAACAAAACAAAAAAGAAACAGTTTTTCACAGACGAGTGAGTATTTCTCATTCAATTAATTCAGTTTTGACTTCACGACAAGGCAAAAATACATAAAAACTCAAAATATCTGTATTAAAAGTTACGAAATAAATCTTAAACACTTATTTCCTCGAAAAAATTCTAGAAAGGATCAAGCATGATTTAATTCGCAATAATAAATGAAGGCATTATCTTTGTTGTTGCGAAGCTAAGTTTCTCTAGATTGGCAACAAATCCGCTATTCTGCTGTTTCAAATGTAAACAAGCAATGGCCACCATCAAAAAAATTATTAGGCTTAGTGGCACTTAAACAACTTTAAAATTGTTGATAATTCTAAAAATCTTGCATACAGATTTACTAAAGGCATAAAAACCTTAACCGGAAGATAAGAACAACATAATTCAATTGTTTTTAAAGCAAAAAATGTACAATTTGCAAACATATGAGAGTAAAGAAACTGAGATCACTGAGCCGGGTAACAGAGTGGATATATATATAAATATATTTATATATGTTTGGTGCGGCCGATTGCAACCAAAATACGAGGTGCAGATCTACATGTTATAGATGTCCTATATACAAAATTTCAACATTTTGAGGCTACTCGTTTTTGAGTTATGCGAGGTATGTGCGTATGTACATACGTTCGTACAGACGCCACGGAAAATTTTCTTCAGAATTCATTGTAAAGCAGTTTTATAATTTTTTTGGAGGAAAAGAGTCTTTTAATCTGTTCTTACGTACAGATATCACGTAAAAACATCGTTAAATTGTATTTGATAGCGGTCAAAATGGATATTTTCGTTGACATATACTGCCTGAAACTTTTCGTGATTACAATACTTCCTTTTTACTTTGTACAAGGAAGTAATAAAAAATATAAAATAAAATATATCGGATATTTTATTTAAATAATAACTTTTTTTTATTTTAACTAACCTCTCTGAAAATTTGCATTAAACCCCAGGGTTCCATTGAACATAATTTGAAGACAGCTGCAGTAAAACATTTAGTATGACTTTTGTAATTATATTGAATATCTTCCAAAACTTTTGTAATTGCAATGCATATTTCCCAAGGTACATGTATGTGAAAACTACTGCAAGATCTAGTATATTAATTTATATATATGCATATAAATTAATTATATATATATATATATATATATATATATATATGTAATGTTGTATGATCTTAAATCCATTTAGTGCGAATAGTCCCCTTTCAAACATTATTAACATTTTGCTTTCAAATTACTTCAAAACATCTTTCAAAATATAACTTACCAGTATGGATGCACACTTTTAAAATAATTCTACTTTAATTAAACTTAGGAGATAATATAATCAATTAATCAATACTGTTTAGGAAATAAATTATATATATATATATATATTATTTAATACTTAGTCACTAATGATTTGAACTAATTGTTAAAATAGCCTATTTGATTTTTAATTCCAGTGGTCTGCAAAGTAATGCTATTTTTTGTTGTTTTGTTAGCTAGGTTTTCAGAATATTATTTAAATTTCCACATTATTAAAACTTCATCTGTGGCACTTTTGAAGCTGAGCACATTACTGACCTTTTTGCACATTTTTTTTTTTTTTTTCCATAACTTTGCTAAGAGCTTAGCCGTCTTGCTTTTTCCACATTTATGATAAAAACAGACAATTTGAATTTCCTGACCCATGCTTTAATGAATTCAGTATTGTAGTGCATAATAACATCATGTGAACTGTTTACAAAAATTTATTAATTACACTGTATAAGATTGTACTTGAATATGTTTGTTGTTAAGCTCTACCAGTGGCTGAATGATTAGGACTGTTGAATGTTGGTAAATCAACCTGTTTGGATACAAATGTAGGCAAATGGCTGATTGCATAGTTGCTTTTCACGTTTTTTTTTCTATGTGTACCATGAATTGCTGTTTCCGTCAGAAAGTCCTCCATGAAGACATCCCCCTTCCCAATAGGCACATAATCCTTGTAGGTTTGCCATATTCAATTAACCTAACCAGTATTTTGTTAAATGTTTCCTTTATTCTAGCCTGAAAATAAATTTGATATTTCTAAGTATTTTACAGTTATATGCATTCTTCAAAGTAAAATATTCTTTTCTATAAATTCAGAAATTTATTTAAAGTTTATGTGTTTATAAAATTCATTAAGGCTTATCTGTACAATACTATGATTATTGCTGTTTCATAGGTGACATATTTGTATCTTATGGAGAAGTACTGCAATGATGGAAATCTTACTGGGGCAAGGTAACTAATATATTGCTTACAGTTAAATTACTTAATTTTTTTTATGTGAGTATTAGTTTGTTAATATTATTTTGCATAATGATGGTGTAAGGAATATATCATGAGCAGTCACAAATCTGAATATGCTCTATAACTGAGGGTATAGGATTTATCTAATGTATGTTTTTAATTTCAGTATTTATCTGAAACTCATAAAACTTTTATTACACTTTTATAAAAAATTTTTGGTACTTGAAATGCTTTTATGATTTATTTCAGAGAAATATTTTTTAAATCTCTAAGCGGCAAGGCCGTATATATATGGCCTAGAATATCTTTTGTGATATTTGTAAGAATGTATGTATACGTGCATATTAAAATATGTCGAAGAAATTAAAGCAATATATAAAAAGAAAACAAATTCAGGTAGTATGAAATACCAGAAGAGTTTTTACATTAAAAATCAAAAAAATAATTTGTTCTCATAGTAGTTTTGGGAAATTTGTGCTTTCTTAGCGAAAACAGTGGCCACTCAGAGGGTTAAGTATTTGAGTAATGTCAGTAAAAACAAAAGTAATTGTTCTTGCTATAATTGTAAATTTACTGTAGACTACAATACCACTTGTTTGTTCTTTTTGCTCTTATGTATACTTGTTTACATTTCTGTTTAGCTATTTGTAAGTAAAAAATGTTTGAGTCATGCAAAATACACATCTTACTAATGACATACTTATTTTGCTCCTCCATATAGTTTTTATATTTATTTAGTTATGTAACCAATCCCTTAACATAAACTCTTGGACTAACTGTAACAACAAGGCTGCCCTCTGGTGAGTAGCCAGAGAAGTACTTCAGTAAAAGCCAAGGCTCCCACTTAATAGGTTGTACCAAACTTTTGCTCTGTAATTTTTCTTGAAGTTAAATGTAATGTGCATGTGTAACTTAAACCTGTTAATAAATACTTGTTACACTATACAGGACTCTTCTGTGATCCTATTTAAAATGACCCCTTCACAAAGTGGCGCCCAACGTTAATGTTTAGCTTTAAGAATTTTCCGTGGCTTTGTCTCACTTTCTTTTTCAGAAACTGTACTTGCAGCCACACCCGCTGGATCTAACTCCTAATATTAAGGATTAATTAGTAATTAGTAATATTACTTGTTACACTATACAGGACTCTTCTATGACCCTATCTAAAACGACCCCTTCACAGTTGTTCATAAGTAAACATGTTTTCTCTTGAGTAATGCAAAACACCTTATAAGGAGAAGAAAGATATATTAATGTCTATCTACAGCATTTTAATTTCAGTAGTTTTTGCTGCCCAAAAATATGTTGAAAGTGTCTTACAGAAAATTTGTATTTATTATTGTGCATCTGATTGCAGTATATGCCGTACAGTTTATTGAGCATGGATTGAGATATCGTAATTGATACTTTGGCAGATCTCTTTGTCATGCAGTAAGAATTCCTGTAAGATAAATGTTTGTATAGGGTTTAATTTACAAACATATAGGATGCTAGAACAACCTTCTTACAGCTATTATCTTCATTCTTTAATTTCTACATACTATTTGATGTCTTTGATTGTCCTCCTTTGATTGTCATATACAGTGGCGTAACTAGAACTATAGGGCCCCTATGCAAAAAAATTTTCGAGCTACCTATTAAATTTACAGTACTCTCCCCCCCCCACAAAAATGATGATTCCAGGAGCCAAAATTTTAATGATGATTTTGATGATGATCAGAAAATAATTAAAAAATCTTATATGGACACCACATAACTTAAATCAAATTATACACATTTTCTACTGCGCTTCATTGAAACTTACTTCCTTGAATGAAGGTAATTTAATGAACTGATCTCTGAAGGCAAGAAGAAAATGACATGAAAAATTTTAAATTTTGAACTAAATATCCCAGTCAGTTTCTGTTGCACAGAAGTCAAACTTCTTGTAATTTTTTTTTTTTTTCCATGAGTGTAACATTTTCCCAAATATTAGACCTGAGGAAAATTTAAATTTGGTTATATGTCGACAATTATGTTTCTTTTCTTTCTTTTCTTTTCTTTTTTTTTTTAATTCGACATTGCCAAAACATTTTTCTCCCTGGGAGACTTCTGAATGGAAAGCTATGGCTACGACCAATGACTGCGAAAATAAAGGTCGGGTAAGAGGGTGAAAACATATTCTGCCAACTGCAATAAAAAGTGAAATGCACAACTAGCTATTATAGCACTCCCATATACGAAATTTCAACACTCTACGGCTAATCGTCTTTGAGTTATGCGAGATATATATATCTATCTCTCTGTATACTCGTGACGTATGTACGTATATGCGAACGTACAGATGTCATGAGGAAAATCCCTTTTGAATCCATTTTAAACCTATTTTATAATCCTTTTCTTTTTTTAAAGGAAGAGCCCTTTATTTTATCCATATGTACAGACGTCACGAAAAAAGACCGTTCAAATGGATTTGGGAACGGTCAAAATGGATATTTCCGTTGAAATATGATACCCGACATTTTGGTATGTGTCGGGTATGAATTCAACTTTTATGGGGGTACCTTGCCCTTGGTCTTAGTATTTATAAAAGAATGCATCTTCTTTTAAGTTTAATCATGTGAATGTAGTTCAGCAGAACATTCAAGGCCCCCTAAGCCTTCGGGCCCCTATGCGACGGCATTCTTTGTATACCCTTATTTACACCACTGGTCATATACTATTTGATGTCCAATTTTCTGAGTATCTTTAAGAAGCTATAATAACTTCTGTATGGATCAGATACTCACATATCCCTGATTATCCTCAATCATCCTGATTGATGACACACACATATCCCATATTATTTTCTGTATGGATCAGATACTTACACATCCCTGATTTTATAAATAAATTGTTTGAATTATGAATGTAAATATTTGCTTATCGTCATGCCATGATCTTATTTATTGGCATAAAAGAAATGTTGTCTTTAGCACCTGTTCTTGGAGGATGCTTATACTCCGGTTTCGGACTTGCCTACAAACTAGAGTTCCTTAGTTTGATCTAACAGACAGAAACTACAGGGTTTTCATTTTTCATTGGCAGTTCATGCTACTATTGCAACAACCATGAAAATGTACACAGTAATCACTTCAGTTTTGTGGCATCAGTTGTAATGCAAATTACTGCTGTGAAGCTACTCTTTCTGTAAATGTTTCAATACACGACTTATTAATATGTTCATCAGTGCTTGAGACTTATGACAGCTTGCACATAGGCAAAAAATGCGCAGGCTGTCAGTGTTATTATCTTGTCTCTCAATGCAATAGACTGATTGGTATACAGCTGCACTTTCAAAATGTAATGCTGCACATTGAGGGGGAAGGGAAGTAGCAGTTTTATTTGCTGGAAGAAAAGATACAGTATTTTTAGTCTCATACTCAGAGCAGGCTTTTAGTCCGGTTGCTAAGGTGTGCTTGAATTAAAAGGTCTATCATTCAATGCTATTAATTGTAACTATGGTGCTTCCATCTTTCATCCAATTAATGGTACCCTGTAAATATCATGAAAATATAAGTAACAAATGTTTTAATCATGTTGCCTTTTTGGTCTGCTGTCATGTTAACAATTGTTATAATCATACATGTAGTCAGATAATGCATTTATAATTGATAAATATTACATATTGGCATTTTATGTTGGTTCACTATAAAAGTCTGGATCACTTTTCAAATTGTTGCCACCAAATATTAGAGCCCTGCATTATATTTAAAGAAATTAAATAATGAAGAGTCTCCATTAATGTATTTATGTAATGTTTGTCATATTGTGAAAAAACAATGGCACCTAGGGACATCAGATTTTAAATAATGTGGTCCTTCCACTCGAATTTGGGCATCTGGAAGCCCAAATTTGGAATCTGAAATTTGTTTTATTATTCGTTTAATATTTTTTAAAACTTGAGAACGAATTTTTGATTAACAAATTCAATGATTTCAAAGTATTTCATTGACATTAACATCGCATGCATCTTATTTTATGCACGTGATTTCTTTTTCATGATATTGTTGTTAAATTGAATTTTATGGTTTAAGTGCGAAGAACATGATATTTAATAAAAAAAAAAGGTAACACAAAAAACGTTAAAAAAGGTAGCTTTCAGATTTTTTTTATTATTATTTAATTGGAATTTTTTAATTTTTTTTATTGTCTTTAATTTTGATTTTTTTGTCTTTAATTAATTAATAGAAAAATTATTCTGTGTATTAGAAACATTATTCAGTTACAGTAGAAGAAAAGATTGTAATATCATCACAAAGATCTCAAAATCAATTAGCCAATTAGTAAAATTGCATGTTTTAATGTACTCAGATGTGTATTTTTAACTTGCCAACCCTCTTGGATGCATATGAGTACTTTGGGAAAGTCTCAATGAGGTTTCATTATACGTGATTAGACAATAGCATTTTGCTTAGATTATAAATCATATTTTAATTAGTTGTTTAAATTGAATTGTAGTTTGTAAGTATTGTTTTAAAATGATTAGCACAATTTTTATGTCGTCTTATACAACATGAACATATTTATATCTTCTTATACATCTGGATTCTGAAAATCACTTGAAATTTTTAAATTTATTTTGTACAGTACAAAGTCTGAGATCTGGAATTATCAGGACTTTGGCAATTCCAGATTTTGGAAATTTTCAAATTTTAGATCGATTTAAATCTAGTTAGGTTACATGAAAGCATCATAAACCTAAAAATATGGAAGCTTATCAGTGAAATAATAAAGCATTTGTGATTTTTTTAAAAATTTTACTCCCTTCAAAAAAAAAAAAAAAAAAAAAAAAAAAACTTAATATTAATATTTGTTTTGCTTCATTAAGTTTTGTTTTCCAATGTTAAGTTAATAACTCATGAAACTATTAATACTTTCTCTTTAATTTTATAGAAAGATATTTTTTTGTTTAGTTATAAAATTTCATAGTTTAAGTGACCATAATTGTTTAATTCAAGTGCTGATAATTAATGCCCATTATGTGTTGAGTCAAGAATTCCCATTAAATAATCAGTTGACATCTTTTCACTCTGAATAACCTCTTTACCACTTTCTTCACAACTGGTCGTAATATTTTCTGGATTTAAAACCATATTACAATAGAGTCTTGCAAATTTAACCTAAGTAGACTGAAAATGTTATGAATTAGTGAAAATGTTGCATTACATGGAAGAAATGGAGTTACTTACACCTCATAATATTTCATCTAACACCTAAATCCATGCCAATTTCATTAATATTTTCTTTTTCAAAGGCATGCATTTTCATGCCATTAAGGGCATCATTTACTAAAATGTATAATAATTTAGTAACTTTTTTTGAAGAGGGAACAGTTAAAAAATTGGATATTTAAGTTAAACTCACTTCATTGAAAAGAATAAAAACTAATTTAAGTGAAATTGATGAGTGAATTTTCGAATCTTTGCTAGCCGATGAAACAAAAAGTGATGCATAATAATGAGTATGAAACAGTTGAACAGTGTAATGAAAAATATGATGATGCAAGAGTATGTGCAAATTCTGTTTTACAAAATGTAATTTCTTATCAGGAATCTGTAATTTCAAATGTTGAGAAACTGAAACTCAAACTTTCCAAGACTGATGAAATTTGGCGGAGATGTTAAAGATTGGTTGTCCTTCTGAAGCCAATTCAGCTGAATTTACAAGGATAAATATATTTAGTCGGAGGATAAATTCCAATATTTGATTCAGTGTATGGAACAAGGGCCAAAGAAATAATTGATAGTTATCCCCCACTGCCGAGAATTATTTTAAAGCAGTAGAGAGTTTGCAGAACAGATTCATTGGTGAAGAACTGTTAATAGAGTTTTATGTTATAGAGTTATTGGGATTAGTAGTAAATAACACTATTAATATAAGTTTCTTTTCCTTCTTTTCTTCTCATTTGACATTTTTTTACTTGCACAGACAACACAATCCAGCAATTGTAAGCATGGAAATAAACTAAAAATCTCTGAACTGAGAATCAGACTCAGCTGAGAGTTTAGATTATAATAGGGTCTATCCATAAACCTTTAGACAAGCGTGCTGATGGCTAGAAATGAGTGGTAATCAATAGTGGCTACTTGGTTTTCTTCAGCCACTTTATTAATGACAGGAAGAATGCGGTAAATTGGAATTTCCATTAAAGGAACAAAACTTGTCATCAAATTCATTATGCAGGTTGCAAGAAACAGTACCACAATGAGAAAGAGACAAACATTGTAAATTTGAATACCATTAAAAGTCTTTGAACAGAACTAGAAAATATGTTAATGTTCATTTGCATAAATGTGTATTGTAATAAGAATGTTACAGTAATTAAATGTACTTATAATGTTAATGAAAATGCACTTAATTTGTTTGCATCACATAAGCAATGTTAGAAACTATTACATTCTATTAATATAACATCACATTATTTCAAAGATAATCTGCTTGACCAACAGAAATCATTTAATAATTAAACAAGAAAAGAGTTATACAAAATGTCATATAATTGGGAGTCGGACATTGCCAAGACAGCCTTCTTCCCTGCTACGTCATCAGAACTGAATCAGTATGTACAACATTCCATTCCGAGCAAACATTGGTCTTTGGAGTTCACTTATTGTGTACAGAAATCCTACCCCCAGCAATACATTCTAGAATTGAAAATTAAAATCTGTTTTACTAGCCGGCATGTGTTTGAAACTGAAACAATATGCAGGATGATTCAAAAGGGGATAATTAAAAAAAAAAAAAAATATGAGAGGTCCAGATAGTAGATCATTTTGGTTATTGGAGGCCTTTGTACTATATGGTCACATTTGTATATAATTATATCACTGTATATTTATAATAAGTGTGCAATATCTTGTGTATGAATTTTCTATTTAATCAGATTAAATACAG
This sequence comes from Stegodyphus dumicola, assembly GCF_044657685.1. Lineage (NCBI taxonomy): Eukaryota > Metazoa > Arthropoda > Arachnida > Araneae > Eresidae > Stegodyphus > Stegodyphus dumicola. The sequence goes on from NC_140778.1 coordinate 151,130,540, forward strand.
TCAGCTTCCAATTTACTGGGAGTGGATTAACAAGGTTGTGGCTTAACTAGGGCCCAACTAAAAAAAAAAAAAAAAAAAAAAAAAAAAAAAAAAAAAAAAAAAAGGTGCTCTAGTGGAAATATTGCAAGAATCGCCAGTAGATACACCAGTGAGAGAGAGCAGACACCACAATGAGAAATAGTACTAGTATATAATAGTGTATGAGACTAGTTGATGATTTTTCATGCTTATTCCTTCTTCTGCCTATCTGCTTTCCAATACGTTTTTAACAAAATGACTGCAGTTACAAATCCCTTCTTATGTCTTGTCCCCCTCCTTACTTAGCTCTCCTTACAGCTGATAATAGATGCACACTTAACTTGGTGATACAGTTATTGAAGAAGTTCTGTTAGTGACTAGTTTTTGTACTTTCGCTGTAACAGAAATTCCTATTATTAGAACTCGCTCAGACGCTTCCAGGAAAAGCTTAGATTTTACTTTTTCATTGACAAGTGGTTGTGAATTATTGTAATCAGTATTGCTTGCAAAATGCCAGAAAGAAAATGGAAGTGTGTTGAATAGTCAGAATTATAAAGTATTTTTTTGCATATTTTACTGTGCTGTAATTTTTGTTTGTTGATGAAATTGATTTGGAACTTTATTAAACTACAGTTCCTGAAAATACTGTACAGGGAAATTGCCTTGTAGCATTTTTCTTAGCACTATAATATATACAAATAGTTTAGTTTGTCATTTTTTTACTGGCTCTGGATTAACTGTGATTTTGAGTTAACCATGCGTATCCTCCACCGTATTACCCTGGCAAAACAGGAGTTGACTTTAATATTAACCAAGAACAATTTTGTATGAATCATTGTTATGCAAATGCCATAAATTGTATTTATATACCAACTAATCTGAATTTACTTATTAGTAGTATATTTTTCTAGTGAAATATTGGAGTTCATGAAAGAAAAGAAGCTTCCAGTAAATGAAGCAGTATTTAATTCACTTATAAAGGGCCATGTAAAAACGCAGTAAGCATTATCTTATATTTTGTCTTAACACTATTAATCTAAAAATCTGTATTTAAAAAAATACATATCGGTGGGCTTTTATTTAATTGTATGTGAATTACATTTGCATGAGTATAAACGAGTGTGTCTATTAAAATATTCTATCGAATGTTTTTGATGATATTGAATGTATGTTTATTGTAGTATATGTTTACCACCTTGGTAATTTGAATTGTGCTTGAAATAATAATGCTTTTATATTTTTGTTGTCATTTTTGTGTATGCGCAGCAAATTTAAAAGAACCTAGTAGATTTATATATATTGTTTGGAATGAGTAACCTTAGTTATATCCTTAATATAAAAACAGAATAATCTTATTTGAAACTGACAATACAGGAAATATTTAATCAAATAAAAAATAGTCATGCTGAATACTTTACATACTGCAGCATTTTTTAAGTATTTTTTCGCATGATTGTTGACATTTTTAAAATTTAAAAAGTACCATAACATGAATATTTGTGGCATTTAAAATATTTTTTAACTTAATCTATGCAGCCAGTGACAGTGAAATAAATGCTGTATATGACATGCTGTATAAATAATTCAGCTTTGATTAAATAGTAGGTATTACCTTAGGATTCTTTTGTTTATTCTTTTTATATCCTTTGTTATTATTATAATGCTTTGTTCAATATCATTTTTTTATTTATACAATCATTTTACAATGTAGTATAGATTTAATTTTCTCTTCTGAGCAAGTTTATACTGAAATCATATCCTTAATATAAAAGCAGAATAATCTTAGTTGAAACTGACAATACAGGAAATATTTAATCAAATAAAAAATTAGTCATGCTGAATATTTTACTTACTGCAGCACTTTTAAAGTATTTTTTGACATAATTGTTGACATTTTTCAGGGACTTTTCTGGAGCCATGAATATTCTTGATGTCATGAGGTATTATGTACTTAAATTTTTTTCTCATTTGTATAAAAACTTGCGCAAAAGTGTATTCAGAATATAATTGAACTCGATTATCCTAGACAGCATGAACTCATATTACCTTTGATAACTGAAAATTTGGATAAAATGATAGAGTGCAGCCATTTTTAATTAAGAATAATGGACAGAAAGCCAAAAATGTTTGCAAAAATCCTAAATTTTGCAATTAAATATCTTGACATATACAGAAGACATGGTTTTTGTGTTTTATTTTTTATTATATAAATATACTATCTGACTAAATATAAGGATCAGAAGACTAAAAAAAAAAATGCATTTCAGAATTTTTACAAATTAAATTTTTGAAATTTAAAAATACCATAACATGAATATTTGTGGCATTTAAAACATTTTTGTTACATAATGTATGCAACCAATGACAGTGAAATGAATGCTGTATAAATAATTCAGCTTTGATTAAATAGGTATTACCTTAGGATCCTTTTGTTTATTCTATTTATATCCTTTGTTATTATACTGCATTGTTCAATTTCATTTTTTATTTATCTGATCATTTTGCAATGTAGTATAGATGTAATTTTCTCTTCTGAACAAGTTTATACTGAAATTGTTTTAATTTTACAACACATGTACACATGCATAATTATAAATAATTTTTATTTCAGAGCTTCAAATTTATCACCTACAGCAGACTCGTATACTGCCATAGCTTGTGGGTATGCTAGTAAAGGAGATATCGATGAAATGAAATCAGTATTAATAAGGGCTAAGAATAATGGAGTAACAATTTCACAAAGGCACTATTTTCAGTTGATTAATGCTGCTGCAACAGGCGATCATGTTCATGAGGTAGAAAGATATTTCATATTTTTTATTTGTATTTGAATTTTTCTATTTTACAGCTGTTATTATTTGTTCAGTTTGTTGCATTTTCTTTGAGTGAAACATGACACTAGAGTACATTAGCTGATTTTAATTTGGCTTATTTTCAGAAATTAAATTACTCACATAATGTTTCTCCTATCAGTTTTTGTATGATAAAATCAGTATAAAATGAGACAAAGTGTGTGAGTAAATGCAATATATATATATATATATAATAATTATAACATTATTACAAGGGGAAAGTGAATGGAGAGGAAAGGGATGAATGATAGGGAAGTTTTCTGAAAAAGTGAAAATCTTGTGTTTTAAAAACGCTTCAAAAGTATTGCAGGTAATGAAACTGCCATTGAAATTAGTCTCAAGGTAAATTTTATGCTCTTACAAAAGCTTAATCAATAAGGTTTTTCCTTAACCTTCCAGCATGCATGTATGCGCAAAATTTACGACAGATTCAGTTTTGCATTGCGTTTTCATCTCACTAACATAAGAACTGTAAAATAACGGATGTCGTAAAAAATACGATGCGCACGTGCTCATGTAAAATTGCCAAGCGTGCATGCTGGAAGGTTAAATTGAATCCTGTGCGTGTACAATCCTGTATATTCTGGGCATGTGCACTTGGATTAAAACATTATGAGCAATCATCAAAATATATGTTAGAGTCTGCAAAATCTGCATCAAAATTTTAGGTATTGAGTTGATTGGTGGCTTTGTTGATACCATTGGGCAGCAGTGTGAGAAAAGAGATTGATACTGGATTAAATTAATAAATTGCTGGATCAAATTACCAACCTTAACTGGTTTGGAGTAACTTTATGTAGAATTAGTATTTTGTTTTGCACCATCATAAACTGTAAACTGAATGTAATGAGTGCTGACAAGCAATTAAAGGAATGCTGTGTAAAACTCTTGCTACCTTCTGATTGGTAAATACATAAAGTAGTACAGTCAAAAGTCTTTAATCCAGACTCATCGGAACTTCGGCGATTCCAGATTATCGGTTTTTCCAGATTATAGGTCATGAGTTTAAATCTGTTAAGATGGCATGCAGAAATTATAAAATTAAAAATATGAAACCATAATTTATGAAATAAAGAGCAGTTATGATCTAAAGGATATCAAAATTTACAAAAAAAAAAGCTTAATATTTATCTGTTTACTTTATTAAACATTTCTTTCAGTGAGCGCTTGCGTAAAGCATACATTACACATAGTCGAAATTAGAAAATTACAACCAGAAAACTATTTGATGTGTATTCGTGAAATTTATAATGGTGAGAAATTTGATTTAAATCATATCAAAGAGGAGTACATTGGGATGAAATACTACATTTAGTAAGGAATTATAAGCCGAATAAAATAAAAACATCTGCCTTGAAGATAAGGATAGTGCTGACAGATGAACTTTGCGCGCCGCGACGTCCCCTTCCCCGCAGAGCATTGTGAAACTGATAAACAGATTTCAGAATGGTTAAAGAAACAAATCACGTCTCTGTCACTTTCTTCATGCCTTTATCCATTTTTTTCAGCAAATTTAATTTTTGTTTAATGGACATTGAAACATGCTTTCGCTTTGTAGATCCTTTAGCAGCTCCAGAATTAGAAATTCTTTGTGACATAATCGAAAGTTCAAGCTTACTTCTATAAAATTGCTCTAACAGTTTGCAAAAAATAATAAGCCAGATCCAATTAGAAGATTAAGGAACAATGCAATCTGTAACATTAACTGAAATAGATAATTAGATAATTTTAGCTTAGCTTATACCATCCATTGTACATTAAACGTGCATGTGTAAGCGCATATGCGCATGTATAAGCGCATTATGCGTAACGCATGCGCAGAAAGTTTGTAGCTTTGAGGTCCGGATTATAGATCATTCCGGATTATGGACGTGCGGATTAAAGACTTTTGACTGTATCATACAGTGATGCTTTGATTTTGAGATACTGAAAATGATCACACAAAGCTAGCTAACAAAATACAAGCAGGAGTTGTGGTTAAAAATGCTTGAATGCTGAGAGCCTGATGTCAAAAGGCAATATCATGAATGCTGACGGTTTGATGATGATAAATGATGATTTGAAAATGAAATCCACTTCTCTCTTTGGTGTTTTGCCTACTTTAGCTAATGCAACGTAATAATTGGGCATTCACGTTAAGATCCATATTTAAAGAAATACTGTATGTTGCCCTTTTCTTTTTAAATGCCATATATATATAGCCTTAGTTATGATTTATCAGGAAAAAATGTCTTTAGATAATTTATAACAAATCTTGAGGATCCAATACTTTTCTTGCAAATGAGACATCACCATAGAAGTACCAGCATGCAGCAGCTTATTATGTGAATTCATTATCAGTAATTTCACTACTGCATGATCACATGGCAAAATGACGGGAAACTTAAAGTCATCAGTATCATAGCGATAAGAAATGTTGGTTTTAGCTCTGATCAAACCATCACGATCAACTATAGATCTGACGTCTTTATTTTTGTCATTGTACACACCCTTAAATGATTCTCTTGGAATCAATAACATACAAGTTATCTCAGTTCTTTCAATTTTCGAAACTGACAAAATTTTGGAGGTTTCGTTTGTAACTCTTCGTAATTAAAAGTAAAACCTAAGAATCCAACCTAACATGCGTACAATTTTCTTTATGGATGGAAAGTACCTGCAATACCAGTTGTCAGGGTTAGAATCTTTGTTAAGAGTTGTCAATACTGATTTATGCTTTTGTGAAATTTATGAACTCTTCATCTGGCAAATCGGTGCCTCCCACCATTTCGAGAGCAAAAACTGTTTAACTGAACAGCCTCTAGAAGGTAGATTGGCTGCATTCAGCTTCAAAGAGATGTGATGCCAATCTTCTATTTTTGAATGTGTTCTGTTTCTTGGGCACGATTCCAAACGAAAGTTCCCCATCATACATCTCGCTGTATCCAGCACAAAGCAGTTGTTGAGTCAGTCCGGAAGAATGTTCTTAAATTTGGCATTGTAGATGTAGATTGTAGATGTCAAGTCTGCAAAGACCACATGTCCCAAGTGGGCTCTGATTAAGCAGGATAATAATTCCAAACAAGGGGTGAATGTACTCTTTAAAGGCGCAACTCTAGTGCATGCTTGCACAAAACTTAGATAAACCTTATTTTCGGTCTTCACTCTTAAGAAAATACAGGTAGCATATGCATGCTTGCTGGCGTCAGTGAAAATATGAAGACTCACAGCTTCATTAATAGATCTGTCAATATTAAGCTATCTAGGAATTTTGACATCTGACAGCAGTTCCAGTTCTTTTACCCATTTCATGGACTTCTTTTCTAAATGTTCAGGCAATTTTTTATCCCAGTTTAATCGTAATTTCCATCACTCTTGCAATATCAACTTTGGGAACAGGGTAACGGGAAAAAGGAAGCCTATTGGGTCAAATAACTTAAGTGCGCAAGAAAGGAGTGTTCGTTTACTCATGAAAATCTCTTCTTTATTTAGTGTTCCAGTTTTACAGGAAAGAGCATCATCCTTCAAATCCCAATTTAACCCTAAAACGCAAACGGATATATCTAATTATTTAGGTTTCACAATTTGACTGCCATCCTCTAAGATTAAACTTTGCCAGTGACAATAACATTCTCGATTCTAGTACAAATCTATTCAATTCTTCAACATTCTTAAAACCAGTCAGGCAATTATCAACATAGAAGGACTCTTTCAAAATATTGGCTTTAGCTGCGAACTGATCTGAGGAATGATTTAAATGATAGTTCAACATAGCGGCTAACAAAAACAGACTACAGTTAAGCCCAAAAACCACACGACAATGTCTGTAAATTTTCGTATTCTTTCCTTCGGCACCTTTCCACAAGAAACATAAATAATCTGTATCTTCTTTTTTATACCAGTCTGCAAAAGACTTTCTCAATGTCTGAAATTACTGCAATAGGATATTTCCGAAAACGATTCAACAGTGTTGGAATTATTTCTATTAGGTTGGGACCTTTCTCAAGACAGTCATTTAAAGACGGTTCTCCTTTGGCGTGTGCCAAAGCATCAAAAATCGGCCTTACTCGCGTAGTTTCGCTAGATTCTTTAAAAACAGGCCTATGAGGCAAATAGTGCTCTCTATCTACTTTGCATTCTGTTACCTCTTCAATAATTCGTTCCTTCAACCAAGTATCTATCAAATACTTCCTGATAAACTTTAATTTGGTTCGAATCTAATAATTTCCTTCACATGTTAGTCAGGTGTTTTTCTGCCAACGTTTTATTACTAGACAATCGAGAGGGGTCCGGTACCCAAGGTAATGCAATTTCATATCTCTCATCTGAATCCAAATTCAAATTTTCCTCAAAATACTGCATGGTCTCCTCATACATGTCAGCTTTCTTTTTAAACTCAACTGGGTCACTTATACCAATAACATCTAACTTCCACAAGGTTTTTGCTGATCTTTTGTTTAGCAATAAAGAAGCACATGCAAGAGAATCATTTATACCCGAAGATTCTTTCGACATTAAAATCCATCCCAAACATGTTTCCATAGCGACCGGACCACTTTGTAAACATTTCATATTTCCGATAAATAATTTTCCAGCAATATCAGAACCTATCAACAATTTAATGTCACTTTCGTTTTCGAGAGTATTACCCTCTATGTCTGACACCTGAATATTTAATTTACAAAGTTTTTTTAACCAAGGACCTTTAGGTATTTTCTTTACATCAGAACAGATAACAGATTCACTTAAACAATGCACACTACATACATATTTATTATCAAGGCTACTCAAATGAACTAGATATTTAGAATGCAATTTTTCTTTTGTTTCTACACCTCCAAATAATTTGAACTAATTTCACTTCACCAAGACTGTTACATTTCAAAGAATCTGTAATATCTTTTGTTAAAAAACTCCTCTCGCAACCCATGTCTATAATCCCTCTCACTTTCCCTGGTGCCATTTTTTACTCTTACGATTTTAGAGTTTGTAATAACACATCAGAGCTCGCGGATCTGCTAGCCAGCCAAAACATTGACCTCATTTTTCGCCATGAGCTCTATTTGTTTAGTCTTTTTCAGTTGAGAAGGAACTTGCTGACACATTATTGTCAAATGCCTTTTCTGGCAGATTAAACACTTAACCTTAGACTTACAGTTACGAGAAATGTGATTTTTCTTCAAACATAATAAACATGCACGATTCTTAAATGTTAAATCTTTTTTATCCTGATATGTAAGCATGCTAGCTTTAAAACATTTTGCTATTAAGTGTGGTTTATCGCAAAATCAACAAGATTCCCCGACTTTCTTAATAGGAGCATTTTCTTTAAATTTGTCTCCTGTATACAAATCATTACAAGTAGGAATATTAGACTCATCATTAATGCAACTTTTAGATTTTCTACTTTTATCAAAAGAAAACCGTGCTGATTTAATTCTCTCTTCAGATATCACTTCACTTTTTTTTTCAAAAACAGAAGAATACATTCAAGATCGCTCTTACCTTGTTGTGACGAGCTCTCCTGTTCCCTCTCCCACACACATAACATATCGGGGGGGGGGGGGGGAGGCAAGATTCAACTAACGAAAAAATAACACTAGTGTATTTATCCTCAGTCACACCAAGGGATTCCAGAGCATGAAGTTTGGTTTCCAAACTGTCGTACAACAATGATAGAGTGAAGTCTTTTTTTTTTTTTTCCCACTATTAGCTATCAACACAAGATTGAATAAATTCCGAAAGTACACTTGTATAAGAATATCTTCACGTCCAAAACGATTCTTTAAATGTTCGATGACTTTTAGATAATTTTCTTTAGTTGTCGGGAAGCTCTGTACTATTTCTCGTACTTTCAATTTGGCACCAATAGCCTGGATCAGATATACGGATTTCAAATGATCATCTAGAACTGGATCATCGTGTATCCTACTAAAAGTATTCCAGAAATTCAACCATTGTCATGGATCACCTGTAAATTCAATCAAATTTATTTTCAGAAGCTTTAAATTCATTGCCGTTGGTCTTGAATCAATAGTTCTGGTTTCATTTACAGATGCACGGGTCCGCAAATTTTTCTCTTATTTTCACAGTGACTTGCTTCACTTTCATCCTGACTGCTATTAATTTCTCCTTGTAAGTCTCACATGACTCAAATTCTTTTGTATATTCTTCTTGCGAGACTTCTTTCGATTTCTATAGGAGATTCGATATTTCTTCATCCAACTGTTGTAGTCGAATTCTTTTATCTTCCAGAATTTCCAGGGTTGATGACTTAGCATCACCTTTCAATTCTGACTCATTCAAATGTTCATGTAAGCTATTATATGCTTTCGTAAAGGCTGCACGCAGTGGTATTCTTCTTATTTTCAAGGCTTCCATTTCTGCTGTTAAACCATCAAAAGTGCCCTTTACCTAACTAATGCGTCCTGTCAGAACGGATGCCACTTTTTATTGTGGTGATCCACGTTTTGAAAATGGATTTTGAATCATTTGAGATTCGTGCCCTAACCTAGCGTTTCACATTAGACAGTAAAGAACATCTGTGCTACAAAAATATACTTTTATTTACACAGCAACTTTCTGAATAAAAAGCTCGTTCTCTTCTAAAACATACTTTCTTCTACACTCAGGTTGCACATGCGCATTGACAATTACCAGAGTAACTTGGCAGATACTGCCATCTGTTGGATAAACTATTTGTCACAAGTGTTCTGAATAACTTCTCTGAGTAACATTATGTTTAAATTAAAAATTTTTATATGTCCTTGTTGAAGGTGTGTTGGGCATATCATTTGAGAAGCATTGATAAAATGCTACACATAAATTAATTTGAATTAAACATTTTAATTTTCTTTTTCAGGTCATGGACATGATGGAAAACTTAAAAGGATATACGCAAGATTGTATCAACTTAGCCTTGAATCTAATTCACAGAGGTATTGATGATGTAGCATATCGATTAATTGTGAAGTCCTCTGATCCTCAGCTTAACTTTGGAACTAACATTTTTACTAAACAGTTAATTAAAGCTGGTGTGGTATGTATAATATTACTATGACCTTTATTTAAATGTAGACTTTTAGACATTTTCACTCAGTCTCCTGTTTTATATTCTGTTGCGAAATTTTTTGAACTGTAGAGCTATCTAAAAAGAAATGTTTTTAAGGCTTTAGAAGTATTTAAAATATATACAAATAATTAATTCCGTGTACGTGTGTAGAGTTCAAATTAAAGTGATGATACCAAAATAATGCTTTTTCTCTAAAAAAACAGTTTCTGTGACCTCAGCTACTGATTTTGAATTATTGACACATTTCTTACTCTTCCCAATGCAAACTGACAATCCATATTGAGAAAAAATATAATGTGAAGTTTATTCAGAGATACTATGTGTAAAGACTATCACGGGTGTTTTTGAAGCAACTATACATACATGATGCTCCTGAAGGGCTAAATTGCTATCCTAGGAAATTAAAACTATACAGCATTTAACCCTTTGTGGATGAGAAAAACATTCTGGTACCTAATGTATTGTCATGTCGACAAGCAGTACGATGTAATGCCAGTTATGAAGAACCGTTGCAGAACAACACACTTATGACATCTGCTCTTTCGTTTGATGTAACCTCGTTTAATTCTTGATAAGTCAACTTGTATTTATGAACAAGGATATAGATGAACTGGTACTGTTTAATTTTTTTTTCCTTGCATGTTGAAAAATAAAATAAAATTCCGTCTGCCTTCTGCAGAAAAACAAGCAGTTCATTATTTTCAAAGTTATATGATTCCATCATAAAAAAAAAAAAAAAGAAAAAATTATTAATTGAAGCAATATAGTCATCTGAATATGGTGACACAATAACAGTGGATTGGAACAATGGTCTGCAGAGTTTCCAATGGATATTCCAAGTGGAAGGGACTAACAAAGCAGTAGAAATTGATGAAAGTCTTTTTAAAATGCAAAAACAAAGTATGTTGAATAGTAATTGGGAGTTAAAGAGGGATCAGTTTTTTTCAGAATTCTGTAGGAATGACTGGTGCGATGCCAGTTTTCATGATTTGATGATAACCAACATTCATGTTTGGGTGGATAATACATAATTATTGAAGTTCCATTTCTATGAGGACTATTGGGTATGGTCTGCTGTGTATATGTGGTGTGTATAACTGCTGTGTATAACTACAATAGTGTTTCCAGTTCTTGTTATAGTTTCAAACTCATTTCTATATTTATTTGCTTTTTATGGCTTAGGCATTGCCTCACATTATTCCCCTGTAACATCATACAAGTTTCTTCCAGCCCAGTAATTCACTACTGCAAAAGAAGTGAATTTTGCCTTGTGTCAGAATGTAGTAAACTATGACAGTTGACAGTGTTTGGAGACATGTTCCTGGCAAGAAAAAGTGAGATAGAACAGTCAGCAACATTGAATAAGTTGAAAGCACATTTCTCATGTGGGCAAGCTGCCTTGTTAATGAAGAGAAGAAAATAAATAAATACAGCAGTAATAATAATAATAATTAAAAAAAAAAGCAACTCCAGCTGAAAAATAATCAATATTGCATATTTAGTTATTTTGGCAAATAATCTTAATTTTGACTCTTTTAAATTCTACTTTTTTTGAAATAATGTATTCCATATTTAGAAAAGTTACATCGTCAAAGCTTGTTAAATTCTTAAATTTGAAAAACAAAAATTTTAAGGAATTTCAGTTCTGTTTCTATAATGTATGCTTTAGAAGATCTATGCTGATAATCATTAAGAAGGTAAAAAATAAATTTTATTAATAATTATAAATTAACTTGGGAATACGAGTGGAATCTGATCTGATCATCTTATCTGATGAAACTGTTAATTATTTCTATACTTAATATTTCTTCAATGATTATAAAATTTTTTAGTTTCTTTTTAATGGAAGTTAGCCTTTATTTTATTTTGATAAAAGTCTTGAAATTATCATTTAAATTATTTTACACAAGCAGGCAGGTCAACATTTGGTGCTTGTTTGTTGGAGTTTTCAGCACTCTGCACTTCTTAGATTTTCTTGATGAAGTTGTATAGGTTTCTGTAGTGAATACATTGTGTGTTAAAATACATCTGAATGTAAATGTGTTCTGAAGTATGATTTGTTTTTGATTAAAGCATGTATCTAAAAAGAATTAACATTAAAAATTAGAATTTGCCATTATAAATGTTTTTTAAATCTTAAACTTGCTCAAAGTCTTGAGCATTTGTTTCTCAGGCATTCAAAAAATTTAATAAATTTCAATGTATATTATGCAGTTATATGATTCTTCTTCTTCCCTTCCCCCACCCCCCAATAATTAAAACATTTTCCTTTCACATGTGTGTTTAGTTCCTTTATAATATGTTTTTTGTTTGTTTATTTCCAGGAGACTGACAAAATTATCCATTATTGTAATAATATTTTTGAACAAGGCTTGAATCACATGATATATCTTAATACTGCAAAGGCAGCAGCCGATTGTGAAAACTTTGGTAAGTTTAAAATGTATATAAAAATATTTAAAAGAATAAATTAAAAAATTGCTATTGTTTTTAAAAGCTGAATTATTCTAGTAAATTTTGCACATCAGTTCATCAATTTGTTATAGTACTTCTTGATATTTAATGTGTGTTGTTTGTATCGCAAAGTTAAAAAATCTGATGTGTACACCACGACTTCCTTGTACGGAATATTAAATTATATGCATTTTTTCTTGCATTTCATTTAACTTATTGAACTGAATTAAATCTACTTCGTTGATAGTGCATAAACCATAATAGAATAAATACGCTCTTTAAAATTCACTATATTTATTTACCATAGCAGCATTCTGGCGTTAGGTTCATTTAACAGCATTATATCTCATTCATTTTATAAGTCAGAATGCAAAAAAGTTTCATCATATAAAGAATTATACAATTGTTGCCACATGTTCTATTCAAATACTATAATAATCTAAAATGATGTAGAGGACAGACTGGTGACAGTATTTGTCACTAATATAAAGCACTTATTTCCTCGAATTTCATTAGAGATATATTTCTCATTCAGTTAATTCAGTTCTCACTTCGTGGCAAGGCAAAAATGCATAAAAACTCAAAGAATTTTCATTAAAAATTTAAAGATATAGAAAAACATAAAACCCAAGTACATTTAAAACAATTAAAAACAGTTTTTACAATTAAAATTGCAATTTCTGTGCAAAAATGAGCAATTCGGCCAGCAAGCAAAATAACAGATTTTTTGGTGCACAAAACTGACAGTTTATTTCTGGTCTCACTTGGCAAAAGGACACTGAAAGCATAGAAACTGACTTAATTTATTGTGGACACTATGCTGAGTCAATATATAGGATAATTTCATGACTTAAATGATAATCCTAGAATGGATTAAGTATGATTTAATTCGCAGTAATAAAAGAAGGCATTATCTTTCTTGTTGCAAAGCTCAATTTCTCTAGATTGGCCACAAATCCACTACTTTGTTAAGTTTCAAATGTAAGAAACTATGAGAGGTATGGTAAAAATAATTAGGCTTAGCCGTACTTAAACAACTTTTAAATTGTTGATTATTCTACAAATATTGCATGCAGATTTACTAAAGGCATAAAAACCTTAACTGGAAGGTAAGAACAACATAATTCAATCATTTTTAAAGTAAAAAATGGCCAAATTACCAACATATGAGAATAAAAATACTGAGCTCACTGAGCCAAGTAACATTGTGGGTGTATATATATATATAACCAACATATGAGAATAAAAATACTGAGCTCACTGAGCCAAGTAACATTGTGGGTGTATATATATATATATATATATACTTTTGGTGCAGCTGATGGCAACCAAAATAGGAGGTGCACATCTACATGTTATAGCAGTCCTATATACAAAATTTCAACATTCTGTGGCTACTCGTTTTTGAGTTATTCAAGATACGTACATACATACAACATGAAAGAAACCTCTTCTGAATCCATTTTAAATCAGTTATAATTTGTTTGGGGAAATAGAGTCCTTTATTCTGCCCTGACATACAGATGTCATGCAAAAACGTCATTAAATTGCATTGGATAGCGGTTAAAATGGATGTTTTCTTTGAAATATGGTACCCAGAATTTTTCGTGATTACAATACTTTGTTTACTGTGTACAAGGAAGTAAAAACATGATAAAATATTCTAGGTTGATACACAGAAACCATGTTAAAACATAAATGATAGTAGAACTTTCGTATACGATTCTTCAGCTGCATCTGGAATTAATGGATTTTATTGCTTTCTGCAGGTTTTCTGTACTCAACATTGATGTCCATGTATATGGAAGATTCAAAGGAAATGTCCATGTATATGGAACAACATTGATGTCTATGTATATGGAAGATTAAAAAAAAATTCATTCCAACACAGATTGGTAGTAACTTCAAGCATTATTTAATTTTGAAATTGGTCTTATGCCAGGGTTTGGTAATGGTTTTTGGCCTTGTCGCATCCAGTTAAAGGTAGTTGGAGGAGTATTTAATCAAAGACGTGCTGTTTTCATTGATGACTTAGCTGCCAGAGAGTTTATAGATATCTTTTTATGCTTAGCAGTTTTTAGTGGTAGTTTTTCCAGGTGTTGAACCAATATATCAGATTCCTGTATTTTTATCTTTATTGCAGATCAGGTTAGCATATAGCGCAGGCTTTGTCAAGTGCTTACTTCGCAAGTACTGGGTGCATTAAAAAATGTCCTTTTATAGGACATCGACTGATGTTAGTGAGGATGAGATGGGTGAGAAGGACTTGCTAAACTCTTCTATCTCAACAAAATCGCATCCACTTCCATATCGAAAAGATTTCCTAGCTATGGAGGCTGCAAAGAATCCAGTGAAGAAAAAGGCTAAGCAAGTTCTGGATCCTGTACTGCTAAAAAAGGACCTGCTACTTCTACTCAGAAAATTTTACGAAGGAACAACTGCGAGTGCTGTTATCTAAAATGGAGCCAAATAGATTCAAAGAACTTTTTGGAGTAAATTTGCCCGTTTAAAAGCAGAATCAGATTGACCGGCGAGGTGCGGAGCTTCCTGAAAATGGTGGCGATGAGAAGAAAAAGCTGAAGCCTGATGGAGAACCTACAAATGAAACCTGGTAACTTTGACATGGAATGGAAGCAGCCCAAAATTCCAGCCAAGCAGCCTGAAATTCCTGAACCCATGGAAGTAACGCAATCAAACATATTTGATACGTTAGTAGCAGGAGTTCCCGAAAGCGGCGTAGGAGGAGCAAGTGCAGTAGAAACGCCCCCTCCCCTAGTTTTTCTAAGCGAAGTGACTGATTGTCTGCTACTAGATGAGCTGCTGCAGAAGTGCTGTACAGAGGCATACGATTCCAGTGTTAAGAACAGGAGCATTCATGTCCATGTAAACAACTTGACAGATTACAAGAATGCTTTGAAAGTGTTATGTGTCAAATCCATACCCTTTCACACATACCTACTCCAGAGCGAAAGGAACATTCATCCAATTTTAAAGAACTTACCGTCCTGTGTGAAGGAAGAGGCAATCCACAGTGATCTTGTGGGCAGGAAATTTCCTGTTGTTAAGGTGAAACAGTTTGTTAGGTCCAGAAGAGTGGTGCAGGAGAAGCTGCCCATTTTCTTTCTTAAATTGAAGAGAAACGCAGAAAGTAATCAGATATGTCACGTGAATGATATATTTAATTTCGAAGAACGCGTGGAAAAATACAATCCCAAGAAATAACCATTGCAATGTTTTCATTGCCAGGCGTATAGACACTTTTAACACCTGTGTAATAATTCAGAAAGATGTGTCAAGTGTGGTGGTCCGCATCCCAGTAATGCATGTTCAAAGAAACTAGAAGATATCCCCCACTGCAATTTTTGCAGTGGGGAACATGTTAGTAGCTTTCGTGGTTTTTGCAGTTTGCAAAGTGAGATAAGAGTAGAAGAGGCAGAAGGCGCAGCGACATTAGATTCCTGAAAAATCAATTGCTAATTTCCCAGAACTTGTAAAGGTGGACGATCAGCCGGCGCAGAATTCAGGAAGAGCCCGCTACAGTGATAGCGCTAAGGGTAAGCCCAGAGCCACCACCAGTGCCTTAGAGGAGATAATTTCATGAATCTTCGGTTCTAAATTTCAGGAACTTTTCAAAACTCTGTTAAAAATTTTCAGGTTTTTTCAGAGCACCAACTTTCTTAAAAAAGTGAGTTCCAGCCTACAAGCTGTCCAGAAACTTATGGATTCTGCCGCAAGATATTAAACTCCGGAGGTAATGACAGTTAATTTCATCACTCACCAGCTCCACGGCATTCAGGTTAACAGCTTTTCGTTCTTCTAATAACCCTACTATTCAGAATTTTTCTCTTTAACATTAAAGCTGCTACTAATCTCCCTTAAAATTGTTCCTAAAGTCAAAATTCACTGAGTTATTTAAAACATATTGTTAAAGATGTCAGCAAGTTACTTTGTTTTTATAATTCGCAATAGCAAATTTTTGTTCTACACAGGGTAGTGCATACAGCACAGGCACCCGGGTGTCTTAAACACCGTTTCACTGAAGATAGCATACATACCTGAAATATCTGTAGTGTTAATGTCCAATTTATAGGATCTTAACAACAGTTTCCAGATGGGTGGGGCTGAGGTAGTGGCAAGTTTACAACCAAATCTTTTGAAAAAGCAGGACTGATGATATGGTATTAAGAAAATATTCAAATTTACTGTAAATTTAATGTTATTTGATTCTTGCCTCAATAACAACTTTGCTTTTTGAGAAATAACTGCAGAAGCTTGTCTTCTTTTGTGGGGGGCTGTCATAAAATTAGGAGGATATCTATTGTTTTCTGGGATTTATTTGTAGTAGACATTTATATTCATTTTTCTTAAGTTTGTGTAGAACAGAAATCTTATCCTTATTTTAAGTAAAAATAAAAAGTAGCTGTTTTATACAGATGGAACGGAAAGTAGTTATACAAACTTATTGCTGGGTTGCCAATTGATTCGTGATAGATTGTAGTCTGAAGAATATCTCCATTTCACAAAATTAAGAACTGAAATTAAATGCTATTGTTGACTACTCTTTTAATTGTAAAATGCAGGTTGAGGAAGTTTTCTAAAATAAATTAAAACAGAGCTTTAACTTCATTTTCTGAATGTTTCCATAGGGCAAATATACTATTCACACATACCTCTTTCAAAAAGTAGACTTTTGAAGAACAAAATTTTGCACATGTTGCATATAAATTTCAGACAACATAAGTGACATCGATGCTCCAATAAAGAGGCCTTTTTATTGTTTGCAGGTGAGCCCTCTTCTTCTAAATAGTGTAAAAGTATGACTGAAATGAAAGGGTTAATTTCATAGATGTTGGTAATGAATTTAGATGTGATTAGTTTTTTAATCAAGTTTTACATAAAGTCATATGGGATTCAAATAAAGGGATGATTGGAAACAAGGATTTGGTGTCGATAATCAATAGTAATGTTGAAACTCATTACTTTTGAATTTGTGCATGAAATTCGTTTGTAAAATGTACACAAATTCATTACCAACATACACGAATATTTACATTTCATCCATAATTGTATACTGTTTAGAGGCAGTGTGTAAACCTGTAAACGGTAAAATCTCTAAGGAGCATCAGTGTCACCTATGTTGGCTGAAATTTATAGCTTTTTTCATGCACATGAAAGGAGAAGCCATTGTAAATTTGTCTTAACCCTTTAACTGTCAAGTTATTTTGATGATTTGGGTACACAAATTGTCATATTTTTTTATTGAAAAAATCAAATGTTTAGTGCAAAATAAAATATACTTAAGTAGTTGAAAATTGATATTTTGAAGTACATGGGTAAAATTTTTAAAGACTTGTAGCCACTGCATATTTGCTTGAGGTGGCTGCCACTCAACATGGCAGTTGTAAAATTCGCTTCTAGTGGAGCATTTTTTTCTAAAAATGAAAGAAATTAACTATTTTCTAAAAAATAAATAAATGAAAAAAAAAATAAATAAATAAAAGTGAATACCTATTACTAGTTCAGTAATTCAATCTTGTGTGGTACAACTGGAAACACTTTTCCAAGCACAAACCAACTCCACAATCACTACACCAGAATCATGTTTCCTTCCTTATCTTTTTCCAATTTTTATCCTTTTTCGAACAACACACTTTGTACTGTCTTGCAGGCTCACGTTTCGCTAGAATAGGAGGAATATGGGAAATAAAATGTCGTTCAGTAAGACAGGCAGGGTTATCTATTGTAGGTGGTCTGCTAACATTCTTTTGTCCAGAAGCTGCATCATCATATTTATGTAAAAGCTCTTCTACAACTTGGATTAAAAATTCTAAAAATGTAATACGTTTCCCAACTACATTTTTATAGAGCAAATATGAGTTCCAGAGTACCTTGTCTAGTAAATGTAAAAATATCTTTTTATAATATTTTTTCTGACGTTTTCGGATTGTTAGATGAAAGGATATTTCCTGATGACAGTGATCTGCACCACCCATAGTTAGACTGTAGTCAGAAACAATCTTCCGCTTGAGTATATCTCCATTTTTTTTTTTTTTATTTTTGAGGCTGACCATAGAAGTATCATGAATACTGCTCATCAAACACACATCCTTCATCTTCGGTTGAAGAATCTAAATCATCTATATAACGTTTCAAAGAACTGGACGCCATTTTACAACAAAAAGATCCCGTGCACATTGAACTAAAGAACTTATAACTTCTAACCTTTGAAATCTTCAGTAAAGTGCTGTCATCTATTGAATTGAGCGCACATTAACTTTTCCCGAGATACATTTGGGTTTGACAAAGAGATGAAGTCAAAATAAACGTCTCCCGATATATATTTGGGTATAACAATACGATGCACTCAAAAAAAAATTTTCTTGAGTAATACTCGGGCGTGACATTTTCAAACATCAGTGCCGTGCCCGATATATATTTGGGTATAACAATACGATGCACTCAAAAAAAAATTTCCTTGAGTAATACTCGGGCGTGACATTTTCAAACATCAGTGCCGTGCCCGAGATTATCTGGGGCATGACAGTTAAAAGGTTAATAATCATATATTATTTTGCATGTATATTTGAAAAGTAATGTAAGTGTCTATATTCCTCATTTTCATTAATTTTGCATAACAAAATATGTGAGTAAAAATAATACAAGACCACTGAGTTCGTGAAGAGGAAATTTTTTATGGGACAGGAGCATAAAATTAAATTTCAGACTAAAATTTGAAAATTCACATGTAAGACATATTTTTTAATTAACCTACAAGGTATTTTCTCCCTCTTTCAAACATGGCTTCTTGGTGTAACAGTTAGCACACTCGATGCACATTTGAAGATCCAGGTTTGAGTCCCAGGAAGGGCATTGCACCTTTTTCATCTACTCCTGCTTTAAAAAAATGACTCTACAGTGGCACCCAAACTAAGAAAAGATGGTGGATGATGACTTTTTGCCACCAGGATTTAGCCATTCGGTTCCCTAATTACCAGTAGCCCTTTAAAAGGTACATATTTAGCCATTGGTTTCCCTAATTACCAGTAGCCCTTTAAAAGGAATATACAAGGTATTTTCTTTCTTTCTGCATGCCTATGGGGTATAACAGTAGTGCACTTGGCACATATTCGAAAGGTCTGGGTTCGAGTGCTGGCAAGGATATTGCTCATTCTTTGTCTCCAGCATCAAAATAACCTAATGACTGTACAGAGGTGCCCGAGCTAAAAGGTGGTGGATGATGATTTTGCACCCCCAGGATTTGGCAGTTGGGTCCCCTAATCCCTTTAGAAGGGGGAGTATATAAGGTATTTTCTCCCTCTTTCAAGCATGCCTTCGTGGTGTAATGGTTAGCACACTCGGCACATATTTGAGAGGTCCAGGTTTGAGTCCCGGCAAGGGCATTGCACATTTGTCATCGTGTCATGCTGTAAAAAACGTAATAACTCTACAAATCATTTATTAATTTTTAAGTAACATTTTTTTTTTTTTTTTTTTTTTTTAATTTCTTTGGGTTTTACAGTACAATTTATTTATGCTTTTGAGAAAACACATGCCGTTTACAGTCCACTGTGCACAACTAAGAAGTCTTTGTTGCATACAATGTAATGAGTTTGATTTACAGAAATTTCAGATGTTTTAATGCATGAAAATTCTGTAAAATATGAATCTTTTAATTTCTGGTTTGTAATTTTAGCTTCTTAGTATAAGGCAGCATAATTCACAAAAAAAACTTCCAGCTGAATCACAATTTACAAGATACTTGTGCTACATTCTCACTGTAATCTAAGCGAATGAAGCCAAAGCAAGGTAATGAAGTCCGTCACTGCAGAGAACTAGATTGCTGAGATTAATGATCAGAGTTTACTGATTTGCGATTGGCTACTCTTCAAAACCAGCAATGCATTCAACACGTGATGCAGGTAATGGAAGATGGGGACATCAGTACTTTGATCATATTAAACAGTTAGACAGGTGGAGTCCCATGTTTCCCACTGTGGTTTGGCAAGGAATGCAAAGGAGTTTTAGTATGAGTAATGTTAGAAAAAAAAAAAAAAAACTGCACATTGCTATAGGGAAGTACTGTGCAACTGTGAAAACATGATGTCACGAACATTCAGCCAGTCACCAGATGAATTAGTTGATGATTCCATCATGCATACTATTTTCCCCGCCCTCTTTCTGTGAAATCTGTAGTTTTTTCCATATTTTCTATATCTCATAGATTTATAAGAATTTCCATAGAAATTACAGAGAAAACATCATGATATCTGATTGACCATAATCTCACATTTTTACATAAGGCAGTAATTAATTTTTATAATTATAAGATATACCTTTTCCTATATAAATATCTTCACAAAATATATGTTTCTTATAATCTGTAACATTGTATGATTTAAGAAAAACTGTATTTTGAAATGCTCATTTGATTCTAAGCAATCATTTTAACACTATGTGATTTAATTATGAAATAAGAAACATATGGTATTGTTTATTGCTCTTCTTTATTATTTGAATGAAATTTCAGTATTCTTTGAATAATGTGGTAATGCTTTTTAAAGCAATTAATGTAATGCTTTTTAAAGCATTACATTAATTGTAATTATTCTGAATAAAATTGTAGGCTGTGCTTCTGCTATTTTTCAAGCAATGGTGAAGAAGGTAAATTATTCAAAATAATTCTCTCTTTTATGCTAGTATTTTAATTTTTATGCATGCAGTTATGTCAAGTTTTTTTTTTTTTTCTTGTTTTACTTTTGTAAGTAAGAATATTTAATGTGTTTTAAACGATTCTGCCTCTTAACTATCTGCTATAAATTCTAACTTTTCACATGTAAATAATTTCTTTTCTGTAGTTCATTTTTATTCTTATAAATACTCTTTACAGAGATATCCTTTTTGCATTTAATATTAAATAAAAATTTTCATTATTTATTGAGAATTTTGGATTTTTTTTTTTTTTTTTTACATGTTTTTAAAGAAATTGGTTTTAATGTTCACACTCAGTTATTACCATGTGGTTTTTATTTCAAAGGGAGTTCCTGTTCGACTTCATTATTTTTTACCTATACTTTACTACTACTGTGAAAAAAAATCTGTTGCAGGTAAATGGAATTTTTTTTGTGTTTGAAATCAGCTTTAGTATTATATTTCTCATTATACTTATTTTTAAAGGATGAGTTTGATTAAATTCTTGGTTGAACAAAATTTTAAACATTGACATCTACTTAGACTCATGCTATCAATCATGAGACATCTACTTAGAAATATTAAATATTTTAATGGAATTACACTAGCTGAATTCATTAAAATCATGCTAACTGTTTCAGACAGTTGGCCACACTAGTGATTGCTATTTTAAAGAAATAATATAGCGAATATAAAAAAAAAAAAAAAAAAAAAATTCCACTCTTAATACTCTTATCTGGTATTCTAATAATATGCTGCTTTTAAAAAATTTGTATATTTACTGTTGAATTTTATTTGGCATAAGTGCAAAGAATGTTTAATAATAAAGACAACAAAAGTTTGTTAGAGCAAGAACAAATTCGTAAACTGCAAACTAGGAGAGAGCATAAAAAAACTTTAACAAACCCTCTGGTGTGAAGTTAAAATTTGAATCGTTTTAGATTCTCTTTCCCCATGAGTATGTGTGTGTGTCGCAGAACAGAATGGTATTAAAGCTGCTTAAAGATAAATCTAGATTTTGAATCAAATCATTTTTTAATCATATTTTATAAGAATCAAAATATTTTGATTGAATGATTGAAGTAATGTGAACCTGCCATATGGTTTTTGTTACTTTTAGAATTCATGGAATGATCTAAAAATTTATTGTGATTATAGCTAAGAATTTACGTTAAATAAAAAATGGGATTGTTTCTCCAATTCACATCTGTAAAAATATGAATGTTCATTCAGAGATAAAAAGAGAAAGTAAATTTTGAACCTTTTTAATCCCAAATTTTTTAACTTTTCTGAATGAAAAGTAAGGAATTTAGCAAAAATTTTTGTTGGTTATGTTTGTGTAAATAATTATGAATTTTGTATGCAAATACAAAATTTCTTTGGATAATACCCATGCAGTGGAGAAAAATTCCTAGAAACTCTTCACCATGGATTGTCAACTGGATTCTTTTCTTATTAATTTTCAGCTGTGAAAGAAGTCTGTTTGGATATAAATGCAGTTCTTTTTGTTAAAAAAATTCTTAACTAAGAGTCTCTTTTTTTTTTTTTTTTTTTTTTTGGACATGTACAAATAAAAGTGAATCAGATTTGTATCTTCAAATCTTTGAATTAGATTTATATCTCATTGTAAATTAATTAGCTCAATCTTACAGGTTTTCTGTAATAATATTCATTTTTAATGGTAATAAAAATAATGTTAACTCGAACTTCAAATGGCTGGAATCTTGAAGGCTTCAAATGACTGGAATCTTCATAACACGGTATTTTCAACAAATAAATAATTGAAATGTGTTTGCGAAAAATTGCTTTGGAGGAAGCATGTAGCTTGCAGGCCACCAGTTTGAGACTGCTGTTATGTATCATTGTTGTTCTGTATAATTCATAATGGCTATAAATGTTATATATATGCTACTTAATATGCTATACATAAATTTTGTATAATAGATTTCTGGTATATTTTTAAGACTAAAAATGACGAAATAAAATATTTGTCTGCAATCGCGTATTCATAAATATATTATAATTTTCCTCCTTTCATTTCTTTCTTCCCTTTTTCCTCCCCTTCAAGTAAAGCCTTCTGGGGTTTATCTGTAAGTTTTCCAGATTTTTACAAATTTAACCTCAAAATAAAAAAAAGCATATAAATGGAGTGCCACAGTTCAAATATATTGCTCAAGGATCAATTCCATTTAATATTGGAAATTTGTTTTCATTTTATTTGAACAGAGTTGAAAAATAATATTCTGAAGATCAGTGCTTATGTGCACATGGGATAGAGATTACGTGTAGAAGTCTTAGACACACTGAATGTGATGATTTTCCTTCTGTGTGTGTGTTCCATTATTTTGGTTATGTAGTTTCTGTATTGCAGATATTTCTTGTGCGTAGTTACCCAAGATGCCTTAAAAGTCAATACTGAATGAAATTTCTTATAGGAATAGTTGAAAATTCCAATAAGAGTTCCAGCAATGATGGATGGTTGAGTGCTCAGTAACTAATTCTTACAACCAATAGGGTTACAGTTATGCCTTACCTCTCCTCTGCGGCCATGGACTCCCATGGAAGGTCTAAAGTTACAAATCTCCCATTTTTGTATTTACTTATTCATTCTATAATTCTTAATACATCCTTGATAAACTCATAAAAAAAATCAAATCTGAGTTTATCTTTGCCTATATGATAGAAAATTATTCTGTTCACATATAATACCTATCTATTCGCATAGCTATCATCTGTGATAATACATAACATATGTCCTGTGATATATATGTAACATATGACATATGTTCTTGATAATAGATGTGGGCATATTTTTAACAATCTAATGTTATAGGTATTTATGTATTAATAGTATTTGATATTATTAGCTTTGTGTTACTTTTTGTTCATAGCTATAGTTGTTGTTTATTATCAAATTTGTTTAGTTATCAAACTTCTTAAAATTTTGGAATTTTTATTTTATTTTAACTGCAGTCTTTAAATCAAAATATTTTTTATTATTGCATGCATCTATATAGTAATAATAATTTTGTGTATATATTGTGTTTTAGGTATTTACTGGGTACTAAAGAATATGTTTAAAGTTGGTGTTTGTGCAGATTTTTTGCTATATGCTCGATATGTTGTCCCGTGTGTTGGAGTGTCACATCATCCAGATGATATAATTTCTAGTATTCAGGTAATTTTAGTAAAAACATGAAGCTACAGAGGGTGTTCACACATTTTTAGAATAATTTTGGGGCCATTTAATTAATGTTTAAAATCTAAAGAATATTTTTTTAACTGTTCAGTCTGATAGCTTTTTTCCCCTCTATTCTATAAATCTGCTTTATGATTTTTATGATAGAAGGGCATTTCATAAAATTTTCAGAGGTATTATTTCTATTCGTTTTCCACTACTTTTCAGAGTTTATTAATCGTAGTGGGTTTGCACTTAAGAATAGCTCTTTTCAAGAGACTAAAGGCACAATAGTCCATAATTCCCTTTAGGGACTGTTAGGAGACCTTGTAGGGGAATTTTTAGGAGCCTTTCTAGGAAGATGTTGAAAAGGTATATATGCAATACTTGTACCATTCTTAATTTTTTTAAGGAAATGAGTGGTACTTTTTTGACGTATGACTTGTATCTTTGTCTTGATGAAGTTCTACTCTGTAAAAGTCATTGGGTTTAAAAAAAAAAAAAAAAAAAATTCTTCTGTAAACATGAGTTGTAAAACTTTCTCTTGATAGTATTTTTAGTTAATTTTAAGACTTTTTTCCCCCCCCATTCTTCCTATTTTCAATTTTTCTAGGTAACGAAATCCTGTGACAACCATAAACCCCTTACTGAAACTTTCTTTGCTTTGTTGGAATCATGTTCGTAAATTTTTTGTTCATTTTCAACGATAAATTGACCATTTTTTGTTGCAGTCATTTAGGTAAACCCATGCTTCATCAAAGGTCACAATGTATTTCCATTTATTCTGTGCTAAATAATTTTCATACAGGGTTCTATATATTGCTGTGCATATTAAGTCACATGCTTTGGAAAAAGCTGATGAATATTATGTTTTTTTTTTTTTTTTTTTTTTTTTATTATTATTTTTTATTTTTTAAGTTGTAAATTTTAGTTTATTATTCTATTTATTGTTGCTACAGATGAATTTAAAGACTTTGCAATTGATTTCTGCATCAGTGAAATTTCTCTTGTTGCCAATGATTTAACTTTAGAAACATTAGAAAGAGAATGTACTTTTTTCAGGTATTCGTTTGGGATCTTGTTTCGATATAGAAATAATGATTGATGGTTTTTCCCTTTTTGATTAATAATGTTGCTTATTTGCTTTGCTTATGTACTTCGAAAATTGTAATACCATGCATTTCACAATGTTGTCGAATTTTGGAATACGAATATTTCTCTTCACATATTGCAAAAACATATCCATAGCTTGTTTATGTGCAGCATTTTGAAAGAATAAAAGTAGCAGATGTTATTTCTCATTTCAGGTAATAAGCTATTGCCAATTTTTTTTTTTTTTTTTTTTTTTTAAATCTTTCTCAGAACAGTTCTAAAAATGTGTAAACACTGTCAGTATTTGTAGTACTCTTATTGCATTGAAATCTATCAAATATCTTTGTTTATTGAAAAAAATTAGTACTTAGGTATTAAACACATGTGCTCACATATAATCAACAGTATTTTGACATCATTTTAGGGGTGAAATATATTTTCTGAATCAGCAGATTGATTAAACAGTTTTTTTTTTAATTATTTTTTTTATTTTATTTCCAGTGAATATTATTTGGCAGTTGCATTTAAAATCACATCAAACAGACTTTTTATTCTGCATAATTTGTTTTTCTTTTAATATAACAAATAAACTTTGCAAATTAAAATGAAAGTGACTTCCCTTGAATCAGTTCATGGATCTTATGCTAAGACTTTATGTGATAGTTGTTGCCTTTATGTGTTATATTTCCATCATACTGTCCCTGTTATGCATAATTTCATTTTGTGAGAATTTGAACATTCACAATTTTTTTGGTAAAATATCCTATGCTTGGTACAGTATATTACTTCTGCTTCATTTCTCAGCAGATCTAGTAAATGCATGATCCAAAATACTGTAAATTTGTGAGATGAAGGAACACTCTTCTGAGAAACTTTCATAGGAAAAGGTTAACCATTAAAAGATGAAATATGGTCAGCACTTGCTCTAGTTTGTCTGAAATTGGGATTGAAATTAAAAAATAAGCTACCCCCATCATCCATAGTGAATGAGGAGAGCAGCTAAATATTCTTTGCTTGTATGTTTTATTTTCATTCCTATTTTTGCTATTGGGAGAAAAACTACTTTGAGCAAATATGAATGTAACAAGTTGAAGAGCAGCTATGGTAACAAAATGAAGAGCAACTGATTCGAAGAACCAATTCACTTTATTTATGAATTTATTCTCATACCAGGAAGTGGTGTTGTAACCTTTTTTTACAGTTCAGGAAAGCTTTTGTTGGAAGCATGCCAGGAATAGAGATTGTTATTCATTCACAAACTGAGTTATTTGCATGAAAGCATGCCAGTAAAGTTTGATTTCCATTTTAGGGAGAAAAGAATGTTTATCATACCATGTTAAAAATGAGTTTAATTTTAATCATTTCCCAAGATTTTGAAAATTTTATATTCTAGAATTTTATTGTTAGTTCTGTGTAGAAAGGAGATTTTAGGGAATCTCAGAACTACAGTTGGAAGAAATCAGTTCAGAGAGATTAGCATTTGATTGAGTCAACTTTAATAAAATGTCTCAATCATTTCTTTTCACTCTACATTCCAGCCTTGCTAACTAGCCCTCTTCCCGCTACTTATTCTTTCCACTCTTCGCTCTATCCTTGCTTTGTATTCATTATTCCAGATTTTTTTTTTATCAAGGGTATTGTTAATAAGCAGTGAGTCATTAAAAAGAACTGACTGATTTCAATGAGTGAGCCATTCTGATCCATTCCCATAAAAGAGTAGTTTTGCCCTGCTCTAGAAAATAAGTGTAATAATTTGAAATTTCCTATGTCATACTGTTGGGTATTTTCTCAAAATTTTTATTATGTAGCCAGTATTCATGCTTTAATTTTATTGACTGGCTACTTGCGTGGTCAGTACCTGAAATAGTTGTAATATATTAATGAGTCCAGGTAGTGGGATTTCATAAAGCTATTTAATAATTATAATAATAAACTACAAGTAGTACTTTTTTATTACACTAATTTAACTAATCATTCCTATCCAAATAATTCTAAATTTTAGGTACAGTTGAGATTATATAATTAGCGGTGCTGAATGCTATATGATTTGTGTTACTACTATTTTAAAATTTAGTTCATTTCGAGTCAAGTATGAAGTTATTACTAACAAGAAATCCAAAATTTGTTTTACTCTAATTAAAAAAAATATGCATATTTTTAAATTTTTCTTAATTTTTGCTAATTATAGTTTTATTTCAAAAATAATAAATATTATTTGCTATCTGACTAGACTGTGAATAAGTAGATGGATTAAAAAGTTTTTTTTTTTTAAATTTCAGGAGACTGGACAGCCAGTGTCGACTGCTGTTGACGCCTTATTTGAGTTTTACTGCTATCAGGGAAAATTGGATTATGCTGTACATCTAAGTAATATTTAAATATATGTAGATTTTTATTTTTAATTGCATTATATTTGCTAACATAATTATAGACTTTGTAGCAGCTCAGTTTGATTTAGAATTTAAAAAAAATTGATTAATTTTATTTTTGATGTTAATGATATTAATTTTTTTTCATTTATCAAATCCGTACATAACAAAGCATAATTGCATTCCTTTCTTTTTTTTTTTTTTTTGGTGGCAGATATGTTTAGCATTATGTGGATATGTTTTAGCAGTAGTTTTTTTATAATTGTGCAACTAATAGATTCCCCCCATATGTTTTTCTTGATTGTTCAGGTAATCTAGATTTTTGCTTTTATTCAAGAAAAATAGTTTTCATTTGGAAACTCCTTTAATTGAATCATGAGATGAAATAGTGAGAATCTTGTTGGGATCATTTGGGCAGTCAACTTAATAGTGCATATTATTTGAATTATCAGCTAATGTAGAAAATTCAATAAAATATTTATGAAAATGTCTTGTAGCAGATAATTTTTATTATTATTTATTGGTCAGATCACCTTGTAACTAATGCCATCTTTTTATATGGGACTTGTTAAACACATTCTAATGTATTTAAACAAGTGATTTTCACAGAAGCGTTTTCTAATTATAAGGACTTATTTGAAGTATTGCTCTCATTTTAGCCCCTATATGGGGCTATCTGAGGTTTGTAGAATGTATAGCAAAAGCTGTGAAATGCTTGCATAAAAACAGTTGCATTAAAGTTTCATTCATATAAATTCTGCCTTGCAAGTATCCTGATACTAATTTATTTCTTTAACACCTCTTCATGAAAATGGCAGTGATAGAAAAACTCATTAGACACATCATGCTTCAAGTATAAAATGCAATAATGCAAACAAATTTTGTAAAATGTATGGAGAAAGTAATAACACTACTTACAAAATAATTTGATATTTATTAGCTTATTATGTCTTCACTAGCATAAAAATATCTTTTTTATTTCTCCTTAAAATTTTTTTCTTCACTGCTCTATTCTAAATATAAGACATTATTTTCCTTAAATTTTTTTTTCTGTAGTCTATCTGACATGTAAAGTTTAATTCTTAGAAACATTTGATCATTATACCCTTTCTGTAGCTGTTATATTTACCCTTTTACTATAGCTTTTTATATTTAAGACATATTTACTGATTTTAGCTTAATTTTACTTATACAAACATATTTTCTGCAACTTTATTTTTTCAATTTAAAGTGGGATAGATGTAAAATTACTTCAAAGGTTGCATGTTGTCATTTGAAACTCCTTTCTTATGATAAATTATATCTTGTTTCATTGTATGCACTTCAAACTGACTAAAATTTTAAATCCAAATTTCAGAAGCAGAAAAATAACTTTTCTCCCTTATTTGTTTCTTCATACAAACTTTGTTGGGGATAAGTAAACAAAGAAATGTGTAATTGAATGTTATAGCTGAACACTATTTTTACTATCATTCATTCATATTAGATATTGCAACAATGTATTTTCATTATTTTATTGGATATAGTTTAAAAACTTCACAGAGAAATTATTTTTTAAAAAACAATTACTGCATATTGACACAAATCATGCATCACTTTACAGAGTCTTCTTTCTGAATCATTTTGTGTTGCCTTCAGAGTATTATACAAAAATTTCAGGTTTTGGACATTTATCCGTTTTTTAAATTTGGGAAATTTCTTTTTAGTATGACTGATCAGGGTGTCTTAGTTTTGCCAGTTCATAAATTGAACATTTTTTTCTGAAATGGTATTGCTCAGTATTGCATGACATAAGTGATAAACATGCTTTTCTCCATGCTAAATGTGTTATTAATATGCATCTAAAAACTACATTTATAGAATCTATGGTTTATAAGTCACTTTATGAATTGTAATAATAATAAAAAAAAAAAATACAATTTGAAATGACTGCTTGTGAGAAATGTTTAGAAAGAGAAATATGTGATGGAAATCGGGGAAAATTTATGTCATTTTATTTAAAATAATTTAGGGTAGAATTTAATCGTTTAAAAAGGCCAATATAATGTTTGTGTCTTTTCCAGTTATTTGAAAAATCTGTAAAACCCAGCCAATGTTAAATTTACTTCCCAATCTTAATTGTGTTATTTATCATGAGTTTTTTTGTTGATCTAAATAGTTGCTCTATTTAAATAATCTTCAATTGATCTGACTGAGAAAATGCCATCCTATAAAGATGTGAAATCACTGTCATGCAAATTGCTAGTGCATGCAGATATGCCAATTATTGAAATTTCCAGCTAATCAAATGTACCATGTGAGTGCTATAATTAGAAGTGTCATAATGCTATAAGCAGACAACTACTATTCAAGACATTATCACAGTTTCCAAAAGGGCAGGATTTGTTATCACTGTATTTAGAGAATGAGTACAGAGTGTTGATGCCTTTAAGACTGGAGTTTCATCAAACAATTATGCTGACTAAAGATTTCAACTCAGGTCTTCTTACCATTGTTTGATTCTTGTACCTTATTGTGGAAGAAAAGAAATAATGATGCTGCAGGTATTATATAAATCTGAAGACAGTAATCCCAGGAAGGAAATTGGCACCATCATAATGAAAAGCAGTTTCCAAGAATAAACATTCAAAACACATTAAATTTATCAAATAATAACAATAATAAAATGAAAATAACAAAAATATAAGTTTAATATTATATAATAAAAAGAGTCAAAGCAAAGTAACCTGTATTTTTTTTTTATAATTACACATCGAATTATTCTTGAATCTAACCATACATATTATTATAAATCATTTTGGCGGCCAAAAATCTTGACAGCTTTAAAGTGCAAACAAACAAGTCAGTGCACTCTCTGCAACATAAATTCGTTTAAATATGAATTCAAGTGTTTTTGGGTAGTTTCATGGTGTTTTTTGTTTCTCCATTTTGCCAAACCCTACAATCATTCTATATTTTGTGTATGTGCACCAGTTTCAGGATCCAAAAAATTATATCGGTGATTCACTTTAAAGTGTTGGAATCCCACTGCTTCCAGTTCGTCAGTTTTGTAACTTTTCCATGAGTCTGAGAAACCTGTAGTTTCTTCTGCAATGTTGCTCCTAATTATAGCCATTAGAGTTATTTTCGATTACATTCTGATTGGGAACCTTTACGACGAAACATCTCCAGAGTCCCCCAAATATCCATTGTTCTGGAAGAATACAACCGATTTGGTTTTTGCACTTTGTAAAAAAGCTCTCATCTATCTCTACAATTTTGTTCGGACCTTCTATTTGTTTTGAATCATGTTGTAGAAGGCTGTGAGTGCACACTTGCCTCATATAGTTGTTCCAATCAACAACTGTCTTTCTTGTTAAATCCAGATCTTTTTCTTCACATTCAATTGATACTTATTCTTGTGACCAGCAGTAAATAAACCGAAGGGCAGTCAGAAATGGGAGTTTTGAGCCCTCCAACTACGTGCCTCTTTGAATAGCTACTCTTTTATCACACCCCTTTACGTTGCACCACCATTGCTTATCAGTTTTGATATATAATGCAATATCATGGCCATTAATGCACATTTTCTTAATAGAAATGATTCCATGCTCTTGAAAATATGCCACTGCACTCTTTTCGGTGCTAGGCAAATCCCAAATTCAAATCATTTTGCAGTATAGTAAAGAAAGCAGTATATTTCAACAAGCTAAAGAAAACTAACTCACATTGTCAAGGATTACACAGTTATTTGCGGTTATTGGTGCAGAAGCTACTTTTTAACAATAATATTGTGTTTGGTGAAAAGAATTGATGGGATAATCCCAAAGTACCAAGTGAGTTCTGATTCTTTTTAAATAGCAATATGGAGATAACGTGAAACTTTATTTCACCCAAAAAACATCATGGAAAGACATCATTTTCCTTGAAAGGGAGTCGGTCATGATGCGAGTAGTGAAAATGCTGAATGGCCACACAGACCTCCACATTGACACATAATACATTTACATCTAAAAGATACAAAGATGAAGTCCTTGAGCCTTATGTTCACCTGTTTCGAGGTGCTGTTGGTTCTGGATTCATATTCACTTGCACTCCTTGTCACTGTGCAATCCTGTTCGACAACTTCCTTGAAAATGAAATTATCCAACACATGCAGTGGTTCGCTCACTCTCCTGATCTTAATCCCATTAAGCATGTGTATGATGTGCTCAGGAGACAAACTACAGGCCTTTCGTGCCCACCAAATTCCGTTCCAGAACTGAAAAGAGCTCTCCTTAATGCTTGGAACTATTCCAGACCACAACTCTTCCACATTCTCATAGCACATATGAGCAATCATTGTGCAGCATGTGTGCCTACCAGAGGTGACCACACACCTTATTAAACTGCTGAATAACCTTTTTGTTTAAACTTTTTTTACTAAAGTATAAATTATTTGTTTGTGCTGTTTTCTATCAAACTGTTTCTTTGGATAATAAAAGTAATTAATATCTTTCTTTTGCATTGTTTTCTTACGTTGTAACTGCATTACACTCGCATGTCATATTTCCTGCCTTTCTGACCTAGATTTCCTTAAATATTCACATAAACATCAATTATGCTTAACTTTTGGACATCAGTGTAGATGCACAATTTTTTTTAATAACATCAGAATTTTTAATTATATTTGGAAAGATGTATAGAAAATGCTTGAAGAAAAAATTAATTACATAAAGCAAAGGAAATTTTTCTTCACATGGATGTTTATGGAACTATTAACAAATTAACTGTGCAGCATTATATTTGCATTCAAAATTGCAAATACAATGCTGATTTTTGTTTTTTGATGTCTAAATTAAATTCACAGTGGTTCAAAAACTAGTGAGAACATTGATTCGTTTGTTGGAGTAAATGAACCTAGAAAAATAAATAGAGGCAAGGAAACAAATAAGCACAAATATCCAGAAAATTTTAAGTTAAAATTTCATAAATATTTTGTAATTTTATAAATATGTTGAATCTTTTAATATACAGTTATTCTCATATCTTTTTAAAACCTACGTAATAAATTATACATGAAATTGTCTGTTACTCTAAACTACAAATGCTATTTGATTGAGATTTCAGTAGTGATGTTTTTAACAAATATTTTTTGATTTTGTAACTAAGAAACTAAAATTTGCTCAAGATCTTTATTTTGTCATACTTGATATATCTTCAAAATACAAAGTAGCCTATATCTGCAAAAAATAATTATAAACATTATAAATATAATGTAAAGTGAAGTAGGAAGAGTTGGTATTACAACTTCAGGTATAAGTGGGAAGAAAAAAAATTATTCATAAGTTGTCTGGTATGGTCACTCTTAAAAATGAACAGCTACTTTCTTTGCTTACTTTCTTAACTTCTTTTCATTACAGCTACTTTCTTTGCTGTGTGTTAGCTTATCCATTAGTTCTTGTGGTAACAAAATTATTGAACTATGCCTTGAAATTCCAAGAGAATGCTAGATGTAGGCTGCAGTAATGCAAGTCGGCATCCTAGTGTTATATATGTTCCTAGTGCATAGTGTTATATATGTTCCTAGTGCATATATGTTTTGTCAGGTTTAAATCTGGAGAATATACAGGGTGCTCCATCTACTGGATTCCTTTGCTGTCATGCTAGTTGATCTTTTGTGCAACATGATTTGCATGAGTATTATCATTCATTAGGAGGAAATCATTATTGATTATACCTCTGAACAATTTGAGATAAGGACCATGAATCTCGTGTTTGTATATTTTAACATTAACTGGCACTGCTAAAAATGTGTAGGCCAATGTGACTATTCAGAATGGTACCTGGTTACACCATGATTCCACCGCTTTTGTATTTATGCTTTTTGCAATTGTTTACAGGCTTATTACGTGTATTCTACTGCCTTCATATTCTAACATGTCTGCAATCACGTTTCAAACAGAAATGAGAGTCATCTGTAAACAGACTTCGGCTCCAGTCACAATGATCTCTGCACCACTGCAACTGGCATGTTTTACAGCATGCTTTAGTGGTACATCGGTTATAAATTTTTTGCATACAGTCCTCTTTTCCACAACTTGTCACTCTTGTTTTATTTGTTAATAGAGTTTCTATAGCTGCACTGAACTGTCTTGCTATCTGGGTTGATGTCATCTGTGTATTTCATTATGAATCGATGCCAAATAATTTTCTTAAGCGGCCAGCCTGTAGTGGCACATTTTTTGGCCCTGACCTGTTTGTTTGCATACATCACCACAGTTTTAAACAATTTTCGAATTTCTGATATGATGCTTTTCGCTACTTCAAGTCCATACAGAGCTGTGCCAGTTTCTGTCATTCTTCCATATGTGTCATACTCTCTCAATCGTATGCATAACCTCACAGTTCATCAGATACTTTCTCATTGATTTTCTTAACATGAAAATTTTTCCCATCTACCTTAACTTTTTGTGAAATTAGAATCTGAAGTATCTCCTTGAAATTCTTTATACACGTACTGAAAGAACAGGTGCAAAACCTTTCCCTATTTCAGTGTAATGAAGGTGAATCCCGCTATTGATCTTGAGGTACAACCAACCACTTTTCATTACATTTCATGTAATATAATTAACATAAACTTTTTTTAATAGCTCCTTTAATTTTCCCCACCTGCTTTATTGATAAGGATAAAATATAAATGTTTCAAAAATGTGTGTTTCTAATTTAATGTTAACTACTTGAAAATTTTTAGGGAGTTGATTTTATACTTAAACTTGTTTTTATTAAATCTGTTTTAAGTTAAATATTAGATTGTGTTTAATAATTATGATGCATAGTACATAGTTATGTTTTATTCTTAAAATAATATTGCAAGGGAGTTGCATAGATATTTGTTTTAATTTATTCAGTTCTATTTGGTGATAAAACACTTCCCTTTTTTTTCACACATTTAAATTTTTATTTAAAATTCAATCAAACAGAAATTTGCTTAAATTTTTCCCTTTAAAAGTTCTTAATTTCCAATTAAAGAAATGTATATGAATCTGCATATCACATTAATGTGTTGAAAATGCAAATTTTCAAAAAGTTAATGCCCAGCCACATACAACTCATATCAGCTGAAATGCTTCTCAAGGGTGTACAGATGCTTTTCTGGTCAGCCAGACCACTTGATCTCTCATTAATCAAGAATTAGTGGACATGATTGGCCATTAGTTGAATATCCTCCCATCCTCTTTATATGGAACTCAACAACATGGTTCATGACATTCCAAGAAATTATATGGCCATTTAATGAACTAATGCTGTGTCAATTATATTGATGAATGTATTTTAATCTTAAGCAAAAAATCTATATGGTTCTATAATTAAATGGGTGTAGTAATTCTGTGTGAAATATTATGAAGCATAATGTCATTTATAATTTAACCTTTCAGACAACCATGCAATATATCTTCTGGGGAGGGGAATTAAAGAATAAGGATTTTTTTCTTTGTTCTTTAAAATTTGATTTTTTATTATGTTTTAGACAATTTTGTGTATTTTGTAGTTGAAAAGCACTCTATTGGTATTAGGACCACCTTCAGTATCCGGCAGTATTTATCACACTTCAACGATCTTAGAGAAAAACAATATTCTCAGTACTTTCAGGTATGCTTTTTAGATTATTTTCAAATTTCAAATTTCTTCTTAGAAACTTCTTTTTTTTTATAACATTTGTAGCATAAATTTTAAGATAAGAGAAATATTTTAGAATGTCTGCAGTTTTTTAACTTCATGCGAAAACAGAAGATTAATCTTTCAAAACATGGTGACTCCTTGTTTTGTATATATTAAATTGCATTATTTTTCATAATGCCTGTCTACCTTCAGTAGCTTATTTTTAAATTGCATTATTTTTCATAATGCCTGTCTACCTTCAGTAGCTTATTTTTTATTTTAGTAAAACACACATCATAGAATTATAAATATATCACAGTTTTTAACATTTTATTGATTCCAAAGAGTTTCACAACTGAAATCTTGCGAAAGAAGAATGCCATCAGTGTCATAAGAGCATAATTTTGATGCGAAGCCTGATTGGCAGAAATATATCTGAAGTATTTTTTACAATATTGTTATGAATTTTGTATTTATGTAAATAATTTTAGTCAAACTATTAGTAAAATTGTAGTATCTTTTGTACAACATTAACATGAAATGCTTCAAGAGACGAAGCTCTGCCAAAAAATAAGATTACAGGGGCAAGTCTATTTAACATTGAAGTAAATGGCTATTTATCTAAATTAACAAGATCTTGCCAAGCTGGCGATGGTTTTGGTGACTAATTCTTGTCAGCAAATTTATCGAAAAATTGCTAAAAGTCGCCAGACTTGGTGACATTTTGTCCAGTCCCTGTATAACTGTAATTAGTACTGTAGTTGGATAACTGTAATTGATCCCTTAAGGTTGCCCTTATATGTAATTTCTGGTATCTTGTATAACTGCACTTATTGTAATTTCTGGTTTCAGTATCTGGTCCTTATATGCAATTATAGGCCCTTATAATCATGTATGTCTTCCAGTAATTTTGAAAAATAGAAAGTACTCGAAATTTCCCAGTGGCCAAGGGAAAACTGTGTAAGACTGAAGAGAACTTCAATTCTCAATTTTTCAGTTTGGAGTATTGAGAGATCTCTGTGTGAGCTTTGCTCTTGGGATGTTCTTTGCATTGCATTGTGTTTAATGTTCTTAATTATTTGCAGTGTTAATTACTGACCGTTTGTACATTAAGAATAGTGTACAAATATTTATATTGAAAGTTTCAGAACAGTAAATTGTTTCTTTTGGAAAAATAAATTTTATCAAGCTATTATGGGTTTTGTGTGCATTCAATCCATTACAAACCCATTCACTATTAATGTTTGATATTTTTATGACAACCTCAAAAGATTCTGAAAAATGAATAGTCATTTGTCCCGCATGTAATAAACCAGCAGTATTCAAACTATGGGTCGTGATCGGGTTGAAAGGTGGATAAAAGTCCCCATAAGCTTAGCTGATGATGTATAACTAAAGTTGACACTTGGGTCACGAAATGTTTTTGGATTTGCACTGCCTTTGAACATCATAGAATTTGCTGCTGATTTTGCTGTGTTTGATTAGATGAAATATTTCACTTCTCATGTAATACCGTTTTTCTTTGATTGTGTATTTGTTTTCAAGAATTAAACAAAAATTTTGCGATACCAAACGTAATAGTGAGATCAAAGATGTAAACATCACTTTTATATTTGACTATTCTTTTTTTAAATCTTTATCATAATTCTGGTCATTTTTGTTTTTCTTATGCTGGTGTCATTATTCTTCTTTGGTCCATGGTGTTTCATTTAATTATTTATATATATGTATACATATGCATGTGCAAAAAGTGCTGAAAACACGATGAAATTAAAGAGATATCACTGTGAATTTGAGCAGAGATGTGCATGGAACAAAAGCTATATAGCAGTTCACTCTTATTCGCTGATATTCCTAGTTTGTCATCTCACATAGTTTGTGCATAGACTAATACAAAATTTAATGTGTCTAACTTTGCAGTAATATTATCTTTTAATTTTGTCCTGTCTCGGTTACTGCATGACTGTGCGGTCCAGCTAGCATTTAGAAGTTCCGGAGTTCAAGTTCTAGTGAGAGCAATGCAGATACTTTATATTTCCTATCCTAGAAATTTTAATGACTGCAACCATGTATATATAGTTCACCTATCAAGTGACCTTCTTTTGTGTTTTGTGGTATAGTTTTGCTATTAGCTTAAGTGTTCATTGCCCAAGATGTCATTTCTCACCCAAAATGTTTTTTATTTCGTAAGTTTGTTTGTGAATCAATTTGTTCATGATGAGAAACATTTGAAGCATGAGATTCCACTTCATTTTTATTCTCAGAATTCATGATTTCATATGTGTATTCTGGTTGGGGATTTTTGAATTTTTTCTCATTTTACAAATTTTTCAACACTATCTGCATATATCTAAGCTATCTGCAGTAGCTACACATGAACCGTACTATCTTTACATCTATGTAACTTTAATAAAGATAAATGTTCTTGCTTTTTTTTAAAATTATTGAATTCCTTGTTTTAAAATAGATAATACTGAAATAAATAAAATATATAATATTAAGTTTTAGCTGAAAATTGCAGATGCATAATAAATTTGAAATGTGAAGCTGTGTAAAATGTTTATTACTAATTGCATGTGTTAAAAAAGCAAAAATTAGAGAGATATTTTATGTGAAATAAGCTTATTACTCATACTTACATATGTGCAAAAAGCCAGCATTACAACTGTAATTGTAATTTTTATCTGTCTTTATATATTATTTCTTGTTGCGTGTGTATGGGTTCATAATAGATTGAATGCACAAGTGCAATAAAAGGTTAAAATTTATTCTTAGCAAAAGAAATATAATAGAACAGTGGACTTTTTCTCAGAAATATTTGTACAAATGTTCACAATATCATGCAGCAATAATCAGTAGTTATACTTTAAATTACTAAAAACATTAAATAGAATGCAAAGGGCAGCACAGAGAAAGCTAATCTGATAAACATTAGCAGCAGCTAACTAAACAACTGGGCTGAGATGTCTCTCTCTGACTTTTTAAAGCTTTCAATTGGTTGCGAGAGAGTTCTAGTAATTTCTGCTGGAAAGCAATAAGAGGATGTAATTACAGTTACAGCTAACACAGTGTTCAATGACATTTATTCAGTTTAAGTATAAATTACCAAGATAAATTTTTAAAGAAATTTTCTCATTTTAGAAATTTTTCAACACTATCTGCATATATCTAAGCTATCTGCAGTAGCTACACATGAACGTACTATCTTTACATCTATGTAACTTTAATAAAGATAAATGTTCTTGCTTTTTTTAAAATTATTGAATTCCTTGGTTTAAAATAGATAATACTGAAATAAATAAAATATATAATATTAAGTTTTAGCTAAAAATTTGTTATGTTAAATGCACATGCTCTTGCATTTTTACTTTTTTGGCAGAGCTTTCTCTTAAATTTCGTCTCGCGCTGCATTGCATGGGGAAATACAATTTCAATTATAATTCTGCTAAAAATATCTAACAAAAAACAAAATTTGTAATGATATTGTTACGGATTTGGTATTTAAATAGCTAATGTTAGTTGAATTGTAAATGAAATGGTTTTATTTCCCGTGCAGTGCAGCGCGTGACGAATATTAAAAGAAAGCTAAGCCGGAAAATTCAAAATAGAAGAGCACGTGCATGTAACATTAATAAATATCTCTTTTTGATTTCGAGAAATTTCCACAAAGTTCTCGCGCGTGATTTAAAAAATCTTATAAAAAAGTGGAAAACCTCTCAATTCAGTTAGTCAGTGATTATTAGTTAGTTTGTTGTTGTTTTAAGAAAACTGCTCTTGTTGACTGTAGCGAATTCACAGATTAGCTTTCTTTAGCTGTTTTAAGTTCTCTTAAACGTTTGAGTAGTTAGAAGATAACTACTATGATATATTGTGATACTGCACTATTATTTGAGGACATTTAATCATGTTTGTTGTGATAATAATAAATTTTCTTCATTTTTCATCAGACTTGTGCATTCATTTCGTAACGAACCCGTACGCACGCAATAATTTTGGATGTCAGGAGTGGGGGTTTTAATGCCAATTACAAGAGCGATGGAAGAACAATTCAGGCAAATTATGACTGCATTTGCTGCTTTCCAAGAAAAGATGGAAGAGGCTGTCAACTCCGTTAAAGAAGAAATGAAACTACTCAGGAAAAGATTGAAGCAGGACAACAAAAGATTAAAGTAGGACAACAAAAGATTGAAACAGGTCAAGAAGAAATAAAAAGAGAAATTACCTTCATAATAGAAAATAAATTTGAAGCTATGGAAGGCAGAATTGACACAGTTGAAAATAAAGTTGGGCAAATTGAAGAAAACGTTTCTTCCGTAAAAGATCAAATTGAAGAAAGAGTTCCTTCAGTGAAAGAAGAAATAGAAAAAAGCATTTCTTCTGTAACAGAACATATAGAAAGGAGAGTTTCTGCTGTGGAAGAACGAATTGAAGGAAGAGTTTGTGCCATCCAACACCAAATCGAACAACAAATTGATGATAGGGTTTCTGCAGTAGCAAAAAAAGTGGATATTTTAAAGAAATTCGTAGCGACGGCAGGGAACAATAGTGATGGTTTTAAATTTTTGCCCATGCCTGCTCGTCCCTCTCTGAAGTTATCTACATATGATGGGAAGACTTCTTAGCAAGTGTATAAAACACAATTTTCTATAGTGGCGGAAGCGAATGGATGGGATTCCCAAGCTAAGGCCTGTCACCTCGCCGCTTCTTTGAAAACAGACACAGTGAATATCCTTTAGACTCTTCCCTAAAACAAAAGGTTAGATTTCGAAGCTCTGTCCGGCGCGTTGGAGCTGCGCTTTAGGGAGAAGTGTTTAAAAGACTACAGCAGGCTTCAGTTAAAATCCCGCCAACAGAAAAACACGGAAACACTCCAGGAATATGACATCACTATCCGTCATCGTAAGTGATCATCACACAGAAACACCGACGCCCTGTCTAGAAGACCTTGCCAAGAAAGCTGCCGATATTGTTCCAGGGTCGAAGGGAAATACGAGCTGCTGAGTCCGGTAGCTCGCCAAATTACAACATCAACATCGGCTGATCCAGACCCGTGAAGTGATAATGAAGTCAGGAAAGACCAGCTGGAAGACCGTGACATTAAACCCATAATTGATTTGATGGAGTCATCAAACAGAAAACCTACATGGCAGGACATCTCTATCTATAGTCCTAAAAAAAAAAAAAAAAATACTGGGCGCTCTGGAATTCACTTCACATTCGAAACGGCGTCTTATACCGAAAATTCGAATCGAATGATGGGAAGACATTCCAATGGCAACTGATACTTCTAAGATCCCAGTTTCCTGATGTCCTTAAAGAACTACATAACAGCCCTACAGGAGGTCACTTTGGAATAATGAAGACCTTCCAGAGAGTTCGTGAGCGCTTTTACTGGAATAATGCAAAGGATGGCATGCAAAAGTGGTGCCAATCTTGCGATGCCTGTGCAGGTCGGAAAGAACTGAAGAGACGCAGCCGAGGCAAGCTGCAACGTTGCAACGTAGGGGCACCTTTTGAACGTATCGCCTTCGACATCTTGGGATCTCTGCCACGAACTGCTGATTGCAACAAATACACACTCATTGTCATTGATTACTTCACCAAGTGGCCCGAAGCGTACCCTATTCCTGATCAAGAGGCTGTCACAATAGCTGAGGTGATGGTACAGCACTGGATTTCCAGGTTCGGAGTGCCTCTTTAGTTACAATCCGATCAGGGAAGGAATTTTATGTCGGCGGTAATCAAAGATTTCTGCAAACTACTCAGCATTGACAAAACTCAAACGATGCCATTACATCCCCAGTCGGATGGCATGGTAGAGAGGTTCAATCGAACCATCCTTAATAACCTCTCATTAATGGTTTCCAGAAACCAACAGGATTGGGACAAGAAATTACCACTGGTTTTACTGGCTTACCGCAGTGCTGTCCACGAGACTACCGGCTATTCCCCATCACAGATGCTCTTCGGTCGTGACCTTCGTCTGCCTTGTGATCTCTTGTTTGATCGCCCTCTAGGTGCTCCTTCATGGCCTGAGGAATATATTTAAGATCTCCAGGTCCGGTTTGAAGGGATGCACAACTTTGCACGAGAGCGAGTCAATTTGGCGACGGAGAAGATGAAGACCGGCTACGCACGAGAGCTACTGAACATTAATTCCACGAAGGAGACAAGGTGTGGTTATGGAATCCGACTCAACGGAACGGACTTTGTCCGGAATTGCAGTCACCTTGGGATGGTCCGTACACGGTCCTAAACAGGCTGAATGACATTGTGGTTCGGATCCGTAAGTCTTCAAACTCTAAGCCTAAAGTCGTTCATTACGACAGGTCAGCTCATTACTATGGCCATAGTACGTAATGTAAATAATTGTAAATAGTGTAAGACCATGGTCCTTTTTGTTTCTAAATGTATATTTAGTATTTGATTTGTATTTGATAGCATTTGATTTGTTTTATTTATTGCATTTATTGTTCATGTTGTTTATTATTGTAATGTAATGCTTATTATTGCATTTATGCCACAGTTGTAAGTTTGGCTTCCGTTTGAGTAGTTAGAAGATAACTACTGTGATATATTGTGATACTGCACGATTATTTGAGGACATTTAATCATTTATTGTGATAATAATAAATTTTCTTCATTTTTCATCGGACTTGTGCATTCATTTCGTAACGAACCCGTGCGCACACAACAATATATATATACGTGTGTGTAAGCTAGAAAATGTGTGAATCTCAAAATTCTAATTTATATCAGCAACAGTCATTAATTTTGCCCTTTGTTCTAAAAATAATAATAACTTTTCTGGACTGCATTATTTCTAGATCAATCTCTGACATTCTAATGACATAGATTGTCATGATCAACCTTGCGTAACACTGACGATGTCGTTTATTTAGAACCTGAACTCAAAATTTTGAGAACTGAAACCTTTTTTTTTTTCAATAAGCTACCATATTAGATAATTGTGCACTTCTATGGATCTTCCCGTTAAGATACTACAGTCAAAAGTCTTTAATCCGGACTCGTTGAAACTTCGGCAATTCCAGATTATCGCTTTTTCCGGATTATAGATCATCAGCTTAAATCTGGTAAGATGGCATGCAAAAATTATAAAATTAAAAATATGAAACCGTAATTTATGAAATAAAGAGCAATTATGATCTAAAGGGTATCAAAATTTACAAAAAAAAAAAAAAAAAAAAGCTTAATATTTATTTATTTACTTTATTAAACATTTCTTTCAACGCGTGCAAGCGTAAAGCATACATTACGCATAGTCGAAATTAAAAAATTGCAAGGAGGAAACTAATGTCTATTTGTGATATTTATAATGACGAGGAATTTGATTTAAATCATATCAAAGACGGAGTACTTCGAGATGAAATACTACATTTAGTAAGGAATTATAAGCCGAATAAAATAAAAACATCTGCCCTGAAGGTAAGGATAGTGTTGACAGATCAACTTCCAGTTTATTGCATGCTGCGTATCCCCCGCTTGCAGAGAAGCGTGAAATTGATAAACATATTTCGGAATAGTTAGAGAATCAAAGGTTATGCCTTTATCCATTTTTTGCAGCAGTTCTACTTTTTTTTTTTTCCACTTTTTGTTGAACAAAGCGAAAGCATGTTTCGCTTTGTTTTGATACAAAGCCAAACATTATTTTGCTTCCTTTGGTAGCTCCAGAATCAGAAATTCTTTGTGACGTAATCGAAAGTTCAAGCTTACTTTTATAAAATTGCTCTAACAGTCTGCAAAAAGTAATAAGCCAGATTCAATTAGAAGATTAAGGAACAACGCAATCTGCAACATTACTGAAATAGATAATTTTAGCTTAGCTTATACCGTCCGTTATACATTAAACGCACCTGCGTAAACGTATTATGTGCATCTGTAGATGCATATGAGCATGCGTAAAGATATTATGCGTTGACGCACGCGCACAAAGTTTGTAGCTTTGAGGTCCGGATTATGGACGTCCGACTTTTGACTGTATTTCACTTTACTTTCTTCCTATTGCAGCTGTGTCAAAAATGTAAATGTTCTTGAATAGGTATGATTAGAAAATTGTAGCTGCGAATGTCAATTGAAATTAAGTTGAATATTTAATCTTATTTTTCTGAATATTTAATCTTACTTTAGTGCCAAGTTTACTCTTCGGTATGGATCTAGATTCTATGCCATCAACATTAATACATCATTTTCTATTACATACACTC
This sequence comes from Stegodyphus dumicola, assembly GCF_044657685.1. Taxonomy (NCBI): domain Eukaryota; kingdom Metazoa; phylum Arthropoda; class Arachnida; order Araneae; family Eresidae; genus Stegodyphus; species Stegodyphus dumicola. The sequence continues at coordinate 151,174,087 of NC_140778.1, forward strand.
ACGTATAAAATTTATTTTTGATATAATTTCTTCTAAATATATATCACGTATATAATTTCTTCTAAAAATGCAGTTTTCTGTCATATTTTCTGAGAAAAGAATAGCCAATCTCAGGCTGGTTTTCTAAAATCCATAGAGTTGAGAAATGGTTTTAAAAAAATGAGGAGGAGTAGAGATTCTTATTGATTTTATAAATTAAAAAGAAAAAAATGCGACATTATGCTATATATTCATGCTGTATTTATTGGAATTAAATTCAGATGGGAAAAATTGCTTAAAATGGGGCTGTTTGAATCATGGTAGATGAAAATCGGCCATGCAAAAACAGAATTACCCTCTCCTCCACCCCAAACTTTGTTAAATTAGAATTGTATGGAAAAGAAGTATTTTCATAAAAAGAAGGTTAAGTATATTTATCAAAAGTTTTCAGCTAACATTTGACAAAACTACTGAGTTTTTCTTTTATTTAAAACAAATATATAAAAGTATAATGAAATTTGTACTGTAGATTGTGCTAAATGAAATAAAGTTGTTATATGTTATGTCTTACTTCATTATTTCTTTTTTTAATAGGTTTTAAATTATATTATGAAAAATGTTGGATTAACTGAAAAAGATTCTAAAGGTTTTGTATGATTTTTTTTAATCTTTCATCAGAGTTCTTTTTTGGTTGTGTTTGTCATGGTCTTTCAATTTTGTATATTTTTCAACAAGTATTTTCTGATATCTTGATATTTAGTTATTGTGATAAGCATAAGATCTTTAGATGCATTATGGTGTTTGAATATGTATCATTAACAAATAGGACGTTAACAAAATATAACATTGCCAAAATTTAACAAGGTACCAATATGCAAAAACATGCATGATCAAAAAATTGTTGTTAGTCATTTTTTTTTTTGGCCCCAGTTTTCATGAAATTTTGAAATGCAAGAATGTGAATACTGATGATTAGATAACTGATTTATAAGCAATTACAGATCAGTCTTCAGTATATGCAAACCATAAATAATAAGAAACAATATAAACTATATAAATTAGTAAATTTTGTTCTTTAGTGACACATTAAATGCCAAGTCAGTTTCTCTTGATGAAGTCAGTTTTCCATTTTTGCACACTATAACTGAAGATCATCAGTAGAAAATCTACGAAGTATTATTTTGATATTAAAATTTCATTTTAAAAACTGCTGTGTCGAAATTAAATTAAAATTATGAAGAAAGAAGTATTGTTGAAGTTTTCTACTCTCATTTTTATCTTTTTTTTTAATATAATATATTCTAATAACATTGAATCATTTTAATGGAATTAGTTAGTATATGCCTAGGAGAGGTTAAGATTTTTACTACAATTATTATAAAATGTTATTGCTTTTATACCAGGTTTTACTCTGTTGGCTGCCAGTCATTTTGAATTATGTCTTTAGCATTAATTGCTAAAATGTTTGACCAGAGACATTTTCCTTAAAATTTTTGTTTATATTTTTTGACATTTATATTATCAATATAACCCTCTGTTCATTTTGCCATTGTATAAATTGAACAACTAGTTATTTTCAAAATGCTTAACAGTTTTACATAAAATTTGTCATCTATAGTATTATCGTATCACCTTGTAATGTGTGTCATTAACAGAAAAATTAGTAATGTAATTAAGCACTTAAAGCATTTGTTGGTGCTTCAGTTTTTAATATAGAATGTGAATAAGGTGAATGAAAATGTTTATACTTTGAACTGAAAAATCAAATATTGCTGCCTGCTGCCACTAAGATTTGGGAAAATTTTGGAATTCTCTCAAAATTTGAGAGTGAAATTATGCATGCCCCTTTTTTCATGCTTTTTCTTTCTGACTGTTTCAGCAATTTTTTTTTTTTTTTTTTTTTTTTTTAATGTAGCATAAAATAAATCTTGTAAAAACAAATTTTATGTTTTAAAATATACAGTACAAAGTTCAAGATGTTGACTTGTCGGGACTTCAGCTATTCCAGATTTTAGATCATCAGTTTAAATCAAAGAAGATAACAACCAAAAAAAAAAAAAAAAAAAAAAAAAAAAAAAAAAAAAAAAACAAAAAAAAAAAACCACAAAACTAACAATGTGAAATAGTCGTTTATGAAGTAATGAAACATTTATAACCTCAAGAAAGTCAAAATTTCACAAAAAATCTGAATATTTATTTGTTTGTTTTATTAACAAATTTCTCTTAATGTAGCTGTTTAAGCTTCTTCATTTTATTTTTTTTTTTGGGGGGGGGGCTAATACTTTCCTTTCATTCCCTTTAATTTTATACATAATTTCACATACATAATTTTATACATAATACATAATTTTATACATAGACATAATTTCTTGTTTAATTCCAAAGTTCCACTGTTCAAGTACTGAAACTGTCATGTCTATAATTCCTATTAAATTTAAATTGAAGCTTTTTCTTCTCAATAACCTCTTTGTCACTCTCGGTAGTGATATTTCCTGGAGTTAAAACCATACAACGTATTTCTCTGTATGTTAGTTGATTGTTGATTTGGGCATTATCATCCCAGTGGAAAACTTCAGATATTAATATATAGTGGATAACTATATATGGTGGATATATAGTGTATAACTTCAAAACTTCTTTAATTATTATCAATTCTCCACATTTTTTCACTAATTCCAGTAATTGGGAAATTTTGCCAACGAAAAGGTTATTGTTTTGCCTAGTTTTGAAATCTCACTTTCTTTAGCCCAAATTTCTTCAAGGCTTCTTCAAGCAAGTACTGAATATGCATTTGTTTATCAGATCCTGCTACAATTTCAACATTAGAAACTCTTTTCGATGTATTCGAACTTTAATTTTGGTAAGATAGCTGTGGTAATTATAGCCTGTAAAAAGAAAAAAACTTGATCATAAGTCGAGGAAAAGCACAATTTGCTATGTGAACTGAAGTTGTGTTCTTTGGAATGTAATTTCTTTTCCCTACTAGTCTGCCAAAAAAAGAAAACCTGTATAAGTTACACCCATCTTCATACAAATATGTTTTGGTACATGCTGTTTAGCTTGAAATGATTGAGATCACTTATGCAGGCACCTGGGCTGGAAAGGCATATCGTGTGTGGAATGGCATGAAACAACTAACATAGCATTAATATATGACAAAGTCCATGGCAGGGAATTACAATTCCCGGTGATGAAAACAATGCAAAAGAGGCAACTTTGTAGGTGCGATGTGAAGATGCATGGAGAGTGATCAGCAGCTATTGATTGGCTGGAGAAAGCAGGAGAATAGATATTGACAAATATATTTACAATGCGCAAAAAAGAAAAAAGGCACAGTTCTATATCTCCCAATCTACTGGGCCACTTGACGAAATTCAAATTGCATTTTTCTTGTCTCAAAAGTGCGACTTAAGATGTGCATTAGATTTATATATGTAGCACTGTTCTAATATAGGTATTTTGACACAAAATCGGACTTTTTCTGAATTTTTTCCCATATTTCGATTCTATGATTCAAATTATGCCTAAATATTAAGTTTTGTAAAATTTGGTGTGAAATGCATGGAGAAATTAAAAAATTTATCTTGGTGCAATTTTTTTCAGTTTAATTTTTTGTAGGTATACTTAGAAATACATCTACTTTAAGATGATGGTAAAAATTTTATAGTTTGTAATTCCAAATTTTTTCAAAAAATTTTAAAATTTATTTTAAAATACAAATTTTAAAAATAAATCATAAAAAACAGGTGAATTTTATTTGGAATGAACCAAAATTTCGAATTCTGGAAGAAGGAATCAAGTAAGTGTAATAAATAATGAATTATTAATAAATATATCAAATTCAATTAGCATTGAGGAGCTAAAATTTGTAAGGCTAATTGTTTTAAAACTACTCATGCAATTTTTACAAAACTTGGCAGTTTGGCATAATTTGAGTCGTAGAATTGAAATATGAAAAAAATTTGGCATGTCATTTCAGAAAAGTCCGATTCTGTGTCAAAATACTTATATTAGAAAGTGCTATACATAAATCTAATACATATTCCAAGTCACACTTTTGAGACATGAAAAATGCAAGTTGAATTTCGTCAACTGGCCCAGTAGAACGGGAGACATAGACCTTCCCACTTTTTCTTTGTGCCATAAACTGTGTTTACTTATGTAATAGTCGCCTTCGCATAATAGTTGCACCCCTGTTTGTAAGCAGAAAAAATCATCAAAAGTGTACAATAATATGTAGCAGATTTCCATGCATAATAGTCACACCTAGATTTTCACAATGAAAAGTTGGCCAAAAAAGTGCAACTATTACGGGAGTAAACATAATATGTATACACAGTACAAAGTCTGAAATTCGGAGATCGTCAGGACTTGGGCGATTCAGGATTTGGGGTTTTTCCGTTATTAGAATATCAGTTTAAATCTAGTAAGATGGCAAGTAGAAATTATAAAAATAAAAATATGAAATCGTGATTTATGAAATAATGAAGTATTTATGATCTAAATGGTATCAAAATTTACAAAAAAAAAGCTTAATATTTATTTGTTTAACTTATTATACATTTCTTTCAATGTAAGTTGCATCGTTTTTTGTGTTAATACTTTCTCTTTAATTTTGTAGACAGACATAATCTCTTGTTCAATTACATTGTTGAAGTCCTGTAACTGTGTCGAGAATTCCAACTAACTTGTCAATCGAAATCTTTTCATTTTCAGTAACTTCTCTGTGACTTTCTTCCTATCGGTAGCGGTATTTCCTAGATCTAGAACCATACTACAGATTTCACCATTCATTCATTGATTGGTGATTGAGAAGCATTATCATCACAATCATTGACTGATGATTGAGAAGCATTATCATCACAATCATTGACTGATGATTGAGAAGCATTGTCATCGCAATAAAAAACTTCTTTTATATCATCTTCATTTATTACCGCTTCTCCACATTTCTTTACAAAATCTGTTAATTGGAAAATTTCACCTTTGTTTTGTGATATCCGAAAACCTTTAAAAATCACGTCTATCAACATCAAATTTAGCTAACCTTCACTCTACATATTTGGGTATTCATCATGAGCTTGGTGAGTAACAAGTTGTTCCCTTAAATTTTATCTCGCTTCTATCGTGCACTTAGACAATTAAACCTGAATTGTATTAGTTATTTATTATACTTGCACATGCTCTATTTCTTGCACATGCTTAAGGCTTATCAGAGTTCTGAATAAATAAATTCCCACATATGCTTAAGCCTAATTGAGGGCAGGCACTAGATATCTTACCGTCTGATTGCAGTCTCTGTGGGTCCTAAATTCTTAATCCGGTGCGGCCATATGAGCCCTGGAGCTGGTTCTGGTTTTATGTAAATAACAAATCAGTTATTCTTAATTCAAATTGCCCTAAATGTAATCTTTGGGTCTATGAGTATCATCAACAAATCTATTTTTTACATATGGAAATAAATTTTTGTTAAATTTTTCATCGTGAAAATTTTTTAGCGAATTTAATTTAAATCTGTACGCCAAGTGTAATGTCAACATAAAAGGTTACCATACTCCTTTATTATTCAATTACTAACATAAAAAAATATGTTTAGCTATCACTACTTGAGCCATTACTCAAGTTGTCATGTGTTGATAAACATGCAGTGATAAAAGGAAAGTATAATAAATAATGATTCGCCGTGTTGGCGTCAGATCAACTATGTATCTGTGTGGAATGTTTTGGTTTGAGATGTGTGTCAAGCAGATATGCAGCAACAGAGCCAAATTACTGATCATATAAATTTATGCTAAAATGATTGTTTCTTCAATAATAAGGTATTTTATTTAGTGTTGAAGTGAAATAAAAAATCGGGACTCTCCAGATGTTTTATTATGCATGGAGGGGGGCATCAAATGCGATGCGTAAAGCCTATGCGAAAAACGTTGGTGGTTTTGAGGTCTGGATTTTAGATTATTCCGGATATTGGACGTCCGGATTTTGGATTTTGTACTGTATATATATAAACAGGAATCTGTTCACAGCCATAATCATAGATGGAAAACTACTTGGCTAGTAGAACTAAAAGTGATATATGAAAAATAGGTTAATTAGTGGTCTGTTCAAGCAGGTTGTATATCATAATGAAGTTTTTAGTATTGCTACTTGTGTTTTTGTTTGGGTTATGTTTTTTGTTGATCAAGTTGAGAAATTTGGAAATGCTAATATCAGTGAAAATTTTGAAGTTAATTTTTTAATGGCTGATGCATAACTTTTGTTGGATCTAACAGTAGAGCTGCATGCAAATTTGCAGTATTTTTTAAACTGTAGAAATCCATGATAAGAGCTTTGCGTGATTACCTGGATGGTTTTCAGATTTTGTGACAAAGTTTAACAGGATCGTAACTGAATTGTAACTTCATTGATGTTCTGAGCTGTCAGCACATGAACTTTTAAGGTAAGAAGCAGAGTTTTATTTTTGAAATGTCTGAGTAGTGGAACTTTAAGAACTTTGAAATTTAAAGGAGTTAATTAAGAGGAAATTTCCTCAACTGAGCAACTAACTGGGAGTCTTTTAATGACAACTTTGGTGAGTCTATCTGATTTATGCTTAACCGTGTAATATTCTGTAGAATTTCTGTCTAAATAATTAGTGATGATGTTGGAGTCGTTCTTCATTTCTGGAATCACTGTAAGGGCTTCTGCATGAGATTTTCCTGTGAAGTTAACTGTTGTGTTAATGCCCAAGTTACTAAGGATGTTATGATGTTCAGCTGCAGTTTCGATTAAGGTGTGTAGCATAGTATTAGACTTATTGTCACTAGGGTTAACAGAGCCATATTTTTTACTGTTGTCATGAGTTTGGTCAAGGTTTTCAACATCATCTATAGTAGTTAATCTATTGCTAATAAGTATTTGCAGAGGATTTTAAGGTTTTGGTCATTTAGCAGCTCTCTTACTGGAGGTAAACTCTTCCAAAGAAAGAACAAGTCACATTTTCAGAGATATTATGGAGCAAGTTTTCTCGCAGAGAATTTCTAAGAGTCAAAACGAAATGTTTATGATTAAACATGGATGTTCAAGAGCACAAGACCTACTTCACTACATGCACAAGGTTGAATGTCCCTTGTTTAGGCCAGAAACAAAAATGTTCCCCATCCTCTCCACAATCACTCGAGCTAGAAGTGCAGTCATGGCTGACTTCTGTCATATTGTTATTCCTAAGGAAGCCAAAATGAAAGCTACTGAATAAGTGGCATTATCTAATGACTTTGTGTATTGAAAGTAAACGAGTAATTATTTTAATACTGGATTTACTAAGTTGGACTCAACATCTTACTGTCTCACATGTTTTCCTCAATCTGTGCTGCTGCTTACTATACAGAGCATTGACCATTGTAGACCATTGATCATGATGGGTTGATCAAGCATATAACCATTGTAGTTTTAAAATGTAGATGAAAATGGTCTTGTCTATTAACAGTTAAGCACATCATGTTGCCAATAAAAGGTGAGAGATCTAAAGGCTTTTGGTTGCTTCCTGAAATCATATACCCATTGCTGTTTTTACAATGCAGGGAGGTGAAAATGCCTCTTTTTTTCTTTTACAGATTATCTTAGAAGACTACCCTTGAGGAATTTTTAATCTGTTATGCCCCCTTCACAGGATCAACTGAGACAACTGAAAAGAGCCACTAAGAATTAGCAGCTAAGAATATGAGTTTTAATTCATGTATCTGCCAATCAATGCAGTGCCTTTAAAGTGACATATAGGAATCTCAGCGAGTCAGGAGAAGAATAGCTTTTATTGCAACCCCCCTTTTTTTACTATTATCATTTCTTAGATTTTTAGTTTTTTTAGATTAGATTTTTTTCTTAGATTTCTTAGATTTTGTTAAAAAAAAAATTCTGGTTGTCAAAAGTCTGGATATTAGATCATTCCAGATATTGGATGTTTGGATTTCGGACTTTGTACTGTATGTATTTTTTTTTTTTTTAAAATAGAACATTAAGGAAATTATTTCATTTGATTTTATTGTAGGATTTTTTAACTGATGTTATAATGTCTGTAACTATTATTTTTTTTTTACAGAAGTGCGTGGAAAATTCCTTGCTGAAATACTTCTAACAAACCAGAGGGCCTTCGATCAATTTTTAAGGCATAGAGATAATGAAGTAATTGTTGAAATCTGTTTATGTTGTTTTATAGATCAAATTATGCTTACTGCTCTGTTTTTCTGAATTTCATTTAATTCACATAAACATTTTAAAGTATAGATTTTTTTCATCTTTGTATATATTTACATAAATATTGATTTATATCAGTGTTTCCCAACCTTATTTGTGCTATGCCCCACCTAATCTTCTCTAAAATTATTAAGTTTCCCTTAGCCAGGGTTGCCACGCTACCTGGAAAACCGGGAGAACCGGGAAAAGTCAGGGAATTCAAAAATTGACCAAAAAATTCAGGGAAAAGTCAGGGAATTTAAGTATTTTTGTCAAAATCTGGAAAAGTCAGGGAAGTTCATACAATGATCCCGCCAAAAAAAGCGATTTTTGCGCCGACTTTGGAAGAGATAACTTTTTTGGCGAATTGCCTATCACGTGAGTGTCTGCTGGCATAGAGCCAATTTTCGCAGCTCCAATTTGATTGCCTTTTAGAAAGGCAAAGCAAGTTTCCCGCAACTTTTGGTTTCCAGTATTCTCGAGAATCGCATGTGCAGTGCATGAACTAAAGAAAGTACCTGTTCTTGTATAAAACAAAATGGGTTTAATCTTAGTATACGGTACCATGGAGGTTAGAATCAAAGAATATGTATTGTAAAGAAGGAAAACCTCTCTGCAACAGACGTGGCTCCGTTCCATCATAGAGGGAAACAGCTGTGCATGCGTGATATATCTGCCGCCAAAGCTGGAAACCGGTGTCGAAGTTCGAAGGTCACGTTATCAAGAGTTCACTAAATGAATATCCTTTAAAATTTCTTTAACCACTTGCGCTAAAAAGACGTGCCGCGCACGTCGAGATGTTTTTGTATCAAACTGCGAGCGACGTGAACACCACGTCGATAAGCATTTATCGCAAAAATGAAAATAACATGGTGCATACGTCGCCTAACAACGAGATTGTTTATTTCTCGAGTTACAGCTCTGGATTGCACTCGCAGATGCGGAGCGGCGTAAATGAGACACTTTACCACTTGCTATATTGTAGCGCACGGCACCGCAACCGTGAAGTTTAGTCTTAGCGCAAGTAGTTAAACTCTAAATTAAAAGAAAATATTTTTTGGCGCAAGTAAATTAATTCATAGGTTAGTAATTTTCAGGGGGGGGAAACTACGAAAATCCGTTTTTAAAATTATTGCGAAAAATCCAAGAAGAAACGTCCTTTGATAAAACGTTTCTTCTTGGAGTTTTCGCAATAATTTAAAAACGGATTTTCGTAGCTTTCTTTTTGTCAAAGAACGTTTCTTCTTAACACGTTTCTCAATTTCCGGTACACATCGCGGAGAGGGAAATTCTGGCCGCCAGGTTCCGTCGCCAAATCCCTTGGCAAATTTTCCCTCCGCATTCTAGCGGCGTAATAGCATTTTACTTGTATGGAAAATTTTCTTCTTTACATAGACCAAAGAATTAGAGATTCTTTGCATAGACGTTTTTTGGTTAAAATAATCTCCATGTATGAATTGGGCGACATGATGATGTGCAGTAAACGGGTCATTTTGGTCTTGGCGACAATTTTCAAAATCGTGCCAAAGCCTTACCGTATACTAGAATTTTACCGCAAAATCTTTTTAAACTTTTCTTTTTAATAAATACCTTGCCATTTTGCAGTAAAATAAAAAATAGTAATCTGTCATCTAGGCTAACCATGTAATATAACTATATTCGCTAAAATATCGTTGATTATTCTAATTCAATTTTTAAGTAATTATCTTTATTTTTATGTTATTCGTATAATTTAATGATGCTTCTTCCCTCTAAATTTATTAATTATTAGTAAATAATATTTCTAAATTTCAGGAAATTTTCTCTGGCATAATCTTGAAATTAATTGTAGCAGTATGATGACATACCATCACGAAATTTAATGCATATATTTTTTTCTTATGTATGCTGCGAACTAAATATAAAATACCTCAATTTATTAAAATAGATTTCTTTGTTTCGTTTAGCTGCAGAATGTCTGCAAAAAAAGCCTTATTTTATTCCAGATTGGGAAGATTCTAATCTCAATCTTCAATGGAGAAAACAAGAACTATTATAATTATATTTGTGTTTTCAAGTGTTAAGGTGCTTTTTAAGAACATACCTCACACAAATTAAATTTACCTAAAATCTAACCTAACTATTTAGCATTGCGTTGTGATTTATAAGGACCGGATTAGCCTCGTGTTGAACTGGTGATGATCATGAGTAATAATTAAATAAAACATACATTTGTTATCCAATGTATATATCTTAAATTTTATTAAGTTTCTTAAGTGGAAAAGTAAACAAAATTATCAAACAAAGTATACCAAGAATAATTAAGAATAAATGTCCTCTGGGATTTATTGAATAATTAAGTGAATTTGCTACACAATACAAGTAATACCATAATTTACCTCTTAGCATAGCCAACGTACATTACGCGGATAGACTGGAATTTTCTTGAAACGTACCTGGAAAACCTGGAAAAGTCAGGGAATTTCATTCTCCTGTTTGAGTGGCAACCCTGCTTAGCATATACAAAATTTTTAATATTTAAAAATTGAAATGTTCACCAAAGAAACTTGAATGATAGATTTTAGGAAGAAATGACTATAAATTTTGTGAGCAAGTACAGTAAGTGAACTTTCAAAACATGGAAAACTGAAATTCAAGAACAAACTCATTTTAGTGAAAGTTTTTTAAATATTATTTTAAGTATTAGTAATTTGTATTATTTAAATTTAGCGAGTTCCTTGCGCTTGATATTTGCTGCAAAGAGATTTTATGTCAGGTTCCAATTTAGATAACTTGAGTCTTGTGATGCTTCTTTGGCGAAATGAAGCAACTCCAATGATGGAACACAGCAATAACTTTTATTTAACACTCAAAAAAAAAAAAAAAAAAAAAAAAAAAGGCGACATTCAAACAAGAAGAGAAAACATATTCTAACATTTAAAAATAAATTACATTCTTCGTGCAAGAGTCGCACGAGGCACTCAAGTCTGGTTTCAAATATTGCCATTCACAAATACCCTAATGTTCATCTATTTAAATTATTTAAACTACAAGATTTTAATATTATTTAAAGCTGTTACAGCCTCTCCCCCAACAAAGAGACTTTTGCCGAAGGGAAAAGTTCTGTAAATTTCAAAAGTTTATAAGCTCGGCTTGCTCAATTGCTTAAAGAGAAAAGATAACTTCTCTCATAAGTTTCCAAATTTTCAGGCCGAAAATTTTAAGTTTTAAACAAATATTTTTACACCACATTTAAATAGGAAGAAAATGGACAATGTTCAAATTAGTCTTTTTTTTTTTTTTTCTTGAGGGCGCCTAGATCTCTTCCATGGTGGACCAGTTCCTCGGCTATAATTCACAGCAAAGCCTTTCCTCAGTTCATCTGTGCCTTTCGGATAATATTCATTTGTCATTTGCTTTCGACAATTGTTTTCTTCGTCTATTAGTAGCGGCTTTGATATTAAATCAAAAGCCGAAAGATGATGATAACTCTGCATTGCAAAATGATTCTCAATATTAATTTCTTTATCGTTTTTCAAATTTTCGTGAACATCTTCCACGTTTAATACTGGTGATTTAACTTCTTCTTCAAATACATCTCTGGATGCTTTATTTTCTTCCTTCATCGGTTCAAAGATCTGCTCTTCAGCTATTTTTGTTTTCCTTTGAGCTCTAGTAGAAACGGCATTAAAATGGTATCACTAAGTTTACGTTCAAGTGATAAACTAATAAAATAAGGCAGTTCAGCGTTAACAGGAAATAATAACCTGATATCTCTAATATTACGTTCAGTGATGAACTAATAAAATAAGGCAATTCAATATTAACAGGAAGTAATAACCTGGTATCCCTAATATTATGTTCAGTGATGAACTAATAAAGTAAGACAATTCAATATCAACAGGAAGTTACGTTCAGTGATGAACTAATAAAATAAGGCAATTCAATATCAACAGGAAGTAATAACCTGGTATCACTAATATTGTGTTCAGTGATGAACTAATAAAATAAAGCAATTCAATATTAACAGAAAGTAATAATCTGGTATCGCTAATATTGCGTTCAGTGATGAACTAATAAAATAAAGCAATTCAATATTAACAGGAAGTAATAATCTGGTATCACTAATATTATGTTCAGTGATGAACTAATGAAATAAAAATACGCACGATTATTCGAACTCGCCGGTGCCTCCAAAATAATTAACACTGTGATGCTTCTTTGGCGAAATGAAGCGACTCCAATGATGGAACACAGCAATAACTTTTATTTAACACTCAAAAAAAAAAAAAAAAAAAAAAAAAAGGCGACATTCAAACAAGAAGAGACAACATATTCTAACATTTAAAAATAAATTACATTCTTCGTGCGAGAGTCGCACGAGGCACTCAAGTCTGGTTTCAAATATTGCCATTCACAAATACCCTAATGTTCATCTATTTAAATTATTTAAACTACAAGATTTTAATATTATTTAAAGCTGTTACAGCCTCTCCCCCAACAGAGACTTTTGCCGAAGGGAAAAGTTCTGTAAATTTCGAAAGTTTATAAGCTCGGCTTGCTCAATTGCTTAAAGAGAAAAGATAACTTCTCTCATAAGTTTGCAAATTTTCAGGCCGAAAATTTTAAGTTTTAAACAAATATTTTTACACCACATTTAAATAGGAAGAAAATGGACAATGTTCAAATTAGTCTTTTTTTTTTTTTTTTTCTTGAGGGCACCCAGATCTCTTCTATTCCAATATTATGTTCCGTGATGAACTAATAAAGTAAGACAATTCAATATCAACAGGAAGTTACGTTCAGTGATGAACTAATAAAATAAGGCAATTCAATATCAACAGGAAGTAATAACCGTAATCAACACGAAGTAATAACCTGGTATCACTAATATTGTGTTCAGTGATGAACTAATAAAATAAAGCAATTCAATATTAACAGAAAGTAATAATCTGGTATCGCGAATATTGCGTTCAGTGATGAACTAATAAAATAAAGCAATTCAATATTAACAGGAAGTAATAATCTGGTATCACTAATATTATGTTCAGTGATGAACTAATGAAATAAAAATACGCACGATTATTCGATCTCTCCGGTGCCTCCAAAATAATTAACACTGTCATGCTTCTTTGGCGAAATGAAGCAACTCCAATGATGGAACACAGCAATAACTTTTATTTAACACTCAAAAAAAAAAAAAAAAAAAAAAAAAAAAAAGGCGACATTCAAACAAGAAGAGACAACATATTCTAACATTTAAAAATAAATTACATTCTTCGTGCGAGAGTCGCACGAGGCACTCAAGTCTGGTTTCAAATATTGCCATTCACAAATACCCTAATGTTCATCTATTTAAATTATTTAAACTACAAGATTTTAATATTATTTAAAGCTGTTACAGCCTCTCCCCCAACAAAGAGACTTTTACCGAAGGGAAAAGTTCTGTAAATTTCGAAAGTTTATAAGCTCGGCTTGCTCAATTGCTTAAAGAGAAAAGATAACTTCTCTCATAAGTTTCCAAATTTTCAGGCCGAAAATTTTAACTTTTAAACAAATATTTTTACACCACATTTAAATAGGAAGAAAATGGACAATATTCAAATTAGTCTTTTTTTTTTTTTTTTTCTTGAGGGCACCTAGATCTCTTCCATGGTGGACCAGATCCTCGGCTATAATTCACAGCAAAGCCTTTCCTCAGTTCATCTGTGCCTTTCGGATAATATTCATTTGTCATTTGCTTTCGACAATTGTTTTCTTCGTCTATTAGTAGCGGCTTTGATATTAAATCAAAAGCCGAAAGATGATGATAACTCTGCATTGCAAAAGGATTCTCAATATTAATTTCTTTATCGTTTTTCAAATTTTCGTGAACATCTTCCACGTTTAATTCTGGTGATTTAACTTCTTCTTCAAATACATCTCTGGATGCTTTATTTTCTTCCTTCATCGGTTCAAAGATCTGCTCTTCAGCTATTTTTGTTTTCCTTTGAGCTCTAGTAGAAACGGCATTAAAATGGTATCACTAAGTTTACGTTCAAGTGATAAACTAATAAAATAAGGCAGTTCAGCGTTAACAGGAAATAATAACCTGATATCTCTAATATTACGTTCAGTGATGAACTAATAAAATAAGGCAATTCAATATTAACAGGAAGTAATAACCTGGTATCACTAATATTATGTTCAGTGATGAACTAATAAAGTAAGACAATTCAATATCAACAGGAAGTTACGTTCAGTGATGAACTAATAAAATATGGCAATTCAATATCAACAGGAAGTAATAACCGTAATCAACACGAAGTAATAACCTGGTATCACTAATATTGTGTTCAGTGATGAACTAATAAAATAAAGCAATTCAATATTAACAGGAAGTAATAATCTGGTATCACTAATATTATGTTCAGTGATGAACTAATGAAATAAAAATACGCACGATTATTCGATCTCGCCGGTGCCTCCAAAATAATTAACATTGTCATGCTTCTTTGGCGAAATGAAGCAACTCTAATGATGGAACACAGTAATAACTTTTATTTAACACTAAAAAAAAAAAAAAAAATGGCGACATTGAAACAAGAAGAGAAAACATATTCTAACATTTAAAAATAAATTACATTCTTCGTGCGAGAGTCGCACGAGGCACTCAAATCTGGTTTCAAATATTGCCATTCACAAATACCCTAATGTGCATCTATTTAAATTATTTAAACTACAAGATTTTAATATTATTTAAAGCTGTTACAGCCTCTTCCCCAACAAAGAGACTTTTGCCAAAGGGAAAAGTTCTGTAAATTTCGAAAGTTTATAAGCTCGGCTTGCTCAATTGCTTAAAGAGAAAAGATAACTTCTCTCATAAGTTTCCAAATTTTCAGGCCGAAAATTTTAAGTTTTAAACAAATATTTTTACACCACATTTAAATAGGAAGAAAATGGACAATGTTCAAATTAGTCTTTTTTTTTTTTTTTCTTGAGGGCACCCAGATCTCTTCCATGGTGGACCAGTTCCTCGGCTATAATTCACAGCAAAGCCTTTCCTCAGTTCATCTGTGCCTTTCGGATAATATTCATTTGTCATTTGCTTTCGACAATTGTTTTCTTCGTCTATTAGTAGCGGCTTTGATATTAAATCAAAAGCCGAAAGATGATGATAACTCTGCATTGCAAAATGATTCTCAATATTAATTTCTTTATCGTTTTTCAAATTTTCGTGAACATCTTCCACGTTTAATTCTGGTGATTTAACTTCTTCTTCAAATACATCTCTGGATGCTTTATTTTCTTCCTTCATCGGTTCAAAGATCTGCTCTACAGCTATTTTTGTTTTCCTTTGAGCTCTAGTAGAAACGGCATTAAAATGGTATCACTAAGTTTACGTTCAAGTGATAAACTAATAAAATAAGGCAGTTCAGCGTTAACAGGAAATAATAACCTGATATCTCTAATATTACGTTCAGTGATGAACTAATAAAATAAGGTAATTCAATATTAACAGGAAGTAATAACCTGGTATCACTAATGTTATGTTCAGTGATGAACTAATAAAGTAAGACAATTCAATATCAACAGGAAGTTACGTTCAGTGATGAACTAATAAAATAAGACAATTCAATATCAACAGGAAGTAATAACCTGGTATCACTAATATTGTGTTCAGTGATGAACTAATAAAATAAAGCAATTCAATATTAACAGAAAGTAATAATCTGGTATCGCGAATATTGCGTTCAGTGATGAACTAATAAAATAAAGCAATTCAATATTAACAGGAAGTAATAATCTGGTATCACTAATATTATGTTCAGTGATGAACTAATGAAATAAAAATACGCACGATTATTCGATCTCGCCGGTGCCTCCAAAATAATTAACACTGTCATGCTTCTTTGGCGAAATGAAGCAACTCCAATGATGGAACACAGCAATAACTTTTATTTAACACTCAAAAAAAAAAAAAAAAATGGCGACATTCAAACAAGAAGAGAAAACATATTCTAACATTTAAAAATAAATTACATTCTTCGTGCGAGAGTCGCACGCGGCACTCAAGTCTGGTTTCAAATATTGCCATTCACAAATACCCTAATGTTCATCTATTTAAATTATTTAAACTACAAGATTTTAATATTATTTAAAGCTGTTACAGCCTCTTCCCCAACAAAGAGACTTTTACCGAAGGGAAAAGTTCTGTAAATTTCGAAAGTTTATAAGCTCGGCTTGCTCAATTGCTTAAAGAGAAAAGATAACTTCTCTCATAAGTTTCCAAATTTTCAGGCCGAAAATTTTAACTTTTAAACAAATATTTTTACACCACATTTAAATAGGAAGAAAATGGACAATATTCAAATTAGTCTTTTTTTTTTTTTTTTTCTTGAGGGCACCTAGATCTCTTCCATGGTGGACCAGATCCTCGGCTATAATTCACAGCAAAGCCTTTCCTCAGTTCATCTGTGCCTTTCGGATAATATTCATTTGTCATTTGCTTTCGACAATTGTTTTCTTCGTCTATTAGTAGCGGCTTTGATATTAAATCAAAAGCCGAAAGATGATGATAACTCTGCATTGCAAAACGATTCTCAATATTAATTTCTTTATCGTTTTTCAAATTTTCGTGAACATCTTCCACGTTTAATTCTGGTGATTTAACTTCTTCTTCAAATACATCTCTGGATGCTTTATTTTCTTCCTTCATCGGTTCAAAGATCTGCTCTTCAGCTATTTTTGTTTTCCTTTGAGCTCTAGTAGAAACGGCATTAAAATGGTATCACTAAGTTTACGTTCAAGTGATAAACTAATAAAATAAGGCAGTTCAGCGTTAACAGGAAATAATAACCTGATATCTCTAATATTACGTTCAGTGATGAACTAATAAAATAAGGCAATTCAATATTAACAGGAAGTAATAACCTGGTATCACTAATATTATGTTCAGTGATGAACTAATAAAGTAAGACAATTCAATATCAACAGGAAGTTACGTTCAGTGATGAACTAATAAAATAAGGCAATTCAATATCAACAGGAAGTAATAACCGTAATCAACACGAAGTAATAACCTGGTATCACTAATATTGTGTTCAGTGATGAACTAATAAAATAAAGCAATTCAATATTAACAGAAAGTAATAATCTGGTATCGCGAATATTGCGTTCAGTGATGAACTAATAAAATAAAGCAATTCAATATTAACAGGAAATAATAATCTGGTATCACTAATATTATGTTCAGTGATGAACTAATGAAATAAAAATACGCACGATTATTCGATCTCGCCGGTGCCTCCAAAATAATTAACATTGTCATGCTTCTTTGGCGAAATGAAGCAACTCTAATGATGGAACACAGCAATAACTTTTATTTAACACTAAAAAAAAAAAAAAAAATGGCGACATTGAAACAAGAAGAGAAAACATATTCTAACATTTAAAAATAAATTACATTCTTCGTGCGAGAGTCGCACGAGGCACTCAAGTCTGGTTTCAAATATTGCCATTCACAAATACCCTAATGTTCATCTATTTAAATTATTTAAACTACAAGATTTTAATATTATTTAAAGCTGTTACAGTCTCAAGTCTCTCTGTTTCATTATATCCAACAGATTTTTTTTTTTTTTTTTTTTTTAGCAGCAAATCATTTATGGCACTAAATCCACATTCAGCAATATATGAAGATGGAAATGGTAACAATAGTTCTCTTGCAAATTTTGTTGCATTTGGATATCGGACTCTGGTTTCCTCACGAAGCTATGTCATCGCTCTTTTTATATTAAATAAAGATTTAATTGACTCATCATTTTGCATTTCTGCGAGTTCTTCTTTTTACTGCATATTTGAAATATCAGCCAAATCCACTAGCATTGACTGCATCATCCAACTTGGAAAATCAATTTTGTTTCAGTAACAAAATCTTTTAAATCAGCGATAAATTTTTCAGATGATCGACAATAACAAATATAGCGGTAGCCGTCACGTCACATTTTTAGAGCCGATGAAGCTTTTCAAAATTTTTGTAGTAAATAGTATATGCCTGACTTAATTCGACAAAGATAATGAAACCAAATATCTTCGCTTTTGCATCAACATAAGTTTTATTTGCTCCTTGAATTTGTTTATTTAATATATTCAATTTTTCAAAGATATCGGCTAAATAACTCACAAATGGCTTGTTATCATCCGTTAACGAATTTTTCATTTCAGGTTTGTCACTTAAAAAATAACTAAGAGTATCAAATAGTTCCGTAAATCTTTCCAAGCAGTTCCCTTTTGACAGCCTTCTTACTTCAGTGTGAAGTATAAGTGCCTTCATTTTGTTCTTCATAAAATAACTTGAAAAGACGTTCACATTTGGCCCTAGTTTTTATAGCATTGATACACTTTAACCAGGTTTTTATGAATAACACAATGCACAAGATGCATTTCTGGATTCTCATCTTTTATCAATTTTAAGCAACCTTTTTTCAAATTCCGTGATTTATTTTATTTTTCAACCATCATATTAGGAGCACCATCTGCAGTACAACATGTATTATATTTTTTATTGGTATATTTTTTATATCTAAGTAATTTTTTAGCTTACTGTATATATCTTTGGAGGTAGTGGTGCTTTCTAATGATTTACAGAAGAACGTTTCTTCAGCAAAATCCCCTTTATGAATATATCTTACGTAAGTAACAAGTACCGCCTCACTGTCTCTCGAAGCTGGTTCATCCATTTGCATCGAAAATTTACTTGTTTTCAGCTTTTCAACAAGTTGTATTTCAATATCCTCATTCATTCATCTTTGTATTGTTACTTATTGGCATAACTTTAACGTCATCTTTTTCTAGAACAGTTTTAAATGGTGATATTTATGGTTTGATTAAATTCTCCCTTATAGTACAGCTTTTCCCAGATTTAAGTGATGAGTAATGGAATTTGATAAATAACCTCAAGAGCACCATTAACAGTTGCATTATGAGCAGTAAGTAGAGACTTTAAGGAAAATTTTTGAAAAAAAGAGTAATATTAAAGTGTGAAAATAACTCAAATCTGAATTAATATCAGCATTGCGTTTCGCCTTCAAATGTGCCTCAAGATGACCTAGTTTCATTGATTCGTTTGTCAGGCATTATTAGCATAAAAGGTAAAAGGTGACCATTTATCGAACAGGTACGAAACCAAATTTTAAATATACCTCCGAATACTGACGAACTTTTTTTCTTGCTTGCACCCCTCATTTCACTAAGGGCTAAAAGAAATAAATGTAAGGTCAATATAAACAAAGCTGAAAGCAGCTGCTGTTGCCACTCAAGGAAAAAATAATATACCGATTGCCATTTCTACAGTAAAAAATAAAATAAATTCGTTGGCTGAAATGTGCGAAAAACGTCTGGAAAGCATAATGTGTCATTTATTTAAATGCCCTTTAAAAGTATTTAAATGTCCATGTCTACAGTGAAAATTCTTTATAAAATATTTAAAATGCACCACAATTTAAAAACTTTTTACGTATGCATATCACTTACATTTTTCTTTATTTTGGGGAATAAAAAATGAAATTTTGAAAAATTTTGACCTCCTTTGTCCCCTTAGACTTTGGAGAGTCCATTTTTGAATTGCCCCCCTTAACAATCGCATTGTTAGAAAATGCTGATTTATATTATTTAATATTTTATGGTTTTAGATTATGGCAAAATACAGCAGAGGCTATTTGCAGTGGCAATCAAATTGTATGGGGAAGGATGCTTTTATGGAAGATTTTTTTTAGGGAAATTTTCTTATATGTACATTGCACATAGGAACAAATAGGAAATCCTTATCAACATGTTCAATCATTATGTACAGAACATAGAATTCATTTCAAAGTATTAGTCTTTCATGGCTTTTATTATGAAGTCACCAGTTAATTTTTACTCGATTAATGCAAAAAATGTATCTCTCATTCTTTCATTTTTAATTCAAATTAACACTATTCGCCGTGGCACTGGCCCATTAATTTACAATTGGGTAAAACTTCTGAATATTTGTAGTTTGTCTGAATAATTGATTGGACTACCCGCATAAAGTTTTCATGTTTTTTCATATATATGCTCTGTTGCAAAAAAATATATGTACCTAGAAGAAATTGAGCCACATCTATGAAATGCAGCATGCAAATGTGGTTTGACAAGTTTTGTAAATGATTACACTTGCAGCACCAATCAGCATTGTGGTGTGATACAATGTGCATCAGAAGTACACAGCTGGTAGAATGTAAAAGGGCTGGTGCTGTGAGAGATGAGCATTTACAGCTGTGCAGTGGCTTGGATACATGACATTGTAACAAAAGATGTTCTTAAGGTGTACTCAACAGCATTATAAACATTTGTCAGACTTTGAGAGGAGTTGCATCATAGGGCTAAAAGAGGGCAGCTGTCAAACAGGCAGATTGGCTGGCATATTTGTCAAAGTGATGTGGTCATTGTCTATTGTTGGAACCATTGGCTCAGCAAAGCCATAGTTCAGCTGCCATAAGGGCTTGGGATGCCCTGGACCACCAGTTCATGAGTTATCATATTCCTGTAAAAATCTTCATGAGTTATCAATTCAAGAGCTGCCACGTCCGCACCAACAGTTACACTCTTATGGATTCAGTGCCATTTGCTAACTCATAGGGATCCCAGAATATCCAGGGATAGAATTCACTGAAGGCTAGATGAGGTTGGGTTCAAATGTTAATATCTATTATTAAGACGCTTGCCATCTTAAGCAATGTCGTCTTACATGATGTCGCTCTCACTCAAGCTGGATGGTGTCTGATTGGTCTTCAATGATAATCATGCTTCTCCCTCAGTGCTAATGACCACCATGTGTCTATAGATGAAGAGATGAGCAGTCTAATGTACCATTTATTACTGAGTGGTACACAGACAGAACACAGGGTGACAGTCTGAGTATTGATCAGCTGGGACCATTAGTCATGCTGCGAGGTATTCTGACTCCTCACAGGTATGTTGACGACAATTTGCAGCCAGCCATACTGTTTATGTTAGCAGGTCATCCAGGTTCTCTTTTCCAGCCGGGTAGTGCTTGGCCACATAGAGCATGACTTAATAATGTCTTTTATGTGTTATGCGTGTTCTCGAGAGGCCTGCCAGATCTCCAGATCTGTCGCTTATCAAGCACATTTGGGACATGCTGGGTAGGCAAATTCAGCTGTGCATAAGTACGTTCCAACTCACTGACCAGTTGCTTCATTTATGGCACAATCTACTACAGTGGGACATTGGCAACAACTCCATACCCAACTGAATATTAGCTTGTATAGCTGCCAGGGGTGTTTTTACCACCTACTGATTTTCACATTCTTTATATTGCTATTCGTGAAGAAAACGCTTTTTTCGCCCCAGTTTTTGATCATTTTTTTATCTGCTTGAACACTGTGTGTAGCCATGTTTCATAGCTTATGTCGCATTCATAGTAGACCCTACATAGAAAAGACTCATAGAGATTTCTTGTTATGTCTTGAAGAACAGATACTACAGAAGAAGATTTAAATAACCTTTTTATTTGAACTAACAACAAGATGCACACACCCGGTGCTCACAATTCACTACCACTTGTGGCTAAACTGAATTGAACAGAAAATAAAAATGTAAAATCGCAATAAATTAGGATGGCTAAACGACTTGCTGCTAGGCTGATTCTAGGCTCAGCCAAGCCTAGAATTCCAGGCCTAGAATAGCTGAGCTGATTCTCAGAATGCTGATCACTGAATATCAATATAATGTGAAGGGTGTCTAACACCAGCTAGAGAGCTATTTCAAACACACAGCATAAACTCAGAACTAACACTGCTACTGCTCCTCAAGAATTCTTGAACCACAGCTTAAATACTGCTTTTGAACACACTTAGATTTTGCATACTACATCATTAAAATTTACATTCCGTCAGGAAACTGAAATCAGGATGGGACGGAAAGTTGAACTAAAAATAATTGGTCAGAATAAAATAAGGTCTTTACAATTGTGGCTCAGTTCTTTCTGGATGTATAATTTTTTTTTTTTTTTTTTTTTTTTTTTTGCAATAGAGTGTATAACATAAATAAAAGCCACTTTTTCTTAGAAACAAGTTTTTTTTTTGGGGGGGTAGATAGCTTTTTACAATATATGAAATAATAATCAACCTTGGTTTACCACTGGTTTTATGAAAAAAACTGTTGATTTTAATTCTTCTGCAAGGTCAAAAGTTTTCTGACCTGGTGTTATATCTGATAAAGATTTGTGTCTACTTCTTATACAGACCTTATGTGACTACATTTGTGGTCAGGTGGGTGGGCTGCTTCCTACAAACAGACCTAAGTGTTCTGCTGTAATTTATTTTAATAATGTGGCATAGCCTTATTTATCTTTTCATCTGAGTCATAAGAACTGATAGAAAGTTGAAATATTAAATTTTATATATCAGTAAAAAAGTATTCTGTGAATTAACACTTTATAGGCCTGTATGTTGTTAAAATGTTGCTTCAGCTGATAAGATTTTTTGAGTTTTGGAGATAAATGTACCTGTTATGGAAATCAGTGTTTAAAAACGGGAGGGTGGAGCAGTTATATACTGATGTAAAATTTTTAATGGGAAAAAAAAGGTTATATTTTAGAGACATTAGGTATTTTTTGGAAGCAGGCAAGATGAAAAATTAGCAGTTGTCTTCGCTGAGAATCAAACCACCGACCTCTGGAATACCGGCCCAGCACGCAGAGTCACTACACCATGAAGGCACTCTAGGAAGGCGGGAGAAATACCTTT
The DNA here is from genome assembly GCF_044657685.1 of Stegodyphus dumicola. NCBI lineage: Eukaryota > Metazoa > Arthropoda > Arachnida > Araneae > Eresidae > Stegodyphus > Stegodyphus dumicola. The sequence continues at coordinate 151,197,027 of NC_140778.1, forward strand.
TATACTCCCCCTTTTAAAGGGATACTGGGGTTTTTAGGGGACCCAATCGCCAAATCCTGGGTGAGGAGAATCATCATCCAACACCCTTTTAGTTTGGGTGCCACTGTAAAGACATTAGGTATTTTTTGGAAGCAGGAAAGATAAAAAATTAACAATGCCTTCACTGGGAATCGAACCACGGATCTCTGGAATACCGGCCCAGTGTGCAGACCACCACATCATGAAGCCACGCTAGGATGGCGGGAGAAATACCTTAAAATATGACTTGCTATGTAATGAGCTGTTAACCTGTTAATAGTGATGCTGATCAAAATATTGCACAATCTTTTTAGAAAAATGAATGCTGTTAAAAAAAAAAAAAAAAAAAAAAGGAAAAAGGTTGCTGACGCTAAATGTTGAATTAAAGTAAAATCGGCATGATATCGTGTGTTTGATGATTATTAATTTGTTATGCAGTGAAGCTGATCAAAATATTATTAAATATTTTTAAAGATAATAAATAGATTTAAAATTCTGCTTTTACAAAATCTTAAGTGCAGAGATTTTTACAGGAATATGATAACTGTCCAATTGGTATAGCGCTTAGTGATGATGACTGCTGTGCTCTGGTTTGGATCCCGGGAGAATGTGTGTATGTTTGTAAATGTATAGTTTCTAAGCAGCAAGGGGACATTCAAAATACACCATGAGCTGAAAGTCCTCTTGCAAGGTTGGGATAGGAAAAGAGGTGAGAGAGATCCTTGGACACTCTCCAAGGTATTCTTCTTCAAAATTGGAGCAGAACTGCACAATGAGTACACCGGGTCCATACCTGTACAAGTAATAGTGAAATTCTAGTGTCTGCCCACTACTACGTGTACAGGAATAATATTTTTATTTTCCACCATTAAGTTTTAAATTGCTACACTTTGAGAAATTTGAACCAAGTTACTTGTACCTGTGCGGAGTGTCTAGTCCTGAGTGCTAGTACAGCTAAGAAATTATTAATCACAAATAGCTGTATTTAGTCTTATATATTTAATTTTACTGTTTACAAAATAATGAACTCAATATAACCAATGATTTACCAATTAAATTTTGGAACTAACTTTTATTGTCCTACAGAGCACCTATTTGCACAGTCTCCATTTCGTATTTTAAGAGATTAAATTTTATCAGTGTATCTAAAAACTGTTTTATAATTCTGGCTTTTTAAGTGCATTGAAACTACAGTGTTCAAACTAACTGAGATCACGAATATTCAAAAAGTTTGGATAATTCAGGTTCCTCCTATAGGCTGATTCTCATTTGCTGTAATACAAATCAGAATGTTTTTATATTTATTTATTGTTTTCCCTCTCTTATATTAATGAAGATTCTATGTTTAAAAAATAAGACATTTTTACTTCTATGAAAAATATAAAAAACACAGTTAAATAGAGAAATAATTTTTATTTATGCATATAAAAATAAAAAAATAATTGCAGTTACTATATATGACAAAAATCAGTGAAGAAGAATTGTTTCGTTTGGTCAAATATATAAAAAGGAGCTCTTAGTTTTTTTTGCCACAAGCAATCTTTTCACCATTGCTAGACGATCATACTTCCCTCCCTCCCTTCCAAAATTTGAAAAATGCACATACATATGTATGGATATACATATATATATATGAAATAATAGCAGCAAAAGGACTGGAGTAGTGTCGATGCATACGTAGATCCATATTGAAGAATTCTGATTGCATAGTTGCTAATGTAGACTTCATAGTATCTAAAACACTGGGCAGTCGAGGCAGTTTTAATTCCATTTTTATTTGCAGTTGATATTTGTTGCCACAGTTCACTTGGCACTTGAGTTGTGCCTATTCAAAAACATTTACATTTTTTATATTATTGCAATAGGAAGCAGCATAGCGAAATTACGTCCAAGCAGAGCAGAGACAGAAGCTGAAGTGCATAGTTATGCAAGATGGAAGCACGTAAAGAAAATTTTTGTTTGAGTTAAAAAGTTTAAGTTTCCAATTATTAGATCATCAGCATTGTGCAAGCCATGCAAAAAGGAAAGATCTAAAAATGGTGCAAGCCCAAGAAGTTATTACAATTTTTAGAGCAGAGAGGGAGAATTTACGTTAGTTTAAATTATAATTTTGATTTACATATTTTTATCTTGCATATATATAAATATATATATGTAAGATAAAAATGTATGAATCAGAATTATAATATAACTATATGTAAGATAAAAATGTATGAATCAGAATTATAATATAACTATAAACATTAATTCTTCCTCTCTATTCTAAAATCGTAATAACTTATCTGCATTGCGTCATTCAGATTAATCATGCGATCTTACGTAACCGTTAATACCAGATGCCTCTTGACAACCAATCGCTGAATTGTAAACCAAAACTTTTCTCTTCGCGTGCTTCCATCTTGCATAACTACGCACTTCAGCTTTTGCCCTCTACTCTGCTAAGATGTAATTTCGCTGGCTTGCTTTCCTTCTCAATTATATCAAAAATGTAATGTTCTTGAATAGGCATAACTAGAGTGCCAAGGTGATTGTGGTCACAAATATCAATTGGAAATAAAAATGGAATTAAAACTGCTTCGATTGCCAAGTTCTTTAGATATTAACAAGTTAGCATTACTAGCATACTGCACAATCAAAATCTTCTTCAATATGGGTCTAATCAAGCATCTACAGTGTTCCGTCCTTTCCTTTGCTTTTATTATTACAATTAATTGTTACAGTGTTCCGTCCTTTCCTTTGCTTTTATCATGACATATATATATATATATAAATTTAGATTATTTTTAATGTATTTTATAAATTAAACCTGAAAATACATAGCGAATGTTGATAAGTACCAAAACTTTAATAAATGTAGTTTTTTATATTCATTAACTAAAACTAATAACCTAAATGCTAATGAAAGCCGACTGCTATCCTTCCTAAAACCATAAAATTCTCTCCTAGAAGGAAATTCTCCTCTAGTATAGAGATTATGCTGAACGATGCAGGTGTTAGACATTTTATTGACCTGTATAATGTCTGAGGGTCTTAAATTCTGTTGCCTGGCAGCCCCCTAAATTAAAAAAATTTCATTGCCCTATTCCCTAAATTCTAAAAATTTTACTGTCCCTTATGTTTGCTGCTCATTACTTCTCCAAATAATAATAATAATAATAATAATAAAAAATAATTGCCATCTCGTGCGACTGCACCAGCTGTGATCCTGACCCTGATGTTAGGTAAGACTGCAGGCAAAACATAAGCTTGATGGTGGAAAAAGGTATGATTATATCTGTTTCCATGCCCACAGATAGCTCAGCACATATCAGCACCTACTGATAATAATGCTGGGCCCAACTTCAATGTCTGTCTGGTAAGTACTTCAAACAGAAACTACAGGCACTTAATGTTGCAATACATAATCACATCTATGAAATGCATGCAGTTCAGCCCTATAAACTTTCACATAACTACACTCCTGGAACCAAGCTAGCTAATCAACCTTTTTAATTAACAAAAATTAATGTTACTTTTATTATATATTTTATGATGTTGTACTGAAAAATTTTAAGTTCTGAGATAGAAATTCATTTTAATGTATTGTGACAAAACGATTAGGTGTTAAATTTAAGAAATTAAAATTTATGCTTAATTTGCATTGTTCTTGCAGGTCCACTTTGGTCAAAAAAGCCTTGATGTCTGTAAACAAATACTAAATAGATATTATCCTAATTCAGTGGTATGTCTTATAGATTTTTTATTAGATTTTTCTTTAAAAATTACCATTATTCTGAACATATTTGGTTTTTAATTATCATTGCTTTTGAAGAAATACATATATTTTCATGCATTATGAAAAGTGATTTTATGCAGCCAAATAACATTATGTTGTCCATTCAACAAATATCAGATAGATGTACATAAAGATACAGACGGATTTGCTAGTAATATTACAGTATGTAGAATTCAAATATTGTATATTTGCATGTTTTAAATTAGAATACTAATACTGTATATATGAATATACTTTTCATTGACTTTACTAAACATTTTAGATATATATTAAACTATATGGATATCTGATACTTTTCGGTTATGTACCTGCCACACTATATGGATATTTTAGCAGTACTATTGTAATAATACGTGTGCATTTAATTATTCTTGTTTACATACACATGCGCATGTAGTACCCAGATGATGCTGTCGTTGGGTCTTGACTGGTACTTGGCTTCTCTGTCACAGGTGCGGAAAAGCATGCCAGGTGTATAACATAAAAGTACAGAATATCTTATTCTAGTGAAGTTTAGTGTCAGGTTGTTCAAAGACAAGTCGATGATGTTCATATCCTTCTTGAAATTTTCACTCTGTTACAACTGAATTTTATAGTGATAATATTCATATAAACTTTTACAGCAGCAACAACCATGTGAAACATTAAGGGGGAGATAAAATATCAAATTTTATTGCAAATTAAGAAAACTAAAAAAAAAAAAAAAAAAAGATTTGTCATATGCGTATGTTTTCAGCGTTTCAAACAGGAAGATTGCATTGATGATGAAATGCAGAACCATCTTTTTTAGGCTGGAAAAGGTGTTAGATTTGACTGTCTGATGAACATGCATCAGTATTAATCTAAATATTTACTCTACCAAAATGAGATGAGGATACATATAAGCTATTGATCTCATTTTGGTGAGAGATCTGGGGAAATAAACCATTTCTTCTAAGATGTTCCAAAAATACAAAAGAATGCAGCATTCTAGAGATTTGCTTAGATTCACAGACTAGGCTGTATGTTGTTTCAAAGTTATCGTGACAGAAAAATTGTATTTCCAATATGTGCCATCAAAGTTTGTATATTAGAATTCAATTTTCAAAGATTCCCTTTTCAAGTCTAAGCTATATAACTGCAATTCCACTTCAGTGTAATGTTACCATTTTTTTTTATACTTATAATGGAATCATTAACAAAAGGTTTTTTTTTTTTTTTTTTTTTTTTTTTTTTTAAACAATTCTACTGATTCTGAATTATTTAATGTTCACAGGGTTTGTACAGTCTTTAAGAGTCCTTAGAATTTTTGGAATCGATTTTTGGTCCTTAAAAGTCCTTAATTTTGGCCAAACTCAGCAGAAGGTCCTTAATTTGAATCATCTGAAATTTCTGTCTGTTTTTATGACTGCTATTTTGAGTGTGAATTAGCATTTTGGAGGAACATTTTGGGCTATTCACTGACATATATGGTTATCTTTTGAATGGGTTCATGGGTTATAATTTGTTTCTATTTCATATATATAAATAATGGGATACTCGAGTTTCTAAGCAAGAAGTGAAACATAAGCATTTCAAAATTAATTTTTTCTAATAAAGAGCTTTTAAACAACTTTTCGCATTTGAAGATGTGAATTCTTTTATCTAAATTTGGCGACTTATCAACATTCTGGGGATTTTAAGATCAGTTTCTGCAGAAAAGTTTTAATTCCGAGATTTGAGAATTTTTCGACGATTTTTTTTAAAACATCGCAACATTGATAAATTTCATTAAAATAATTCTAATATATTGAAATTATATTTAAAAAATAACATTAAAATAAAACTTTTTTTCGCCATCATATTATAAAGTTTCATTTTGGCAACTTATTATACAATATTTTGAAGATGAAAAATAAGCAAGGTATAATGCTCTAAAGCAGAATTTATGAAACAGCCCTTAGCAAAAGCAAAACTAGCTATGTAAATAATTAAAAATGTCTTCTTTTTAATTTTTTCATATTAAGAGTTTTTCCCATGTAATTGTCTCAGAATATTCAAAATTCTAAGAATATGCTGTATAAAATTAATTTTACACTTTTTCCCTCCCTTTTTTTTCCCCAAAATATTTCTGGCTTTTTGCAGTTATATTATAGAATTGGTAAGGATAATTTTTCTTCAGGATTTTAGACATTGCAGCTTGGAAGGTTTAGAAGGATTTGAAGCCAAGATTTATATATCCACGATTCTAGAAGATTCAAGAAATACATGAAAAACTGTAAAATGTCCCCATGGTATCAACACATAATGGGTGTATTTTACAGAAAGTTTGCAGTGAATTTCTTACTTGTTGGAAAACGTCTGGAAGAACAATGAAAACATAATATTTGAATGTTTTTCTTCTGATACTAGAATCTTTTAATATGTTTATCTTCTCTTTATTTTCTCTACTTTTCATTAGATTCAAGCATAGAAAATATCAAAAATGTTTCTAATCTTATCACATGGGCAGGCATTATAGAAAGGAATTTTTTTTTATCAATAAAGAAATTGAAAACAATTTAAAAGATTCATCTAATATGTCTTAATGCATCATACACATAGCTAGCACTAGGCATTTTCCCACCTGATGCAATCTGTGTGGATTCTAAATTCTTCTTCCAACGCCTGCTCTAAAGTCTAGAAGTTTTGCCATGTTTAGATATTGTTGTTCGGTGTGTCACTAAATTCTAAAAATTCTGCCACATCAGCTCTGTAACTGGCCTTTATCATATATATTTCATATTTCTTCTAAATTTTCATATTACTAAAGAAATAAAATTAGCTGCTTTTTGTATACATTCTAAATGCATTTAGTGTTTTTTAGAAAACAGAAATCCTTAATTAAATCCGAAAATTCCGAAATGAAAAGGAAACGTGTTGAAGAAAGAAACTGAATACACAAAGAAAATTATTCTTCAAAGATATGTGCAGTTATTATTATTATGTAAATTACCCAATTGTTTATGATTTCAGCCTTTACTATAATTTCCCATTTCTATTTCCTCATATGATAGAGTTACTAAGCCAGATTAAATTAAAATTAAATTGTATAATCTTTGACCACTAGTTCACATTTTTAGTTTGAATTTGACTGTTCTTGTTTAATTACGTCCCCATGATTGATTTTGTTAGCATCAGAACATGCCTTTATGTTCGAAGTTCTTTTTAAATAAGAGGTTTATTTAAACCTTTGTCTGATATTGTAGTTACTTTCAGCCATAAAGATAATTTGCTTCTCGTCTGTCGGGGATTTTAGACTATTTAATTTTTACCGAATCAAGTAAACTGTTATAGGTACATTGTGGAGAGGTTGACAAGTTAGGAGATAAAGCATGCAGAAACTTGCGAGAGCAATAGTTTGCATATTGAAACAAATCTCTAATTGTTAGAAAAGATGTTTAAAGAGAAGGAAATCTATATAAACTAGCCAAAATGTTTGGGAAGGCTTCAAATTAAAATGATGGATAAGTATTTTGTTGAGTGTTGTTGATACAAAACATAAATGTTTTATACCTTTTAATATGTAATTATCCTAATATCGTTTAAGAATCAATGTCATAAATTGCATGTATTTTAAACTGTGAAACTTTATTAGATTTTGATTTTAATAGGGCTTTTTTAACAAATATTGTTAAAAAATAAAATTTAATAGTGGCCATGTAAATCCATAATGACTAAGGTTATCAAACTACCTAATTTAATTATTTATAACTAACTGCTTACCCTTAAAAATTATCTCTACATATTAAAGTAAGTTATTGCCTTTCATTAATACTCACTGTGGTCACAAAATAAAATACAAAAATGCAAAAATAAAGTAAAACTTATTCTTTACATCTAATGAGACTTGAAATAATACAAAATAACTTATCACCTCCATTGCTTTAATGGCTTATCGGAACCTTAAAGTATATTAACTGGGTTACAACCCCTGGAACTCTACACGAAACTACGACACTAACTGCATCAAACAGAGCCTAACTTTCAACACTTGCCAACCGTGCCTACATCAGGACTTTCAGGTTTGTTCCAATCAGCAGGCCTCTCTCTAAACAAGCAGCAGCGGTGACAACATTCAGTCTTTTGTTATGAATCATGCTGATTATGATCTTACTTCTCATTTTAACCTATGCCGTTTGACATAAAATCTACCTACTATTTACTAAACCTCCAGACTGCCCAAGTATGTGACAAAATGAGACAGAAAAAAATCAACATAAAGCTAACTATTAGTAAAATGTAAATGTCACTTATCTTCTTTCAAATATGTCCAACTATTATAAGTGTAAAATATTTAATGCTACTTGATAAATTGCTTAAAGTTTATTTTATCCTCAAACTTATTAATAATTGTGTGAATTAATTCATGTTTAGTAATAAGGCATATTACTTAGGGATCTATTTTATTTTTAGGATGGTATTACAAAAGGGAAATTTAGGTATAGATAATATTTTTAATTGAATTTATTCAGTTTGCATTTGCTCATAGGTCCTTAATTTTTTTCATTAATGGTCCTTAAAAGTCCTTAGAAGTACTTAATTTCTCTGTGGCGGATTGTGTACGAGCCCTGTGTTCAAGAATTCTTAAGTTCACCTACAAAATTTAGCATGAAGGTACATGGTTGTTCTACAGCTATTAATCGTGACTGTGTTTAGCTTCCCAAAAAATTGCATGTGCTATAACAGTCTTTATATTTAGGAGATTTGTCTCTCAACATTACTTCCTATTCATAAATTTAAGCTGGTATTGAAAGGGCCCATTTGGCTAATGAGAAAACTGTGAAACAGTCTCAAATTAATTTCTTAATGTTTCAGTTAAAGATGGCTTTCAAGAATGCTTTATGGGCTCTGAAATAAATTAATTCTCTTATGAGGAATATGTTTTGAATATATACTAAACACAAACGTGCAGCTTGTTTTCCATCAGATAAGTAGGTTATATCCCCTCCCCCATGTATTATAAGATTCAGGAGAATACATACTTTGTAAGTTCACTGGTAATTTGCATTTTGGTGGGAGCACGAAAAGTCATTGTTTTTGCAAATGATATCTAGAGACTAGTCAAAAGAATGTTATACTGAATAATCATTGTTTTAAATTAAAGAAGGGCTAGCAAAAAATGCCTCATGGGTCATTATACTGAAGGCTGTACTAAATAAATTTGACTGTATTTTGTCATTATTTCAATTGGATTCATTATCTTTGTTAGTTAATTGTCATTGTTTCACAAAATTAAGTTATTATTGATGAAACTTTTAAAAAAAGTGCATTTTATTTTTATCTCACTCTTTTTTTTTTTTTTTTTTTTTTTTTTTTTTTTTTTTTTTTTAAGCTTGGTAACTTAATTTGAAGATCTTAATTAATATTTTTAATTTATTTTTTTATGTTATTTTGACATGGTCTCATTTTAGGAGAAATAATAAAAAAATTCAGAATGTTAGACAGTCAGTGAAGTTTAAAGATGTAATTTACTGTTCTAAATTCGCTGATAGCTCTCATGATAATGAGAATTAGTATCCTAAAATAATTGAATGTTTTTTTTTTTTAATCCTCTGAATGGCCTGTGCTTTCATTTAGCTATGAAATTTATTGTTACTTATAGTATAAAAAAATTGTTCTTTAAAATATTTTACTGTACATTGTAAGCTAATGATCTAGAAATCATTCTAATTATATCAAATTTGTGAGGACAAACAGCCCTTCATTGTTCCTAAGAAGCATTAAAGCTGAGGGCTAAATTTCTGTTTTTGGTAATAAAATAAAGGATTAAAAGGATTATTTGTTTTAATTTTAAGAATTATAAGGAAGTTTTGCAATAGTTCTGCAATATTACATATGAAGCGCTTAATTTTGAACTTATATAAAGCTTTAAGTGTCTTAATGCTTCATAAAAGCGTGTCTGCATAAGGAGACATGTATTTGAACAAGTATCTCTTGACTTCTGTAATGGCTGGCTACACCAGTCTATCTACACGGGAAAATATATTACCGGCACATCAGATACATATTTTCAATACCTGCACCAGGAGTCATAATAATTAATTATGACAGAATACAAATGAAGTTGTATAGAAATCATGTGTCTGGAAAGGAATGGTGATTATTGAATTAGTGTTTTGCTTGCTAAATGACATATGCCTTGAACTGTTTGGTGTCTTTGTTGTTACCTTAAAAAAACTTATGAAACACTTATTTTAAATCATAACTTTTGACTGATGTCTTTGGAAATGGTAGAAATTTTTTTTTTTCACCTTTATACAAGTGATTTGTTATTGTCAACTATAAAGGAATGTATTTTTTTACCTCATTTGTGAACATTAACTAAATCTGTTAGAATATTTTTTCCTCGTTAAGAGGATTACTACTTTCTTATATTCTGAGACATCTGACAGACAGTAAAAGCCTAATTTATCGCCTGTATGCATTGATTTTCTTTCCGATTTCCTGTTTGTGATTTTTCAACCTTTTAATTAGAACCAGCTACTGAATGAATTGTTAGGCACATTTACTGAAATGCTGAATTTTTCATGGACCATAAGGTTATGAGTTTGAATACAACTGAGCTGTTTTCTTGAAAACAAAGGCTAAAAAGTTTTTTTTTTTTTTTTTTTTTTTTTTTTTTTTTTTTTTTTTTTGATTAGCAGAATTTTGTCAATATAAAAATTAATAAATTTTTTTAATGTAATGTATAATCATTTTACATTATTTTATTATTAAATATAAAATATAATTGTTATATTGATCAATTAATGGTTTTATTAATTAGTTATTAATTTTATATATTAATTAATTATTTAGTTTTATAGTATAAATATAATTATTAGATTTATAAAGTAATAAAATTAGTTTTTTTTTATGTGCTAAAAATCGATGCTTTATTATAAATCTAATTATCAGCAGTGTATGTTATATTTTATGCTGTACATGAAGTAAATGATGTATTATTTTCTTTTATGTAAATGAATGATTAAGTATGCATATATTTTCACAATTAATTGCTTTCCTTTCTTTCTTTATTAATTTTATTTTTAGCTCAAATGGGCTACTAATTTTGTTTAGGCATTTTGCGCTAGTTTACTATAAAAGTATGAATCACTTTTCAAATTGTTGCCACCAAATATTAGAGCCCTGCATTATATTTAAAGAAACTGAATAATAGAGAATATGCATGAATGTATGTATGCTTGTCACATAGTGAAATATTAATGGTATATAGGGACATCCAATTTTGAATAGCATAGTCCTCCACTCGAATATGACTTGAATACTCTGGAAGCCCAAATTTGGAATTGTTTTATTATCTATTTCCTATTTTGTAAATGAATTTTTGATTATAAACTCCCCGATTTCAGAGCGCCTTAACATTGACACTGTGTGCATCTTCGAGCACAGGTATTTTATGTGTGAGATTTCTGTACATTTCTTGCTGGTGTTATGTTGGTAGCATAGCAATGCAAAGATGTTACAATGTCTAATGGTGTTTTATGTCGAATGTTTTTATTATTCTGTTTAATTTATTTTTTGTATTTTGCGGTTTTATTGCCAATTTTAATCATCATTACTTTCTGTCTATTATTAAGCCTCCTGTTTATCATCATTATTATTTCTACTTATTTTTAAAATTAAGGCCTGAAAAATAAATGTTCTGAAAACTTTGCAAATTATTATGTTTTGTGTGAGATAGATTTAGGTCTCCTGTTGGATCCCAATCACTTCATCTGCTTTGATTTCTCTAATTGGCTCATTAGCTCAGGTCAATATAAAGACAAATTCAGTCTGCATAAATGATATGGTGTCAGGCAACACATTTATGAGAGAGAGTTTATTGCCATTGAACAATTTTAACTTTGTCTTGTGTAGAGGGTCCTTAAGAGAATAAAGTATTTTTAAGTTTTAAAAGTTTTAGTAGTTTAAAAAAGTTTTCATTATAGTATTTTCTTGTAATAAGATACTTTAAATTAGCATGTATGTTCATGCTAAACACCTTCCATATAAAAGAAATACAATATATAATTGTATAAATAATATTATTATTTCACAATGCTTATTATATGTATTAAAATTTCATAGTGCATAATAAATAATGTGAAATGTGTACTTTTTCTTTAAAAGAGGTGTTTAATTATAACATTATGTTTTGCTGCTTGGTGTACATTTTGTTTTATTTAGCTTTTATTATTATTATTATTATTTTATTATTATTATTATTATTATTATTATTATTTTGAAGTAGCAATCGACTCTGGAACATAATGGTTATATCAGTATAGAGATACAAGTAACTTTCATATAACATATTAATTAGGTATCAGGAAAATGCTATGCTGTACGAATTCATGTTTAAAGAGCCTAAGAACTAGTACAGTAAGTTGGGAGGGGGCTGTTATACATTTTATAATTAATAGAAATATGCTTATTAAAACAGTAACTGATAAAAGATATAAGGTATTAATATTACATGATGTTTTTTTTCATTTGATCACTATTAAACAAGGTGTCTTCCTTTAGCAAGATAGCCCTTAAATAAAAGGGGGACTGTTTTCAACAAAATATTTGTGTTGCGCTTTGCAAAGAATCTTTTATTGTTTGCTTTTAACTAAGAGATTAGCATTAATTTTGTTACATTTAGCTAAACACTTGCAAAGTTCTTTTAAATTCCGTACCTTTTTTTCAGTGGAAAGATTTTCATTTCAGAAATGTAACTCCATTTTTTGGGGCTAAGCTAGATGAAAAGCTTTTTCCCCCCTTTTTATTATTTCTTCTCTCTGGTCTCTGTAATTTTATTTTAGCAATAATATATTTTTTTTTCAATTATGTTGTAATTTAATGTGATGTGACTCTTGGGGTATTAGCAGCTGGTCTTAGGTGTTCAATACTGACTATTTTCTTGATCATGATCAAGCAGTGTGAGAACAAAATCTTGTTGGAGTGAGATAGTTATAGCTACATGTACATGCAGTTCTTTTTTCATGTGATATTTTATTAACAGAATCTATAATTTTAGAAGAATTTTTCTTAATGGAAAATTTTGTTACATTTTATTACATATTTACTATTGCAGCAGTTTTAGATATGATTTTAATAAAGTAATTATTTAAATCAACTGCATTTTTTAAATATTTGTTTAAGTAATAGTTGTTATGATATTACTGTTGATATAAATTTCCAAACATATGTATTACTAATTTTTTTTTTAGTTTAAAGATATTTAATGTTAATCTACTATTATGTTTTATCTTTTTTGCTGTTTTTAATGTTTTCTTTTCATTTGTTTCTTTCTTTTTTTAGTTGAATCTTAAAAAACTAGAAGACTCACATTCTGATTTTCCACCTAAGGTATTGTTCATTTAATTATTCTGTATTTTTATCTCTTAATTATCATTATTATTTTTCTCACATTTACATGATTTTATTAGATTTCTTAATAGCTTTCATTAATTAATTAATTATTTTCATTAATTAATTTACAATGTATTTCATTGTGGGACTTTTAAATCAAAATGTATTTGTATTTGCTAAAGAGCAGTAAATTACATATAAACATACACATTTCATTCTTGTGAACATATAAGAAGTGTGATTGGATGATTTAATGCTTAGATTTTTCTATCATTTCATTTATTTTATTAAACTATAGTATTTGCGTCGAGATTTAAATGAGTACATTGTCGTATTCTTGATTGCAATTAATTAACCCCTTAAATTTTCATTTATTTTTCTGGAATTTGATCAAAAAAGCCACATTTTAATTGTATTTTTTTATTTAGAATTTTAAATAGAAAAATGAAAAATGTTATTAAAATTAACATTCTTAATATTTGTAAGCATTTAGGATTTTTTTTTTTTTTTTTTTTACTTTAATAGTGTTTTTGTTGTAAATTGCCTTTTTTCCCTACTTCATAACAGGGAAGTTACATTTACAGTTGTAAATTCGGTACTATCTTGTTATTTGAATCTTCACTGAAAAGTTACAAACTCATTGCTGGCATTGCAGAGTGTTCACAAAATTGTTGCCAGCTTTGAAAATTAACATTTGTTTGGGTAGCTGTATGTTTATTTTATTTCAGCAAACATATCACTGTCACCTATTTTACATTCTTCTTTTCTTTTCTTTTCTTTCTTTCTTTCTTTCTTTTTTTTTTTTAAATATATATATATATATATATATATATATATATATATACAAGACTTAACACTTTTTGGTTTTTTGTGCTGCTTCTTCCCATGTATGCAGCAATCCCTTTCTGCTAAGAGAAAATCAGAGAATTGCACAAACTCGGTATCATGTACAGCCTCAGTACCAAAATGCTTAGATGGGAAATACACCTTTATGCAAGTCACATTACTTCCTATGCGTGCAGAATGAGCCTGAGATTTTGACAAAGATGACAAAATCTGCTGTGTGAGGTCCACCACTATGCTAAAATGATGAAATTCCCATAGGAGGGATCATAACTCACTCACTCCACTACCACTGGTGAAAATATCCAGAGAAATGAAAAGTTGTCTGTCACATGAGGGGGGGGATCCTATGCACATACATGAGTTGCTACATAAATACTTTCTTGGCAACATCGTGAGTTGCTAAATAAATACTTTTTGGTGACGTGATATGTTGCCTCTGTGGTGGTGTAAGTAATTGGTAAGTATCATTTCTCTTCAAATATATTCCACATGTATATGTTATACGCATTTGTTTTTTCATAAGATTTTAACTGTTTTTCATGCTTATGTTAATTTCATGTTTAGGCAGAGGTGACATTTGAAGAGGAAAATGAACTACTAAATAACTTGAAAGTAAGTGATAAAAATGCATATTGTTATTGCAGAGATGAATTAAGAAATATTTAATCAATGCAAAAAGTATATTGTATTTTTCGTGTTTTTGTTTGAAGATTTGTTATGTCTGAGTCACTTTCAGTCATCTAATAGGGTATTCTGTATTTACAAAGCAGTCATGTAAACCATTTTTAAAATACATCAATACTTGGGTATTGGCAGTACTTCAATACACAGCCATCAGTCTGTCAGTGCTCTTTGGCGAATAAAATATATTATATACATCAGCACAATGTTATTCTGCATATTTTGTCTCTGTCTCCATTGTAAGAAGGCAAATGGCTTTTTTCCAAACCAGTGTATGTTCTTATTTTAGTACTTTGTTGGCAGTTTTGTTGACATATTTTCATCATACGTATTTTGTTGTATAAATTTTCATTATGCTAGAATATTTGAGAGTTTTTCACAGACCAAGTAAATATATGATGTAAAATAGAATAAAATTAATATGAGATGAATAAATGTTATACCGAGAATTTTTCATGTGAACAGGGTTACCAAAAAATGATGCAGTACAAGTATACTTACTCAAATTGTACTGGAGTTGATTCTGAAGTATAAAAAGATGCCCAGCTCCCTTAACTCCCAGCTCTCCTTAACCTCCATAAAAAGAGTCCATTAAAAACAGTAAAAATAAATATAGAAAATAAAATATTGCAGCTTTTTAGAAGAATATGGACAGTGTGAAAGTGGCCACAATGCTCAAAGAAAACTTAATTGTGAGTTGTAATAATGCAGTGGACATTGAAACACAAAAAGAAGCATTCCTGACTTCTTTATCCCTTTGAAAAAGAATGCATTAAGAATAATAAAAATAAGTATGTAAAATAAAATATTGCACTTTTGCGGAAGAGTCTGGACAACTTCTGGAGTTGTCACAATGCTCACAGAAAGCAGAATTGTGGGTTGTAGCATTACAGGGTATTGACTGATATACAGGCATAAGTACTAATATTTCTACACAAATAGTTTTAAGACCTAGTTTAAAGTTCTTTCCTACCTTAGCTTTGGCTTAATAGGTTAGCTAACTAGCCCAACACTACAGCTGGTGAGTAACTTAAAATAACTTGTTTTTATAATATATAGAAGAAAATGATGTTTTCTTCATTAAAAAATAAAGTGAGATTTTCTTTGAGATCATTTTAAAAAATTATAAGTTTCATTATGAGATGGTCTCTCTATAAATTATTATCTATATTATTCTATTATTATCTATAGCTCTCTATATTACATTCATCATAATATAAAGTGGGCTTAGGAAAATTTTGGATTAGGTTTCACATTTTCATTTTTTCCTGCAAAGATATATTTTGTAATAAAGCTAGATCGCAAAACTGTAAAAATCATCTGCTGCTTCATTGCTGCAGTACTTTTAAAGGCATAATAGAGGCAACAAAATTTAAGTGTTGTTTAAATTTTTAATATGGCCAGTCTGTAAATTTTGGAAATCAACCTATTTTTATAAGAAATGAACAAGATAGGACACTTTTCTCCTCTTTCTCAACAATTTCCTTGTGTCTTCCTCATAGTCTTGTTTAAGGAGGACTTGCAATTCTTCATTGGTAATACAGTGTTAAAAACTATATTTACTTCTCCCCTTCTCTGCTGTTTATTTTTGTTTATGCTCAACTGTATTTAAAATTTTTTTTATATAATCCACTATCATATATTCATCTTGAGGTGGGTTCCAGATATATTTTATATGAACATGACGTGATATATGCATTTTCATATAGCATACATATGCTGCTCGACATTGAAAATGCAACACCAAGAAGGAGTGGTCAGAAAGTGATGAAATTTGGAAAAAAGACAGAGACAGCAAGCAGCAATAAGTGATCTTTATTTCAGAATGATAGAATACAGAGCGAGAACGGCGTCGGCTCAGTAGGATGTAGGACCACAGTGGACAGCTATGCACGAAGAAACACATATTGGCATAGAGTCAATAAGAGTGCGGATGGTGTCCTGAGGGATGGCTCTCTATTCCCTTTCAACCATTTGCCACAGTTTGTCTTCTGAACGAGGCAGGGGCAGAGTCTGAAAATGGCGTCCAATCACATCTCGCACATGTTCGATTTTTGACAGATCAAGAGAGTATGGTGGCCAGGGAAGCATATTGGCAGATGCAAGCACTGTGTGGTCGGGCGTTATCCTGCTGAAAAATTGCATTAGGCAGCCTCTGAAGGTAGGGGATTGTCACCGGCCGGAGTACATTATCGAAGTATCGTTGGGCCATCATAGTGCCCTCAATACGAACTAGAGGTGACTTGGAATCGTACGCAATAGCGCCCCAAACCATTATGCCACATTGTCGTGCAGTGGTGTGTTACACAGTTACTGCCGGATTAGATCTGTCTCCTGTGGCGACTGTCACTGGATAAACAGAAGCATGACTTATCTAAGAACACGATGTTTCGCCATTCTGTCATCCACATGGCTCCAGTCTGGCACCATTCTAAATGTTGTGGGGTCAATGGTAGTCTTCTAACGGATGCCGTGAGTGCAGGCCACATTCAACCAATCGACGGGAAATGGTTCTGGTCAACACGGGAACATTCAGGGTATCTTGCACATGCTGCAGAATTGCAGTACAAGTGACTTGCGGGACCGCCACAGTTTGTCGGCGGATGTGTTGATCCACGCGTCCTGACGTCACTCTGGTTGCACCTGCACCCTCCTTCTTACCACATTTCCTTGTTCCAACCATATTCGCCAAAGCCGATTCACCGTACTCGCATCCATGTGGGTATCAGCTGCGATTTGACGTAAGAACCAACCTGCACTTCTCAGTCCTTTCACCATACCCCTTGTAAAATCGTCTATCTGCTGGAAGTGCGTTCATTGACGGTGGCCTGGCATTCTCTCCTATTACACGTATCCTCCGGGACAAAAACCAACTTTCTTCGATAATTCGCCTGGCAGAAATAACAACACGAATATTGCCCATTCTGCAAGTTCCTCCCCTTATATCTTACTTCACGTGCATCGGAGAGCTGCGCATTTCACATCATTCGCATAACTCAGTGACATGCGTCTACTCTAAAATTTGCATAAATTTCTGACCACTCCTTCTTGGTGTTGCATTTTCAATGTCGAGCAGTGTATTAATAGGATGAACACTTTATTATAATGGAAACAAAAACAAATACAGTTTACATAAAGTTAAAACATAATATTCCAGTGGCGTACATCATGTAACATCCATTATCGTAACATTCTTTTCTATTCTATAATCTTGACTGTGTGTCATGTGAGAGAGAGGCAAAAACGTGCAGTTTGGCTAAAGTGTGCATGTACAGTGTTCATATAATCATCACACACCACCTATATAGAAATTAAAATACATTTAGTTCTACGTTTCACATAGTACTAATGTTATGGAAATATCTAGTTGTAGTACATAATGTGGGATATTTTTATGCATGCATTATAGGAATTGTATGAAGTTTTCACTATGAAATGCACCATTGTATCTAAAATCAAGAATCTGCACAACAGATACTTCTTCACTTTTAGGATCAAAACATGATATGAAATGAAATGTCTACAGTGTTTGGAGATGTGATATTTGCAGCTAGGACATTTGTCTTCTGTGATAGTATAGGGTCAGATCTGCTTACTATCTGTGATTGAATACACTGATGGACATATTGAGCATCTGCGTGAATAAAAGTTATATGAATGTATAAATATCTCATTTAAAGTGCCATCTGGTGTTAAAATTTACAGTAGCTTTGTATATACATGTTGAATCTGAACAAGGGGGCAAAACTTTATGGGGTGATTGAATGCAGCTTTAAAAGCAATATTGTTGAGAGATGTTTTTAATGGAACACTGAAGGGAAAAAATTTGGGTATTTGGTACCTTGTGATGTTTTAGGCAGCCTTCAAGTTTTTCGCTGCCATAAGTATTTTTCCTTGTCTTAGATATTCTGATATTCTTAGATATTGATATCTGCAGCAAATGATAGCTCAGAGTCTTCCTTAACTAAACCACTCATAACATCTGCTTATTTTTTTAATTTTAGGATCAACCATCAAGGCAACAGTACTTAGTGGATATTTTGCTTTATCATAGCAGAAGAAAGGTATTTAATGTTTTTTCTTTCTTTTTCCTCCTCACTGTAAAATATGTTTTTAGTTTATCAAACAGATATTGTAAACATTTTTGCTAATAAAAACACCAACTTTAATACCCTCATTTACTATGAATAGCCTACCAGTGGCCAAGTAGATGAGATTACTGAATATTGATAGTTCAGTCCAGATTTGCATCTTGGCAGACTACATGAATTTTTTCCTCACAAATTTCCTTTGACCTCTATGATGTCATCACATTCCTTGAAAAATATAGCTTTCATGTGATTTGCTGTAATCAGTTAGAGATACTGACAATGAGAATTAATAATTGTTAATTATATTGTAATTTTTCTAAAAGCCCTTTGTGAAAAATAAATAATTTTTAACAATTATTTAAAACAGGTATTTTAATAAACATGCAAATAAGAATATGATTATGAAAAGTGGTCTTTACAATTTGTAAATATATTGTTTTAATATACATGTCATTTCAAATACCTTCTTCAAAAATTTGAAATGCATGCAATTGTTGTATATTTTTGTTTCAACTAATTTACTGTAATAATAATAAAAAAAAAGTAAAAAGCATCTAATCAGTTTTTGATAGAAATTAAGATTAAGATGTGGTAAATTATATAAATACTTGCCTTGTTTATTGGTACTGTAGCTCTTATATAATATGCATAATAGCCACAATACAAATAAACAATGCAGATATTTATATGATTTACAACAGTATGCAAATAACATAGAATAACACAATATAAATATTGTATTGCTGTATTCTATTTTTTTTTTCCATTTTTTAGGTAATTGAATTTTTATTATGCATTAAAAAATCTTTGATTTGTGGCCCACCTAGCTTGTTATACGTTTAATTAGTCATTATTTCGCAGAGTTTAAATTCTGTTGTGATTTTGAATTATAAAATTAGCTTGAGAATTATAAATATGCTGTACTGCACTTACAGTGAAATTCTGGTAATTGTCATATTTCCTTCACTGTTTTCAAAATTTGCTGAAGCTTATCTTCTCTCTTAACCTGAATAAAATTAAACATTGAGAAAGAAAATAGTATATCTAAAAAATACTTATTGCATAATATATATTTATTAGGCTGAGGAAACAAAATCAATTTTAGGTTATCTTAATTAGCAGGAAAATAGGCTCTTATGAATACCCCCCTTCCCCGCTAATGTTTTTAATGAATTTGTTCTTTACACACTTTTCTAGAATTTATATTTTACTTATACGCAGTTCCACATATCTTATACATTCTAGGAGTCTCAGAATGATCCTGACATAATCCATCCGATCTTAACTGTTAGAATACATTTTTAATTATTTTCTATTTTATCTTTCCTTTTATTCTTCTATGATAGAACTGCCTTTTAAAGTCTTGATAATAATTTCATCCTATATATTTATAAACTTTCACATATATTTATATACTTATCACATATATTTATGTACTTAAAACATATATTCATATACATATTACTTTTTCCCATATATTTTCGCATCATGTTGTTAATGCACCATTGTTTCTGTTATAAATAAATGTTTTCTTTTTGTCCTTTTAATCAGAATGTAGATAGAGTTCGTCAACTGTTATCACAAGCAAGAGAATTTGACCCCACAGAAAATACATTAGTCTGTTCTCAATTAATCAGTTTATTTGCTGGGTTGAATGATATTGAAATGGCAAAAAAATATATGACAGTTTTGTAAGTGTCTTTTTTTTTTCCCTTGTAAATGCTATGCTAAGTGTCATAAATCAGACAATTTTTGGAAATTCAGAAATCGGACATTCTTTTGGTATCATGATACTTAAAATGGAATTTAAATTTATGCTATTGTTCAATGAATTTGTCAGACAAGGAGCTGTTCTTTTGTATTTAGAATAAAGTCAGTTTTTTAATTTTTCCCATCAGTAACCAAACAATAAAACTGCTGCATGTTGGTAGTTTTACCCATGTTCAGATGCTAGTGAATGGTTTGCCTGCATGAAAGTTTTCATGGTTTTCTCTATGTGTAATATGAATATGAGCCAGTTTCCATGGAAGAAACCTTCACAAAGGCCTCCTTTCCCTTAAGCAAATAGGCCTCATGTGCTAATGAATAATCTGATTCAGTTTTGTAACTTAATGTTTTTGAAATCTTGAAGTGCAGCTAAATTTGTGCTTTTAAAATAATGATGATGAGTGCTTTTTGATTATCTTTTCCTTATTTTTTAATGACATCTGCATAATAAAGTTTTTCAGTTCCTTTTTGAAATTTTCTTGCTTTTACTCCTTTAACTTGAGAGAACAACTGCTAAATATTAGATTAGAATATTCTAATATGGCTAAGTAGTCAGTGGCTATCTGGTTAAGGGGAGGGATGCTTTTGTAGTGGATTTTCTAAAGAAGACTGATTCATACTCACATTACACATGGGGAAAACCATAAAAAAAAACAACCATGCAGGACACTTGTTTGCCTGGGGATGAAACCAGTTTTAACTACCACTATTTAGCGGTCTTAACGATCTGACTACTAGTAAGTGTTAAAAGGTCATGTTGTGCTTGTTGTTCAGTCTTCAGTACATTAATATCTAATAGTAGAAATTGTTTATTTCCGTAAGGCACTTTTATATAAAAATATGTTAGATTTAAATTTCTAAGCTGTAGCTAAAGACTGACATTTAAATGAAAATGTAAATTTTTGTCATATTTGTTATGATTAATATTTAATTATTATTAAGATTATTTTTTCATTTGTAGGAAGGAAAAACATCCCACCTATAAATTGGATTCTGTGAAAGTTCTAGAATATGCGATACTGTTAATAAAATTTTCTAAACTTGAAGGTAAGAAAATTTATTTTATTCAAAGGGTTTTACATATAATATTATTTACTTTCAAGTATTATTACAGTTATTCATTGTGTTGCTAAAATAGATAAATTTAATGTGCATTGAAATAGCATATTTAAACCAAACTTCATATTATAACTTCATATAACCAGTTATTGAACTGTAATGAAAAAGCTAATTATAATTTGTGTAAACCTTTTGTGCATAACTTTTAACACTGTAAAATTTACTGTGACAAATTACATGCCATTATGCTTATATTAAGTGTTTTGATGACTTGCTTTATTATGATAGTGTAATTCATGGGAAGCATGTTGAAATTATTTTATCCTTTTGATTTATATGCATATTTTACATTTTCCCCAACTTTTTTAGGCACCTTTAATAAAAAAGTATATGAAAGATGCCTTAATAAAGAAATAATGCTTGGATATTTGAAATCTTTTTGTGTTACAGGGCAATAGGTGTCAAACAATTTTCTACAGAAAGTTTTTTCACCAAAGTTGCCTATTGGC
This sequence comes from Stegodyphus dumicola, assembly GCF_044657685.1. Classification (NCBI taxonomy): domain Eukaryota; kingdom Metazoa; phylum Arthropoda; class Arachnida; order Araneae; family Eresidae; genus Stegodyphus; species Stegodyphus dumicola. The sequence continues at coordinate 151,219,112 of NC_140778.1, forward strand.
CAATATTAAATCAAATGTGTTATTTATATCTGTTATAATAATGTTCTTTAATTAAAAATAAGTATTGTCAGTAAAAAAGTTTTTTTTTTTTTTTTTTTTTTTTTTTTTTTTTGGTTCTTTATTTATTGAAATACTAACTTAAGAGATGTAATTCTTACATTTAGGAAATTCTTGTGTTATTTGAAATGAGCTGATGGCAGAAATATGTTTTCTTATTGCAAATATCAAGTTGGCTCATACATCTTTTTAGAGAAAATTGTTTGGCATATGTTGTCTTAGACCATATATATACATGTACACTATTCTTTAAAATAAAGCTACAGAGCTACTTAAAATGACTTGATTTCACATGGCTTTATTTTTGAAATTTACAAGCACAATAACCAGTAATACATAAAATAAAGATGAAACTGTCCAGTTTTTCAATTTACAAGTGCTTTGTGGGATTTCATTTATTGCATGAAGTACTAAGATGAGCCATAAGGAATTAATTGTCATCCGAGTGTAAAAATTTATTCAAGAAGGGTGAGAGGTTGATTTCATTTTAAAGGATGTGATGCAATTAATGTTGTTACTGAATTAAAATATCATCAGTAATGTCAATATTGTTAGATAGGTACTGGTCAGTTACTGATACACTTTATCCTAAGAATACAGTAATGCATAAAATTTTGCATAATCTTTTTTTAAGTAGAGCTGTGCCATGTCTCTAAATAAATACATACTACCAGCATATATACAGACACTGATACAATTAAAATACAATGCTCATTCGAAAGTAGCAAATTATGCAAATACATTATGAATGAATTTACAGTACCTTTCTCGATAATGACACATTTTCTCAGTATCATTAAAACATAAGAACATAATGTAGAAACTGTACATTATGGAACTAGTAAGAGTATTAACACCAAATTTGAAAATACAAGCAAACCTTTTAACTCTTCAAGTGGCCAAGGGTGGGGGGGGGAACAATTATCATTACTAGAAAATTGAACGAGATTCTTGAATGAAGAGCATGTTGTCTAGTTTTTTCTGATTTTTGTTAACATCACACACAAAAGGCATATTAGACTGAAAAATCCAAAAACAGTAATTAATCTGAAAATAAATAAAAACTAGCCTAGTAAGCAAGAAAAATATGTTACACCCAAAGTCTAATTTTCATAAACATTTGCCACAAGGCCTTCTGAGAAAAGAATTCAGACGACTGTTAATCATGCCATCAGATCACATAATCGTTCTATTTTTAACAAAGGGTTTGGACCTGAAGCCCAAAAGTTCCCCAAAAGACCATGAGTAAGTGGTATTTTCTTCTTGAGATAAGTTTAGTAGAATTGTAGCAGAATGAAATAACTTGAAGCATTGAAAATTGAATTTAGAAAAAAAAATTTAATTCAAATTTTCTAAATTCAGTTTTTTATGCTTCAAGATACTTCATTCTACCACAGTTCTACTAACCTTATCTCAGGAGATAATATACTCAATAATCCATTAGTAAATAAATTATTATTTTATTACTTTGCAGCTATTGTGCATGTATAAGGAAATCTATTTTAATTCATTAATGTATTTAATTTAATTCAATATATATATATAATTTTAAAACACAAATACTTATGTATGCATTACAAAGTCCAAGATCTGGACTCGTTGTGACTTTGGCGATTCCAGACTTGGGGTTTTTCTAGATATTAGATTATCAGATTAAATCTAGTAAGATGGCATGTAGAAATTATAAAATTAAAAATATGAAATCTTGATTTATGAAATAATGAAACATTTATGATCTAAAGCAGCGGTTCTCGACCTTTTGACTAACGCATACCATCTAAACAAAAATTGAAAACTTTTAGTACCACCACCACTCTTGAACAAAGCTCAGATCTCATAAATTTACAAGTGTTAGAGAAAGAACTCAATCAGGATGTTGGGGTTTTAATTTTTTGAATTTAATACTTAAAAATACTTTTCTTCTTTACGTACCACCTATTTTTCTCTTGCATACCACCGGTAGAGAACCTCTGATCTAAAGGGTATCAAAATTTACAAAAAAAAGCTTGATATGTGTTTACTGTATTTATCATTTCTTTCAATGTAAGTTGTTCAAGTTGCTTTGTTTCTTGTACTAATACTTTCTCTTTAATTCTATAAACATACATAATTTCTTGTTCAGTTACAAAGTTCCATTGTTCAAATCCTGTAATTGCTGTGCCAAGAATTTTGACTAACTTGTCAATCGAAATTTTTTTGTTTTCAGTAACCTCTTTGTAACTTTCTACCTTCTGTAGGGGTATTTTCTTAATCTAGAACCATACTACAGATTTCACCGTCCATTAATTGAATGATGATTGACTCATTGTCATTGTAATGAAAATCTTCTGTTATATTTTCTTCATTTGTTACTGCTTCTTCACATTTCTTTACAAAATCCATTAATTGGAAAATTTCGTTTGGTTATCTGAACACCTTCAGATTCGCGTCTGTCATCTTCATCATCCTCACCCTGAAATATGGTAGCTGGTGCCATAAATTGTGCCATGCACGTTTTTAAAGTATCTGGAGACACATCTTCCAGTGATCTTGGGATGCTCCACACAGCAATTTTATGCTAAAATATTTCAAAAATTCTTGAATCGTTTTGCTATTATTCAAGAAATTGAATATGGTTCTTAAAAATGCTACTTTACATTTGCGTTTCAGTGCACGAACTATTCCTATCCCACATGCTAAATGATGGACATACAGTTTGGAGGAAAGAATGATATGGATACATTATCATTCACTAAAACTTTAAGAAGTATGAGCCAAAATGAATTAAAGTATGAAGTACAGTTTGAAGTATGAAGTATAATTGTACCAGGACAGTTTTTGCATCATCAGGTAAACCAACCGAATTCAAATGCTGCTGAGCCTCGGGTATGAAATGATTTTCAAACCAGTCATTCATTAACGGTTGTGTCATTCATGCTTTCGGTATTTGTATCATATATAATGGGGAAAATCATTATTCTTTTAAATCCTTAAGGTTGTGTATTTTTCCTATTATGAAAAGTTTACATTTGTCCATTCCTGCATTTGCGCATGCTAAAATTGTTAGTCTTGTTTTGAAATCTTTAACACCAGTTGGAGCCTTTTTTGTAGAGATTGCCAAGGTATTTCATGGTACATATTGATAGGAAATACTAGTTTCATCAGTGTTGTAAATTTGTTCTGGAGGTAAAGTTTCATTATTAATAAGTTCAGCGAATTTATCTGCAAATAATTTAGCAGCTTCAGTATTAGCTGAAGCTTTTTCACCTGAAATTTTCAATTACCTTATATCATAGCAATTTTTTAATTTGGTTAACCAACCCATTGAATATGTGCACTCAGTTTTAAAGTTCATTTCTTCATGAAATATTTTGGCTTGAGCCATCACCATTGGACCTGTCAATGGCATGCCCTCTCTGCGACACTGTCTAACCCTAGACTAGAAGAGAAACACGCTAATGTGACAATCAAAATCGTAAAAAACAACCTTATATTTAGCGTAGGTATAATGAAACACTCAATCGATTTCGAGGGCAGCTAAAGGTCCCTCCTCATCAGGAGAAAGAAATACATAGAAAGAAGAAAATAGGAATCACAGAAACACGTGGTGCTTATCAGCACTGCACGTGGTTATAACTAGATTTTTAATCAGAGTTGCACTGGCCGCCTACTTTTACTGAGCCAGGCTGTCTGATCAAGCATAAAGAAATATTAGCGAAGTTAAAATAGGGAGCGAGGGGCAAATGCACATTACGCTCAAAAAGGATTGGCTATGGGTAATCCTCTCAGTCCGGTACTTGCTGACATTTATATGCACTATTTTGAGATGAAATTATTTGATAAATTATCTTTTCGTCTTTGGATTCGGTATGTTGACGACACTTTCGCACTTTTTGACGGTTATAAAGAGGATTTATCCGAGATTCTATCTATTATGAATTCAATTGATCCAGCCATCCAATTCACTCTTGAAATTGAATCCAACAATTCCCTCCCCTTCCTCGATATTCTTATAATCCGCAATGAAACCGATTTTAGCACCACTGTGTACCGTAAACCCTTTGCAGTTTGTTTACCACCCCATGCCAAGTCATGCCACCCTGTTAAGCAAAAAATGGCTTCTTTTTACTATTCTGTTTTCCGCGCGCTAAAAGTTTGTTCCTCTGAATCTTTGCTTACCAATGAACTTAATTATTTGAGAGCAGTTGCGATTGACCGTGGATTTTCTCCCGTGATTATTGATAAAGCCGTCAAAAAATTTTCAGATTCCCATCAAAGAAGACATTCCACTGTTAGAAATAATATCAATGACCTTGTCGTGCTTCCATTTTATCCTTCTGTTAGCTATAAAATTGCACGGATTCTCCAGAAATTCAATTTTCAAGTCGGTTTCTCCCCTATTAATAAAATTCACCCTTCGATTCTAAAAGATTGCGTTTCTGTCTTGAATTCTTGGGGAATTTATAGTATATCATGTCAGTGTGGTTTAAGATGTATTGGCCAAACAAAAAGAGCGTTGAAGTTTCGTATCAAGGAACATGAATCTTATGTCAAAAAAGGGGAAATTAACAAGTCTTCAATAGCGTATCATAGCTGGACTTTTAACCATAATTTTGATTTTGGGTCTGCAAAAATCATCCAAAAGGCTTCTTCCATAGGCGAATTGGATTTTCTTGAGGCTTTTCACATTCACAAAGATTTAGAAAGTTTAGTTAATGATTTGAAGTCCAATCCAGTCCTTCCTAATGCTTTTAAAATTCTACTGTCTTAATTCAATTATTTTTGCCGATAGATGGCGTTACCTCCTCGCACTTGGTACTACCTGAGGGTATAAAAATCCGTTCAGTGGTTGCTTTCCATTATTTGAAGTTCAGATTTTGAGCGTAATGTGCATTTGCCCCTCGCTCCCTATTTTAACTTTGCTAATATTTCTTTATGCTTGATCAGACAGCCTGGCTCAGTAAAAGCAGGCGGCCAGTGCAACTCTGATTAAAAATCTAGTTATAACCACGTGCAGTGCTGATAAGCACCACGTGTTTCTGTGATTCCTATTTTCTTCTTTCTATGTATTTCTTTCTCCTGATGAGGAGGGACCTTTAGCTGCCCTCGAAATCGATTGGGTGTTTCATTATACCTACGCTAAATATAAGGTTGTTTTTTACGATTTTGACTGTCTAACCCATTCAATCATCACTTTGTCATGATTGTCACTTTTACCATTGCGAATAATTTTTCTGTTATTCATTGCAAATGGGTTGTCAGAATCCACAAAAAATTCAAAAAGTTCTTCTGTTTTCTTATGTCATATACAGTTGACTTTCCAAAGCCATACTCCTTGAATAATTTTGAGACATATATACCTTTATCCATTTTTTGCAGCAAGCAATCTCTTTTTGTTTAATGGACATTGAAACACGCTTTCACTTTGTAGATCCTGTTGCAGCTCCAGAATTTGAAACTCTTTTTGACATAATCGAAAGTTCAAACTTTAATTTTCATGAAATTGCTGTAATAATAACAGACAGCAAAAAATAATAAGCTGGATCAAATAAATAGCTGGATAAAGTTAAGGAACAGCCCAATCTGCTATATTAACTGAAATCCCTTGGAATCAGTAAAGTATAATTTTAGCCTAGCTTAGTAACGACAACTATAGATTATTGGCTATGCATCATGAGATTGGCGACAAAAGACAAGTTGTTCTGCTAAATTTTGTCTTGCTTATATTGTGCATTGAGACGATTAATCCTGAACTGCATTAGCTTAGTTATTTATTATTCTTGCATCTACACTGGTGTGCAAAAATTAAGGACGAGACGGTTTTTTCAATATAACTTTGTACAAAAGCTTTCCAAATCAACACATTTAATACCGTAAGATCCCCAATACGTAAGGACATGAGTAATGTAAGCAACACTTACTAAAAGAGAAATCGGAGGGATAAAAAGAAGCTTTATTGAAAAAGTAGCATGGAGCGCAATGGGACTGAAGGCCGAAACATCCATGTGATGGGTGTCCAGCAAGAAACATCCGGTCTTTAATAGGGGATATGGTCTCCCCTGACTGCTAGGCAGGTTTCACAGCGTCTGCCCATGCTGAGAATGAGGGTGTCATTGAGTTGTTGAGGCATTGCTGCCCATTCGTCTTGCAGCGCCAATCGAAGCTCCGGAATCGTTACTGCTATACGGCTATCGTGATTTTAACTGCTATATGGCGTGCAATCTCTTTGCCAGAAATACTGATCTTACACCGACAACATGCTTTATACTACTCAGACACTCCCCCATTACGTCTACCTGCATATCTGCGCATGTGCTACCGTACATCACCTTACTTAATCTCCTGATTGGTCTTTCTGTCCACTCTGCCTCTTCCTTCAGCTGATATGCTAATTTTTCGACTTCGTCCTTAATTTTTGCACATTAGTGTATTTCTTGCACATGCTTAAGGTTTATCTGAGTCGCGAATAAATAAATTTTCACATATACTTGAGGCTAGTTGAGGCATTAGATATCTTACTGCTTGATGCAGTCTCCTCGGGTCTTAAATTCTGCTATCGAGTTCCTCCTTAAGTTCTAAATTTTTGCTGCTCCTAAATTTTGGGTCCCAGTGCTTTCCCTAAATTCTAACAATTTTGTTATCCCTTAATTTTTTTGCTCAGTGTTTATAAATTCCAAAAATTTTGTCCTCCATAATTTCTGCCATCAGGTTCAGACGAGCTCTGGCACTGTTTCTTGGTTTATGTGAATAACCAATCAGTTATTCTTAAGCACAAAATATAATCTTTTGGCCTTATCATTAACAAAATCTGTTTTTAGCATGTGGAACGGCATTTTTGGTAAATTTTTCCTCATTAACATTTTTTAACGCATTTAACTTAAATTTGTAATTATCGCCAGGTGTAATATCAACATAAAATGTTACCGGACTCTATGTTATTCAATTAATAATATAAAAAAATGTTTAGGCGTCTCTACATTAATCATTGCTCATGTTGATGTGTTGATAAGCATGTAGTGAGGAAAGCAAAATATAATAAATAATGATTCACCAAATTGCCGTCAGGGATATAAAATATTAGTAGGTGTAAAATCAGCAATGCTTCTATGTATAATATTTTGGTTTGAGATGTATGCCAATCGGGTGTGCAGCTATGGAGCCAAATTATTGATCACAAAAATTTATGCATTTATTTATGCTGAAGTGATTATTATTTGTATTTATTTATACTAAAATGATTGTTTCTTTAATAATGTGATATTTTGTTTAGTTCCGAAGTGAAAGTGAAATTAAGAATCAGAACTCTCCACATAGGGGAGAGGAATTAGATGCACATGTGTAAAGCATACAAAACAAAAATTGCTTTCAAAAAATTCATGTCTTTGAGGTCCAGATTTTAGATCATTCCAGATATTGGATATCCAGATCTCAGACTTTGCACTATATATATATATATATATCGAAATAGAGAGGGAGACAAAAAGTAAGAAATTTAGAGCCAAATTCACAGACACAAAAGAAATGAAATTCAAAATTATTTTATTATTTATTCTTTAATTTTTTTTATTCAAATTTGTTTTAAAGTAAAATTTGTGATATTGTATGACAACTTTTCATGTAGTCGCATATAGACATACATATATATATGACTTGGCCATTTGTATGTTTAATGCTACTATGATGCAATATACACAAGAAGCAAAAAGCCACAAAAAATATCTGGTTGTAACAAAAGTTTTCCTCCAAGAAACATTCTTAATGTAGTTAGTGGGGGGAAAAAACATGAAAGCAATACTTTTAGCACGGGTAGTAAACACCACTCAGATCTATGATTTTCTCCCAACGCTTTGATAGTTTTTTAAAGCCGCAACTTCACAACTATTTTCTGTGTTAATGGACGGGGAGGGGAAGAAATTGCTGTGAAACTGGAAAAGTATTTTGGGCCGTTCGGGTATTTTGAGGATACAGCTTAGCGAAGGGTCTGGGTTTAAAAGAGTTAAAAATGAAGGGAAATGTAGGGATTAGTGATTAGGCTTTTAAATGCTTTTCTTCAATGAGGGAAAATTTATATAATACAAAGAAATAGACCCGTTGAAAGAGGTAAGTGGTTAAGACTCCAAGGATGTCAACTTTGACATTTCTTACCAATCTTTTAGCCTGGAAATGGGGGGGGACATGAAAATTCAAGTGGCCAACAGTAGCATCTCCATTCTGCGGGGCGTAGGCTTCGCATGCACAGTGATATGCTTCGCTAGCATAATAGGCTGGCATCTGCTATATACTATTGGCAATTAAAGACATGTTGTTCTGCTAAATATTGTCAGGCTATGAAGTTAACCCTGCTTAGCAGTTTACTTGTGCCTTATATTTAGTGTGATTATTAAGGAAGAATTTTTTTTTATGATTGGAATGTTCAAAGTCCTATTCATTCCGACGACATCTACGCGTATTATTAAGTTCCATCCTTCGAAATTAGAGGAATTAGCTCCTACATCCAGAACTGCTTGCAAATTTACATGTGATGATTGTGAGAAAGTTTAAAAAAAAAAAAACTGTTTCATGCACGCGAACGCACAGAACATGGCAAAAATGACGCACTTAAAAAATAAGTTTTTTATTTGAAGATAATAGAACTATTAATATCAATACAACTCTACAAGAATTTAAAAGTTTTTTGAAGGATATCTATCTTATACTGAGCTATGGGAAAACAGTTTTGGTGAGGTGGAATGTTTTATTTGAAAAGACAGCAGTAAATTAAGATGGTCTGAAATTGAAAATTCAAATGAAAAAATTAATTATACTGTTTCAAATTATGCAATAAAAATGGATCAAGTTTTTGATGAATGAATGATTTCAAAAGGTTTGGTCAGCTAATTATGAAATTTATTAAAAGAAAAATTGTGAAAAAAAAGGGGATAAAATATTTCAGTCATTTCAAAGGAAAAAACACATTTCATTGCACAGTGCCATTTAAATGATAGCATACACTTTCAAGCATGTGAGACACACTGGCAACAATCAAAAGACTATTTTCAATTATAATTCTCATAAAAAATGGTTTGAAGTAAGAGGTAAACTGGCTGAATCGACAGTAAAAGCTTTACTAAGCTGCAAAATTAATAGTCAACTAAATTGCAGTGAATTTTTTAATGCTGTTAAAAATAACAAAGAGTTTTTAAACAAAGTTCACACTAGTGTGAACACTAGACACTAATGATAAATACTAATGAATAATATATTAAGTTAATAAAAATTTGTTTTAACTCATTATTGTTTTTTTTTAATAACTTCGTTAATTAGCTTTTTCAATCCTTTTTTATTTTCCTTTTTTCTTTTGAGCAAAAATAAATAAATACCACCCTTGTGATATATGACTGTAAGACAGCTTCTCTTGTTCTCCACAAAGGCCTCCCTTCCTGCAGAGAGCCCTCATGTGCTTTTCCATATTCAGATGACCTTATAGAAAATGAGTTTTCACTGCAATTTAAGATGAAAGTTCAAGCTTCATTGTTGTTTGGGGTTTTTCCTTTTTCTTTAAATTCATTGTATATATGATAGAAAATTGTAATTTTCTGTAATAGTCCGTAAGCAGGATTTCAACTAACTGATGTTTTATGTGCCTCCAAATTTTAAATACTAGTTTAATGAACCAACATTAATATGTTTCTTAAATGTCCTTTATTTGATAGCATTCTAAGTACTTATGTAGTGGTGGCAAAATTATTTTCACTTTTCAAACATGAAACATATGCCAGGGTTAGAATACGTGCTAACAATTTAGGGGGCCTACAACAACTGCAGTTGTTGGGGGACTGAGCTTGAGAGGGGCCCCATCATGCATAAATATTAATAAAAATAGGCTAAATTTCTCACTGAAACAATATTTTTATACTTTAAATTTTGGAAATCTTGTATGGAGTAAAATTTAAAGTCAGCAATTAAAAAATATTTTGATATAACGATTTTAATTGTTTATGATACAATTTAGTATTTTTGTAAGTTTAATTTTTTTAATTTCTTTTCAATAGAAGCTATAGAAGTTGTCAAGACTGAATGTAAAGAACTAATCTACTTTGGTGGAAAAGAAATAGTATTGAAAACTATAAAAAGATTTTTGAATGCTGCAGTTGAAACTGCAGACATTGGATTTGTACAAAATGTCCAAAATCTCCTTCTACCTCATTCAAAGACCTTAGGTTCAATAAAGTCATTTTTGGAGCCTCTTGTTAAAATTCATTTGCACAAGTATGTTGTTTGCTGTTTATATTTTCATATTTTTTTTTAATGTTTTGAATACTAAATTGTTGGAATAACTTGCACAACAAAATGCAAATCAGTGCATTAGGCAATCTTTGTGATAGCATTAATGGAAAGTTGAGAATTTATTTGCATAGTTTTCCTTTGTTATTATCAGAACTCTTACTATGTTAATTTCAGTATTTTGTAGTGCTTTGGTTGTATTGCAACTTAATGATAAAATCGTTGATTAATCCAAAAATATCTAGTAAATGGTAATTCATTTGATGTACTTAGTAAATGTAACTACAGTGATGGAAAATCAGGTGAAACACGGAGGTCATCATCCCTTACAGTGATGGAAAATGAAATCCTATTACTAAACAGAAGTTTCATTCAATAAATAAATTTCGGGCATTAGTCTATATATTTTATTGTATGCAACTGATGTGTGCATTATCATGTTAAATTTAAAATTATTTTTACAAGATGTGTAATTACCAGTGTATTGATTGCAGACATGCAGATGTGTAAATATAAATTTCTCAGGGAACTGAGCAAGAATGATTATGGGGGAGCATGAAGTTAACTTTCAGCTATGTCTTGTACGTGCTCTGTGATTGGGAGAGAGATCTTTTTAGCCGAGACAGCATATTAGCATTTTAAAAAGCATGCTGTATTGCAGCTATGATGACCATTATTTTAATAAAACAAGTGTCCTTAAAACCACTGATGAGTTGCAATGCATTGATTTCATTCACTATTATAATTCACAAGAGAAGAATGCCATTAGTGTAAGAAATCCCTCCCTACAATCATGTCACAACTTGGTAACAAGTGTTCATCAGACCTCATTTTGATCCTTATATGCCCATAAATAGTATCTAGGTAGAAAGGATTTTCGTCTGCAATATATATCTCCATTCTGCCTTCCAGTGGGCTTTAATTTGACATCACTAAAATTGCATATAAGGATGATTGGTAAGTTAGTTGTAAATCCACCAAAGGGATCCTGCAGTGGGTTAGTTTATCAGTTAAGGGGACTGACCCTGTTTGCCTTGGCCACAAACTGGCCCTATGAAATGAATGCATCATCTTCAGCTTCAACCTAATGGGAACGGGGATAAATTATACACACATACACATCCTAAACCAGGACACCTATTGATAATCTATTTGGAGTGTATGTATTCCCTTATTTTTCTTGAAATTCTTTTTAATTTGTTAGGACTTCTTAAGATTAAATTAGTGTTAAAAATCATTATTTTCTTTAAAAGCTTTCAGGACGTCATTAAGACGTCTACAGGTCTCCATGAAAGCGTGATGTGAGCATTAATTTTCAGTAAGTGATTTGAGACAATTCATGTGGTTCTGCCATTTCTCACATATGCCATCTGTTTTGCTAGTGCCATCCTATAAATATATCAATCTTCTTCTTTGAGAGATGGACAAAATTAGGCTAGATTGAAATCACAAAATCAGGCTAGATTCCTTCATGGGATCACTACTGCCAACGGATAGTAAAAATATCTTGCCTTATTCTTTGCACTATCTCATAGTAAGAAAGTCAACCTTCTCAAAGGCTGCTTGAATTTTATCTTACCGAAATTGAGTCAAATGACTGCACTGATACTGCTGTCACCTTGCAGGCATTTTTCACTTTAAGCAAACACAGACCACTGATTTTCTAAGGCCATATCACATGTCCATTTGTTTCGGAAGAACAATTTTTCTGCTTTGTCACAACAGCCATTCACCACAGATTGCTTTGTGGTTAATACAGGGGAAACTGGTTCTCCATTACAAAAAAGCTGATAGCATTCGAAGTTGATAGCTGATTGGTTGAAAACGAACAACTTGTAGTTTTTTCCGAAAGGAAGGGGAAAAAATTGCGTGTCTTTCTTCCATTGCCGTTGCAAACCAGGCAGAAAAAATTGTCTTAAAACAGTTCATGTGAAACAAATGCCGTGTGATATGGGCTTAAGAAAAAGAACTCCCATAAAATACTTCATCCTGATATGCATATTCATTATAATGACATTAATGCCAGACCTATATTGTAATTTTCTGGTTTGCTTGGAATGTCATCTTTCAGTTGCATAAACATACTGTCAAAGTTTTATTTATCCAGTTCTACTTCTTAGTGTTGAAATTTCTCCCTTTTACTGGTGATCTTTTGAAATGCCCTCTCAGTAAGTTTATTTTTTCTGTGGAAACAAAGAACCAAAAAGTTTTTAATGCAGAATGCCTTTTCTCTGCCTTTTCTGGAGCATAATCCGCCACTGAATGCATCATATCATGCTACAGCTTTATTTACAAAGATGTTTTCCGATAGCAAAATCGCTAGGAAATGCTCAAGTGCAAGCACCAAAAGGCTGCAATTGTTAAAGAAATAGGAATGAAAAATAAATCTTCAGTTACAGATTGCATTAAAACAATTCCATTTTGCCTCTGTACGGATGGAAGCAGCAATACCGATTCAAAACTGTATCCAGTTGTTGTTTCTTTTTTTTTTTTTTAATCCAGTGTTTTCAGAAACTGAGTTTAGTTTACTTTCCCTCCCCACTTTAGAAAGGCTGCCATTCCTGAGGAAAGTTGCTTAGCATTTAATGCACCAGTAATGTAGGCTTGAAGACTGGTGTTGCAGGCATCTTAAAAATGAAAATTCAGATTTGCAAATTATGAGATGCACCTTAAATTTAGCAGCAGAAAAAGGGGCAATAAGTATGGATGAACACATTGTTGTACATTAGTATTTTAAAAGGAGTTGTAAAAGGAAGGGAAAATTAAAACAATTCCAACAGCTGCATGGTACTGAAATAAGAAAAATTTTGAAACATGCATGTACACACTGGCTAAAATGTTTATCTAGAATACTCAACCAACGGAACCCACATCTTGCATTTTTTAAAGAACTAATTGCTTCTAGAGTTAATATGAAAGACTCTATTTAAAGTTATAAAACACCTAAAGTAAATGGAGATTTACTTACTACTTCCACTGTTAAAAATAGGTTTTAGAAAAATAAAGTAATTTCTGCACCAGTGAGCAATTTTTTGAAGTTTTCAGATTCCATTCCAATGATTATTTTTTAATTTCTCAATAGAAATATTAAATTTAATATTTTGCCATTTGCACAACTTATTGTTTATTTCTATTAAATATGCACACATAAAAATATTAGATTAAAAATTGGTTACCATTTTAACTATCAAAATTTAAGTTACATTTTAATTTCAAATTTAGTGCAAAATTTGGGCCTGTTTAAGAGAGATCAATTTCTTTATGTCTGGTCTTCTTTCACTCACCTTTAACTGTTAATTAAGATCCACTTTTAATTTTGTTCTGTATTATATTTTTCAAATATAACATTCAAGATCTTTGTTCACATAAATAAGTTGGGCAAAAAGACAATAAAAATTTACTACCTTTATTTGAAATGCCTTTAAATTCTTTTTTTCAGTTCAGCCAAAAGTTATTTTGTGTTTCCTAGTGTGTTATTTTTTAAATCTTCAGTTAGAGTTCGATCACAAAAAATTTCTATCAATTGTTGTTCTTCCTCACGAGATACAATTTTAGGTACATTTGAACAAAATGGATTTCTAATCCAATTTCATTTTTCAAAATCCTTGGAAAAATACATGTTGAAATTATTTGTTAATGAAAAACAATGATTTTTATTGTTGGATGCTAATTCTTTTTTTTTATTTCCAAATTAAATTCTGGTATGAAAATTTTCTAAAAGTAGTAAAAAGCTTAAAATATTATTATCCAGGTCTTTAATTATTAGCTTGTGTTTTTTTATCATAGCATTTATTTTATCTTTAATGGTGAATAAGTTAATACTTTGTCCTTACAAAATTAAATTATGTTAAAAATTAAAACCAAGAATGATTCAAAATCATTTCTAATTTTGGGGGGGATTGTTTTGGCTACTTAAACTTCACGCTGAATGCAGCAGTGAGTAAATTAACAGACGGTTTCAAATGCGACTCTTTATTTTGAGAAATAACACTGGAATGTTTTCCTGTTAAAGCCTGAGCTCCATCACAGATCATCATCCATGTCTGAGAATGATATTCCTTGGAATAAGCATACGGCAATGCATTATTCCAAGGAATATCATTCTCAGACATAAAATATTCAGTTACTTTAAAAATTTCATTTCCAGTTCCTCTACCATGAAGAGATTAACAAAGTAAATACTTTTTGGCAGTTCGTTTATCTTCTTCGAAATGTATGTAAACAAACAATTGAACAAAGTCGTTGTATCAGTGTGCTTTCATCCAATTACAGTGCAAATAAGGGTCTCTTTTTTGGAATTTGTCATTTCATGAACTCGTCACCTTAACTGTATCATTTGATAACAAAATATTATTAAGTTCATTAGCCTATTTTTCACTGAATAATATTAACTTGGTATCTTTAGCTGCTGGTATTTTGACCATTTTAGGAATCTGGGTTTGCCATTGGGCTAAAGTGGCTATTAGGACTATGAACAGTGGTGGCAGTATATTGATAAGTGTTAATTCTTAGAGGTGGAATGGAATAAGAATTTTCATGAAGTCCTATTTTTCATGTACCATAATTACTTGTTTGCTATTTATGAACTCTGATAATTTCCTCTTAAAATATTCATCAGATTTATCCTTTAAATTTGCATGCTTTGATTCAAGATTAAGAAACGATGGTTCATACTTTGATTGGGTAATAGTTCACTGCAAACAGCACTTTGAGGTTGAGGTCCATTTCATCTCCGTGCCAAATAAACCCAAATGATAAATTACTTTCATTATATTTTCTGTAAACAATTTTGCTTTTCATTTGAATATTCCTAATGATAGTAAATTGTCCTGGACTCATCACCTATGAATCAATACTTTTCCGCTTAGTCAATCTTAGCCATTTTTTCATTTTGAAAATCTAGGTTTGTTTTGTAATCGTATAGAAAAGGAAGGAATACAAAGCGACAAGAAGCAAAATACCTGCTGTTAGAAACAGCAAATTGACTTAAAAAATTAATCTAATTGAAAATAGGGCAATATGAGCATGAAAATAGTGCCAACATAAAATGTAGACATGCTAAATCGATCGCAATATCCATTTCTGGTACACCTTTTAAAAACATCATTTGTGACAAATTATTTCTATAGCTAAAAGAATATTTGAAAATAAAGCCTGATTATTTTGCTAAAGTCTATGAGCGGCTGTTGACCTTAAACTGTTGACCTCAGATCGCATGAATTTACGCGTGTTAGGGAAAAAAACTTAATCAGGATGTTGGGGTATTTAATTTTGGAATTTAATAGTTAAAAATAGTTTGTTTCTTTGTATGTGTTTGTACGTGTACCACTGGTTGAGAATCGCCTGTCTCTATGATTATCTTTTTAATTTTTAAAAGGGAATCTATGCTGCATCTAACATTATATCTGTCGGAATATATGTATATCACTTCTGCTTTAACTATAATAGTAATTTTATTAGGGATTGTTTGATATGGTTGTGTTATAATGGCATCGGGAACATTAAAAAAAATTTTCTCACATGAATTAATGCTAATTTTCTTTATCATTTTACATTAGCTTGGCATATAAAATATTTCAGAGGAAGTGTTCAATTTGAAAATTAAAAATTTACATTATAGAGGCTAGATATGGTCATGGTATTTTGACCATTTTAGGAATCTGGGTTTGCCGTTGGGCTAAAGTGGCTGTTAGGACCATGAACAGTAGTGGCAGTATATTGATAAGTGTTAATTTTTAGAGGTGGAACGGAATAAGAATTTTTATGATGTCCTTTTTTTCATGTACCATAAATAGCAAACATTTTCTCATAGAAAGTCCTTCACTAATAATTATTGACTGCTTTATCGTAAATCAGGCTTTATTTAAACTGCTTTACCATTCCAGCCTTTACTCAAATGTTATGAAATGTAGGCTAACATTTCATGTTGTCAAAATATTTGTTTCTGCTATCTTTGGGCTCTGAATTGCTTTTTCACTGTATACTAGTACCATGAATTTTAAATGCAGTTTGGAATTTATGAGTTCTTTATATCTCGAAAACCTTTTCTCTTCTGAAGCTGAAGTTAGTCTTAATAAAAAATTATGCACCTTTCCATGGGTATATTATTTTTAATTCGAACATTTGTTAGTATCAATAGTATTTTTGCATTTATTGCTGTGTAAAAGTTTTAGGAAAATAATGGAAATGACTTCAGATAACTTTTGCAAGTACAGCACTAATAAATTGCTTTCGCAAACCTCTAACAGTTGTTTTATGTTATTGGAAAACAGCATATCATTTATGAATATGGTGATGCAAGCACATATAAAATATCTGCTATATAGCATTTATTGGAAGTATGTGTTTGTTTATTTATTTATTTATTTATTTTTTCCAGAATGGTGGGCACTTGCCCTTAACGGCATTGGCCACTACTAAGGCCAGAAGTGGTGGCCATTTTATTATGGAGGCACCCAATAGGCGATCACAGTTACCTCCTATGAAGGGACGGGCAATTTTACATCCATGCCTGCTCCGGGATTCGAACCCGGGCCCTTTGGTATCGCAATCAGGCTTCCCTAACCACTATACCGGCTTTGATTTTAATGACAGCATTTATTAGAAATAGGTGTTTGATTTTAATGACTTGATTGGTTTTTGCCATTAACATGAACAAAATAGATAATAATCGATAAAAGAGAATTAAAAGGAGCAATAATGTTCACTACCATATGTAGCTTAATATAGCATATGTGGCCCACAGTCATATGTGGCTCACATTACATGTGGTCACATATGAAAAGTGATGCATGTTTTCCTATAAGTATGGAAACTATAGTCTGAAGTATTTTAAGAGAAAGTTAGCTAAATAAGGATATGAATTCTTAAGTATTGAATAGAAGTAGTATTGAATAGAATATCCCAATTTTATAAAAGATTGTGCTGTAAGATTTCACATTACCATGTTGCAAACCATAAATTCTCTTGCTAATGAACATCATACTTTTAAAAATAAACATCATCAGGATAAGCATTAAAGACTGACAATGCGTCATTAAATAAAGATAAATTATTATCATGTGGTACAGTAAATTGTTAAAATTTGAGAATCATTGATGTTGTGCTATATCAAATAGTTGTAAAAATGACAGTTAACAATTTACCGTCTTAACTACATAATATCAGATACTGAAAAATATGGAATAAGGAAAGCATAGCATTTCACAGGCCTTTGTATACATGTGATAGACAGGAAGAAACTGAATGAGAATTGTGTTAATCTCTTCCACTAAGATGCCTTAAATGTTAAGATAAGAAAGATTCAAAAAGTAATAAGGTATAACTTATTGAAAAAACTCTGTATTAATATTTTTAAATTGAAATAGTAATAATAATAATAATAATAATAATTCTCTCTATTTTTAGGCATGATTTAGAAAGTGCAATAAATGAATATAGGAACTGTGCTGTGAATTACAAAGTTGCTCCTTGTTTGGGCTCATTGATGAAGATTTGCATTTCTAATGATGATCATTTCAATCTGCAAAAAAGTATAGTATATTTCAGAAAATTATCGTATATTTCAGAAAAGTAGGGTAGTTTCCAGAAAGAAAAGTATGGTAGAGAAATAAATATAAGTATTTTAAATAAATTCAGATTTAAAGTTATGGCTGAGAAAAAATAATTTAATTTACAACCTAGGTTAAAATAGAAGGTATATGGATATCTTTTAGTAGTGAAATGGAGTTTTGACTTGAGTAGATTGATTCTACAGATTGATTTCTGGCTGATATGATTTGATTTGGCAATCACATTCAGACTGGCATCAGATTGTTATTCTCTGTAATAGTTTCTGCCTTCATATGAACTCTGCTAAAATAAGAAGGCAATTAACTTCTCTCATACCACTTCCCAGTTATTACTCTAAGATTCTGTATGCAGTTATGTACACAGTAATTCTATTGTACACCTTGCAAAAAAAGGGGAGCACTTCTATATCTCCCATTCTACTGGACCTATTTAAATTTAATTTGTGTTTTCCATGTCTCAGAAGCATGACATAGGATATACATTACATTTATGTATAGCATTATTCCAACGTGTATTTTGACACAAAAATCGGACTTTTTTGAAATAGCATACCAATTTTTTCCCGTATTTCGATTCTGTGACTCAAAATATACTTAGATATTAAATTTTGTAATTTTTGGTGAGAAATTTATCTAGAAATTTAAAAATTTATCAGGGTGCATTTTTTCATATTGCACCAAGAATAATTCACTTGGTGAAATTCTTAATTTATAGCAACCTATTTTCCTTTCTCTTTTTTCATTGCACATGAGCAGAAAAAAGGCTGCATTGTTCGTACTTTCAAATAGTTTTAACAAAATGCGTAAACCATATTTAGAGTTTTATCAGTTATGACAAATACGGCAAATTTCAAAATGGGCTAATATATAAATTCACATATATCTTTGGAAATTTTGAATAAAAACTTCAAATTTTTTGCAGGTATACTTAGAAATACATCTACTTTAAGATGATGGTAAAAATTTTATAGGTTATAATTCAAAATTGTTTTCGAAGAATTTATAAAAATTTAAAAAATAAATCATTAAAAATGGGCAAATTTTATTTGGAATAAACCTAAATTTTGAAATGTGAAAGGAAAAACCAAGTAAGTTTAAAAAAAAGAGATATTAATATATATATATATATATATATAATTTATTTACTGAATAATATTGATTGTATTATCTCCTAAGATTAATTAGAGTAGAATGATCTGAAAAGAGTGAATCCATACTTAGTAAGTTCTATTTCGAAAGATGTTTTTAAGTAACTTGAATGTAAATTGTTAAAAATGTTTAACGGAGACTGGAATTAAATCATGAATAACAATTGTAAAAGGAATAAATTAAATGCAAGTAATCATTGTCATTGATCAGAAATTAGTTGACTTTTCAAGGGTAACAAACCAACTCCTGTTCAATGAACAATAATTAAGAAATAAATACAAAGGTGTTTCGTCCTTTACTCGAGCAATAAGGCAATGCCAAGCTGGCAATTCAAGTCAGGCCAAACATTTCCTTGATTAGAAGGGATTAAAAACCAATGCAGAGATCCAAAGAACTCATTGCGATTAAGTATTTTAGCTAATTTAATTTTGAGTGAAAAGCAATTTCTGCAGTAAATGTGATATCGCTCGAGTAAGCATTCCCAGACACCCTCGTGTTTATGCATTTGAGTTCAATATTATTTGTACAAATTAAACATTGGAAATTGTCATTAAGAAATATAATTCTAAGTAGTTGAAATAAACATTAGAAAATTATAAAATATAAGAAAATAATGCAATCTTTGTAAAAACAAATCAAAAAATAAAAATATATATAATAAGAAAAATTAATGTTGTACATGAAGATATAAAGGCCAGAAAAAGCATTAATTAGCTTACGTTCTTTCTAGTTGGGAGTGGGCAAAGTGTTCTCTTCACATCTGACTCAGAAGGGTTGTGTTCAGAAAATTCTTTAGCGGCAGCGGGGGCTTTGAATTATATCAGTCGGCAAGACTTGTGTGAAGTAATTTATGGTGTGGGAGGGACTAGGAGTTCTTGAGGGATGTAAGCTGTAGAGTTCTTATTTGAGTGAAACCGTCTGTTAAAATTTTTTTGAAAATACTAGTGAATGGAAGTTAATTAATTTCTGGCTAATTGTCGTGTCGTAACGATGAAGAATTTAAGAAAGGAAAAAAGGAATTTTCACTGTCAAAGAGCTGTTTGACAGACTAAAGATTATGAAATAGGCCCGTTTTTTTAGTAACAGCATAAGTCTGAAGATAATTAGCTTTTTAGATTATATACAGTTTAGTAATTTTACTATGTGCAAATCCTTCAACTGATAGTCATCCAACTTATACCGCCTTCTAAGGTTTAGGAACAAATTATCATATCTGTATCTGTTAAATTATTTAGAGTGAGTATTAACGCCTGCTCTTTTAAGGCAATGGTTAATAAATTGATTAGGTATTAGATTATTTTTGAGAATTTTAATAAGGAGCATAATTTTGTGCTGCAGATCTATCGTATCTGTGCAGATATTTTTAATTTGTTGTATTTGATTTATTATTGTATTGTTAATTACTCTTTTGGATATGTTGGAATTCCAATTCATTAATTTGTTAGTATTGAAGTTTCTTGTTTTGTCAAAAAGTAAAATTTTTTTATAGTTAATGATTTGAAGATCAAGACAGTCTATGCTATTTTGTGAATCATTAGTTTTATTAAGTGTAATCATTAGTTTTATTATTAGACCATTTGGATAAATCTCTGTGTGTTCAATTTTATTAAAATTATTAATCATAATAAGGTCATCAATATATCTGTAGGTGTGCTTGTAGTAATTTAACTCTTGTGGTTGTAGATTTTTTGGAAGTGAAATTCTTTGATGAATAAAAAGATATTACAGAGCGAGGTACTGGTATGTGAGTCCATTGGCAGACCTCTGACTTGTTTAAAAAGTTGATTTTGAAATTTGATGTAGTTGGGAAAAAGTGTGCATTTTAGGTAGGTTTTCCATTTGTTAAGATTTATAATTGTGAGCATTTATTTTCAATGATTGTAACACTAATCATAACTATTGCTGGATCATCCATAATAAGACTCCTGTCATTAATGCCATTCAAACAATTAACATACAAAGCATTAACTACTATGACTTTGAAAACTTATATACCTCACTTCCTCTAGAAGAAATCTATACTAGTCTACTAGATCTACCGAAACTCTTTCCTGATATGCTCACAATTATAAATCTTAACAAATGGAAAACCTACCTAAAATGCACACTTTTTCATAACTACATCAAATTTCAAAATCAACTTTTAAACAAGTCAGAGGTCTGCCAATGGGCTCACATTCCAGTACCTCGCTCTATAATATCTTTCTATTTATCAAAGAATTTCACTTCCAAAGAAGTCTACAACCACAAGAGTTAAATTACTACAAGCACACCTACAGATATATTGATGACCTTATTACGATTAATAATTTTAATAAAATTTAACACTCAGAGATTTATCCAAATTGTCTTACACTTAATAAAACTAATAATCTTTATATCTTCATATATATTCACTTTTCTTATTATATTTATTTTTATTTTTTGATTTGTTTTTACAAACATTGCATTATTTTCTTATATTTTATAATTTTCTAATGTTTATTTCAACTACTTAGAATTATATTTCATAAGACCATTTCCAATGTTTAATTTGTACAAATAATATTGAACTCAAATGCGTAAAAACGAGGGTGTCTGGGAATGCTTACTCGAGCGATATCACATTTACTGCAGAAATTGCTTTTCACTCAAAATTAAATTAGCTAAAATACTTAATCGCAATGAGTTCTTTGGATCTCTGCATTGGTTCTTAATCCCTTCTAATCACGAAATGTTTGGCCTGACTTGAATTGCCGGTTTGGCATCACCTTATTGCTCAAGTAAAGGACGAAACAATTTCGTATTTATTTCTTAATTATTTTTCATTGAACAGGAGTTGATTTAATTAAGACACAAGAACACGCCGAATAAATACTAATTCAGAAGTCAAACAACAAAAATCAGCGTTATACCTACAAAATTTTCACAGGACTAGTTTCGATGGTTTTACCGAACCGTCATAAAAACACCCTTGCAGTTAAATTCGAAAAACTTCTTTTACAGTCTTCCAGTTCAAGTAGTTCAAAAAATCTTCCCATTGTAAACATCAAGCCAATAGTTAATATTTCTAATGTTAGTATTTCTAATGTTTCTAAATTGCAAACTTGCCTTACTTCGGTCCGTGATAAGGGATACACGTCAACAATTGTCCAAAATTGAACATGAACTCTATAAGCTTCATCTGGAACTAGCTAAAACATATCCAAAATTCACTGCCCTTGAACAAAAGTCTTGGTCTAGAACGGAGAATGCAGTTAACCGTCATAAAAACACCCTTGCAGTTAAATTCGAAAAACTTCTTTTACAGTCTTCCAGTTCAAGTAGTTCAAAAAATCTTCCCATTGTAAACATCAAGCCAATAGTTAATATTTCTAATGTTAGTCTTTCAGAAGAACAAGAGAGAATTCTAAAATATAATTTAACTTCTCACAAACCTGTAAACCCTCGATTCCAAAGATTTTGGCTCCTATCGAAAAAGCTTTCAAGTTCAGTAAAGTTTCAGATTCACAGAAAGAAATGATTAGGCATCTTATCGCTCATAATGTGAAATTCAATAATAAACCTTTGAAACCAAATCTAACTGCGAGAGAAAGAGCTACAATGCGCGAAATTCATTCTAACCCGGATATTATCATTTCAAAGGCCGACAAAGGTGGCCAGATAGTCGTCATGGATAAGAACACTTACATCGATGGTGTCACTAAACTCTTAAACGAAGGACCATATAATCCGATCCCTAAAGATCCTTCACCTTCGGACGTATCCAAAATAAAAACTGCGATCAAATCTTCGCAAATTATTTCAAGCAACTTAAAACATTCGCTTATCCCATCTGTTGCGAATTGTGCCAGATTATATGCTCTTCCCAAAATTCATAAAAGTGGTATTCCTTTCCGCCCTATTGTATCAAATTTAGGTACTGCCTCGTATCCTTTAGCTAAATATTTAGTTTCTAGATTTTCCACTCTATTAGACAATAACATTTACACCATAAAAAATTCAATAGAGTTTGTAAAAAAGGTTAAAAACATTTCTCCTAGTAATTTACGCATGGTTTCTTTTGATGTAAAATCATTATTCACCAATGCCCCAGTGGAGGGTGCATTAAGATGTCTAGAAACCAGACTTCGCGAATTTCATTTCTCTTGCATCGAAATTGATGAGCTAATTTCTCTCACTCATCTCTGTTTGAAACAAACACATTTTGTTTTCCAAAATAAATATTACAAGCAAACTGAGGGATTAGCCATGGGGAGCCCCTCAGTCCCATCCTGGCTGATATCTACATGCATTATTATGAATCAAAATTGTTTGAAACTTTAAACTTCCCGGCATGGTTCCGCTACGTAGACAATACTTTTACCCTGTTTGAAGGTAATAAAGATGATTTAAATAAAGTTCTTTCAACAATGAATTCTATTGATCCTGCTATTCAGTTCACTTTTGAACTTGAGACTTGCAATTCTCTTCCGTTTCTCGACATTCTGGTCACACGTAACACATCCAACTTTAGTACTTCATTTTACCGTAAACCTTCATCGGTTTGCCTTCCACCACACTTTAAATCATGTCATCCGACTAAACAAAAGTTAGCTTCATTTTATTCCTATGTTTTCCGTGCTCTTCAAGTTTGCTCCTCCAAACTAGCCCTTGATGAAGAACTAAATTATTTAAAAGCAATAGCTATTGACAGGGGCTTTTCACCCAACATTATTAATCAAGCAGTTAAAAAATTCTCATCTCAACACACTAAAAGCCACACTCTTGTTTTAGGAGATTATAAAAATTCTGTTGTCATTCCCTTCTTTCCATCAATTAGCTATAAAGTTGCACATATTTTGCAGAAATTTAACTTTCGGGTTGTTTATTCTTCCATCAATAAAATTCCAACTTCTATACTCAAGGACCCCATTCCGGATATGAATTCCTGGGGTATTTATAGGATTCCTTGCCAGTGCGGTTTAATTTACATTGGCCAAACTAAGAGAGCCTTAAAATTTCGCGTCAAAGAACATGAGGCATATGTTAGAAAAAAGGAAACACAGAAGTCTTCTGTTGCTCAACATTGTTGGTCCGAAAATCACACTTTCAATTTTTCTGCTGCCAAAATTATTCAAAAAACATCTTCCATTGGAGAACTGGATTTTCTAGAGGCATTTCACATTCATAAAAATCTTTCTGTTCTAGTTAACGATGCTAATTCCAATCCAAATTTGCCTTCGGCTTTTAGAGAAATTATGTTTTAGTTCTGGTTTCGCCGACAGATGGCGCCACTTGCTTATTCTTGTCCAGGCTTTCTTATCTTATCTAATCATTATTTCCTATCTTGTTCATTTGCGGTTTTGCAGCTGAAGATGATGGTTCGGTAAAACCATCGAAACTAGTCCTGTGAAAATTTTGTAGGTATAACGCTGATTTTTGTTGTTTGACTTCTGAATTACGAGTTGATTTGTTCCCCTTGAAAAGTCAACTAATTTCTGATCAATGACAATGATTACTTGCATTTAATTTAATTCTTGCTTTTAATTCATTCCTTTTACAATTGTTATTCATGATTTAATTCCAGTCCCTGCTAAACATTTTTAACAGTTTGCATTCAAGTTACTTAAAAATACCTTTCGAAATAGAACTTTAAGTATGAATTCACTCTTCAGATCATTCTACTATAATTAATCTTAGGAGATAATATAATCAATATTATTTAGTAAATAAATTATTATTAACTTACTTTGCAGCAATTGCGCAACTAGTAGAATAACTTAATTTTGCACTAAATGAATTTAAGATCATACAACATTATATATATATATATATATATATATATGATGTCTCAGCTTTAGTCGTAGCTTAAATAATCAGACGATAAGTTTAAAAACCATTTATTATTGTTCAGGGGAAATAGCAGTTACAAATATCATATATAGGGAGTAAATAAAAAGAATTACTAATAACTTTTTGTATGAATTTTACTGCATCGTGACATTTAAGAAAAAGCCCCAATATTTCTTTTGCGAGTCCTTTTATAGCCTCTGGAAAGGCGGAGCTTCCAAGAAATGACGTCAGCCTCGTCAGCCAATCCAGTTCGCTTTAAATATTTCCAGAACATTCTATAACTGTATGTGTAGAAAATGCGGGAAAAAAAACTTGACTACGAAGCTGTGGATTTAATTCCACGTACTTTCAAATAAGAGAACGTCGCCATTAAAAATGAACAGAGCATACAGTTAGAATTTTAAGTGTGTTCTTGACTATGAAATTTTATTATTACATTTATATATATATACCAAATTCAATTAACACAGGGGAGCTAATCTAAAAAAAAATTTTTTTTAAACTACCTGTGTGATTAAGACACAATAACACGCCAAATAAATACTAATTCAGAAGTCAAACAACAAAAATCAGCGTTATATTTGTAAATATAACGCTGATTTTTGTTGTTTGACTTCTGAATTAGTACCTGTGTGATTTTTACAAAACTTAGCACTTTGGCATAATTTGAGTCGTAGAATCAAAATCTGGAAAAAAATTTATATGTTATTGGAGATAAAGACCGATTTTATGTCAGAATACCTATGTTGGAACAAATATATAAATCTAATATATATCCCAAGTTGCACTTTCGAGACATGAGAAACGCAAGTTAAATTTCTACAATCGGTCCAGGAGAACAAGAGATATAGAACTATTCCTATTTTTTTTTGTGCAAGGTGTACATCTGTTATCATGTACAGTTTTATTGTTTGAGAATTTTGCACACACATTTTATTGGAAAAATTTCACATGTCTAGAAATAATTGCTTCTAAAAAAAAAAAAAAAAAAAAGCCATCCTAATTCTGTATAAAGAGAGGGCAGATGTTAACAAATTAATAATAGCAATTTTTTCTAACTAGATCTAAAATGTGTTCTAGGTTGCCATGAGGTATTGGCCTTGTAAAAAAGGAGTTCTAGATAGTGGTATTGGCTGTTTATTTGCAAATGCTGGAAACACGTTGAGCGCCACGCATATTTCTTAGGCAATCCCATTTAGGCCATGCGTGCTGCATAAAAGCGCTGTTATTGTAGGGCCTGTGATTCTTAACGCAGTAGAAGATAGTTTACGTTTGGAATGTGATTCCTATAGGCACTCATTCAACACATTACGTGCCAAATCTGTTTTGTTTTCTTTAATATTTTGCCAATGGTAAAGTTATGACTAGATAAGATTTTATCAAATCGGTGTTCCCTTTACAACAAACCAGTTCATTGCAGTTCTTGGCCCCGTACAAACAAAAATTTTCTTTAGCCCTGAGAATCAAAATGTCAGTCCGAGAGTGTGAAAGCGATAGCAGCAATGAAATTATTCTTGCTAGGAAATGGCCCTGAATGGATGTATTTTTATCATCTGACAAGCAGGAGGAAATTGTTGGAGAAGGGCATGACCTGAGGGGTAATCAGCCAAAGATGGTGCCATTTACACGTTCTTCTGGATTTGTATGTGAACATTTGCATATAGTATCATATATAACTGTAGAAACCAGCTATCAATTATTTGTTCCGGATGAATTGATCGAGGAAATTGCCAAAGAGACAAACTTATGTGCATCACAGAAAGTAGAAGGTGGATACATGCAGCACTTGGCAAAGTATTCAGAGACAAGTAAATCTGAAATAGAGTTTTTTGGACTGATTATATGAATGGGATTAGTAAAATTACCCGCTATGCACCAATATTGGTCCAGTGATCGTGCTTATTCGCAAACATTTCTGAAAACAGTCATGTCAAGGAACGAATTTGAACTTTTACTAGGAATGCTACATTTTGTAGACAGCAAAAATAATAATGGTTCAAATCGTTTATTCAAAATACAACCAGTTTTAGAAACTTTGGAAACCAACTACCAAAAATATTACAAACTAACTGAGGACATACGCATTGACGAATCCTTGATTCCTTTTCGAGGCCACATTATATTTAGGCAATATCTAAAACAAAAATGCCACAAATATGGAATTAAAATATTTAAGTTATGCTGTGGATCAGGATGTACGTATGCTTTCCATGTATACACAGGGAAAACTTCAGAAAAAGAAAATACTATGCCTACTAACATTGTAATGTCTCTTTGCAAAGATTTATCCGATAATCTTTGCAAGGAAATGTCTCTTTGGTACACAAGGTAACATTTGGTACACAAGCTTAGAATTAGTGGAAAAATTAATTAATAAAAACATGTATTTAGTGAGAACATAATGTGCAAATCGATTAGGAAATTCACAGCAAGTGATATCAACAAAATTAAAACGAGGAGAAATCGTGGCAAAAGAAAATAACAAAGGAATAACCATTTTGAAATGGAGAGATAAGAAGGTCATCCTAGTTCTATCGACAAAGCACTCATTAGAAATGGTGAATGTTGAATGCCAATCTGGAAATAAGTGCAAGCCACAAATTATAGTAGACTACAATAGACAAAAGGCAACCGTCGACTTATCTGACCAAATGAATGCCTACACCACTCCATTACGTAGGACCATAAAATGGTATCGAAAACTAGCCTTCAAATTATTACTAAATACTACGGTTGTAAATAGTAACATACACAGATATTACGAAGCAGAAAATTAGCATTACTGAATTCCGGAAAGAATTAGCGCTATCCCTTACAAGTTGTGAAAAAAAGACATTCCATCGAACAAAAATGCAAGAATATCTAAAAAACGACAACATAAACTCCAAAGAAAACCAGGAAAAGGCCCTTGAAGTACGGAAATATTGTAAATTATGTTATGATAAAAATGCAACAGAAGGTGATAGAGTAATGACCAGAAAAAAGAATAAAAGAGTTGTCACATTTTGTAATATCTGCAAAGGAGAACTGTTTTTATGTTTACCATGTTTCAATGAAATCCATTAGTCCTGTAATGAATCAAAGTTAAGTAAATTTTAAATAAATTTTCTGTAATTCCATAAAAGTGTAAATTTTATAGTTATATATCATGTTACACACTGTCAGCCAGAGGTGGTCGATGCGGTTTAAACGGAAAGTCTAGTGTCAGCCACAGATGGCTGACGTGGCGCTGAATGTGTTAATATAGCAAGATATATAGCAAATGAGGTTATATAGCAAGATTTCTTCATCTGTTCTTTACAGACAAGGGAATTTCCTATTTATCTTATATAAACCGTAAATTGAAAGTGATATGCACTCTCGTATTTTCTGGGTCATTTATTGAATTATTCTAGCAAAGATACTTTTGCATTTATGAGTATTAAATTTTAATGTGAATTTAACAAAAATTGCAGTTTGTTTTTACAAATAAACTCCATTCTTTTATTTGGAATTTTCAAAAAGAAAAAAGCTATAGGTTTTTATATATTTATTCAATCTATATTGTAGAACAATTTCCTTACAAAATTGGAACTTCTCTAAAATACTATCTTCTGTTGCAGTATTTATGTTCACCTTTTTGTATAGTATTTCTGGTGTTTAAAGAAGAAAAAGGAGTTCTCAAATATTTGGGGAAATGTTTTTACTAATTTTCATTTAAAATTTTATTTATTAAATTCTTTTGTCAAATTCTATTAGAAAAAGCCAGACATTTACAGTTTATATTTAAATTATATTCTTTTATCATGTTTACAATATAGGAAATCTATTTGCTGTAAATTGTTTTTAAACAATTAATTATTTTTTTAAGAAATCAGAAAACAATATTTTCAAAGTACTGCTTTTGTTAAAGTATTTAATTCAATATATTCATGTAATATTTCCACTATTGGAGGAGGGGTAGAAGTGTTTCTAAATGCAAAAGAAACATTTTATTAACTTTCAGTATCACTTTAAAATTGATATATTCTGTCTAATGTTTTTTATAATATCATTTGCTATAATCACATTGCTTTAAGTCTTCAAAATGAATTTCTTAGACTAATGTATTAAAAAATAGTTTTCATTGTTATGCACAATAATTTCACATCTGGCTTTTGTTAAGTATATTTATATGCATATCTATGAGATTCGTAGCTGATTTTTAGGTATAATTTGCTAAAAATCTTGGTAACTCAAATTTTGCTTAATAAATTTTCCCCCCTTTCTTTAATTTTAGCTTATTTGACTTAAATACTCAAATGCCATTTGCTATGCAATTTTATTATTTTCATTTGTAAGATGTGTTGAAATTATCTGGTTTCATTTTTTTCAAAAAAAAAAAAAAAAGGGTGTTTACATCTAATGAATGAAACCAAAGAAGTTGCCCCCTTTTTTTAACTTATAGATTTAATATTGTGTTTTCTGTGTTGTTTTGGTTTGATGAATCTTCACCTTAATGCTGTAATTAATGTTTCTTGATTATAAACAAGACTCTTAAAAGTTATAATATACTTAACTCTCTAAGATTTGTTTTTCTCGAATAATTCTGTTAATCTTTCTATAATTGCATTTATTCAAATCTAAATTACATGTTTACAACTTCCTGTAATAAATTTTGCTTTTTTTAAAATAACTATTTTTTTATATAGTTATTGATTTGACCATTGCTAATGTTGGAAAAATGGTTGCTGTTAATCAACTGGCTGTAAGCTTCGTTGAAACTGGACGACTTCACCATGCCTTAAAAGTCATTAAGGTATGTATTTATATTTTATAAACATTTTCAAATTATTAGTTGTTTTACAGTTTAGTGCTACTATGCCTTATCTTTTGGTTTAATGATCTAAATCTGTAATTCAGTTATTCTTATTCTCTTCTTATTCTTCATAGCATGTATTGGCATTCCTATAATACAAGGAGTACAGGGTGCACTACATGCTGT
The DNA here is from genome assembly GCF_044657685.1 of Stegodyphus dumicola. Taxonomy (NCBI): domain Eukaryota; kingdom Metazoa; phylum Arthropoda; class Arachnida; order Araneae; family Eresidae; genus Stegodyphus; species Stegodyphus dumicola. The sequence continues at coordinate 151,248,908 of NC_140778.1, forward strand.
AACAGATATAGGATGCAGGTGTGACAGGATAGTTCACAAATATGATACATACCAATTCATGTTATAATGTACAGGAATGCCTCAAGACTTACCACAAATAAATAATCTTTGAATAATAGTGAAGGCCATATGAAACAGGCTACTTTTATAATGTACTAAAAGAAATACAATCACATTTAATTTGTAAATTTTACATTGTAAAGCATTACCAGTCCTAAATAAAAAAACAAATAGTGAAGTATAATTATAAACTACAGTATAAAGTTCCAAATCCAGACCTTCACACCACCAAGGTTTTATTATTATTATTATTATTATTTATTTATGAATGAAGAATGCAATACTCCATAAAAATGAGTTTTTCATAAAAGCAATTTTCTTCCCAACTAGCAGAGATTTCTTATGTCAATTATAAATATTTACTATCCTGGGAATCACACCATCATGACAAAAGACTGTATATTGATTAATGTTAGCCATGACCATGCTTTCAGCCCCTGAATGATTGTGATGGTAGAGGGATAATATTTTACTATCTGACCTAAACAATAAGTGAAGCTCCTGTACATATTTGTTTGGAATTGGGTGTGGCTAATAGTGGTTTTCTTTTATTGGCATAATTAATGGCTGGAAGCAGGAAAGAATTAGATTTTGTAGTACAGTTTTAAATTCAGAAAATATAGCTATCAATAGTGACGAAAATGACAAAGAATTTTTTAAGAATGAAGAAATTTCGATTAATAGTTTATTAAAGGAAACAGTCAACCAGAGAGGAATTCCCCTCTGTGGGAAATTTCATTTTTCCAGAGAGAGAACATGTGGTCAGTTTTTTATTTACGTGTTAAGTTTTAGTATATGAATATAAAAAAAATTTAAAAAAATTATTCTAGTTTTAGTTTTTATCAACATTTTCTCTACTTTTTCCTCTTTGAAACACATTAAAAAATAATATAAATTTAAATAACCATATAGCATTAAGTGTTGAGGAAAAAATATCCTTCAAAACAGAAATGGAATTTGATTAATTTAATATAAATATAAATAGGCATTTTTAAGGCATCTTAATAAGGAAAATGCAGAAGTTTGTTTATGAACTATTCTTAATATCTTTTATGCAAAAGTTCATTTATTACATTTCTGAAAATTATTTGACCAATGCCCTTAATCTCATAGGCATTCCTCACTGGAAGAGAACTTGTTAATATTAAATTTAAAATTAGGCAAAAAGTAATTTGACGTAGATGTTTTCAGAAGCTATTTTATGCAAGGGGGGGGGGGAGGGAATTCAGCAAAAGTATTTTAGCTTTTGAAAAGGAGGATCCTGTTTGATCGCTGTCAAAACCTATAGGGTTACAGAAAATCTACATAAAACTAAGGTTATTTCTTTATGTAGTTTTAAATGATCAAACTAAAAAGCTGTTTGGCTTATTAATCCTGGCATTTTTCTGACACAAGGCAGTAACTAATTTTTATCTTACTCGGCAACTTTAATTCAATTTAAAAAAAATTACTTTTAATATTTTATTCATATTATCTGACTTTTTGATCCAAATAAGTGAAGTATTATCCATGTTTTTCTATGTAAATGGGTGGGACTTCAATAATTTGAAAACAATATTTAAATGATAACATTAATTGCTATCACATTAAGCAGCATCACTGTATATATATATTTCAAGTTTTGGAAAGAGGAGGGGTGAATAATTGTCTAATAGAGGTGAAAGGTGTGCATATAATAAAAGGTTTGAGAACCATTCATTTAGTGGGGGTGGTGGGCGGGGCCGTCGGACCCGAATTTTTTCTCTTTTAAACATGGCTTCAATTTTCATACTAAAAAAACCTGACCCAAACGAAATTAAACAAGATATAGAAATAATTGAGAAACCTATTAGTAAGAAAACCCGTACTGATGTAAATGCAAAGGAAACTACTGAAAATCCGCGCTTTCTAGTTGTCTCTTGTCCTTCTGGTGAACTGCAAAAGATGTCTCCTTTTCTAGTAAGCAAATACATTAACTCATGCATAGGTCAGCCAAAGAATATTAAGCGTCTCCGTTCTGGAGACCTGCTTATAGATACTGTTTCGCCAACACAATCTGCTTCCCTTTTGTCACAAACCAAACTTGGAAATGTAGCTATAACTGTGTCAGCGCATAAAACTCTGAATTTTTGTAGAGGTGTTATCTCGGAAATCGACCTTCTCTCTGTTTCAGAAGAAGAGTTCGTTTCCGAGTTAGCTGACCAAAATGTCTGTGGCGCTAGGCGGATCAAGATGCGTAAGGAAGGTCAGTTGATTGACACCAAACACGTGATCCTGACCTTCAAATCGCCTGATCTGCCTAAGAATATTAAGGCTGGATACCTCAATTGTCCTGTACGTCCATACATTCCAAACCCTATGCGATGTTTCCAGTGCCAGCGTTTTGGCCATTCCAAGATGTCCTGTCGTGGGACCCTGACGTGCGCTCGATGCTCGTCGGTTGGCCACGATAGCGAAAATTGCACCGCTGCAGCACTGTGTATAAATTGCAAGGGCAACCATCCAGCATTTTCTCGTTCCTGTCCGAAATGGAAATTAGAAAAGGATGTGCAGACCATAAAAGTTACCAGGAACATTTCGTATTCCGAAGCCAGAAGACAAGTTCAAAGCACACAGCCTATATCGAACAAATCATATGCCAATGCCGTGAAATCAACCCGCACAATAGCCACCCAAACTTCCATAAGTACACAGACTCCACCAAATAAAAACCAGCAGCCTGCAAGCAAGAACAAAGAAAATCCAACACATACCATACAAAATAAAGAAATAGCAATCCCGAGCAAACCCAAAACTGTGCCTCCAATAATAGAAACCAAAAATAGAAGTCCCAGCAATAGTTCTGCAAATAAAATTATTTCTGAATCTGCAGATTCAGACAGTATGGAAGTGGAAGACGGTCTAGAAGTTCCCGATCATCTGCTTCCGCGCAAAACTAAAAAGGAACACAGGAACAACAAACATCAATCATAATGGCCACCCTCGTCTCATGGAACTGTCGCGGTTTCCACCGAAATTTGCTCGACATCAAAGCCATAATCAATGCTTATCATCCTGTATGCTTCGCAATACAGGAAACAAATCTAAAACCAGAACAACAGGCAAAACTTCGGAGGTTTTCTTTCGTCAGGAAAGATAACATTGCAGGTGAACGTGCCAGTGGAGGTGTAGGTCTCCTCACCTCACTGGATTATCCCTCAAATGTGCTTTCTTTGACGACACCCCTCCAAGTTGTCGCTACTCAAACAAATTTTGATATTGTTGTTACAGTCGTTTCTCTGTATTTGCCTCCAAATGAGCATATTGATCAGCAAGATTTAAATGGTCTTTTAGAGCAGCTGCCTGAGCCTTTCATCATAATAGGAGATTTTAACGGCCATAGTCTGCTCTGGGGTAGTAAAGATACAAATTGCCGAGGGAGACAAATTGAGCAGATGATCGAAGATCATAGCCTTTGTCTCCTGAATAATGGGCAGGATACTTACTTCCATGAGCCTACAAAGACATTCCATGCTCTCGACCTTGCCATCTGTTCACCATCTCTGTTGCCATTTTGCACTTTTAGTGTCGGAAATGACCTGTACAACAGCGATCATTATCCTATTTTTGTGTCTCTTGCACGAAGAGAAGCAAATCCCATGACGAGACTCCCTCGTTTTATCCTGGACAGGGCAGACTGGGAACTCTTCTCTTCCATTGCAGAGCTCACACATCAAATGGTAGAAGGTGTGCATATCGATGACGCTGTTGAAGCTGTTACTAATACTATTATTCAGGCAGCTATGCTCTCCATTCCTAGAACATCAGGAAAACTACTAAAATATTCGAAACCGTGGTGGAATCGCGACTGTCATGAAGCACTGAAAAAACAGAAAAAAGCATGGGGTATTTTTCGTAGATATCCTACTCTGCGAAACCTCATAGCTTTTAAAAGAGCCAGAGCAAATGCACGGAAAGTAAGAAGGCAGAGCCAGAGGGATTCCTGGATTTCATATGTGTCCTCAATAACATCCTCTACGCCTAGTAAGCGGGTTTGGGAAAGAGTTCGAAAAGCATGCGGAATGTATAAAGACCACTCACTTTCCTTTCTGGAAAAAGATGGCCGAGTGATTAGCTCCATAGAAGAAATTGCAAATACAATTGGTGAGACATTTGCTGCCGTTTCTTCCAGCCGAAATTACTCACCTGCATTTCTTTCTATCAAGCAACGCTCTGAAAAAAATCCCATCGCTTTCAACTCTTCCAACTTTGAGCCGTACAATAGAGACTTTACTATGGTTGAACTAAAGAGAGCTTTGTTGCAGACACATAGGTCTTGTCCGGGTCTGGATGGCGTGTATTATGAAATGCTAAAGCATCTGTCCTATAAGTCACTGAGTGCCCTTCTCACACTTTACAATAGAGTGTGGAAGGAGCGTACATTTCCCAGTGCATGGAGGAGAGCTATTGTCATTCCTATTGCGAAGCCAGGGAAAGACCCGAGGAATCCCTCGAACTATCGGCCAATTGCCCTTACCAGTTGTGTTTGCAAACTGTTTGAAAAGATGGTAAACAGCCGCCTAGTCTACTTCTTGGAAAAGAATAATATTATATCGCCTTATCAGAGCGGTTTTCGAAAGGGGAGAACGACCGTAGACAATATGCTTCTATTAGAGACATCTATTCGAAAAGCCTTTGTCAGAAGAAGTCACCTTGTCTCAATATTCTTCGACATTGAGAAAGCTTATGATAAGGCATGGAGATACGGTATACTCCGGGATCTTCACGAGAGTGGCTTGCGCGGCAACCTACCAATTTTCATACAGAATTTCTTGAACGCTAGAACTTTTCAAGTAAGGATTGGCTTTGTTTTTTCGGATGTTTTTCAACAGGAAGAGGGTGTGCCTCAAGGCTGTGTGCTTAGTGTAACCCTGTTTAGTTTAAAAATAAACTCTGTATTAAAAGAACTTCCTCCCACCATCTTGGGATCTCTATATGTTGATGATCTGCAGATTAGCTGTCGAGGAGCAGACATGAGATATGTAGAGCAGCAACTGCAGATGGCTCTGAATAAGATCCAAGAATGGTCAGACAAACAGGGATTTACATTTTCGAAACAGAAAACTGTGTGTGTTCACTTTTGTAGGAAGCGTGGTCTCCATCCTGAACCTGAGTTATATTTGAATGGTACAATTATTCCAGTTACGCCCGAAGTAAAATTTTTAGGAGTGACGTTCGACCGAAAATTGACTTTCCTTTCTCATGTTTTAAACCTGAGAAAGAAGTGTCTAAAAACACTAAATATTTTAAAAGTGTTGGCGAACACCTCCTGGGGTGCAGAGCGTTGCTCCATGCTTCGCATTTACAGAGCCCTTGTTCGCTCTAGACTGGACTATGGCTCAGTTGTTTATGGATCCGCTCGGTCATCAGTTTTGTTAAAACTCGATCCTGTTCACAATCAAGCTCTGCGGATTTGTTCAGGAGCTTTCAGGACTTCTCCTGTCCAGAGCCTGTATGTTGACTCTAACGAACCATCACTTTATCTGAGGCGTGAGCAATTGTCCCTTTTGCAATATTTTAATATTCTATCACAACCTGAACATCCCAATAAGCTATGCTTACTTGATAATGAGTGTAATATATTATTTGAAACACGTCCATCCTGTATTCCTATCTTTCCTTTAAGACTTCGCCCTATCATTGAGGAACATTCCCTCTCTGATATGCCCCCCCAAGCAGTACAGAACTTTGAAATCCCACCTTGGGAAAATTCACGTATTCAGCTGCTCGATGTTTTCAAACATCACGTGAAGGCAAGCACTAACGAGATCGTTTACAGACAATTCTTTGCTGAGCACAGGCAGAAATATAGCAGTTATTATCCGATATACACAGATGGATCGAAGTCAAATGATCATGTCGGGACGGCTTTTGTATTTGAAGATTACATTGAGGGCAAATGCCTGCATCATGCTTGCTCAGTCATAACATCTGAACTAACTGCAATATATTATGGTCTTTTGTACATATCAAAGCTCTGCCATAGAAAGTTCATAGTTTATACAGACTCGTATAGTGCTCTTAAATCCTTGGAAGCTTTTCCCAACAATCAGAATCCTGTGGTTGTGGATGTTCTAAAAATTCATATAAATTTAACGATTCGAGGTTATGAAGTCCTGTACTGCTGGGTTCCTGGACATGCTGGAATAAAGGGAAATGAGCTTGCAGATATCGCAGCCAAATCTGCTGTTGAACTGTCCAGTCGCCTTATCCCTTTTAGAGATATCTGCAGTGTCATCAGAGGAAAGGTCCGAAAAAAATGGCAGCAAATTTGGGATGTTCAGCATCACAACAAGTTGAAAAACGTCAAGCCTAGAATTGAGCATTGGGATTTTGCTGGAAATCGTAAGGAGGACGTTCTTTTGACTCGCCTCAGAATTGGTCACACTAGAGTCACACATAACTATCTTCTCAAAGCTGAAAATGAGCCTGTTTGTTTTAATTGTAATGTTTGTTTATCTGTTCATCATATTTTAATTGAGTGTCCATGTTTTAATAATCTTCGCCAGAAATATTTTAATAGCTGTGACTTACCTCTCGACCGTTTAATCGGAAGAGAGGTCAATTGTAATTTATTTTACTATTTAAAAGAGATTGGCTTTTATTACCTAATGTAATTTGTTTTGAAGACTGTGTCTTGAATTTTAATATGTGCTTTTAACTTGTTTTTATATGACTTCATCCTGTGGATTTGGTACATTTATCTACTTGTTTTTATTCATTGAATTTTAATGACTTCAATTGTAATCATCCCATCTTGTGTTTGGCGCGTCATAATCATCTCTGGTTTTTGCGCCATAATCACTCACTCACTCACTCACTCATTTAGTGGGAATTCTCAACAAGGCATTTGCAGGATTTGAACTTTGTAATTGAATAAGAAATTATGTCTATATAAAAAATTAAAGAGATAGAATTAGTGTTTAACAAAAAAAATAAAAAGTTTGAAAAACTTTTCAGTGAAAGGTATTTAATGAAACAAATAAATAAATATTGAACTTTTTTTGGGAGAAGGGGGAGTAAATTTTGATTCCTTGAAAGTCATAAATGTTTCATTATTTCACAAAAATTATTTTATAATCTCTGCATGTCATCTTTCTAGATTTAAACTCATCTAAAATTTTCTGAAATCCAGAATCGCTGAAGACCCAATGAGTCTTATCTCAGACTTTGTACTCTATAATACATTGTATACTGTACCGTTAAATAAAGTTATGCAAAATATGCTGTGCACTATTCTTTTATATGGAGAGAAGTTATGTAAATATGGTGGAGCATTATTCATAAGCATGCACACTGAGATATTAACAACACTAGATAAAGTAATAATAAAATGTACTTTATAATGATACTCATTTATATTGTACTTTCTGTCTTTCTCCGTGACAAAAGGTGAGCCAGATGATGATAGAAATAATTGTTACTAAGCACATAAGAAACTGAAAGTGCATGAAGTACAAATAAACCATTTTGAATAAATGAATATGAAATTATTTTGTGCTATCTCATCGAGGGGGAAGCATATGATGTACAATCAAATTCTAATCACATTTCCACTTGTGTTGCCTCTTCACTGATAGAGAGTGCATAATGTACCATTTCAAATTCATATATATTGTCACGTAGATGAAGGGATCCTACAAATGAACAGGCAAGTACTCAAGTCTAAACTCAAGACATTTTATTAACTCAAACGGAATGTAGAGATACTTATATATAGCTAGTGAACATGCTGTAACAATCCAAACTAGAAATGTTCTGAAAGAATAAGAAGGAAATTTACATAAATAAGATAACATTAACAGGAAAGAAATTTACATAAAAAACAATTATCAGGCATCTTGCCGTTGATGGATTTCGAATGCGGGACCTTCGGGTTTCGAATCCTGCGTCTTCTTCGCTAAGCGATGAGGAGGTCAGTCAAAAAGAGCAATTTTTGCTACAATATTTTTATAATTGTTTATTTTGATTTGTGCTTCATATATTTTCTGTTCTCTGTTTGCTTGATCAAGATTGCTTTTAATCTCAAATTATGCACATTTATTGTTTTTATAATGACTTACTGTTTTTAAATTTCGAATTATAGCATTCGTCTTTTTGCTTTATCAAGCATTCTTATTTCATTTTTCCTATATATAATGCAGATATATGAGTATACTGTCAGCTGTGAATTTTATTGTATCAGATTCTTTAATTTTAAAAAATTTGTATAATTTATTTTTCTTTGTTCATGGTTTAAACTGCTATACCACAGTTAAAAGAGTTATTGTCACATGATATAAATATTCTACTAACTTGTTCCAAGTGAAGAAAATACACATAATTTAAACAAAAGTTTGTTTCATAAATTCATATTTTTATAACCTTAATAATTTTAAGCCTCTTGAAAAAAATGTTGATCCAATTTTTTTTTATATTATGAATGTTAAATTTGTAGGGGTGTAGTATTGTTATATACCAGGGTTGGCCAAACTTCATGTCAGTAAGAGCCACACATTTGAATTCATATTTACATCATTATAGAAGTAGTGGAGGAGATTTTAAATAGAAAGAAATCCCTGATAATGTTGCAGAAAGAGTCTAAACTAATTAATTACTTTTTTTTGGACACTGAATAGTTTCAGTTTACTATATTTCATACATATATTTTATATGCGCGAGCTGCACAAATTGCCTGTGTGAGCCATATCAGACTCGCGAGCTGCACTTTGGCCACCCCTGTTATATATTATTATACTGCAATCTTGCCATAAAAGCTTGTGTTTTAAATCTCAGTTAAACTTTCAATGCAGAACAGAAGTATGTTCCTTTTATATTTTTAGAGTGTTGGAAAAGCAGCTGATATTTACTTGGAAGAACTGTGCTCTAAAATGTTTGATGAAAACAAAGTAAGTTTATACATTTGGGTGAACATATTGAATATATATAAACTAAATTTTTTTGTTTATTTGTTTGTTTGTTTATATATTTTGGATATGTATACTGAATATACTGCAAATCGGGTATTTTAACGTGACTTCGTTAACATCTGTGAAAATCTAGGATGTGTCTGTATGGTGTACATAAATTATTTAATGGGCCAAAATACTTTTATAGAAATTGCATTTTGGGATAGGGAAATAGTCATACTATTACATTGAATTAAACAGTTTTTCAGTGAACATTACTCTCCATATTACTAAACCTCTATAGGATACAATTCCATTATTATTGCCCCTTTCAAAAATCATCATAGATCTGTGTAGTTGGCATTTTTATCAGAAAGGAAACAAAGCAAGAACAGGGTTCGTAGCGGTCCTTATAAGTGCTTATAAGTCCTTATATTTGAAAATAAAATATAAAGGCCTTTATAGGTGCTTACTTTTTCTTTAAAAAGCCCATATTTTTTTGTTTTTATTGCATATTTTTTGCTTTTAGTGCTTTTTTTTAAATGAACGCGCAATTTTTCCCTGTACCAAAGCCGAAACTAAATAAACAACTTTTCTTCGTAGTAAGGAATGTCAGATGGGGAATCATACTCCCGGAAATACCTTTTCCCCCTTTCTCTGCATTAACATAACCTTTGCGCGGAGAGTACAGACAGGTGCCCGTCGTTCTGTTGGTCAAAGAATTGCGAAAGCAGTACAAAATTCTGGTACATTCGGCATTCTTTTCCTCCCACCCAAATACTACACACGTTTGAATTTCTATCAAGATCTTAATAATTTGCATTCTCGTTCCGCTTGGTCAGTTCATATTCGTGTTTATTATGATCGTTATGCTTATATTATGAGTATATGTATGATTGTTTATAATAACATAGTTGCAGTAACTGCTGAAGTATAGTAAACTTCCAAAAATGGTTGTGTTTTAACACAGATTAGCTTTCTAAGGAATAATATTCTGAATGGCTTAAATAAAGGGAAAGTAATCGAATAGTCAAAATTTCATTTTTGGGGCCAGTACATTATACAGTACGAAGGTTGGAAGGTTTTCCTCTTTCTCCACAAAATCTCGAATATTGAAACTGTTACAGTTCCCTGCAAAACAAGCAACGGACTTCTTTTTTCTTTTTGTTTTTGTCACTGTCTAATGTGGATTGAATAGGACTAAAAGTTCTGTGGTCTACCAACCCAAGCAAAGAATGATTCTATTCCGGAAATTTAACGCAGTCTGTTGAAAATTAGAATGAAAAACACCCCAGATTGGTAAGTCTCTTTCTTTTCCTTTATTTAGTTCTTTATTCTCCCAATACCGGCAGCTGTTGAATCCGATTGCGCAATATCATGTAGGGAAGAATTACGCTGCACGTATTGCGCAATCACGTTTGCAATATTCCCCTGAGATAATTAATTTTGATGTCTGAGATTTGTTTATAAACACTTAAAAGAGTTTTACTGTGCTTCCAAAGCAGAATATTTTTCTGTTCCGTTGGTTTGTTTTTATATGACGCACATATCGAAATGTCAAAAGCATTTATTTAGCGGAAAAATCTAAATAACGGCTACAGTCTATCCCCCCCTCCGCTCCTCTATATCAAGTTAAGCTCGACTGTTCGAATATTCGCCAATTTTCAAGTATGTGGGTATTAAGCTTTTACTGTTAAAGGATGACTGCATGAAGCAAATTTCTGTCTTCTGATTTCAGAAATGTTCCTCTTTTTTACTTAAATTACTTTGCTTGCAATATCTGTTAAGGAAAAACTGATATACGATGAAAATTTAGAAAATGTTCAGAATTTAGATTTAAATTAGTTAAATATCAATATGAGTGGAAAAATAAATTGTATTTATTATTAAGTTCCAAGCGAATAGAATAAATATGCCTTATTATTATTTGTTTCCTCTATTTTGAACTGAAATTTCATCATTAAATCTTGTAATGTAGTTTAATTCTGCATAGTTTTTTTTTTTTTTTTTTTTTTCTCTCATTGTAAACTAGTTCTGTAAATTGAACTGTTATTTAAAATTTTAAAAAAAGTAATTATTTTCCATGGTTGAGGTAATGCTTATTCTCTCTTAATAAATACTGCATTTCTCATATTTTAAATTACAAGTCTAATTTTTAAGGTTATGCAGTTGTGTATAATGTAATTAGACAGGTGCTTATTTTTTTCTTAAAATGTGCTTGAAAAGTGCTTATAGGTGCTTATTTTTTTAACTAAAATGTGGCTATGAACCCTGAAGAAATAGACAAGAGAATTATGTTGATATGATTGAATGGTATCCTTTCTGTCAATTAAAAATAATACAGCCAAATGTAGTTTTTCACTTTGAATTATTATTTGACTGTAGGATTATTGTATGAGACTAGTTTAGGATCAAAAAGGCTATAGCTTCAGTCACAAGAGACATAACTGCATTGCATAGAGAGAATTCTTCAATAGATATAAAGCTGCCTTATAGATTTATTGGTAAAAAAAACAATGTGCATTGAAAACTGTTTGAGTCAGTAAATATGACTGCATGGATTTTTTTAGCATATTCTAGAATAAACATATTTTGAACTGAGGCTATTTGGTATTTTAAATGAAATGTCTTGTATAATTTGAAAACATTGCTTTTGAGTTATGATGTAAACATGCATTATTCACAACCCATATTTTAGAAATAAAAAACACACAACTATATTTTCAGAAGTGAGAATAATAAAGATTTCATTCCTAACAGTATGAAAGCCTTAGTGGTATCATAATCATTTAGAAATGAAGTGCTTGGGTATTTTGGAAAACATAGGTTTTGAAGTATGATCCTTTTATAAAATTTCAAGTGACATTATCTGTCATTGTGATCTGTGTGTTATGGGAGCTATCTTATTAAAATGATATTCTTTTAATGCCCACATATTGTCCCAATTTTCTGGTTTAAATCAAATATATGTTTAATGAACTATTATAATATTTTTGTAATGGTATTCTTAATAAAAAAAGTTGTAACAAAGTGCCAGTTCTCTTTTTTTTAGGCAATGAATTATTGATTTGGGGTCATATTTTTGCTATTTTGATTTAAAACATATTTCTCCTGTCTTTGTATTGTCCTTAAATTTTTGTACAGTTTTTGATTAACTTCGCTTAATGTTTTCTTCCCAAAAGGGTATTTCTAGTATATTAAATTGCTTGTGTTTTTCTATAAAAGTATATATAAATATATACTACAAAAGTGTTGAAAACACTAGATACTGCCCTGATTTTGTGGAACAAATTACCAGGAAAATCTGTAGACTAGCTTCAGCAGTTATTTCTCAAGTAAAATTCTTACTCATTTAAGAATCAAATAAAAGTAAGTTTATTGGAACTTTCCCCTATGAACTGATCTCCCACATATCACTTCCATTTTCAAAAGATCTGTTTATAAACTTGCCATTATCCCAGCCCATCCATCTGGAAATTGATATATATGATCATATTAACTGGACATTGCCAAAGTTGCCAAAATAGATACTTTAGATGTATGTACTGCCTCTATCCAAAATGAAGATACATATATAGAAGCTCAGTGCTCCAGTTCAAAATCTAGAAATATCTATGAACTTTCTGCCAACTAGATAAAACAACAATAAAAAGATCATATCTTTGATTAAATATTCTTTCAAGGGCCCAGTAATTGAATGGGATGAGGCCAAAATCATAGTGAAACCCTAGCATAAAATGAGCCTCAAAATTAAAGAAGCAGTTAATCATCACCCAACTGTGCTACAACAGAGATCTTCCTTCATCCTTCCATACATCTGAACCTCAATTTTGAGTGCAGCAATAGAAGAAAGCAATAGAAAAAAATAAACTTAAGCAGACTATCCATTCCAGCTCCAGATGACGAAGCAGATGAGTCATCTGCAAAAGCCCCTATTTCTTATATTTAAGTGCAGTTTCAGCATGTCAATGTAGAATAATTTATCTCTTTTTTAACTGATATTATTCCTATAGTGAAAGGTAGAAATATTAAAGATATATTTTCATATTAAAATATTTTTGTACTATTTTCATTTAAGGATCAGTAACTGCACTTTCGGATATCCATTAGTGTGAATACTGCTTGAATTTAGTTAATTGTTTGAAAAGTTATTTTTGAGTGTTTATAACTTCTTTATCTTCTTCTTCCCCCCTTTTTTTGAGGGGGGTTGTTGCTAAGAAAGTGTTCTTAATTTAACAAATAACCCCTGTTTTTCGTGTAGTCATTTGGCATCTCTGATATTCTGAAACTGAGAGTGGTTAGGCAGAGTGTTGTAACGCATGCACTAATGAATACTAATCAGTAATTAAAATATAAAGAAACTGATTTGAAATTTTATCATAACTATAGATAACAAATTTATAGAATTTACCTATCATGCAACTTGGCGGGTTCCCAGATGCTTTGATAAATGATTTGGAATTTCCCTTTTCAATTTGTTCATTACTACTGTGTACAATGATTCCAGTAGCATCTTGATAGCGCTGCTCGATAGTTATAGTATAACTATAAATAAGGGCTTTGCTCCAAGCAGAGACTACACTTAGTAGACACTCAGGATTTAGATTTTTTCTGGGAATTAGCTTAGTTTCTTTCTCAAGGGACAACTAAGGAAAGGTATATTTTGCTATAACTTATTAAAACACTTAATTTATACAGGATGCCAAATTATACCAATTATCTGACTAGCAATTTTAGAGTTGGGATTGCTCTGAGAAGCAATAGCAATAATGTTTAGCTTGAAAATGGCTGACTGCTAAAAATTATTTATTTTTTAAAACTATCAATTGTTTAGCAGACACTTTAAAAAAAATAGCAGCACATACTAATCTCATTTCCAGCTATTATTCCAAAGTCAGCTTGCTTAAACACGGTAGGTTGCACACTACTATTGTGCTTTTACAGAATGATCCAAAAGTCATGCAAATGAAAATTTCAAAATATGTTTCGCTGTGCATTCATATGGAAAAGTTTTTGAAGTGTTTTAAGAGACCTTCCTGAATGTTGATGAACCTAATAAGACAATGATTTTTGTCTAGGTAATCTAATTTGAGAAACTGGAACCATAAAAAACAAAGTGGCTGTCCATCTCTTTTGAGTTCAAACAATGGGCATAGTAAGAATAAAATGTTGCAATAATCAATTAAGAATGGGAGAAAATTGGCATCACAATGAAATTTTATGTCTTTAATGCTCAGTCATAAAATTTGGTTTGCTTGAATAAAACTCATCTCCATCTTGCACCCAACAAGTGGTTTTTATAGCTAACTGCATAAACTACAACTGTAACAATATAGGGATGATATCAATCAAAACAATTCACCACTAATGTCCATTCTGGAAATTTCATAGTTTTCAAAGTTTGATGTGTGCAGCTTTTGGATTACCCTGTATTTTATATGCGTGCATAGATTGCTGTAGAGAGAATCTGTGGGTTATGGGATCTATAAGTATGATATTCTATAAATCTGTGAATCGCTTAGCTTTCGCTTTGTGACACCCATCACCCCCCTTCCCACTTCCGACCTCCTGTTACTCAGTCCGGACATTTCTATGTTATGTTTCCCTTGTGGCTTACTTGTCGTAGAGCCGGCAACGTCTCGTCAAAAACAGCGACAGTCCGGCATAAAAGATATTAATTGATTGATCTGTGGGTCTGTGATGTAGGTCATGAGCTTTATAAAAAATAAGAAAATGAACTTGATAAATAATTACTCTATTAGAAAGTAAAGCATATTTGCTCAGAAGTTGAAGAGTAAAATTTTAACAAATAATCAGAAATGTAAATGGATGACCAGAAACTCCATAACTGGACTTCACTATAAAATGAAATTTTATATTGAAAAATGTTTTTTAAAAAACACAGGTATACATTTTTTTAAAACTTGTTTATTACTTGTAAACTTGTAAAAGAATTGATGTTTTAATCAAGCTTCGAACTTTATTTAAACTTTAATGACTTTATTTAAAAAAGGGAGCATCAAGAAGGCCCTTTCAGAGATCCAATAACCCATTAAAAATAAATTTCAGGCCCCTATAATTTGTATCGGCTCTTTCCCCCTTCTACTTCACTGCATACATGGACAGTTGCAGCTACCGTAATTTAGCTCAAGAATCAATTGTTTAATTTTATTAATGAATAATTAAAATTGCAGTAGAATTCTTCTTAAATTATATTATGTCTCTGAAAATAATTTGTTGCTGTAATTATTTAAAGTAGATTGCTGAAAATAATAAGGTTGAAATTTTCTGATGTATTTTTTCAGGTTAAACAATTAGAGCAACTTCTTTTAATTTCAAAGGAGCTTCAGCAAGTGAACAGGGAGAAAATATATTATTACCTTATGAAACTCTATGGTATGTTGCATTTTATAACTTAAGGTGGTGTATCGCACTTTTGAAAAATTAATGTTGGTCACATTGATTATTACATTGCTCCCATATGAATAATTAATAAATTCCAATTATAGCATATGCAACGATATATTGTTTTTAGCACTTTTTGCAAGTATTGCAGATGACAAGTTCAACACAAAAGGGTTAATAGCTAAACTGTAATAATTTCTAACATTGGCTATACAATATGAACAATGTAAGTGCATCTTCACATCTTGTTATAGTGGAATAGTTTTCATTTGGTCTATAGAATTACCTGGACCTTTTCATGTGCTGTTAGTATTCATAATCAAAAGAAGCATTTTCTTTATGTACAGAAAAGGAAATAATGCTAAAAATACTGCAAATGAGATTTGCACTTATGGGAATGATGCTATAAGTTTTCAAGCAGTTTGCATGTGATGTAACAGTTTCTTTTCAGTAATTTTAACCCTGAAGATGAAGGACGTTGTGACTGTGCATCCAGCACAGACACTCAAGAACATGGTTAAAGTTAATCCATGGTGTATTATTCTTGAACTAGCAGAGGTTTTTAAACATTCAATCAACAAGTGTACTCTATCAGTAGAAAAGATAAAATACCAGAATGCTTATTTACAGATGAAATAAAAGAACAGCCTAATACCATTTTGGAACAGAAGTACCAACAATTAAATGCAATATTCTCAGAAATGTTTTATACAATACTACAGCTATCTTGCATAGGTGCCATTGAACATGTTGATCTAAACTGCATTTTTCATCATTTTAGACAACAATTTAATTTTAATTTTGTTATCTAAGTGCCAATGTACACGATGACTAGAGCAGCAATTTTATTACAGGAGGAAAAATGAAGCAAAACTCATGGGCAATCTCAGAATACATATTTAAAATTTGGAAAAAGTTTCAGGGCCTGGGATTAAGATTAACAATCTAATGAAAAAATTTCATAGTACAAGATTTATATTAACGTTTTTCAGGAAAAATTTATACCAGAAATGAAGCAACAGCACAAATAACTAGTACATAATTAGAATAAAAACTGTAGTATACATTTTTTAGTTGACATCTTCCTTCATAAAACAATCAAATTTTGATATATATTGCACTGTATGAAAATAGTCAGATAAGTTGCTCCACCAAATTCAGGTAGCAGAAATAATGTACATCCAGTAAGGTGCAGCATTCCAAACATGTGACAGTGTCTCACTACTCAGATTGTGATATTACTTGTTGAAATCTGTCCTGAATATTTCTTCTTACCTGAAGCTAGTGGAGTTCTCCTGTCTATTCTTTCCTCTGATTTCTCTTCTGTAGATATTTATGTGATCCAGAATTTATTATAAAACAAAGTTTAAGAGCGAGATACATTAATATCCAGGGAACACTGCGCTTCGGTCAATATACCCAGCAACAGATTTATCATTTTCAGCCTTTAAATGTGTTTTAAACACATGTTTTAAACTTTTAAATAACACATTAAAGAATAAATCACTTTGGCTTCATTATTATTTCTCACTCATAGGGAATGGAAGTTGATTTCATATAATGTCAAGAAATCACATGCTAGAGGTCTAGCAGACCTTAATGTAGTCCAGATTTCAATCTTCTAGTTTGCATATTTTGGAATAGGAATATTCTGCAATGTTATTCTTATAAGAATTCTAGTTGAAAGCAGGGGGAAAATATTTAAACATAAAAATATTCAAAAAATGATTATAGAAATTTTAAAGTAATGGAAAAAAATTCAAAATTCATGCATTTATTCCACATTTGAGAAAAAGGTCTGATATTCCCAAAATCTTAAAAAAATATCCTAAAATTTGCAAAAGTGATCATATAAATTTGCATCGTTATAAAATGCAGCACAGACGTTCCTCTAGTTGATGACAGATAGTATAGTACCTGTGGTGAATCATGAGTACTGTGTTAAAAATAAATAATAATGAAATAATAATTCTTTGTAATCCTTACTTCAAAAATAGAGCTGTTTTATATATCCCTTTCCTTCAAAGGAACATATTCACATGTTTAAATTCTGATTTTTGTTTTGTTCAGATTTTTCAATTTTCATCTCAGAAGACAATTTTCTAATTTATCTATAAGTTTTGAGATGAATTTGGGAAATTCTACTAATTTTATAAGTTAAAATTAAAAACTATTAAAGTTGCTTTTGGGAAATTCTTAGTACTCTTTGAAGCTATGAAACTCTGCAATCAGATAAAACTGAGTTCCAGTGTTTAAATGCATTTGTCAAACATACATATTGAAACTGTTTGAATTTTTAGTATTTTTTATCTTGGATTATTATGTTTTCAAATCTTCTGTCTTGAATTTTCATATTTCTAAAGTAAAATATATGCTTGTACTATTAGTGCCAGAATTTTACTATCATATATCATTGTGTAGTTAAAATGAAATATACGCTGCATTTTATTTTAAGGAATATGATTCACTGTTTTGATCAACATTTAGTTATATTTAGAAGTTTCACAAGCATTTGTGAAACACATAATGTTTTAAGAAAATCTGTTTCTAACTACAGTCAAAAGTCTTTAATCCGGACTCGTCGGGATTTGGCGATTCCGGATTATAGATCATCAATTTAAATCTGGTAAGATGGCATGCAGAAATTATAAAATTAAAAATATGAAACCGTAATTTATGGAATAAAGAGCATTTAGGATCTAAAGGGTATCAAAATTTACAAAAAAAAAAAAAAAGCTTAATATTTATTTGTTTACTTTATTTACATTTCTTTCAATGTGCGCATGCGTAAAACATACATTAAGCATAGTCGAAATTAGAAAATTGCAACCAGAAAACTATTTGATATGTATTAGTGATATTTATAATGACGAGGAATTTGATTTAAATCATATCAAAGACGGAGTACATCGAGATGAAATACTACATTTAGTAAGGAATTATAAGCCGAATAAAATAAAAACATCTGCCCTGAAGATAAGGATAGTGCTGACAAATCAACTTCCAGTTCAATGCATGCCGCGACGTTCCCCCCCCCCCATCCCGCAGAGCAGCGTGAAATTGATAAACAGATTTCGGAATGGTTAGAGAAACAAAGGATATGCCTTTATCCATTTTTTCCAGCAATTCCACTTTTTGTTTGATGGACATCGAAACATGCTTTCACTTTGTAGATCCTTTGGCTGCTCCAGAATTGGAAATTCTTTTTGACATAATCGAAAGTTCAAGCTTGCTTTTATAAAATTGCTTTAACAGTCTGCAAAAAATAATAAGCCGGATCCAATTTGAAGATTAAGGAACGACGCAATCTGCAACATTAACTGAAATAGATAACTAGATAATTTTAGCTTAGCTTATACCGTCCATTATGCATTAAACGTGCATGCATAAACTCATTATGTGTTTACGCATGCACAGAAAGCTTATAGCTTTGCGGTCCGGATTATAGATCATTCCGGATTATGGATGCCCGGATTAAAGACTTTTGACTGTATTTGCATTTTAATTAATTAATATCTATTTATAGATATTAATTAATTAAAGTGATTATTATATTAATTAATTATATAATACTATATTACAAGAAACGTTCTGAAGACATCTTTCTTAATATTTTTCATAACACTCAACAGTTCTGGTCTATGCATATCTTTTCAGTCTTCTTAAATAAATTGTTTGCAGATAAACATCTGAGCAATTACTTGTATATACTTTATACTTACCTCTGTAGAAAAGTCTTGAAAAATAAGTGTTTTTGCAATGAACATGTAAACTGTTTGACATACTATTTGTACTTATTTTTTAGATAATAGAAATGATTATGAAAAGGCTTTAGATGTATGGAAGCATTTGCAAGAAGATGGTATTGCACCAAATGAGCAAACTAAAAAATTATATGATAGTTTACTGAAAAGAAATATGAAACATGCTCCTTTGACTCATTCTGCAGAGGAAGCAAGTTTCTCAACTGAAAGTTCTGCACATTTGGCCAAAGCAGAATTTCTAAATAGTTTACGCAAAGAAGATATTGATACTGCTCTCTCTGAACTACAAAAGTGAGACATATTTTTTGCATTCTTATTCATACTTATATTAATCCATAGGTAACTTTCTTCGTATCATTATAAGTCAGCTTCATCAAACTGATTTATTATTGTCAATAAATATCAAAAACAATAAAATTATCATTAAATACTTATAAATAGCATGAAAAAGTAATAGAACTTTATCTCGCTTTAATAACTTTTTTAATTGTTTTCTTTTCTGAAAACAAGTGTAATTGTTGAAACTTGCTTACAAAATGAACTGATTGAACTCATGCATCAAATTTAAATTTCTATTGAAAAGTATAAATCTGAAATGCATGTATTTGGTCAATGTGTATTGTAACGTCTGAACACCTGTGTTGGATGAAAGAAAAAGAGCAGTTGTCTTTTAAATATTTATTTTAAAACTTAATAAGAATTTCTTGAATACGACTAAGTAAAATAATCAAAACATTACAGTCATAATACAAAACAATGGTTGCTGGATGCGGCAACGAGGCAGGTTGCATCTTCTCTCAAGTCTTTCACTGCATAAAAAACTCACACAAAAGCCCCTCGCTTTCTTGTTCTTAACGTCTTTTTTGAAAATGCCTTAGGATGTGATAATTTACTGTTCCTTGTGTACGGAAACCTCACCAGGGGATTTCCGCAACACCTTTCCTCAAAGTTTTAATTGACAATTAATCTCTGGACAAAACAGGAAGCTCTTCTCATTAAGCAAATGTTTGTCAGAGATGTGCATATTGTCTTAGTATTCTAGTTTCTAACATTTATTTAACAATGAATCCTTTTGTTTTAATTGCATTTTTAATGTTAAGGATAATATCTTGATAAATATCTTAAATTGTATGCTGAATCCTTTTTTACTTTTATCATTTTGTACTTTTATCTTGTTATCTTTTTCCTGATGTAATATATGGGCTGTTTCTGTAATTATCCTGAAGTGTATTAATGATGATTAGTTTTTTGTGCTGCTGACTTTTGATGTAATGTATGTATTGTCTTATTAAATATTCTAAAATTTGTCATAGTTATGAATCATTTAGATTGTACTAATTAGTGTCCTAAAGTTCATATAATAATATATCATTTACTTCTGATGTGTATATGTTTTTGTAAATATCTTAAAAGTTTATATAATATTAAATCTTCTTTTTTTCTTCTTTCTTATTTTTTTCTTTGTCCCCCCCTTTTTTTATCATTATGTTTTCATATTGCTGAAGTTGGATTTATGCATGTCGATTTGAACTCAACCCCAGACTGGCACCAGTTAAGTAGAAAAACACTATGTAAAGTAACTTACACCTTGTCTCTGTTCTTCAAGAAATGAAAATATTCAGTGCCATGAGATTGGAATATTTCATTTAGCTAGGAGAAATAAATAATGAAAAAGGAAGCAACATTATCCTTCGAGAAAAATTGAAATAAATGGATTAAATTTATTAGAGTATTTTTTTTTAATCATTTTGGAAAAACTTGATTGGAATTTAAAGGTGATAGATTTTAGTAAGTGTGGTGAGCTTAAAAAATCAAACCCATTTAAAAAACAAAACATTGATAATTTTTTGAATAAATTGTAATAAATTTACTTCAATCCCCCCCCCCCCGAAAAAAAAGCAATTAAGTATGGCAGAGGAAACTTGTAGTTCATTCTCCTCCTTATTTGAAATGGTATTGTCTAGCTATTCATGTAGTGAAATAAATAAATTGTAGGATTTGGTGCACAATTATTACTGGTACCCTGTTAACTGAAAGTATCTAAATTTTTAATGGATTTGCTGTCTTTTGTGTATCATGTAAATTTTATGCTAATAAAACAAAGAAACAAGTTGAATGTAGAAGAAAGTGAAATACTCAAAAGTCAACAACAAATTTTAGTGTCATTCCTAAAGTCGTAAACAACATTCTTCCAGGTAACATTGTTACATCAAACAATGATGAAGTGATTAATTATGCAAACTAGTTTAAATAATTTATTATAATTTGTTTATTCTAAAGGAGCTAACAAAAGATCATGTACTGCAATATTTAACTTTTTATTAAAAAAGAAGGAAATTTTTAATATTAAAATTTCATTTAATGTAACTTTTGTGACATTATAAATATTTACTCTAAATTTATTACGTTTTTCTATTTTATTAGGATGAAGAAAGGTTATATTCGTTTGCTAAGTTTTGAAGAACTATCTCAATTTATTGATTTACTTGTGCAAAATAGGCGTGTTAAAGGTAAACATTCTCTGCCTAATTAATTTTAGTTTGATATATGCAGTTGTTTTACTTTCAGTGATTTTATTTGTTTATTTGTTTAGCTATTACTCCAAATGTTCAAGTAATGAGTTACATCATTGAATACCCTACTGAGATTTTAAAGCCATTATTGGAAAAATATTGTGAAAATGGGGATGTAGACTCAGTAAATGAAGTAATTACTAATTTGCCTGCTTTTACTCAGAGGAAGGTACAATCTCAACATTTTTATTACAAAACATTAATTTTTAGGTATGTAATTAATTTATCTATACCTTTCTATTATAGTTTTTAATGCATCTTTTTTTTTTTTTTTTTTTTTACTAAAGTGACTTGCATTCCCTGAGCAGTTAGCCTAGCTGCTACGGAAAGCAAAAACATTTTTAAATATCCCCAAGAACTTATTCTGTGAGTCTCCTCGCGTATTTTCATTGCAGTTTTAGAATTTAATCACATAATTATATAATTTGTACCTCATTTATCAATACTTTTGAATTGAATATAATTGTGTGAAATGTGTCTAATAAAGATTTCATATTTTTTTTTTCAAAGTTTTATCAAATGGTTTTGTTTTTGATAGTATGAATGACATAGCAAACCCATTGCATGTAATTTCATAGCATTGTAGAAAATAACTTTATTTGATAATAAGTTTTAATTTTCTTTTATAATAAGTTTTATTTAATGTGGTATGAAGATAAATATTTCTTCTGGGTATATAAGTTGTTGAAATACTTTGTAGTAATTATTGCATAAATCACAAAGAGGCAGTTGTAAAAATGAAAAAGAAAGAATCAAACCATAAATCTCTTTTTTGTAAAAATTCTCAGTGAATTAGGGCAAGTAAACATTTGTCATTGTAACCATAAATACTTTGTCCAAAAGCAATACTCTATGTCTTGAGATTACAGTATTAACTATAATGCTAGCTTTTAAAATTAGAACTCGAGGAAAATTGCATCCACCTGAATGATATGTATGCCATAGGAGGGCATATAAATGATTAAAAGCACATCATACTTGCAAATCATAGAGCAAACATGCTTCCTAGAACTAGAATTAGAATGGACATTGAAAAGTGACTATTAAATATGCTTGCTTATAATAATTTTCATAACTGTGTGAAGTAATGCTTTTTCAAAGAATATGGCAACAGATAGTTCTTTCATCTGCAACCAACATAGAACCAACAGTTTTCCAGTTTTGACTGTGGAAAAATTGGGATGCATTGTTCCATTGATATAAGATGTCACTTTGTCAGAGTCATAATATATGTCTGTGGTAAACTCAAGGAATTAATAAACATGTTGGATTTATTGGGCTTAGTAATGTATATGTAGTAATTTAAATAGAGTAAGGAAAATGCAGACTTAAGGAGGGATAAACTCACCATTATGAAGGATCCTAACACCTACACACCACTGAGAGGCAAATGAGAGTTGTTATATGCATGCCTATTACATATCATACAACCAGCCTCAAATTCTAACTTGAAAAATCAGAAGTATTGTATCAATCTCTTTTTATATGCTTCAGTGTTCTTTGCAGCATTGATGAATTACTATTTTTAACTGTGCACAGCAGACATTAACATTTTTTGCTGTCATAATACCTGGAATGTTACAGATGAAAGGACAAATGCCATGACATCATTCTTTTAATCTTTTCATATGGGCTTGAAAAATGGCCGAGTGTCTTGTCTTGGAGCTTTTTATGCTGTGGTTAAAGAAAGAGGTGAAGAAATGATCGTATAGAATCTTGAAAAGGAGTTGATTAGTGCCTTTTTATTGGTAGGCAGCAAAACGAGAAGTCTTGCATTTCCATTCATTTCCAGAGCCCCAAGTATTAGAATCTTGGAAATGTTTAATTGAAATGTTTTCACTTTGCAGTTAGATCACTGCAGTTTTCTCACTAAAGGCTAGATATAATTTCATCTTCAAATAAAATGTATGCTTCTGCTAGAGAATATTGTTCAAAAGAAAGCATTTTGTTTTATATATTAATACAGTCAAATACTGAAAATCTGCCAACCTGAAATTCGCGTTGCCTCTCAAAACATAAACATTCAGTTTATTGGTTCCGGAAAGCGCAACATTGAGTACGAAATATTGAAGAAAAATATTTACCGAATAATGACGTCATAATTACCAAATAATAACGAGTCATAATGGAAATACCAAATCATTGACATTATGATAAAAGTTTTTCCCCTCTAATCTGCATTGAGGTAAAAAAGCAGACGATTCACTCAGCTTTTCTTTCAAGTTCACGAATCACATTGTTGTATCTTCTGAGCTTTGTTATTTCACGAGATTATTTAGTGCTGCCTTTTATTTATTGGAATATTTTGTGGATAAATTAAGAATATTTTAAATTTCAACCCTTTTTAATGCAATTACAGATAAGAAACACACTCATGATTTTACTGCTTGCAACGTTGAAAAACGTTAACACGTTGCATTGACGGTAATGCAAAAAGCGCAAATTCTGCTAAAGATGGAGAAAGGTGCTACTCCTCAGTTTATAACAGAATCGTATGGAATTGCGACACGCTTGTGTATGATATACAGAAAAATAAAGAAAAGCTGTTGAAATTTTACAGCAACAGTGGTTCTAACACCAGAATCCAAAACCAGAAATCTTTGCATAGGGCGAAATCGGCAAACCTCAATGCTGTGTATATATAATGCAATGACTAATATAATCAATTTATATATGTAATAATAATTTAATGCATATAATAAGTTATTGCAATAATGTATATAATAATTTAATTAAATGTATCTTATATGCCTTATTTATTTTGCATTTTTAGTCTGAAAATTATGATTTATCTTTTCTGTCCTGAAATCCGCACAACCTCTGTCCCAAGCTTGGCGGATTTCTGGACTTTACTGTATATATATACTTAAATCTTGGACATAGATTATATCCTGGAAAGTAAATGGAACAATTAGAGTAAAATATACTGATACATGGCAGTTCAGACAATTCTAAATACATTGATTTACAGTATGCAAATCTTTCATTTAAACAGTGTATCCTTTTTTATAATTTTAAATACTACAGTTGTTCTGATTTTGTAGAGCACTTTGATTATCTTCATATATTACAAGTATTACAGAATTGAAGTTTCAGTTCGGACTTCACAGCAAAATCATGTATGATTACTTTTTCTACAGCAGAAAAATTATTGCATATTTTTTTCCCATGGAAATTCCATGTCATACTAATTTGCGACTGAACATAGTAAACCAGTTTGGTTAGATAACCAGTTGGAACATTTAGGAATTTCTGTTTCATTTCTTGAAGTAGGAGTTGAACATTAAAGTTTTAGTTTTGTAGTTCCTAGATCTGTTGAAGCAGAAAACTGTGTTTCACTGTTATTGTTAAAACTTTCTTCACAGCAATTAGAATTTCATCCACAAATACCTCATTGAGTTCATTGTACTGTACAGTAGTATCTGAAATTTCCTGTTTGGTTGAATACCTTTTCCATGTAGCCATTATTTCATTCTGGGATGAAAATATGATGAATATACTAGTAAAAAGGATTAATATATTTGCAACAAACATAAGTTAAAACAAAAATAAGATCTTAAAAAGCAGTTATGTGAGAATAAAGTAAGAAAATATTCCTTAATGAAACATTTTCTGGAAGATATCAAATTCATATATATTTCATGTGGGTTCAAAAGACAGGTAATTTCTGCTTCCCTACTAGCAGCCACAACAAAACAGTGCACTCTGTGGATTGTTATAAAATAGTCTTAACCTCAGGTCTCCTCACAATACCAATTCCTGTGATGCATGAGAAAGTATCTCAAGACTTCAGTGGACTTGCATATCACCCCGAATATATATGTCCCAGTCTCCAAAAATTTAAACAAATTCTACTTCTGTTTTCAGCATTCTTATAGTCTTATCCGCATGTGGTAGCAATATGGTGACAAGAGTGAGTGAATTTTGCATTATGCATTGCCATGTTAATATAGTATTTGATTATGGTATGTGGTGCCTAAGTAGTCAGAATTGTGCTTGTGTTTAGAACAAATTTTTGGTATGTTCAGCAATTACCATTGCTGTTCAGAAGATAGGAATGGTCTCTTACTTTAAACACCTTGCCTAAGACCAGTCATGAATCAGATAGCATGTAATTACACTATTCAATGTAGATACAGCAATTTATGTCAATGTTTAACAATGGGCTAACAATGGCAATTTCTAAATGGGCCCGTGTTTGATTTTTTTCTGCGACTGACAAGTTTACTGAATTTGTCACCTACTAAACATATCTTGTCCATAGGTTCCATATTAGGTTTGACAAACCACAAATTATCTGCACCTGCAATAGATAAAAATTGGCAGCTTTTCAGAACTACATGAACTGACATTCTTCAAACATACATTCAGTATCAGTTGGTCTATGTAACATTTGTTGCCTGTAATTGCTTATTATGAGTTATTACATGTATTATAATTAATTTATTTTTGAAAACTGAATTGAACTGTCATTGTTGCCATTTTTCCTGTACACTTGCATTGTACTTAACTCTGTAATAAATATGTGTTTGCCTTCATGGTGGTCCACTCTTAATGGAGACGAATGTATTATAAAGTAATAAACCATTAAATCATATTAGCTTTGCTATTAATGATAAATTACATTTTGTATCTATTACTGCAATGATGCATGCTAATGAATCTTATTAAGAGGGCTAAGGAGTACACAATCTTCACTTACTGATATTCATTCAACTCTACACAATTTACAAGGTATCTTAAAAACTATGTTGTTGCTAAAGCCTAGTACATACCTGCCAGGAATAAATAAGGAAATAAAATCCCTAAATTTTTAGTGACTTCTGTATAACTTAAATTCTTCTGCTTATTAAATCCTTTAGTGGTTTAACTCTTTCATGACTAAAATGAATTTATATTGATAATAAAATGATATTTTACATTCATTTCACCACGGCCGCCCCCTGAGTTTGTGGTTCGGTTCTTTACACTTTTTCTAGCTTCATTTAATTTTGTTTTGAAATTTATTGATAATGAAAAGTTATATCTCTGAAGAAATGATTTAAAAATTAGGACAATGTGAAAATTTTAAGAAGAGTATAAATTTTAATATATTTTGCCCTAATTTGTTGTATTTTATAAAATCTTTTGTGCAACTGATTTAAGATCTTGAAATATTCAATATTGAAATATAAGTATAAATATATTGGCATTATGCACATTAACCCCTTAAGGACCAGCGCATGGAGAACGAAGTGTAGTCACGGGACCGGACCCGTCACTGCACATTTTCAGCAGTTAAGCCTAATTTTACAATATATATATATATATATAAATGACTTCAATTTTTGAAGTTGTGTATTTAATGTACTTGTTTTTAATGTAAATTAATATAAAAAATATCACATTAATAGAAATAAATTAAACAGGCAGGATACTAAAATCATAACTATACACACAGAAATAAATACTATAAAAATGAAAAAAAATTACAAATACAAAATAAAAAAATTAAAAAAAAAAAAAAAAAAAACTAAACAAGAATTACCTGTAGGTAATTAAATTCAATTTAAAAAATTCTGCTGTGTGTGAAATATTTCAAAACAAGTGAAACTATGTTTGTTTTACAATTTGTGGTTTTAGTGGGAAACATGAAGATGTAATATGTGACTTTGAAAAGTCTGCTGAACATCCGGAGGGGAAAAAGGCATTCTCTTCGTATGCATTTTTTGAATTACTAAAAGTGCCTGATTTAAGAGAAAGAGGTAGGTATTTTTATTTAATAATATTCAGTTCTATGATAATTTTTCTTAATTTTTGCATGTTTTTTACTGAAATATTTGGTATTTCAGCTATCAAAGTTGCAGAAAAGCATTGTGAAGGAAAGTTTTATCTGTCAAGCATTCTTGTGGGAATTCATTATTTTATAAATGAAAACTATGACAAGGCTCGTGAACTGTTACAGGTATCCTGTGCTTTATGTTGGCATAAAATTTTATTTATTGTAAGTTTATGAACTGACATAATTGAAAGTGTAGTGAAATATAATAATGGCAAATGTATATACAGTCAAAAGTCGTTGATTTGGACACCCGTAATCTGGAATGATCTATAATCCGGACCTCAAAGCTACAAACTTTCTGCGCATGCGTCGCATTGACGCACCTTTACGGCTGCGAATATGCGTGTGCGCAAAATACGTTTACGAATGCGCGTTTAATGTATAACGGACGGTATAAGCTAAGCTGAAATTATTTAATTCAGTTAATGTTGCAGATTGCGTTTTTCCTTAATCTTTGAATTGGATTCAGCTTATTATTTTTTGCAGACTGTTAGAGCAATTTTATAAAAATAAGCTTGAACTTTCGATTTTGTCAAATAGAATTTCTGATATATATTTACTAATATGTAAAGGATCTACAAAGCGAAAGTATGTTTCGAAGTCCATTAAACAAAAAGTGGAATTGCATAATAAAAATGGATAAAGGCATATCCTTTTTTTATCTAAACTTTGTTTATCTTTAACACTGCGGCTCGCAATGAATTGAATTTATTTTATTTGGCTTATAATTCGATACTAAATGTAGTATTTCATCTCGATGTACTCCATCTTTGATATGATTTAAATCAAATTCCTCGTCATTATAATTCGCTTCCGATAGCGAAGAAAGTGACAGAGGTTATTGAAAAGAAAAAATTTTGATTGACAAATTAGTCGGTATTCTCGACACAGCAATTATAGGACTTGAACAGCGGAACTTTGTAACTGAACACGAAATTATGTTTGTTTATATAATTAAAGAGAATGTATTATCACATAAAAAACGAAGCAACTTAAACAACTTACATTGAAAGAAATGTTTAATAAAGTAAACAAATAAATATTAAGTTTTTTTTTTTTTTTTTTTTTTTTTTTTTTTGTAAATTTTGATACCCTTTAGATCATAATTGTTCTTTATTTCATAAATTACGGTTTCATATTTTTAATTTTATAATTTCTGCATGCCATCTTACCAGATTTAAACTGGTGATCTATAATCCGGAAAAATCGATAATCCGGAATCGCCAAAGTCCCGACAAGTCCGGATTAACGACTTTTGACTGTATTTGAAGGAATAAATGAAATGTATACATTTGAAGTTGTAAAAGCTCTTAAATATATCTATTGTAGTTTTATTTACTTATAAGTGTGTGTAATATCCTAATAGGAGAATTTAAAAGTAACTGGAGATAGCTGTTTTATTCTAATACAGTATATAAAATATGTTGCCTTATAATTAGTATCCTATAGGCAATATTGTTTTCACTTTGCAAAAATGCATTTGAAGAAGTTGCATTCTGTGAGTAGCGTTGTCAACCTATGCATCATAATTTCTATCACGGGTATTAAAAATTAATAGAACTAGCCATTTGCCTCTTTGGTTCGAGTAATATCCATTATTTTTTGTTTAATTGAGCTATGTTCACTTTAGTTTGCTTTCAGTTACTGATTTTGTGTAAATTAAGTGTTTTTATGAATATCAAAGTATTCATTATTAACATTTTGAATTATATAAAATAGAGATTTTTTTTAATGGCCACAATTTTAGCAAAATTCCACTCTTCTGCAAATTTATAGAAGCAAATATTATAGGTAAACAGTAAAATAAATCTTATCCATGAAATTGAGCTTCATATGTTATAATAGTAATAACAAACTTGAAATCATCTTGGGTAACACATAAGTGCTAAAATGATTAAGAGCATATTTAATTAACTTCACAATGCCATAACTGAAACCCAAAGAGCATAATTAAATATTTTCTTCAAAATATTTGTATGGTTTTTGATGGCTTATCAGCAAACTTTGTTATATAGATTGCATTGGCACCTGGTACATATTAGCTTATAATTTATTACACAAAAAGGGATTGCTGTCATGTCCTTCTTTGGTAAACCATTCAGTAAGCCATTTTTATGTATATATTTTTCACCCACAAGGTTACAAAAACTCTTAGGAATTCACATAATTCCCCCCTTCCTCAAAATGTTCAGAAAAGGAGCACTCCTAAAGTTTAAAGCAGAATAGTCCACATAGTGATTGTTTTCATCTTACTGATTGATTTATTCATGGAATTTGGATTCATGGGATCTAAATGATAAAACAATAACACTGAAGAGCTTCAAGAAAACTAAGTTTATTTAATGTTCTTGATAACTTTGAAGATCATTGTGCATGGTAAGATATCCTGAATGGGAACAGAGATGAAAACTGCAATGATGACAATAGCCCCATTGACAAGAGCAGTTTCGACCGGTAGCAAAAACTAGTTCTTCCAGTGTGTCCCATTCATATGGCGACAAGCATTAACTGCTTCTTCGAATTGGAGGTAGAATTTGGTAGAACGTTCCTACCTCTCGCGAGCAGGGCAAATGGGGAGATTTCCCATACTGCACTGCGCGATCGCATGGTTAACTTAATTTTAACAAATAACATGGCTGACGTACAACTGACTGCTTGCTAGACTGTCACGAAACAATCGCGTTGGTAGATATCTGAATGTGCGATGTCATCCAAAAAAAAATTTCATAGAACCGTACGAAATATGGAAATTTGTAAACAAGTATGGACAAGGTTATCTGATACTGGGTATTCCAGAAATGCCGTTCAAATTAAAACTAAAGACGTGCATATAAGCTTCAACTCGATAAGGGGACTTGGTACCTTTTGAACAATTTTTTTTTATTTAAAAACTTTTATATACTTTTATGAATGTTATTAAATGGTTTTGTAAGACAATAATTTTAAGCTGTGAAAAAATTTTTTGCCAGTAATTTTTGTTTTTTTCATTATTAATTAAATTGTCATTTTTCTCCTACAATTTTCAATGATTTTCCCCCATATTTTCTTATTATATTTATTAGAAAGCTCTTAATAACTTTAAGGATCAATTTTGCGATTAATGATTAGTTTCTGAGAAAAAATAAAAACTCATTTTTATGCAAAAACTTTGACAAATATGATCTCAATCACATTTGCACTTCAAATAATTCTTTTTCAATATTTTGCAAAACCCATTCTTGTTTCTGTAAAGTATATAATTTTCATTAAGTGGTAAAAATATTAAATAATTTAGGCCACATCTATATAAGTTTTAGGACTTTAAATAAAAATATTTATTAAAAAAAATGCAAAATGAGAAAACGCAGTTTCAAGAATATAAGCTGTCTATATGGTCATTAAATCATTTCAAATTTCTTAAAAGTTTTATTACTGAATTTCATTACATCTATATATAAAGTATAAAATAAAACCTAGTGCTATTCATTTGGTTAATATAAACATAAATTACAAGCTTTTATTTAAAATCTTCATAAAACACATTCAAAACTATTTTAACAGATGAATTAATTATAATATATTTTCTAAAATGTTTATAATCAGTATTAAAGCATTTATAATCAATATTAATGCTATTAATTTGTCATTTTATTCATTTTTTCAAAAAGCAAAGTTTGAAATTTTAGCAGCCACAAAACATTTTATTTTAAACTGCTCAGCAGCATATGTGATTTATTTTCTTCTTTTAATCATTTGGTCTGGTATATAAATTGCATTTTTAATTGTTAATTAAAAAGTTAAATTCCGATAGCATTCTATAGCGATAGTAAACGATGTAAGTAAACGTTTGAAATCTACCAATCTGTTTCCCGTTTGTGACATCATTCATTGCTCATAGTGGCTTATGGGTTAAGGAATGGAAGACGATGTGCATCTGAACCAGTCCTGAAGGCGAAACTGCTTCATATCCCCTTTTCTCCCTAATACAAACTGGCTGTGTGAAAGAGCATTGCAAGTGAATGGGGCTAATGACTTGCAAGTTGTAGCAGCCAACACAGGCAGTGCTTCCAGCTGCATTAAATGATTTGAGGCTAGGGATTAGCAGTGGACAACTATAAGAATGGCTGAGATTTGAGGTATAGAGAAGTAGAAATGAAGATATCATACTTGATAGTGTAATGTTTCTAGGTATTCTTATTGTAATGTAGGTTTCTTTTAAGTAAATGATGTTGTAGTAGTTGCCAGTAGTTTATTCTTTGAATGCTTTTAATTTATTTTGTTCTTACTGTAACAGTGACCTTTGAAAATTAAGTTATTTGCATAATTTTTTCTTCTCAAGTTTTATACAGTAAAATTAGTAGCAGGGAGAGGGTGCATGAGTAAATATGGTAACAAATTCAACTCAAATATAAATAAGAAGAGGATGAAAAGCTGTGAAAAGGTCGTTCTAACCTTGTATGTGTTCTCAGGTTAGCTTGTCACGAAGTATAGTTCCCAATTTTCAAGAATCAGTATGCACAAAGAACAAATAACAATAACAAAGAACTTGCATATATTTGAGAACAGGTGATAATCAAAATAATGCAGTTTTAATGTATCCTAAATCTGAACAATCTGATGCAGAGAAATTAGCAAAATATTTCTTTTATATCAAAATATGGCTTTTGATGGCTATTATATCAGTAAACTTGTATAGATTGCACTGCTTAACTCTTTGAGTGGCATGATCAGCTTCATCTGGTCATGTGATTTATGTCACCTGGTAACATATTACCTTATAATTTAAGATATTTTGCTTTCTTACTTTCTTTAATAATGTAAATGTCATCTTAATAAATGTAAGTTTATGAGAATAAAGACTAAAATAAATAATCCTACAAATTTAGCTAATAAATGCTGTTTAAATACAGGTTATTGTGAGAGATTCAAAAACCCTCACCACTCAGAGGTTAATTAGACTAAGGACATGAAGATTTTCTGCCTTTCTGTATTTCAGGTTTGATTGAGAGTAAATACAGGAGAATGAAATCCAAGAATCTCATTTTTATCTTCCCCTCTATCAACTTTTGAGAAGAATTTTGGATTAATGAATTTGAAATGATTCTATATCTAAGACATTGCATCTGCAGTGCCTGTGCATTGTGGAAAATTTAAACTCAGTCCAGTCAACTTGGTTGTTAAACTCTCCATTTATCATTCTAATTATCGTGATTTGTTTTGTAGAATATGAGTTATTTTTGACACTGTAGGCAATCAGTACAATTGACTAGCAGCCTGTGTAAATTCAGTCTGTTAATATTTCAGACCATTAATATATTTTTGTAGTGAGTTAAATATTTTAATATATGTCATTCATAAATTCAAGCTATTTCAAAACTACTAGTTTTATTAGCTTAGAAAATATTTTTTTCTCGATTTATTGAACCTTTGTGGAGATATTCGTATCTGAATTGTTGCTTCTTCCTTCAAATTAAAATGGTTTTGAAAATGGGCACCAAATTATATGCTTTTAATTCTACTGCCTCTGTACTAAGGAATTTTTCTTAACTTCCAAAAGGTGGATTGATTCTAAGAGATTAAATGAAAATCAGATTGGCAGCCTCGAATTGACATAGTACTTATGTTTTAATATTTTTCTCTGTTGCTGCATGAGGGCATTGTTGCTTCTGAGAACAACTTGACTGATACTTTCCAAAAATTGGCACTCGAGATAAATGTCTAAGTTGCCTAATTTGGAGCTGCTTAGCTAACAAAAATAGATGCTTTTGAGCTATTGGACTTTATTGCCTATTCTCATTTGGTACCTCTCTTTTATTATTTGTAGAGCTTTTTTTTTTTTTTTTTTTTTTTTTTTTTTTTTTTTTTTAGTTTTCAAAACTGTGTGAACTAAATTTAGTTAATTTACAATATATATATATATATATTGTAAATTATGTATATATTGTAAATATATCTATATACACACACACACACCAAAAAAAAAAAAAAAAAAAAAAAAACAGCAACACTGATCGGACATTCCGCAAAATAAATTTACTCTTTCTTTATATTATCAGAAGGGAAAACCTGTTCTATGTATGCATTTTTTTCAGTTTAAAGATTTTTTATTATAGCAAGAGAGAAATATTCCACATGAAGGAAATATTTGTTGTAAGTCTTGTCTGCAAGTCATCCGGTAAAGTAAATGTACAGCTATGTCTTCACTAATTCTTTTTCTATTTAAAAAATCCATAAATTTCTTCCTCGTGTTAATATACAGTGATATAGTGAGACTTCTTAAAGTTGTAGTCATAGCATACTGGTTTACTCAAAATTGTTTCAGCTGTTAAAATTAAAATCGGCATACCAAGATTAGATTAATCTTATGATTTTTATATGTTTCAATTAAAAAATGATTAAAAAATCTTTAAAACTGTAGTGGTAAACTTTTTAAAATAACAGATTGTAATCTTAAGTGTCAGACTGCATCTGTATATTTCTTTGTGTTATTGACTGAATTATGTTGTTTTCATTATTTATTTAGTTACATCCAGCTTCTCTTGATAAAGTAGATGCACTGATTTTACGAAGTGTGAAGGAGACAGAAAATGTAAGTCCCATATTTTTTTTTCAAGATTTGCTCTTTATTTTATTTAATTATAACAAGATGTTAATTAATGTTAATATGTCAACCATTAGGTAACCTTGGGTATGCAGTATGTGAAATTAGTAAATGAGCTGACTGCAGTGAAAAATAGAACCAAAATGAGGGCCTTTGGAAATCTTCTAGAAATATTAGGTAAGAATTTTATTTAGAGCAGGATTTTGTTTAGGTATTAAAGCTAATAGCATGCCATTAAAATAATCAAATATATTGTTGCAAGAAATGGAAGAAATTTACTCTTTATTGAAATAAGTAGCAACTTATTGAAAAATAAACAGTTATAAAATAGCTCTAGCAGAACAGCAGAGGTAAAGCTAAATCTCCTTAAGGATATCATGAATCACTAGTCTCCCTCCAGAGTAAACTCTAAAGCAGTAATCACTGAGGAAATGTTCAATACAGTTGTACATTTTTGACCCGACTAGCTCTGCTCACTAAAAATTAATTGGTCCTTGGCTTTAGTATGTATGTAGAATTGCTCAGTATTTCAGATGCTTTAAAAATAAATGTTGTAAAGTTTTGAAAATGCATTTTTTGAAAACTTTTCACAATAATGCAAACTTTATGACAAAAACTATTGTCAAGACCTGTGAAGAGAGTTGAGCTTTTAAGCTTCGTAATTTAATGTTAATTGTAACATTATAAAAATACACATTTAAAAAATTAAAATATATTGTACTCCTGATTATCTGGACTAACCCGAGAAAGCAAGTCACATATAATTGAAAAACTCAGATAATTCAAACTGTCAATTTCATACATATTATATGTGCTTATTTCTTAAAAAAATCAGTAATTTTACTCTGTTTTTGAGAACATTTAAATATTTGTCTGATTTCAGCACATATTTTTCAAAGTGGTATTTTATTTCTGTATTCAAATCCCCTTTTTTTAATAAAGTTCCATAGAGTTTCAACATAAGTCATCGGTGTGTTGCTAGCAGAATTTGAAATAAAGTTTAGAAATTTTCACAAATATGATTTCATTTGAATCTTGTGGTGGAACAGAAAGATGTAATGACAGTTTTTATAAAAATAACTAAACATAAGAAAACAGGGTTCGCATTGCTTTATGTTGCATGGCATGCAGATCATACTTAGTATCTCTTGAAGCAGAAGAAAATTTCCAAATGACATATTAATATGCACTCATTTTGAAGGTTGGATGGAGATGGACAGCATCTTGGAATAGCTGCAGAAAGTAAACAAGAGGAATAGAGCTGTCTTTTAATAAACCATTACTGTATTGTGGGTTTCATTTCAAACCAAAAAAAGTGAAGAAATGATAGCAGGAAATAAAGTCATGGAGTTGTGATTTTTTGGCTACTTTATATCTGTCCAGTTGATGCTTTACATAGTAAGCTTTCTGAAGAATCTTTTAGGAAAATGGATGGAATAGATAATATCAACAGTCAAAGCAATCCTGAAAGATTGGCAGTCTTAAATGCATGAATAGGTTATCGATCATGAAGTGGGAAAAACAATGTGGTCAAAGATTTGACCTGAAATGATCTAGCTTTTCAAAAAACTGTTCCCCCTCACCCCCCACCATGTGCCATATTAAGGATGGAACTGAAGATGAGATTATCTACAAGGTCTATAAAAGTGTTAATTTTGAATGGAAGATAATGACTTTCCATTCAGATTAGCTTTTAGCAGACTTAAAAGAATTGCGAGAAAATTCCAAGGTAGCTAGAGGTATTGAGAAATTTTAATTAGTATTAAATAAAACAATATTTTTCATTTACCATAAAATATGATTTTTATGGTTGAATTATTTGTAAATCATTTTGAACCCATATATAAACTGACTTCAGTAGCAAAACAAATTGCTTAAAATTTCTCACTTTTAAATATATAGTAATTTTTATTCTATGAAATTGGTGAATATTAGTATATAATTTAGCTTCAGTTCCATAAAAATTACCTCGCTAAATTTAACCAAGATTTATGTGCATATTAAGTTTATTGTATATAAAAGCATTTAGAAAAGCTTTTCTATGCTATTTAGATTTTCATGAGTATAAACACTTTTAAAAATTTACAGAGTTGAATAAAATTAGCCAAATTATGTAATGAAGTAATGATGATGTAATTTAATCATCTTAATTATGAATTCTAAAGTGAATTAAATCAAGTTTGAAAATTTGAAGTTCTTTTGAAATTGTGTTGCCATACAATGCATGCACTTTTTGGGGTGGGGTGTTTTTGGCAGCTATGCCTATGTAAAGGGAAAATGAATCTTTAACTACCATACAGCATGAATACTTCTTCTGTAGACATTTTATTAATAGTCAACCTGTATTTTGTCAATAATATTAATTTTTTTTATTAGGAAAAAATATTGAATTTCGGCAGAGAGAGTAGAGAAAATCTGCTGTTGTCTAAGGAATGAATTCTTTTGAGTTTTCCTTTATTTTTCATTGCCTAGTATTTTTTGGGGGAGGGGGGTAAGGTAAGGCAGATTTGAATGGCTAATTTACATTAAAGCACGGCTGAAAGCTAACTCCTCAAGCCCACTTCTTTTGATCAGAGTTTTATCCTGGAAGACTGGATATGAGGGTCTTATAATCTTGCAAATGCAAAAATGTTGAGAATGTAGGAAATTTTAGTGGATACAATCCTGAACTGAATTCGAAAACCAATGCTGCAAATGGAATTTCCTAAAAATACTTTTAGCACAAATGAGCTGTTAATTTTGAAATATGATTTTGCGCCGTCTGCAGAAAATGTGTTGTTTCTGTTTTCATTAATTTGTTCAATTAATGTGTTGTTTCTGTTCTGTTTCATTAATTTGTTCAATTAATGTGTTGTTTCTGTTCTGTTTCATTAATTTGTTCAATTAATGTGTTGTTTCTGTTCTGTTTCATTAATTGTTGTGTAATTAACATATTAAGCTTGTTAAAAAGCAATAGATATAGTTCCTCTTATTTCTTTCACTTTAGATCTGTTTGATTTAAACAAAAATGCATTTAATTCATGATATATGTAATTAAAAACAGTAAATACTTTTACAGAATTGCATTATGTATTTTTTCGCTTTTCAAATATATATTTATTTAGTATCTGATAAAATGTTTTCGTATTCCACCTGAGCATTTGCAATGATAATCTCTACTGATAAACTATATTAAACTTTAAAAAAACCTTTTTGGGAAACCATTAAAATTGGAACTTTTTCAGATTTTTATTTATTTATTTTCTTGCAGATGACTATAATTTTCTTTATGCATGCATTTCATATTTATCAGGTAGATCAGACTTTTGTACTTGTTTATTGCATTTCAGTGGTGTACTGAAATGGCTCTTACAATCTCTTACCTTAACGATCTTCCCCTCATTTATGATCATAATGTTTGTCTGTATCACCACACAGAGGAAGTTAAAGGATTCATCCTTTTTTCATGTCAATTTGGAGACAAGAAATGGCCTTGAAGTGCCTCCTTTTCTAAAGTAACGGACTGTAGTGTTTTTCTATTTAGCTGTCATTTAGCCCAAAATCATCGAGTGCAATCTAGTAAAAATGTTGATTTTCTAATGTATGTGCAGTCGCATAACTGTATTCATCCTGCATATTTTTGTAATAAGTTTTTTAATTGAAAAATTAAGAAGTTTACTTTTGTATTATTAACAAGATTTTCTGTGTATGCAAATTTGCACATTACATAAGAACAGTTTACGTTCATAGGTTTTCCCTGCAGTTCTTTCCTGTTTATTGAATAATTTTTATTTCCTCCTTTATTGTAATTTCTATGCTATCAGGTTTGAAATGCATGAGCTTTCATGTTTTTATTTTTCTTTAATATTCTCACAGTTCAAAAGGAAATGTATGATGAAGCGGTTGGTTTAATAAAGAAGGCTGAGGAACATCAAGTTCCTTTTCATAAATATTATCAAAATACGTTAATGTCATTGAAAACTGCATTGGAGAATCAGAATAAACCTGTTCCATTTAATGTCCCATCTGAAATAAAGGTGAGTGGTTTTAATTCCTTGCTATTAAAAATTTGTTGAAAATTACTCAGTGATTGTGCATTCTTACATGTTCAGTTAAAAAACTACTTGTTTGAAGGGCACATAATGGATCATCAGTGTAGTTCCATTAAGAGAGCTTCTTAACCATCTGAAAAATTCATTTAGAAAGAAGTGAAACTTTCCTCAGGTTTGGGTTATTTTACAGTAATGTTTTTGTTGTGTTATTACAATCCATTCACAAGAAATACAGTTATTTTGAAATTTTCCTTTTTGTTTGAGTTGTAATAATTAATCTTAACAGTTACATTGTGGTGCATGAAATGGCATATCCTTTTCGTTTTGTTTATTGCACATTTATTTATAATTAAAATATTATAAAATGAATGTGTAGTTATGTATTTTTTTCGTTCTATGCCTGAAAAGTGAGTTGTTTCCAAAATGTGTTCAACATGTCCACCATTTAGTTTCACGATCTCTTGCAAGTGAATCTACCTTTACATTTGTCACAACCCTCCAGCATGTTTTCAAAAACTGCACTGCTCAGCTGCACAATGACATGCTTTTAGTAGAATGCATTTCCAGGCTTCCTTATGAATTTTTCTTTCAAAAATCTCATAAAAAGAAATTGCATGAAATCATATCTAGGTTATGCAGGGGTTGTTATCTCCCACCTTTCTAATATTCAGGAAACCATTGTGACATTACTTTTGTAATAGACATCTCATACAAGAAATAAGTACAACATTTGTAGTATTTGGGTAGGCTCTGTCTTGCA
The DNA here is from genome assembly GCF_044657685.1 of Stegodyphus dumicola. Taxonomy (NCBI): domain Eukaryota; kingdom Metazoa; phylum Arthropoda; class Arachnida; order Araneae; family Eresidae; genus Stegodyphus; species Stegodyphus dumicola. The sequence continues at coordinate 151,287,808 of NC_140778.1, forward strand.
TGAACCCACTGAATATGTAAAAGGATACCTGTTGCTATCTTTAGGTATTCAGACACTTGATAAATACCTTTTATTCTTTTCAAACATGTAGCCAGTGTCTTCCAATTGCTGATACAGTCTGTGAGTTGTCTGTTTGCAAGAAGTCCATCTTATACCAGAATGTGCACAGAAAGGTCTTTATGTCAACAGCAAACTCTTCATTTCTTCAAGAAACATAACATCTTACTCTTTCTCTTCAATATTCAACTGAGAATTATCTGCCATCTTGCAAGCTGCTGTTTCATAGCATATTACAGAGTTGCCAACTCTCCCGATTTTCGACCGCTCTCCCGCTTTACAATATATTTCTCACGATTTTTATGGAACTTGGCTTAATACTTCGTTATATGAACAAAAAAAAAAAAAAAAAAAAAAGTGATTTTGGACATCTGAAAGCAACTGAATTTTCTCTAGATTATATCTAAAATAAAACCTTACGAATCAGATGAGAATTTCTGCTTTGTGAGTGACAGCATACGTATCCAGAAACGTCATTCTCCAGTTCTCCAATGGGCATCGAGCTCCACTGTGTGTCATCTGGCATATATTAGCCAATGAGCACAAAGCAAGCTCAAGGCCGTTGGCCGTTATTTGGATGTTCTTTTGTTATTTCGTTCATCTTGTCCTGAGTTGTGTGAGTACACGTGCCTTTGGGAAATAGTTTTAGAAATTATCGTCTTTTGTTATGTCTGCGAGAAAGGTGAAATACTCGTGCACGTTTCAAAAACTGTACACAGTTGACTTTCCTTCCATTATTTCTTCAAAGAAATGTAATAAATTTGCGATGTGTACCATCTGTCGTTGCGATTTTTCGATTTCGCATGTTGGAAGGGCAGATGTTCTCAAACATGTGCGTACACAAAAACACAAGGACAACATGAGTTGTTTTGAAAAAAAAAAACGAAAAATTATATTTTTCTTCGGAAAAAAAAGACCAAAAAGTGATTAATGCAGAATGTCTGTTCTCTGCCTTTTTACTGGAGCACAACCTGCCACTGAATGCATTGGATCACGCTGCAGCTTTATTTAGAAAAATGTTTCCCGATAGTGAAATCGCTAAGAAATACTCAAGTGCAAGGACCAAAACAGGTGCAATTGTGAAAGAAATGGGTTTGAAAAATAAATCTTCAGTTATTGATTGCATTAAAACAGCTCCGTTCTGCCTCTCTATGGATGGAAGCAATAATATCGATTCAAAACTGTATCCAATTGTTGTTTAAAAGAAAATGCAGTCCCTCTGGATAATTGCTTAGCACTTGGTGCCGATAATGCACCAGTAATGGTAGGCTTGAAGACTGGTGTTGCAGGCATCTTAAGAAAGGCAAATTCAGATTTGCAGATTATGAGGTGCACCTGTCACCTCTTAAATTTAGCATCTGAAAAAGGGGCAGCTTCTTTACCATTAAATGTGAATGAACACATTGTTGATATTTATTATTATCTTGAAAGAAGCTCTAAAAGAAAGGAAAAATTGAAACAGTTCCAACAGCTGCATAATATTGAAATAAGAAAAATTTTGAAACGTGTGTACACGCTGGCTGTCTTTAAAGAAATGCTTATCTAGAATCCTCAATCAATGGAACCCACTTCTTGCATTTTTTAAAGAAGAAGTAAATGCTTCGAGAGTTAAGATAAAAGGCTCTATTAAAAGTTATAAAGTACCTAAAGTAAATGGAGATGTAGTTACTACTTGCATTGTTAAAAATAGGTTTGAGAAAAATAAAGTAATTTCTGCATTATTCAGCAATTCAACTGGCAGTTCTCAAAATAATACTGCAAAATATAAGCATAAATCTGATACAAATTTCTCTCAAAATAAAAAAAATTGCTCAACACACGAAACATTTTCCGATTACTGTAAGTTTATCTTGTGAAGAACGAATATTTATGTTTCTTTCTTCGGACCTTAACAAAGCTTTTTACTTTTTTTTACAATTCATTTTGCCATCATTCGATGTTCTTAACGCAATTCTACAAAGCAGAATTCGATTAATTCATGTTTTGCAATCAATGATTTATGATCTGTTTAAAGACATTTTATCAAAGTTTGTAAAACCAGTCTGTGTTTTGTCTTGTAATTCTATATATGATGTGATTTATGGTGAAACAGAAAATCAGAAGAAAGATGAAGATTTGGTAATAGGAGTTGCAACTACAAAAGTAGTGGAAGAACTTTCAGAAGAAGACAAAAATAAGTTTTATCTTCATGTTAGGAGTTACTTCTGTCGAGTATGTGATTACATACTACATAAATTTCCATTCAACGATTAAGTGATTTTGCATGCTAAAGTTGCTGATATTTCTGCTCTAGCAAATGCATCTTTTTCTGATATAAGGTACTTTTTGAACAGATTTCCTGTGTTACTTCGTTTAGTCATGAAAGATGACGATATTGATGTTGCTACTGATATACTGCAGTCGCAATTTTGCAGTTTACAATTAGAAAACTTGGATGAAGTTATAAAATCAGCTAGGATTAACACCTAGTGGAGTTTAATTGGAAAATTGAAAAGTGATGATGGAATTTTAAAATATAGTGAACTCTCTAGAATTATGTTGGCCATCTTGACAGTTCCCCATATTAATGCGGAGTGTGAGAGGATTTTCAGTGTTGTTGCGAAAACGAGAACTAAATTTAGATCTGATATTAGTGATGACACATTAGAAAAATTTTTATTAGCGAAAGCAGGCGTACGTGGCAATTGCTATGAACAAAATTATGAAGTTTCTTTCTTAACGAAAGCAAAATCTGCCACTGTCCATAACATTTGTATAAAAACTGATTAAAGTGTCTTTTTTTTTTTTTTTTTTTTTTTTTTACGATGCAAGTAATAAAAATGTATTTTATGTCTAAGGTATTTTTGTTTTGCTTGCATTTAAGACTTAGTAACTATTTAAAGTTAATTAATCATTAAAAACTATATTTTTATCATTTAAAAAGTATTTTTAACATTGTGAAAAATCTCCTGATTTTTGAGTGTCGTAGGTTGGCAAGTATGATATTAGAGTCCAATACTAACTTCTCCTGAGATTTACCAGGATTTCTATGAACAAAAGTATTTGAATAAACATTTTTAATGTTAAATATGTAATATTAAAAATTTTATGGGGTGACTGAATGGTATGACATTTTGTCCACCACCCTTATTCCTCCAGCATATACAATCATTTGAATTTAATTTGTACAGACAGTTTGTTAAAATTATCTATATTTTTAGTCTTTTGTAATTGTAAGCAAACAAGTATGCTTTGTGGCTTTTGTTTTCTGGGCTGTATTTTATACAAATAGTTAATACATTAATACTTTGTAAATTATAAGTCACAAATTGTTTAACGGTTCTGCAGTAATTCAAAAGCCAAATATTCAAGCTTTTGTTGAAAATTTATATATTTAGCAGCAATGTATTTTCTATAACTTTCCTAATGCTTTTACGATTTAAAATTAAGCAAAAATGAAGTCATTTATCAGCAATTGTATTGAATAAAATATGTTGGTTTTGAGAACTTCAGTTTCAGAGTTCTTTTGCTTCTTAAGAATAAGAACTTTGTCTCAGAGCTCTCAAGATTAATCGAATTTTATTCAGAATCTACACTTATCTAAGTTTGCTTTTTTATCTAATTTTAAAATTTACATATATATATTTCTCTTTCATTTAATTTTTCGATTTTTTTATTCTTTTCCTATGTAAAAAATGTGCAGTACAAGATCCAACATCCTGAATAGTTTGGGTGTTTGCCATTTCAGATTTCAGAGGTTTTTAAATGTTAGGTTATCGGTTTAATTCTCATGAGATGACATGTAGAAATTATAAAATAAAAAATACGAAGTGGTTGTTTAGAAATAGTTAAACAGTTATGACAGTAAGGAAATATTAAAAAATAACTGTTTGTGTTATTAATTATTTCTTTCATTTTAAGTTGTTTAAGCTGTTTTCCCCTTTCTTTTTTTTTCTTCTTTTTCTTTTCTCTCTCTTCCCCCCCCCTTTTTTTGGTGTGTGTGTGTGTGTGCGTGCATGCCTGCATGCATGTTTGTGTGTCTGCACTAATGGTTTAGACCTAATTTTTTGTTGATTAAAAAGTTCTGTTGTTTAAGTCTTGTAATTGTCATACTGAGAGTTCCCACTAAACTGTCAGTCATATTTCTATATATATATTGCAAATACATACATAAGCCTATATATATTGCAAATACATAAAAACTCAAAATATCTATATTAAAAGTTACGAAATAAATCTTAAACACTTATTTTCTTAAATCAATTCCAGAATGGATTAAGTATGATTTAATTCGCAATAATAAAAGAAGGCATTATCTTTGTTGTTGTGAAGCTTAGTTTCGCTAGTTTGACAACAAATCCACTATTCTACCAAGTTTCAAATGTAAACAAACATGGTCACCATGGCAAAAATATGTAGGCTTAGCCACACTTGAACAACTTTTAAATTGTTGATAATTCTACAAATATTGCATGCAGATTTCATTCTCAGCAAGCTCTTTGTCAGTTTCTTCATTATTGGTAGAAGCATTTTCTGGATTTAAAACCTTACTACAGATTTCACTGTCCAATAATTGATTGATGATTGGGGCATTGTCGTCATTATGAAAAGTTCACTTGTTACCCCTTCGTCTTCACAAATTCTCTAAGATGAAAATTTTCATCTTTTGTTTTTGATATTCAAAAACTTTTAAATTTATGGCTGATATCATCATGATCACCACCACTGCCATGGACCAAACAAATATGTTTTGGGGTTTCACTTATTCTTTAAGTCAGACAGAATAATTCCAGAATGGATTAAGCATGATTCGCAATTACTATACTTAAATACCTTACAACCATTTAAGGGCTAGAAGTGCGGTCATGACTGATGTCAGCCAATGAATTGTTATTGGCCATAATTTGATTTCCTCGCCAGTAGGTGTTTAACATCAATGTTGGATAAGCATTAAGCAAAATAAGCATATACTTAAGCCATCAAAGAAAACGCCACAAAATTTCCTGTTACCAGCCTTACCACAGGGGTTAGCGGTTCATTACCAGTTTTACCATGTGTGGTGCAAACTCTCTGAAAGAAGAAATTTAGAAAAAGCAGGCATAAATATATATGTAGGGGCACCAAAATAATCATTATGAAAGTAATAGTAATAATAATCTTTTAAGTGCTTATGGCCTCTAAAAGAAAAAGAAAAATTCTGATGTGTACACCACATGACTTCCTTGTACGGAATATTAAATTATATGTGTCATATGCTTCTTTTTCTTGGGCGTGTAGCTTCTGGATATGTATTTACTTCCTACCGTAGACGTATCGTATTGTGTGTGTTGCATAAAACAGCCATTTTAACGGCACAAAACTTTATTAACACACAAATAAAAATAATAAGTACAAACGATGAACACACAAGTATCACTTCGTTTCTTGCATCTAAGCTGACATACAACACATTTCCTTCGTTACTTCGCTACTACCTACTAACTACTCTTCTCTAATAAGTCTCATGAGAGAGAGGCGTTGCAGGCCATTCGGCTAAACTGCGCATGCGTGGTCATCACGTCATGACACCTCCCCTCGAAAAGATTTGATTGCGTCTTTCAATGACCTGTCAAATCCACATATATAAACATTTCTTGAAACAAAATAAAATAACATCCATGAAATTTTCGAACTTAATTAACCAATTCTTACCATTTTAAATTAAAATTACTTCAACATAAATTCAGTAATCCTATTCATTTAAAAAGATGTAACATTCAATTAGCATTTCAAACTTAAATCTTCACATAATCATAATCATATAAGCAGTTATCATATAAACAAGACAATACAAATCAAACATTAACATTACACATAATACTTTAGCAAACCCTAGCTAAATCTTTAAACCTATTACATAACGTTAGAAAAAAAATTTAGCATTTTAGCTAAAAAAAAAATCAAACTAAACAGTCAAAATGTCTTATAGTTCATAGTTCATAACATCAGTCATGCTTCACTCACTGGGAAATATAATCATGTCATTTTAAGTCACGTCATCAATAAATTCAGCATAGTCTTTTAGTCTACACATAATGTTACTGTTCCATTTTGTTGACGCATAAATTACTGGATGCACATATTCACTTTCTGATTCAATGATTAGCTTTAGCTGTAAAAGCTTATCTATTTAACGATCAGCTTCATTTCTTAGAACTTCAGGTATTCGATACGGTTTCTGCTTTCCTGGCATACTTCCAGGTTTCAGTTTGATGCTGTGTTCTCTCACATTGGCGATTTTCGGAATACCAGTTCTTAGGTTCTTATGCCTTCTTAAAATTTCCTTAAGTTCTTTCTTCTTATGCGGTTCAAGGTATGTAAAATCACATTCCTCATTAGAATAGTGTTCTTTTGCTTTCCATGGAACAATTCTTGGAACGTTTTCAACTTCGCCGAAATCAATATCTGTATCATATATCACAGCGGTATTGAACTCTCGTGTCTTGTTTGCGTGAACGTGTTTCGATGAATTGTCAGGCATTTGTACTATGTAACTATAATCAGTATGCTTTTTGATGATCGTAGCAGGTCCCGTCCATCTGGCATAAACTTTGTTTTGGCTATCAGGGATTAAAACTATAACCCTGTCACCTTCCTTTAATTCTTTATGACGAGTCTTTCGGTTACGGTAGAATGCATAAGCTTGTTGCTTTCCAACATCTGTAAGTCCTGCGTATTCAGCAGCTTTTTCCAATTTCGTCTTCAAATCATTCAGATAATCGGTAACTGAACTTAACTGTCCATGAGCAACAGGAGTTTCATTAGTCCATGACGATTTCAAAATAGACAACGGGCCATTAGGACGTCTTCCATAAAGCATTTGGAACGGACTAACACCAGTCGTAGCATTAGGAACTTCTCGGTAAGCCCAAAGTAAATACGGTAGATGTTTCTCCCAATCTTTCGAATGTTCTCTAATGGTATGATGTATCATTCCCTTTAAAACAGCATTGAATCTTTCTACCAGGCCATTTGAACTTGGATGATAAGGAGTCGAGATCCTTGGGGACGATTTGATCCTTTTCAAAAACTCTTGGGTCAACGAAGCAGTAAAATTAGTTCCTTGGTCTGAAGCAACAATTTGAGGAATTCCTGTGCGTGAAAAGATTTGCAACAATGCATCGCATGTTGCTTTGGCATTCAAATTCTTCAGTGGCACCGCTTCGGGCCACCTTGTACATTGATCAACAGCACACAAAGCATATTTGTAACCTCTACAGCTTGGCTCTACAGGTCCTAGGTTATCCACATTAATTACCTGGAATGGTTCTTTAGAACGTGTTACTGGCGTAATCGGAACTTCATCAAAGGGATGCTTTTTCGCTTGAAGTTGACAAGAAGTACAAGCACTGCAGTATTCATTTACATCTTTCTTGATTTTAGGCCAATAGAATGAATATCTCAAACGTTCGGCTGTCTTCTTGGTTCGCAGGTGGCTTCCCCACAAGCTAGAATGAGCTAAGTCCAAAATTTGTTTTCTTCTTTCTTTAGGAACGACTAACTGGTAAACTCTTTCTCCTAGAACTTTATGATACAAAAAGTTGTCAATAACAGTAAAGTTATTACTTCCGTTCTTAACATTTTGCCAGCATGTTTTTAAAGATGGGTCATTCATTTGTTGCACTCGAAACAGTTCTGAATCCGAAGCACATTGATTGTGTCCCGTGCTACCTTTGGAATTATCCTTACCTGTACCTTCATATACAAGCGCACAACATTCTATTATCTTCTTAACAGTTTCATTACATTTTTCATTAATTAGGTTTTCCCTATTATGGTTAAGTATTTCGTCAAAATTTTCAGTTTCATGAAAAGGCATTTCACCGAAACTATCAGTAGCAATGTTTACATTTTTACATTCAAAATTAAACTTTCTTTTATCATCTCCCCTTAACTCATTAAAAGAGCTTAACGACAAGAGTAAATCATTACATAACTTATCCACCATTGCACATGTTATAAAAATAGGTGACCTAAATTTATCATTTTCAGAATATATTGCTAAAGGTAGCTTAATGAGAGGAGCTTTTAAAGCTTGCCCGAAAGCTGACGTGAGGATAACACTTCCATGTGGCGTACGGTATTTTTCTGGTACAATGTCGGCCTTGACAACGGTCAATTGCGTGCCTGTATCTGCTATTGCATTAATTAATTTACCATCACATATAAGTTTAACGGTTGGAAAGTCATCTATTAATTCTTTAACCTCTTGATTCGCAGTAAAATATTTAGAAGAAATCTTTGCAGTTACGGCGTTAGAATTATTCTTAATTTCTTCTTTAACAACCCTTTCCTTATCTTCATGCAACAATATATTATGATACTTAGAATTACATTTTGAACATCTTAATTGAGAAGGGCAATTTTTTATTCTACAATTCCTTTCGAAACAAAGAAAGCATCGATTAGAAGCCCTTAAACTCTTTTTCCTTTCTTCCGGAGACATAACGCATTTTTCCGAAGCATGATTTTCGCTTTCGCAAAATAAGCAAGGGAAAGTTCAAACAACTGCAATTTTGCTTACATTAGGGGAATAGCTGGCGCCAAATTTGTTGGCGTTAAATGAATTCCGAGTGTGGAAGTTGTTTCGCTTTTCATTTGGTTGTGAATGCCTTCCAAGAGAATTAGCGTGACTCTTAGAATAAAATAGATTTAATGAAGTTCGTTCGCGACTTTCAATTTCTCGTTTTAGAAATTTCATGAGGTTGTCGACATTAAAAGTTTCCTCATCTGCGTTTTGACGAGCAAAATCAAGCGTTATATCCTGAGGTATGCATTTCATTAACAAAGGGTATAGTAACTTTCCATACGATTCGGTCTTGACCCCTATCGAATTTAGTGACCTTACTTGTACGTTGCAGGTATCATATAATTCCCTCAAGGAATTAATGTCATTAGAACTTCGGACAGGCCGTAAATTTAAAAGTTTATGCATGTAAGAATTAATAAGGAGATCTTTTCGCCCATACTTCTCTTTGAGAATTTTAAAAGCTTCATCGTAGTTTTCTGGAGATAAAGAAAAGCCTTCTATTGTTTTTAAAGCTGCACCGCCTAACAGGCTAACCAAGTAATTAAACTTATCTACTTTAGATAGTTTTTCGTTTTGATTTATTGCCGTGTCAAAAGAATTGTAAAATATCTGCCACATTTCAGCATTCCCATAAAATTTATCAATCATAATCTTCGGCAATTTAACATTATAATCAGAACTTTTATCGACACCAGAAATAGATACATTGTTACTATCATTGGAAGAACCATTAGAAACTAGCGAACTATTGCTATTTCTTTTTTCTTTCAATAATTTTGTGCCTCTAAAGCTCCATTTTGCAATTTTCGTATTCCAAGGCACTTTCGATTTCGGTTTCAATGTCATTAACATCAGTCAAAGTTTTAATTTTTTCGTCTCAAAGAAATAGCTTTTACTTTTAAACTTTCCAGTGATTCTTCAAGGTCTTCAAGGTTACCGGCTGCAATTAATGATTCAATAGCATTTGTTACTTTAGTAATGGCTGAACGCATAACTTTCCGTTCTTTCTTAGATTTCGTTAGCTCTTCAGCCATTTTTGTAACCTTGAATTCCACTTTACCACAAAATAAATTCAACAAATTTCTTACCTTTCTGAAGACTCACTTACGCATTTATCCGTGAACTTTGCAGAATGACATATCCTCCTGTTCTGATACCACTGACATATGCTTCTTTTTCTTGGGCGTGTAGCTTCTGGATATGTATTTACTTCCTACCGTAGACGTATCGTATTGTGTGCGTTGCATAAAACAGCCATTTTAACGGCACAAAACTTTATTAACACACAAATAAAAATAATAAGTACAAACGATGAACACACAAGTATCACTTCGTATCTCGCATCTAAGCTGACATACAACACATTTCCTTCGTTACTTCGCTACTACCTACTAACTACTCTTCTCTAGTAAGTCTCATGAGAGAGAGACGTTGCAGGCCATTCGGCTAAACTGCACATGCGTGGTCATCACGTCATGACAATATGCATTTTTCCTTGCATTTTATTTAAACTTATTGGATTGAATTAAATCTACTTCATCGATAACGCATAAACCACACTAGAATAAATGCACTCTTTAAAATTTACTATATTTGTTTACCATAGTGACACTCTGGCACTAAATTCCCTTAACAGTGTTGCATTCCATTCACTTTGTAACTCAGAATGCACAAAATTTATGTCATCTAAAGAATTATCTAATTGTTGTCACATGTTCTATTCAAATATTATAATAAATCTAAAATTATGTATAAAAGAAATTTAGAAAAAAAAAAGGAGGAGAGAGAGAGAAAAAGAAGTACTTTTTCTCAGACGATTCAGTATTTCTCATTCAATTAATTCAGTCCTCACTTCGCTACAAGGTATATATAAGGTAAGCCTATATATATTGCAAATACATAAAAACTCAAAATATCTATATTAAAAGTTACGAAATAAATCTTAAACACTTATTTTCTTGAATCAATTCCAGAATGGATTAAGTATGATTTAATTCGCAATAATAAAAGAAGGCATTATCTTTGTTGTTGTGAAGCTTAGTTTCTCTAGTTTGACAACAAATCCACTATTCTACCAAGTTTCAAATGTAAACAAACATGGCCACCATGGCAAAAATATGTAGGCTTAGCCACACTTGAACAACTTTTAAATTGTTGATAATTCTACAAATATTGCATGCAGATTTACTAAAGGCATAAAAACCGTAACTGGAGGGGGGGAAAAAAAAACCCACATAATTCAGTCATTTTTAAAACAAAAAATGCACAATTTACAAACATATAAGAATAAAGAAACAGATCATTGAGCCAAGTAACAGAGTGTATGTATATATATATATATATATACTTTTGGTGTGGCCAATTGCAACCAAAATACAAGGTGCACATCTACATGTTATAGCAGTCCTATATACAAATCTTCAATGTTCTGAGGCTACTTGTTTTTGAGTTCTGCGAGATATGTACGCACAGACACCATGAAAAATTCTCTTCAGAATTCATTTTAAATCAGTTTTGTAATTTTTGGGGAGGAAAAGAGACCTTCATTCTGTCCTTATGTACAGATGTCATGCAAAAACATTGTTAAATTGCATTCGATAGCAGTGAAAATGGATATTTTTGTTGAAATATGATGCCTGAAATTTTTCGCAATTACTATACTTCCTTTTTACTTCATACAAGGAAGTAAAAAAGAAATCCAGTCCTGTGTGACTTGCAGGAATCATGCTTAGTCCAGTAAAAAATTGCTTTTATGGCACACCTGTTTCTTTTTTTAATATTATATTCTGCATTCCTAGACTTTGTAACGAAAAACAAAATTTGCTTTTAGTGTGGAGCTGTGGATATTAGATATTTTTGGATACTGCGCATCAAGATTTTGGATTTTATATGTATATTTACTTTCTCAAAGTATTTATGTCCCATACTTCTGTGAGAAAACTTTCAGACTTTTTAAATGTCATTTCATAAAGATGCCTCTCAGGTGAGAGACAAATCTAGCTTACAGATAAGGAATAATTAATCTTTTTCAAAATTATTGCTTTAGTAATGTAACTCAATAAAATTTCATTAATAATTTTATTTATTAATTTTTAAAATCTTGAATTTATGGATTTTATTTTATTAAATAAAATGTTTTGCAATATTTTAACAATATTCTTTGCTTTCTGCATTTTAGGATTTCGACCGTGAAAACTTTGACTCTGAATAATATTTAGGATATATTTTTATTCGCTTCATTTCATTAGTTGAAATGGTTTTTCCATTTTCAGCAGTTTCACTTCTTCATATGAAAGTAGAATTTGTATAATAAGAATGTCTTTTCTGAGAAAATGTAAAATAAATTTTTGTCTTCTATGAATTTGTTTTTGTAATTTATTTATTGATATAAGTGAAAAAGAAACTTGACATTTAAACACCTAGTCAAGTTAATGTAGTGATTGTTAGTCCACTCTCCCATGTTAACTCCACAAAGTTTAAATGGTCTCATTACATACCATAATAAATCTTTGATTATCCCATATTAACATGCATAATTTTTTATTTTAATTTATCTCTTAAAAGTCAACAGGAGAAAATGTGTATATGTTTTACCTGAACCCTTGCACGTATTTATTAAGTGTATCTTGGCAAACAGTTTAGGCCAGGAGTGGAAAATCATATTCTGTATTTTTCTGTATTTTCGTAAAAAAATAAGTAAGTAATCTGCTTTTTGTTTTTCTGTATATTTAAAAAAAAAAAAAAAAACTTTAGTTCAGAAGGGATATTTTCATTATTTTTCAAAATCAGGGCTGTATGATTTCAGACTATTCAGAGCAATATGGTTTTAGAGTTTCTGTATTTCTCCATAAGAACTGAATGTTGCTAGTTAGATAATAAAAAGTACATGTCTTCCACATGCTGTTATTGACTTTTTACGTAGATTGTAATCTTCGCAATTCTCTCCTCCTCTAATAAAATTGATTAACAGACTGTTTCTTTACTTTAAGGAAATTATGCTTTGAATAAAAACATTCATGTAAAAACATACATTAGATACGAATCCTCTTTGCACTAACAAGATTTGAAATATTTAAGAAAGAAAATATGATTTTTTTAAATTGTGAGTCATTCATTCTTAAAACTATATAAGTTTTCATGCTGAATGCTAGAAACTATATCCTTCAGTAGCTTACATGAGATGATTTTATTCTTTTAAAAGCAATTGATTATGAAAGAAGAAATACTTCTTTGAGGCAGTACACAGTAATTATTCCGTTTTAACGTGTGAAATGTATGACAATCAAAATAACTGTCATTAATTATTTATCGTAATCAAAATACTGATACTTATGTTTGTAACAGTTGTGAATTAGAAATATTCCATTGTTCAAGAAGTTTATGGAAAATGCTTGTGAAACATTTCTGCTTGAGGTGTAAAATATTATTACCTATTTATCTTCCAAGTAACATTAATAAAAAAACACAAACTTGTTCCAGTGCTTTTTGACATTCCTAGAAGTATTGGTAGAATACCTGTATCGGTATCTTTCATAGATTATATATCACATTATTTTGGATAGCCTTAACTATCTGAAAACATTGACCTCATGGCAGTATCTTTATAAGAAAGAACAGCAGGATCAGAGGTTGAGAAAGCTGTCAAGTAAGATGGTTTTGGAATGACAGATATGTGTTTCTAATATAAAAAAACTAAGCCTCTTTGCTCAAAAATGCATCATCTTGCTGAAGGATCAAAAGATGCTTTAACTCTGCTGTATAAGATGAACTATGCTGTGCAAAGTGATGTCACTTCATCTATTTCGTCTGTAGAAGCATATACCTTCTTAGTCAAATTCAGTTATTTCAAGTTTCACATTTGTGACATGACTTTGTTGTGATCATTTTGAAGAGAAATATTTAGTTAGAGCTATTATTGAATATTTAAGGCTCATCCAAGAAATGGCAATGTTGTAACTGTTAGATTTACTCATGTTTGAATGTGACTCTCGGAGCTTTAAGGGACCACCAGCGGCCGAGCGGTAAAGTCGCTGAACACTGGTAGTTTGGTCCGAGGCTCGAATCCCGTGAACGGGCTGGCTGCATGGGTGTTTTCGTGGTTTTCCCCATGTGTAACGTGTATACGAGCCAGTTTCCCGTAGAAAATCCTCCACGAAGACATCTCTCCCCTTAGGCAGATAACCCTAGTGTGCTTTGCCATAATTAAATGCACCATGCCACCTCGGAGCTTTAAAATTTGTGTGACAAAAGGTAGATGACTTTTTAAAACTTTTAATCTAATTCAGGAGGTCATCTGTAAAATGATTTTTATAAATTTAGGAAGCCTGCTAAGCTTTTTCTGTGCAAAAATCTAGTTTACAGGCATTGTCAAATCAAGAAGTAGTCAAATTTTAATTATGTTATTAAAAAAAAGGAACTATTATAGGCTATTTCATGAGAAAAAGATGAGCATTAATAGGGTAAAAACTAAAATATAAAAATTTGAGTAGTTAAGAAGTGTATATGTTATTTTAAAACACGTTAAATATATATGTTACTTTAAAAGATGTTAATTTTTATTAAGTTGTATTTGAACTCAAAATAGTAATTGCAAAAAATTAAATGATGATGCTTATGCGAACTGGCATTTTGCAAGTTACATAGATAATAAATGAAACATCTTACATCTTGTAAAATGCCAATACTTGTGAGGGTATTTAAAGATAAATGCCATTATATCGTAATAAAATGATGTGGTGTAAAAAAAAAAAAAGAAAGAAAGAAAGAAAGGACTGATGCTTGGGCATTTTAGTATCAATAATAATAATCTGTTATTAAATATCTGTATGTATATTCCTTGCATTATGTAGCCATTAAATTTTGAACACCTATACACCTCCGTCCGAACATGTGCACCTCAAACCAGAAATTTTGAATCTTTTCCCCCCTTAAATTTAATTTATATTTTGTGTGAATTTGAAGAGTTCGTCATAATGAATTCAGCAACTTATAAGCAACATCTGACCACTCTGGAAAGCATACAATATTTGTGCTTCAAATTTAGTTGGAAAACTCAGCAATTTAAATTGCCACTTAAAAGTCATAAGATACTTGTCTTCCAAATTATATAAAAAAGGCCTCATCAGTTTGAAAGATGTTGCCACTGCCGAAAATAAAATATTTTTATCTTTCTTGTGCCATTTAGTGAAGCGTAAGATATTTAATCTTTCTTTCAAATTTATTCTGTAATTTAATTTAACTATTCATTAATAAACTAAATGGTTTAAAAGCAATAATTGCAGTTCTTTATTATTAATAATTGCTAGCTGGACTTGTGAAATTACACTAACTGGACTAATTAAAATTATTACATACTTTTTTCTTTTTTGCAGTAATAATTTTATCTTAATCATTAAAAAGAAGGAAAAAAGCTTGCAATCTGATCTTTGTATTCATACGTCAGTACAACTTCTGAAAGGAAAAAAAAAAAATTGGATTTACAATTCACAAACCCTCAGTATACTGGGATGTACAAGCTAGTGTACACAAACCCTTAGTACATTGGCTTCTAAAAGCCAGTGTACCAGTATGCAATTCAAATTAGTAAATTTTAAAAGCTTATTTAAATTTGAAAGGCTGAAAATAACTATGGATGCAGTGCCAGTATGCAAATATCATATGTTTCAGCCAGTCTCAAGGCCTACCAGTGGTCGAGCGGTAAAAAGCAGCTGAACACTTTGATCCGGGTGAACGGATTGAGTGCATGAGCATTTTCATAGTTTTTCCAAGTGTAACATAGATATGAGTCAATTTCCCTTTAAAAGTCATTCATGGGGCATCCATCCCTTTCCATGTAGTGCCCAATGGCAGAGAATGTAATAAAATAAAAAAAATACAGCCCATCTCAACTGACTGTCTGACACTACGTGGCATTTGACGACTGTATGCGACTGTCTTACGTGCATATGTACGACAGACATATATATGCTATTTAGGTTGTCGCTGAAGATGCCAGCATTCTGAAGGGTTTATGGAGGTTCATTTAAATGCCTATACGGTGGGTTTATAACTTTCAGAGTATAATTTTTCATGAAATTCATGTTTCTGTGGCTGAAAAAAATGAATGGCAGATAGTGAGCCCTCACGTACTGGCACTCATGATATTCAGTAAAAGATGTTGCTGTTTTCTTTTGCAGTGATTATTTCGTAATTTCTCAAATGTGGAAGCCATTCCAAACAAGTCAAACAGTTTTCTAGATATCTGTATTCGGTTGATCAACGGTTAGCATCCCTTCTGAAGATCGGTATATTGATAAAGTAGTCAAGCTGAGTCGATAAGAGATTTCTGCAATTGGTGCATCGATGATTAGAACTTTACTTGGTAAGACAAAATCTGCCAGTACTATGCCCCAAAGGTCTCACATGAAGAAAATGCATATGTTTTTAAGTATTACTGTTACACTGACCACTCAATTGAGAGGGGCAAGTTTAAAGTGTTGTCATCAATATTTTAATAAAACTGTTTTTCATTTGCACAACAATGTATTCACGGATGGGTCCAGATTTGGCCTGCAATTAGATAATAAGCATTTAAGGGTCTGGGCAGAACGAGGCACATGGAATCAGGTCCAAATTATCACACATAGATAAGTGACAGCATCATGGTGTGGGCTGAAATTTCAATGGGATATTTCATCCAACTGCACTTCTGGTTCTGTATTAGCTGCACAGTATTGGGAGGAACTCTTACACCCCATTATGGGACTACACTGAAGCAGTTTGTTCTGATTTCCACAGAAGAATCAAAAACTTTGCTCAGCAGAGTTCGGATTTATTAAGTTAAATAATTTGGGATATACGATATTGTTATGCATTTAAGAACATGATGTTTAAGAAGAGGTGCTATTAAAAAGTATCATAATATTAGCATAGCACAGAACTACAGTGCAAGGTATAGTAGTTGGCAGAAGAAAACTTTCCAATTTGTTTGTTGCAGAATATTTCTCAAACACTTGCTTTATTAAAAGGAAGGGGAAGTAAGTGGGGTTAAAACACAAAGTTCGTAAAAAATTTGTGAAGTGCACCAAAATACAGATTGGGGGTTACATTAAAAATCGTAATTAAATGTGTAATTTTAAAGGGATACTCATTTCCCATTTATCACATTAGTTATTTTTAAGAATTCAAAAGCATTGTCTAATCAAATAAAGAACGTATGATGCACTTAAACAAAAGACAAACATCATTTAATATAAAATTGCGGAGGCCTCGTTAAATGCTTGCTAGTTCATGATCGTGCATGGCTTAATCTAAGAATTTAAAGTTCATTCATTTCCTAATTAACTATGTCTTCTTATATATATCAAATAATACAATAAAATATATGTTCATTCCAAATGCAGCGACATATTTGTTTCTAAAAATTTAATATGGAAAGAAAATGAATCTACTATGTTTTCTTTTGAGTATTTTTAATTAACTAATTTTTCATTTAAATACATTAACCCTATGAAAGTTCGAATTCTAGAAAATATTATAAGTAATTTTTTTAACAGTGTTGGAAACTGCTGTTTAAGAGTTTTGGCATAGCTTTTATTTCACTCTTTTCTGAAAGTAAAATAATTAAAAATTATTTCGTCAGTTTACGAAAATGTGTTTTCCACTCTTCAAATGGTTCAACAAGTCCTCGACATATGCTGTATCCACGATAAAACACTATTTAAATCGTGTAGCTCATACGTATACAGGTATTCTCGAAGATGAGGGTTCTATTTCGCTGCCCATCCAGCAATGTAATTTAAATCTTCAGGTCTTATTAGTGTCCATTTTATGTTTTGAATTTTTTGGTGAGTAATCCATATTTTTTTCATTATTACTATTTTCTAAATATGTACAATTAATATTTTGTTTATCGTTCATGTTACATTGCGTGTAATGATTAGCCTGCATTGTGTTGAATGCCTGTAAAACTATTTCACTGCTGAGCAATTAGGTGCCAGGTGAAAACATCATTTCACGTTTTTCTTCCTCCCTTATCTGCTTTTCATTTTACCTGAGAATCATTTTCTTTGCAACGTTCTTGCCATAGCAAAGCAGTTATTTTCAACCCCCTAGCCATCTTGAAGCAGATTTTTCGCCTTTGAATAAACACAGTATCAATTCTCTCCGCATGGCGTCAAGAGGTGTCTCGCCAGTTCATCCTCCTGCCAGGTGTGAGAGCTCGGCTCGGAACTGCCCACAGAAGCTACCTTTCTCAAATGTAGAGTATCAGGATTGTAGCTTTCCTTCCAGAATTGCAAAAGTGCATTTCTTACTGGACAATAATATTATCTACATTCGAGAGCATACAGGGCGTTGCAAACTTAATTAAACGTGCTGTCTATTCACTGTCTTTTGATTTTATAACACATTTAACTTCCACTTAGTTTTGTTTATGCGAGTCTACATACAGTATTAATACTGTAATACAATTTATGGGGCAAAAATAAATCGTGTGCTGTTTTCATAGCAAACAAAGCTAGATGCCATTGGACTGGAGTAAGGTAGAACAGTGAAGAAAATATTGCACAATTTTAAGTGTTGCTGAAATAACTATGACAGACTGAAATAACAGAAAATTAATGAAAAAGTGGGTATTGTAGAGATCTTCGAAAGCGATAGACAAAACTACGTAAACGTTTGACACAGAATACAAGATTCAGCATGGACATTTTATAGTCTCTGTTTAGTTACATTCGTTGGTAACTGCATTCAGGTAATCATGTTTGTACTATTTATATTACAAGAACACTACTACAGGAGGACAACAATGAGGAGGCATTGTAGCCTGCTCTTTTGAAATATAAACGGCATTCTCTTTTTTCATGCTCTCCAAATAGAGAGCATGACCGCATTTAATTAGACAACAGAAAATTTTAGCCAGAACAATAGACAAAGTTAAGATTTACAAAATGGGTACTTTTCCGTTTTGCCGGTGCAAACGATAAAGTCACCAATAATGATACAACTGATGCCAAACGGAATATCGTCGCTGGTAAACTTTTACGCCTCATTTTCAAAACAAGTTGCAGCCATTTCTTACCAGATTGATTGTTTTTTTTCAATACTGGCATACAATTACATAGAATATTTACAAAGATAATTAAATTTTATGCCCTAAGACCATTCGCGGTAATTAAATCGATTAGGATGCAATCACACCGCTCACCCGAAGGCGAAAATATAGAAAAGGCAAAATCAAGGGTTAAATTCATCAGTTCTAATGAGAACGCACTAGCGAAGTCGAGCACTGCGGTTTTACATAATTTCTGAGTAAACTATCCGTACGAATTGAAATAATTCTTGCATTTAAACTTGTATTCCAAATTAAGATTTAACTTGAAATTAATGTAGATAATTTTGAGAGAATTATATTTTTGTAGCGTAGTTTACGTGAGATGAGATCACTTGGGGTCACGTGATACGAACCGACGAATCCTTGATGTTGAACTATGATAGCATAGTAAATTCTTAATGTCTTTTTACAAATTTATTGTCTTTATTTATTGGCTTTTTACAAAATTTTTAAACCATATTAAAATATTTATGCCTTCAAAATAAAAAATTCTTAGAACTAATATTTTTTAGGTGTATGCTGTGTATTGTCGCTAACAAAGTCTGCTTGGCGAGATTTGCGCCGGCGAAACGGGAAAGTACCACAAAATGTTATTTAATGCATTAAATTAAAATTTTGAAGTTTTGTGAAATAAAACATCAGAACTTGAATAAAATATTCAGTATCAATTTTCATAAGTTAGTGAACTTATTACCACAAATAACCGATCATAGGAAGATAAAAGATTAAACATTATGATCTAGTATTTAATAAAATATCGGGTTTTAACGAAAATGTCCCGCCACCGCAAATATCGTCTGCACAAACAGTTGACGTTGGCGTGCTCAGTCATATTTTGTCAAACAATTTTTGGCATTTGAAAGAAAGAAACTTGCTTTAGAACACTGTGTTGTGAAATTTGTAAAAAACTATCTTTATCATTAAGGTGTCTAAAATAGAACTATCACGCTACCATATTAGAATCGTCATTTATTTCCAGTTCTGTTGCAAAACCTCTGTGCAAAATGTCACCAAATCATGCGTACAGATTTAAGCACTAATGTTGCATCGTATGACACTGTGAAGGTTTGGTACCGAAAGTGCAAAAATAAGAACTAAGGCATTCAAGAAGCAGAGCGCTCTGGCCGGACAATTGATGTTGATGAGATCCGCCTGCGAGAACTTGTGGCGGAAGATCAGTATGCAATCACTCGAGAGCTTGCTAAGAACTTAAACGTTAGTGCCATGTCCATTAGTCGCGCTATGCATTGCATAAACTTGACGTACAAGTGACGACAGTGAGGTGTACAGCAAGATGCTAGTTCGTATTGACGCTGCTGTTAGGGAAATACGTCGAACTGAGTTTCGGAGCAAAAAGGTAATGTTCTGTCAAGATAATGCAAGACTACATGTGTCTGCATTCACCGGCTGGACCCTTTACGGACTCGAATGGGATCTTTTGCCTCCTTCGGACTTCTGCCTTCTTTCACACCAGCATTTTGCTGGTGCTATCTTCCATTCTGCACAGGATGTCCGAAATGAGGTTGATCTGTTTTTGGACTCGGGGCCACCAAGTTTCTGGGCCGAAGGTTTTGAAATACCACCAAAATGTTGGCAGAAAATCATAGATTTGGGTGGTGATTACTACCCGCGCTAAAAGTACTGCTTTCATGTTTATTTTCTAACTTTATGAAGAACGAGTTTTAACGGAAAACTTTTGTTACAACCAAGATAATTTTTAAAAAAATTGGGCTAAATCGCAGAATAGGCTGCATCAGTCGATGCTGTGTTTACTTCTTATTCTTGGACACGCCTTTTTATGACGTAATATTGATTACGCCTCTCCTTAAAAACAAGTTATAAGTACGCTATAGCTTCGTATTTAAAGTAAACTTAAATGAACTTTTAACTGAGTTGAAATGGTAGGTTTATAATGTTCTGCGCGAGATTTTTTTAATTATAAATCTACTTTTGTGTGGTGTCGTTGCGTTAAATGCTGCGTTATTCGTTGCGTTAAATGCTGTGGTAGTGTTAGCATTTAACGCAACGAATTATCTCTGACAAATATATTATTAAGATACCAAACGATTGAAAACGATCATTACCAAACGATTGAAAACGATCATTACCAAACGATTGAAAATATTGAATGCATGAGTTAAAAATTATAATCGTAACTTCTGAAAATACAGAAAAGAATTCTGCAGAATGTTTTGATTATTGATGAGTGTGTCAAAATCAGTGCTTACTGCAGAATGGATGAGTATCTGAATCTGGATTTTTTTAATCAATTGGAGCGAAGAGGCAAAAAGCGCGTTATTGAGTGGTGTATGGAGAAAAGTTTGATTGCAATATCGTATAAGTGCCCAATTTATGGAACAAATATGAAACTAGTAGAGAGACGGTTTTGGGACGTATAGACGATTTTGAGTGTTGCGCAATGCCGAGTTTGTGCAACTCTGAGATGTTTTTTTAAATGAAAATTGATCGATGTGCACATGGGCAAAGCCAATGCTGTGCGCGATGCCGAGTTTGTGCAATTCTGGGATGTTTTTTGAAGTGAAAATAGATCGATGTGCACAGGGGCAAGCCAATGTGGTGCGCAATGCCGAGATTGTGCGCGATGCCGAGTTTGTGCAATTCTGGGATGTTTTTTAAGTGAAAATTGATCGATGTGCACATGGGCAAAGCCAATGCTGTGCGCGATGCCGAGTTTGTGCAATTCTGGGATTTTTTTTAAGTGAAAATAGATCGATGTTCACATGGGCAAAGCCAGTGTGGTGCGCAATGCCGAGTTTGTGCAATTCTGGGATTTTTTAAGTGAAAATAGATCGATGTGTACATGGGCAAAGCCAATGTGGTGCGCAATGCCGAGGTTGTGCGCGATGCCGAGTTTGTGCAATTCTGGGATGTTTTTTTAAGTGAAAATAGATCGATGTGCACATGGGCAAAGTCAATGTGGTGCGCAATGCCGAGTTTGAGCAAATCTCTGATTTTTCTTTAAGTGAAAATAGATGGATGAGCACATGGACACCGAGTTTGTAGAATTCTTTGATGTTTTTCGAGCGAATACTGATTGTTGTGTAGAAGAGAAAACGAGGTTGTGTGTGATGCCCAGCAGTAATGTAACTTTATTTATGTGCAATGTTTAACATATCGTTAGTGTATTTTAAGTTTGTATTGTTGTTTTAATTGTGAATTATATTTAAAACGTCATTTTTCATTTAAATTGTATTTTTAATTTTTTGGCTTTGATATGTTTATAACGCTTTCCGACTTACGACATATATCGATAGTCCGACGATCTACTCAACAGTAGCAAAATTGTTAACTTTAACTCTTGAAGTAACGTTTACCTCATATTTTAATAGTATGTAGTGTTTGGTATCGTAATTGCACTTGATAATATGAGTTCATTGATAATATGTGTGTGTGTGTGCGTATGTGAAGCATTGCTTAGTGTTCGAAGTTTGTAGTATTTATTTTATTATATTATTTTCTTCCATTCTGAGAAATTAGATTTTTTTATTTATTAATGCGTAGAATTCTAGCATGCTTACACAGAATATGGCGTGATTTTAGAAATTGATATGATAGGAATTTTAGAAACTGATATGAAAGCTGTGTAATGATTTTCATATGCAATAAAAAATATTCTTCTTTTTTCATTAATGTAAAGTTTAAAATTTTTAGAAATAATGAAAATTGTCTAATTATTGGTATGTAAAGGATTATGTCGTTATGTAGCAAGAAAGTAATTTGTAAAAATGATAAAATTGAAATGTTCCACAATATGAATTTAAATTAAAAAAAATTATTTTATTTGTATAAGTAAAAAAAATTAATAAAAAAAAATAATAATTTAATAAAAATCTTTGAAAATATTGAAGCTCTACAAGTATTAGAGACTGGGACGTTGTTTATCGTTTTAATAATTGGTAGAATTCGCTCACTGTATCATGGTAATTTTAAGTATAAACAATTTATTATACTTATTATCAGTAACGTCTAAGCTTAAATGTTATAAATGTAAATTAAAAGTAAAGAATTTGATATTAATTTACAATAATAAACAATTTATTATTGTTATTTTTAAGAGAAAATAGAAAGTACACGTAGTGTAAATGCGAGACTACATTGTGACGTCATAAGCTTAGTCCCACCCATTTATTTACGTCACACAGCTCCTCCTACTCAACTTTGTTGATGCAGCCTATTCTGCGCTTTTACCAAAAATTGAAACAACAGAAAATAGGTAAAGCCAATAAAATAACAACTAAATTTTTATGTTTAAGTCATATAAATAAATGCAGATTCGCAGAAAGTAAAGGAGCAGGCAAAATAGTTTTTTAAAGAAAAAGAATTCGATTGAAACAACGGATATAGATTTTAATTTATTAACTAAAGATATGATCATTTAAGAATACAAAGAAATCAATAATTACCGTTCAATTAAAAAATAAATATTTAAATCAAATGGCTATATCATTGAAACAATAAAAATTGAGTAATTGTTTACACAATATAAGCTGTAAGGGATTAATAAAGTCTGAAATAATAATAGAATTTCGATATGAAGTTAATTAGAATTCATTTATTAATACGCAAACGAAGACTATATTATCCCACAGCATTATTTTGTTTATCTAATAACAACCGAACGACAAACTACTATTGCCACATATATGCAACTAAATATTTCTTTTTTTGGGCGGCGGAGTGTTCTGACGATACAAAACAGACGTGAGCCTTATATAGCAAATATTTCATAGCAAACGACATGCAAAGCTAAATCAAATAAAAGACAATGAATGGAAAAGATAATCATGTCAATAAGGTATTATCAAATCTATTAATACGACGGCTTAAACGTTATTTATTTAAGGGTTAGTTACATGAATCACCGAAGCCAGCGAGGAATATCAAGATCTTGAATTACCATACGAATATAAATTTTGAAGAAAAATAATTTTTAGGCTAAATAATATATTGGCACAAATCACTGCGAGATTACGCTTTCATCGAACTTTTGAATGAAAAATACGAATATCAACTAAATTATGATAACGATGGCATTAATAAGGAAGAATTCTTCGTTAATAGAGAATTGTTAAAAAAGTTTTATTTCTGTTACTGCTAAGGAAATAGGAATGTAGAAGAGTTGTACTTTTGAACTTTTGCAATTTTTTTTGAAATCCAGACTCCAAAGTAGATATTTAGCATATTTTCTCCCTTATTTTCCTCATAGTTACTCCTCTTCCGCCACAGCTCGAGAGTTATTAGTAGTTTACTCATAAATATTTTCATAAGTAAACTAAAAAAATTTTTAAAAAATTTTTAAAAATTTTAAAAAAAAAACTGAAAGGTTCCAGATTTTAAATTACGTCCAAAGGGGGTGTTTTTTTAACATTCTGTGTGTTACCTTAATTTATTAAATATAATGTTCTTCGCATTCAAACCATAAAATTCAGTTCAACAGCAATATTGCAAAATAATTTTTAAACGAGCACATCTTTAGATTTACACAGCCTCGCGCGTTGGAGATTAATTTTTTTACGGTACTATTGCGAACGATTTTTAAAATTGCTACATGTGTTGCTAATTGTGAGAACAATTTTCTGAATAAATAATGGCACACAACTGTATCTTTTGCATCTAAGAAATCTTTCTGCTCTTAAATAAAATTTTTACAGAAGCTGATAGAGCTTTATAAAAATTCTTGTAGAAGTTTTTAAGTAATCCTATATAGAAATGCTTCTCTATAAAATGCTATAGAAATTTTGTACAAAAACTATTCTATACAAAAACTGCTTCGTGGAATCATATAGAAATTTTAAAAAGTCTTTATAGATTGATTTTCTATGGAAATATACAAATCTTTCAAGCTTTACTCAAAGCAATTTTTTAATTTTCTTATATGTTATAATTTAGGATACAAAACAGCAAAAATAAACACTTTTTATTAATAATTGCTGAACTATTTTTGAAAATAGAATTTTTCACTTTCCCCTCTAGTTTAATATTTTCAACTTTTAAATTTAAGTAATGTTTTGTACATTTTTTGCACAGTATTTCATATAGTATAATACAAAAATCAAGTCTTTTAAAGTCAAGAAATAAATTTAAATCAGTAATTTAATTAAAACGTTAAATTGATGCCGATGATTATAAGATTTAAATTCCTGACATTAATTCTTTTAATTATTGTCTGTATATCTATGGAAAGGGAAAGAGTATCTAATTTTAATTAAATTTGACTATTATTTAATTTTTTTAATTTTTTATTATTTATTTATTTATTTTTATGGTTAAATTACTTGCATTCCAAGTGTCCTCTTACCATGTCTGAGATCACTGAAAATTTAGCCAATATTAAAAAATTCCATTAAAAAAGGAAAATTTAATTCATTTTTTTAGTACGAAAAGAAAATTTTGATAATTTCGTAACGTTTTTAGATGACCAAAAACTCCTATATCATCTTTTGTAGAAAATTGTAGTGTAGAATTTTCTAGAAAAGCAAGGAAACTTGTTTAGGGTTCTTTAGACATATATCCCAATTTTCTATAACTAAATCTAATATTTTTTTTGTAGAATTCTATTAGTTGATTCGATATACATTATATAAGATCCTATATTCGGGAATATTAAAAACTTTGTACAAATGTTTAATGTGTAAAAGTTTCTGCAGATACTTTCTTAAATTCTCTATGCATATCTAAATAGAATCTCTGCATATTACTCTATGAAAGTTATATATAAAATTTTCAAAATTCTATAGAAGATCTATGATTTGGTTTATTGAAAATTGGGTTATAATTCTAAAGGATTCTAAAGACGTTTAGCATAGGATCTTTATATATAATTCTGTAAGATATTTTCGAAGGAGATTCTGCGTGCATAGCAACAGTTGGAGCAGTGGAGTAGACCTCTAACAATGTTATACAATTTCAAAATGTTAGAAGGGAAATTTTACTCCAAAAATAAACATAGAGTTTTAACTTATTTCCATATATATAATTGAACATTTCTAAGGTAAATTCAGAGATCACACCAAGTGGCAAAAGTTCTAGCTACGCCAGTGTTGTTATGTTAATCGTATACAAAATGTTAAGTAACTTGAGTATGAGAAAATACAACAAAGAATAAAATATACTAAAATAATGTACCTTTGATTACAAAATCTAAATAAAGAAGTTGTTAACAAAAAACAACAATGAGTTAAAAGAAGTTTTTGATAACTCAACTGGACATTTTATATTGTTAAGAAGTTATTAGTATTTATCATTAGCAGGAACCTTAAAAGTTTTTGTTGTATTGAATGGCATTGGAAAATTCACTGCAATTAAGCTCATGTTTCAGATCTTTCTAAGCTTTTGTAATCTGTTGTAATTTTGATCTATTGTAAGCTTTTAGGGTTGATTCAGTTGTTCTACCACTTCTTCAGGATACTGATTATTGAGAATAATTTTTCGACTGGTGCTGATGATGCTGAAAATGTATTCTTTTATCTGAGCAAAAAATGGGCAATTTTTTTTTTTTTTTTTTTTTTTTTTTTTTTTTTTTTCAAGTGGCTGAAAAATTGCTTCTAATTTTTTTTCACTGATTTTATTTTTTCAAATTTCAGAATTGGCTGTACTGTTTAATATCCAAATAAAAGATTCTGCTGCACCAAAACTGTTTCTTCGTAATTCAGTGTAAGAAAGACATCTGTTATTTTTTTGGAAGAACACATTTAAACAGAATTAAATCTAGATTCAAAATATTTAAATTAGAAATAGTGAGTTTAACAAAGGGAATTATTTTAATTGCCAAATCACCATTTTACGCGAGATTGCTCTGTTTTCTTCTTCTGTATTCGACACTTTTGAAATTTTACCGAATAACCGAAACAAAATGAGTAACCGGGCGTACGCATCAACAAACCGGGAGAGATCTCGGCGGTGTCGGACAGACCCGGCCATACGGGAAACCTGGTAAGCTTACGGATAACCTCATTTTATCCCCGTGTTTTCGACTCGCTAAATGATCGATAGAGCGCCATTTATGCCAAAATTCGTAAGCAGTATGCGAGGATGCATGAGTGCAATTTCTTAAAGCCCTTCTCGTTTTTTAAATCCCTTTTAATTGTTCTTCGTCTATCATTTAATTTATTAATTTATTATTTTCTTTAATCTTATATATTATTTGCTGTTTCGTAATTACTAAGCGTTCATATTCGTTTTACACAACACGGATAATTTTTAACCTTCTGTTTTTACCACCGAGCGACCGCTTGGCGTTTTATTGCTCTGTGACGTCAATGATGACGTCAAATTCCGTTTCTGCGCGTGTTTACAATTGAGGATCTTAAGGAGCGACTGATCAGACGGTAGCATATGTGTGATTAAAATGGAGTGAATTCCGTCTCGAATCGCAATAGCATATGTAGATCAAAATATGTTTTGAAATTCCGTTCTACTTCTTTCTTAATTCTTTGCTTTTTCTGAGCAGTGGAAAGCTGATTACATTTTAAAAATGGTTAGGTTTCGGTTAGAAGATATATGTCTGTTGTATATACGCGAAAATTTCAAGATTTTTAATCATGCTTATTTGGTGTCTGAAAATGAAACCCTGCAGGCGAATTTGGGATTCTTGCGTAAGCTCATTTTAAATATTCTTTGTGTTTTGATTTGAAGTACCTAAACTTGTAGAAGTTGGTTCCAGTGTATTATTCATTTGTAAGATAATTGATTGAGAAAAATTATATTACATAAATGTTTATTACTAGAAATCTTTTGATTCTGAAAATTAACGGTAATCCGTAGGTTTTCTCCATTACCTTTACGAAAATAGATCAGAATAGAAGAATATTTTTTATAGAATTCTGTAAAAAAGACTTACGGTAAACGTTTTTTAGAATTCTTAAAACTATCACCAAATTTTTTACAAACTAGGCTAGAGATCATTTATAGAATTCTGTAAAATGTTATGTAAAACTTCTGTAGAGTTATGTACATAGACTTTGTAGAAATATGTGTAGGTATTTTATGAGATTTGTGCTGAGATTCTATACAAATTTGTACAGTTTCTAAACTTCTCACGCATTATATAAATTAACTAATAAAAAAACACATGAAAATAGCAATAGATCCAGTTCAACTCTTTAAAAATATCAGATTCAATTAGTAGACAATTGCGCTATATTTCTAAAGAATTCCTAAAGTTTCCTTGCTTCAATTTTCTATAAAAGATACTACAGAAACTTTTAAGTATTTAAAAGCATTTTAAAATCAGCGATTTTTTTTTAGATAAATTTTCATTTTAATAAAGTTTTCTAACCTAAATTTTGAGACAATGTGTCACATGGGGGACAGATGTGGTTTTTAATATTGTTTCGATTTAAAAAACGTAAGTAACAATTAAATTTGATTATACCCCCATAGCACAGAATATCCTCAGGACGTCCTATTTTAGTCGCAATACCCCGGGACATACTTAAGATATCTTGAGTATGTTGATTCTCAGGTGTCCTGAGGACATCGTAATTTAACATCCTGAGGATGTTATATTTAAGTCGCTATGTCCCGGAATATGAGAGGATGTCCTGAAGATGTTGATTCTCAGATGTCCTGAGGACCACTCCAATTTCACATCCTGAGGATATTCATTCATACTGCATTGTCCGGAGGACTTTGGTTGTCAAATATTCTGAGGATATTTATTCTCAAATTTACCAGTTTTAGTTTTTTGACATTGTACATCTGAAGCATGCATATCATTCAGTTTTCATATTATTGTTTGTTGTTTCTAAATGTTATATATTAAAAATATTGATATTGATGAATATTTATATGATTGAGATTTAGTCTTGTTATTTTGTTATTAATTTTAACTGCTATTTTTTTTTTTTTTTTTTTTTTTTTTTTTTTTTTTGAAAGTTACTTTTTTACGTTTTTTACGTTTTAAAAAAATTTATTTAGGCATGGGAAAGATTGTTTTTCAATAGATTAGCATTTTCTAGAATATTTGCTAAATTCTAAATAACATATATTTTTTATAAAAAATGTTTCGCTCTAGTGTAGAATTGGGTGCCCCTTCGATTAGCGACAATTTTTTGTAAAATTTTGGCGATGAAATCTTATTTCTGGTTACCATGATAGTGCAACTTTGCTTTAGCCTCCTGATTTTTTAAAAATAAAAATAGATTGATAAGTGAAAACAAATCGATGTGTACATAGACAGAGAGTTTATGCAATTCTTTGACTTTTTATTTTGGTTTTGTGTAGCGGCCATGTTGAAATTATGTCTTCCTGGCGCCAATCTTGGCATCAAAAAAGAATCGCCAAAAACAAGGGGTACCCAATTGTAAACTTTTACCTGTTAAATTACATGTATAATTGCTTGCAGATTGCAAACTCTACTATAAATATAGGCAAAATTAGACACTCTAATTACAGGACGGGAAATGCTTTTCAATCGCGTACACTGTTATTGATATTGAATTACAGTCGTGCGATAATTTCGCAGTAAAAATAATTCTCTCTGATGACTATCCAGATTCTAGAAGCTTTGGTCTTAGGAAACCAATTTTCTTATCAAGAGTACATACACAATGATTAAAAGCTTTTATGTGGGGAACTAAAACTATAAAATTAACAGCATAAATTTAATTTTTAAATTAATTTTATGATTTAAATTCATTGTACTTCTTTATAAGTTGTGTATTATATGAGCAATATCATACGAATAGAATAATAAGTTATGTAAATAGCATTACTGATCAGCCTTAGTGTTGATAAAAATCCACTTTGATAGAATAGACTATTCACCAGTAGCTTACCGCATCCCTTCTCGGCTCCTTTGAGTTTGCCAATTTCTATGCCAATTTCTAACGGCATTCCTCATCCCAGCTTTATTATTTCCACTGTTAATTTTTTTGGCACGAATTTAAATTTATTAACCAAATTAATAAACTTGTTCCAGACTGCTTATACCTTGTAATTCGTGTATTGGTTTATAAATATTTTCTTATTGCATTTTTTTTAAAAGAGACTTTTTTGTAGAGGAGGCACTTTTAATTTTCGAACGTGCTAAAAATATTTATTTATTTATTTATGCATACCATAAATACCATACTTCTACGATGCATACCATAAATAAATATTTATTAAAAATATTTATTTATTTATTTAGTACCTTAGTTAATTTTGAGTGTACAGAAACAAAAGAAAATATTCTGTTGGGGAAGAGGTTTTGTCACTGGCCTCCTCTTGTAAATACAGCTTTTCCGTATGTATTTTTATTTTTTATTTCCACTTAATGGACTCTTTTATTAGAAGTTTGTTTTGCCATTTTAATTTCTCTAATTTTTCTAATTTTAATTTTAACAAAAGCAAAATGTATTTATAATTTTAACAATTGCAGTATTATTATTTCATATATTTTGCTCTCTCTCTCTCTATATATATATAATACAAAATAAAATAAATATTCATATAATGCAATATAATTCACATAATGCAACATTGTTCATATAATTCACATAATGCAAAATAAAATAAATATTCATATATAAAATTCATATTTTTTACTTGCTCTCTCTCTCTCTCTCTCTCTCTCTCTATATATATATATATATAATGCAAAATAAAATACGCTTAAACTTCATCCCATATTCAGTTTGGAACAAACCACATGCAAAAACCAAAAACCCGAAGTAGAGTGGCAGACTGCAAGAAATAGATGGAGCGAAACATGGCAAAGCCGAAACTCAAACATAAAACTTACATCACGGGGCTGGTGCAACGAAAGACCCTGATGACGATGTTGCGAAAGATTAAGTTTCATATTTACATGTTTTGCTTCCTATTACTTCTTGCATTTTGCCACTGTATTTCTGATTTTTTTAGTTTTTGCATATGCTTTGTTCTGAATTAAATATGGGAGAAAATTTAAGCATATTTTTAAATTTTAATTTGCATTATTACTACCACCTGCTGCTATCAGCACGCAATTTGGATTACGTTTTGAACCGCTTTGTATTTATTCATTTATATACGAAATGAAATTGGAAGAAGCTCGTTGTAATAACGTGGCATGGTAGATAAATGCATAAACCAGAAACTTGCAGACGTTCGATGAAATCGTTTCCTTTCTATTCATGGTTGTCAAACATTTTTATTTAATACAACACAAATCAAGAACGCGAAAAAGATATTTTTTGAAGCAGTAGTCAGCAGAAGTTGCTACAGCAAACCGGAAGAGAACGAAGAGAAGAGAGATGCTTTGGTGGATATTCTGGTGTATAGCAGGAGTTAATCCTGCTCCTTACCAGATCACTTAAGGAATCTCACGTGGAGCCTCGCTTTTGAAGGATCATATCTCTGAATCCCACAGAGGTGATATTAGAAGGTCTAGAAAATAGTGAGGTACGTTGCCTGGGTAGCATCACAGGCGGGTGAAAAAATGAGATGAACTGGTCTGAGCGTCCAATCGGGAGCTTCATAGTACAGTCAAATGGCCCACCAGCGGCCGAGTGGTAAAGTCGCTGAACACTGGTAGTTCGGTCCGAGGTTCGAATCCCGCGAACGGGCTGGCTGCATGGGCGTTTTCGTGGTTTTCCTCATGTGTAACGTGTATACGAGCCAGTTTCCCTTAGAAAGTCCTCCACGAAGGCATCCCTCCTCTTAGGCAGATAGCCCTCGAGGCTTTGCCATACTCACATGATTACAGAATAGCAGTAGAAAACAATAAAAAGTTATTTGCCGTATATGTTTGCAGTCTTGTAATATCTCAAATTGTAGTTTCCTACAATTTGTAGGAAATTCAAACATGATGTGAGCAAATACGGCAAAAATAAAATAATTATTAGTAGGCAAACCGTTCACAAATTTAAAGTATTTCTGGGATGTCGGTAAGCATTATTGTGATATCCAATCCGGTGCATGGAGTAGTCACGTGGGGATTCATTCATTCATTCATACACATATTGCCGGGATGCTGCTAAAACTATGTGGCGTGTCCGGCTCGTTGATAGATATGCCTTAGGGGCGCATGGCGGTGGAAAACCGGACGAAGTAAAGGGAGGTCGGAGGCAAGAGAAAAGGGGCGACCATGCGTCACACGAAGAGAAGATATGACCAGGAGAAGTGGAAATCGCGCAAAATCAGATAGGTATATGTTCATGACAGGTACATATGAAATAAATACAGGAAACAAGACAAATTATAAACTAAATATACTATATACACAATACATACAATTCAAGATACAAAACACATACAAGTAAATGGAAGTAATATACATATGTACAAAATGCGTGCACTTAAATTAAAAGGTAAGTGGGGAAATTTGCATCTCTGGCAAGATGTGCAGCATACGGTCATAATTTGTAGTCCATCTGTAATGGAATGTAATCGAAAATTTAAAAATGTGTTAAGTATGGGTAGTTAATCGCCCTGTCGAAGAACGGTGTTGAGACGGTGAAGATATTCTTCCACACGTTCTATTTTTAAATCTCTGTGCATTATATCATCGGAAACAAATTAGTCGGCATTTGTCATTAATCTTAAGGCTTTGTTCTGTAATACTTGCAACTTGTGCATGTCCTTCTGTGTGGCTGCCGCCCAGCCTGGCAAAGCATAAGAAAAATAGGCCGAATGTTAGATGCCTTTTCTTTGACAGATTCAACCGAGAATTTTTACCAATGTGAGGCGAAGTGTTGGTGAGGGCAGACGTAGTTTTACTACGCACTTTTACAATGTGACCATTCCATGTAAGTTTGTTATTGACTCGCAGAATGACTCTCAGATATGTGGCCTTCAGCACTGTCGCTACGTCAACGTTGAAAAATTTTAAAGTGACATTAAGTGGGTTCTGGTAGTTTTTCTACGTATGATGATCAGTTGGGATTTTTGCGCATTTATGGGAATCCTCCACTTTGTGCACCAGTGCTCTACTGTAGGAATGATACTTTGGAGCTTATAGATGGCGCATGTGAGAATAGCTTTTGCTATGGCACTTCTACGATGTATACCATCACGTGACAGACGGAAGGTTGGGCAGCAAAGAACTTTTATATACCAAGACGTGCTTACGTTTCGGATTACATTGCAAGAATGTTTACGTTAAGCGAATTAAATTTCAGATGCATAATATACACTCTTAAACAAAAAAAACAAAAAAATTAAGACGCACCAAGAAGGAGTTATCCGAATGGGAAGAAAATTGGTAGAAGTGGTGTACATGTACAGAAAAACAAATGATTATAGTTTGAGAAAAATTAGGTGATTTATTGAAGTGATAGAGCTTCACAAAGTGAAAAACTCAGTAACGCGTTTGTCAACCTCTGGCCCTTATGCAAGCAGTTATTCGTCTTTATATCGATTGATAGAAGTTGCGAATGTTCTCCTGAGGGATATCGTGCCAAATTCTGTCCAACTGGCGCGTTGGATCGTCAACATCCCGAACTTGGAGGGCCCTGCCCATAATGCTCCAAACGTGCTCAATAAGAGAGAGATTCGGCGACCTTGCTGGCCAAGATAATGTTCGGCAAGCACTAAGGCAAGCAGCAGAAACATGTGCAATGTGGGGGCGGGCATTATCTTGCTGAAATGTAAGCCCAGGGGGGCGTGACATGAAGGGCAACACAACGGAACTTAGAACTTCGTCGACGTACCGCTGTGCTGTTAGGTTGCGACAGATGACAACCAAAGGGGTCCTACTATGAAATGAATTGGCACTTCAGACCATCTCTCCTGGTTGTCGGCCTGTCTGCCGGAAGACAGTCAGGTTGGTATCTCACCGCTGTCCGGGGCGTCTCCAGACTCCCCTTCGCTGGTCATCGGGGCTCAGTTCAAAGCGGGATTCATCACTGAAGACTATTCTACTCCAGTCAGTGACATTCCAGTGCAAATGAGCCCGACACCTCTGCAAACGGGCTTCGCGTTGTACAGTCGCGTCGTCAATGGTAGTCGGCGCAATAGGCGCTGTGACCTCAGCCCCCTTTCTGTGAACCGTCTATGAATGGTCCCTGCTGTCATTGAAGCACTAGCTGCACGTACAATCGATAATGATGCATCTGGGGCTGTGAGTGCCGCTCTGACGATTGCTCGGTCTTCCCGTTCTGTCGTTTCTCTAGGCCTACCGTTTCCTTCTTGATGCTGTGTGCGGCCATGGTTCACTCATTGCTGCCAACATCGTCTACTAGTGGCATCGCTCCTGCTCAAATGTCGAGCTATTCGCCGATAACACCAACCGGCTTCTTTGAGCCCACTACACGACCTCTCTCAAATTCTGACATCTGCGCATATCGTTCGCTCAACTGTATGCGTGGCATAGTTACTGTCTACTAGAGTACATGGAATGAAATTCGTGAAGAATTTATGACCTAGAATCGTAATTTCTGCTCTTAAATATCTTGCCAGTTGCGCAGATCAGATGCGCTGTAGTGACTACCGTTCATTCATTGGCAGCCAAAATGTAAAATTTTGCATTTTCCGTCGAAACCTGTATGCATATCAATTTGTGTCCAATTTGCTTTATATCTTCTCGGTGCGTCGTGGTGCATCGTCCCTCCCCCTAAGGGTGTATTAATGTTCGGGTGCTGTCTTAAGTTTTCATCGTATTTCAGTAATAATTGCGCAATTCAGATCAGATCACGGGTCACTTTTCAGAATTACAGGAAGTAAAGATTATATTAGAACAGTTATTGCTTTGGTACTTTTAGAATTTAGAAGAGGGGAGCATGATCAAAATTTTGCTACTGATAATTTATTATTAGAAAGGTAGATATTTTATATTTTACGCACATTTATCTATATTATATATAAACAGAAAGTGGAAATTTACACTTAATGACTGATAAGCAAGAAGGAATGCAAGGATAACATTCTTTACACGTAAAGTAGATGTTTGGGGTATTCAAATGAAACGGTAATACATGAAATACTTATTTAAATGTTGTGATATCTTAAATCCATAAATACTCATAGTTGTAGCAAAAAGTATAATTTAGAATAGGCAATAAAACATTAAAGTAAGTAATAAATCTAAAATCTAAAAATATAAGCAAAAAATGGAGACATTATATCCAATAAAACATTGTTTGTTCAAGTAATAAATCTAAAATAATAATATAAGGGAAAAATGGAGACATTAAGCGTAAAACATATACAGTAATGCATGAAATAATTGAAAATGGATACGTTAAGCGTAAAACATATACAGTAATGCATGAAATAATTGAAAAATGGAGACGTTAAGCGTAAAACATATACAGTAATGCATGACATAATTTTTATGTTCAGTGCAAGGCTAGCACTATATGTACACACAAAAGTGTAAAAGTGTAAAATTATTGAAAAACATTATTTACACTCACTTGTATGGTCACTAAACCGGATAAGTAAAAAATCCCAAGAACAGGGTTTTTTTAATGTTCATACCTAGTGATAAAACCTGGTAGCACGAAACTGAGCAATCTGCTTTCGAAAAAGCTATCTACACAAGATTTAAGAGTAGTTAGTAAACACCCACGCGTAGGTTTAAAGATATAAGAAATGAAACTGCAAAGAAGTTTAAGATTTCTCTATACATATCTAATAGAGAAAATAGATATATTTTTTGTCATATTATATCAATTAATAATGGCTACTATAAAATGCTTCTGATCATCATAAAGAAATATATGAATATATTAAATTAAAAGATTTAACACTTGCTTTGCAAAGTGATTTGTTCATTGTTGTTCAAGAATTTAACGAATTGTAAATTTTCTTATGAAAATTGAAAGCATTTTTTTTTTTTTTTAAATTTATCATAGCCTACTTGCAAAAAATAAACATGGAACAAATAAAGAATATAATTAAGAACGCTCTGTTCTTCCATTTTTACACTTTTTTCCTTTTTTCTTCTAGTTTTCTTTGCCTTTGCTCTTAGCAAGACCCATTTTGTTTCGTAATTTTATTTCTTTTTAACAAAGTTTTTATTCTTTGATTTAATAGGGCTTACCCTTAAAATAATGTAATTTTTAACTAATAGCTTTTTATCTATTTATTTTAATTGTACATTTGCCAACACAGGCTACCTTGTATTAGTTTTTCTTTCATCCGCTTCAAGTTTTAAAACATTTTTTAATAAAAAAAAATTGTGTTCTCTTTTGTTGTTTAAGTTCTATTTTAATTTAAATTGCAAGCACGTCGGAAAGAGGCGAAATTATTGAGCCATTACTTTAATAATATTTTTTTTAATTAAATATTTTTATTAATGAATTACTGCTTTAAGTCTCAATTGTTTCGTTTGACGAAAAGTGCTTATGGGTATTAGCCAAATTGGAGTTTTCTCATGCTTTTTCCTTCATAAGTCTGTGTAAGTCTTGAAACCTCGAATTGAGCTAATTAACCATTTTTTTTTTCATTCTGTGGATATTATTTCTTTATCTTTAAAATGTTTTTGATTGTTTGCGAACAAAATTGATGTTTTTTAGCTTTAGAAAATTTTTTGTAGTCTTTTCTTTTTTCCAATATTTTTTTGTATATTATATTGTTTGGTAGTTATTACAGGAGGTTTCCTCGCGTAAACTTTAACTACTTTAGTATTGCGTTATTGTTTTTACTTGATCTTACTGGTGTACTACTGAACTGCAGTATCATATTTGCTTTAAAGAAATAGCATAAAATTTTTATTTTCCTTCTGTTTATTTTCTTTCTTTTATTTCCTCTTCTGTGACATAAATTAGATCATATTACTAAAAATAATAATTACGCATGAAAAAATTATTATGTGGAATCCTTCAAAGTTTATATTGTTTGTATGCAAAGGCTAAAAGCAACAATTATACTGAACTAATAATAGGCCTTTGTTTCTGAACCAGTACTACCTCAACATACTGTGTACTTTACATTCAGTTGTTCATAACATAACTATAACAGTCATCCACCATAACTTGAAATTACCTTTTTCGTACTCATTTTATTTTGTAGTTATATTACATATATTAAATTTCATTACAATTTTTCAATTTTTATTTATTGATATTTTTAATATTCAGTACGATACGATAATGCTGAAAATTAAACTATTTATATTTTCTGCACTATTACTCAAAACGTATTTCTTGATCGTTTGTATGCTAACATTCAAAATTATTTAATTTTCATTCTATATTTACTTAATTCTTATAATACTAATTACAGAATTTTTAACACTAATTTAAACATTTAAAAAATAATTCAAAAATATGATGATTAATCGCATTACAATTTAATAATCTTTCCTGAAAAAAATTTTTAAATTCCTTATTCAAAAATAGTTATTTAAATATATATTTCTAATACCATAAAATTTTCATTTTCATAAAAGCGCTGTGTATTTTACATTCAGTATGTATGATGAAAATTGTAAATCTGCTATTCAAATACAATACAAAATATTCTTAACTGCTCTACTAGATGAATAAATTACTTCAAAGTTATGAAACACGTTTAGCATATACGAATCCCGAGGTAACAACATGGAATGTATTCAGATTTTGTAACTGCAAAATCATTTAAAGAAAATCTTATTATTTATTTTTAAACAAAAATTAATACGCTTCTCCGAAATTGCTAAATTAAAGCTATACAGTTTTAACCCCTTCGCGCCGACTGTCACGTATACGTGCCAGCAACGAACACACTTATCTACCGGCTGACACGCAGGCGTGCCAGAGCATTGCTACGTTTTCTACGGATTGTCACTTATTTGTGCCAGTACCTTGGAACGTTTTTCAAACTATAATTTCTGCTACAAGATGGCACTGTATGTCCATATGGTTTCAGATACATGTACATTAGACCTTCTACTCGAAATGAGAGAAGCATGACTCACATACACGTGTTTTTGATTATATAAACAAACGGGGAACTAAATGTTTCCGAATGGCGTGATTTATGACGTCTCTTTAAATCGCACTTTATTCGCACGTGGTAGTTGTTTATTGTAAGTAGAAGTTTTATATGCGCTAAAGCGTTGAGTATTTCCGTTTACAGTTCAGTTTTTAGAAAATAATTAGATCTTGTTAGACGTGAATTCTTTCTGTTTTTACCGTTTCAATGTCGAAGCGTCGAAAATGTTTAACAGAGCATGAAATAGCAGAAATGATGCAAAATATTTCAGATATTGATTCTGAAATTCTGGTATTCTCATATTGATTCTGAAAGATTAACTGAAAGACATTTTCCAAAACTTTGTTCAGAAGAGACTGATAAGAAAATGAGACGACGATGCTTCGTTTGTTCACATTCCCGGAAAAATCCTCCAAAACGGCAAATGAATTATTACGAGTTCAAGGAATGTAACGTAGGACTGTGTGTAGATCCCTGTTTTCAAATTTTTCATACGAAAAGAGAATTTTAAGTAATATATTTAGTTTTCAGATGTATAATGTTAAAAGTCATAAAATGGTGAGTAATTAAAATAAAATGTGTAAAATATGCATTTAAATAAGAAATAAGGTAATTAAAGTATATATACAAAAATATTTATAAAGCATAAGCCGGTTAAATACTCTATACAGCATTATTAAACAATGCGTTGATACTTCGGAAATTTCATGGATTTAGGCTTAGTAGCAAAAAAGCCCCCGGCCCTGGAGAGACGCTCGCGGAAGACACTGCCGGCCTCCGCGATAAGCGCGCGTTTTCGCTACCCGGCTCGAAGGGGCTTTAATTTAAATCGAAGGCATCGCGCTTAGCTTAAAACTCAAAGCAATCAGTTTCGCATTAAAGAAGCGCAGTTTATTCCATCGATGGTATCTCTGTTAGTTTATGTCTAATACTGAAGTAGATAAAAAAAACATTTTGCCTGTTCCTTGAAATAATTTTATTAGTATAAACATTCGGGTCGAATTTTTAAGCACTCGTATACCGCAGTAAAACGATAGTAAAATATTTGTTTTCTCTTTCTAGATATTGCCACTGAGCTTCTTATGTAAGAGAGGATTGAATAAATTGTCAAAATATTATGCAAGGACAAAATAAATGTTTATGACAGAGAAAAAATAAACGAAATAGTTTGAGTGATGTAACAGACCTATTTAAGT
Source organism: Stegodyphus dumicola (assembly GCF_044657685.1). NCBI lineage: Eukaryota > Metazoa > Arthropoda > Arachnida > Araneae > Eresidae > Stegodyphus > Stegodyphus dumicola. Next base: position 151,326,545 of record NC_140778.1, read on the forward strand.
GTAATTGAACTATTTTATTCACGCTATGAACTCATGAACTGAAACCGAACTATTTTATTTAAACGCCATCTCGTGGCGATATGAAAAAACGTCTGTCGAACTCCAGCCGCCATGATGTTAGTTTACTATGTCTCTGTTATTCAACTGTTTGATGTTCCATTTGGTATATGTTTCATTTTTACGTATATTTCTTTTGTTTGTAACCGTTCCTGTGTGCTCTGTTAATAAATCCTTTTAAAGCTAGCCGGCATTAGTGTCTATTGAGGAACGGCTACATCACAAGCGTAGAATTTATTGACTAATCACATTACTTCGAAAATCCATACATCCATTTTGAAGATAGATTTCTTGTTGAAAAGGGCGCATTAATTAGTCTTGACAATGTGAAATTTTTCTATTGAGGTTTTGAAAGACAGGAAGCCGTACTCATTGTAACAAAAACGACTCAGCAGTATTGATGGCAATATCGACTGATTGTAATAAAGCGAACTTAGCAATATTGGTGACGTAGAATGTTGATCCATATTGAAAAGCAAAACTTGGCAACCGAGATTAATTGACTATTCATCTTTATTTCAATTGACATTTGTGGCCACAATTCACTTGACACTCTAAGCGTGCCTATTCAAGAACATACCTTTTGTGATACTGTTGCGATAAGAAAGGAGCAGCGAGACCGAGATCAGAGGTAGAATCAAAACGTGCGCAGTTATTCAATATGGCAGCGTAATAAGAGAAAGTTTTGGTTTAAGTTTCGAATTTGCTACTTCATCAGCGTCATAGAAGTCATATGATATGGAGTGATCTAGAAATGAAGCAGCACAGCAAAAGGTTTTATTATTTTTAGAACAGAGAGGCAGAATTAAGGGCCTATTGCTGTGATTTACATATTTTTTATCTTACCTCTATATATTATAATTAAAACCATTTCAGAATCTTAATTTGTAAGAGAGAATTTCACTCCTTTGAAAATTGACACTCTCCCCCAAGACATTAAAAAACGCATCTATCAGTTTTAAAGTATGAAAATTTGCTACCTTTAGCTTCGTCTTGTTTTACCTGACAGGCAAGAAGGAAAATGCTGTTTGTCACCATTGGAAATGCGGATTTGTGTATATGTTGCCGATATGAAAAAAGATGCTTATTAAAGTGTTTGCCGTTGTTATCATTTAAAAGCTGTTTCAAGTTCTAATGACGTTGATAGAGAGTTTGCATTTGCAGAAATGGCATTTTAGCAACCGAACAGAACTTTGCTATTAGAATTTAAATTTATAAAAATATTAATAAAATTTTTAATGCGTATTTGTGTACTTACTTCATTACATATTCATTTGTCAGATAACAGAAAAAGGGAAGAACGTAATCATTATTAAATGTTGATATTTAAAATCATTACATGCTAAGATCTCTTTGCAGTATCTAATTTTTATGTAACGTATTTCAGTTATATGACACATATATAACACTTTTGTTACAAAATAATATTGTTATGTTACAGTGGTAAGAGGCAATAGTTAATTCTACCCATACCCTTCCATTAATATTAAATTCTTTGATGACTATGTTCCCTGGTCAAACTCTTACAAGTACCTAGGAGTTGTACTTGATTCAAAATTAACCTGGCGCCTTCACATTGAAAATGTTCTCAACAAAGCAAAAGGTGCCAGAGCCCAACTTTACCCATTTTTAGCTCGAAAGAGCAATCTGTCAATTAAAAACAAAATCCTTCTCTATACATCCATTATAAGACCTGTCTTTATGTATGCATGTACAATCTGGGGTACTGCTGCAAAAACTCATGTGAAAAAACTTCAATCTTTTCAAAGTAAAACCTTACGTATGGCCCTAAACGCAGCTTGGTACGTCCGTACAGATGTGATTCATTCGGACCTTAACATTAAACCTGTGGATTACCTTATCAAAAAACATAGTCAAAATTTATTCCTTAAAATTGAACAGATTGATAATCGAGCACTTCAACAGATCCCAGCATACGATCCTGCTATTCGCAGCTCACAGAAGAGACCGAGAGCCGTGATTGGCCGAGAGTTCGGCATCTACCCACCATCTAAAAGGGCTAGACGCCCTCTCTACCACAGACACGTACTTACCTCGTTCCCCTGAGCTCATAGAGACAGGAACGTTTTTTCTCCCTCCTTGAACTTCTTGTTATGATAGTAAGTATGTTTTGTCTCTCTCTCGTATACGACATCCAGTAAGGGCAGTGACATCATCTCTCTCTATCATAAATTTTGCTTATCTAATCACCGGCATGACTTCGAAAATGGAAACCGAAATTAGGATAACGGATCAGGAACTCGAAAAACTCGATATCTTTAACAAACAACAAAGGCTTATCAAAGAAATTGCCTTTTTAAAGGCAAACAATGATTCAAAAGATTTATCTGAAAGCAACTTATTGAAACTTCAAAAACTTGAAAACGATTTAAACAATTTACCACAAATCGATAATAGAGACTTACTCATCAAAATTCTATACAATTCTTTATCCCCGGACGAATTTCATAAAATTACCAACACCAAAGAGCACTCAATTAACACAAATGACGCGTGGCTCACACAAGCACCCAGGAAAAGACATAGACGTCACTCAAATGAATCTATTGAGGAACTACCTCCTACACAATTATCAAATCAGTTCAGCACCCTCAAAATTGATCAAAACCTTGATGACGGCAATAAAATGGAAGAAGAACAAAACTCCAATACCCAATTCATTAAACCCGCCAAAATAGCCAATAAAATACCCCCAATTATTATTACCGATGCCACAATATCCTGGAAAGATCTTAGGAAGGATCTAAAAGAAAGATTAAGCATTGAAAAAATAGAAGCGAAAAAAGAAGATGGAAACCTTGTAATTAAACTATTTTCGGCAGAAGATTACAAAAAAGTACAAAATAAATGTGACAAAGAAAAAATCCCATATCATACCTTCTTATTACATTCGGATAAAGCACTCAAAGGTGTTTTAAAAGGTCTAGACACAACTTATACGGAAGACGAAGTTAAGGAAGCATTAATTGAGGACTACAAATTACCCATAAACAAAGTTAAACAGATGACCAGAATGCGCGACGGCATAGCTACGCAACTACCTATGTTTTACATTGAAGCCGCTAACACTCCAGAAGGTAAACGGATGTTCAGTGTCAAACTTCTCCTTGACATGAAAATCAGAATAGTGGCGTACAAAGGAAAAACAGGCCCTACACAATGTTTTCAATGCCAAAGATACGGCCACACTCAAAAAGCGTGCCACAATACCCCTAGATGCGTTAGATGCCTAGAAGAGCATCAATCATTTGAATGTCCGCAAAAAGGGAAAAAGATTTCTCCTATCTGTGTTCTCTGCAAAGGCTCTCATGCAGCCTGTGACTTAAAATGCCCAGAACACCCAAATAATAAGCACACCGCAAGAGGCAATAAAGAGCACTCAAATATAATTCCCAGCGCAATGAGCAAAATTCAAAATACCCCTACCATTTCGAGCCAATCAACAACCAGGAAACCACCTACTGAGAACCAATCCTATGCAAGCGTCACAGCAAATATCAAGGAAAAGGAAACAAATACGAAACCCCAGAAAAACCAAGAAATTAATACCAATAAAGACGAGTCATTCGAAGACTTTCAAGCTTTTATTCAGGAACTCTACCAAATTTATATAAAATTCAGAAATGTAAAAGAAAACCAATCTAAGTTAAAACTGGCCATGGAGGCCATACGGGTATTCGAAAATCATAATTATGAATAACATCAACATTAATATTAACCACAATAATCAGCATATCAACTACGCAAAATTCACCGCATTCAACAGTAACGGGATTAAAAGACAACTTACAGAAGTGAAAGATTATTTACAGAAAAATAGCATTGACATATTAATGATCTCAGAAACTCATCTACAACCGGCAATCAATTTCAAAATCCCAAATTATGATATATTTCGTACCGACCGGATCCACAACAGAGGCGGAGGAACCCTCATAGCCACAAAACGTTATCTTAATTGCTACCCTTTCAATCTACCCTCACTCTCTAGCATGGAAGCTACAGCCTGTATATTAAATAGTAAAAATACTGAAATTCTTCTTATTTCTGCTTATAAACCACCAAATAACCTCATCAGTACCAATGACTTAGACATCATCTTCAATCTAGGATACCCTACAATAATAGCAGGAGACCTCAACTGTAAGCACCAAAACTGGCACTCCAAGTCCAACAATAATAATGGCATCATCTTAAATAATTATATCCTCAATAGTAACGCTGAAATTTACGCCCCTGAAGACCCCACGTACATCCCTACAACTCTTTACGGTCAACCCGATGTCCTTGACGTCGTCATTACCAATAACATACAACAGACGCCTAATATCCAAGTTGCTAACTGCCTCTCATCAGACCACCTACCCATGGAATTCACACTATATGGACTTAGGCATGGCCTTCCACCCCTAAGAACCAAAATAAACTGGAACAACTTCACTTACCTCCTCAACCAGCACATCCAAGCCACTACCAGCCTAGGTTCAGGCCCAGAAATTGAAGCAGCAATAGACTACCTTAATAATCATATAAATCAGGCCATTAATCACTCCAAATCTGCTAGCAACGATACCCCTGCCACTTTACCTCCTTATATTCTTCAAAAAATCACCGAGAAAAATAATCTAAGAAAAGTTGCTCAAAGAACTCAAGATCACAGAGATAAAAGAAAATTCAACAAAGCCCAAAAAGAACTCAGGAAATTAATGAAAGACCACAACGACAAAGCTTGGAACGATTTTGTATCCAGCTTAAGCAACACCGATCACTCTGTCTGGAAAATTGCAAAGGTTTTAAAAAACAGGAATTACACAATAGGCCCAATCAAAAGAAACAATACCACTATCTCGAAAACCGAAGAACTTGCAGAAATTTTTGCCAGCGACTTTCAATCCCAATTCTCCAACAGCTCATACCCTTGCAGTAACGATATAAATGTAATTAATCATGTGAACCATTTCATCTCAGAAAACAGCAATAACCCAAACCTCCCTACCAACCCAAATGAAATAAGAAATATCATAAAAAATCTCAATGTCAAAAAAGCAGCAGGTCATGATCAAATCAGCAATAAAGCCATTAAAAACCTACCCAAAAAAGCAATCATCCTTCTATGTAATATATACAATGCTTGTCTAAGAAATAACTATTTCCCAAACTGCTGGAAGCACGCCATCATTTTCATCCTAAAGAAACCTGGAAAAGACCCATCTAATACAGCAAATTATAGACCTATTTCTCTTCTCCCTTCCATAGGGAAAATCTTTGAACGAATTATCATCAAAAGAATTAAAGACCATCTAAATCAAAATAATATCATGAAAAATCATCAATTCGGCTTCCGTTCAGGATATTCAACTGTACACCAAATAACCAGGCTAGTGGAGTATATCGGCGAAAGTTTCATTAAAAAGGAAACAGTAGCCGGTATATTCCTTGACATTGAGAAGGCTTTTGATAAAGTCTGGCTGGACGGACTCCTTATCAAATTAATCAATTATCAATTTCCACCCAGCCTTATTGTGCTCATCTCAAATTTTCTAAAAAACAGATCTTATCAAGTCAAGGTAAAAAATTCATTATCAACCAAGCATTACCCCACTGCGGGACTGGCTCAAGGTTCTGTAATTTCTCCCACCCTCTTTAATATCTATATCAATGATATACCTACTGATCCAAATGTTCAAATCTACAGCTACGCAGATGACACGGCTATTCTCAGCAAATCCATAAACCCCAAAAAAGCAAATAAAAATCTACAAAAGCATCTGAACATAGTCTCACAATATTTCAAAGCCTGGAAAATTAAAATAAATGAAAGCAAATCCACCCTCATCTATTTCAGGAAAAATAATCTACGACGACAACTTGAAAATATCAGTATCAATAATCAAACCATCCCTCAAGCTAACGAAGTAAAATACTTAGGAGTATTCCTCGATAACAAGCTCACTTTCCGGAAACACATGCTCTACACAAGAAATCAAGCCTTTAAAGCATTTAACGCAATCATTGCACTCACAGGCAGAAACTCTCATCTCAGCCTCAAAACTAAAAGATTAATCTACATTCAAGCCATCCGACCCATTTTATTATATGCATCTCCCGCTTGGGCAGCCACAGCCAAATCTAATAGAGAACTACTTCAAACTCTCCAAAATAAAATGCTCCGTATAATATCTAATGCACCATGGTACATCAGAAACAACACTATCCACAGAGATCTCAAAATTTTGCCACTGAACAGTGAAATCATCAAAAACAGCCACAACTTCTTCTTAAATTGCAGCAAACATCCAGACTCCACAATAACCGACCTTCTAAATTACGACGCTACTCTGATTCAGCGACATAACAGACCGCGTACCATCTTTCATAACGAAAGATGGTAAATGTACATATGTGTATATATTTTATTTTATTTTCTTCATATTTAATCAAGTTACTTTATATTTCATGCGATTACACAGAAGGACTAAAAATTAAGGACTGGCAAATCGCAAATGTGTATATGTGTTCACGTGATCTTTTCAACGAATCAGAGTAGCGCTCGCTTTAAAAATATCCAGATCATCACCCATACCTTTTCAGTCAGCACTAAAGCCTCACGAAGGAAGGACGTGCGGAACGCAGCCCAAATCTAATGCCTATAATCATCAATTGCTTATCAACTTAAAATGCCATCTGCATACGCCATATCTTCCCGATAAGAAAATGCCATAACTTCCACGGAATCATCATATATATTGTTTTTTCCACGATTCTAAATGCCACATTCTTACCTTCTCAGCACTAAGGAGGTGCTTTGCTCCGATTGAAACGTTTGTTTCAGGAGGATATTTACAGCTAGGCTCCCTAATAAGGGTATTTTGGCCTGGTAAAAGTCCTTCTCAGGACTGCATACCAGTTTTCAGGCTAAGGATACAGATACAGATACAGATCTACCACAGACACATTCAGCCGCTGAGCCCCTAGGGACTAGGTTGAATTTTTCCGCTCTCTTTGCTTCTTGAAATTTTCGTAAGTATGTATCTTATTGCTCTCGCATACGACAGCCAGCTCGAATAGGCAGTGACTACTACTTTCGCTTGATCAAAATTTATCTTCAATCACCGACCGGAACCTCAATACCGACCATGAATAAGAAAACGGACAAAGATGATGAAAAAATTAGGGCTAGCCAAATGATTACTAAAAGTTTAGAATTAGAACGTGAAATCAAATTATTAACCTATGCCAACAATGAAAAACCATCAGATGAAAACATAAAGAAACTAAATGATTTAAACACAGAATTAGCAAAATTATTTTCTGAATTGCCCAAACACGAAACTTCATTATATGAAGCCATCAGTAGGATTTGTCAAACCAATAATGATACCTGGACCGCTCCCAGAAAAAGAGCACGAAATCTTTCTAACGACAACACCCCTCCAACACAACTTTCAAATCAATTCGACGCGCTCACAATAGATCAAAACTTAGATAACCAAGATATGGAAGATAACGATACTAATAATGATTCAAACAATACATTACCCTTCAAACAACCACAACAAACGGCCAACAAAATACCACCCCTTGTCATAACCCAGGACATCAATTGGAAAGAAATCAGAAAAGATTTTATAGAAACCCTCAAATTTGGAAAATTCGAAGCCAAACTCGAAGGTGAAAACTTCGTTATAAAAGTTACCAGCATAGAAGATTACAAAGCAGCACAAAATTACCTTGAAACCAAGCATATACCGTACCACACCTATCTTCTACATTCGGATAAAGCATTGAAAGGAGTACTAAAAGGATTTTCTACCAATTACACAATAGAAGAGATTAAAGAAGAAATTAAGAAATTACAAATCCCTATCATTAAAGTTATACGCATGGTGCGCATGCGCGACGGAATCCCCACAGAGCTTCCAATGTATTACATCGAAACTCCTAACAATCCCTCAGGCAAACGTATGTTCGATATCAAATACCTCATGGATATGAAGGTCAGAATTGTTCCTTATAAAGGTAGGCCCGGACCGACACAATGCTTCCAGTGTCAACGGTACGGGCATACCCAAAAAGCATGCCACAACCCGCCAAGATGCGTCAGATGTTTAGAACAACATCAATCTTTTGAATGCCCGCATAAGGGAAAAAACTTCACGCCTCAATGCGTACTATGCCAAGGCTCACATGCATCTTGCGACAAAAAATGCCCGGAGCACCCTCTTAACAAAATAGATCCTAAACTAAAAAATATCAAAGAATCAACCATAATTCCAAGTGCTATGACTGAAATCAAAACCACCAGTACTAGCAACCAATCAAAAATTAGAGAGCCAATATACAACAGCCAATCATACGCCGCAATACTCTCTGGGTCAAAAAACCCGACAAGCCCTCCTTCAGAAACTCCTATTAAAAATATCAACAATAATGAAGAAAAATCTTTCGAAGAGTTCAGTGTTTTCATTAAATCTCTACACACCCTTTATTTAGAATACAGGAATTCCAGCAACTCAAACTCTAAATTGGATATCGCCTTAAAGGCGCTACAGGTCTTCGAAAAACACAATGTTTAATTCTCAAAATAGCACATCACCAATATATCGACATATCAACTATGCTAAATTTGTTTCTTTCAACTGCAATGGATTAAAAAGGCAACTCTTAGAAATCAAAAACTACCTCATCCTCCACAGCATTGATATTCTTCTTCTAAACGAAACTCACCTTAAAGCAACAGACAATATCAAACTCCCCAACTACGATGTATTCCGATCTGATCGACTGCATAACAGAGGCGGAGGCACTCTTATTGCAACAAAAAAATATTTAAATTGTTACCCAGCCACTCTTCCTCCACTCCAAAGCATTGAAGCTTGCGGCTGCATTATAAAAAGCAACAACATTAATTATTTAATAGTCTCTATCTACAAACCACCTAACAACCTGCTTAATATCACGGATCTCAATAATATCTTCAACCTAGGCTATCCCACCATCATGTCAGGCGATTTCAACTGTAAACATCCAAACTGGAACAGTTCAACCACTAACGCAAACGGAATCATCCTCAATAATTACCTCCTTAATAGCCAAATCAATATCTATGCACCGAATGAACCTACTTATATTCCCACAAATCTACGTGGAAGACCAGATATCTTAGATATTATCATTACCTACCAAATACCACAAGCTCCTTTTGTATACGTAGCAAATGATCTTTCATCAGATCATTTACCTCTTCACTTTACCCTTTATGGGCTAAAGCATGGATTACCTCCTTTAAAAACCAAAATAAACTGGAGCAACTTTAAATATATAATGCAGAAAAATGTGAATGCGGCTCCCAACCTCAGCAACACCTCAGATATTAACGAAGCGATCAACCACCTCAACAATCAAATCCATAATGCTATTAATAATTCTAAAATGCACAAAAAAGAAGACACAATCACCCTTCCTCTCCATATCAGACAAAAAATCAGGGATAAAAACAGACTCAGGAAAATAGCGCAACGGACCCAACACCCTAACGATAGAAGGAACTTCAACAAATGCCATAAAGAACTTAAGAAAATCATCCGTGAATATACGGACCAAGCCTGGAAAAACTTTGTGCAAAGCCTTTCACACGACGACCACTCTGTCTGGCGCATCGCCAAGGCGCTCAAACATACCAACAATAGCATTGGACCTATCAAAATTAATAACTCTATCATCAATAAACCAGAAGAAATTGCTGAAATCTTTGCAGATAACTATGAAGATCAATTCTCCAACAACCTCTACCCTTGTCCAAACGATTGCAATATCTAAAATCATGTTAATAGTTTTATCCAAGAAAACTCTAGGAACTTCAACCCCCCTACCAGCCCCAGAGAAGTTCAATCCATCATTAAACATCTAAATATCAAGAAAGCCACTGGTTACGACCAAATTTCTAACAAAGCTTTGAAGAATCTTCCCTCCAAAACAATAGTTTTAATTACTAATATCTTCAACGCTTGCCTGAGGAATAATTACTTCCCTGATGCATGGAAACATGCCATCATCTTCGTACTCAAAAAACCCGGGAAAAACCTAGCTGAACCTTCAAGCTATAGACCAATCTCCCTGCTACCTACAATAGGAAAAATTTTTGAAAAAATCCTTGCTGAAAGAATCAAAACCTATGTTTTCTCCAACAATATTCTCAACAATAATCAATTCGGATTCAGACCAGGCTATTCAACTACTCATCAAGTCTCACGCATCGTGGAATATATCGGCGAAAGTTTCAATAAAAATGAAACCGTAGCTGGTATATTCCTCGACATCGAAAAAGCTTTTGACAAGGTTTGGATTGATGGATTGCTGATCAAACTCATCAACTACAACTTTAGACCCAGCCTTATAATTCTTCTTTCTAATTTCCTACGAAATCGTTCTTTTCAAGTTCGAATTAAAAATATCCTTTCTTCCACCAGAATTTCAAAAGCAGGTGTAGCTCAAGGTTCGGTCGTCTCGCCAATTCTCTTCAGCCTTTATATCAATGATATCCCTCCTTGCACCAAAACAATTATTGCAAGCTATGCAGACGACACTGCACTCCTCAGCAAGTCTATGAATCCTATTCACGCTAGAAATAATCTCCAAGACCGCATCAATACAATAGCACAATATTTTAGAGCATGGAAAATTAAAATTAATACCTCCAAATCTGCACTCATTTACTTCAGAAGAACAATAATTAAAAAAGACATCGGAAACATACAAATTGAAGGACAGAATATCCCAAGAACTAATATAATCAAGTACCTAGGAGTTTACATCGATTATCGACTAACTTTCCGCAACCATATCAACAATATTCGGAACAAAGCCTATCAGGCATTCATGGCCATATACGCATTAATTGGAAGGAATTCTACATTAAATCTAAATACAAAACGTATCATTTATTTACAAGCTATCCGCCCTATTCTTCTTTACGCAGCACCGGCCTGGGCAGCCACTTCTAGAAATAATCGTCAATCATTGCAAAGAATGCAAAACAAATTACTTAGAATCTTAATAGACGCACCATGGTATGTACGCAACTCGGCAATCCATAGAGACCTAAATATCAAGCCTTTAGACAGCGAAATTCTCAAACACAGCCATAACTTCTTCTCCCGCTGCAATAGTCATCCTAATGAAAATATCCAACAACTCAACAGCTATGATAACACTCTTATTCAAAAACACAAAAGACCGCGAAACATTTTTCACGATGGAAACTGGTAGATTTACATTTTGTATATATTTTATTTTATTTCAATTATTTAACTCGTATTTAATCAAGATTTACCTATTTACCAATGAACTATGAACTCTACTGTTGAGATTAATTACCGTTTCCAAAGTGCAAAATTGACCAATCGCAACGAATGCTACTACTCTTATAAAAGGATCCGACCGCCCATCACATCATTCAGCCACGAACTTCCAAGAGAGAAGCACGCACACCGCATCGCATCTTTATGCCATAAAATTCAAACTGCCATTATTGCTTTACAATCAAGTCTTCATTTATGCCATAGTCTCTAATTATGCCAATTCAAATAATATGCCAACTTTATGCCATTTCATCATTTGTTTTTCAACTTTATGCCTTTCACTTATGCCATTGCAAAAATTTTTTCCCACAACCGCCAAAGGATGGCGCCACTTATGCCATAATCTCAAGAAAACCATCTTTAGATGGATATGCTTTTATTTGGAGCCCTTATCAGGGTATGATAAATATGTATTGGTAAAGGCCGTTTTTAGGGCCGAATACCAATCAGCTAGGATCAGGATATGGATATGGATATGGATCTACCACAGTAAAACTCATGTGAAAAAACTTCAATCTTTTCAAAGTAAAACCTTACGTATGGCCCTAAACGCAGCTTGGTACGTCCGTACAGATGTGATTCATTCGGACCTTAACAATAAACCTGTTGATTACCTTATCAAAAAACATAGTCAAAATTTATTCCTCAAAATTGAACAGATTGATAACCGAGCACTTCAGCAGATGCCAGCCTACGATCCTACTATTCGCAGCTCACAGAAGAGACCAAGAGCCGTGATTGGCCGAGAGTTCGGCATCTACCCTCCATCTAAAAGGGCAAGACACGCCCTCTCAACATCAGTTCCAGCTCCCGCGCCATGAAGGAAGGAAGTCTCTTCAGCGAGCTGCCATATAATTGCTTATTACCATCTCTACCTGCAACCAAGATCTTCAAGCAAAGTTATCAATCTGTTCGCATAGAATCACATCTCCCGCAGATTTTTAAAATCTGCCTATGAATATTTTCAACGCGTTCATATTTATTATTTGCACAAGCCACATGCCAATGAGCCTATTAATCTTAAAATCTTTCCTCTCCGCTTTCTGCTTTAGTGTTGTATTGTGTATAAAAAATTTATAAAAACCAAAAAAAAGTATAATATATAAAATACAAAAAAATTATAAAACCTAAAAACTTTTAAAAAATATTATGATTCTTAAGTTTTTATTATCTCATCTCTATCCCTAAACTTTCTTGAGCCAGTGGCTCCCTCTAGTGTGCGTCAAGTAATTCACTTATGCAAAATTTTTTCTCATTTCTGCTCGCTTTTAGTAATTCTGATGAGGAGGTAAATGGTTTTGAACCATAGGAACTCCGTAATTTTCAAATCATTGGCATTGGCATTCTACCACAGTTCCAGTCTCCGCGCCATGAAGGAAGGAAGTCTGTTCAGCGAGCTGCCATATAATTGCTTTATCATCATCACTACCTGCAATCAAGATCTTCTAGCAAAGTTCACATCTCCCGCAGATTTTTAAAATCTGCCTATGAATATTTTCAACGCGTTCATATTTATTATTTGCACTATCCTACACAAGCCACATGCCAATGAGCCTATTAATCTTAAACTCTTTCCTCTCCGCTTTCTGCTTTAGTGTTGTATTGTGTATAAAAATTTATAAAAACCAAAAAAAGGTATAAAATACAAAAAAATATTAAAACCTAAAAACTTATAAAAAATATTATGATACTTAAGTTTTTATTTTCTCATCTCTATCCCTAAACTTTCTTGAGCCAGTGGCTCCCTCTAGTGTGCATCAAGTAATTCACTTATGCAAAATTTTTTCCCATTTCTGCTCGCTTTTAGTAATTCTGATGAGGAGGTAAATGGTTTTGAACCATAGGAACTCCGTAATTTTCAAATCATTGGCATTGGCAGTTAATTCTAGAATATAAGTCATGTATTTCACATACATAACGTAAATTGCATTTTTGTAATATTTGAGGCACATGGACACTTGTGTTTCAAATATTACAAAATTGTATCTCAGTAAAAAAATCTGTTGCAATTTGTAATGCAACAGAATATCATTGTGATTATACTGTACGCAATAATAATGCTGATGCAAGCAAGTTATACATGCAGAAGGTATGCTTAATTTTTAGACCTCGTACCAATGAATGCATAATAAAGTGAACAGTGGTACTTAAAAATTAAAATTCAGTTTTTTTTTTACGGCTGTGTGTGAAAAAGGGTTTTCATCACTGATTCATATTAAAGTACTAAAATCGACTTGATGCATATGCAATCTGAGATTTAAGCTCTTCGGTACACGGATGTAGCCGTGCAAGAATTGGTAGCCGTGCAAGAATTGGTAGCCTTATCCATGTCATTAATGTGAGCACCAGAAGTTTTTAATGTTTTTGTTGATAAAATAAAGATTAACGGAACTCTAATAGTCGTGCTTTATTAACAACAAATATAAATGTTCTTCTGTTATTTAAGTTACTTAACGTTAACATGGACTTTAATTAATTTTATTTAAAAATATAAGTTTATTGGTAGTAACATGCTAAGAAATTGCTTTCGTGAAAGGCAAGAGGAAGATGGTGTGCAGAACATTCTAATTTACAAAAGTGGTCGCCATTTGGAAAACTCTAAATTGCCTTTTTAAAAATTATTTTTATAGTTGTTCCTTAAAACAATTCTCCTTATTGTTAATACCAGTGTCAGCTTTAGTAACTGTGAAATAAAATATTGCATTAATAACATAATTTTCTGTTAATGCTGCAATTCATTTGCGTAACAAAGCGCGCCAGCTCGTCTTATTTGGAGTTTTGGTGCGTTTTGACTAGAATTAGTTTCCCTCAAAAGTTGAGAAGTAACGGAACCTGACTCTGGCTGAATTTAAGCCCTGATTGCAGCGAGATTTCTCATAACTTTAAACCCTCTTCTCATCAGAATTAAAGTGTTTTGGGAGAAAGGAAGCTAAACTCGTGCTTATTGAAAAATTACGTTTTTCAATGAGTTTATTCTCAAAATATTTATTTTAAAGCCAAAATTAATGGAAATTAAAAACTAAAAGCTAAAGGGTTAACTCTATATTGTAACAAATCTTTCTTTAGTCTGGTTGCATGGCCATCTCTGACAAAAATGCAAAACCTATATATTGATTTCATAGAGTTTACTGAACTTCATTTAAATGCTGTGGAATTGTTTGCTATACTTCTGAAAGTGACTATAGATTTTGGAATATCCAGGGAAGCATTTGGCGAAGTGAAGTTCGACTACCAAATGGATCCGTAAATATAAAGTGGAATTCAAGTCTCGTAAGTAACCTGAGCAATATTATTCGAGTGATAGTTTCGTTTCCCTGCATTCTGACACCACAAAACTCCTAAACAGCCTTATATGGGATTCCATTATCTCATCTACATAGCTGTGACTGGTTACGGAATCTTCATCGCAGATACGCAGCCTAGTGCGACCATTTCTGAAGATTAAATCCAAAACCATCAAAACAACTTCCGGGGAAACGGGATGTTCATTTACAGTAGTTTGTAAATTACGTGATCCTTGCTATCTTCACATCAAAGCACTTTCAGTAATCACAGTTCAAACTATATCTGAACTCGTCAGTAAACAGTATACAGTCCCATTCTGATAGACTTCGTGGGCCATACGATGACAACAATAGTTCACGGTCCCATTCTGATTGACTTCATGGGTCACACGATGGCAACAACAGTACTCGGTCCCATTCTGATTGATTTCATCGGCCATACGATGACAGCAACAGTACACGGTCCCATTCTGATTGACTTCATGGGCCATACGATGGCAGCAACAGTACACGGTCCCATTCTGATTGATTTCATCGGCCATACGATGACAGCAACAGTACACGATCCCATTCTGATTGACTTCGTGGGCCTTACGATGACAACAGCTTATACGAGTCTCTGAAGAAGATGAAGTGGGGCAGAAACCGTTAGTTTCCTTGCGTAAAGTCTTAACTTAGTGCAGCAGTAGAATGACGGATTCGAGTTCCTGTGGCAGCGTAGAGGTCTGAAATAATTCTTATCGTTGTCACTTCACAGATTCTATGCATTGACAATAACAGAAACAGCCTTCGGATGCAGTTGTTGCTGTTGGTTTATCTTGACCAGTCTTTTTACTAACTGATTTACCACTTAAAATGCAGTCAGTCGTTCTTGAGGGATATTTTGATTTTGAGTGTTCTCCATTTGCGCTTCCCCCCCTTCTCGAGTCTTTTGTACTTAAATAATGCGTTTGAGTCATAATTAATGAATGCATATTGCTCGCAGAAATTATATAACTAGACTAAAACAACGCTTGAATTCCAACACGTCTTTATTGCGCAATAGGTTGTCAATCGGCTAATTCGCAGTTTTTCATGCTGCAAGCTGTGCGCTGTTTGCTTTCAATTTGCAAATAATTACATCATTGGACAAACTTAGGAAACTTCACCAGATTATGCTAGTAATTTCAGATTATCCTTTAATTTTGTCGAGCATTGTAAAGTCTTCCTCCCTCCTCCTGAAAACGTGACTTCATGGTGTAATTACAGAGTACGTCAGGTAAGCAAAGGTGAAGTCCGAAGTTCCAGCGATGATACTGTACATTTTTCCAGCGATGATACTGTACATTTTCCAGCGTACATTTTTCCAGCGAAGTTCCAGCGATGATACTGTGCATTTTGATACTGTACATTTTTCACGTCTCCTGCTTCAAAGTAAATTGACTAATGATTTTTACAAGTGTTATCTGAACTAAAAAGTGGTGGAAGATAATTCATCACCACTAAAGTTTGGCGCTTGGGTTCAGGCGTCGCCAGTCGCTCTTTAAATGGGTGAGAAGGTAAGGTTTTTCTCCGTCTTTACTGCATGCTTTGGTGGTGTAATTGGAAAGCAAGTCCGGTTAGCAATCGAAGCCCTGGAGCTCGAGTCCCGGCGTCGGCGTTGTACATTTTTCAAGTCTCCTGCTCCAAAACAAAATGCCTAACGGTTTCTGCAACTATGGATACTGATAGTGCACTGAAATAGCTGAAGCGATCTTAAATTACTCCTACCATGCACTGATCCTTGCAACATCAAAAAACAGCCAGGAAGGAAACCGTTTCTCAACATCGTAAATTAGCTAATTTTCCTGCTTTGCGTAGTTTGAAAATGTCTCAGGATTTTGTGCAACATTTTTTATTATTGTCATTATTTTCTTTTTCCCAAATCTAACTTTTGTTGAAGAAAATGTCTCTTCTTCTTTAAAACTTGAATTGTCGATGACTGTATATTTTTCTTTTTTGGCCTTTTTTCTTATAAGGTATCTGCACGTTGGACCGGTATTCCAGAGGTCCGTGGTTCAATTCCCGGCGAAGACGGTGGCTAATTTTTCATCTCTCCGGCTTCTAAAGAATAACCTAATGTCTCTACAGTGGCGCCCGAACTAAAAGGGTGTTGGATGAGGTTTCTCCACACCCAGGATTTGGCGAGTGGGTCCCCTGAAAACCCCAGTCGCCCTTTAAAAAGGAGCGTATGTAAGGTATTTCTCCCACTTTCCTAGCGTGCCTTCGTGGTGTAGCGGTTCTGCACGCTGGACCGGTATTCCAGAGGTCCGTGGTTCGATTCCCGGCAAAGGCGTTTGCTATTTTTCATCTTGCCTGCTTCCAAAAATACCTAATGTCTCTATTCTTCATACATTTCTTTATAGCAACGAATTGCACTGGTTATCATTCCATGAATAAATTTTCAATATTGGGATCAATATTGTGACAATGTTTCAATCATTCCAATAATTTTTTATGTTCGTTTAGCTGTTAATTCTTGTGCAGCTGGTAATTCTTGTGTTTAGCTGTTAATTCTTGTCAACAACAGAGTCGTTGTCTACATCACCTTCCGTTCTTCGAAAACACGTTTTTCATCTTTATTAACAAGTGTTTCATTATCTAATTCTAGTTCATTAAGTGTTCGCTATGATGCACTTTAGCTACACTGATGAAATCTGACTCACTAAAACAAGTTACTATTCAGTTAACTGATTTAATTTCAAGAATTTAACTCTTCCTTCTACTGCATATATTTTTAAATATAGTTAGTTTTCTGGAACGTTTTGTATTTAGTGGTAAGATATAGTTATGTTAAATTGCTGCATTTTATGGTATCCTATTTATTCTATTATACTCTTTCTTAAAGGGGGGTGCTTTCTTCTTTCCAAAATAACGGAGAAAGTAGTGTTTCATAATAAACAGTAATGAAATATAGTGTTGACTAGCAAACAAAAACTGCGGAAAAAGGGAATTAAAGTTTTGAAATATTTGGAGTATATGGAAGAATTAAATTTTGGATATTAAGGATACCAATCCTTCCTTTCACCATGTACATATATACGGTATATTCTCCCTCCTTTCTTCATGCCTTCGTGGTGTAACGGTAGCACACTCGGCGGATATTCGAAAGGTCCAGGTTCGAGTCCCGGCAAAGGCATTGCTTATTTTTCATGCCTTCTGCTATATATATATATATAAAAATTGTGTCTCTACAGTGGCGCCCGAACTAAAAGATGGTGGATAATGATTCTTCACCACCAGGACTTGGCGACTCGGTCATCTAATCTCCAGTCGTTCTTTAAAAGCAATAGTATATAAGGTATTTTCTCACCCCTTTCTGCATGCCTTCGTGGCGTACCGTAGCACACTCAGCGAGTATTCGAGAGGTCCAGGTTCGAGTTTTGAATAGGGCATTGCTCATTTTTCACGTCTCCACCATCAAAACAACCTAATGACTCCACACATGAAAGAGCTGTAAAAGATCTTAAATCACCTTATTTTCATTTTCCCATCTTCGTTGCGTTATTATACATTATTAAAAACAAACATTTTTATTATTTATTAGAATAATACTTAAAACAAGATGAAATATTTCAGATGATCTATGAATGCACCTGTTACGTGTTCAATTTATAAAAAGTTAAACAAATTTGCTTTTATGCTATGAAATATTCTTGAGAGATAGATAAGAAATCGTATATAAATATATACAAATGAAAAACACATTTTCATGTAATTAAAGTGTTCCGTGACACTTTTAAGTGCATTTTTGTAGTACGTGCTTTATATACACTGGTGTGCAAAAATTAAGGACGAGACGGTTTTTTCAATATAACTTTGTACAAAAGCTTCCTAAATCAACACATTTAATACCGTAAGATCCCCAATACGTAAGGACATGAGTAATGTAAGCAACACTTACTAAAAGAGAAATCAGAATGATAAAAAGAAGCTTTATTGAAAAAATAGCATGGAGCGCAATGCGACTGAAGGCCGAAACATCCCTGTGATGGGTGTCCAGCAAGAAACATCCAGTCTTTAATAGAGGATATGGTCTCCCCTGACTGCTAGGCAGGTTTTACAGCGTCTGCCCATGCTGAGGATGAGGGTGTCAATGAGTTGTTGAGGCATTGCTGCCCATTCGTCTTGCAGCGCCAATCGAAGCTCCGGAATCGTTACTGGTGGTAAGGTACGAGCTTGCCAAGCGTCTGCCTAGAAAATCCCATACATGCTCGATGGGATTGAGATCCGGAGATCGTGCCGGCCAATCCATACGTTCAATATCCTCACTCTCTAAGAGCTGTTCGGCAGCTACTGTGCGATGACATGGTGCATTGTCGTCCATGAAAAGGAACTGCGGACCCATAGCGCCTCTAAAAAGACGCACATATGGAAGAAGAATCTCGTTACAATAACGGGTCCCGTTGACTGAACCTGCGTCGAAGATGTGAAGGTCTGTACGACTGCCAAGCATGATGCCTCCACAAACGAGAACACCGCCACCTTCATACCTGTCCCTTTTAATGATGTTCGAGGGATGATTGCGGCTTCCCCGCTCTCTCCAGATGAGTATGCGATGAGAATCGCTACTCGGACTGAATCTGCTCTCATCTGTAAAGAGTACTCGTCCCATTCATTGTCTCTCCAATTCCGGTGTTCCCGGCACCACAGAGAACGCCTTCTCCTATGGGCAGGCGTTAGAGGTACACACCGTACAGGGCGTCGTGCAAACAGACCACCACCGGGTAGTCTTCTGGCCACGGTAAAACGCGATATCGGTCGTCCAGTCGCCTGTGTTGTGTGTCTAGCGATTTCTCCCGCTGTCTGCCGCCTGTTTCTTCTGGCCTGTAAGGCAATATACCGGTTATCTGCGGGTGTGGTTCCTCGTGGACGACCACTACTAAACCCCCGGATAGCTGTTCCTGTAGTTTGAAATTGTCTCCAAAGTCGTGAAACGATGCTGTGAGCAATTCCGAACTCTGCAGCCACACTTGTCACACTGCGGCCTTCCTCCGACTTCCCAATGATTCGACCTCGGGTAAAAGCATCCAGATGTCGTCTAACAGATTGATTATTCGTCATTTCTTGCTGAGGCAGCAACTCGGTGTGATTTTAACTGCTATACGGCGTGCAATCTCTTTGCCAGAAATACTGATCTTACACCGACAACATGCTTTATACTACTCAGACACTCCCGCATTACGTCTACCTGCATATCTGCGCATGTGCTACCGTACATCACCTTACTTAATCTCCTGATTGGTCTTTCTGTCCGCTCTGCCTCTTCGTTCAGCTGATATGCTAATTTTTCGACTTCGTCTTTAATTTTTGCATACTAGTGTATTAAGCGAACGTATTGACAGTATCATTATTTAATTGTGCTATTGTGTGTTATAAACTTGTAATACGTGTATTCTTTTTGCAGAGCTTGTATATTCAAATTGTCTGCTAGAGGATTTGCGTGCAGAACGAAAACTAAGTGAAAAGTACTTGAGATTTCTATTCAATGAACATTTGACGGAACTGAATTTCGTAAACTTTAGCAACCGTTGCTTGAAAACCTTTAGGGATTATATTCCGGTTCCTAAGGTATAGTATATGTATGACAATGTAAATTTTGTAAATATTTGTATTTGTTTGTTAATAATGAGTATTATGTATTTGTTTTATATATTATTTAATATTTTAGATGCAATAAGGTAGTTATTCCAATGATGAACAGAAATTTACATCTTAATTTCTAAAGTTTTAACGGTACTATTCCGTTTTGAGGACCGTAAAAGAATTGCAACGGAAATGTATGCGCAAAAGCGCCAAATCTAGCAAACGTGCCCATTTAACAGCCCGCCAAGTCTAGCGTAGGCGCCGATTTCAGATTGCATAAGTTTAGATAGTTCTATATTTCTTAAGACGCCATTGAAATACTAGTTTCATTTTTAAATCCTTTTTTTGATTTTAAACCCTTTTTTGATATCCTATGGATTTAACAATTCGGGAATTGCCCATGACGAAAAGTGTGTGCAATAGAATTTTGGGTAAAGTGCAGAATCACCCACTGCTTGACGCGTTTTTAACCCTTTGCACTCGAGCGGTGCCTGAGAGGCACCATTCCAATCGATGTGTTTATTTGTGTTTGACCTAAGGAATATCGCTTGAGAGATCTACTTGGCCTTTCGTAGATCATATTACGAGGTGTCTGGATAGCTATAAGGATGTCTTATCTCAAATAAAGGTTATCTTTGCAATGCTTATGCGATTAAATGTCTTATCTCAAAAATACTTGCGACCGCGGGTAGGACTCTGTCTTCTACATCAATTCGAACTCAACCTTCTTGCCGATCGCAGTATTTCTTTCAAAGTTACTGAGCCCAATAAGTATGGAACACGACGAAGAAGTTACTTCTAGCGAAGATGAGTTTAATTTTTCGGCAATAACGAACGAAATTACATCACTACATTAACAGCTTGCCCATGAGAATGAAGACGGAAGTGATAAAGGTAGCGACAACGTTAGAGGAGCAAGAAGACGAAAAATCCGAATAATCGATAGTGAATCTGGAACCCAAAGTGATTGTACAGAAGAGACTGAACCTTCAGGATGGACAGTGTGCACAGAAAAGCGCCTCGCGCGCAAAGGGTTAAGAATTGCATATACTCGGTGTCCATGTACACATCGACCTATTTTCACTTCAAAAAAAAAAAAAAAAATCCCAGAATTGCACAAAAATGGCACTGCGCACACCCTTGACTTTATCTATGTACACATCGACCTATTTTCACTTAAAAAGTAAAAGAAAATTGACAAAAATCCAATTGTTTTTACCCTTGTAGAAAGCGGCAAACAAACAAGTGGGCGATTCTGCACTTTAAACCGCGAATTTTTTCAAAGAAAAGGCATCATTCATTATAGAAAATTCTGTTTGAACAACCAACGAGATGAAATTATGCTTTAGCGATAACTCGGTATCGAAATAGCGATGCAGGCATCCATTCAGTCATGTTTAGCCTTTTTTGTATTAATTATAATAATGATCTGAAATAGTTATTTACTCTTATGCTTCCATTCAGTTATGTTTAGCCGTTTTTATATAAATTATTATGATAAAAAAAAGTATTATATGAAATTAACATTTCATTTAATTTGAAACATCAATCTTAGATAATTATTTACTATTATACATCCTTTCTTGCGTTAGGGTTGCCGCAATTATTTTTGGCCGCACTGGCATCAGCAATAGTTTGGCGATTTTTTACGGCCCTCAAAAACGAATAGTACCGTTTTAACTCTTTTTTTTTTTTTTTTTTTTTTTTTTGGCTTAAACAGTGTGTATCAGTTCTAAAAGTATTGCATTTTAAAATTAACCTAACGAAATAAAACGTATTATAGAAAAGAATACAATGAATACTCTATGACTCATGATTTCCGATAATTTTGATTTTTCTGTGGACGTAAACATTTGTGAGAGATAGTGTTCATTTATTTTCTTATTAATACAAACCGTTTTGAGAAACAATTGCTTCAAAACAATCTACTGTAGTAATATTCCGCTGTACTATGAAGACATTATCTAGCGCATATTAGCATCGGATTATTCTATTTTATTTAAACTTTCTAATTGATTCTGATAAAATTTTACTTAATTTTAAAATAAATTTACTGGTAAACTAGAATACAGGGTGTATCAGTTACAGCGGTCACAAATTTTTAAGAAAGGTAGTGTACACCTAGACTGCGGGAAATCACATAGCAATTTATTGGTCAATTGCCTGGTCGGAAATGCTTTCTCCTGGTGCGATAGTGACAGCAAAAAAGCAAAAAAGAAAGGACAGAAACAGTGAGACAAAACATGTTTCATTATGTGTAGTACAGCAAAAACCTACAAATAAGAACCAAAACAAACAACGATCGTCATTAAAGAAGGCGTTTGAAATTACGGCCCCGGACCGTGATGCATCAGGCCTAACTTGATGCATCAGGCGCATGGAAGATCTGCATCACGAATGGAAGATCGCATGGAAGATGCATCATTGTCTCTTTATGTTGCTTTTTCACTGTTTTTGTTCGAATAATAAACACGCTTTCTCACCCCCTTTCTTTCTTGACTTTTGTGTCGTCACTACCGCGCTAAGAAAGCATTTCCGACCCTGCATTCCTATGTGATTTCCCATCGTTTAAGTCTGTACTCTATCTCGCCTGAATGTTTGTCACCGCTGTACTGATACACCTTGTATATTACTGAACATATTACTATAAAATGCCTAATTAATTTGCTAATGTTTAGAAAGAAAAACAAATCATATAAAAATGCGCATTTAATTATTTACAGTTACCTAAAAGAAAACTGAATTTAATAATTCTATATGATCCGGTTACAGGCAAAAACATCGCGAACAAAAGCGTCGTGGAAAAAAGCAAAACAAAAACGAAAACGTCATCGTGCAAAACATCGTACGAAACTTCTCGGCTCAGGCAAACTCGATGAGTTTATCGCAAAAAGGGGCCCCGCTATCCCGGCATAGGAGATGTGCGATTTTCGAGTCTTTGAACGTCGAACAGTTGGAGAGAAAATTCGAATACACATAGAGTTCGTAACTAGCGAACCGATGAATGAGTCCAGAAGAAACTCCAGCAGCTGATATGCCTTAGGCGGAGATAAGTGTGCAATGGCATAAGTGAAAAGAAATTGCCTATCTGTACTCTGAATTGGAGTCCATGTGACCACTCAGCATAAATACATATATACATACATAAATACATAACATTCCCATAAGTAATTAAAAATACATTAAAAGAGAAAATACATAAATACATAAGAAGAGATATATACACTATATACAGACATTGTAGCAGGCGGCGAGTCAAATCAAAACACGAGAAAGGGAAGGTGTTTAATTAAGTATAATTTAAAGGTTGCATTAAACAAGGTACCTTAGTACCGCAAGCGGCCGTTTACTGTTTACATCAAGTGTATAATCATATTGAGGTACAGGTATGGAACTATTATTGACATTTGGAATATTGTAGAAGAATTTGTCAGCGAGGAGCGCAAAATAGTTTGAGATAGTTGGAACTTCCAACTCCTCATGTATGGCCGTATTTCTGATAAACCAACGGCTGCTGGTGACTTGTCTGAGCGTTACATTCTGCAAGACTTGCAGTTTATTTATATTTGTGCGGCTGGTATATCCCCAAACAGGGCAGGCATAAGAAAGTATGGGACGCAAAAGGGTTTTGTAAATGAGCAACTTATTATCAATAGAGAGAACGGAGTTCCGGCTAATTAAGGGGGTAAGTGTTCGTTTACGAGCACGGAACTTGGCAATAAGCTGTGTAATGTGTGGGGTCCAAGTGAGTCGCCTATCTAAGGTAATGCCTAGGTATCGGGCTTGCCTAGTCCATTGTAGAGGGGTGTTATACATCCGGATCGAGTCTTCCGAGTCTATTGTGACTCTTTTTGTGAACCAGATCGCCTCCGACTTGTCCACGTTGATCTTGAATTTCCAGGCTGTGAGCCAGGACTCGAGTGTGTGGATGTGAGCTTGGAGTGCTTGTATAACTGGACCAGGAGATGCATTTTTCGAGAGAATCGCCTTGTCGTCGGCGTACATAGCCAGGGTGGTGTGTGGTGATTGTGGGATATCGTTCGTGTAGATATTATAGTAGATGGGCTCAAGGAGGCTCCCTTGCGGGACCCCAGCCCTGGTAGCCCGTGAGGTTGAGTATGTGTTGTTTACACGAACGATAAAGTGTCTATCCTTAAGATAGGAGTAGGTGATGGCTGTGATGTAGTCTGAAACTTCTCAGACATGCGTTTTTCGGGATTTAAAAGCTGAAATGCATATTCGGGCAATGATTCGCGAGTGCAAAAAGCAGTAAGGTATATTTTTACTTTTATATTTTTGAATTAAGTAATAAATGTGTACCGAAAAATCAGGTAGAAAACTTGAGAATTCAGAAACTGAAAATAAGTAAAAAATTAATACTGCTTGCAGCATTTAACAGAATTTTATAATTTGGTAATTAATTAAACAATTTTAATAGAGGTAACCATCTTCCTTTTTCTAATCTTTTTTTACACTATAGGTTTTCATGAAACATTACCAATAAAACTTTGTGACAGACATTAATTAATGAACTTCATTTGTTAACTATATAAATTTAAAACTCTGTTAGCTGCTATACCTAGCGTTATTTTTCTATTCGTTTTCAGTTTTGGAATGTTTTCTGTCTCATTTTTTCTACAAAAATTTATTAGTTAATTCAAAAACATGAAATATAAAATTTAAAATATTCCTCATTCCTCCTTCCGCTCAGAAATCATAATGCGAATGTTTAAAGTCTGGAAACGCTTGTCTGCGATGTCGTCATCATTTGATGATTTGTCGGTGCATTATTTTTTAACAGAATATTTTTGACGACGATGCTTTTAAAACTGCGAAGTTTTTGAATTACTTTAATTTCGTCCATGATGTTTCCTGTTACGATGATTTAGAACTGCGATGTTTTCGCCATGCTTTCTTTTCTTCTCGACGTTCTCGTTCGCCATGTTTTTGATGCGATGTTTTCGGCGAACACCCAATTGCCGCGATGTTTTCAGTTCTGCTCGTTTTCTTAGTGTGCTTTTATGTGTTATCCTAATTTCTTTATAAATATCTGAGCTGTATGTATGATAGGATGATGAGGGTAAAAAGTAAACTCAGCAGATTTTCATTTTCTTCCAACATCTTCATTCGAGATTTGAAGTTCCAAATACATCGTGTTCCGATGTTTGGTTTTGGTCAAAGTGACTCTTGAAAAAAACATTTTTACAGTTGTATTGCTAATTGGCAGAGACAAACTTTAAAGAGAAAACAAAGCAATCAATCAAACACTTGAAAGCACTCACACTCTGAAAACTATTTGCACTTGCTGTACGATCTGAAGATTTCCAGATGCCAACTTCTATTTAAACCTAATTAATTTGTTTTTCTTTCTTTTTTATAATGAATTTAGTGGATACATTATTTTAGCATGTAAGCGCTTTACAATATATTATATTAAAATATTTTAAAGTGACAACAGTTAGGATATGGAAATAATGGAGTGGAAAAATTTTGCAGAGTCAACTAGGCAGAAATTTTGGTTGCATATATTTCTCGAAAGTTGCAAATTTGCGAAAAATTGCACGATCTGGCAACAGTGATTGACGGATTCTTTCTGAAATCTACGTCTCGAGTTGATACAGGAGAGAAAATTTAACAATTGAGATGAAAATGTCTTGACTTGTGTCCCTTATAGATTTTCCCCAAAGAGCTGGTTTTCTCATTAAATCAGCCTATCAGATAACACAAAAGCCAAATTTCCAAAAAAATATTTCTTTCGACGTGAAACGAAACATGAAAAAAAAAAAAAAAAAAAGCTTTACCTATTTTTCAAAGTTTCGAGGCATATATCACCCTATTCTTTAGCGAAAGTACTGAGTATTTGCTTGTTTCGATGTATAAGTCACCAGATACCCAACTGAATACACCTGATTTATATTATTTCCTAAATCTTGGATGCCGAACAGTACTGCAGGTGATGTAAGGAATTCACGAAGGAACAACTAACTGTGACGCAATAATTCTTAATAGTAATTACCTGGCAGTAAATAGCTTTAACATCTTCACTTCAAAGGAACATACTCATTATCCTGCTTGTACTCATTATGTGCCTGATGCTTTAGACACAGTCATCACTGCAAACTTACCTTAACTTTTTCCACCCGACTATTGCATGATTAAAATTAAACTATGAAAAGTAGTTTAATTTAGGGTTGACATACTAAACAAAGTGTAATATGAGTTTAAAGTTTTTAACTTTCCCGTTCCCTGGAATCTCCTGGAACAATATGTCCCAGTCGTATTGTCAACTGTGACTATTTATCCCAATCGACTAGGATATTACCCTTTCTTAGAAAATAAAACTAAAATTTATGGTAATATACGTATAATGTGAATATTATAAAACATGAACCCAACTGAGTACACATGATTTATATTATTTCCTAAAATACCCAACTGAATACACATGATTTATATTATTTCCTAAAATACCCAACTGAATACACATGATTTATATTATTTCCTAAAATACCCAACTGAATACACATGATTTATATTATTTCCTAAATCACATGCACTAGTTCATATATAAACAGAAATTTTCACATATGTTTCATAAACACAAATATAGTATATCAGCATGGATAAAAGAATCTATTCAAAATTTCGTAAATCTGACATTAAAAATGTTAAATTACTACTTAATAAGAACAACAAGAACTATTTCATACTAAGTATGCCTTAAATATAATTATACTCACTGTAAAATTTAAAAAAAAATAGACAAATCAAAACTTGAGTAATCGGCGTGGTCAAAAACATAACTGCGCCATTTGCAATCTAAAAGTGTTACAAGGTTCCTTTAGTCACATATTTGTTCCCTAATTCCTTAAAAACACTGCAGACGTAAAAACCCATTTAAAAGTGGGGTTTATTTACCCAACAGGGTATGAAATCTAATCTGTGGGACGTATGTGTCCATTAGGGCCGAAAGGGTTAAGTCCCATTTCTATACGTGGACGACGACTTGAATTCTCATCATCTGCCAGTTCGGTTCACGTTGCGTGGCCTGCAACATGGATTGCCGCAAACTGAGTGTCACGTAAACTGGAATGATTTCGTTCATCACGTCCAAAGTTCTGTTAATGTTAAAACTTCTCTCAGCAATAACACAGATATAAATTATTTCATTAAACATCAAAATTCAGAACCCCCTTAACTATGCAAAATTTGCCAGTAATAAAGATAAGTTTACTCTCCTTGTCCATATTCTACAAAATATTCAAGCAGTAACTTTCCCAGCGCTCGCAGGATCCCCTTGATAAGAGCAATTTTAATCAAGCCAGTAAAGAACTAAAAAGTCTCTTAATACATTCAAGATAATTGTCACAATTTCTTCTTAGACAGTTTATCTCACACCGACCCCACTGTGTGGAAAATAGCAAAATCTTTCAAAAATCATTTAGTACCATTGGACTAATATCTAAAAATAATACAAAAATTTTTAATCGTGAGGATATAAATGACAAAATTTTCAATCCAAATGACATTAATTTTGTTAATTATGATAATGATTTTATCATCAGCAGTAATCTAGCCAGGAGGCCTCATGGTATGAATAAATTGACAAAAGAGTATTAAAATAATTCCCACACAAAGGAATTTTACTTCTTACTAATATCATGAATGTGTATCTCAGGGTATGAATTTTCCCACAAACCTAGAAATATGCTCTTGTAATTGTTATTAAAAGCGTGGTAAAGATGAGGACAAAGCTGAAAATTACAGACCAATCAGTCTGCTACCCTCAGTTGCAAATATTTTTCAGAGAATTATTAAAAGGATGCATCACTTCATCTGAGAACATAACAATTTTTCCGAATCACTCATCACCAATTTGGTTTCCAACGGTTTCTTTCCCACCCAACAGATCGCAAGATCGATTGAGTATGTCGGCAATTTTTTTAATATGAATTAGACGGCTGCAGGTACCTTCATAGACACAGAAAAGGATTTTGATTAAGGTATCACGCTATGGACTCCTCAACAAAATAATGGAACTAAGTTTCCCAAAGCAAATCATTGTCCTCATTGCAAATTATCTACAAAACACAAATATTTCAAGTTCTCATCAAAGAGGAGATGTCGAGTATTAGGAAAATACATTCTGGTGTGCTTCAGGATAGTACTCTCGTACCAATAATATTCTATATTTATACATGCAATATGCAAAAAAAAAAAAAAAAAAAATGAGAATACGATATTAGCGTATTAACATGAAATGAGAAAGCGATATTAGCATTAGTCGTCTTCTCTGATAGTCAGTTAACCTGCAATATGCTAATAAAATGCTTCAAGAAGCAGTTGATCGACTTTATCCTTGGTTCGATGTTAGGAAACTCAAAATTAACAAAATACAAAGCAGAATTATCCTGAATGCATCGTGATTTATTGGCAACACAGTCATTCACCATGTCTCAAAATAAGACCGATCGATACTGAAGTTCTCGCTACTGCTAAAAAATTCTATATTAACTGCGTTAGCCACTATCACTAAATCGTGAGAAACATTAGCGATTACGATTTTCTGGTGGGAAAAAACCATATAAAAGGCAGAGAACAATTTATCATAACGTTGGATAAATTTTTTGTTTGATTTTTTTATTTTTTTTATTTACCAACTTCTTGTTAACAATTTTATGACAGGATTCAATAATGCTGGACGACCGAGCGGACTTAGTGTGGTGTTCGCTTACTTTTTTTTTACAGTGATCTTGTATTTGTTTTATTCTAGACGAATATGCTATCAGTGGATTACTCTCGCAAGTGACTGGGCGTTTGCCTCCATTGCGAACTTAGAACATTTTTCTGAGACGTCTAAATATTTTATTTATTTTGTGTGATTGTGTTTTGAATTTTAGTTTTTGTATCCACAATACAAGCAAATGCTCAGTATTATTTACGTGCAATTCGATGAAGAAATCAGTTAGCAGTAGATGGCGCCACATGAGCCTTAACTTTTTCAATCTTATAACTTTTCAGAGACTCTTGTTTAATTAAGCGCCAGGCCTGCTTCGACCGGAATTCACGAAATTAATTTTGATTGCCCCAGGAAACATGAGATTTATGAAAGTGAAGGCTTAAAATTAAGCCGAAAACTTCTACTCCGAAGATATCCGATCTCCATGCTGACATCAGCGTCCTTGATTTGTAAATCTGAGCATATAGGTAAGATACGTCACTGAAGAAGTGTTTGACAACGGAAAGAGAAGTGTTTGACCTTGAAAATGTATAATATCATCTCTGACCCTGCAAATATCCAAACAATTTAACTGGGGAAAACAGGAAGAAAAGAAAAATGATGCTTTTAAAGGAATAACTATATTAATAAAATTAGTTTAAGTTAATGTATTTTTTCTACAATAAAATGCAAATGAATTAATTTTCTCCAAAAATCCAGTAAAATGTAAAATGAAGGTAAATACTCAGTCATTTCTTGATATGTTATTTCACTGATTTGGGGAAAACAGGAAGAAAAGAATAATGATGCTTTTAAAGGAAATAACTATATTAATAAAATTAGTTTCAGTTTAAGTTAATGTATTTTTTCTACAATAAGATGCAAATGAATTAATTTTCTCCAAAAATCCAGTAAAATGTAAAATGATGGTAAATACTCAGTCATTTCTTGATATGTTATTTCATTGATTTGGGGAAAACAGGAAGAAAAGAATAATGATGCTTTTAAAGGAAATAACTATATTAATAAAATTAGTTTCAGTTTAAGTTAATGTATTTTTTCCACAATAAGATGCAAATGAATTAATTTTCTCCAAAAATCCAGTAAAATGTAAAATGAAGGTAAATACTCAGTCATTTCTTGATATGTTATTTCACTGATTTGGGGAAAACAGGAAGAAAAGAATAATGATGCTTTTAAAGGAAATAACTATATTAATAAAATTAGTTTCAGTTTAAGTTAATGTATTTTTTCTACAATAAGATGCAAATGAATTAATTTTCTCCAAAAATCCAGTAAAATGTAAAATGATGGTAAATACTCAGTCATTTCTTGATATGTTATTTCATTGATTTGGGGAAAACAGGAAGAAAAGAATAATGATGCTTTTAAAGGAAATAACTATATTAATAAAATTAGTTTCAGTTTAAGTTAATGTATTTTTTCTACAATAAAATGCAAATGAATTAATTTTCTCCAAAAATTCAGTAAAATGTAAAATGATGGTAAATACTCAGTCATTTCTTGATATGTTATTTCATTGATTTGGGGAAAACAGGAAGAAAAGAATAATGATGCTTTTAAAGGAAATAACTATATTAATAAAATTAGTTTCAGTTTAAGTTAATGTATTTTTTCTACAATAAAATGCAAATGAATTAATTTTCTCCAAAAATTCAGTAAAATGTAAAATGATGGTAAATACTCAGTCATTTCTTGATATGTTATTTCATTGATTTGGGGAAAACAGGAAGAAAAGAATGATGATGCTTTTAAAGGAAATAACTATATTAAAAAAATTAGTTTCAGTTTAAGTTAATGTATTTTTTCTACAATAAGATGCAAATGAATTAATTTTCTCCAAAAATCCAGTAAAATGTAAAATGATGGTAAATACTCAGTCATTTCTTGATATGTTATTTCATTGATTTTTTTTCCCTCGCCAATATTTAATCTTTATCAAATCATCATCTCAATCACATTTCTTTTAACTAATACTTTTTAAAAGTTCCGTATTTAAATATTATTTTTAGGAATATTTTAGCGTGCTAAACACACTCCAATTTATACAATTTTTAGGAATAATTTTAGCGTGCCAAACACACTCCAATTTATACAATATTTTGTTTCATTCTTCCCCTTCCATGCTTGTAATAGAAATATTTAAACTGTCTAGTGATGCGTGAATAAAAAGTATAAGTAGATATATATTAGTATGAAATAATTGAAAAATCAATTTCTTCCTTTTGATTTTCTATACCATGGAAGAATCTTTTCACAGTCCGATTGAGAATACACTGTTCCTTACATTATCATCATTGCATTTGCAATCCGTTAAAATTTCGTATAAATAGAGAGGATTGTGTGTTGCTTTTGAAATTTCTCGTAATCTATGCAATTTAGACGAAAGTTAAGTCCAGCTGCATTAGAATACATTGTTCTCCTCTTTTGAATTCATCCAATTAAGATTATAAAATAGGTTATTGCATGCAGTAGCAAAAAATGATCTGTTTTTTTACATGGTTTTTATGATATAGCAGATTCAATTTTGTAATTTTCAGTTATAATTCAATTCTGATGTCTGTTCCTTGTAAATTTTATTTTACAGTTTCTGTTATTGATATAAAATTTTTTATAATAGATTAACAAATTCAGAATCACTAAATTTAACGATATGAAAGTAAATCTCGTACCAAGTATACAAAAAGACATAATATGTATATATATAAGTATATATGACTTGTATAATGTATTACATAATGACCTGGCTATTTTGACTTTTTCTGATATTTTCTTCTTTTTTAGAATCTCGTTAAAGTGACGTTTGACTGTGAGACGTTATATCAGTATCCTGACTTGACGAGCAAATTTGAGGACCTGTTGCGAAATGTGAAGATTTTGTGCGTATTAGGTGACTTCGATGAATACAAAGGCATACCTGTCCATTTTTATCGATGTGTTAGTTCAGTTGCTTCAACTATTTCCAGATGCTGCGTAAATCTTGAAGAACTGGACCTTAGTCAAGCAAAAGTTAGTTTTAAATTACTCAAAATTCTGTCTCGTAGTTCATCCGTTGTTCGTTCCCTGCGTGTATTGCAATTAGTTAGAATTCCAGACGATCGCAACAAAATACCCTATATCAAAACACTTGCACACATTCTTAGAAAAATGCCATTTCTTCAGGTAGTTTCTAGGTTTTATGTGCCGGAAGCATTGCATATTTTGCACGGGAAGGATCTCATTAAGAACAGACTAAATACTGTTCAGACTTATTCATTAACTAAATTGGAGATTTATACTGGTCCGTATGAAGAGATCCTAACCATATGCACTGTTCTATGCCCAAATGTAACAAAATTGACAATTACTGTACGTGCGCAAGAACATTTGCATTGGTGCAGTAAATTTCCTAAACTGGAGGCTTTAAAAATTATCTGTGGACCAAGGACGCTGAATCTGAACAACTTGCTGGAAACCAAGGGAAGTGACTTTACATCCTTGAAACTGGGACTATGTCTTTCGATTTCCCTTTCAGTTTTAGCGCGGAATTGCCAAAAATTGAGAAAACTACATTTAGGCTATACTACTATGTATTATCCAGACACTGACAGCATCCTAACACTAAAGAGTTTAAAAGAATTACGATATTGTGTGGACAAAAATTGTCCACACAATATAAAAGCTTTAAGTCTGATATTGAATTCAAGCTCAAATCTAGAGAATTTATACTTACTGTATGTCTGCTCTGACCCGGTGGTGAATAATATGGTTTTGAAATGTTGTGAGCGAAACACTTTAAAACATTTGTATCTACACAGCTCGTCTTATGACGCGGATTTCTTGAAGATAATTTTAAAATCCTGCACATCTCTTCAACGGCTGAGTGTAGGGAAGTTGGGACGTTCGGATTCAGAGCTTAAAGACCTAACACTAGCTGCGTATTCCGCAATAAATTCGCCTGAAATTGAATGGATTCTGTGTAACTGATGGATGTATCAACTATCAGTAAAAGATAGTTAATCACCAGCAAACGATAGTGATTAGATGGGATAATTAGATGGGAATTGGATGATATTTTACCAAAACATTTGAATAATAGCTGCCGAATCTTTTCAGTTTGGGCCTGGTTTCAGATTGTGGATAATGAAAAAGAAGATTTCCAGCGGCTAAAGAATGGATTCTTTTCAATTTCGTACATGTGAAATGGATGTCAGTTCAAACGTGATTACATTTCTGAATTTGCTGTTTCCATTCTGAACTCACAAGTCACGTAATCCCTTGCTAGATGTTCTCATGATACCTCTTGCTCAGATGTTACCGTAATAAATTTTTACGTATTTGTGTATTTGTATCAAATATTAAATATTTACTTGTTTTTGAGAGTATTTTGAACTTTTTTCCAATTTCAATTTTCGATATATTCTTTTGAATTTATGAAAATGTTTACATATGTTTCTGGAAAAATTCTGTATACATATGATAGCTTTTTCATTACGGCTAATCACAGTGTATAAGCGTATCAATATGTGAACAAAGGCACCTTAATATCTCCTTATAAATTAGGCAAAATAAATAGATCTGAAAGCTTTCGGATCATACGGCCTTTTTTTTTTTTTTTTTTTTTTTTTTTTTTTTTTTTTTTTTTTCCTCCTTTCATTCACTGACACATACACGTTTTTCAGAGCGCCATTTTGGGCTGAAAATATTTAAAAACAGCATATCTTTGGAATTTCCGATAGACAGTCTCAAAGGCTGGAGTTAAAAATGTTGTTTTATTCCTTATACAGAGTTGCCACCGCTCCCTTTGAAATTATTGAGTATTTTAATCAAAAATTCGTTAAAGCTTTACAAAATTTGAAATAGATAATAAACCAAATTTAAAATTTGGGCTTCCAAAGTGCCCATTTTCGGTTGGAGGACAACGTTATTCAAAATTTGATGGCTCTATGTACCTTTGTTTAGTCACAGTACGAGAAACATACATACATTCATGCAGATTCTTCATTATTTAATTTCTTTAAATACAAATATAATGCAGGGCGATAATATTTGGTGGAAACAATTTGAAAAATGATACAGACGTTTATAGTGATTCGACGCGAAATGCTCTTTCGAGACTAATACACCTGCAGCGGCAGCGCAAAACAGGCGATACGGACTTAAAAACTGTACAGAAAAACGCCAATTGGCGAAACAGTAAACCCGTTTGGCAAACCTACAGGCTGACGGGGAGAGAAGAATTTTCCCCGGCAGTCAAGTGGAACTACTTCAACAAATGTGTGCGTCTCTGTTTCGCCGAGATATGTGAACTTGTGTACTCGCATCTGTACTGCGCTCTGAATTTCTTAAGCCGTTATAATGTACCCGGCAACTGTTACTTTTCCTTATTAAATTTGATTATTAATTGTAACATGTCTTTTTTAACTAAGATTTCGGCTTTCCTAGTTAATGTTAGGGATATTTTCGTATGCACGTGTTACTCACACGTACATCATTGGTGACCCTGTCCCTCGCTCTTTCTGTTTCGATCCCTAATGACTATCTGTCTCAATCTTTGTTAAAAAACTATAAATATCCCTTATATTGATGCCAATGCTCTTCCTTATGACTGATAAAGGCTCCACCCTATTTATTTCCTCCTCATTTTATCGTACGGATTACACGTGGTTTATCACACTTAAGGAGGATTTACAAGTATGTGGTCAAATTTTTTTAATTATCTGTGATTGGTCTTAATTATGTTTTTGTGATATGTTTTGCTCTAAAATTATAGTTTTAATTTAATTATTGATTATTTAAAATTGATCTTTGGGTAATATTTGTGCTCACACTTTTATTGAGATATTGAATGTCTTCATTATTTTATTCTAAATTGATACTGTTTTGATAAGGTATAGTGCAAAACATTAAGTTTACGATTTACGATATATTTATAATTGGCAACCATGCCAGGATCGGAAGGCCAAACCAACGAGGAATCGAATATGGCGGTTCAGGAGCCACAAATCTCACACGTGGCAGTTAAAATTCCCCCTTTATGGAAAAAAAAATGTTAAACTTTGGTTTATTCAAGTTGAAAGTAACTTTGCTTTAGCGAAGATTAGTAGCGATAGTACAAAATACAACCACGTGGTTTCTTCGATAGACCCTGAAACTCTTTCCGCAGTATCAGATATTTTATTTAATCCCACAGCGACGGCTAAATATGATGCCCTTAAAGCTAGGTTAATAGTAGAATTCTCAGATTCGGAAAGCGAGCAAATACGCAGACTTATTTCTGAATTGCATTTAGGGGACGACAA
The DNA here is from genome assembly GCF_044657685.1 of Stegodyphus dumicola. NCBI lineage: Eukaryota > Metazoa > Arthropoda > Arachnida > Araneae > Eresidae > Stegodyphus > Stegodyphus dumicola. The sequence goes on from NC_140778.1 coordinate 151,361,892, forward strand.
ACCATCTCACTTATTGAGAAAAATGAGAGAATTAGGTGGAAACTGTATAACTGACGAATTTTTTAAATCATTATGGCTGCAAAGGTTACCTTCCGAGGTGCATGCCATTTTATCAATAAGTTCGGAATCCTTAGACAATTTAGCAAAAATGGCTCATAAGATAGCTGAAGTGCGCACGCCAACGAACAACAGCGTGTTCGCGGTCCAGGCAGCTTCGGCGAGTTACCCCAGAAACCCTAACGATTCTGGTGCCCCCCTCGAGGAGCTTAAGGCCTTAAGGAGTGAAATCTCTGCCCTAAGTAAACAAGTCATGCGACTCTCCCGCGGAAAAACGAGGAATAATTTCCCCCGGGATCAACATAACAAAGCACGTAGTTTTTCGCGTGGGCATTCCCGAGAGCGTGTGAACAATTATTGTTATTTTCATTCGCGATTCGGTAATAATGCACAAAAATGTCGAGCACCTTGTTCCTTTTCTCAGAACACTACGGCCCAGGAAAACTAGTAGTAGCAGCTGTCGATCGAAATTCATCGGCAGTCGCACATGCATGTCGTTTACATGTTTACGATAACAGATTAAATTTAAACTTTTTGATTGATTCGGGCTCGGATGTTTCATGTCTGACACCGACTTCTAAGTTTAAGAAAATGCATCCTGATTCGCTTCAATTATTTGCCGCGAATAATTCAAGAATTTCTACGTATGGAAGAAAATTGTTAACTGTGAATTTAGGACTTAGACGAAACTTTTCTTGGAAGTTTTTAATCGCCGATGTACCAGTGCCTATAATAGGAGCCGACTTTTTAAGGCATTTTGATCTTTTAATCGATTTAAAACGAGGTAGGCTTATCGATAATACTACGAAATTAACTCGTATTGGTTCTCTTTCCGATTCTAAAAATTATTTTTCGGTAAAGTTAATATCTGGTGATTCCCCATATCACAGAATCTTGAAAGACTTTCCGGAAGTACTGAAGTTAAAATCCGATTCGGGTAGAGTAAAGCATAGTACGGTTCGTTACATCGAAACAAACGGTCCTCCTGTGCACAGTAAACCGCGTAGGTTAAGCCCTAAGTTATACGAAGCAGTAAAAAAAGAATTTCAATTTATGATAGATCAAGGTATTTGTAGACCATCAAAATCAGCATGGTCATCACCTCTTCATGTAGTTTCTAAAAGTTCGGGCGACATACGGCCAGTAGGAGACTACCGAAAACTAAACGCGTGCACCGAACCCGACAGATACCCTATCCCGCATTTACAATACTTTAATAATACGCTTAGCGGAAAGACAATTTTTTCAAAAATTGATATCGTTCGGGCATATCATCATATACCAGTCCATCCAGATCATATACCGAAAACTGCAGTTTGCACCCCATTTGGTCTTTTCGAATTTCCGTTTTTAAATTTCGGACTGTGCGGAGCAGCTCAAACCTTTCAAAGGTTTATGAACGAAATTCTTGGAGATCTAAAATTCGCCTACGTCTACTTAGATGATATTTTGATATTTAGTGACACGGAAGATGAGCATAAATCTCACCTACGTACTGTTTTTGAAAGATTAACTTCATATGGATTGACAATTAACGCTTCGAAATGTGTTTTCGGCGTTCCGGAAATATCTTTTTAGGCCATAAAATCAATAAAGATGGTACCAAGCCTCTGACGAACAAAGTGGAACCGATACTTAACTACCCACTTCCTAAAACGGTAAAAGATTTGCAGAGATTTTTAGGATTTTTAAATTTTTACCGTCGATTTTTACCCAACGTAGCCCAGAATCAAATACATTTAACTTCGTATTTAAAAGGGGCTAAGAAAAATGATAAGACAATCCTGAATTTGTCTGAGGAAGCGCGGAGTGAATTTCAAAAGGGCAAACAGCTAATCGCTAATGCTGTTCTTTTGGCACACCCGAAGAAAGATGCCCAGTTGGTTTTACAGATTGATGCGTCAGACTTCGCGATCAGTGGAACGCTATCACAAATAGTTGATAGAAATTTACAGCCTCTCGCATTTTTATCACGAAAGAAAAGGAACTATAGTGCGTATGATCGAGAGCTATTGGCAGCTTATGCTGCTATTATGCATTTTAAGCATATGTTGGAAGCACGGAACTTTTCTTTAATCACCGATCACAAACCGCTCACGTATGCATTCCGACAGCGTTTGGATAGTGTTCACCTCGTCAGGCTAGGCAGTTAGACTTTATCTCACAATTCACCCCTGAAATTCGCCATATAAAAGGTTCGGAGAATATCGCTGCCGACGTACTTTCGCGTATAGAAGCAATAAGCATGCCTAACCCTATCGACTATGAGGAAATCGCTAAAATGCAAGAAATCGACCCAGAATTACAAACATTGCTTAAAGAGCCAAAAGTTCTACATCTCAAAAAAGTTACCTTACCGAATTGTAGCTTACCGATATATTGCGATGTGTCAACAGGTAACGCCCGTCCTTACATTCCTCCGGCATTCCGTGAGAAAGTTTTTGCCACCTTGCACAAATTGTCTCGCCCCGGCATTCGCGCATCAACAAAGTTAGTATGTTCACGGTTTGTTTGGTCTTCCATCCGCAAAGATTGCGCGAAATGGGCACGGCAGTGCATTCCGTGCCAGAAAGCAAAAGTAAGCAGGCATACTAGCACCCCGTTAATGAAGTTTCCAGACCAATCACAGAGGTTTGATCACGTCCACCTTGACCTTGTTGGTCCCCTACCTCCTTCTCAAAATAATTATTACTGTCTAACTACGATAGATAGATTTACTAGATGGCCCGAAGCAGTACCCATACCAGACATAACAGCACGCACAGTAGCACAGGCTTTCTATGACCACTGGATTACTCGATTTGGTTGTTCGACTGTTATTACTAGCGACCAAGGGCGACAGTTTGAAAGCGGCTTATTTCGAGCCCTTTCCCAATTATTGGGAATCAAGAGGATCAGGACGTCTCCGTACCACCCACAGGCGAATGGACTGATCGAGGAATTCCACCGTCCTTTGAAAGCTGCCTTAAAAGCGCATGATACCAGTGACTGGGTGGCTGCCCTTCCAACGCTGCTGATGGGTTTCCGCGCCGCTCTCAAAGAGGACATAGGAGCAACCACTTCTGAACTGGTGTATGGAAAGACTATCCGTCTCCCAGGAGAATTTTTCAATCCGACACCTCCGGATGCGTCTCCCAAACAGTTTGTGGAGGATTTAAAATCTCACTTTGCCAGTGTCCGCCTGACCACGACTTCTAGCCACGGCCAGCGAACATGTTTCATTCATCCACGTCTTCACAAGTCCACATATGTGTTTGTTCGACACGACGGAGTTAGAAAACCACTTCAAACTCCTTATGATGGACCATTTAAGGTGCTAGAAAGACAAGATAAAACGTTTGATCTCGAAATAAAAGGGACTAAGCAAACGATCTCCATAGATAGACTGAAACCCGCTTTTGTAACCATGGACTCTTCTCAAGTTGCTTCCAAGAGTGTGAAAAAAACTTCGGACACTTGTATCACCCGTTCTGGACGATTAATCCGACCCCCGCATCGGTATGTCACATTTCGTTGACACTGCGGAGGGAGTATGCAGCGGCAGCGCCAAACAGGCGATACGGACTTAAAAACTGTACAGAAAAGCGCCAGTTGGCGAAACAGTAAACCCGTTTGGCAAACCTACAGGCTGACGGGGAGAGAAGAATTTTCCCCGGCAGTCAAGTGGAACTACTTCAACAAATGTGTGCGTCTCTGTTTCGCCGAGATATGTGAACTTGTGTACTCGCATCTGTACTGTGCTCTGAATTTCTTAAGCCGTTATAATGTACCCGGCAACTGTTACTTTTCCTTATTAAATTTGATTATTAATTGTAACATGTCTATCTTAACTAAGATTTCGGCTTTCCTAGTTAATGTTAGGGATATTTTCGTATGCACGTGTTACTCACACGTACATCACACCTTCTGAGTTATCACCATTTGGGGCGAAAAAAAAATACAATAAATAAACATAGTTTGATAAAATGAAATTTTGAGAACTAAATTCTTAAAAATTGCAAAACCTATGGTAATTTCTTTGAGAATATACATGATACGGTACATAAAATATAATACGGTAAATAAAAGTTTCAATCAAATTTTGAAATATTTGTTCCAAAAAGCATTATATGTCACTCAGATTAGTAAATGATGCAGATTTCGGCAGTGCAAGTATTATTGAATATGAGAGTATTCGCCAAAGAGTTAATGTTCTGTTAATTCATATACATAGGAATGGTCATTAAGATTGCCAACAGGGAAGGAAAGCAAAGAGCAGAAACTTATTTATACATACAGTTAAATGTTAGGAAGACATGATTAAATTTGAAGGTGATTTTGATACACAGAGCTTCCATCTCCAGCAGCAACAATGATTGCAATCTAGCTGGGCATCGAGTCGACTTGAGCTTGAAGGACAGACATGGGCACTACAATTCCATGCTGCTTTATCTCCTTGCTAATATCAATTGTAGTGGCTGGCGAATGGTGGGATTTCAGTCTTTCAGCAATCCATGACCAGATGTTCTCAGCAGGTGAGAGATCTGGAGAAGGTACTGTTCAGGGAAGCAGTCGAATGCCCTCTGCATCCAGGAAAGTTGGGACACCCCGTGCAACATGCGGCCTTGCATTTATCTTGTTGAAAGATGGCGTTATCCATGCCTCGAAGATAAGGCGCAGTCACAGGTCTAACACGTTAAAAATGTATCAGTGGTAGTTCACGTTACTGGCTATGCGAACAACAGGTGCTCGGGGTGTTTATCAAGCGGCATCCCATACCGCAAGCCAGGTGTTGGGCTCCTATGACGATGATGAATGTAAGCTGGCAACATTTATTTTTTTCCATGGCTCCAGACACGGATATATCCATCATAATACTGTACGCAAAACCAGAATTTCTCTTAAATAACAACGTAGTGCCACTTCGGTATCAAGTGTCATCGTATCGTTGTAGGCTTGCCTGTTTCTGCTACAGCGTCAAGGGGAGCCGCAACAACGATCGGTGTAGGCACTTGGCGTGGCTGTCAGGCCTTAGCGATCCATGGCCGTTGAGATCCTACATGCTGTTCAGTTTGGCTTTTCTTGACCTGTCGTTTCTTATTTTCTTGATAGTCATAGGATCCTAACTAACACGACTATCAATGTCGCCAAAAGATAAACCGTAGTCACGGTAGGCATGGTCCTTCCGCGGTTAAATAACTACAAATGCTGATAGGAGTTTCTCGTTTTTACAGGAAGCATAACATGACTTTTACGCAAATAAGCAACGCTCAAGTTGGATTTCCAAGTGAGAAACCTGCTTGATACTTTTGTTCGTTATTCTGGAATGCAGCGGGAGATGCACGGTCGCGGACACTTAGCCGACGGGACACTTAACCGACACCAATAAGCTAACAAGACATTTAGCCGACATGCACACTTAGCCGACACACGGACACTTACCCGACAGGACGTTTAGCCGACAAGACACTTAGCCGACAATGAGTCTCGCTCTTCTCAATGGTTTTAAATTTCCAATACTTTCACATTTCATTACTACTTTGCTCAACACATCACACTACATTCATTCTCGTATAAAGTCGTTTCGCTTCTCCCACTAATGAAATTTCCTTTCCTTGTCAGGAAGGCGGAGTTATTCGCCCTACTCCTCGCCACACTGGAACTACGTTTTTTATCTAAAATGCTATTTACACCCTATTACAATTACAGATTAGGCAACGCATATTTATTACAGGTTATTATAATTACAGGTTAGGCATCGCATATTTATTAATATGGGATAGTACTCCGCCACGGGAATTCGTACCTCGTGGCCTGCGGCCAGAAGTAGGTTTGGTTTATGTAATTACGCCAAAGCCAGAAGGCTATCTGTCTAATGGGAGGGATACCTTCGTGGAGGACTTTCTAAGGAAAACTGGCTCGTATACATGTTACACATGGGGAAAACACCCATGCAGCCTGTCCGTTCGCGGGATTCGAAATTCGGACCGAACTGCCAGTGTTCAGTGACTTTACCGCTCGGCCTAACAGAAATAGAGTGACCGTTTTACTTAATATATAACCAGTCTCTTCCAATAAAATTGCCTTTTTAGGCTAGAACTTTATAAATGCATTCAGGAAAATGGACACCAAAAATTTCCCTATTACCAGGTAGCTACAACAGAAACGAGAAAGAGAAGGAATGAAAGAGAAAAAAAGTTAAAGTTAATGAAAAGTGAAATGAAAATTTATGCATTTTTAACATATATTGAGAAAGTTACATTTTATGAGAAAAACATGACACAATATAATATATTGAAAATTACACATCGCGACTTTCAAAACAGAGTGCATAATATTATCTAGTTACATGACTGATTTATTAAATCTAGCTTTGATAGATGGCACCACATTACGGTGACTTTTCAGGATGTCTCGCTTTGCTCCGCCCTGCTTGGTGCTCCTCCTTCTGCAGATTCCTCCAATTTCACTTCAGAGATTTTCCAACCTCCGGAATTTCATATTCGATATATGAAGAGTGAAAAATGTAGTTTTTGAAAATAGAATTCAGTTATGAAGGAAATAAAACCTTAAAGAATATTTTACTTCTAAATTAAATATAATGCATCAGTTTAGTGCTATAAACATTAACCTATTTTATTTAGTGCTACAAACATTAACCTATTTTATCTCTTATTTTAAGAGAGAGGCGTGGTCAATAATATGTTACAGAATTTTTATCTCAAATAGGTGGCATGAACAGCCCATTATAGCGGTAAATAATTTATACCTTTGCTTGTCTTGATGCACTTTTCTTAATTGTTTCTAATAACAAAATAATATATATTTCGAAACTAACCCTTCACCACCATATGTTTCTATAAAAAGTATAATTCAAGAATAACAATTTTTATTGCATTATTTAGATTTTTCATGACAGGGAAAGGAAATTTTATTTGAGGGAGGAGCGAAACGATTTTGTAATGAAAAGAATGTAACATGATATATTGAGTAAAATACAGGGTAATCAGCGAATAAGCCCTGATTTCAAAATTAAATATCCCTACAACAAAAATTGATAGAATTATGTGTTAAACCGCACATTTATTAGCAAAACTGTAAAAATGGTGTGCAAAAGTTGAAAATTTAGTTACGAAATTCGTTAACAGATGGCGCTCTGCGCTGAAAACACTTTCTCTGAAAGAAGTAAAAAAAAAAATTAATTAAAAAAATAAAGTGAAGCAGCCTTTGCAATCAAAATACAATTTTTTCAAAATGTTCAGCGTTCGAAACAATGAGGTGGCGTAAACGAACAATGAAATTTGACATCACGTCTTGCAATGTCTCGACGGAAATGGAATGACATGCAACACCAATCAGCGATTCAAACTCATATAGAGTAGCAGGATTGTTTCAATAGACAGCGTCTTTCAGTGCGCTCCACAGAAAGAAGTCACAAGGAGTCAGATCGTGAGAATATGGAGGCCAAGCTATTCCTATGTCAGTAAATAGAGGATAATCTAAGGCAATTACTCTATTCCCAAAGTATTCATGAAGAAAGTGAAAAACTTTGTTTGTTCGATGTGGTCGAGCCCCATCTTGCAGAAACCAGTCGATACCTGGTCGATCCTCCAACGCTAGTTGAGTGCTGACAAATTGTTCCAAAATTGTAACGTAACGTTAAGTAGTTATCGTTTCTCGTACGAAAAAGGATCCGATAATGCCACTGGCGCATACCGCAGCCCATGCCATAACTTTAGGCGAATGCAGTGCTTTTTCTTCACACAAATGAGGATTTTCGGTACCCCAAAATCTCCAGTTTTGTTTATTAACGATTCCATTCAAATGAAAATGTGCCTCATCTGTGAACCAGATGCAGCTCACATCAAATCTGTCGTTGTCGATCATTGTTAGAATCTGATTCGCAAAGTCAACCCTTTGTTGCACAGCTTTCATGGGTATGGCCTGATGACTTTGGATTTTGTATGGAAACAGCCGTAGGCTATTTTTAAATATTTTTTGTGTGCTCGTATGCTTCAAACCTGTATCTGATGCAATCCGTCGGATGCTTTTCCTAGGATTCTGTTGAACAAATCCAGAAACTTTGGCTACATTTTCAGGAGTGACTACAGTTTGCTTAGGCCCAACATTTCTCTTTCGATCATCAGCCGCGCTGCCAGTCCATTCGAATTTCGCGAAGAGCATGCGAATGGTTTTCGCAACGGGTCCAACTGGAACATTGAATCGGTTTTGAAAATTGCGACGTGTTGCCGTAGGAATGTGTTCTAATTTGTGAAATTCCAGAACCGAAATACACCTTGTTCAATGGAATACATTATTTCACTTTCTACACTAGCTTCTTTTCACTAGCCAACAGTTGTACTGATCACTTTCGATTTCGAAGCACATTTTAAAGGCTATTGATAGGTCATTGCGATTAGAGCGCCATCTTTTAACAATTTTCATAACTAAATTTTATAAACTTTTGTACACCATATTTACAGTTTTGCTAATAAACGTACAGTTTACCGCATAATTCTATCGATCTTTGTTGTAGAGATATTTAATTTTGAAATCGGGGCTTATTCGCTGATCACCCTGTAGTAATGAAACGTAAAGGTATTACAAATTTGAAAGCATTTAGAAGAGCGAGATTGGAAAATTAATATCGTTAAGTAAACAAGAAAAATTATTAATGATGTGAAAGTGTTCAAAAGAACCCAGTTGATTTAATGAAGAAGCATTACGGATAATTTTTGAAGATCCCAAATGTAATTAAGGGACCGCCATACTTAGCTAAAAAAATTCCTTTTTTCTTTCGAAATTTAATTCATATTCCCTGACAAGAAATTTCAGCGCTTTTTCAGTTTGGCCAATATATACCAAACAGCACGATACATATCAAACAATGCTAAATTAACACAATAAATTAAAAGAACATATAAGAATCGATAAGAATTGAAAAATGAATTTTACTGATAGGTGAAAAAATAACTTAAATATTGAACTTATGGAGAAGTCAAGAAATTTTGTAATTGATAGTAAGTTTAAATAATTATTGAGTACATGCCAGTTAAACGTCACTGTCGGCTTAGTATCCTGTTGACTAAATGTCTTGACAGTTAAGTGTCCCGTAGCTAAATGTCTTGACGGCTAACTCTTTGTGCCGGTCAAATGTCCTGTCGGCTAACTGTCCGTGTCGGCTAAATGTCCTGTCGGCTAACTGGTGTCGGCGGCTAAATGGTTGTCGGCTAGTTTCCAGATTCTTGAATGAGTCCTCTTAGGGTTCTGACGCATGAAAAAAGTCCAAAGATGAAGCTTCTCTAGTTGATATAGGCCTTGTAAAAGAAAACGTGAAAAGCCCTGAGTTTCGGTGATCAACAAGCCATGACTGGGGCAGCTGCAGAAGGGCAGAGAGTTAGGGAAAGCTGGCCGAAGACGCGTGATATGTTGAATCTGAAACGTAGTGAGCTTGCAATCTACTGTAAAATACGAAAATTAATACATGTATGCAGAAACATTAAAAAAAATTCTATGTACAATATAAAATAACATCTGTTCTGACAAAACTGTAATGATTTGGTAGTGATTGTTTCTTTTAAACTGCTCTTTTAAGGGCAAAACGATCAAAACACTGTGAGTTTGCTGGCTTCTGGTAGCCGGAAGTTACTTGGCCTATCGGCGGCGTAGCAAAGTCTGGATGTTCACAACACTAAAAACGCAAAGATTTTACTCTGCAATGAAAAAATTGTCGCAAATAGAAAACAATGACCCCTTAAATTGTTTGTAAAAATGGGGACAACATATATAAACGCACAGTAGGTTCACAATTTTACGAATAATCCATAAAAGCATCAAATTTAATTTGGTAAGTTCTGAGTGAGTATACTGAGCTCTCATTGGTCGGTTTTAGGTGACAGTAACAAGTGAGCTGCAAATGGACGAAGTTTATCTTCTTCAAGTATTTCTTAGCTTAAGATGTTAACGAAATTAGCCGGGTTGCAGCTAATTGCTCTGTTGAAAAATTTTCACTGATGCGATTAATAATTTCTTGAATTTGTTCTAAGTTTAAATTCGAGTGCAGACTACGATTTCTGACGAAGTAGGAAGCTCCGGTGATTATTCTTAAGAACTTGTTTTAAAGGACCTGAAGTTTTTTGTTTTTTATTTGCGTTTCCCCAAGCAGGGGAAGCGCATGTGGAAATCGTTCGAATAACCTTAAGATAGATTCTTTTTTTCAGCTGTAGAGATAGCTGTTCACATTTTAACAGTGGGAGCATAATTTTGTAGGCCTTTCCACATACCTGGGTCACGTGATCGTTTCCTGAAAAATTACTATTGAAGATAACTCCGAGGTAGCTTGTTTTGTTGACTCTTTGGATTGGCGAGTCAAAAAGGGTGACTAGAGTTTTAATTTGGTAGAACCTGTGATGCTTCCTGATGAGAAGAATTTTAGATTTTGTGGGTTGAATGCTGGTTTTCCAACAACTACACTATTTTCTATGGCTGGAATTTTCTCTTGCAGCCTGGGCCAGTGCATCATGCGGTCGACGTGATTTGGAAACAATTGCCTTGTCATCGGCGTAACTGGTTAGGAGAAAGTTAGCGCCGTCTGGATAGCTGGGAAAATCGTTAACATAAAAGTATCTATCTATAATAATAAAAGCAAGTGTAAGTCTGTCTGTCTGTCTGTCTGTCTGACCGAGCTCTCCAGCCAAATCTATCGCACGCAGGGACCTGGAATTTTTTATACGGAAGCACAAAGGGGCTGGCCACCAGACCTCGAAGCCCGATTTTCGATTTTTGAATTAGAAAAATTTTAAAAAAATTATTTATAATTAATTAATCACGGTTTTTTTGACTCACTGATATTATTATTTGTTTTCAAATAACGTTCGATTGTAACAATTGATTTCTTTATTCTAGCGTTAGTTTGCTGTTTTGACGATACATTAAATCGATTAATTACAATTCATTTCTTTTTTGTAGCTTGTGGGGGGGGAAGAGAGAGAGACAGTCTACATGTCCTACACTACTATTCCTGCATTTTCACACTTATCTGCATTTTCTAAATGCACGGGCAACGCCGGGCGGGTACAGCTAGTGTAAAATAAAAGTCCGAGGATGCTACCTTGTGGAATACCAGCTAGGATATTCTTTACAGTAGAAATCGCCTTTCCATGATTAACAGAGAAAGTCAATTTCTTTGATTTCCATGATTGACAGAAAAAGAGTTTATGAGCAAAACCAGTTCACGAGGCAGGTCGAGTCTGATAGGCTTGTAGGCAGACCTGGATGGCAGATGCGATCGAAGGTTTTTACCACGTCTAGCATCAGGATTGCGATACTTATTTTATTGTGGATCGCCGAGCCTATGAATTCACTAAGGCGAACGAACTGAGTATTTTTCTGCATCCTTATGATCCGCTAAACATTGGAAGTTGTTAATCAATTTATTATATATGAGTATTTCGAAAATTTTCCTGATTGATGACAGCAGCCTAATGAACATGTAATTTTCCTGATTTTCATGCTCTTTTCTTGGTCTTTGATGAGAAAGATGCTTGCATGTTTTCACCCATGTGGAAAGTACTGACTGTAGAAACAGACGTTAAAAATATATGTGATTTTTCAGAGAGTTTTGAATGGCATGTTCTTGAGCATCTGATTGCCTGGAGCATTTTTGGGGTTTGAGAGATCTCATGATTTTGTTTACTTCATGAGGAATGACCCGATTTGCGACGTTCATAGCACTAGGCGCGTTAATCCATCTATATACGTAATCAGTTACTTGTAGGTCAGATTCATGGTTAACGGGAAAGGAGTTTAGAACGAAATGTTTACCAGGTGATTAGCGAAGAGTTCGGATTTCTCCCCGTCTGTGTAAGCGAACCCGATCTCATTTTTGATGAATTTGTTGCAGGGGTCAGTCCTTTTGAATATTTTAATTCCAAATAAAATATTATTATTCCAAATGGAGCTGCTATCCAGATTAGGATTTTCGATTTTACTATTCCAGATGTTTATTATATGTGCCTGGAATCAGCTGCTTAATGCGTCGATTTAATCTGTTGATGGCAGTCTTAGCAGTCGGATCTCAAGTGCGATTAAAGTCTTTACGCAATCTATTGCGAAAAACGATGATTTCTCCGATATATGCTTGGGGAACTGATGTTCATATTTGTTACAATACACAGTTTTGGTAGCCTGTCTACGAGCATTATGTAGATATTCAGTAAAGGTATTTACTGCACGATCAATGTCACTCCGGGATTTTATATTATCAAAATGCACATTAGAAGTAGTCAGAGTATTGTGATATGAATCCCTGTCGGTGATTTGATGTGGCGTGTTTTTAGTCATAGTAACGCCGAGATAAATTAGCACAGGCACGTGATCCGAGGTTAGTTCGTTCACAACAGATAGCTGCATAGGAATATTGATTATAGAAATAAAAAATTCCAAAATATCATGCAGTAGATTAATCGAAGTGTATTAACGTAAGTCGATTATCTGGTTTATTATACACCGCACAGAAAGTAACAGGGCCTATTTGAGGTAATTTTACGACTGCTTTGACAGCTTCATAGCCCAGTGAGTTATCCGCACAAAACAGGATTCTACACATTTGGATTAAGTATTTTTCACGTAAATAAGAGATCCACTACCTCTGTGGTGGAGTCGATCACTAAGGTATGTACAGTAATCTGCAAACTTCAGACTATGCGTAGGATTTGCATGCGTTTCGGAAATTAAGCAAATATCCACATCGTTTTCGGTGAGGAAGTGCTGCAGTTCAGGGATCTTGGTTGTCACATTTTACACGTTCCACAAAAGAATCGTAATTGGAGAAACACTTAAGATGTAATTATCCATGATTCATCTGTGTGGACATAACTGGAGATTTTGATTGAGGAACAGAAGGCATGGATTTGATAATTTCGGAGAGCATGGTCAAGGCAGCAGTTAGCTTGCCAATGACTGCATTAGCTTCTTAGTTTTTTCTGTAATTCCTCAAGTTTAGGGTATGCTAGTGGGGCAGGAATGTTACTGTTGTTATTACCCTGTCAGCATAGATTATACAAGTCTGAACAAGCGAGGAATGTGGTTTGAGGAAGTAAGAGCAACCCCTGTAACTTGCTGTATGTGATAGTCCACAGTGGCAACAGAGTGGCGATTTGTCTTTAGGCTTAGTACAATCCTTGAATTCGTGGTTCTGGCCGCATTTTAGAGAGCGAGGGGCATGCGTACACTGATTTTGAGCTTTAAAAAAGGCCTGTCAATGGTAGCATCGTGCAACTCCGCGCCTTCCTTTGTAGTTCTCGACTTTGTTGTGCAGCCTCATCAGATAGTTTAAGTAATGAATTTCTCTGGATTTTTCGGTTTTAGAAAGGATAACCAGAAACAGTGTTATCTTGACGACTTCTGATTCTTTCCTGCTCATCATCTGGATGACTTTATTAACTTGAAAGTCCTCCTCAGTCAGGGCATCGGTAATTTCGGTGACACTCGTGTCGATTCGATGGGAAGATTGCGAATCACTACTTTAATATTTTTGTCCGCAGCGAGTTGATAGGAGTGGAATTTAATCTACTCACTATCAAGTAAAGCAGTAACAAGTCAACGACTTCAATAGTGAACACGTTCACATGAAATTCGTGCTGGGATTCCATTTGGGCCTTGAAATCATTGTAACCCAAGTTATCTAGGAGTTTAGTGAAAGATTTCTATGTGTAATCAGAATCTTTAATTATAATCAGCGGAAGCCGGGAGCTCCTCCTTGGATAATCAAATATCTGGTCACGTGTCTTTTCTGGAGTTTCCTAGTTCGCTGGAGTTGTCGTGGCTTGAGGTGGAGCAATCTCCTGGGCGGAGTCTTCTGGCGGGATGGTTTCTGGTGGATTACGCTTTTGTGAGTTTCCAGTATTGAAAAGTCCTTTTGGTAGAGTTTTAAGATTCTGCTTCGCAGAGTTTAGATTTTTCTTTTCTTGGCCAGTTTCTTATAACCTTCGATGACTTCATTGACCTGGGTATCAACGCTTTCATTAGAAAGCGCGGCGAAACGATTGCTATATGCGAGGTAGGCGAACTGGAGGGGCCTACGACGCTTGCTGCGAACAATTTGGAAGTCCATGTGCTCTTTTCCGTTTTCGCATTTATCAGCATCATTAGTGGAAGAAAAGGAGTACAGTTGCAAAAACATCACCTGGTACTCTGGTAACTCATCAGTGATGAGATTGAAGTTTTGTATCAGCCGGAGAAACCTACGCACGGATTTTTTTCAGTGTATTCTTATCCTGTTTTTGCTTGAGGTCTATGTAATTAGTGAGGATTTGCTTCGCAAATGCCATTTTCGGTTCGATCAGAGTCTGAAAATAATCGAAGGTCAATCCTGCAAACTTCACGCAGAAAACATCTGCACGGGTGAGCATTTGTATCCCACACAAGGCCTTTTTACAGAAACTCAGAACACGAAGTTCAGGAAGGAGCGAGATAAAAGGAGAAACCAACGTGATAGAAGAATCAGCTAAGAAGGCAGAGAGCGAGGAGATAGTGTGTCTTCACGATCGAAGTTTGGCAAACGAAAATCACCCGAGAAACCTGGTGTGCAATTTTTCCATTTGAATACAATGTGAATGGCCTTACTCATACTTACTTTGTGCGCATGTTTGAATTCCAGTCATTTGCATAACCTGGTATGCAGTATCTTTCAGGCAAATTTGACGTTTGTTGCACTTTGCCTTCATGGTGTAGCAAATCAGCAATGTATTTAATGAAATATTGTATAGTTATTAAAGAATGGTATGCGTCATTTTCTTAAGGAGATTTATCTTCAGAATAGTATTTATTTTTTGATAAAGTGCTGTAGCGTTAGTTATATTATGAGTATTATCTATCAGCGTTAAATAACAACAGAAAGACGGTGAATGTTTCAAGCTTTGTGTGACAGTGACGCAACAGTATACACATAGAAAACAGACTACAGGTTGCATATGGGCATGACTAACAGCTTCGTAAGGCTCATTACTAGTTAAGACATTCTGTTAGAAAATCTTATTTATGAGTGTTGAGTTTTGCAATCTTGAAAACAAATCGACAGCAGAATGAAACTTTTTCTTCGTTTTTATGTTTATAATCACACCTCATCAACTTAGAGCAGTTTTAAAAGAGTATAAAATGTTACGTTTGTACGAAAATGAATGTTTATCATTTGAATTAATCCGTACCAGACAAGACTTAAAATTTTCTTCATTTTAAGACGCAGAATGTTATATAAATTATTTCATCTTTATTTTTTAAATTTTATTTATTTATTTTTTACGATTAGCGTTCGGCGCACAGGGTGTAATTAATTTGAATTTTTTATAGTACTTATCATGCATGTTAAAAATGAAATCTATGGCTTTAAGGAGCAGGGTGTGTTTCAAATTATCATAGCATTTTCAAAAGAATAAATACTACTTCTTATTGCAGTAAGAGCAGCATTTAACTGACAAAAGAAATGCAATTTAGATCTCTGATACACGCTGAAATGCGAAGTTGAGTGCACTCTTGATTATTGGAGTGCGGATTTTCAGGTTTGCAAGTTACGCTGCGAATGGCGATGTCCACGCATGCGCAACACTGCGCCAGAGAGTATAAAAGACGAATGTGGACACAATTGATAGAAATAAAATGAACAAGAACTTTTTCGACAAAGCCATACAATGCGACTTTTTACGTCATTTTAAAGTTTTTGATTATCTCCACTGAGAGAGGACAGTTGCATCAGACCTTACGAGACTCACCTCACCCGTGACGACAATTTCACTACATAGTTCGCTTTCACAGATTTTCCTGTATATAGTGGCTCACCCGTGGCCGAGCGGTAAAGACGCTGAACACTGGTAGTTCGGTCTGAGGTTCGAATCCCGCGAACGGGCTGGCTGCATGGGCGTTTTCGTGTTTTCCCCATGTGTAACGTGTATACGAGCCAGTTTCCCTTAGAAAGTCCTCCATGAAGGCATCCCTCCCTTTAGGCAGATAGCCCTTGTGTGCTTTGCCATAATTCAATAATCCAAATCCTGTATATAGTGTATATAGTGTATATATGTTATTTTATCATTTGCATCTCTTTATGTGTCTTGTATTTGTATTGTATGTAATATGTTACAATATCTGATTTAGATAATAAAACTTTTCTGAGACCTATTCTCATATTTTAACCACCCGTCCATCATGAAACAACATTACCAGACACCAACTTGTATTTGGCCTCTCCATGCGCGCGGCTTTCTTGGTTTTCTTTCTTCTTGTGACGCTGGTCACCCCCCTTTTCTCATTTCCGACGCCTTCTCACTTCCCGTCTTCAACGTCTTGTGCTCTACTGGGATACTTAGTTAGAGAGCCGGCAATGTCGCGAGCTCAACGGTGACAGCCCGGCATAAGAGTTTAAAAAAAAAAAAAAATTTGATAGAACAGGAAAATACTGTCTTATGCAGTATAAAACACACAAGTATCCAGTATCTAAACATGAACATATCACGAACATTGCACTTTCATATGTATGCACTTCTCTTTCAACGCCTCTCCTAGTGTTAGAGCTAGTATGATTTCCTTACTGCTTGTGAT
Source organism: Stegodyphus dumicola (assembly GCF_044657685.1). Taxonomy (NCBI): domain Eukaryota; kingdom Metazoa; phylum Arthropoda; class Arachnida; order Araneae; family Eresidae; genus Stegodyphus; species Stegodyphus dumicola. The sequence continues at coordinate 151,378,518 of NC_140778.1, forward strand.
GTTTTGTGTCACGCCCTCCTTTTCCAAAACTCCTCCTACCACGTCTTGAACTTGCACTGTCAGGTGCCAAGCGGTATATGTATCATTGAGTCGTCGGCATATGTATCATTGATACGTCGCGTGCTCACATCGATATCCCGGCATAAGTTGCATTGATTGATTGATCTAAACATGGTCCAAAAGCCGCTAAATGCCAATGCCAATGATTAAAAATTACGGAGTGCCTATAGTTCAAAACCATGTACCTACCTCCTCATCAGAATTGCATAAAAGCGAGCAGAAATAGGAGAATTGCATAAGTAGTAAACTTGATGCTCAGAGGGAGCCACATGGGTCGAGAAAGGTTAGGGATAGCGAGACTATAAAACTGAACAGTACATAATTTTTTTGTATGTTTTTAGATTTTTAATAATTTTTTTTGAATTTTTAATTTTGCTCCTTTAGGTTGAATTTCAACTACTTTAAGGTATTCTTGTAACCCTTGCTAAGGAAGACAATGACTTAATGAAGCTCTCGAAAATGTTTACTGAATTTAATGTCATATACGAAATAGCAAAAGAAAACCAATAACACTGATTCATTCATAAAGAAGGATTCTTCCTAATATGATCGGAGATTTATCAAACTGCAAAACCCTTATATGTAATAACTGTAGTTGTATAAAAAAATTGAAAATGTAAAATTTTCAATCTTGGAAACATTGAAAAATTGTTCCATGACAATTGACTGAGTCAGACTTTGAGTAGAGTAATGCGGATAGTACTTGAGTTATTTTAAACGATTCAAATAACACAAGAACAGAACAAGCAGAGAGTGACACTGAAGATACAAACGAAGAAAATACTGACAATTACATTAATCACGAGACAGCAATGACTTCTATTGAAATTCTGTTGGACTTCTTAACTAAAGGGGATTTGAATAGAATGATAAAATGACACTTCAAAGGAAAAAAAAAAAAAAAATACACAGTATGACTTACTTTTTCTGGTCACTAACTTCTAAAGCGTTTTTGCCAGTAGATCGCATTAAAGTGCACTAGGCAAAGGTATTTCCAAATAAATAGTACTAGGGAAGTACCCACACCCGTGGGCAAAGAGAATTCAGCTGCGTGAGCAGGCATATCTTAATACCTAAAGTAGGCGTGCATCATAAAAATTGTGCAGTAATAAGCAATGACATTAAATTGAAGCATGCAGGCAGGTGCAGTGAGTTATATGGCAAATGCAGTGAGTGCAATATAATTAGCATATAATATAATCAGCGCAGGATAAACAGTAGTGAAACATCATGAAAATGGCGCGAAGACAGTTCGAAGCTGTGAATGGCACAAGCGTTCAAAGTCCTTCAGAAGTATGCAGTAGCTAGATAGGCCGTAAAAAGTACAAAAGTCCGTAGAATCATACGTTCTAGTGAAAATTCATACAAAATAATCAAAAAATGAAATAGTAACATAAAAAACTTGAATATAAACAAAATAATTAAAAAATGAAATAGTAACATAAAAAACTTATGTCAATCAAGAAACTTTTTATTGAAAAAAAAGTTTCCTGATTAACATAAGATGTAACACAAACAGGATAGAGTCCAATTTCTCTGTCGGAAAAAATTAAGTAAAGTTCATGACCTGTAGTCAGTGCGAAAAACACTCAGAGTTCAAGAAAATTTTAAAGCTAAAATTTACAAGTTACCACCATAAAAAATGCACAGTGAAATTCGACAAATATTACATTCTCAAAAACTAATTAAAATTAATAATGGGTGAAGTGCAGAATCGCCCACTTATTTGTTTGGCGCTTTTTACAAGAGTAAGAAGAATTGGATTTTTGTCAATTTTCTTTGACTTTTTAAGTGAAAATAGGCCGATGTGTACATAGATAAAATCTAGGGAGTGCGCAATACCATTTTTGTGCAATACTGGGATATTTTCTCAGTGAAAATAGGTCGATGTGTACATGGATACCGAGAATGCGCAATTCTTGAAAACGCGCCAAGCAGTGGGTGATTCTGCACTTTCCCCTTCCTAATTTTTTTAAAGAAATAAACACATACAATATGGATAAAAAATGATATTTTGGATTAGTTGTGTTTTCTAATTATCCGTTAGAACCTCCTTTGAGACTTTGTCACTGCTTCAAGTCTTAATCTCTCGAATTCATACTGTTCGTTCCTTCTCCGCTTTTCTGCTTCTTCCTGTGTCCTACGTTCTTCTCTTTCCCTTTCCTCCCTCTCTTTCCGTTCTTCTATTATTGTGTCTAATACTCCTTTGACGAATACTTCATCATAATCTCTACTTTCAACAATTTTCTGCTTTAAATCGACTATTTTTAAATCTGCAGTCCAAGGAGGTTAGAACTTGTGGAGAGTCCAAGTGAAGCCAAAAAAGGGGGTGTAGCGAATAGTTTATCCAACAGATGGCAGTATCTGCCAAGCTGCTTTGGTAATTGTCATTGCGCATGCTCAAGCGGAGTGTAAAAAGAAGTATGTTATTAGGAGAATGAGCTTTCGTTAATAATGTTGCTGCGCGTTTTCGCTGTGTAAATAAAAGTATATTTTTATATCATAGATGTTCTTTACTCTCTAATGCGAAGCACTAGGTTAGTGCACGAATCTCTTCTGATTCAGAAACCATTTTCAAACCGTGGATCACCACAACAAAAAGTGGCGTCCGTCTGACAGGACGCATTAGTTAGGTAAAGGACACTTTTGATGGTTTAACAGCAGAAATGGAAGCCTTGAAAGTAAGAAGAATACCACTGCGTGCAGCCTTCACGAAAGCATATAATAGCCTACATGGACATTTGAAGGAGTCAGAATTGAACAGTGATGTTCTATTATCGTCCCTGGAAATTCTGGAAGATAAAGGAATTCGACTACAACAGTTGGATGAAGAAATATTGGATCTTCTATCAAAATCAAAAGAAGTCTCGCAAGAAGAATATACTAAAGAATTTGAGTCATGTGAGACTTACAAGGAGAAATTAATAGCAGCCAGGATGAAAGTGAAGCAAATCACTGTGAAACTAGAGAAAAATTTGCTGACTCATGCATCGGTAAATGAAACCAGAACTGTTGATTCAAGAACAACGGCAACGAATTTGAAGCTTCCGAAAATAAATTTGATTGAATTTACAGGTGATCCACGACAATGGTTGAATTTCTGGAATACCTTTAGTAAGATACACGAAGATCCAGTGCTAGATGATCATTTGAAATTCGTATATCTGATCCAGGCTACTGCTGCCAAATCGAAAGCACGGGAAATAGTGCAGAGTTTCCCGACAACTAAAGAAAATTATCCGAAAGTCATCGAACATTTAAAGAACCGTTTTGGACGTGAAGATATTCTTATACAAGTGTACGTTCGGGATTTATTGAATCTTGTGTTGATAAATAATAATGCAACCAAAAAGGACTTTGCGCTATCATCGTTGTACGACAGTTTAGAAACAAAACTGCGTGCTCTGGAATCTCTCGGTGTGACTGAAGATAAATACGCTAGTGTTATTTTTCCGTTAGTTGAATCTTGCCTGCCCCCTGACATGTTACGCGTGTGGGAGAGGGAACGGGAGAGCTCGTCACAACAAGGTAAGAGCGATCTTGAATCTATTCTTCTGTTTTTGAAAAATGAAGTGATATCTGAAGAGAGAATTAAATTAGCGCGTTTTTCTTTTGATAAAAGTAGAAAATCTAAAGGTTACATTAATGATGAGTCTAATATTCCTACTTGTAATGATTTGTATACAGGAGACAAATTTAAAGAAAATGCTCCTATTAAGAAAGTTGAGGAATCGTGTTTATTTTGTGATAAGCCACATTTAACAGAAAAATGTTTTAAAGCTAGTACGCTTACATATCAGGATAAAAAAGATTTAATATTTAAGAAGGGTTTATGTCTATTATGCTTGAAGAAAAACCATATTCCTCGTAACTGTAAGTCCAAGGTTAAGTGTTTAATTTGCCAGAAAAGGCATTTGGCAGTAATGTGTCAACAAGTTCCTTCTCAATTGAAAGAGACTAAACAAGTAGAGCCTGTGGCGAAAAATGAGGTCAATGTTTTGGCTAGCAGATCCGCGAGCTCCGATGTGTTACTACAAACATTAATCGTAAGGGTAAAAAATGGCAACAGGGAAAGGATAGTCAGAGGGATTATAGATACGAATTGCGAGAGAAGTTATTTAACGAAAGATATTACAGATTCTTTGAAATGTAACAGTGTTGGTGAAGTGAAATTAGTTTATAAATTATTCGGAGGTGTAGAAACAAAAGAAAAATTGCATTCTAAATATATAGTTAATTTGAGTAGCCTTGATAATAAATATGTATGTAGTGTGCATTGTTTAAGTGAATCTGTTATCTGTTCTGATGTTAAGAAAATACCTAAAGGTCCTTGGTTGAAAGAACTTCGTAAATTAAATATTCAAGTGTCAGATGTAGAGGGTAATGCTCCCGAAAACGAAAGTGACATTAAATTGTTGATAGGTTCTGATATTGCTGGAAAATTATTCACCGGAAATATTAAATGTTTACAAAGTGGTCCGGTCGCGATGGAAACAAGTTTGGGATGGATTTTAATGGGTAAAATTCCAGCGAAGGAATCTTCGGGTATAAATGATTCTCTTGCATGTGTTTCTTAATTATTACAAAGTATTCAAACAAGTACAAAACATTTCACAGACGTATCACTGGTTTCACAGTTCTACCACTGGTGGTAGTCATAGGAATATTTTCAGTCATATCCTTTTGGACTGGGTTATCCAGCTCAAGTCTGTACAGTCTTTGCACTGGTCTCAGAAACTCAGAAGTCTCTGTTTTTATGACAGCAAGTCTTATTTGTCCATCACGACCAGGTAGCAGCTTTATGACACGCGCCAGGTTCCAAAAAGCACGTTTTTTGTTGTTATCTTCAAGTAGAACAATTTCACCCACCTGGAGAGGTTTAGCTATAGAGTTTTTAATGGACTGCTGACGTAACTGTCCTAGATATTCCACACGGAATCTTGCTCTAAGTTGTTCTCTCACCTTTTGTAGATACTTAGCTCGTTTACTCAGTTTTTCCTTATCCACTGTATCGATATCAGGTACTCCTGATTTGGAAATCTCCCGCAGGAACATTTCTGGAGTTAATGGGGATGAATCTTCAACGTCTTCCGACACGTAGGTAAGTGGCCTAGTATTGATTACTCTCTCACAGTCGCATAGTACTGTAAGCAACTCCTCGTAATCCAGGGCAGCGCGACCTAGAACTTTTCTCAGAATCTGTTTCACCATTTGAACTAAACGTTCCCACCAACCGCCCCACCAAGGTGCGGAAGGAGGAATAAATTTCCACTGAATTCTTTGCTCAGCGGCTTTTGATCGCAGACTCTCCCAATCAATTGTATGAAGAAGGCTCTCCGCTCCTTTAAAATTACTGCCATTGTCTGAGTATATTATAGATGGTCTTCCGCGACGAGAAATGAAACGTCTCAATGACTGGAAAAAAGCTTCAGTTGTCAAGGATGTTACTGACTCCAGATGAATGGCCCTATAGACCGCACATGTGTAAAGAACAATATAAGCTTTTCGACCATCTTTAAGGTAGAGGGGTCCTGCCAGATCGACACCCACTATCTCAAAAACATTTGCATCACGTACTCTATCTTTCGGCAAAATTCCTGGAGTTACATCACAACTTTTGGATTTAAATCTTTGACATTTAACACATTTTCTAATGCAGTTTCGTACTGTCTTACGAGTTTTGAGGATCCAATACTTTTCCCGCAAATGAGACATCACCATAGAAGTACCAGCATGCAGCAGCTCATTATGTGCATTCATTATTAGTAATTTTACTACTGCATGATCAGATGGCAAAATGACAGGAAACTTAAAGTCATCAGTATCGTCGCGATAAGAAATATTGGTTTTAGCTCTGATCAAACCATCACGATCAACTATAGGTCTGAGGTCTTTACTTTTATCATCGTTCACACTCTTAAATGATTCTCTTTGAACCAATAACATAAGAGTTATCTCAGCTCTTTCAATTTCCGAAACTGATAAAATTTTGGAGGTTTCGTTTGTAATTCTTCGTAATTTAAAGTAAAACCTAAGAATCCAACCTAACATGCGTACAATTTTCTTTATGGATGAAAAGTACCTGTAATACCAATTGTCAGGTTTAGAATCTTTGTTAAGAGTTGTCAATACTGATTTACGCCTTTCTGAATTTATGATCTCTTCGTCCGGCAAATCGGTGCCTCTTGACCATGACGATTCTGGTTCTAACAGCCATGATGGGCCCTCCCACCATTTCGACAGCAAAAACTGTTTAACTGAACAGCCTCTAGAAGGGAGATCGGCGGCATTCAGCTCCGAAGGGATGTAATGCCAATCTTCTATTTTTGTAAGTGTTCTGATTTCTTGGACACGATTCCAAACGAAAGTTCCCCACCGTACGTCTCGCTGGATCCAGCACAAAGCGGTTGTTGAGTCAGTCCAGAAGAATGTTCTTAAATTTGGCATGTTCAAATCTGAAACGACCATACGTCCCAAACGTGCTCCGATTAAGCAGGATAATAATTCCAAACGAGGAATGGATATACACTTTAAAGGCTTAACTCTAGTGCGTGCTTGCACAAAATTTAAATAAACCTTATTTTCGGTCTTCACTCTTAAGAAAATACAGGTAGCATAGGCATGTTTGCTGGCATCGCTGAAAACATGAAGACTTACGTCTCCGTTAACCGATCTGTCAGGGGGGAAGCATGCCCTTAGTAGTCGTGACTCAGAAAGATTGACGTACTCTAACCACACCCAATTTTGTTCCCGGTAGTCGTAGAGGATCGCAGATTCTTCACGCCCTCTTTACTTTTCTAGCCATTTCATTTTATTTCTACATTATGTAATTGCTATAATTTGTACATTATGTAATTGCTATAATTTCTACATTATGTAATTGCATCCTGTAATTAATGAATGCTAGCATTAAAAGTATTGTGAACACGAAACAGTAACTATGTACTCAAACTATAATTTGATTATACTTTACTTATTCTAAGTATATATATAATTCTCAAATTTTGTCATGTTTATAAATATTACTTATTTTTCGGAAAAACTTAATTTAATAAACAATGATAGAAATATGTAAATTTTACGTTGTTATTTTAAAACTCACACACTAAATATGACTAAAAATCAAGTTCAGTTATTATATATTTATTTGAGCACAAAATAAAATGTAGTTAAACTCATAAAAGGTGAGACCTGTAATGTAATTATGATCAGACATTAAAGTAAACTGTTTTCTTTTCCGTGGAGAGCTAGCCACGCCCCCTCCCCTTGTTTACTTATCGTTTTGCCATCACATATAAGTTAATTACGAATATCACTTTTATTATGAAAAGGTAAATCTGAGAACTATATATGTTTCTTCGTGTACTTTACACAAAGAAAATATTCAAACTCTTTCTTGACGGCCATTAAAACACACGTTTCGATTATTCTACTTTTTTATGCACGTTCTAAAACATTCTTTTACATGGACAAGAAGTCGGAAATGTATACATTATTTCGCTGTAACAATTCAGTGCCTTTTAGGCCTTTTACATGTACACGTACAAAATCAGAAAACACACTGAGAACTTGAAACCAACTGGCGTTTTACCTCACTTCGCTTAGTAAAATAATCGTTTCCTTGCCCTCACGTGGCGTGACTTATTTCCTTCCCCTGGCTTCAGTTTCTTCCTACTGCAATAGCAGAGACGCCATCTCCATGTATTCTAACCTCCTTGGTAACATGTCTGCCCGGCTTTAGCGTGAATGATCATACGATACGATACGATACACCTAAGGACTAGTATACGGCCCTTATAAGCAACTTTTAATGCTTTATCTTTACATTTATTTACCACTTGAAGTATAAAATAATATATGTAGGAGATTATTGATTTTCCTCATTATTAACTGTGGTTCGATGGCCTTAACCACCCTCTAGTTAAGCATCTGGAGGAATCCAGATGCTAAGTTATAGTTTGCAATATTGAATCATATTAATCTCGAGGAAAGGCATGTTGTTTAAGTGACACTAAAATGGAAGGCTCAGGGGCGAGGCACGTCCAACAGGCTCGTAGGCTGGGAAAGCCACATCCTGTGTGCAACTTAGCTGAGAAAATAAAAAAAATTATCGTGATAATCGATGAATGAGCATCGCGCATATACAAATCGTAGACTCAGTCATATCATAAGTTGGAGATGTCATGAAGCAAAATTAATGGCAATAATGTTGAAAAATGCATATCTCAGATGTCGCATGCTATTGTCACAGCTTCAGGTGCTCAATTGGAGGAAGGAAGAATTGAAAAGGTCTTCGATGAGCTGGGAGGAGCTACTGGGTCACGTGGTCCAATGGTCTACCTGGAAACATGGACATTATAAAGGCCCGTTCCCACTAGGATTTATCTGAGCTAACGAACACAACTAAATCCCCAAAACCAGTTTTTCCCCATAGAGCAGCAAGTTGAAAAATCTGAACACAGCGGAGCTAGTCGACACAGGGAACTGACTCCGTTAGCTCAGATAAACCCCAGTGGGAACGCCGCTTAAGAGATAGACCAACCCAGTGGGCGGGGCACGCGTCACCGACATGTCGGCAAGAAAGAATAGGGACGATCTGGTTTACTTTAACACTGACTTTGTACCACATAACTCTTTTTAATTATTAAATGTGATACGGTGTATAGTGATGAGATTATGAATGCCACAGTTTATTCCAAATAGGATTTAATACGTATATCTCATTAAAGCACTTTTACTGCATTTCGCGCATTTTTTTTAACGTAATTCTTGTACAAACATCTTTACTTTGGTAAAACGGTCAAATCTCTAAGCACAAAATTTATGAACTTAATTTTGCGTATAAATAACGTAAAATTAAATAAGATTGATAGTACGTGATGCTTTGAAATAAATAAGGTAAAATTAAACAAGATCTGATCATTTTTTTTTAAATTTAATGACCATTTTCAGGCAGTGATTTTCAAAACTATAATAACATTAGAAAACATTAAAAAAAAATGATATAAAAAAATTATATCATCATTAAATTATTAACATTAAAGTCGAATATTTATTTTAGTAATTTATAAAATTCGGAGCATAAATTTTCTGAGTGTAATGAAGGGAAAAAAAAAAGGTAAAATAAAATCTAGAAGCACTCAGATTTTATATTACGCCCAAAAGGAACCTTTTCTTAACGTTTCATGTGTTACCTACATTTATTGAATATCATGTTCTTCGCCTGTAAACCACATAAATTTGAAAACAGCATATCTTTAGAATTTCCGCACTGGAGATAAAACTGTTATTTTCCGTACAGTGCTCATTTCTGAACTCGTTGAGTTTGTTAATCAAAAATTCGTTAAAGTTTTACGAAATATGAAATAGATTAAAACAAATTCGAAATTCGGCCGTCCAGATGTCCATACTTCGGTGGAGGTTTACATTATTCAAAATTTGATGGCTCTAGATACTGTCGTTTTTGTCACAGTGCGAGAAACATACATGTATTCATGCAGATTCTTCGTTGTTTAATTTCTTTAAATATATATAATACAGGGCGATAATATTTGGTAACGACAATTTGCAAGGAGACACGGACATTTATAGTAAAACAGCGCAAAATGCCGCTTCGAAACTAACAGCCTTTCTAGGCTACCTCCTCTTTGGTTAAATTAACAGTAAGAAAAAAAAAAAATCTTATGCGGAACTAAAAATAAATTTTAAAAAAAAAATCATCACTATAAAATACAAGCAAAATTAATTATTACAGTTAAATACAATTTTAATATTAGAATTAAATCTATAAAAATTTTTAAGAAGTCAAAAGGATTTATCTCTATGATGTATTATGAAATATAATTGAAATAAAATTCCTTTATAGAAATTGTTAATAAAGCAGCACAATTTAGAATATTAAACAAAATTTTCAAAAATTCGTTTTTAAAGATATTAGTATTATTTACACCAATAAAAAGCATAAAAATTGCAAGAGAAAATTGCTTGTTTGAAATTTTCTATTAGTTCAGAACAAAAATATTATTTTCTAAAAGAAGTAGTCACAAATTCCTTACAGCATAAGAAAAGTTAAAAAAGTATCCAACTCTGAAAGCATGCAATAGTGTTATAATTATTTGGAACGTTAATTATGCTTGATAAATATGCTAAATTTTTAAAAATCAATATCAATTTCAAAAATAAAATATGTAGAAATTCTAATTTGTGAAATGAGGCACTGCAACCAGCTTTTTCTTGAAAATTGTACACGCTGCAATAGGCAACCACTGTTAAATTTCAGCAAGTCGTCCCTACTCCTCCGGATGAGATCAAGGTGACAGCCGGGAACGCCTCAGACGAGTGAGAAAACCCATTTGGGTTAGTCTATTTCTCATAAAGTCCATGCCTGGAAAGAGATTCCATAATCTCGCTCGACAGGCATTGGTCGGGGGCGGGGCTTAGATGAAAATCTTACTTAAGAAAAATCATTAGTACAGATTCAAAGTTAAAATTTAAAACATAATACGTGCAGTAATGAAAGGAACATGGTCTGAGATAATTTTGGTTGGCCTAAACAACTACTGTGGAGAATTAAAAGCTAAAAAGATATACATTTGGAATATTTGGGAGAGACAATAATTAGAAAATGCTTGGCGTTAAATGTAGATGGCGACACTTATGCGTGCCTATAGACTAACCCAGTGCGCGAGCGCGCGTCACCGACATGTCGACAAGAAAGAGTAGGGACGATCTGGTTTACTTTAACACTGAAACCTATGGCGTTTGTATGACATATCTCTTTTTAATTATTAAATGTGATACGTTGTATAGTGATGATGAAGGCCACAGTTTTTTACAAATAGGATTTAATACATCTCATTAAAGCACTATTTACTGCATTTTTTTTAACGTAATTCTTGTACAAACATCTTTACTTTGGTAAAACGGTGAAAACTCTAAGCACAAAATTTATGAACTTAATTTCGCGTAAAAATAAAGTAAAATTAAATAAGATTGATAGTACGTGATGCTTCGAAATAAATAAGGTAAAACTAAACAAGATCTGATTTTTTTTTTTTTTTTTTAATTTAATGAACATTTTCAGGCAGTGATTTTCAAAATTATAATGACATTACAAAACGATTATTTATTTGATTATATCATCATTAAATTATTAACATTAACGTGGATTATTTATTTTAGTAATTTATAAAATTTTCTGAGTGTAATGAAGGGGAGAAAAAGATAAAATCTAGAAGCACTCAGATTTTATATTACGCCCAAAAGGAAGCTTTTTTTAAAGTTTTGTGTGTTACCTATATTTATTGAATATTATGTTCTTCGCTCGTAAAACACATATATATGAAAACAGCATATCTTTAGAATTTCCGCACTGGAGATTAAATTGTTATTTCCCGTACAGTGCTCGCTCTGAACTCGTTGATTTTGTTAATCAAAAATTCGTTAATGTTTTACAAAATATGAAATAGATTAAAACAAATTCGAAATTCAGGCGTCCAGATGCCCATGTTCGGGTGGAGGATTACATTATTCAAAATTTGATGGCTCTAGATACTGTCATTTTGTCACAGTGCGAGAAACAAACATGTATTCATCATTATTTAATTTCTTTACATATAATATAAGGCGATAATATTTGGTAACAACAAGTTGCAAGGAGATACGGACATTTATAGTAAAACAGCGCAAAATGCCGCTTCGAAACTAACAGCCTTTCTACGCTACCACCCATTTGGGCTAATAAATTAAATTAACAGTAAATAAAAAAAATGTTATGCAGAACTAAAAATAAATTTAAAAAAATAATCACTATAAAATACAAGCAAAATTAATTATTACGGTTAAATACAATTTTAATATTAGAATTAAGTGTATAAAAATTAAGGAGTTAAAAGTGTTTATCACTATGATGTACAGGGGTTGGACAAAAATATGGAAACACCTTTAAAAAAAACATGTTTCTTTGCTTAATATGGTGTAGGAAACCCGTTGGCATCGAAAACAGCTTGCAGTCTTCTCGGAATGGATAAATACAGTTCCTGTATGTTTGCCAAGGGAATATTATACCATTCTTCCTGCAAAACGGTGGCAAGTTCAGATAACTATGTTGGCGGTGGATAACGAGAACACACTTTCCGTTCCAATGTAGACCACAACGGTTCAATAATATTCAGGTCTGGTGACTGTGATGGCCAGGGGAGATGGGACAACTCATCCTCGTGCACAGAAAACCAGTCCTGGACAATGTGAGCTGTGTGAACAGGGGCTTTGTCGTCTTGGAAGACACCATCACCATCGGGGAACAAAGTTTGTACCATGGGATGAACTTGATCGGCCAAAATGTTCACATAAGTCTTGGCAGTCATGTGTTCTGACACAGTTATCATGGGGCTAGCAGAGAACCACGATATGGCTGCCCAAACAATAACAGAACCCCTGCCATGTTTCACTCTTGGCAACAAGCAGTCTGTATTATAGACTTGAGATGGCATTCTCCAGACGTAAACTCGGCCAGAAGTGGGAAACAATGTGAAAGAAGACTCGTCAGACCATATTACTCGCTTCCACTGCTCTATAGTCCAGGCCTGTATGACTTAAACACCACCTTTTCCTGTTACGGGCATTAGCATCACTGATGAGTGGCTTCTCAATTGCAGCACGGCCAGCAATTCCCTGTTTATGAAGCTCCCTTCTAATTGTTTTGGTACTCACAGGGTTCGGTAACACAACATTCATTTCAGCAGTAACTTTTGCAGCTGTGGTCTTCTTATTTTTCGTCACAATTGCCCTTAATGATCGTCTGTCACGATCACTCAGGACACATTTTCGTCCGCGCTGTGATTTAGCAGATGATGTTTTTCCGCTTTTCAAATATGCATAATAAATCTTCGATACAGTACCTCTTGAAACACTAAACACCTAGGCTACCTTGCTTACGGAAGCACCTACCATACGTGCTCCAACAATTTGCCCACGTTCGAAGTCTGTTAACTCTGACATAATGCAATGACAACCTCACATAACAGTACTTCGACAACAACTGAACTGTTTAGCACATTTACGAAGTTGTATAGGTGGCGTCAGTAGTCAAAAACGCCAGCGTCACCTATATATTTCATTAAAATCAATCTTTCTTTTCAAACATGCATTTCACAAGGTGTTTCCATATTTTTGTCCATCCACTGTATTATGAAATATAATTGAAATAAAATTCCTTTATAGAAATTGTGCTATAGTACTCATAATTTAAAAAAGCAGCACAATTTAGACTTTAAAACAAAACTTTAAAAAATTCGTTTTTAAATATTTTAGTATTTTTTACTTATTTACACCAATAAAAAAACATAAAAATTGCAAGAGAAAACTGCTTCTTTGAAATTTTCTATTAGTTCAGATTTAAAATATTACTTTCTAAAAGAAGTAGTTATAAAGTTCCTTACAGCATAGGAAAAGCTAAAAAAATATCCAGCCCTGAAAGCATGCAATAGCTTTATAATTATTTGGAACGTTAATTATGTTTGATAAATTTTCTAAATTTTTAAAAATCAATCTCAATTTCAAAAATAAAAATATGTAGGAATTCTAATTTGTGAAATAGGGCGTTACAACCAGCTTTTTCTTGACAATTGTACACGCTGCAATAGGCAACCACTGTTAAATTTCTGCAAGTCGTCCCTACTCCTCCGGATGTGATCAAGGTGACAGCCGGGAACGCCTCAAACGAGGGAGAAAACACATTTGGGTTAGTCTATTTCTTATAATGTTCATGGTGCCTAAGTAAACATCAAGAAAGTAATATTAAGTATAAAAATTGACGAGAGAATTAACGAAAATCAGGGTAAATTAAATCCCAAAAAAGAAATCACATGGTGAGATACAATTAAGTGCCGGAGTACAGCTCCGAGTCTTTTTCTGTTTTCATTATCAATGTAGTCATAGTTCAATCTAGGAATGGAACTGTTATTGACTTTTTCAATGTTATTAGGAATTTTTTTGCAATGCCAATGCTGATTCTTTCTATATTTAGAATGGCTTCGTTCCTGAAATACCAGGGACTATTAGAAATTCTTCTTAATGTGATATTTTTGACTTTGCTGAATTTTAAGCATTCTGGTTTTACACACAAAACCCCAGACGGGACAGGCGTAAGTAATAATAGGTCGCAGCACGGATCTGCATACATAAAGTTTGTTCTGAATAGATAGAACAGAGTTTCGAGCAATTAAGGAGTTGAGTAATGCTTTAGTACCCCGAAACTTGCTTAAAATACACTATGTCCATAAATTAAGGATAATGCAAAATCAGGCAAAGGAAGAGTTAGAAGCAAAACAAATTTGACTTATTTGTAAAGCTTATTTATTAAACAAAAGGTAAAGAGCAAAAAAAGATGCTATATGTTTGATATTATTAAAAAAATTAGCAATTTTTTCTCCCTGAAGCAAATTACAAAAAAGACCTATATACAAAAAAACAATATTACATGGTTGGTATGATTGTTAATACATTGTATGTCTCCCAGACGATGCAGTACAGTCCGTACAACGCCTAGGCATGCTGAGTATCAAATTATCGATCTGATCTTGGGGGATATTACACCACTCAAAAAGCAATGCTGTCCGAAGTTCCAGTAGACATGTAGGAGGAAGTTGACGGGCTGCAACACGTCGGCCAAGCATATCCCACACGTGCTCTACTAGATTCAAGTCCGGTGAGAATGCTGGCCAGTCCATACGGGTGATATTCTTACGCTTACGATGTTTGCACGGTGAGGACGGGCGTTGTCATCCATAAACACAAATTGTGCGCCCATGGCGCCCTGAAACAAACGTCATGTTGTTCCAGAATGACGCACCGATAGATTTGGTTTGTCATGGTTCCAATTTGAACATGCAGGTCAGTTCTGGAACCCAGAATAATTCCACCCCAAACGAGCACTCCTGCACCACCGTAACGGTGTCGTTCAATGATGTTTTCTTGGTGGTAACGGGTACCTGGAGCTCTCCATATGAAAGTCCGGCGAGAATCAGACTGCAAGCTAAACCTGGACTCGTCGGATAACATCACACAAGCTCACTGTTGCGGTGTCCACAATGCATGCTCTCTACTCCAGGCTAACCGCAGGCGACAGTGAGTTGCAGTAAGTGGAACGCATCTGACAGGTCCACGAGCATATAGACCAATCTGCCCTAAGCGTCTGTACACGGTCTGCCTTGAAATTGTCGTACCAGTTGCTGAAGAGAGCTGACGAGACAGATGTGAGGCTATGCTCCGCCTGTTTCTTTTGGCAGTCACTGCCAAATACCGGTCCTCATTCGGCGTTGTAACTCTGGGCGACCTGTGGTGTAACGTCTACTCGCATTACCATCATCTTGGAATCGTTGCCAAAGCCTGGAGATGACACTCTGGGCAATTCCAAGTTCGTCTGGTACTTCCAGTTGGGTACGCCCACATTCCAGACGACCGATAATTCTACCACGTAAAAAATCATCCGAATGCGTCCTTTGTGTCATAACTATTCGGTTATTGCACTGAAATGCTTATAAAGAGCCTGCGAACAGTTTTACTTCTTTGCCTGTATTCCTTATATATCACTCTCTTACACTCTCGTCATTGTGACGTACCATCGGTGTCATCTGGTTACTTCCTGAAATTTGCATATAATTCTTGAAGATGTGTGTAGTGATTTTACAGGTGATATATTTATTTTAGAGTTCGATTTCCGCGTGACTCCGAATTATCCTTAATTTATGGACATGAGTGTATATGTGATGCGTGGGGTCCAAGTGAAATTTTGGTCTAAAATGACACCGAGGTATTTTACTTGCTTGGCCCAGGGAATGCTGACGTTGTACATCTTGAGGGTGATATTCAGATCAATATTTCTCTTATTAGTGAAATACACAGCTTCAGATTTGTCAACATTAGTTTTGATCTTCCATTTGATCATCCAGGACTCTAATGCATGGATGTGTTCTTGTAATTTTTGCACAACTGCGGCCATGGACGCTGGCACTAAGGAACTGAATAATTGCAAGTTTAGTTAGCAATAGTAATTTGCGTAAATATGAGTAAGATTTACACTGGGTCCTTCTCAACTTTATGTCGATTTTTATAAGAAACTCTAAGTTGTGGAATTTATTGGCGGTTAGAAACGTCAATAAAACGACTCTTCCTATTTCCCATTTTACGGTATGTTAGCAAACATTTAATGAATGATACTGGTGGCTGAAGGCAATTTAGAATTTTTAGTGTTTTCAAGATATTTTTTCTCAAAGCAACAGATTGTCAACAATTTTTTTAACCTTTGGGGGCACAGAACCATGAATTTGTCTACCATAGGAAAATAATGCTAATGTTGTGGCCCGAGAAAAATCATTAGCACTAATTAAAATGCGTTTGGAAATATATTATTAGTCCGAAAGGGCAATTCGCTCAGAAAGGGCAATAATTTCATTTTGGCATTTTGCATTGATTCACTATAAACGGCGAATCACTTTTTAAATTGTTGCCACCAAATATTAGAGCCCTGTATTATATTTAAAGAAATTAAACAATAAAGATTCTGCATATATGTATATGTGTTTCTCACACTGATAAAACAGCGGTACCTAGAGTCATCAAATTTTGAATAACGTACGTCTTCACCCGAATATGGGCATCTGTAAGCCCAAATTTGGAATTTGCATTATTATTTATTTCCTATTTTTCTAAGCATTTATGAGGTTTTCATTAAGAGACTCAAACATTTCAAAGCTTGCAATGGCAACACTGTAAGGGGAGAAAAAAATTTTTTCCAGCGCGCGAGACTGTGCATCGAAAATTCTAAAGATACTCTCATTTTAAAATTATTTTGCGATAATGCTGTTGAATTGAGTTTTATGGTTTAAGCGTAAAGAACATGATATTTAATAAATAAAAGCAACAACACACAAAAAGTTTAAAAAAACGCCCCTTTGGACGTAATTTAAAATCTGAAAAGCTTTTAGATTGTTGTTTTTGTTTTTATAACTTATTTTTTCTTTTGCTTTTGTTAGTATCATGAACTGCCACTGAAATTCTGTCAAGTTAACTTTTTCCTGTACTTGGTTTAAAGGATAGCGTAGCTAAAAACTCGTATATTAGCAGAAGGTTTTTGACATTTCCTATAATCCTTGCAATTTGAATACTAAATGTCTCCATCATTTAGCTATCCATGAATTATTCTAGAAATCTGAGCAGCATTACAGTACTTACTGAGATAATTAGACACGTTGTTTTCTGAAATTCCGGAAAATTCACTCAAATAAGAGAGATATTAAGGGACGAACGAATGACTCCCAAACTCATGCAAAATATCCAGAAAACAAACGAGCCATTACGAGATAAAAGAAAGCATTCGTAGACGGCTTCGGCTACGAATAATCGTACGTGTTTCCGAAGGTGCTTCATCAAAACACATTTTATTCTTCCGCCCCTTGAACAAATGTGACAGGCAATCAGTTATCGTCAGTTTTTTTTCCGATAAGTGATCTAATTTTCTATACTGAAGTATATTATGCTTTACAAATTTCTTCTGTAGGACATTAATTGATTTCAGCTAATAAGTCTTTTATCCATTAATGAGTAGAAAATTAATTCGTAACATAGTATCTTGACACTTATGCAACTATAAAAGATAATGTTTCAAAATGTATCATGAGATAGATGTCCAGTCGAAATTTGTAAAACACCTCTCTCTCTCTCTCTTTTTCTTTTTCTTTTCTTTTTTTTTTTAAACCTCGCTCAGTTCATATAACATTTAATTTGTGGGCTTTGATCTGAACATGGGTTATTTACTGAACTTATACCAAAGAAAATTTAAGGAATAAAAAAGAAAAGCTATGATATTAAATGTAAGTCGTATC
Source organism: Stegodyphus dumicola (assembly GCF_044657685.1). NCBI lineage: Eukaryota > Metazoa > Arthropoda > Arachnida > Araneae > Eresidae > Stegodyphus > Stegodyphus dumicola. The sequence goes on from NC_140778.1 coordinate 151,396,460, forward strand.
AGTCTTTGAAAAAGCTTTTAGTGCTAGATTTAAAAAAAATTTTACCAATGCAATTTTTTCACAAAATGCATTATTTTTCGTTACAATTAAGGTTCAGCGTAGAATTCTAGATGTTGTACCTAAATATTATATCTCTTTAGAACGAATCTGATACTGAGTGAAACCCCAATGATACCATTAAACGATGAGAAAAATTATCCTTTAAATCAGCAGTAGAAATAAAAATAATTAATTAGTTTAATATCACTATAAATGTAATTAATGTAAATGCTTATTTTTTCAGTATTTTAAATAGGGAAAAAGTCGTTATTAGCGAATACTAGCAGGAGACGAGTGCTTACTGGGATACTTATACACGGTGTTCACGAAGTTTCAAAAGGTTCGTTCAAATAGAACACATACTATACTATCCGGCCAAAAGTATCCGCACAACCTAAAGAAGTAAATCTGGCAGGTGACGTAATTTGATGCATAGCCGAAAGCTGTAAAAGTGTTGGTAAATGGTTTGTCAGGTCGTATTTACGCGTTTATGAGACAATGAGTAAATTAAAGGAACCTAGTGACTTTCATCGTGGCACTATAGTGGTATGCCACCTTTGTGGGAAATCAGTTGGTAAAATTTCGCACAGTCTACAGCAGCTAAAAATCCACTGTGTGTGACGTAATTGTGAAGCTGAAACGTCGCGGCTGTGGAACTGCAGAACACCGAAGTGTAGAAAACAATTAGTGAACGCAGTCGTAGAATTCTGAAAAGGGTAATGAAACAAAATTTAAGTCTTCGATGTATGAAATCACTCAGGATTTCTAAACTTCATCAGGCGTTAGTGCTAGTAGCAGGGCTGTTCGTCGAGAGTTAAAAAAGCTGGGATTCCATAGTCATGCAACCATTCACAAGTCGAAGATCACTCACCAGAAGGCGAAGCGTCGACGCAGTGGTGCAAAGCTCATCGTCATTGTACTATGGACATGTGTAAAAATGTTTTTTGGAGTGATGAATGTAGCTTTACAATCTGGCAGTCCAATGAACGCGCCTGGGTTTGGTGGATGCCCAGCTAGCGCTTCTTAAGCGACTGTATTCGCCGGCTCTAAAGTTTTGCGTTGGCAGCATCATTGTGTATGGTGTGAGGGGGTGTTTTTCATGATTTGGCTTGGGTCTCTTAGTTCTTGTGGTTAGAAACATGAACTCTGAGATGTACCCTGACTGCCGTGCCAAAAAACTTGGGTTCGTATTCCGGAGAAGGAATGGATGTTTGTAAATGCATAGTGTCTGTGCAGCAGGGAGACATTCTAAATATGCTGCGAGTCGAAAGTTCTCTCGAGAGGTGGATGGAAGGGAAAAAGGGGTGGGAAATCTTCAGACCTGTCCTTCCGGGGTACTTTCCATCGAAATTGGGGCGGAACTGAGCAAAGTAGTACTGCCACCTGTGTGGCGCTCAAGGCCAACGGCAAGTGCAGTCTTGTACTTCTTGCCACGATGAATTTCGTGTGCTTGTTCTGATGTTACTGTCAAACAACTGAGATAAGTCACAAAAACAACAGATAAAACAATATCTTTACAAACGCCCGCTGAAGTTAAGTGAGTCGCATGTTGAACATTTGAAATATTCTTCGATACTCTTCATTTATTTTACGGACTCAATTACTGATACTGCTATCGTTTACTTAACAAAGCATCTACATTTTCAACCAGGTTGAACCGCTTCAACCTGGTTCAGCTGATTCAACCTTTCAACCGCTGAAGTCCGGACGATTCCGGATCTTGGATGTTGTATTGCACTAATTTAAGAACGAAAAGCATTAAACACAGGTGGTCGAGTAACTGCTTGATGTTCGCTTTAAGTACATTTAGGTCGTGTGACGTCGTGAATATCCCAGACACAAGGTAGACAGCCATTGAGTTTTCTTGTCATGCTTGCGCAGCCGTAGCTTCAGTTTCCCGGATGGCATCGCAAGAGGAAAAGGGGTTTCTTTGCAGTTAGTTTTGAGATATCCACATCTGTGGTTAAAGTGCAGCATGAGTTTCGTGCATGTTTTTTGTGCGGAGAAAATGCATGGCCCATTTTTCCTCGAGTAAAAAAGTGTGATTGGTGATTCGTTTCGAGACATGTTGGGAACCTGGTTGTTCCCTAATTGAACGCAATTCTGATGACTGCATTCCATAACGGTGCTCCAGCCCATTTTCATAGGAACGTACGACCTTAAATCCTATTCTTTGTCAACGCTGCTGCTGGATTGGACGTGCTGCAACAGCAGATAACACCCTTCTTCCCTGGCCATTCCGATTGTTGGATATAACTCCATGCGATTTATTTCTTTATGGGGGGTGTTAAAGACAGAGTTTATATAGTACTAATTCCCGAGTCCCTTGAAGACGTTTGTGGTCGGATATGCATTCAACTGCAGACCGTCATGGCGGACATGCTGCGATGAGTATGGGAAGAATTTGATTACCGCGTGATCAAGGTACACATATTGAAGGATTGTGACTAATGCTTCATAACTTGGACAGTTGCCGCTACTAATGCTGCAATGTTTGCCCATATAAATATATAATTTTTTTTCCTTATTACATGCTCCGCCCTTAGGCACTATACGAAAAGGGAGGGATGCCCCGTGGAGATCTTTTTAAGGAAAACTGGCTCTTATCTACGTTATACATGGGGAAAACCACGAAAACGTCCATGCAGCCAGCCCGTTCGCCAGGACTCGGAACCCGGACCGAACTACCAGTGTTCAGCGGCTTTTACCACTCGGTCGCTGATGGGCCAATATATCGATTAATTTTAAAAACCGCATCATAAACACTCTGTATTAATAAATTTCCGAGTTGGTGACCCATTCAGAGATGAAAAAACTTGTCTTCGGCAAGTCGGCTCTGACTTGTCCGACGACAAAAACCTGTCCATCAGACTCGTCGTCGGCAGGCAAAATCTCCACCTCATTAGCTCGGAGCTGGAATTCCTAATTGCTTTCACAGAGAGAATAGCGAACACGAGCAGAATACTGAACACTCTACTATTCTGCTCGTGTAGTAGAACACAGAACCAGCTGCTCTTCAGCTCGGGCAGTAGAACAGATAAGCTTAGTTGCGATGAGCTCAGATGAGCTTGGTTGCGATCTAGGGTTACGAAATGCTGTTGTTGTATAGAGTTCATTGTAATGGCTTTTATTTTGCATTAGGTTAAGGAACCCATGCGTGGTTCATACATCGAAGACTTAAATTTTGTTTCATTACCCTTTTCAGAATTGAAAGAGTGAAGTTTCCAGGTGAAGAAGGTGCTTCATGGTGAAGAACCATGGTGAAGAAAGTGCTTCACAAATGACATTTTATTCCTCCTCCGCTTGAATGAATGTGAAGCACAATCAGTTATTCCCATATTTCTTCTCTGCAAAGAATGCAGCCATCTTACCTTTCAGTACATTTTAATGCTTTGCATTTTTCTTTTGCAGCAATTCTTCTTCTTCTTCTTTTTATTATTATTTTGCTAGATGACATATCTTTTTCGCTTTATCTTCATTAAAGAAATTTCAAAAATATGAATTCGCAGCACAGCATTATGACTTTTGTACAACTATAATAAATTAGTTTGTAAAACTTAAAAATGGGGTGCAAACTTCGGATTTATATATCTCATTATTTTCATTACCTCGTCATAACTTAATCTTCGTTATTGAATCCTCATCGAAGTTAACGGATTCTATATCTGTATATGAGATCGATTATTGAATGAAAAGTAATAAGGGAACGAATTAAGAGAGACATAGTAAGTATCATCTTAATCCAGATAGCATTGTTGAAATACAAACTTTAGTGCTAACTTTAAAAAGAATAATTATTAACGCAACTTATTATATAACCTTCTTTTCTAATTATAATAGGAGTTCATTTAAAAAATTTCCGTTATAGTATTTAAATTTTCCGTCACTTTAGCGTAAGTCCGATTCTGAGTTAAATACTTAGGTACAGACATGAAATACTTTATTGTATAATCCCTTGAGAATTATACAATTTTCCTTTGAAGGAGTACACATTAAAAAATTAAACATAACTACAACTTACCACTAATTATATAACAGGTTTTACATTTCAATGAATATATAAAAAAAGCTTGCTCCCTACTTAGATATTTTTCTGATGTGGAGGTACATATGGCTTTGAACCATTAAACACTCCGTAGCTTATAATCATTGGCATCGGCATAAGGCCATGATTAGTGGCTACCTTCCCATTGTTATATTCCTTTCCACTTTTTGCTTTAGTGTGGTATTTATGTGTTATAAAATCTAAGAAATACCAAAATAAATAAATAAATAAAATTTAAAATACAAAAAAAGTTTAAAATAATAAAATTTCCAAAAAAATCAAAACTTGATTTTTCCTATCCCTAAACCTTCTCGAGCTGATGTAGCTCCCTCTAGTGTGCATCATGATACCCGATTATGCAATTTTCCTATTTCTGCTCACTTCTTAGATATTTTCCTGATGTGGAGGTACATGGTTTTAAACCATAGACACTCCGTTACTTAAAATCATTGGCATCAGTTAAAGGGAAGACTTAGCCGACTACGGACGCAAGATAAGAATGCAGCATCGCTATGCTAATAATTAGGATCGCACATCGCCTTCAATTTTTTCCATCACTTTAGGTTTATGCCTTTGCTTTATGGATTTTCATGATGCTTATATTAGGAATGTATTATTTTTAACTTTCACGAATTAAATGAGCTTTCATGCCTAAATTGCCTACCTGACTCAGCTTACGATGATTCACCATTTTCACCAATTGCCTTGCTTGTGATCGCCTTCACCATGCCATACTATAATTGCACGACTACGCTATAATTGTCAATTGCCTCTACTAGAAAAGAATGCTTATGCCATTGCTACAAAACCGCTTATCTATCGAGCATTGAATGCCATAGCAGAAGGAATTTTTCGCCAACTGGTGTAGGTGTGACTATCACATCTCTAGTATCCCCAGTAACGCAAAAGGCTATTGGCACAACTGAAAATCGACAGGTGATGATTCGTAGAAATTGAGGCCTGCTTGCAAGGAAAAAGATTCGATTCGATTCGATTCGACGCGCGTGTATTTTTTCAAGAACGTTTGTCTGCTTGTGGTAGGTACTAATAAATGAAATGAAGTAGGAAGCCTTATTGCAGATAATCGAAGATGTTTTTTCATCGCTGTAGATTCATAAACGTATGGCGAAACTGTTTATGTGTAGAAAGAATTTGTATTCTTGGCGGTCCGTCTGGAGAAAACATGAAAACTGCCGTACATACAATTATTTTGAGAAACCTAAAACCTGATCGAGTTGCAGGTCGCGCAGCAGGTATAGTAGTTAGTGACGCTGACCGACGGGCCTAAGTTTTAATTCTGAAGAAAGCAGGAATATTTGTTGTCAAAATACACGGTAAGCTGGAAGTCTTCTCCAGATGTTGGTGGTTGGGGAAGAGGGATGGTAGATCCTCGACTGTCTCCCGGGAAGTTCTCCTTGAAGTTCGGGCTGAGCTACATAGCTAGTTCGCTGAAACTCTACCTGTATGGATAATGGGGAAATTCTGACTTTCCGCCCACTTCTACATGTACCCGTCGACTTGTCTTATCTAGTCAGCGAGAGGTGATCCTTTCATCGATCACTATACTGTTCACTATACTGCAAGGTTTATTCTACTCGACCAAGCTTAACCAGTGTGGTGACGTCGATGTCCTTCTCCAAAGTAAAGTTTGCTTCGTTTGTTCCGTTGATTTACTTTCTCTTTTCTTTCTTCCTCTTTTTCTTTCCCCCCATCGTTTGACGGTCTTTCACCCTCTCATCCCGATCACGATCGAATCGAAATATCCCAGTTAGCACTTCTATATTGTCTATTGCACGTCTACTTTTACATGCTTTTCTTTTTTAACTTTATAATTAGATTAAAAAAGGATTCTACATTTCATAGTTGCTGGTTTTGGTTTCAGCAAAAAGCAAAGCTTCGAGAGCTGTCTACTAGAAGGGGGGGAATACCTTTGCGGAGGCTGTCTAAACGGAACTGGGTCGCATACACGTTACACATGGGAAACCCACGGAAAAGCTAGCCCGTTCGCCGGAATCGAACCTCGGACCGAATTACCAGTATTCAACGACTTTACTACTTGGCCTCTGGTAGGCTTACACAGTTGTTGAATAGTGCCATTACGATACTAAAAACCATATTTTACTATGGTTTTAGTTTTACAGGTTTCTGGACTGGAATTAATCGTCCTTGCGGCCGCTTCGATAAATACAGACATTCTACAAAGGAACGCTCTATATTCAAAAGTATTATATCTACAAATATGAGTGTGGTATTTGAAAATAATCGTAAACTGACCAAGCTTTCTTAATATAACTGTAACTGGCGCAAGTTACCTGGATATGTTGCAGCTGTGTTTATTTCCGCAGTTGGGGGCAGCTGGTTCCAAGGAATTGTCTTCCAATGGGACAGCCCCCCTTGTTGGAACGTTCTAATTAGTCAATACCTAAACGATGAACTTCTACATCGCTGGATTGCACGTGATGGTAAGGATGACCTCGCTTTGTTCCCTTGGACCGTCAAGTGACTTGATTTAACTGTTTGAGACTTCTTCCTTTGGGGACTCATTAGGCATCTTATTTATGTATCTCATTGTCAAAAAACATTAGAAGAGCTCAGGGAACAGGTCACTGCTGCAATGATATCCATTGATAGGATGACGCTACAAAATGTGCGGAATGAGTTCAACTACCGGCTAGACGAGTGTTTTGTGACCCAGAAGACACACATAGGACATATGTACAGTATGCAGAAAATGTTTGTTTTTATTTTCTTATATCACTTTGTAACTGTTCTTCTATTATTTAGCTATAGAACTATTTATTTGACTATAAACGAGCTATTTTATCGAACGCCATCTAATGGCTGCAAGAAGAACTTGAACAGTCAATGGATCTGCATCTGCGATGGTGTTACGTAATCCATTATTATGTCTTCGTAATTCCAACTTTAATTTTAAATGTTATGTGTTAAAGAAACCAAATACTTGTCTTTTAATTATAGAGACGAACACAGTCAAGTATTTTAACCGCGTTACATTGCGTTACGCTACTATCGGATTAACCAATTGAGTCCAGGGTTAATTCAACGTGTTTCAAACATCCATTCTTTTCTCTTTAGAAAATATCACATTCACACATTTTATCGACGTGAAGCTGCGTTACGCTACCTCCATACATCAAACAAACTAACGATTCATTCAGCATTTAGCGTCTTCTGAGAGCTTATTCTTTTCACCATAGATTACGCCTCAGTAAGAAATTTGAAACTTGTATTGTTGCGTTACTCTACTACAGCATTCATCAACGGAGCGTACAGCTTTTTCAACTTTCAAAGTCTTTAAAAGTTTATTCGTTTCCCTATAGAGATCTTAGTCAGGTATTTTAATGGAGAGATTGCGTGTTACGCTACCTTTGAAATTATCAACTTAGCAAACGATTCTGTCCGCATTTTTCAAGCGTTTATTCTTTTCTTTCTAAAGAAACACATATTCAGAGCCTTTAGAAGAGAGAAGTGTCATATTCGTTACGCTATCATTTCATTATTCCCTGACGATTCTTTCAGCTTTCAAAATGTTCAGTTTACTGTCCTTAGAAAACAACACAATAAAAGAATTTGAACGCATCATGTTGTATTACGCTATCACTACATTAGCTAACCAAATAGAAGATTTTCTCAGTATCTTTCAAACGTTACGTTACCTCGTATTAACCAACAGAGCAAACAAATCGCTCAGCAACTTTCAAAAGCTTACTCTTTCCAGCACAGAAAACAACACATTCAAAAATTTTAAAGGCTTCACGCTGCAAAACGCTGCCTCAGCATTAATCAATCTAGGAAAAGTTTTTTTTTCAGCATTTTTCAAATGCTAAATCTTTGATAATGTTAGTAACACAACAACCTTGAGTTTGGCGTAGATTTAAGTCAAGATCTCATTCGATTTTGAAAGCAAAGAGGTACAGGTCCTACTTCACCAGGAGCAAAGAAATCTGCAAGACTGAAAAGCAACCAGGCCAAAGGATGGGTGCATTTCGGAATGCATATACGGTTTAAAACCGTGGTACCGCCACATCAGAAAAACTGGACAGAGAACGGAAATAGAAAAAAAAAAAAAATGTAAAAGTAATTAAATGATGTAGCTAGAGGGAGCCACATAGGTCGAGACAGTTTGAGACTAGAGTAAAAATAATTAAAATAAGTTTTCATTTTTTTAACATTCTGTGATTCTATAATTTTCATATTTTTTCCGGTATTTTTTAAAATTTTGTGTTAACACAGTACAAAACACACTGTGTGTTTGTTACACAGTACCAAAGCAATAAGGGGATAGGAAAGCGATTAGAGATTAATAGGCTTCTTAACAATGACGCTAAATCATAATTGTAGTAAACTTGGGCGTGACGGTCGTATTTATTCCACAATAAAGCGAAACGAGAAAGTAGCGCCGCCTATCGGCAAAAATATTAACGAAATTCAAAATTTAAGTTAATCGAATTTTAAAAGCGTTAGGAAGGATTGGATTGGATTTAAAGTCATTAACTAAACAAGATAAGCCTTTATGAATGTGAAAAGCGTCAAGAAAATATAATTCAGCAACTGAGGATAAAGTTTAAATGATTTTTTCAGATTCAAAGTGAAAATTATGAAAAACATTTCCAACAATGATTAGATATCGAAGACTTGCTAATTTCACCTTTTCGGATATAATAGTGTTCCTTGATACGAACGCTCTTTTAGTTTGGCCGATGTATCTCAAACCACACTGACACGATATGCTATAAATTCCCCAAGAACTGAAGTCAGAAATGGAATTTTTAAGATGGGTTAATAAACCATGGATTTTATTGTTAAGCGAGAAAATGAGATGAAAATTCTGAAGAATCCGAGCAATTTTATAACTCATAGAAGAATAAAATGGAAGCATGGCAAGATTATTTATGTTATTTCTAATGGCAAACGTCTTCTTTGATGGTAAGCGGAAAAATTTTTGAATTTTTTCAATGAGCAAGGGAGGAAATCCTCAGTCAATGGCAATTGATCTCAAATAATTGAGTTCATTAGAAAGTAGAGGTTCTGTGGAACAATCTTTGAGAGCGAGAAATACATAGTCTTTTTAGAAGCCTTTTTTGCTTAGCCCGGTGACATGGCTTAGCATGTAGTAGTAAAGAAAGAGAAAAGCCTTTACGGTGAACAGTAGTGCTGAAGTATCAATGGAGGGAAGGGAGTGTCAGATTCAAAATTTGGGAATAAATTTTCTTGATTACCACCCAAAAGCGTAGAAGTGTCGTCTATGTAGCGAATCCAGAGACGAAAAGAAAGCTTTCTCAAATAATTTGAGCTCAAAATGGTGCATATCAGCAAGTACAGGACTGAGGGGATTACACATATAGGGGTTGGACAAAAATATGGAAACACCTTTAAAAAAACATGTTTCTTTGCTTAATATGGTGTAGGAAACCCGTTGGCATCCAAAACAGCTTGCAGTCTTCTCGGAATGGATAAATACAGTTTCTGTATGTTTGCCAAGGGAATATTATACCATTCTTCCTGCAAAACGGTGGCAAGTTCAGATAACGATGTTGGCGGTGGATAACGAGAACGCACTTTCCGTTCCAATGTAGACCACAAAGGTTCGATAATATTCAGGTCTGGTGACTGTGGTGGCCAGGGGAGATGGGACGACTCATCCTCGTGCTCAGAAAACCAGTCCTGGACAATGTGAGCTGTGTGAACAGGGGCTTTGTCGTCTTGGAAGACACCATCACCATCGGGGAACAAAGTTTGTACCATGGGATGAACTTGATAGGCCAAAATGTTCACATAAGTCTTGGCAGTCATGTGCCCTGACACAGTTATCATGGGGCTAGCAGAGAACCACGATATGGCTGCCCAAACCATAACAGAACGCCCGCCATGTTTCACTCTTGGCAACAAGCAGTCTGTATTATAGGCTTGAGATGGCGTTCTCCAGACGTAAACTCGGCCAGTAGTGGGAAACAATGTGAAAGAAGACTCGTCAGACCATATTACTCGCTTCCACTGCTCTATAGTCCAGGCTTTATGACTTAAACACCACCTTTTCCTGTTAAGGGCATTAGCATCACTGATGAGTGGCTTCTCGATTGCAGCACGGCCAGCAATTCCCTGTTTATGAAGCTCCCTTCTAATTGTTTTGGTACTCACAGGGTTCGGTAATACAACATTCATTTCAGCAGTAACTTTTGCAGCTGAGGTCTTCTTATTTTTCGTCACAATTGCCCTTAATGATCGTCTGTCACGATCACTCAGGACACACTTTCGTCCGCGCTCTGATTTAGCAGATGTTTTTCCGCTTTTCAAATATGCGGAATAAATCTTCGATACAGTACCTCTTGAAACACTAAACACCTCGGCTACCTTGCTTACGGAAGCACCTACCATACGTGCTCCAACAATTTGCCCACGTTCGAAGTCTGTTAACTCTGACATAATGCAATGACAACCTCACATAACAGTACTCCGACAACAACTGAACTGTTTAGCACATTTACGAAGTTGTATAGGTGGCGTCAGTAGTCAAAAACGCCAGGACCACCTACATATTTCATTAAAATCAATCTTTCTTTTCAAACATTCATTTCACAAGGTGTTTCCATATTTTTGTCCATCCACTGTAGCTAATCCCTCAATTTGGCGATAATATTCATTTTGAAAAACGCTTTAGTAAGAGAAATTAACTCTTCAATTTCAGTATGTATGAAATGGAATTCTGGAAGCCCTTGAGTTGACCTTGACGAGTGCAGCTCACTTCGCTGCATTTGTCTATGGAATTGACAAATTATTCAGCATCCTAAAAAGTCTTATCATTTCTTACCTTGAACACTAACAGAGATATTTTTAATCGGTTGATGATGCGTTACGCTACCGCCGCATCAACAAGCAGAACAAAGAAACTTTCAGCGTCTTTCAAAATTTTATTCTTTACTCCACAAACAACGACATTATGAGAAATTTTAAAAGTCTCCTGCTGCATTAAGCTACCAACACGTTAATCAACCGAGCAGATGATTCCTTTAGCTTTCCGAATGTTTGAAAGTTTTTTCTTTCGCTTCAGAAATCATCACAATAAGTGATTACAACTACTTGGAGCTGCAGAACATTAATCAATCACGTAGACTAATATTTCAGCTTCAGCATTTGTCAAAAGCTTAATCTTTTCTCGTCATCTATTCTAGAGATCTTCAAGTCAAAGATTATAAAAGTGCCATATTGCGTTACGCTACCACCGCGTTAATCAAGGAAGAAGATATTTCTTTCAAACCATACGTATATTTCATTCGTTTATTCTTTTCTCTTTCTAGGGAAAAATAAGTTTTTTGTTATATAATTATCACCACATTAATCAATCGAGCAGACGATTTTTCAGTTTTTAGGATCTTCAAAATTTTATTCTTTCCTGTATATACACAATGAAGAGCAACAACACAGAAGTTTTTAATAGCTTCGTGCCGAATTTCGCTGTCCCCGCATTAACCGAAACAGAGGACTAATATTTCATCGCCTCCCTCAAAATGTTATTCTTTACTGTCTAGAGAACAACACATTAAGAGATTATAAGCGCTTCAGGTTGCAACGGCATTAATCAAGCAAGCAGACGAGTTTCTCAGCTTTCGCCAAGTTTTAAAAGTTTATTCTTTCCTCTTCAGAAAACAACCCATTAAGATATTATTACCGTTTCATGCATTCTTATTTTATCCCCGCTTTAATCAAGCGAGCAGACGATATTATTTTTTTCTCTACAGGGAACAAACAGCACAGTCAAATATTTTAATCACGATAAGGAGAATTAACTGCGTGGGCAGCTGTTTCGTAACCGAATCTCATGTTTTGCTCTCCAACTTCATCTCTTCCGAATCTTATAGGTTCGACTTTCCCTGTCATTAAAAATCCGCTCACATGTCAAACACTGCTGCAGTAATCCGCAGGGATGAAAGGGGACAGTTTATTGGATTTCATGTTTACTAAACTGGCTTCAGGCTTATGGCTTTAAGGCAGCTTGTCTTGATAGATAATGCCAAAGGCTCATTGGTTTTAACAACCACTTTGAGTCACCTGAAAGACGAAAATCTTGAAAAATAGTCCTTGCATACAGTTAAAAACAGAAGATCTTTATAAATACAAATTAAGTAAAATATTTGAGTAAATAATGTTTGATTAAAGTAAAATATTTGAGTAAATAATGTTTGATTAAAGTAAAATATTTGAGTAAATAATGTTTGGTTTGGTTTATTTAATTATGACAAAACACTCAAGGTCTATCTGCCTAAGGAGGGATATCTTCGTGAAGGACATTTTAAGGGAAACAGGGTCGTATACCCGTTACACATGGGGAAAACCATGAAAAAGCCCATGAAGCCAGCCCATTTGCCGAGATTTGAACCCAGACCGAAATACGTTTGTTCAGCGACTTTACTGCTAGACTGCTGCTGGTGGGCCTCTTGAGTAAATAATGAAAACACTTGACAAAATAAAAACAGAGCAAAGCCCAAATAAAATCCAAATAAATAAATTGTTTATTAAATATATAAAGTAAATAAACGTTAACAATTGCATAAATAATAGCATTAATAATAAGCTGTGAGGTTTGAACTGTTTGGGTCTTCGGAGTCACAGAGCAATGCTTTAACCACTACACCACTGCGATAAAAACGAAAAAAACTGACGAAGTTTTGAAATTGATGTGTCACAAAGAGTTGTAAAATATAGTACTAAGTCGTTTATAGCCCAACAAAACCGTATGTTCAAATTGGAGTAAGTTTGAAATTTGAGCATGGTTTGTCATTAACCTGGCACGAAAACATTTAGCAGATGGACAGATTTATTGTTCAGCTGTAATTATTTTGAGATCACTAAGTATATTATACTATTTCTAACAAACCAGAGAACACTGGCTAAGAGTTGCATTTTTTTCGTTTGTTGATTGCGTTTCCAGTCCACACAGGTGCAGCAACAGAATGCTGGGTTTTACACTAATGGGTAAATCAGTCGTTTATTTTGTTAACTGAGAGAAGATGCTCTTTGAGGAGGGGATACAGACCGTGAATGGGAAAGGAGAGCTGAAACTTCATCTATCTGGCTGGAGATCCAAGTCCAAACCACCACGTATTACAAAGCCCGCACGAAACATAAATGCTATATATGCCGACCTGCGATTACGAAACATTGTTAACATATCACACCTGGCATTGAACCTTGATGGATACCAAAATGTAGAAACTTTGTTACTGCATAAATATTATAGTTTATATTTCGTCTAAACTTGAAATAGACGACCTGGTCCTTACCGTCCACTAGTGAGCGATTTAAGCTTTAAGACCGGCGGTAGAGGCTTTTGTCCATCCCATGATAAAAGTCCGTTTTCCCGCGTGCAGCTCTGTATCGCGTGTTTCCCTATATTTATAAGGTTTGTCACTTCTTTTAAACGTTGTTCTGCGACTACAGCGCGCATTATGGGATTATCACATTACAAAGCGTAAGGCTAGAAGAAATTTTCTTGAGAAACAAATTTCTCATTTTCCTACAATTAAGAGGTTCTTCGCTAGAACAATTTCGTTGGTACGATGTCTCGACTACCTAAACATAAATTTTCTGTCTCCTGCATATATATATGTAATGATTTCAAATGCGTAGGTGAAAGCAGTGGAACTCTCAACAGCTTACGATACTGCGTAGATGACCGAGAAGACCGTAATGGCTTGATTGGGAATTCAGATGAATAGTTACCTTTTTTTTTATTTTAGCCATTCGTTAAACGATGTGAGATGAGTTGAAATAAACTGCACTGAAGTTCCACGCCTGTAGGGTCGAAAATCGGCTGCGCCATATTATTGTAATGAAACTGTGGTTTGAAGGTGGCAGAGTGGAAAGCATGATGACGCAATTTAGCACAACATATCTTGAAAAATCACAATATTTTTTCCATGCATATCAAATCATCCTTTTTCAGACAAGATATTTCTTAATAATATTTGGATAGAATAACTCCCATTTTGAAGTACGACGTCATCTTAGTACTTTCATAGCAAGAAGGCTGAAGTTTCAGTTCACAGTTTTGGTTTAGAATTAATTTGATTGGACGAGAGGCATCTGCATTAAAACGTTACATAAGATAGAAAAGTCTGGAACCTGTGAGAAGAGATGAATTTAGGGGTAGATCATCAAATTTAGAATGTTAATTTTGAGGTCGTCAATTATTTTTTTGAAACAGCTATCATATTCTGTTATATCTTACATAGTCGCTACGCCTTTTTCTTTTTGAAGGGGGGAAATATGTAAGATAAAAAATGTATGAATCAGAATTATAATATAACTATAAACATTAATTCTTCCTCTCTATTCTAAAATCGTAATAACTTATCTGCACTGCTTCATTCAAATTAATCATGCGATCTTACATAACCGTTAATACCAGATGCCTCTTGACGACCAATCACCGAATTGTAAACCAAAACTTTTCTCTTCGCGTGCTTCCATCTTTCATAACGACGTACTTCAGCTTTTGCTCGCTACTGTGCTAAGATGTGATTTCGCTGGCTTGCTTTCTATCTCAACAATATCAAAAATGTAAATCTTCTGTGGAAAGGCACGACTAGAGTGCCAAGTGATTGTGGCCACAAGTATCAATTGGAAATAAATATGGAATTAAAACTGCCTCGACTGCCAAGTTCTTTAAATACTACGCAATCAAAATTCTTCTTCAATATGGATCTAATCACGCATCTACAGTGCATCTACAGTGTTCCGTCTTTTTCCTTTAATATTACATACATACATATATATATATATATATATATATTTCCTTTAATATTACATATATATATACAATGTATATACATATATAACTTATCTGTATATGTAAGATATATACATAAGCAAATTATAAAAAATTATAAAAAATAAATTTAACTATAACAATTTTTACTCAAAAAATTAATTTTCATTTAAACCAAATCAAGGTACAGCGAAACCGGTGGGCGGTAAGCAAATTTTATTACCTACAAAATGGGCATTAGGTATGAAAAGATTGACTACCCCTGATCTAAAGGAAAGATAAGATAACTTTTCGGCTGCTCTGCTCCGCGTGATCCCGTAAGCCCGCACTACGGATCCAACTTCCACTGAGGACCAGGCATGCAGATTCAACCTCCGCTCTGGCCCCTCAGAGGGGCTGGCGCACCACCTGGAATTCACCAGGCAGCTTTGGTCATCAGTTTGCTACCTGCCAGTCGCATGGGCAAGCCCGTCGCAGTGGGTCATTACCCAGCAAACCGGGAGTGGCGTCACCCTCCCCAGCTACCAGAGCCGTACCGCTCAGGACATGCCAGACCCTGAGGCCGGCCAATAACTGACCTTTCCCAGGGCCTTCAGAACCAACAAGTTCTTACATTTTTTATCCCCGTGGCCGAGACTGCCTAGGTACAGATCCTAGCCACTAGTTTCGCAGAGTTCTCTACGTCTACCCCCACGGGGGGATCTAAAGAAAAGCGTGATGGAATTCTAGATTGCTGGAAGCGTGTTTGAATTATTCATTCTTCATTTAAAAAAATGTTCTTCTTTATATTCGTCAACAGCAATATACGTTCCCATGAATGAAGCGCTACGAAAATGTTAATTATGAACATTCGCTGTTTAAGGAGCGGATGACTGATAATCTCCTAATTAATCATGCTAAAAATTTCAATTTTTTTCTTAGATTGATAGGACTGCATAGATTTATCGTTCCGCTCTTACTATCATGGCTGAAACAACGAAAAATTATATTCTCTCGTTCTGTTTCCGGAGTAACGAGTTTATTTACAGAGTGGTTGAAGTTAAATAACGCATGTTAAAAATATCTAATTTGGACATCACATGACTTCTTTTTACGGTATATTAAACTATACGTACTTTTTGATACACTTCATTTAGACTTATTTCCTCGAATTATTCTAACGTGAATAACCTATCTCTCAAGGCAAGTCAAAAAGGACATAAAAAATTGCAAATTTTGAATTTAAATATCCCGGTTAATTTTTGTCGCACGAGAGTCAAACTTCTTGTGTTTCTCTTTTTCATAACGAGCTATGTCAAAACTTTCCCAACAGATATAGGAACCAGAAGAATGCATTTAAAGTTAAATTTCATTATTTGTGAAAATTATCCTTTTTTTAAAAAAAAGAATTGACTTGGTTTAACATGAATATTGTTACGAAATGTACAGGCGCGGTGACATTGCTTCCCCGCATAGCAGTTTTAGGGTTGCCATAAAATGGCAAGGGAAGGCAAAGTTGCCACATTTGGCGAGACATCGCCCATTTGGCTCTATTTGGCGACAAAACTGGCGATAGGCCATGGACGGATGGAGAAGCTTCTGGAACGAATTCTTACCGGTTTAGCACAGAATGTTCTCGAACACAAGCTGATAGTGAGTGTGCCTCATCAAGAGTGCGAATCAGTGTGTCTCATCTAGTTAGTCCGTGTGGGGACGGTCGAGTTGACAGCCGGGCAGCGAGTGCCGAGTGGGTCGTCGAGTGCACCGAAAGAGTCTCGTAGAGTATTGCAGTTAGTGCATTGTCGAAAGAGCGTGTTGAGCTCCGGAAACAACTGAACCGAAGAGTCAGGAGCTGTGCTCTGTGTGTCGTCGAGTGCATCGCGAGTTGTGGCGTGGAGAGTCTCGAGAGTAGGTGGAGTTCTAAGAACGACCGAGCAGAGTCGAGAGCTATACTCTGGTGCTGTGCAGTGAAGCAGTCTCCACCATGATAGCCTGATAACCTGAAGGCTGAGTCGCTGATTGTTCCAGCGAGTGTTTATAGTAGATCTTCGACGATTGTAAAAGTGACTTTTGAGCTGTCCTGATTAATATCGGATTCAGTGTGTTTCGATACTTCATCAAGTATCGTCGTTATTCACTCCAAATCTACAAACTTCGTACGAATGAGAAGGAAGAAAATAACGTAACAACTGGTGGCAGAAGAAAAAAAATCATAACAATGTTTCGTCTGTAATTGGAAGCATATTACTACAACCAAGGATTGCACAAATAAAGACCGGGTGAAGACTTTTAAGCCGGGTAAGGGGATATATATACATATACGTTAAATAAAAAATATGAAAATCAGCCTTATAATTTAATTTATCGATAACTTCTTAATTACTCATTTTTAATATGGGTATTTTCTCTCTGTATTCTAAGAATAGTAATAGCTTTTTTAAACTGCGTCATTTCTAGATCAATCTATGTCACATGGCTTACATAACGCTAATGACGTGGCTAATTCGGAACATGAACTCAAAATTCCGAGATTTGAAACATTTTCTTAATAAAGCAACTTAAACCGAAACCTTCTCGTAGGCCGCCACATTGGATAACTGCATACTTTTTTTTGCTTTAGCTCTCTTGGTGTTAAGACGCTACTTCGCTCTTTGTCTTCTTATCGCAACAATATGAAAATGCAAATATTTTCGCTCTTTGTCTTCTTACCGCAACAATATGAAAATGCAAATATTTTCGCTCTTTGTCTTCTTATCGCAACAATATGACAATGCAAATGTTTTCGCTCTTTGTCTTCTTATCGCAACAATATGAAAATGCAAATGTTTTCGCTCTTTGTCTTCTTATCGCAACAATATGAAAATGCAAATGTTTTTGAACAGGCAGTCGCGTATTAGAGTGTCGTGTAAATTGTGGCTGCAAATGTCAATTTAAATAAAGATGAATATTGAATTCGCCTCAACTTCCAAGCTTTCTGTTCAGTACAGATTCAAGACTCTACTTTCTACGCCATCAACATTGCCACGTCTTTTCATTACAGATGCATATACTTTGCGTACTGCCGACTGCAATAAAAACGCGAAGTGCACAGCTGCACAAATAGATGTTGTAGAAGTCCCATAGTCAATTATGCTTCCAATTACGCCAAGAAGGCATGCAAAATGGAGGGAGAAAATACCTCATAATTTATATCAATGATACTTATGTCAGTTATTCAAGGCAATATTCGACAAACGCTCTCAAACATATTTCACAGTATATAAAAAAAAGGTTTATTTATGATTTTAAGATTCTTTTTATCTAAAAATCTTTAAGAATATGGAAGTTTAAACATTTTATCAGATTGTGAAATTCCGTCCAACAATGAAAGTTGGCGGCGATGCCATCAAATTTGTCCAAATCATTGCGGCAGAAGTTGACATATACACATATCTTTCTTTATTTATAGTTAGATAGTCAATAGGTTGATAAGACTTACAAGTCGATACAAATTATGGGTATAACATATAATACTGAATAATTTTAGAACACAGAATAATTAAATAAAATAAATGATCAATGATGGAATAAAGTACGTGATAGTAATAATAATAATAAATATTAACGAACGTTAAACGCAACGCAATGAAAGCGCATCTAAAAGGCGAGGCTGTCACAGAGATCTCAATATTCCAAAGTCAGCCTTGAAACAACAGCTGAGAAATGATGCTGTCTCTCGCCCTGTATAGTTTCCCCCTTCCGCCGAGAAAGTTTTAATACCTCCCGTTTCTTGAAATTACTGGAAAGCATATACTGTTAAAGTTATAAGCGGCAGATACGGTTACAGTAAAATATAGGGATTTATTACAGTTATTCAGTTACCGTACCAATTACAGTTACACAGGGAGTACACCAAAATATCTCCAAATGGTTGCAAGTTTGACGACATTTGACGATTGTTTGGCAAATTTGGGGGGGGGCAAAATTAAACGCCAAAAGCGTGATCAGCTTGGCGATATCTCGCCAATTAAGTAAGATAACCCTTTACCTCCGTGTTAAATAGACTTTCCCCTGTAATCTTATTTTTTTCGTAGAGCTTCGACATTTTAAGCATTTAACAAACGATACTACAATTTCACTGAAATTATTTACATAGATACAAAATTCGTAACAATATGAATTAAAATATATGTCTTGAGGTGGCAAATGTCAAGGCAAAAGTTTCTGCAAATTTTGCAATTTTAAATCTGCACACCTTGTGCACGATCATTTACAAAATCGTTATTGGTCAGATAGATATATTCTATTTCCCGTTGAAACGGCAATTAAAATAGAACTATAACTACAAAACATTTTAGCAAAAATGCTTTATCCATTAGGAATCATTTAAGAAATCCTGCAGCTGAAAGTATTGAATAAGTAAATCGCAAATTGCTCTATATATTTTCACCCCTGATATGACAATGCTAGTCTTCTGTCATTGCATCCTCACCCCGCCAGTGAGGTTTCAGAGACAATGCCTCTCATTGTTTTCTTATTTTGACTGTTATTTTATCTTAAAGTACACACTTTTATGGTGGACCAATTTGATGAGCCCTTATGTGTGAGACCCTCGTGGTATTCAATGATAAGCTCTCGTAAGAGCGGAATTAATTCCCTCTGTAAACCAGAATATGCAACCAAAACATCAAAGCATCAAGTATATGTTTTCAGTTTGTCGAAAGGACTCTTGCTTTCCGGTACATTTAAAAGCCAGACGAAAGCTGGCCACATAGCGGCTAGCATTATAGAAGAATGAAGATTGTGCAACTTGGACACTGCTAAGGTAAAAATTCTAAAATGTTTTAATCTATGGAAGAAACGTGCTGCAGAGAAATTACGCCTTAAAACTGGAAGAGGAAGACGTGAATGTAAAATTTAAAATTAGAAAAACGACAACCTTATTTTGGAATAGATTTTGAATAAAATTCTATCGATTTCCAGTGCGATCAGCACGCCCTCGTTTTCGGGCAAGACAATCACAGCACCATGACACAGCCATCATTACCCGTTCGAGAAGGCCAAATCTCGCTCAAATGATCCAAGACAAGATTCCGGAGATTGAAAAATGGTGTCAGAAATGAAAGATAAAATTTAACCCCCAAAAATCTCAAATCTTAGTTATAAGAAAATATAAAATCTAAGGTAAACAGGAGTATAAAGGGACTGTTTTCCAAAAAGCAAGTCCCGCTCGTACATTCGTTAAATACGCAGAAAATATGGCTCAGAAGATCCACTTAGTCTACGCATATTACCAGTGTACGTGGGAAGTCACATGGATCATTCGTAAAATTTAGCCATTACTCTCAAGTGACTCAGGACTCAATCTTGCCCGTAAGGTAGGTCTTTATAAGATCGTGTCTTATCGCTATCATGCGCCGGATCTTTACTTATGCACCACCAGTCTGGCCAACTGCGAAAAAAAAAATGAACTGAAGAAACTGCAAGTTCTGCAAAACAAGTTGTTGAGGATTACCATTGATGCTCTTTATTTTATACAAAATGAAATTTTGCACCGTGATTTGAAAATGCCGCGATAAAGGAATATGTAAACAAGCTTAGTGTAAACTTTTAAAACGAGGCAGCAGCCAATTACTGCTGCAAACTTCACTGCACTTCTAAAACTATGAAGTCTTGAGTCGATGATATTTTTTTATTCTTCCGTATGCTACACATTTTCTACGGCAAGAAAGATTTGTCACCTGGCATGCGGTTTCACCTCTTTCACTGTTCATGTGAGTATTCTGAACAGCGCAAAAAAACTAAGATTGCTTAACCTGTTTATTTGATGACTGAATCATTAATCCGCTCACACTGGAAGTTAAAAGTAACTGATCTATGATTTATCATTTTAGAATGTGTTATCTTTTCTACTTGTTGTACGTGGCAACAAGACTAGGATGATAAAACTTTGTTCTTCTGACAGCCATGTGGAATAGCTCGCTATGTTGTAGTAATTCTTCCATAATTAGAATTAGTGTAATTAAAGAAACCTAAAATACAGTCCATTTGTCATGTGTTTATTTCTGTGCCGCGTGAAACCGCGTGTTTATTTCACCCGCGTGAAACCATGTTAAGTATGCACCACTCACACTGAACTGCCTGTAACGCTTCATAACATTAAATTTATAAATACTATATGTTTTTCTTTTTCGTGTGTTGCCTGGAATGGATACCTCACCTGGAAGTTGATGCTATTCTCACAGCTGGGAACACTCACATCTTCCCCGCTTTTACCTAAATGGATTTTCTCTTAGTGCTACAGATGGCGCCAGACGTGTGACAACTCTAGTTGTTACAAAGGTTGGTGTTGGTGTATTTAATTATGGCAAAGCACACGAGGGCTATCTGCCTAAGGGGAGGGATGCCTTTCGTGGAGGACTTTCTAAGGGAAACTGGCTCGTATACACGTTACACATGTGGAAAACCACGAAAACGCCCATGCAGCCAGCCCGTTCGAGGGGTTCGAACCTCGGACCGAACTACCAGTGTTCAGCGACTTTACCGCTCGGCCGCTGGTGGGCCCGCTGTTACAAAGGTAAAGCGCCTCTCCTTTTCTTTTCGCTGTCCAAGACCTCCTACGAAAGACACCTTTCATGTACTATTCATTCTAAGGCTCCGTAAGGAATTATAGAATTCCTCTTCGAACTACTGCTTAAGTCCCAATCACATTATGTTCCGGCTACGCGGGACATGACGTCGAAAGGGACAATTCTTAGAACCCGCACAATTCCAGCAAACCCACATAGTTTGGTTACCATTTTCACTTACTACAAAGACTTGAACGCCAAACCCTAATCGATTATCGCTCAGATTGGGATCATGTGAGGTTACAGAAGCAGAACTTTCGTCTGATTGGTTGTTTCTACACGGGACTGAGGTCCAGCCGAGACATTTTCGGTGAGGTTTGAAAAAATTCCGCGTAGTGGCAATATTGTTTCCGTAGCTAGGCGGGACATAGCTTCAGGCGGGGCTCGTTTTTCAAAGAATCCTCCCGCTTAAACCAGTGCTACCAGAAAATCTCGTTTCTCAGAAAAGTCCCGTCTAGCAGGAACCTCTTTAGACAGAAGAGCCCGAGAATAAAACTGCAGTATAGCATGAAATATCCCCTCTTTTTTTTTTTTTTTTTTTTCGTTTTGTGAAATCAAAATAAACAATAACTTCTGATACTGTTCCGTCTTTGGTTAGAATATTTCTGTGTATTTGTACTGGCTTAACGTTTGCAGTGTCACGTAAGGTCAGTGGCGAGAGCCCAGTACTAATCAGTAAGAGATAGGGATGTACTCGGTCCACACCGAGTGTCTGCCCGAACAAAGCGGCAGTAAATTGTTCCTTACTCACTCTTTGCCCGTTTAAAGCGGCATTATTGTTCTTAAAAGAAAATAAATGTTGTTAAGTTTCTCAACTTTTATGAATTAGTATACGGTCCACAACTACCATTTGCTATCAACAGATACACATAAAAATAACTGATACAAGAAACCACAGTAACACTGATGATGAAGCACAGTGCTATCTATAAATAACGCGACAAAAAGGACGAATAATAATCCTCTTTCTCTGATAAAAATTAATTAATACATGACACGAAAGTAAAAATGGATGACGAAGCACGTTATCTATAAATAAAGCATCAAAAGGAGACGGATTTCTAAGAAAGTGGAAATGAGATTTTCGTCTCCTTCATGCTCCGTGGGAAGAGTTTTAATTGTCCAATGTTCTGCTACGTATCTCTAAGGCACTCACTGAAAAAATGGCCGAGGAAACTTTAAAAAAGTCGTATTATATAAAAAATTGGATTGCGGTGCCCTGATATCATTGCTTATAAAATTTTTTAGAAAATTACAAATAAATTTTTAAAAGAAAGCATCGAAAACTGTTTTATGTTTGCCACTATACTGATAAAAATTACTTTTATAATTTTTGAGAAACACTTTAAAGGTTACTTTACCTGTCACTATCTACGACCTAGTACCAGCGTCATAATTCTCATACCATTCATCTTATGCTGCAGTATGGCACGAGATAGTCTTTGTTATTTTCGATTTCTAGGATCAAACCAAATAATAACTCCTTCTCACCTATAAAAGTAACTGATGGAAGAAACGATGATGTAACGATGAGGCACAGAGCTATCGAAAAACAGCGCTACTAAAAGGACAAATAATAATTCTCTTTCTCTGATAAAATTAATACATGAAACGAAGGTAAAATGAATGACGAAGCACGTTATCTATAAATAAAGTGTGTAAAGGAGACAACTTACGAAGAAAGTAGAGATATTCTAGTGTATTATATCAAAGCACACTAGAGCTATCTGCCTAAGGGGTGGGATGCCTTCTTTTCGTTTCTTCGTTGCCGCGCTGGTGTGAACTGATGTACGCGGAAAGCGTTTTTTCCGCGTTGCCGCTTTTCGGCCCAACGCACCAGTGTAAACGCAGCTTAAGGGTTTTAGATGGCTTTTCCTTTAAAAATAGTTTGTGTAATGAGATTATAGGGGAAAACGCCTCCAACAGACGGGCACCGTAGGGCCATCATAATGATCTCTTTACCTGAAGTTACTGACATGAAACCAGGGCCCCATCTCGCTCTATATAAACTGGCTTCCATAGCCATTCGTGACGCTGAAATATAGACATGACTCATTGATGATGCTTCCAATCTGTTTTATTAATCTGTTTAAACCATGCAAATGGGCGATCTCCAATGATACGTTTGGAAAACTATAAGCTATTTGTTTATCTTCCAATTCTAAAATTACAGGATTTTGTAATAACTAAAGAAAGGTCATTTCGAATATTATGAATTAATATTGTGTTCCCCGAGCTCACTGTTGAAGTGGAAGTACGTCGAGATGAGAACAATAAACAATATATGAGCTATAGATGTTTGTGTTAATTAGTGAAACGGCATACTATATTTTTCACAACAGATTTTACAGAAATGTTAACTGGTTGTGTTATTTGTCTGAACGATTTGTATTTCTACTTATTTTTCTTCTTCTCCTAAATATAAATTTAGAAAAACTAAATGTATTTTTTGTTAAAAAGATAAAAATAAAAATTAAATTAAAAAAAAGAAGTGAACGTTTTCAGGTTTTATATTACTTTCAAAAGGGCTTTAAGGTTTTGTTAAGGTTACCTTTATTGATTAACTATCATGTTATTCGCACGTACACCCTATAAAATTCAATTCAACAGCAGTATCACAAGATATTTAAAAACAGTATATCTTTAGAACACAGTCTCTTGCGCTAGAGATGAAAGTGTTTTTTTCCGTAATGTGTTGCCATTGCTCGCTTTGAAATTGTCTAGTTTCTTATTCAAAAATTCTTTGAAATTTTACAAAATTTGAAATAGATAATAAAACAAATTTGAAATTCAAAATTCACTCTTCCAAGTGCCCATATTCGGATAGAGGACTACTTTATTCAAACTTGGATGGCTCTAGGTACCGTTGTTTCTTCACAATGCGAGAAAAATTCATGCATTCATGCAGATTCTTCATTATTTAGTTTCTTCAAACATAATAAATACATAGCGATAATATTTGGCGGCAACAGTTTGAAAAGTGAATCGACGCAAAATGCTGTTTAGAAATGAATAGCCCTTCTGTGTTAATGCCCTTTGGGCTAAAAATAAATGAAAAATTTCATATTGCAACCATAGTAGCGTAGTTTTAATAATTAAATTAAATAATATTAATTTTAGTTAATTTTAATAATTTAAGTTTTAATAATTAAATTATAATATTATAGTAATTATTAAATTATATTACATTATTATTTAATTATTATACTATTCAATAATAGTAACTGTGCAATAAAAAATAAGCTTAGAAAACGGATCAGTTCAGAATAATTTAATTAGCCTGAAAAAAGAGGATTAATAAACACTGATTAAGCAAGTTTCATTACTGAGTTGCATTTTTTAATCTGTAAATCCAAAACGTCCAGCACTGGAAAAAAGTGAGAATATGACAACAAGACCAAAATAATTCTTTCAAAAGACAAAATTCTATCAAAATATTTACAGAAAAAAAATAACTAAATTAGGCGAAAAGTGATAAAAGACGCATTCTTAACGACGATATATGAGGTTTTCTTTTTCTCCTCGTATTTCGTCGATGATCGCAATGGGCTATCCGAAATCCCGAGATTTAAAAGACCTGTCAAAATCACCGATCCAGAAAATTGAGTAGAAATGCCATTCTGCTAAAAAAAAAACAATTTTTACCGATTGTGCGAAACACCGCATTCTAAATTCCAAACATGAGCATCCGTAGAGAACAGACGCTTTACGAGAACATTCAATTCTTAAATGAGATTTAGAAAGC
This sequence comes from Stegodyphus dumicola, assembly GCF_044657685.1. Lineage (NCBI taxonomy): Eukaryota > Metazoa > Arthropoda > Arachnida > Araneae > Eresidae > Stegodyphus > Stegodyphus dumicola. Next base: position 151,421,662 of record NC_140778.1, read on the forward strand.
TTAGACTCTATAATTGACCGAGCTATTGCGAAGAGCAATGTTGCCGGTTCCAGAATTAAAGCCCAAGGGCACTTGACATAAAGAAATCCGGACGTGGAGAAAAACTCAGATGAGAAAACGGATATAAGGGGAAGAAGAGAAGTACCAAAAGGAGCAAGACAATCCAATCGGACAAGTTCGCAAAACGTGACGAGCGATCGTAACTTTCAAGGAGGACCCAAGACAATGTAAATCAATGACAACAATATGAGAAGATACACTACAGCAATAGTTCCAATGACAAATTCAAATACAATTAAACAACCTCAATCAGTAGCGCTAAATGCAACACAATACAAAACAACTATACAACACAATTTTAATACAACTGTTCAACGCAATACACTACAGCAACTCAACAACAACCTAAGCAACCTATTTACAACGCCACTATATCATCACAATGCGAAAAATCTCACAGCATTAGTATTATCAATCTCCAAGAATAATATTCAAGCTACAGAAGAACTTCAATCAAAATCAGATGCATTGGAAGTATAAACACCTACCAATTGAGGATCTAAGTGAAAAAGTTGTCGTCTCCTCCCATGAAGGTGTGAGATGCAAGTGGTCTGACGCTTCTATCTTCGAAGGGAATTTCATAATTAAAGACTTGGGAGTAATTAACAAAGTCACATTGCACAGCTTTGTTGAAGAATTTATCATTAGATCTTCTGATGTAATCTGGAATCATCTCTTTTAAGTCTCTAAAATTAGTATAATTTTTATAAAAGTTAGGAGTCTGTTAACAGTGGTGGTTAAACTGCTGGGTATAGAGTACTTTAGAATAAAAAAATATTGAACACTCTCATGAATCTATGGTTTTGCTTACGTGGGTTCCAATTCCTCTACGCAAAGTATTAAGCAAGTAAATAAAGTAGTTACTTCAAAGCCATTCATTTATGTATTTACGAAGTCGAGCATTTGCGCTGTTATTGGATGACATTGCTATCGTCTTTTCATCAGAGCAACTATGATTAAAAGAAAATGTGCAAATCAAATCAGAAGAGCTCCTAGAGAACCCCTCCCCCGCACACTTTAGCTGTTAGCATGGAGGTAGAAAGTAAGATGGAGTGGTTACAGGTTTCTCTCGTAACCCTGCTCTGAAGCACTGGAAATCCCTACGTGGTGACCAAAACATTGGGGCATTTACTATTAAGTTCAATGGGTTTTGACGCGATCGGATGTAAATATCTTTTTAATTACGTCGTAAATATACATATAAATGCATATATTTTCTTTTTCTACAACACTTCAGAGTCCTAAGTATATGAAAACAACATATTTTTAAACAACATTTCATTCTGAACGGAATTAAATGCTATACTTTTCGCAGAACAGTTTTCTCAGAATGGTTTAATTTGAATGAAATGTTTTCAAATGAAAAGTTTTCGAATGAAAAGTTTTCGTTAATTACATTAGAAAAAAATTTAAGGTAATTCGATTTTATTCGGTTAAGGTACAAAAATTAAGATCAAAGTTTATTGTATTATCCATATTAAAATTATGCATTATTTCTTTTCTATTTATAGAGCTTCTTCCTAAAATACTTTCTTAAATATGACGTGATTTTTTGGCTTCTGAGGCATCTTTTAAATCGAAAAATAGAAGTCAATTTATAATTAGTGCTCTGTTCGGTTCATTTTAAATGAGAGAATCATTAGAAATTAGCGAAATACTTTAAATAGTACTTGACTTTCTCTGAAAATTTTTGAAAGGGAATAAAGTAAAGATTTTATTTTTAATTAACTCAAAAAAGTAAAACGTGTAAGCTCAATGTGATTATTTTTCAGATATATAAAATTAAAACGATGAGTTTAAAATGAGCAGCAGTAAAAATTAAAAAGGTACATTGTACAATAATATATGGATGTGAAAAAAATTAATTTTTTTAAAACATTTTGGCGTTTGGAACATAAAATAAAAGTAGCGAATACTTTATCAAGGGTTTCGAAAGGCGTATACAATTTTAAAGGTACCGTAAAGTATTTTCATGCTTTAAGCATAGCATTTTTGCTAAAATCTATATTTTTGTAGTTCAACAGCTTAGAATTTTATAAAACAAATTTTCATAATAAAAATCGCTGTTGTTAGTTATGGGAAAATAACCAAGACAGGATTTTTGCGTAAATGTCACTAAACTATACAAATTGCTATTACCCATCACACTATGAATGTTTCCTTTTCTTATGCGGAAGTGTCCCGTTTTTCGATTTGCATGGAACTGTCATGTGTCGAAATACTATCAGAGCGCTGTGGAGCGAGCTTCTGAATGTAAACAAAAAACACCCCACCTGGTGACCAAAGCTTCGGCAAAGAATCTCTAAGGAGAAGAATGAAAGCTTCCATAGACGCAATGTAAACCTGTTTCGCCTCTGCGCCGCTGTACCGAAGAGCCACGGCTATGCAGTGAAACACCAGCGCAGGTTGAACTTTAAACAGCGCAGTTCGAGGAGATAGTAAATTTTTTACTCTGAAATAACTCAAGTTTTATTTTCATACATTTCTGGAGTTTTATGAGCAAAAGGATGTTAATTGGAATTTTGGGCGAATTATAGAAATCCTGTCCAATTTTTACTTTCAATTTAAACAGCGAGCCATACGAAGACAAAATTTAAATGAAATAAATTTCTTAATTCTTTTCTTCTGTAAACTTAAAAAGGGAGGAAAACACATGCCATACAAAACGTAATAAATTTTTATGAATCCATAGTTAAAATTTTACAGTGAAATTTTAAAAGCAAAATTTGCAATAACTAACTGAAACAGAAAAAATAATTAAAGACAATTAAAGGCACCCCTAAATAAATTGAAAACACTGAAATACATTATAATTATCCGACAAAACTTTAAAAACAAATTACCATGAAAACATTTAGACAATTATTTGAAATGATCATTATGAAAACCAAGAGCAAAGTTTTCACCCAATAGCCAAAACCATTTCACTTACAGCATTACATTTAAAAAGTTTTTAAAAGAATTTCACATAACTAAAACCAAGTACCTCTGACTACAACAACAAAGAACGTTTTCGAACAACGTGGTAAAAGATTGCTAATATGGCCGACGGCATGCTGCTTTGTTGCCTCCTGATGTTATTTCGCACATGCGCAGTGAGGTACGGAGGGTGGATAGCTATGGGTGGTTTGCCCCTTTAAAGTAAGCTTCAGGGATATACATAATGTGTCTCTTCGGTCTGACGGAGCCACATTTGCCTCGGGGAACCTTTACTTCTTCTCCTTAGAGATTCTTTGGCTTCGGAGCAGTGCTTCACTTGTAGTGCCGGTTTGGTCACTCCTTCCTTTGCCTACCTCCAAGGGTAAACCTGTGGACGATCGTTATAGTTTTCCCATGGTCTCTACAAAAATTACAACTAAATATGCAGAGAGAGGAAATTGACTTTAGTTTTCTTTAAGATTCCTGATGTTACCATGCGATTAGTTTGTTCCTTTTGGAAGACAATTGCTTATACTTTTTGTTACCATAGATTCCAAATTTCAATCAAGCTCCGGTGCGTAGGAAATTCGTGACTTGACGTCACAAGCAGCACTGTTTATCGAGGGTCCGGAACAATAAAATCTACTGCAAACTGTCCCCCAAAAATATACCCAAAAATTTTAATTATACAGAACAAAAATTCACGAAACAATGAGATGCATTCCGCAAGGTAAAAAGAGGAAGAATGATCTTGTTTGTTTACATTAGCTGTACAGAAGTCACGTCATTTCTGAGATCATCGAAATGTATCTTAATGGAAAAATTTGAGTTTTTGGTGCAGTTTGAGTTGTGTTCTAACATTTGTTCTGGTAATTTTTGTCGGCACATTTTAACGTTTTGCAATTTTGTGTCAATTCCTAATTTTATTTTTAATATAAGAAGAATAAGATAAAGAGTTTCCACATGAGAGATGTGAATGGAAGTTAAGCAGGTGGTACTTCGTACTAACTCCAAAACATATCGAGTAAAGTAATTTACACTAATTTAAAATATACCTGAAAGTTTTACATAAGTAATATGTATAAATATAATTAGAATGAAAATTATATGCATTATTTTTAATACCCACTCAAAGGTCAGTTTTTCTTCAAAATTCCTCCACGATGGCATCTCTCTCTTTAGGCAGATAGCCCTTGCATGCGTTACTCTATTTAATAAAAACTTAACCTGACCTATGTGCCTAATTACAAATATTTTAACATGCATAATTTTATATTTACCAGCAAGTTTTAAACTTTTGATTTAAAACACGTTTTAGAATACATACACGATCAAATTCAAATCTTTTATTAAATATATTTTGACACAACACGCAGTACCTCTTTTAACGATTTTACACAGTTTAAAAATTCTCTGATAATATAATAATAATAATAATAAATATCAAATTTACATAAACATTAACCGCATTGCCACCAGATCGCAAACTTGATTGCCCTCCTCTGCATAATAGCTTAATTTTTTAAAAAAACAGTTAAAAGAATTAAATGATCTAAATTCGCTTATTTGTTAATTTTGTGTATATTTATTAATTTTTACGAAGATTGCAGCATTTGGTGATAATTTTATTTTTAATTGACCCAAATAAGTAAAACGCGTAAGTAAACTGTGAAAATTTTGAAAATATAACGCTGATTTTTGTTGTTTGACTTCTGAGTTAGTATTTGTTCGGCGTGTTATTGTGTCTTAATTAAAACGTGTAAGCCCAAAGTGATTATTTTTCAGATATATAAAAATAAAGTGATGAGTTTAAAATAAGCAAAAGTAAAGCCCCTCCTCTAAAACAGTTTGAAAAGTACATGTTACAATATTATGTGGATGTAAAAAAATTATTTTAGTTAAAACATTTTGGCGTTTGGAACATAAAATAAAAGTAGCCAATACTCTATCAAGGGTATCGAAAGACGTGTATAATTTTAAAAGTACCGTAAAGTATTTTCATTCTTTAAGCATAACATTTTTGTTAAAATCTATATTTTTGTAGTTCAACAGCTTAGAATTTTATAAAACAAATTCATAATCAAAATCGCTGTTGTTAGTTATCAAAAAATAACCAAGATGTGATTTTTGCTTAAATGTCACTAAACTATACAAATTGCTATTATCCATTACACTATGAATGTTTCTTTCATGCGAAAGTGTCCCTTTTCCGATTTGTATGGAACTGTCGTGTGTCGAAATACTATCAGAACGCTGTCAAGCGAGCTTTTGAAAGTAAAGAAAGAACACCCCATCTGGTGACCGAAGCTTCGAAGCAGTGTATCACTTCTAGTGCCGGTTGGCCGCTCCTTTCTTTCTTACCTCCATGGCTGCTAGAGACGGCGGAATTCTTGGAGTCTAAGGCAGTGTCAAGGTCACGCATTCAGAGTTAGCTTGCTGGATGGCAAGAAGCTACGTGAACTCGTCCTTGGTTAATTCCTGTTTTATTCTATCGGGATGCAGCTAACACCTTAGTGTAGAATAAGAGCTTGTTAAAATTATGGAGGAAGAGGAATTGAGAAAGTGTTTAGGAGATTTAGGCGGAAAGAGTTTATCGCCGACAGAAGTTAGCCAACTGTATGATCTTGTTAAAGAACGCGAACAGCTAATAACTTCAGGCTTAAAAGCTCTGCAGGATACTGTGAGAATTCATGAGATAAATATCAAACTTAATGATTTTCAGCTTAAAGCCAAAAATCACTAGCAGAATGAAAGGTCCGAATCAGGAAAATGTTAAAATTAAACGAATTAATTCTAAGAATAAAAATAAAAAGGTAATTGATGAAGAGGGTTTTATTTCCCTAAGGAATACGCTAAAAAGAACGCGCTCGGAAAGTGAAATAGCCGAATCACCGCAGAAAAATGAATTCGCGGAATGTCCTGCCGATGGATAGCACAGAAGAGGGAGAATTCATAACCCCCTACAAAGACTGCCACGCATATTCCCCAACCCCCATCATACTTTGTGAATTTACAGAAGATCTAGGATAATTAAAAGAAAGAATTGAGGATACCCTAAAAATTAAAAATTATAAAGGCGGAATGACAGGTGACACATTAACGATTCGTGCAAAAGCTTCAGATGATTACTGCGCAATAATAAATAAAGCGTCAAAAGGAGACAACTTACGAAGAAAGTAGAAATGTTCTAGTTTTATTACAGCAAAGAACACTAGGGCTGCTGCTAGGGAAATGGATGCCTTCGTGGGGGTCGTTTTAAGGGAAAGTGGCTCGTATACACGTTGAACGTGGGAAAACTACGAAAACGCAGTGGCAAAAATCCTTTCTGTAGGTGTTGAAAGGTTATTCGTCGGAGCCAGTCACGTGGGAGGTCTGCCTCCCAAGAACTGACCCCGCGAGATGCTGCTTGAAAACAGTGAGCTGTGAATTGAGTGAAATTTTCGTGAAAATAAAATAAAGTCTTGTAATATTCTGCATACTTAATTGAGAGACATGTCTAATTTTCATCTTCTGCAATTTGGACGAGGCACATGGCTGCTTTAAATCCTGCAGTTAGTTTTTCTAAGGTAGTCTTTGCTTTTTTTGATACGATCAATATGTTTGATGATGGTCCTAACAATTTTTGAACTTTTTCATCTCGGAGCCATGAAACTGCTTCATTGAATTCATTTGGGATTGTGGCTTTTGTTGAGGGTGTTTTTTCACTGTAGAGTTTTCTACTAGGTTTTTCTTCAGATGTTTCAGCGGTAATTAATTGCGGGAAGTCTTCTGCTTTTGGGATAGAAGATTTGGGTTTCTGCGCTGGTTTTTCTTAAATTTGCGTCGATATTCAGGGCATCCACAATAACTGCAAACATGTGGTTCTTTGCAGAAAATGCAGGTGGGTTTTTCTTCTTCTTTTAACGTGCAAATATGTTCTTGAGGAACACAGAATTTTACCATGGAATTAAAATTAAACCACTCGACAGTGAAATTTTAAAATTATCGCATAATTTCTATACCAGTTGTGACAATCATGTTAACGATACAATGCTCAAATACGACTATACGGTGGCAAAATGATTCAAGCGACCGCGAACGATTTACCACAATGTAGAGTGGTGAATTGATGTATATGGTGCAAATATTACTTTTTTTCATATTATTCTTTAATTGTTTCACTTTTACTCTTCTGGCTAAGCCAGAATTGGACATTGCGCCCGTGGAGGGCAGAAAACTGTGATTGTATATCGTATAGTACATGAAATCACCGAATGATCGAAGCTGTTAATGCTAAATTGCCATCTCACCACCTTCGATGCTCAGTTAGTGACAAGACGCCAAAAAGTAAGGTCTCTACAGCCGTAGCGCCAGTGCTACTTCGAAATTATGCCAAAAGATTGCAAACGATATGCTGCTGTTATCAAAATAATTTGCTTATGCTACATCATGCCGCATCGGAAGTTTTCAGAATAAATAGTGCATATGTTTGCTTCATTTACTGGATTACCCTTTTCTTTTTATGACTCCTAGACGGAACAAATATAGAAGGGCAAAGACCTCCGGGTCGTGTACCCTTTTTATAAGTGATGGTCTATGATCTTCTAACTTACTTGGTCCACTAACGGCCGAGCGGTAAAATCGCTGAACACTGTTAGTTCTAGCCAGGGTTCGAATCCCGGGCGTTTTCGTAGTTTTCCCACGTTCAACGTGTATACGAGCCACTTTCCCTTAATACGACCTCCACGAAGGCATCCATTCCCTTAGCAGTAGCCCTAGTGTTCTTTGCTATAATAAACTAGAACATTTCTACTTTCTTCTCCTGACTTCAATGTAGTAAACAGAATGCTTCGGCCAATGACCTACCTGATTTATTGGTAAAAACTCTTTTGTAGTTGAAACCATTCGTGAAATTGACGATTCAAGATTTAAGATTCAAAGGTGAGTCTGTTATCATTCTGAGCATTTTGTTCTGCAATCTTTGTAAAAGTTGCCGATTAAGTTAGAAGTGAGATTTTCTTTGCCTATATACTCCATGGGCGGAGTTTATTTAACGCCCTGCTACGTATCCCTTAAATACTCAATGGAAAAGTGGCCGAGAAAATAAAAGAGACGTATTATGAAAAACAAAGTATTACAGCGCGTTGATATCATTGCTTATAAAATTTTGTGGAAAAGTACTTTTGTAAAAGAAAACATTGGGAACTGTTTAATAATTCCCACTATACAAATACAAATTACTTTTATAATATTTAAACAAAAGTATTTTGCGAGCACTTATCACTTCCGGAGTAATACACTTTTCAAGGAAGCGTTTGTTTATGCAAATGCTAAATATATCTGTGGTTAAGAAATATTGGTTAAGTTAGTTACGATCTTATTACTTTTTGGCTTGAAAAGCGAAGAAATCGATTCAGTGTTCAAGAACGAATTGAGTAATTTTTTACTTTTAAATAATGGTGTTTAATGGCCTAGAAAGATCTGTAAATTTAATTACCAATAAAATTAATCATTATAACTGTATACATCGGAAATTAATTCGTACTTAATCATGAAAGTAGTCTGTTATCTTCATACATAAAATTTTCGGATCATTTCACACAATGACAAATATATTCATTATAAGAGAAAGCAAGAAATATCTTTAAAATCAGCTCTTATTTTTCATAAATTTTGCTGATGCATTTAAACTTTTCAGGTTTTTAAGAATTCGATTTCTGCATGAAAAAAAATGTATGATCTGTTCAGCGAGATGAACCCTTTTTCCGCCTTTTGGAAAAAACAGTAGAAATTTTATTGTCGCAGATTCAATTATTTTCGAAATATTTCTGTGCCTTTGATGTAAAAATCCAGAGATGAAAGAAGAATGAATATTCCACACCATACACATATTATTAAATATTTGTCAAAAATTTCAAGTCATTACTCATTTGTTGGTAATTTCATAAATTATGATATTTCTGGTCAGGAAAAATCATATAAATATTAATTTTAGGAGAAAGCGGAGTTTAAACGTAATTCGTGGTCTTACATCAAAATTTATTACAATTTTTTTTTTTTTTTTTAAATTTCGTTTTTTGTTAGAAATATCATTTCTTTTATTCTCTAAATATTTTTAAACATTTTTTAGCATTATTTTCATATGAAATAAAATGTTTAGCATTCGAAAAACAAACTTGCAGTAAAATAAGCTGTAATGCCGGAAAACTGAGCAACGCACAAAATGTTAACTTAATGAATGAAACCTTCGACGGATAATTTTTACTTCCTTGTACGAAGTAAAAAGGAAGTATTGTAATCGCGAAAAGTTTCAGGCAGCATATTTCAACGAAAATATCCATTTTGACCGCTATCGAATGCAATTTAATGATGTTTTTGCGTCATATCTGTACGTAAGGACAGAATAAAATACTCTTTTCCTTCAAAAAAATTATAAAACTGCTTTAAAATTAATTCTGAAGAGAATTTTTCGTGGCGTCTGTACGAACGTATGTACGTACGTACGCAGTATCTCGCATAACTCAAAAACGAGTAGCCTCAGAACGTTGAAATTTTGTATATAGGACTGCTATAACATGTAGATGTGCACCTCGTATTTTGGTTGCAATCGGCAGCACCAAACGTATATAACTATATTTATATATATATTCACTCTGTTACCCGGCTCAGTAATCTCAGTTTCTTTACTCTTATATGTTTGTAAATTGTACATTTTTTGCTTTAAAAATGATTGAATTATGTTGTTTTTATCTTCCGGTTAAGGATTTTATGCCTTTAGTAAATTTGTGTGAAATATTTTTAGAATTATCAGCCTGTTTTTAATGGCGGCCATTGGTGTTTACATTTGAAACAGGAGACTAGTGGATTTGTTGCCAATCTAGAGAAACTTAGCTTCGCAACAACAAAGATTATTATTGCCAATTAAATCATGCTTAATTCTTTCTGGAATTTTTTCGAGGAAATAAGCGTTTGAGATGTACTTCGTAATTTTTAATATAGGTATTTTGAGTTTTTATGTATTTTTGCCTTCTCGCGAAGTGAGAACTGAATTAATTAAATGAGAAATACTCAATCGTCTGTGAAAAACTGTTTCTGTTTTGTTTTGTTTGCTTAATTTCTTTTATACATAGTTCTAGCTTATTATAGTATTTGAATAGAACATGTGGCAACGATTAGATAATTCTTTAAATGATATACATTTTATGCATTCTGAGTTATAATATGAACGAAATATAATACTGTTAAGTAAACCTAGCACCAGAGTGTCGCTATGGTAAACAAAGTGAATTTTAAAGAATGCATTTATTCTATTGTGGTTTATGCGCTGTGGCGAAGTAGGTTTAATTCAATCTAATAAGTTTAAATAAAATTCAAGAAAAAGTGCGTATAATTTAATATTCCGTACAAGGAAGTCATGTGGTGTATACATCAGATTTTTCTTCACGTGTAACCAAAGACTGATCATCTTTGAATCTGTGAAAATCTACGAAAAAACTACCGTTTAATTGCAAACGAAGATAACTCTGGCTAGAATTTTATTAAAAATGTGCAAGATGATCCCATCTGTTAAAACTCCCTCATCTTTGACTTAATTAAAAAATATGAGATGAAATGAAAATAATAATAGTGAAGCATAATGATCGACTTAAAGCGAATAAACATAATTTAGTGAGGTTCTTTTAATGGGCAGAGACTGCAAGAAAATTTGAAATACATTAGTTTATTTGATTAGAAAAAGCTCATGAGGGCTATTTGTCTAAGTGGAGGGAATCTTTCGAGGTTAACTTTCTAAAGAAAGTGGCCTGTATTCTCGTCACACATAAGGAAAGCCACGAAACCCAAACATGCAACCAACTCGTTTGCCTAGGGTCAAACGCTAGCTGAACTTGTACCATTCCCCAGCGGTCTTAACCACTCGGCCATTGAAGATATGTCTAGAAGAAAGAAGATATATTTATTGGGCATATTTGCCTGGGGTCAAACTCTAGCCGAACTTCTAGCATTCAGCGGTCTTTAACCACTCGGCCATTGAAGATGTGTCTAGAAGAAAGAAGATATATTTATTGGGCACATGCATCCCATAAAGAAAAACTGCGAAGCAAGAAATGACAATGGACTGGTTCCTGGAATTTTCTTCCGAAATTCAAATCCTATCTACGACTGACATTATGGGAGATGCAATGGATAGCATCCTCTTGACAATAAATCAGTAAGGTTTAAGGTAACTGGTAATATTTCCAATATGCAATACTTGCTGTAACCACGAATCTCCTAAACTCTGCTCTCTACAAAAATAGACCAATTATTTCGTTTCTTTAGTCACACGAAAGTCACTGAAAAAAAACAGATGAGAAATAAGTTTTCATCTTAGTACTAATAAATGTTTTAACAATCAACTGATACAACTTTACACCCAGAAGTGAGGCCATCAGTTCTCACTGCTATAAATGGATGGCCCACCAGCGGCCGAGCGGTAAAGTCGCTGAACACTGGTAGTTCGGTCCGAGGTTCGAATCCCGCGAACGGGCTGGCTGCATGGGCGTTTTCGTGGTTTTCCCCATGTGTAACGTGTATACGAGCCAGTTTCCCTTAGAAAGTCCTCCACAAAGGCATCCCTCCCCTTAGGCAGATAGCCCTCGAGGCTTTGCCATAATCACACATACACGCTATAAATGGATCTCCTTTAGGGGTGAAAGTCAGGACTTTGAGAAGACCAAGACTCAGGAAAACTTCATTGCCTTCCGTTCTGAAAAATGTACAGGCACCGTGTGCCAGTTTTCTTGTATCACAGAAGATGTCTAAGGAGTTTGTAGAATTAATTAAAAGTTTTCTTGGGTTCCGGTAATCATTCCAAAAATGTGTTTCAGTTTACTTACTGAATTCTTGCTGAATGCCTTCCGGTAATTTCTCGTCTCAGTAAGACATTAATTTATAAGTCTTTTGGAAAAAATATTTGAAATAAGAAGAGCTGGGGAGTGAATTCTAATAGCATTAAAATTTTTCTAAATGCATGAAAGTAAGATTCGCCTAGTGGAAGCTTCAGACCAAGATACTACACGGCATTCTAATTCATTTTATGGCCTATATCACTGAAAACCTAACACATTTTCTGGACCTTCATCCAAATCTAACCTCAACGACAGCAGAACGGTAAAATCGCTGAACACTGGTAGTTTCGACTTGGGCTGATGGCATTCGTTGAATGGGCTGGCTGCATGGGCGATTTCGTGGTTTTCCCTAAGTTTAATGTGCCTACGATCCAGTTTCTCTTAAAAAGCCCTTCACGAAAGCATCTTCTCCTTAGGCAGATAGTCCGAGTGCCCTAAGCCCGAGTGCTCTAAGTGGGGTCTAAATCCTCACATCCAAAAAATATTATTTAAGACAGTTATAGAGAAGATTGTTTTCTACTGTTCCGCGATATGGGCCTTTCCCATGAAAGGAAGAGAGGTTAGACTCCTCTCCACAGTACAAAGGCCATTCGCTCTCAATATCACGAAGGCATATCCTACATCATCCACGAACACAATAAATGTATTAGCAGGCCTGCTTCCTCTCCACATCATAATAGAAGAAGTAGCAGTACTGCAAACCATAAAACAACGCCGACGCCACGTCGTCTTTGACGACTATACTTACATCCCGGATGACTACGAAACACCAGTCCTCAAACATCACGTCCACCCTGTTCAGAAAGGACTTAGCATCCATATTAACACTCTTGGCACCGACACAGGACGTAGGACACTACGTCGACACACCGACGTAGGCGCAAGTCGGGTGCGCCTACGTGGCCATGCAAGCTGGAGTTACTGTAACAGAATGGAAAGGGAAGCTGCGCGAACACAATAGTGTGTTTCAAGAAGTTGTGGCCATAGCTCAAGCCATCCGCTATAAGCTCAATCAAAATCTTTATAAAGCCTTCATCAAAACTGACAACCTCTCCTCTCTCCACGCTGTTAGCATCACGGAACTCCACAATACAAAGGCAATACAATTTTTTATCAGTACTCTACAACACAACACATTCCTCGGCCATAATCACAGAAATCCAAAATGATCTACATGAGTACCAAAATAGGAATATTAGAATAGGTTGGGTTAAGGCCCACGCCGGACATAACGGAAATGAAACGGCGGACCGCCTTGCTAAAGGGACTGCCACAGGAGAGGAACACACCCATGTCAACAATCCCCTGGCCTATTTACCACCTGAAAAAGTCACTCAGACTCAAAGCTACGGCACAATGGCAGGAAGAGTGGGACTGCAGCACAACGGGCCGCAGGACGTACTATCATTTTGTGTATGTACACCCGATGCGGTTAGTCACCAACCCACAGTTGGTCAGGTATATTACCGGACACGGCCCATTTCCAGAGTATTTCCACAGATTTGGAATCAGTGCAACAGATAGATGCACATGCGGAGAAGTAGGAACTCCGGAGCACTACCTTACCACCTGCCCACTCACCAATGCAACGCACGCCAGATTCCCTATCATAAATCAACACCCCTTCCGAAAGTTTCTAGTGAAACAATGACATCTAACAATTGAGATCAGTAAGATGCTGGAAAAACTGTCTAAACTGGATAAGGACCTCTGCCGAGTCATATAGTATTATCTTAAAACATATGAGTACCGGGTCTGTCGTTTTCATGAATCATGTATAATGTGTCTTATAATACTATGTTTGTATCCAGTTAGTGTGAATTCATCATATCTGAGAATAATTCAACGTATGTTTATATGAAGATGTAATGTACTCAAAGTATAATGTAATGTATTCAAAGATGAAACGTAATCAAGTATAATTCACCATATATGTGAATATTTCAACGCATATTTATATGTAGATGCAATGTACTCAAAGTATAATGTTTATACAATTGTATCTCTCATGTATGTGTATCTACTTATCTATACATATGTACTTAGTATTACCATGTATGTGTTACGTATATCTAATAGGTGACTTTACCTATACACTCTTCATAATTGAACTCTTCATAATTGTAATACGCATAACGCGTGAACTCTTCATAATTGTAATACGTATAACGCGTGTCAATGTGCAATGTGCACCAGTGTACCTACTTACCCATGAATATGTATATATTTAATTTATTTCTGTACTTGTAATATGTATTTAATGAGGTGATCTCATATACCCAAGTCAATATAGTATAAATATAACGTATGCGTATCTACTTATCTATATGTATGATTTATTTACCTCTGTATGTGTATTGTGTATCCAAGATAATTCATTATAAGTATCATGCGTATTTATTCATCCATGTATATGTTTATTATTTACTAATTCCCACCTATCTACCTGTGTATGTGTAATGTGTATCCCGTATACATGATATACTCAATAAGCCGTATATAATATACTCAATACACAGGCTGTATATAACACACTCAATACGTGTATCTAATAACAATGTGTAGCTATACCCAATGTGTATCTAAAAGCGTGTGTGTATTTAATAACCGTATGTGTAATTACTCACCCATGTATATGTTTTTATCTATCTATCTACCCCTGCATATATAATGTGTTTCCAATGTAGGTTGACCTCATTTCTTTAAGTCAAATCTTCAATTATTATTCAATGCATACCCAATGTATGTGTGCCTATATATATGTATTTATTTATCTACCCCAGTATGTGTAAAGTGTATCTAATAGATGACTATGCATATCCAAGTCACCTCTTTATAATAATTATACGTGTAACGTGTATCAACGAGCAACATGTGTAATAACTTACTAACCTAGGCTGTATATAATACACTCAATGCGCAATGTGTATCGAACGTATGCATACGCACTTATTCATGCAAATTTATACCCCTGTATGTATATCTAATATAGGTGACCTTATTTATCCAAGTCATACCATTATAATCTTCATTATGTTTCTAAGTATGCGTGTTTACTCAATCATGTTTATAAATTAATTTAATTACCCCAATTATTTTAACGTCTGGATGTACTATATACTTAATGCATAATGCCTCTCCAACATGCATTTAATGTACGCATATTTATTTATCCGTGTATCAGTTATTTCTTTACTTATCTATGCATGTGTAATGCTAGTTATAGTTGGTTTTATATAACCAAGACAAATCTCTATGATCACAATATTTTGCGACGAGTACTGTATTCTCTACTATGTGATAATGTATTCTGAACCGCATAATGTTATATATTTACCTATATTATATTAAGTAGCTACTACATATATATGTAATGTATATAATTATTGTTATAGTATTACGCGTATCCTAATATACAGTGTTCATATTTCTATGTATATTTTAAACGTACTTCAAGGCATATTTTAAGCAAGTCATATATTGTCAAAGTATTATTCAATATAGCAATATATGTAACTATAATTTGTGCGGGTAATTATAATTCTTATCAAGGTCACCATAGGAAATCTTGTAGATGTATCTTGAACGACGTATAAGACACTGTATTTATAAATATAATTAATGCATATTAATTCGGCGAGGCTCCAGTGTGCCCCCCTCTTGACATCTGGGCTGTTCTAGTTAATGGTGGACGTAGGGCTGTACTGATTAACCAGTATAGTAGAGGCACAGTGTCCACGTCCCCCGTCACTTGTACTTGAACTCTGTTAGTTTCCGATCTGGGTTCGATGCCAGATAAACGGGCTAGCTGCATGGGCGTTTCCGTGGTTTTCCCCATATGTAACATGTATATAAGCCAGTTTCCCTTAGAAAGTCCTCCACGAAGGCATTCCCTTAGGCAGATAATTCTAATGTTTTATAATATAATTTACTAAACCTAAACCAACCATGTAGATACCAATTTTTTAGAACAGACTCCCTCCGAATGCGAGGAATTTTCCCACATATCTTTTCTTGGTCAAGGCTGCGAGAACTGATTTGTGATGATTTACCCTGCGCACTTAATTTAATTTTATATTTACCGTGAGCTTTAGCTTCTGTTCATGGACCTCCAAATACCGTGTGAGTAATAGTTGCTGTAGCGAGAGGCTTAAATCCAAGTTCTTTCGTGGTGCTCTTCAAAATATAACTCCTTCGGGACCCCTGTCTAATAAGGTCCGGACCTTCTTAATTTCCTTATTACCCTTAATTAATATTTCTAGTGTCATGAAGACAGCTTCCTTTGAATACTGCCGATTTGCGAGTATGTTCGGACATTCGCTGGGGTTTGCTTTTATCACTAGTATCTTTCGCTTTGCCCATTTCATAACAGAAAAGCCCTGTGTAAGGTTTTGAGCAGATATGACAACGTACAAAACTTTACACATTTTTGGACGGTTGCCGAAGCATAAATATTTCAGATAACAGTTCGTTTCTTCAGAAGAGAACTGTCTGGCGACTATTCAGTCCTTACTTTCATGCGATGTGCCACAGAACAAACTCGATATTTCTTCAGCAGCCAATAAACCAGCTGCAGTGGAGTTATCCCTAGTTTGTTACCCTCTTTTCAGCATTTTCTCTTTTACTCCATCTTTCGGGATAATACTTTCAAAGCCTAAACTGGCTAACTGTAATCTTTCTTCACCTGCGACCTCCTTCTTCCAAAAATTCATTAAGCTCTATTTGGAATAGAAATTCTTCAGTAAAGTGGTATAAGTTAAATAGTGCCAAATATGAGTTAGTGCCATACGGATCCCGTTAACTTACTTGTAAATTTGACTTAATTGTGAAAAAAATTTGACTTAATTGTGAAACAACACATTTTAAAAGTAAATTAGACCAATTTTCTTGTGACACTACCGAGAGAATATCTGGAAATAACGTTGGTATATCAAATAAGAAACTTATCAAACATTTCGTGTAATGCTGATGTGGTACACATTTTCGAAGCCGTAGCAATTCATACTTTTAATTTCTAGATCTTGTACGGCTATCGATAGCGGTACGTGTTTATTGCTAATTCAGTTATAATTGTGTTCCAGATTAGCAGAATTAGTAATGATATTGAGAATTCGTTTAAGCTTTTTAGCAAATTTGAAGTCTGTTTCTTTTAGGTGGTTCTTAGTACCACTGGTGAGGAACCTGAATTTTAATGGGGCCTTGTGAAATTCAGATAGTGCATAAAGGTTAGAAAAATCTGTTCTCTGTCGAAGCTTTGCAAATGATACTGAAGTTATTATTTTCCTTGTCTATTTTGGTGACTTGATTAGTTTGGTGACTCATTAAGTGTCTATTGAAAACTAATTTTTGAAGCAAAATTTGTTTGTAAGAGAAATTTTAAGTTTGTATTTATTAAAAAACTGATCTTTTTATTCAATGAATGTCGAAATGGGAAAATTAGTTTTGTAGCTAGTATTAATTATGAATTCGTTTAAGTTATTTTCTAAGTTGTGGATACAAAATCTTTTCCTAACTTCGAAAATGGGTCGAAATTTAGTGCCTAATTGCATTAATTCTCTTAAAGTTGAACCTTCGAAAATTTCTAGTAACAACATGTTGGTGGTGCTGATCAACAAGAAAGCTATATTCTGGAAGTTTACAGACTCAAGTAGTTATTGAAGTAGTAAAGTCTCACTCAAGTAGTAAAGTCGTCTAACTTATGATGTTTTTAGTGATTGTTAATCATGTTTTTATATATTTGAAACAGGGTATTGTTTTGAAGTTGTGATCAGGGGAAAAAATGTTGCTAGGTCTTAAAAATTTGATTAAGTAAATCATAAATCAGATGATTAAAGTTAATAGTGTAGTAAAGTTAGTTTTTTAGAGGAACGTTGCCCTTTGTTCAATTTGAATATATAGAAGTCAATAGCCAGTCAATAGTCAATAGCCTTCGATTATTTGATAGCCTTTATATTTCTGTTCGAAGTAATTTAGAAGTTGCCATAAAATTTTATTAGTGAAATAGTGGAGTAATTTATGGACATTTTTATGGGAAACTCAGCTTGTATCAATTTAATAAAGTTATTTTTAAGTTTTGAAGTGAATGTAAGTAAAGTACAAAGTCCGTAATCCGGACGTCCATTATCCGGAATGATCTATAATCCGGACCTCAAAGCCACCAACTTAATACGCGGGTCCGCTACGTTTACCCATGCGCGCTTCCGATAGTGAAGAAAGTGACAGAGAGGTTATTGGAAACGAAAACATTTCGATTTACAAGTTAGTCGGTATTCTCGACACAGCAATTACAGGACTTGAACAGTGGAAGTAACTGAACAAGAAATTATGTCTGTTTATAGAATTAAAGAGAAAGTATTAGTACAAAAAACGAAATAACTTAAACAACTTACATTGAAAGAAAGGTTTAATAAAGTAAACAAATAAATATTAAACATTTTTTTTTTTGTAAATTTGATACCCTTTAGATCATAATTGCTTTTTATTTCATAAATTACGATTTAATATTTTTAATTGTATAATTTCTGCATGCCATCTTACCAGATTTAAATTGATGATCTATAATCCGAAAAAACCCCTAATCCGGAATCGCCGAAGTCCCGACGAGTCCGGATTACGGACTTTGTACTGTAGTGGTGTCATTTTTACTAATTGTACTTTGGATATAGGCATTCAGCCAATACGGGAATAAAGAAATTTATCAGGATGTAGATAAATTGCAGGATGTATCTGGATTCTTAGATTTTTTTTTTTTTTTTTTTTTAACATTATGAATGATATCTAGTATTGAGATTTTTATTTGGTCAAAATCGTGTATCTGAAAATGTTCTCAAGTATTGAAATTGTAGGTACAGTAAGACCCCGCTTAACGCTGTTTCGTTTAGCGCTGTTTCGGTTTAGCGCTCTTTTATTTCAACCCGGGGATTCCACGAAATCGCTCGCAGCATACGGGGATTCCCCGAAATATTATGCAGCGATAGGTTTCAAATACATATCCGAAAGAGTGTACTTGTATTTCTTGTTTGGTGCGGTATTGTACAGACATATTTTGAAGGGATAAATGTGGAAGATGTCGAAGAAATAATTCAAGAAGCAGCGGCTAGTCTTTCTAATGATGAGCTCAAGGAATTAACTGAACAAGAAGAAAACAAAAATGTTGACAGCAGTGATTCAGAAGAAGAGCAAAAAGAACTTTCGATGGCGTTTGTAGAAAGGAGTTTGTCTACCATAACTGAAATAATGGATCAATTCATTGAAAATGATCCGAATTTCGACAGGAGCTCAAAAGTAAGGAGTGGTGTTAGAGATGCTCTATCCGTTTATGAAGAACTTTTAAGAGAACAACGCAAAAGAAAAAGGCAAACAACATTAGATGCTTTTGTCACAAAAAGGCAGAACACTGAAAACGCGGAAGGCTAACTAAATATGACTGACTGAAAATTTTATTTTATTTATTTTTTTTTTAAGAATATTCGTTTTGTTATTTATATTTTGTTTTTATTTTTGCAAGAAATAATAATGTGGTATTAATTTGGGCTTTAAGAAATAAATGTTTGGTTTTATTTTTATTAAAAAAACATACCTTTTAAATTTAATACCTAACCAATTTCCTAGCCATCTTCCCCTAACCCCAATATTTACATGTAAAGATAGCCTCGTTTAGCGCTGTTTCGCATTACGCTCTACTTTGATGGAACGTATCCCCCGCGTTAAGCGGGGTCTTACTGTATTTTGTTAGTAGCAGGTGGCTTTTGTTTAAATATATATATATATAATGCAAAATAAAATAAAAAAATACGCTTAAAATACATCACATATTCAACTCATGTTAAAAAACTTGCAAAAACAAAAAGTACAGTGCAAAACTGCAAGGACTTTGATTTGGTTTATTAGATTATGGCAAAGCACTCGAGGGCTATCTGCCTTAAGGGAGGGATGCCTTCGTGGAGGACTTTTTAAGAGAAACTGCCTCGTATACACGTTACACATGGGGAAAACCACGAAAACACCCATGCAGCCAGCCCGTTCGCGGGATTCGAACCTCGGACCGAGCTAACAGTGTTCAGCGACGTTACCGCTCGGCCGCTGGTGGACGCCAAACTGCAAGGAAAAGGGGAAGCTAAACATGCCGGATTTACATCTTTTGCTACATCTTCATCAGAGGGTTGGTGCAACGAAAGAAATAAATAAAACAACCTGTTTCTGAAACGACAAAGACACTACAAAAGTATAAAAAAATGTATATAAAGTATAAAAAGTAAAAATATAAAGTATAAAAATTTTAAAATAATCGTAAAAAGACAATAAAAGTAATCTATGTTTTAACAAGTTCATCCGTTACAGGCAAAAGTAAACAGTACAAAAGACTACAAAATAGTAGCATCAAAATGATAGACAGATTCGAAAAACATTTCGAGATAATAGATAAATTTATAAAATTATTTTGCGTAGATTAAGTCTAAAAACAAAACTGCAAAAATAATAATAATAAACAATCCCTGAAAATGTTTTAATCCAGCATTTTTATAAACAAAACCATATTCAAATTTTGAAAACATGCCTAAATCATAAACAAACGATAAAGCTTAAAATTCTAACAAACATTCACAATTCAAGTGAGCCAAGTTAAAAGACATGTAAAACAGAAGTAATCCAACAGATGAAAAAATGAATGAAAAAAAAAAATAAATTTATTATCTGAAAAATAAAAAATATGAACTATAAAACGAAAATAGTGGAGTAAATTCTTAAAATTTGCAACACAAGAGCAACAAAAATTTTGAAATGAAAAAATATATTCGTCTCTATACTAGCAAGCCAAAATATGTTAATTAACGAACTTAGAAGTGAAATACTTCACTTGAACTTATTACGTAGGGATAAATAAAGCGAATTAATACTTCACTTCATTATGAAGAGAATTAATACTTCACTTGAATTCAACGGACCGACCCTCAACCCATGTCTGTTTTAACAGCGGCACATAAAATGTCTATTTAATAATAAATGGAGAAGAAATGCGATTTGCTCCCGAGCCATTACAGAAAATCCTTGATGAGCTGTAGCTAGCTCAATATTTTATTTTTAATACTCTACTCAAGAAAAACCTGCTATAACCCTGCTAGTTAAAAACGAATTTGGCTTTCTCCTCATCTGCGTATGGCGATATTATTTGGCGAGATTTTAAGATTCCTTTTTTTTTCCTGTGTAGAGATATTAGGTATTTTGGAAGCAGGAGAAATGAGAAATGAGTAACGCCTTTGCCGGGAATCGAACCACGGACCTCTGGAATACGCGCCAAGCGTGCAGACCACCACACCACGAAGGCATACAAAGAAGGCGGGAGAAATACCTTATACCTGTTCCTTATTTTCAGGTTACCTTCATTCCGTTTCCTTCCTTTCCGGTGTTTTTCTTTCCATTTCTTTCTTTCCGGGTAAATTTTTTCCGCGTACTATATACACACGTACAATTAATGAATAAATGCGTTAAAATATGAGTAATACTAAGGTATGGATAGAGCTTTAAAATATCATTATTCAAGGGGAACAGAATTTGCCGTCTAGATTCAGATTAAACTGATGGAGTAAAATTAAACAGATTTTTTAATAAATAATTTTTTAAAAAAACACTCTTAAAATACATCACATATTCAACTCATGCTAAAAAACATGCAAAAACAAAAACAGGAATTTCACTGTTTTTACTGTGATATAATAAATAGGAATTTCACTGTTTTTACTGTGATATAATAAACAGGAATTTCACTGTTTTTACTGTGAAGAAAAAAAAGAAATGGCCGAGAAAGCCTCACGGAAAAGAAAATTCTAAAAACTGAAGTTAAAATATAAGAATGTATTGTAAAATGAACGTATAAACTTAAATATATAGCGATGTAAAATACCCTATGCGAAAATTCTGTAAAAATTCTCAGACTAATTAAGTCGGCCCACCAGCGGTCGAGCGGAAAAATGTCCCTAAACACTGGTAATTCGGTCCGAGGTTCGAATCCCACGAACGGATTGACTGTATGGGCGTCTTCATGACTTTTTCCATCTGTAACGTGTTAATGATAACCAGGTTCCTTTAGAAAACGAAGGCATCCCTACTTTCCGTATAGTGCGTTAGAGCGGAAAACGTAAATAATAATAATAATAATAATAATTAATCTTCTCAAAGAGGTAGAAACAAGAGATATAATTTTGGGCCATGATTGCGGATTCGCTATATATTTTAACTCATCCAGTACTGAATTGAAATTTTGCAGGGGAAAATGCCACGTTAATCTCAAACAGTAAATGTGGTTTGTTCAGATTTTTCCACTTTATTCCATTGCATGTTGAAAATTATTTATTTTTACTTACGGCAAAGAAATGGCAACTCTTAATCTGCTTTTGAGTTTCTAATAAGAAGGAATTTACTACAAGAAAGTAGACACACAAAAAAGTAATGATTATTTTCGTGTGTATGTTCGCTTTTTTCGTTTTGTTATCTGGTATTTAATGCACTTCCGATAATGGGCGTAAACAACTGCTTCCTTCTGTTTGTAAGATAGAATCTTGGCCTTTCAAGAAGGAAATGAATGAAAGCGATCAGTTACGAATTTATACTGAAAACTGATTTCTCTTGGATATTGAGAGATAAATTAAAAGAATGAAACGGATTTTCTTCTATATTTTAATTGCACCAATTTTAGTAATTCCAGATCCAGGTAAGCATATAAATATATTATAATTTCAATTTCAACTTTCCTGTTATTTGTAGTTGTGTTCTTGTTTATCTATTTGAACCAAAAGTATCAAATGGTTTTTGCAGTAGCTATCTGTTCGAATACATTCCAAATGATAAATTAAACTTCTCTAGCGAGCATTCTGCTTTTCAGTTGATAATTGAAATCAAAATGAGGTGTATAACTCTGAAAACAAAATAAACAGAGTTTTCCTTCCTTGGGAAAGTGATTACTGTAAATTATGTTTTCAGAATTATCTGCTGTTGACGAAGACAGAGTCTGTATTTTAAATCTTAGAATCCTTTGAGCCTTTCTAGTTACAATCAGCGCCAAGAAAACTTCGAATTTTGTAATTTATCAGAAATCATAATCAGTTAAAACAATTATATATAGCATTATTTAAAAGTACAAGATGATTAATTCGAAATATAATGCATTTTATTTCAAGAAGAACAATATTTTCATTGTTTTATCATAAATTATTATTATGTGTTTTTAATTGTTTTTCATAAGAGAAAGTCCTTGTACTTTTTCCCAAAACCAACCTACTCTTCCACTGATTTGCATTGTTGTCGTAAATGAGAGATTGCACTTATGCCTCTCGAAATGCATTAAGGATTAAAATGCCATTATAGGCAAGAACTTAAATAATTATTCATTGAATGTTTCTCCATGTGTAGCTTTATATTATAAGAAGAAGAAACTATTAAAAGTGTACAATTCTCTTAATGTCTTGCAATATACGGCTTCCAGATTATCCGTACCATATGATTAAAATCCCTCTCATTTCTAAGAATATGTATTAATGTGAATAGAGTATTGGCGAGGAGCATAATCGTGAGGATTAATATTTTGTTTTTTAGCATCTCCTTAATGCTTTCTGTTTTCATATTCTATGATCTCCCCTCTCTCGTTATCATACAGTTACGGTTTTTATCTGCACCGGCGATAATCTCCAGTATCTGCCTCCCGGCTATTCACATGAATTGACGCCGGTACTCAATGAATAAAACTAAAAAATTTTACTACCAAATCTTCAGACTTAGAGTCTATAATTGACCGAGCTATTGCGAAGAGCAATGTTGCTGGTTCCAGAATTAAAAGCCCAAGGGCACTTGACATAAAGAAATCCGGACGTGGAGAAAATCTCAGATGAGAAAAGGGGATGAAGAGAAGTACCAAAAGAAGCAAGATAATCCAATCGGACAAGTTCGCAAAACGTGACGAGTGATCATAGCTTTCAGGGAGGACCCAAGACAATGCAAATCAATGGCAACAATATGAGAAGATACACTACAGCAATAGTTCCAATGACAAATTCAAATACAACTAAACAACCTCAATCAATAGTGCTAAATACAATACAATACAACTATACAACACAATTTTAATACTACTATTCAACGCAATACACTACAGGAACTCAACAACAACCTAAGCAACCTATTTACAACACTACTATATCATCACCATGCGAAAAATCTCACAGCATTAGTTTTATCAATCTCCAAAATAATATTCAAGCTACAAAAGAACTTCAATCAAAATCAGAATCCTCCTCCCATGAAGGTGTGAGCTGCAAGTGGTCTGACGCTTCTATCTTCGAAGAGAATTTCATAATTAAAGACTTGGGAGTAATTAACAAAGTCACATTGCACAGCTTTGTTGAAGAATTTTTCATTAGATCTTCTGATGTAATCGGGAATCGTCTCAAGTTTTAAGTCTCTCTGTAAAAGTTTATTGTGGATAAGATAGTGTGAATCAGTAATAATGCGCAGAAATTTGTTTTGCACTACTTGTAATTGATGCAGATGAGTTTGAGTGACCGTGTTCCAAGCAGGAGCAGCATAACAAAGTATCGGTCGAATGCAAGTGGTATATATATGTTTTTTGGTACGCAAGCTAAGATTTGAATATTTTCCAATGACCGGGAGAAATCTGCATATTATGCCCATGGCTTTGCTCTTGACACTATTAATGTGGTTAGACCATGTGAGACTTTGGTTCAAAATAATTCCAAAGTATTTGGCCTTTGTGACCAGAGGAACAGCTTCCTGAAAAAGGTAGAGATCTTTAAAAGCAATGTTTTTCTTAGCTTTGCTAAGAATTAAAAGTTGTGACTTGCTAGCATTGATTTTTAAGCGCCAATTTGTGCACCAGTCTTCTACGGCATAGAGGTAAATTTGCATTTTGTCTATTGCATGATTAGCTTGGATGGATTTAATTGCAATCGCTGTATCGTCGGCATAACATGCTAACAGCGAGTAATTCCTTTCGTCTTTAGAAGAAGTTTTTAAGGTCCAGAATTGGAGGCTTTCCTTTTTTTTTTTTTCTTTTCACTTATCATTTGCACTTGCGCAGCGTCTTGATGAGAACCAATTCGCGCAACGACTGAATTTTAATAAAGTCAACGTCCAAATGCCATTTGCCTGTAAATTGCTAACAACCAAAAATAATAGCTTACCTGTTTCCTCCTTTACCTGGATGCACCATGTCACACTAACTAGGTGCTCGCAATATTTCTCTGCACTCTTTCGTTCCTGCGATTTGAAACGACTTAAAATTTCCGAAAACACTTTAGGAAACCATTTTCTGCTAAAACTCTATTCTGCGCCCCTGTACGCCACTCATAGAATACCATTTAACATCACCTCGATGTGTAGCAACTTCACATTCCACACCAGCATAGTGTTCAGTTGAATTTGAGAGACATTTCCTGATTCTGAAGAGACTGACCTCTCTGACCCATAGCATCCGTTCTTAGTTTAAATTGCTCATCTTCTTATCAAACTTCATTTTCATCTTGTCAAAACTCCAATATTCATGACGATCGCCACTGAAAAAAAAATTTGCTTGCTCCCAAGGCTTTACATGAAGTAAAATCTATCATTTTGCTCGGCTACAGCTAAAACTTTCGTTAAGCTTTTCATCGAGCTCTCGCTTGAGCATACGTTTTGACACTCGCCTAGACTCAAATTTCACCGCTACGTCAAATAAATATTCTAAGATACAGTGATTTCTTAACACAAGAGACAAGGAAACTTGCAAGTTTTACTTTCCTGTTCTCCTTTCTTTCTTTCCCACCGATAAAGGGGCAGCCATCCGCTAGATTTAATTAACTTTTCTCGGCCAAAAGCACCATTATCAGGACTGCTCAATAATTTTACGCTTGTGGCATATCCGACAAAGTGGCATATCCGACAAGTCTAACCTTGGGATGCAATTCAAATATGTACATCCAAAAGAAAGAGAACTTTCCAAAAATTAATGGTAAGAGTTCCTAAAAAGGATGACAGGCATTATGTTCAGACGACTCAATTCTGAGCATTATATTACTTGCATGCACGAAAAGAAACGAAATATTACTTTTATACATGCACAGCTACAATATTATAAGGTCACAAGTTTTACAAACTAATATAAAGACAAAAATTGCAGCAAAATACACAGGGATGAAATATGGATACGATAATATCTATACAAATATTTCTATATGAATATAGTTGAAAGCAAGGAAAATTTAAATAAAGGCATAGATTTTTACAAAAAGGCAAGTTGACAAATAGTAGCAGAATACACAGTGATGAAATGCAGACATGATAATAGTGTTAGCATAAACATTTTCATATGAGTATAGCTAAAGGGAAGGCATAAAATCACCTATAAGTGGATATATATTTGTGAAACAGAATGGTGTATTAATACAACACTAATATGAGAAGCATATTTAGGGAGACAAATCATACAACAAAGTAATAAGCGTGTATGCGTTATAGAGTAAACTGCAGAAATCTTAAAATTATGTTCAGTAAGTAATACAGGAATACGAAACACAAGGAAAGAAGAGGAAGACTCCATAGGTAGTAGGTAGCTATCAGCAGTTTTTTTTTTTGAAGGAGGAAAATATTATTCCAGTGAATTTTTCCGTGCCACCAGCTATACTCTCAGCAATGGCAGTGCAGTGTATGCGATTGTGTATATATCCATTTTTGCCAGGGTTTCCTGCCGATACTTGTTTGTGGATCATGGACGGTTTTTCAAATGAATAGTTTTTGGTATATATGCAATCAAACAAATAGTAATTTGCATTACAGATGCTACCGCAAATATACAGGGCATTATTTCTGAGGCCAAAACGATGCAAGGGGGAAACATATAAGCTATGGCCTGTTAGATACTGATTAACTAATATGGAAACCGCCAATTAAATTTTGTTTCACACTAGGAATCATTCCGTGCAGCTTTTTACCTGTAATGGCCATGTTCCAATAGTGCTGCCATTGTTTAGAGAGTTCAGTGTTGATTCTGAATTTAAGATATGAGTCAGGAAAGGTGCATTCAGTGCACTTATTGAATGACCCATTAACTACGCTTTTCGCAGTCTCGTCAGTATTTACTTACCCAGGATCCAATTGTGAGCAGGTACCCATTGAAGCTTCCTCTTCAGATTTCTAAGTAGCAACAGCAGCTACTTTTCAATTGCCTTAACTAGTGGATGCCTGCTGCTCCCGCACTAAATGGCCTGCATATTTGAAATAGAGTCTGTGAAATCCAATTTGTATCTGCTGTTACTGAAAAAACACATTACTCTAACGTTGGGTGCGAAATGTAGGATTTCACTTAGTGAATTAACTTGATTTCGTGATTCCTACAGCCAAGAGCCTGGTCTGTGCAGATAACGACTTAACCCAAAGAAGATCACAAGTAGGTGAACCCCAACCCCCTAGCTGGCAAACCCAGCCATATGGCAGTAAAGTGGGACAAGCCCATCTAACGAAAAACAAAGAGCCAGCCAGCTGACCGCGTTCAATATCAAATCCGTAAATAATCTATCTAACTTCAAAACATCAATCTAATCTACTTCCGAGTTACTAACTTTCGTTGAGGAGGCGGTAGACTGCTAATAAATAGGACATGGCCTTCATGTCTACATCGCCAATCTGAATATCGTCAATTGAGGGATTCTATCTACGACGTTGCTCATGACGTGTATTAAATCTTATCTGGGAATTCGAAAAGCAATTTTGCTTCTTCTCTTGTTTCACAGTCCGAACTGCATCAAATGACGTTGCCCTGTCAATTAAGTCTTTGACAGTAATCAGTTCTTTTAATCAGAACAAAATAATTTTATAATAATTATTTCATAATTATTATCTTTGACAGTAATAGAATTGTGCGTATTCGACATTTTTCTTCCATAATATCATCAGTGATTTGAAATGTGATCAAGTTGTTCTGAAAGAGTAAAAGGAGGTTTACCAGCAGCTCATCTTTAGCATAAACATAATCAACTAACGTTTGTTGTACATCCGCTTTCATTCACTTTCGTTTATTAAAAATTCCTATGTTGTGATGCGCCTTTTAAATCTTAGGGTGAAAACATTTTTCCATGCAATCCAATTATTACAATTTTCCTCTATTGTTCAATTGCCGATTTTCTGCAGATATATCGATACCTGAAATAGCATTAATAAATTTTAGTTTTTCTGGCCAATGCTGAAGTTCTTTCAACATCCTTGAGTCATTCGAAGGCATTATTTAAAGCAGAAACATTGGCTGACGACGATTACTTAAAAGTTCTACTCGTTTTGTTAGTGATTCAATTTGCTTCAATAATTATGCTTTAGCAGTAATTTTTTTCTTCGGGATTACCTTCATCATTATTTGATGATTGAATACAAAGAGTAATTAATTCATCTAAATCTGCATCATCAGTTCTTTTAATTTTCAGTTCCAGAGTGATCCTCTACAATAAGCAACATTAAATCTCTTTTATTTTTTGAGCGAAATTTTCTGAAACGAATTCCGTTTTTAACTTTTCGATAGCTAAATGACGATAATGTAATGATAACTTTTCGATAGCTAAATGACGATATAGTCTCGCAACGGCGGATTAGTTTAGACTAATCCAGGTTCTGATCCCCCGGGGTAACACTCAGGGGATCAGTAACCAGATATTGATCCCCTGGGGAAACAACAACGGGCCGGGTACTGATCCTCTAGGGAGCACATAGGAAAACCACAAAAGGGCCGGGGAATGATTTCAACGGCTACTGAACTCTCAACGAGCCGGGTATTGATCCCCTGGGGAAACACATAGGGAAACCACGAAAACACACATGCAGCCAGCCCGTATGCCGAGATTCAACAACTTTACCGTTTTGTTACTGATGGGTCATGAGTAGGGTGGAAATAGCCTTGAATGCCTTTTTTTATAGTAACAGACTATAGGACAGATCAGGTAAGTAATTGCGGTTTTCTTATGAAAGCCAACGTGTCTCTGAAGAATGTTTTATACGCTAATGTATTTAGATATTTGAAGAAAAGCACTGATTAGAAAACATGCTGCATTTCATGCTTTTATGTTCACAGCTTGCCAAGTGTTCTGTGAAAGCAGGAATTTTATTTTTGTGGAATGTTATTTTGTGGTTGCTAAAGACATGAGAACAGTAATTTACGTCTGTGATATTTTATTTGTTTGTCTGTTCACAGCGGCTCTTGTCGAGAAAGGGAATTTTGTTTAGTTGACCTCCTCAGTGAGAAGCGAAGCCAGCATGTATTATTTATTAACGAAATGCTACGTTTAAAATTTTGCGAACGAAATAATTTCATAATTATTATTAAAACAGTATTACCTGTAGCAGTAGAGCAGTAGACGGAAGATGAAAACCTCTTCATCAATATTCGTAGCCAAACTAATTGAAGTGAAGGAGGCAGTTCATCGGAAGTTGTTGGCGAAGAAATGATGACTCAGCGAAGTATTCAAAACTTTCACAAAAGAATTTCAACTATTTATTGTTATTTTTTAAGAAACTACTAGTTGGACGTATCAGGTAAAGTAAAATGAGGAAGAATAATGGAATTGAAGTATGAAGTTAATTGGAATTCAATTAATAAAACGCAAATGAAGGTTATATGAACCGACAATATTTTATAATTTTTTTAAAACAAAAGAGCTACAAACTACTGTTGCAACATATATTGGAGTAAATGATTCTCGCGACACAGATCACTGTGTAAGCCTTGCGTATAGTTATCAGTTAATGCGTTAGACACAACTGCTTTTGATGTGCCTTGTCTTTAGTTTTTTATTACTAGCCTTACGATGGGACATATAAAACAAGGGTGAGTTTCATGATTACAATACAAAAATAAAATTCCTGCTTTCACAGAACACTTGGCAAGCTGTGAACATAAAAGCATGAAATGCAGCATGTTTTCTAATCAGTGCTTTTCTCCGAATATCTAAATACATTAGCGTATAAAACATTCTTCAGAGACACGTTGGCTTTCATAAGAAAACCGCAATTACTTACAGGGGTTGGACAAAAATATGGAAACACCTTTAAAAACCATGTTTCTTTGCTTAATATGGTGTAGGAAACCCGTTGGCATCCAAAACAGCTTGCAGTCTTCTCGGAATGGATAAATACAGTTCCTGTATGTTTGCCAATGGAATATTATATCATTCTTCCTGCAAAACGGTGACAAGTTTAGATAACGATGTTGGCGGTGGATAACGAGAACGCACTTTCCGTTCCAATGTAGACCATAAAGGTTCGATAATATTCAGGTCTGGTGACTGTGGTGGCCAGGGGAGATGGGACAACTCATCCTGGTGCTCAGAAAATCAGTCCTGGACGATGTGAGCTGTGTGAACAGGGGCTTTGTCGTCTTGGAAGACACCATCACCATCGGGGAACAAAGTTTGTACCATAGGATGAACTTGATCGGCCAAAATGTTCACATAAGTCTTGGCAGTCATGTGCCCTGACACAGTTATCATGGGGCTAGCAGAGAACCACGATATGGCTGCCCAAACCATAACAGAACCGCCGCCATGTTTCACTCTTGGCAACAAGCAGTCTGTATTATAGGCTTGAGATGGCGTTCTCCAGACGTAAACTCGGTTAGAAAAGGGGAAACAATGTGAAAGAAGACTCGTCAGACCATATTACTCGCTTCCACTGCTCTATAGTCCAGGCTTTATGACTTAAACACCACCTTTTCCTGTTAAGGGCATTAGCATCACTGATGAGTGGCTTCTCAATTGCAGCACGGCCAGCAATTCCCTATTTATGAAGCTCCCTTCTAATTGTTTTGGTACTCACAGGGTTCGGTAACACAACATTCATTTCAGCAGTAACTTTTGCAGCAGTGGTCTTCTTATTTTTCGTCACAATTGCCCTTAATGATCGTCTGTCACGATCACTCAGGACACACTTTCGTCCGCGCTGTGATTTAGCAGATGATGTTTTTCCGCTTTTCAAATATGCGGAATAAATCTTCGATACAGTACCTCTTGAAACACTAAACACCTCGGCTACCTTGCTTACGGGAGCACCTACCATACGTTCTCCAACAATTTGCCCACGTTCGAAGTCTGTTAACTCTGACATAATGCAATGACAACCTCACATAACAGTACTCCGACAACAACTGAACTGTTTAGCACATTTACGAACTTGTATAGGTGGCGTCAGTAGTCAAAAATGCCAGCGCCACCTACATATTTCATTAAAATCAATCTTTCTTTTCAAACATGCATTTCACAAGGTGTTTCCATATTTTTGTCCATCCACTGTACCTGATCTGTCCTATAGTCCATTTCTATAAAAAAAGGTATTCAAGGCTATTTCCACCCTACTCATGACCCATCAGTAACAAAACGGTAAAGTTGTTGAATCTCGGCATACGGGCTGGCTGCATGTGTGTTTTCGTGGTTTCCCTATGTGTTTCCCCAGGGGATCAACACCCGGCCAGTTGAGAGTTCAGTAGCCGTTGAAATCATTCCTCGGCCCTTTTGTGGTTTTCCTATGTGCTCCCTAGAGGATCAGTACCCGGCCCGTTGTTGTTTTCCCAGGGGATCAATATCTGGTTACTGATCCCCTGAGTGTTACCCCAGAGGATCAGAACCCGGATTCCTCGCAACGGCGGATTAGTCTAAACTAATCCGCCGTTGCGAGACAAGTCTGGCTGATATATAATATAATAACCTTACATTCCTATTTTGAAGTAACAGCTTATACTTAATATGGCAGTGTTGCTTAATTGTTACTTTAATCGAAAGACAATTTGCAAATGTCCATCGCGATAAATTTCAGCTCATTCAAAATTTTCTTAAAATTTTTTTTCGTGTGTGTTTCTATTTCTACCCTTATGTATACGCTAACTCCATTTAGCTCTTCCTGGTACTCTTCTAACTATGTAAATTTATTTTGCAACTATGACTGTAAACTCGAAACTGTTTTTAAATCCGAAATTTCTTTACTCAATTCGTCATCAGCTGTATTTGCATTCATCTCAAAGAACGATTACAAGGGTTACTTTTGGGTTTCCAAATGTGTGACATCAATTATCTCTTATGAATTACTATAACGGAGCTGCTGCTTCTTGATTCTTAATGTAAGACCTACGGCGTTCATTCAATGGCGAAGATTCAAACCTTTGTACTGTACACTTAAACCATTGGCAGTACACTTAATAACAATCAGGATAGCGGTGAAACACCATTATCATGAAGTATTCTAGAAAATGATTTTTGTACTTTTAAATAGTTGTTATTTTATTCATAGTACTACTTTCATTCCCAAAGAAAACATTTGATGTACAGCATGTTATAATTGTTACAGTCAATTAATGGAAGTACGCAGCTTGAATTACAGCTTTTATCAGTTACAAAATTATATTACGTAATTTTATTATGCATTGTACTATACTGTTCTTAATAAGATATGCATTTGCTGCCAAATCATATTGTCGTGTGCCCTCGGGTTCGTAATAGAATCTAGAAGTTCTAGAATTTTCCACAAAAATACTTGTACAGGTATTTGCAGTATCACAAAGTACAATCAATAATTACACTTCAAAATACTAACAACGTAACAACAAGAACAATAAATAAACAACTAACTGAAAGCAGATGCTCTTTCCCCGGCCTTATAATAGTTTTCAACCGCCCGCCGAGATATTTGTAGTACTTTCTGCTTCTGGAGGGGATATGAGGGACGAATTACTGTTCCAACTAATATAGTGATTAATTACGTTTATTTATTATTTTACAATACTTATTACGGTGATACAGGGACCGAACGAAAATGATGCCAAATTTGGTGACCTTTCGCGACTCCTCGCCAAATTTCGCGACAAAATAAGTCGCCAGAATCGTTGTCAGCTTGACGATATCTCGCCAAATTACCGAAATGCTCTTTACTCAATGTTAAACGGACATGCCCCTGTGTTCTTACTTTTCCGACATAGTTTTCCTTTTTAGATTTTTCATGTTACATTACATAGAAGAATACAAAAATTTCACATATAATTGCACTAAAATTAGCCATCTATGTACAAACTTCGTTACTATATGTAATGGAATAAACACAGTTAGGAAACGAATATGATCGGTTTCATTAATCATTATTTTGTAAAATAAAATGGTACTGAATTTGTATGACCATTATTTATGTTACCTTTGAAGGTAAAAGGACAAGGACAACCATGACGAAATAGCTTCTTACCCTCCATAGGAAATTCTTTAACACATTTAGTGTTAACGAATTTAGTGCTAATTTCTTTCGAAATTAAAGAAACTGGAGACAACTGCATAAGATATATCTAATCGCTGAAATTAATGCAAAACATTGTCAAACAGAAAGATTACAAATTGTAAGATTATACTATCTTCTAAAATCTTTATCATGTAAATTGTACTCAGCATTTGAAATTAATTTATTTTTCCTTTCTTTTACTGTTATAGCTTTTTGCGATTTGAGCTGAAGGACATGATGTGTAAGTGATTTTTCATAATCTATATTCTCAACTTTCATAATCTATATTCTGACTTAATAATGCATCTTTCAAGAATTTTGAAGCATTACTTGTAAAACTTTATGATGAGATATTGGATGGATTATTAATAATAAGAATAAACTAAAATAATAATCTTCAATTTTATTTAATGTAGACCATTTTGAATTTTACATATATAGGGTGTTTCAGCAAATCGGTTACAAACTTTTAGAAGAGATGGATTAGACGATGGAAAAACACATAGCACTGCAGAGTGAGATACGCTTTCCCAGAGCGCTAATGACGACACAAAACACAAGGACGGACACGAACAGGGTGAGACTATATGTATAGCAGCGTAAACCAAGAAATAAGAATAAAAAAGAAGATCGTCATGAAAGAAGGTGTCTGAAGTTACATTCGAAACGTATTCTCAACATGGAATCTGCAGAGGTGGTCCGATGCCTTGGTCAGCAAGATCGCAGGTCTGGTACGTCAAGACATTGGTGTACGAAACCTCCGACTGAAGAGATGAGTAACTTGTTGCACACATTATGGCAGCTACTGGGGCAGTATTTTTCCGAACATCAGATCTTCCATGTATCGGAGATAATAGGCCTGCATCAGTGTCCAGAGTCGTAATTTTGAACGGTTTTGATAACGATTGTTGTCTATTTTTTCCTTACTTCTTGATTTCTGCTGCAGTGTGCATAATAAACATATTTTCTCAGCCTGTTCCTATTCCAAGTTTTTTGTATTTTGTGTTGTCACTACCACACCAGGAAAGCTTTTTCAACCATGCATTGCTATGTAATTTTTGATCATCTAGGTGGAATCTCGTTATAGTTTGTAACCGATTTGCTGAAACGCCTTGTATATGATAATGTCATTGGGTTTGAATAAAAGCTTCATAAAAGATTTTGCATATAGACATTTTAGAACGCTTATACAATGATCACCTTCCTTGATCTGATGGTGATCATTGTACGAATAATGTTAGTTGCTTAACATCTTTCACGAAAACTTCGCTGTACTGCACGATGATGTTTTTCTTTTTTTTTTTTTTATTAAGACAAGAGCTGTAAAAAATTTTGAATTACGGTGTCCTCTTTTATTATCGCTCATGACAGTGTCCTACATCTAAAATGTTTGAATAGTGTATTCATACAAAAGTAAACTTGCAATTAGTAAACATTATAAACTTCTCAGAACGAATGTACAAAAGAAAAAAAATTCTGAAAGATTTCATGTTTTATATTACGCCCAAAGGGTCTTTTTTTTTAATTTACACACAAGTACACGTTTCGGCAACAATTGGGCTGTTGTTCCTTTGTACTAAAAGTATTTAAAAAACCACATACCTTTAGAATTTATAGTCTGGTGCATTGGAGATATTTTTTTGTTTTGTTTTGTTGTACAGTGATGCCACTGCTCGCTTTGAAATCATTGCTTTGTTAATCAAGAATTCAAAAGTTCTACAAAATATGAGTTAAGGTTGTTCAGGGACATCTCGACACCTTAAGGGAAAATTATGAATAACTGGTTTACATTTAAGGATTTTATCATTTATTTTTACAGAAAATAATTATTCCTGTATTAGTAACACATTATGAAAATTTGGCTTACCTGGAAAACATCATAGGTCATATAAATGCAATGAAAAACATAAAAGCCAGATGTCCACTTCTCCCTTAACTTCGGGAGATCTCGACAGGTATCTACAGGGCGGCAGGTACAATTCAGACCAACGGCTTTTTTTGAAGAAATGAGGACAACGCACCATGGAAAAGAAAGATTGACGGACTAAACACATATTAACAATGCAATAATATATATCCTTCCTTTTTAACTATGTACATTTGTTGTATGTAAACTGGGGTTGATTCCCATTTTGTACACACGCCTCATGGAACCACGTACTACACTCTCCAACACATTTCACCCACTTCTGTCCGGCAGTATCATCAAAATAGTACCCGCCGCACTCGCCACAGTAATTTTCACTGTCTTCGAAATCCCTCGAGCTACTGGGTTGAGTTCCTCCTTGACCCAGTAGCTCGAAAAAAATTCTGAAAGATTTAGTGTCTGACGTCTAGGTCCCAGTGTTGGTGTTTTACTGCGCAGTTGACTCCTGTATTCTGCGGATGTTATAATGGCTGATTCTTGTTTATTTTTCTGCTATTTCGTACAGAGTGTCCCTGTACTGATAGTACAGGGGATAATTCCGAAAATGATGTAGAAGCTGATGCAGTAGATGGTGATGATGACCTCTGGAGGTTATCGTCTTCCTCTACCGTAACTGGAATGGTGCCATTAGTAGTAGACATGGGTTCATATTCAAACACATTGTCTTCCAAAATATCGGGATTGTATGGGTATATTCTACATTTTCGAAAGCCATTAGCAAAATTCCCTGACTCGACTGTCGAGGTCTCCCCGTAACCTACTGTCGAAATTTCCCCGGCATTTCACATTCCTATGAAAGATGGCAGCCCCCCCTTCTGACTGGCTATGAAAACTTTTTGCGTAGACATCCATGTTCCTGAATGCCTGATCTCCATAACCAGTCATTTGGAAATCGCCAAAAATCGAAGCCATCGTTCATATTTATCATCGTTATCAACGCCAATCTTATACTTTATGCATTACAAACCATGAAGAACTTACCTGACAGATTATTAATATTTATTTTCTCAATCAATCTCTGACTTTACAACACTTTCGATTCACAATGACGCACTGCACTCTTAGGTTATTCCAATACAGTGGTTTCCATATGCGACACCAGGGTGCAGATCACTCTACTAAGTTCCTTAAACGTGTCGAGATCTTCCAAGTGTCGAGATGTCCCTGAACGACTATAGATAATAAAACAAATTATAAATTTAAAATTCGATCTTTCAGGTGCCCATGTTCCAATGGAGGAAAAAGTTATTTAAAATTTGATGGCTTTAAGTGCCTTTTTTTTTTTTTTTTTTTTTTTTTTCACAATGCAAGAAACATATACATTCATGCGGATTCCTCATTATTTAATTATACTTTAAATAGAAAACAGGGTGATAATATTTAGTGGTAACAATTTGAAAAATGAAACAAGCCTTTTTAATGAACCGACGCAAAATGCCGTTTCGAGTGGGCTAACGCCCCTTTGGGCTAAAAAAATAAAAAAAAAATCTGAGACTAAATTTCTATTGTAGCATCAAAGAAAAATGTTCAAACAAGGCAATAATATATATCTTAGGGAGAATGGTATAAGCATTAGAATACTCAGAATCTGGATCCAACCACCGTCGAAACTGATCTGTATTTAGAATTGTAAAAAGGTCGAAATAAAATTGTAATGCAAGAAATCTTATCATTAAGTAAAGAAATTAAGGAAATGAGCGTAACATGAGATGTAAAATAGCGGAACGAGACTGACTCCGGGTGTAGATAAGAGTTTAATATCAAAGGTGAAATGTCACAGTCTAAAAGTTCTTGAGTATAGTGTATAGTAGGCATTCACAAAACCAAAATGGTCTTACCACATGATACACAAGCACATAAAGTAAATGCGATATTTTATGGGCAGTACTGAAACTCAAGGATATACTAGGCTCCAATATACAGGCTGTCCGGTAAATGTTGCGGCAAACTTCTAGTGGAAGTAGAGCACATCATAAGGATTAAGAATTGCATAGGAACCTATACCCGGGAATGTCAGAGGTAAGTGGTAGCAGAGGCAAAAGATGGGAAAAGAAGCAAGAGGGATTAATTTGAAACATTTATTGGATATGAATGCAAATGGTGTACGACAGCTTGAATGTTACAACAGATGCTTGAACCATCAAACACCATACATGCTTGACACCGAAGGATTATTTGAATGCCGCGAATTATTTGATCTTTATGTTCCACCAAATGTGAGGCGCAACATGTGATTCCAACACGATGGGACCCCTGCTCATTTTGGACTGGATGTTCGTAGCCATTTAAACTGATCAATCATCAATGGATTGGGGGTGGTGGACCAGTTCCCTGCCCCCCAGCTCACCGGATTTATTGATCCTTGATTTCTTTTTGTGGGGAGCCATCAAAGGTGTGTATCACTATTCTGTTGTATCTGAAATGGATCTCGTGGCAAGACTCGCCTGCGCAGCTGCTACAATTAAACTTCCGGTGTGTTTGAACATGTGCGGTAGTAATCGGTCCGTCGGTGTTTGGCGTCTGATGGTGCAAACTTCGAACATCTGTTGTAACATTCAAGCTGTCGTACACCATTTGTATTCATGTCCAATAAATGTTTCAAATTAATCGCTCTTGGTTCTTTTCCCATCTTCAACCTGTGTTACCACTTACCCCTGACATTTTCGGGTATAGGTTCCTATGCAATTCTTAATCCTTATGATGTGCCCCACCTCCTCTAGAAGTTTCTCGCAATATTTGTGGTATACCTTGTGTATATATTGCAATCAAAAAGGGAGGTGCGCAAGTACATGTTATAGCAGTCCTATATGCAAAATTTCAAACTTGTGAGGCTACGTATTTTTGAGTTATGCAAGGTGCATACTCGCGTAAGTACGTACAGACGTCACGAAGCAAAATCTCTTCTGAATCCACTTTATATTCATTTTAGAAAACAAGAGTCCTTTATTTCCGTACGTAGACCTGACACGTAAAATCAATATGCAAATGGATTCAAGAGCAGTCAAAGTGGATATTTCCGTTGAAATATGGTACCCGAAATTTTTCGCGATTACAATATTTCCTTTAATTCGTACAATTAAGTGAAAACAAACGAAGAGGGAGTAAAAAGATAAAGAATGAAATTATAGCCAAACAATAATAGGTGTTAAATTTAAGTACTTGTGGAAACATTAATTTTCTTCAACATAAAATGTCAGTGATAAATGGAAATAATTTTGTTCTCAGTTGTATTAGTATGTCTGCCGTTTGAAGCATATTACTTACATAAATCTGCCGAACCAATAGAATAACTAAATTAATCATAATGTTCGTATTATCATGTCTTCTGTAATTGACGAAATATCATTTATTACGTTTTAAAATCCATAATCTAGAATTCAGATGACCCGGCGTAAATGTAAGATTATTGTAATTATTGTAAAAGCGTAGTTAGATTAATATCAATGTGCGTGTATTGCTTAATTCTTTATTAGAGTTAAGATGGCATAATAAAATGAACAGCTATTACGTTACTGTAAGCATTTGTGTTACGAGCATTGTTTGTGCTGTTGAAGGGACACTAGTGAATAGGAACGTAAGGTACTGAGCAGAAAGCTAAAATGAGATAATATGTTATTTCTTTTCTCAGTTCAATTAGTGATTGTTTCAATAATTTATGTTTTCCATATTTTTAGCAGGAAAGTTTTTAGTTTCCTGTTCAGATAAATGCCGGTACGGCAAATGCGCTGAAGTACGTGATCTTGAGTGGCAAAATAATACTTGGCTTCAGCAACTGAAACCGGAGTTCAGAACATTACGTAAAGGATGTTTGTGTGACGACGGATGGAGTGGCGAATGTTGCACCGAGTTTAATTCGTGTGACCTTTTTGTTAATTCCACTGACTGGGTGCTGACACGTCTATGTGATTGCATGAGGACGTCCGAAGGATATGATTACGAGAAAAAAGCTTGCAGAAGTAACTTTTTTTTTTTAATCTTTCCATTCATTATGAGCCTGACTTGGAAACTATGTATAAAACACTGCATGTAAATGTATAAAATTTAAATTGAACTGAAGAGATTTTATAACGTAAGCGGTACATTAAAAAAGCTGTACTTTATGCTGTCATTTGAGTCATTATTATTCTGCAAAGCAATTATTAAAAATTATGGTTCAAAATTTCTGTTACGGTTAAAACGGGTGAGAATTCAAAATTTTATTACGAAATATTAGTTATAGCCCTAACCTTTAAATTACGTTTATCGCAATATTTACATGAAAATAATTAATACATGCGTAATTATAAGAAATGTCAGGCACATTCTATCTGGTCATGAAATCTGTCTTCAAATAAGCCATAATGTTTGTTAAAATATAAATGACGTATAATTATAAGGAACTTTTTGCCTCTTTTCTGCATGCCTTCGTGGTGTAGCGGTAGTGCATTCGGGGGGTGTTCCAGAGGTCTGGGTTCGGGTCCCGGGTTAAAGTGTTGCTCATGTTTCACATTTCCCCTATCAAAATTACCCTAATGCCTCTACATTGGACACGAAATAAAAGGTGGTGAATGATGATTCTTCACCTGCAGCATTTGGCGGCTGGGTACCCTAACCCCACTCGCCCTTTAAAAGGGGGGACTATGTAAGGTACAAATAGGACGCAGCCCCATCCACCTAATCGACAAGATTTTATGACAAACAAGGGCTGCGCCAAGTAAAAACCAAAATAAATAAATAAATAAAAACATATAAAATACATATAAAAATACATAATTATACATGAAATTACATATTACATGAAATACATGATAAAATACATAATTATAAAAATGCATAAAATACACCACATAACGCACTGAATAAAATTATGTTAAAATTCTATATAAACACCAATATCTCAATTTAAACTATTGTAACACAAAATTTAAAAACAAACTTTTATCAAATAAAAATACCAACATCAGAGCGATTATTATTTAGAAAACACATAAGTTCCCTTGCAAATTTAAATTCCCTTTCAGCACCTGTAAAAATCTTAATAAAATTATATTTTTTTCGTATGTCATAAGTAAGTGTACATTCTTCCACATAGTGCCTTGCCGATCCGACAACTCCACAATTATGACAATATTCATTCTCTTGTATGCCAAATCTTTTAAGATACACCGGGAAGCGCCCATGTCCAGTAACAATTTGATTAAAATCCAAATGGCAAGAAATACTTTTATTAAACATAGGTTTTAAATAATAGGCATATTCTTTTCTTTTATTCGAATTATTCCAATTATCATACCACAAATCAATATAATACTGTTTGATTCTAGTAATAACCATTTTTCTTGAAGGCTGGACAATGGAACACTCCCCGGAACTGCCATTAAGTTTTATGTAATTATTATATATTAATTTATTATGCCGCTGAGAACTAGTGTCTCAGCGGCTTGTTGGTATGATCCTTCCGCCGGTCATATTTAGGCGGATGGTTACAGCCGAAAACATCGCGGACGAAAACGTCGCGGAGAAAACAACGCAAGGCGAAAACGTCGTGCTACAAAACATCGTGGGAAAAAACATCGCAAAGAAAAAACATCGCAGTTCTAAAACATCGTGGTACAAAACATCGTCATCGAAAATAAAGCGGTTCAAAAACTTCGCAATTTAAAAACATCGTCATCGAAAATATCGTGGTAAAAAATAAAGTAACTACAAATCATTGTATGACGATAACATCGCAGATATGCTTTTTTCCGGCTTTAGTAAATGTAAATGGATATTTGCATAATGATTTGTGAGTGCAAGATGGAAAGAAGGATAATTTTTACTTTCACATTTTTTTTTATTAACTAATAAATTTTTGCTGAAAATGTAAGAAGGAAACTTAAAAAATAGAAAATTAAATGCAACTTACTGATTATACTTTTCATGAAAAATTACCAGTAAAAACTTTATAAAAATGATTCATTAATGGCCTTTGTTAGTTAACTATGTCTGTTTAAAACTCTTTTAAGTGCTTATAAGTTCCAATAATTTTCTATGGTTAAGTTTCCTTCTTATTTTCTCAGCAAAAATTTATTAGTTAATAAAAAAAAATGTGAAAGCAAAAATTATCCTTCTTTCCGTCTTGCGCTCACAAATCATTATGGGAATATCCATTTACAGTTACTAAAGCCTGAAAAAATCATGTCTGCGATGCTATCGTCATGCGATGATTTGTAGATACTTTATTTTTTACTACGATATTTTAGACAACGATGTTTTTAAATTGCGAAGTTTTTGAACTGCTTTATTTTCGACGACGATGTTTTGTACCACGATGTTTTAGAACTGCGATGTTTTCGCTTTGCGATATTTTCTCCCACGATGTTTTGTAGCACGACGTTTTCGCCTTGCGTTGTTTTCTCCGCGACATTTTCGTGCGCTATGTTTTTGCCGCGATGTTATCGGCGGACACCAGGCGGATTATTGGTAGTGGCGGTTTCTGGATTTCTGTGATTTTATTTTTCCGGTTTTGCTGATGGTTTTGTTGGTTGGAGGTTTTTACACTCTACATCGATCGATTTGAAGTGTGCTGATTGGTCTTTTGCTTGTTCTGAGAATGAGTGGTTTGTAATTGTTTTGTCCTTTCCTTATATTTTGTTTTTACTAACCACCATTTTGATTAGTTTTTATTTTCCTTTCTTCTTGCTTTCCTGTTGTGATGTTTTCCAATTTATTTTCTTGGTTTTCTTTACATGTTTTTTGTTACCCGGGGCCC
The DNA here is from genome assembly GCF_044657685.1 of Stegodyphus dumicola. Classification (NCBI taxonomy): domain Eukaryota; kingdom Metazoa; phylum Arthropoda; class Arachnida; order Araneae; family Eresidae; genus Stegodyphus; species Stegodyphus dumicola. Next base: position 151,463,441 of record NC_140778.1, read on the forward strand.
CTTAACACCCTTTGGTTTCCCGATTATAGTGTTTTTAAATTGAAGTTTAAGTTTTTAGGTTTGTTTTTAATTTTACTGCCTGTTGCCGGGACATGGCCGGGTTGCTGGATGCCCTCATTTGTGGTTTTTGCTTGGCGCAGCCCTTGTTTCTCATAAAATCTTGTCGATTAGGTGGATGGGGCTGCGCACTATTTGTACCAACCCAAACGGAAATGTGACAGATCTGTCTTTTAACTCTATCCAACTATAAATTCACCTTGAAAACATAAATGGTGCCGACTGATTTACATCACAATTTGTATAATTCAGCAGCGGTCTGCTAAGTAATATGTACCTCAGTTGTAATCTTCGCGAAATACCCAACATTTGAGTTTTCGGAAACTTCTTTGAGCACAATTCACCCGGAAAGAATTTATTCAATTTTTTCACACGAATCCTTTTAAAATAAATGTTTCCATGCGATAAACAATTTTTGTAACAATACATGTTTACCATTCTGTCCTTCCTTTCTAAAATTTTATTTTTAAAGTTGTTTAATTTGATACAATAAATATTAGCAACTGAAACAAATTCACATGCGGTATTAATTACCATTTAAACATAGTCTTAAAGAAGCAATGAAATATGTTTTGGAGTTAGTACGAAGTACCACCTGCTTAACTTCCATTCACATCTCTCATGTGGAAACTCTTTATCTTATTCTTCTTATATTAAAAATAAAATTAGGAATTGACACAAAATTGCAAAACGTTAAAATGTGCCGACAAAAATTACCAGAACAAATGTTAGAACACAACTCAAACTGCACCAAAAACTCAAATTTTTCCATTAAGATACATTTCGATGATCTCAGAAATGACGTGACTTCTGTACAGCTAATGTAAACAAACAAGATCATTCTTCCTCTTTTTACCTTGCGGAATGCATCTCATTGTTTCGTGAATTTTTGTTCTGTATAATTAAAATTTTTGGGTATATTTTTGGGGGACAGTTTGCAGTAGATTTTATTGTTCCGGACCCTCGATAAACAGTGCTGCTTGTGACGTCAAGTCACGAATTTCCTACGCACCGGAGCTTGATTGAAATTTGGAATCTATGGTAACAAAAAGTATAAGCAATTGTCTTCCAAAAGGAACAAACTAATCGCATGGTAACATCAGGAATCTTAAAGAAAACTAAAGTCAATTTCCTCTCTCTGCATATTTAGTTGTAATTTTTGTAGAGACCATGGGAAAACTATAACGATCGTCCACAGGTTTACCCTTGGAGGTAGGCAAAGGAAGGAGTGACCAAACCGGCACTACAAGTGAAGCACTGCTCCGAAGCCAAAGAATCTCTAAGGAGAAGAAGTAAAGGTTCCCCGAGGCAAATGTGGCTCCGTCAGACCGAAGAGACACATTATGTATATCCCTGAAGCTTACTTTAAAGGGGCAAACCACCCATAGCTATCCACCCTCCGTACCTCACTGCGCATGTGCGAAATAACATCAGGAGGCAACAAAGCAGCATGCCGTCGGCCATATTAGCAATCTTTTACCACGTTGTTCGAAAACGTTCTTTGTTGTTGTAGTCAGAGGTACTTGGTTTTAGTTATGTGAAATTCTTTTAAAGACTTTTTAAATGTAATGCTGTAAGTGAAATGGTTTTGGCTATTGGGTGAAAACTTTGCTCTTGGTTTTCATAATGATCATTTCAAATAATTGTCTAAATGTTTTCATGGTAATTTGTTTTTAAAGTTTTGTCGGATAATTATAATGTATTTCAGTGTTTTCAATTTATTTAGGGGTGCCTTTAATTGTCTTTAATTATTTTTTCTGTTTCAGTTAGTTATTGCAAATTTTGCTTTTAAAATTTCACTGTAAAATTTTAACTATGGATTCATAAAAATTTATTACGTTTTGTATGGCATGTGTTTTCCTCCCTTTTTAAGTTTACAGAAGAAAAGAATTAAGAAATTTATTTCATTTAAATTTTGTCTTCGTATGGCTCGCTGTTTAAATTGAAAGTAAAAATTGGACAGGATTTCTATAATTCGCCCAAAATTCCAATTAACATCCTTTTGCTCATAAAACTCCAGAAATGTATGAAAATAAAACTTGAGTTATTTCAGAGTAAAAAATTTACTATCTCCTCGAACTGCGCTGTTTAAAGTTCACCCTGCGCTGGTGTTTCACTGCATAGCCGTGGCTCTTCGGTACAGCGGCGCAGAGGCGAAACAGGTTTACATTGCGTCTATGGAAGCTTTCATTCTTCTCCTTAGAGATTCTTTGCCGAAGCTTTGGTCACCAGGTGGGGTGTTTTTTGTTTACATTCAGAAGCTCGCTCCACAGCGCTCTGATAGTATTTCGACACATGACAGTTCCATGCAAATCGAAAAACGGGACACTTCCGCATAAGAAAAGGAAACATTCATAGTGTGATGGGTAATAGCAATTTGTATAGTTTAGTGACATTTACGCAAAAATCCTGTCTTGGTTATTTTCCCATAACTAACAACAGCGATTTTTATTATGAAAATTTGTTTTATAAAATTCTAAGCTGTTGAACTACAAAAATATAGATTTTAGCAAAAATGCTATGCTTAAAGCATGAAAATACTTTACGGTACTTTTAAAATTATACACGTCTTTCGATACCCTTGATAGAGTATTGGCTACTTTTATTTTATGTTCCAAACGCCAAAATGTTTTAACTAAAATAATTTTTTTCACATCCACATAATATTGTAACATGTACTTTTCAAACTGTTTTAGAGGAGGGGCTTTACTTTTGCTTATTTTAAACTCATCACTTTATTTTTATATATCTGAAAAATAATCACTTTGGGCTTACACGTTTTAATTAAGACACAATAACACGCCGAACAAATACTAACTCAGAAGTCAAACAACAAAAATCAGCGTTATATTTTCAAAATTTTCACAGTTTACTTACGCGTTTTACTTATTTGGGTCAATTAAAAATAAAATTATCACCAAATGCTGCAATCCTCGTAAAAATTAATAAATATACACAAAATTAACAAATAAGCGAATTTAGATCATTTAATTCTTTTAACTGTTTTTTTAAAAAATTAAGCTATTATGCAGAGGAGGGCAATCAAGTTTGCGATCTGGTGGCAATGCGGTTAATGTTTATGTAAATTTGATATTTATTATTATTATTATTATATTATCAGAGAATTTTTAAACTGTGTAAAATCGTTAAAAGAGGTACTGCGTGTTGAGCCAAAATATATTTAATAAAAGATTTGAATTTGATCGTGTATGTATTCTAAAACGTGTTTTAAATCAAAAGTTTAAAACTTGCTGGTAAATATAAAATTATGCATGTTAAAATATTTGTAATTAGGCACATAGGTCAGGTTAAGTTTTTATTAAATAGAGTAACGCATGCAAGGGCTATCTGCCTAAAGAGAGAGATGCCATCGTGGAGGAATTTTGAAGAAAACCTGACCTTTGAGTGGGTATTAAAAATAATGCATATAATTTTCATTCTAATTATATTTATACATATTACTTATGTAAAACTTTCAGGTATATTTTAAATTAGTGTAAATTACTTTACTCGAAAAATATAGTGAATGCACTGAAATTAAAGATTTGCACATGCCAGAAATGAAAAATATGGAATATGTATGGGTATTTAGGCATGTGCTTGCAAAAAGCATGTATCTGCCTTTGACAAAATACGTAAATATTTATTAAATTATTTATAAATGTATTTGAAATGAAGGATTTATTCATTCATAAACAACTGTGAAAGTTACTGTGAAGAAATCTAATATGAAATGTATCTAAATTTATAATGATTATAAATATTATTTAAATACAGTGTCTCACAAAAGTGATGGGACACTTGTGCTTTAAGAAAGGAAACTGTAGTAAAATAAATTAAAAAAACATGTAAAAATTTTTTGGGGGTGTGTTTCATACTTAAATTTAGTAACAATTATTACATAACATGCATTTTCTCAAAATATTAAAATAGTAATTTAATAAAAATACAATTGTTTAGAACGGAGCAAAAAATGGCTCACATAAGTGATGGGACACTTACTTTTCCATCAAATATTTATCCAAAAATTTTACTTCTTAAAATGTTTTAATATTTTGTTGGATTTCCTTTTATTTTTAAAACGTGATTTAATCTTCTTGGGATGGATTTCACTAATTTTTTGTGATTTCTGGAGTGATTTTACCCCATTCTTCTTGAAGCAATGATTTTAATTGTTGTTTTGAAGAAATGGTGTGTTTGCGAATTCTTGATTCCAATTCTTGCCAAATATTCTCTATGGGATTTAAGTCTGGAGATTGTGGTGGTATATTTATTATTTCAGGACAGTTATACAGCAGCCAGAGTCTAACGTTCAAAGCAGTGTGCTTGGGGTCATTGTCCTGGTAGAATTTAAAATCGTTATGAAGGGTCAATTTTAGTGCTGAAAATTTCAAATTTTAATTTAAAATGTCAATATACTTGTACTGATCCATTTTACTGTCAATAAAAACAAGATTACCAACTCCAGCGGACGACATACACCCCCATACCATAACTCCTCCTCCACCATGTTTTACTGTTGGCACCAAGTTCTGTTTGCGAAATTCTTTCCTGGGTTTTCTCTACACCAAGATTCTACCGTCAGAACCAAATATATTAAATTTACTCTCATCAGAAAATATAACTTCATTCCAGTAATCCGAGTTCTTATTTATGTTGGATTTTGCGAAAGCCAGTCTGAGTTTTCTATTCTTTTCACTTACGAAGAATTTTTTCCTGGCTGCTCTACCGTGATATCCAGCAGATCGAATTACTCTTCTAATAGTCTCAGGATTAACAATTATTCCATATAATGCTTGTAAATCAGCAGCAACTTTAGGAGCACTCATTCTTCGATTTTTTTTTAATATTTTGAACAATAATTCGCTTTATTCCATTGGATAGCTTTGATGGTCGGCCAGGTCTTCTTTTATCCTGAATCATATGATTCTTTTTATATCGTTTAATGATACTGGAAACTCTTGAATGACTCATGTTAACTGTTTCAGCAGTTTTTCTAATAGATTTTTCACGTTCAATACGCAAATTAATAACTAATTTTCGAATTTAAGGCAAAGTTCCTTTTCGTTTAGCATTCATGACTGCACAGAGCTAAAAAACACAAAAATTCCAAAACAAACTGGAGCGAAAGACTGCAGACGATTTTATAAATTATTGCTAATTGCTTTTGAGTAAAAATAAAAACTCAAAAAAATATTTTTATTGTAGCACGTAGTAGTATCTAATGGTGTCCATCACTTATGTGAGCCATTTTCTGCTCCGTTATAAACAATTGTATTTTTATTAAATTATTATTTTAATATTTTGAGAAAATGTATGTTATGTAATAATTGTTACTAAATTTAAGTATGAAACACACCCACAAAAAATTTTTACATGTTTTTTTAATTTATTTTATTACAGTTCCCTTTTGTAAAGCACAAGTGTCCCATCACTTTTGTGAGAAACTGTATATAATAACCTTAACATTGAATTGCAAACATAAATTAAAATCCTGTTGACGAATACGTTGTAAAACTATTTAAGCAAGAATTGTTCGTAATGGAAAGCAATCTGTTAAAAGGTATTGTAAAGCAAATTCTATGAGATGCGTACTTAAGAAAGTAATAAAGAAGAGTTTTGAAATACGTATTGTTGAAATTAAGGGTAAAAAAAATCTAATAAGTATAATTAAAAGAATTATTCCCCTTACATTTTATAATAACTAAGATACAAGTTTTGAATAATATTTTTTTAAAATTCTTATTTTATTTCCTTTCAGAAATATTCAGAGAACGTTAAGTACTATGTAAAGTATTTTGCTTTTAAAATAAAAGGTGATCTAATTTGAAATGGACAGAATAAAGCAGTGCTCCGCAACCTTTTCTCACCTGCGACGCACAAATAATCTTTCTGGAATTTCGTGGCACACCAAAAGCTAATGTATATATGTATTGATTTATACACAAAATTTACAATAAATTTTTGTTTTTAATTTGAAAAATATAAAATTATAAAGCCATAACATATTTATTTATATGCAATCATAATAATTATCAATGTGATACCTGAGCTTGCTTCAGTGAATACAAAAGTTTTATATTCGGCTCAATATCTGACAACGCAATCAAGTAATTTTTGTATACCATTTTTTGTTATTACTGACTGCAAAATTTTTTTTTAAAAATTAAAAAACAAAAATTCTTCAATTTGATTCGTTTTTTTCAAATTAAAAAAAAAACAGTTTTAGAGCTATTATTTTTAATTAAAATGGTCTGAAACCAATATATTTCGTTTAAATTTATGTTTAAAAAAAGTTATATATTTTTGAGTTCCGAGTTATCAAGGAAGTGCCGAAAAAATTCAAATGCTGACACACTTACAATCACACACACAACAGTGAAATATATAAAAACATTTAAAATAGACATTATTAAGGGAAAAAATTGTCATTGTGTATTAAATACATGATAAAAAATTGAAAAATATCAAATACATGTATTTGATTGCGGCACACCTATATCCTACTCATGGCACACCAGTGTGCCGCGGCACACCGGTTGCGGAGCACTGGAATCAAAGAATCTCAACGCGGTAAAAGATTGCTAATATGGCTGACGATCTTGGCTGCTATTTCGCACATGCGCAGAAAGGTACGGAGGGTGGATGGATTGCCCCTTTAAAATAAGCTTCAGGGACATACACAGTGTCTCTTCAGTCTGACGGAGCCACATTTGCTTCGGGAAATCTTTACTTCTTCTCCTTAAAGATTCTTTGCTAGAATAGAGCATTAATTATAAATTGACTGAGCTTTTTCGAATTAAAAGATGCCTCAGAAGCTAAAAAATCATGCCATAATTGAGAAAGTATTTTGGGAAGAAGCTCTATAAAGATAAAGGAAATAATGCATAATTTTAATATTAATAATACAATTAACTTTGATCTTTTTGTAATCCTTAACCTTAATTTTTGTAAAATCTTAATTTTTGTAATCCGTTAACCGAATAAAGTCGAATTACCTTCAAATTTTTTTTCTAGTGTAATTAACGAAAACTTGTGAAAATATTTCATTCAAATTAAACCATTCTGAGCAAACTGTTCTGTGAAAAGTATAGCATTAAATTCCGTTGAGAATGAAATGTTGTTTAAAAATGTATTCTTTTCATATACTTAAGACTCTGAAGTATTGTAGGAAAGAGAATATATATATTTATATGTATATTTACGACGTAATTGCAAAATATTTACATCCGATCGTGTCAAAACTTATTGAACCCCGTAATAGAAAGTTACCGAATGTTTTGGTCACCACGAAGGGATCGCCAGTGCTTTAAAGCAGGGTATAGGACAAACCGGTTAGGACCACTCCATTTTACTTCCTACCTCCATGGGTTTACCAGATAGCTTCACACGTAAACCCTAGGTTACACACAGTAATGAATAGTGCTACTTGCTCCGTTCACAAATGTCTTTTAAATAAACAAGGACGATGGGAAAAACCTGAACCTTCATTGCATTTCTAAACGTTAAACAGAATGAAGATGATTTGTTAAAATTAGCTCAGGGGATAATAAGAGCTAATTTTTAACAATTCTCCCTAAAACAACAACAGATGTCATCTCATTGCTCTTAGAAATACAGGATCACTGCAGCTAAAACTGCACAACTTTAAGCAGGAACAGTTAAGTATTGATAGTATTAAATACAATAGATATTCAATTTTCAAAATGCATTCACCATTCATACAGAAAAGGATAAAATCAAGAAATAGTAAACACACTCATGCAAGTGTATCTAGCTCTATTTTGTTCTTGTTATGATAAACATATTTCTGAAATGGTAATTTTTTATAATTTATTCAATTACGTCCCAAATGCATATTTAATCTCTGGCTGGTCAGAAACACAGCCTTCTTATTTGATATAAAATGAATAAAAATCTTAGTCTTGAATCAGGCTGACCTCTGTCAATACTTTATTGCTAATACTTTGTCAATACTTTATTGCTTCTTTATTACGATTGAGTCAAAGAGAAACATGTTTACAAAACAATGATTCTTATTTGCCTAGAAATTTAAATCGAAGCGCTGATGTTTCTTTTGAAGAAGAGATATTCCTTTGAGATATTTCTAATGAAATTAGTATACTATTCTTCTAAGAGAGAAATAGACTTGTTGAAGTTAAATCTTCCAAACGTGTAACAAAATCATAAATTCAAACAATACAAGTATTTAGTAAAAATTTGTCCCCACGTCCTTAGAAGCCGTTGTAAAATAATTAATATTTGAAAATTCAATGATTTGAAGTGCAAGAAATGTAAAAAATGGTAATATTCAAAGTGTTCAAAAGGTTATTGATAGGGTACTTCATAAAACAGTTTATGATAGCACGATAACATCACAGTCATCCGCAAATAACTTTCGTCAAAATTGAAAATGTTATGTTCGAAAATATATTTGGGATGCAGGAAACGAAACATTAAAGGATTAAAAACGAAGACATTCGTGTAAACGTTCCGAAATAAAATGTGCAGTATTCCAAGAAATATTCACTTAACTTGTAACGTGTTTGTAATTTTGTTAAATCGTATGTAATGAGCATATTTGAAACACGAAATGTATTCAGATGCGAAAAATAACAAGCATTTAACTATCGGGTAATGAATTAAATTTCAATGGAAATGTAATGGCATAAAAAAGCAAAAATATCTATAATGAAATATACTGATGATAAAATCTGAGTGTGTTTGTTTCGAATAGAAATAGTTAAAGGCTCCTAAAATAAATTCAGTCAATTTTCATCAAAAACGCAGTAAAAAATTCTCCGTACTGATAAAAATATTACTTAAATTCTCTAGCTTCGTGACTTCCGTCAGACATTGGCAAGATGAGCGGCTGTGTGAGCAATACAAGATAACTGTTTTTTAATAGGTTACTTCAAAGATATTAAAGAAATAACATTTGGGAAAAAATATGGACAGTTTAAAAAAATGTTCTATTATGTTCTTCCGATATTGTAAACAAAATTCAAAAATTAAATGAAAAATTTTGTAAATTTAGGAGTTAGTTACTGAATTGAACATTCTTTTCTTGGTACTTAAGCATATATAAGGGCGAGTCAAATGAAAGTGAGCCAACCCCTCCTCAGCAAGAATGGTTCGGTCCATCATCTGCGGCGCATGCGCGTAGCACAGAGACAGCCTTCATTTACGAAAGTGGCGCGAAAGTGTGAGGTTAAAGTTCTTTCAAGCGCTCTTACACTGGGTTGAAGACAGTAGCGTGACATAATGGACGCTCCAAAAGAGGAACAGCGTGGTGTGGTCAGGTTTTTGACAGCTGAAGGTGTTTCCCAACATGAAATTAGTCGCCATATGACTGCTGTGTACGGTGAACATTGCATCGCATTGGCCACTGTGAAGCGTTGGAGCAAACGGTTCAGAGAAGGACGTAAAAGTTTCAAAGACGATCCAAGACCGGGCCAAAGCCACCTTGCAATCACCCCCAACACAATTGCACAGGTTGATGAGCTGATTAGACAAGAACGGAGGATAAGCATCGATGAACTGGCAGAGCGCGTGAACATCAGTCACGGTTCGGTTCACACCATAATTCATGATCATCTCGGTTATCGGCTTTTGTGTGCTCAATGGATGCCCCAAGATTTTGAACGACCGCCAGAAGACGGAGACGTTCGGCGCTGCTTTGACTCATCTCATCCAGTATCACAATGAGGTGACGACTTCTTGTCTGCAATTGTGACCGGAGACGAATCATAGTGCCACCACTACGAACCTGAAACACGCCGGCAAAGCTTACAGTGGAAACATTTGAATTCACCACCCCCGAAGAAAGCAAAGGCTGTCATTTTCTCGGGAAAGGTGCTATTGACTTTTTTTTTCGATCGTCAGGGGCCATTACTGATTGAATTTGCTAAACGTGGAGAGACTATCAATAGTTCGCGATATTGTGCAACGCTGGATCGGCTGCGTGTCGCAATCAAGAACAAACGACCTGGAAGATTGACGAATGGTGTGATCTTGCTACACGACAATGCTCGTCCCCACGTCGCTGATGTGGTTAAGACACAACTGGCAAAGTTGAAGTGGGACACGCTGCAACATCCTCCATACAGCCCAGGTTTGTCGCCATGCGACTTTCACATTTTCGGGAAACTGAAAAAACATCTCAAGGGTACCAGATTCGTGTCAGACGACACCGTGAAGGAGTCGGTTACAGACCTTTTGAATCGACAGCCCAAGGAGTTTTATGAGACGGTTATCACGCGGCTCATTTGTCAATGGGATAAATGTCTCAATGTTCATGGAGACTACCTTTAAATAAAGTACTCTGTTTGTCATATATTCGCATTGGCTCACTTTCATTTGACTCGCCCTAATATATTTGGAATTAAATTGCTTTCATTTTTATTAATTTTAACATGATGCTTCCTTTCACTTCCATTTTTCATATTAGTTATCGTGTTATTTTAATTTCCGAATATTTTCAGCACCATGTATAAGAGGGCAATGCCAGCATAAAAGCATTTGCATCCGAAAAGACAAATACAAATATTGCTCATGCTTGCTCGGCACAAAAGGCAGCTATTGCACTGAAATTACAGATTGCGAGAGGCATGGTTTTTGTGGTATAGGCAACGATATGAAGTGTGTTTATGACATGCATCGAAGTGGAGGTGTATGCCAGTGTACGAATACCAGCAAGCAATTTGACTATCAAAGCAAAACCTGTAGAGGTAAGCTTCATGTTTGATGTTTCACACTTTTGAAAATGTCTGAATCAATAATTATGCATAAGAAGAGTAAATGATCGTTAAAAAATTTTTATCTTTTAAAAAAACATGTTTCCTCTAGTTGCAGCGATTTTTATTTGTCGATATTTCAAAGCTTTACTATTCTAATTAAAAGAGTTCTAATTAAAAGAGTTAATTCTGTTATTCCCCGTGTTTACTTCACATTTCTATTTATCGATTCGCATAGAAAAACATAGGTCATTCACAAACCTTTATATAAATTTCAATAAAAATTTTATTTCATGCATTACTAATTCAAATATTCACTTGTCAAATCTATCCTTTTTGTATTTTATAGGTTTACAACTAAAGCTTGCTCTATTAATTTCGATGATTCATTTTTACTAAATAGCACGACCACGTTTGTATAATCAAAACACTTAAAAACACCCTCTGTACAGTTATCTAATTAATATGTTAACGTTGAGTGTTTAAATAATATTTCATACGTAGGCTTAGATAAGATAATTATGCATTTAAATGAACCAATGTACGCTAATATTGTTTAGTTTAAGTACTTGAACAATGTCTGAAATTAAATATGAATAAACTATATTGATATTTATTCATATTTAATTTCAGACATTGTTCAAGTATGAATATGAATACCTATAAAAGATATATTAAATGACTACGTATAGTTATATACATCGAAAATGTAATGCGAAAAGCAGACTTTTTTTGGTGAGTAGAGGAAGAAAAGGTGTAAATGAGCTTTAATTTCTGTCATAAACTTTTCGAAGGGACGCGTAAGTAAGTGTTTTGGAAGCATTGAAATACCTGATATTTGAAGACACACATATTCCAAGTGCATGCTGATTTATTTTATGCATATAGAGACATACAATGGAGCTAATTCGCGATTAGTAGAATTGTACATTAATTATATACTTGTGCAACAGCGATTAAACAGCTGTTATTTTTCAAAATTAGCCTTTCTTAAAATTATATCGCTTATCGATACTAATAACACAAAGAACCTCAGAATGATTGTTTCAAAACAGGAATCAATATAAAATCCGCTATAAGACACTACCGCCGTGATCAATAACGACGACGGTTTAGTTGAGATGAAGCTTTCGTCAAAATCCTTGGCATCCGTTTTGCTGCAGGAAAAGGATTACTGTAAAAACAAATTATACAGGGTTTCTTGAGAGAATTAATAGGAACAGCAACAATCTCTTTGAATAACCAAGATCACAGTAGAATGTTCAATGTTTCTGAACAGTATACTGTCAGGCTCGAAAGAGTTTTCAAGGAAATTACAGGAACATTACAGAAAGTTACAGAAACACCTGAGCATGAAAAGGAGTTGAACTCCTGAGCAATTCCTGTTCATGCTCAGGAGTTGTGAGCATGAACTCCTTTACATGCTCACACCCATAAATGGGATTTTCTGTTAGATGAAGCAACGAGGCTAAATAGCAAACTTTATCCAACTAAGAATTAACAACTAGAAAAAGTAAATGGTGCTCGCTATCCAACAGATATTTTAGAATGTGCTCTTGGGGACAAAAGTTTGGGGACCCCTAAATTAAAAGAAAGCCCATTAGTTAATTTTTTGGTAAACATATTACATCATTAGAAATTAAAAATGCGACGAAAATGAGGAATGGTAGTCGAATATTATAAATAAGTTTTGTTAGACTGCATCGGTATATTACCAGATTTCACTTGATAAAAGTTGCAGGTCTAAGATGTCCGGATGTGTTGTGTCCGGAACTATCGTAAATTATTTAACCATTTCAAAGTTTAGAGTAAAATAAAATTAACCGTAATTTAATGAAAGCAGAGTATTGAAAAATGTTAAGTATTCATATAAATGAAAAGTACTTAGAAGACTTAGCAGGAAGATTACAAACATGAAATCACCAAAGAATATGTATAAGATAATACAGTTGAATTCAGCTGTAATAAATCCGGTTTATAACGAACCTACGGATATAAGGAACGAACATTTAGATCCTGTCCAGTTCCTTATACACTTAACTATTGAGTTTTATCCTCTTATAGCGAAACTCCAGAAGTATAAAAATCAGATTTAACTAGTTGTAGGGATATCTACGACTGTTTTTATATTCTTCATATTTTCCCAGAAGTTCTAAAAGTTTCAATGGAAACATTATAACCGTTAAGATAATCCACATTTAGGATAATTAGGAAAAATGCCTACACGTTATTTTTCTTTTATCTTCACCCCCACATTTCTCTCTGTTTTAAAGAACACCTATACGAGACAGATGTGACATCCAACTTTAGGAAAGCGAAGATTTGAAATAAACATATGTCTGTACATCATATGGTGTACATGCCCATTCAACCGATAAATATGAATAAGTTCATGAATCTTAGTGTTCGAGCCATACCTATCTGAGGTGAAATGATTATGTTCTCATTCATGCATTGAATAAGACACATAGATGTCAAAATTATTTTTCTTTTCATATTTTTCAGCAAATCTGTCATATATTCTTTGATCAAACTCTGCACTCTGTTTCCGTGTCAAAAATTCATCCACATGGGAGCTGTAAACGTAGAGCTAATAAGGTTAACATCATTCGGAAAACACAAAATGGATACAATCAAATCTGTATTTGACATACGTACAATTTATCCAAATCTACAGCTGGTACCATATGAAAAAATATCAAAACCCTATAATTTCTGCTCGGGGAAAAATTTGGATGCGAGAAAAGGGTTGAGAAAGATGATGCACAAATATGCTGAAGAAGCATTTCTGAAATGGTTAATCATTTAAAGGAGCAGTAATCTGCCAATGCAAATGCTTCGGATAAATGCTTCCGGAGAAATGCTTCGAATAAATGCTTCCGGAGAACTGCTTCGGATAAATGTTTCCTGAGAAATGCTTCGGATAAATGCTTCCGGAGAAATGCTTCAGATAAAGGAAAATGAATTTGGCACACATCTGGACATAATGGAAAAGAAAAGATATATTTAAACATTAGCGTAATAACATTTACTATTAACAGCATTTTTTAAATAGACTTATTTCTTTTGGCAGAGAAGTTTCGTTTCTTTGTTTAGTTTCTTTTCTTAATTTCTTTTGACAATATTAATCCGTTTTCCTTTTTATTCATCATTCAATTTACACATTTTTTGTAAAAGGATCCATTTTTCTTATCGGATCGGATATGGCGAACCAAATTTCCAAATCCTCGCATTTCATTATAGCAAAATTCGATATTAATTTCTTTTTCAGACAGAAGACAGTGTGTCTAGAAAAGAACGTATAAAGATTGGGTAAGCAAAATGGTCTATATTTCTGAAGGAAAACTCACGTTTTACGAATTATGGAAGCAACATGCGCATGTGACCCTTTTTAACAACAAATGGTGGAAATGCTTGCACTTTCGCTAAACATGCTGTGACAAAGGAGCGTGAGATTCTTCGCACGCTCCTTTGTCACAGCATCCATACCTGATATATCTTCTGTACCTGATATATCGTTTACATCTATAACTCAGTTCTAAGAATATGGCATCATTCAGTTCTAGGCATATGGAACAAGCATTTCTGAAGGCCAGTTAGTCTTCATACACTTATACAAAGCTAACCTTACGCACAAATTTACGTAAACATGAAATCAACTAACTTTGCTTTCTGATCTCAAAGATTCCAGACTTAACAGAAAGTATTTCAATAGCAAAACAATTGTTTTGCTTTTAAGAACAACAGATGGTCTTGTAAGGGTTAGGAATATTTGTAAGCCCAAGTTAAATGATTAATACGATAGATTCTCTCATATTTCTCCTCTGGTGCATTATTATTAAAACAAAAATTTTGTCATCAGATCCAAGTTTAAACTGAAACATTCTACTGAAAACAGAGAGATTCTATTCTTACGGCTACAGCTTCTAGCCACTGGCATCAACAGTTCCCTAATCACACAAAATGTGCTTCCATATCTTATTTAAATTACTGCAAGAAATCTATAACAACTTCGTACGTTCAGGAATACAGTATTTTCATTCTGATCTGTTTTTAACATGTTTTTTATGTAAATTATATTTATGATTTCATGTATTATTAGATGTAAATTTTCTAAATATGTTTTAGTTCCATGCCGCGATGGAGACTGTGAAAATGGTGCTAAATGCACTGGCAAAGGTTATAAATTTTGCGAATGTTTGCCAGGAACAACTGGTCATTTTTGCTCTGACATTACGGAATGCCAAAAGGAGAATTTTTGTGGTACAGATGGCGACACTACGTGTATGTATGATAGTGACAAAATGGAAGCTATATGCCAGTGTACGAATACTAGTAAGCACTTTGATTGTTATGAGAAAGCATGCAGAGGTAAGTGCCTTGTTTCAACTTCCTTATTCGTTATGTACGGAAGAGGATTTCGAGAAACTATTTAAATTTCTAAAATATGTTTTAGTTCCATGCAGGGTTGGAAACTGTGACAATGGTGGTAAATGTGTTGGCGATGGATATTTTAAATTTTGCGAATGTTTGCCAGGAACAACTGGTGCTTTTTGCTCTGACGTTACGGAATGCCAAAAGAAGAATTTTTGTGGTACAGACGGCGACTCAGTGTGTATGTATGACATCAACCAAACCGAAGCGATATGCCAGTGCTCCAATATTAGCAAACTCTTTGATTATAAGCAGAAAATATGCAGAGGTAAATATCTGATTTCAAGCTCCTTATTTATTAATATAATCGGAAAAGAAACTCAGAAAGTATTTAAATTTTAAAAATGTGGTTTAGTCCCATGCAGAGATGGAAACTGTGACAATGGCGGTAAATGCACGGGCAACGAAGATTTTAAATTTTGCGAATGCTTGCCCGAAACAACTGGCTCTCTCTGCTCTGATGTTACGGAATGCCAAAAGGAGAATTTTTGTGGTACAGACGGCGACTCTATATGCATGTTTGACAGCAACCAAATGGAGGCAGTATGCCAGTGTTCAAACAGTAGTAAGCTCTTTGATTATAAGCAGGCGATATGCAGAGGTAAGTTTCTTGTTTCAAGCTTTTTATTCATTAGGATAAGCGGAGAATAATTTTCAGAAACTGTTTAATTTTTCAAAATATGTTTTAGTTCCCTGCACAGATGGAGATTGCGACAATGGCGGTAAATGTACCAATAACGAAGATTTTAAATTTTGCGAATGTTTACCAGGAACAACTGGCTCTCTATGCTCTGATGTTACGGAATGCCAAAAGGAGAATTTTTGTGGTATAAACGGCGACTCTGTGTGTATATTTGACAGCAACCAAATGGAAGCAATATGTCAATGTTCGAATATTAGCAAGCTCTTTGATTATAAACAGAAAATATGCAGAGGTAAGTGGTTCTAACTAATTATTTGATTATAAACAGAAAATATGCAGAGGTAAGTGGTTCTAACTTTCTGATTACAACTAATAAGGAAGTTTTAATTTCCTTATTAGTTATAACCAGAAAAGAAATTTAAGAAACTACCTAAGTTTTAAAAATAAGGCCCATGTATATCTCAGATTTATATTGCGTGATCGTTATTTTGATGTAAACACATTTTATTAACTGTGCTCTCGAATTCCATTCTGTATATTTACTGTATTCGTGTAAAACAACTGTATTTTTATGTTGTGTTGTGGATTTCTCGTATTTCTTTGACAATGTTATTTTCATGAAAATTCGTTTGTCTCCTAAAATTGTTTCAATGATAATGACCTAATCTTTAATTTCTTTAATTACGGGAAATAATGCAAAGGTATAGCCCTGAAATTAATTTTTAACACGTTTTAAATAGCTAATTTTAAGTAACCACGATATTATTAAAAATCGAGTTTGTGCAATTTTTTTAAACGAGGTTTTAAGTAAACCGCGAGTAAAAAATGGAGACCCTTTGTTTGCTATTATTTATAATCTCACTAAAATAATATAAATAAATAAATAATGAAAAGAGAAAGAATCGTAAATTCAAAATAATTATTGCTGGCATATTTGTAATATTGCATAAATTTATGTTTTCTACCACATGAAGCCAATTTTACTGAAAATTATTTTGAATCAAATGCCTTTCATCACATACTATAGCTCTGTTTCTTTATAATAGGTCTTCAAGGCCGCTGAGACACCCCTCCCCGTTTGCGGTCGTAAACCATGTCGTTTTTACCACACTGTACTATTTCCTCCACCTCGTCTGAGACAAGTTCAAGTCACCCCTTCATTCGAACTCTTATCATGAAGGGCGACACAGTGAACTGAAATGGGGTGGACGAGAATGTTAGGCACTTGAATCATCTGCTGTAGCTGTCCTCCCCATTGTTACGAGGCATGCTAGGCGGCGGAAAATGAACTTGAAATTCTCCTTTTAGAGTAACAGACTATAGTAGCGTCAACGCAGTAGAAATTAATTAAATGATGTTTGATATATAATAAATATTTAATTTCCAAAGAAAGAGATCAACAAAATACGAGAATGCAACCGGAGAAGAGAGATTGCATAAGCAAATGGAAGTCAATTAAATATTGAGAAGTCTACAAGCCATATTACATATGCGATACCAAAATCCGGACATAATGGTTATCATTTCAACGCCAACAAAAATAATAAATAGTAATCAATGTAAGTCAATAAATCAATAAAATAAGCTGCTGCAATTACCGAATTTCTCTAAATTTTAACCTTTAAAGTAATCCTGCAATTTTAAATGTCAAATAGGTAAATAAATTTTCATAATGTAAAACAATACTTGTATACTACTCGGAAAAATGCAGAATGTAAGAAATAAAAGAGATAACGAAAATTGACATAAGATTTATTTTCATTACGAAAAGCTTTCAAAATTTAAGATTTTGTCTCTTACCAAACCCAGTCGAAGAAAGTGCAGTTGACGAATGTGTCAGTTTAATAAGGATTTTAATATTTTCAGTGCTGTTCGGAAAAATGCAGAATGTAAGAAATAAAAGAGATAACGAAAATTGACATAAGATTTATTTTCATTACGAAAAGCTTTCAAAATTTAAGATTTTGTCTCTTACCAAACCCAGTCGAAGAAAGTGCAGTTGACGAATGTGTCAGTTTAATAAGGATTTTAATATTTTCAGTGCTGTTTCAGCCGTTTTACTAAGCTACAGACACATTTTGATTGAAAGAATATGGAATTATTTAAAAAGTACTTGTTATTCCAAGTAAGAATAGTCATTAAACTATAAGTATTCTCCGTAATTAAGCATTGCAGAAAACATTCAGAATGACAGATTTGAAGCAACGCAAATATTGGCCAACTAATAAGATTACACAATTCCGGTAGTCCAAAATTGATGGGTGGAATCTTTCGCGCATAATGTAAAAGATTATGATGCTGCGAACATATATTCCATGCACTCTGTTTTGTAAATAGCTACATCAAATCTACATAATGATTTTAAATACAAAACCAGATAAAATCTCAGTACATATAGCGCGAAAAGGATTAGAGATACTAAGATATTAAAATATTTTAAACGAAGAATCTTAAAACATACACATTCTATTAAAGCCCGCCAGTGGTCGAGAGGTGAAGTCTCTGAACACTGGTAGTTCGGTTCGGGGTTCGAACCCGGGTTTCAGATAGAATTTTAGTAAAATTATTTGTTTCAGATAGAATTTTAGTAAAATTATTTACATATGTACAAAATTCGTAGGAGTATCATGCTTTAAGCTACATTAGTACCTTTAATAATTTATAATAGCCTACAGTTTATTAACTTAGCTTGCATATTTGTCGAGAAAAGATGAGACTACAACACGAAATATCACATGATAACCTTATTCTTAACTTTAATTCCTCCATTTTAACAAGAGTTAGAAAAAACCAAGGCAAGCTTAAAAATGATGGAAAGATCTACACAAGAAATGTTGTGTACCAAGAGATCTTTGACATGTGAATTAACATGTGCCTTCATTGCACTCTACTTTAAGCAATTAAGCAAGTAGAAGAGGGAAACCCCGTGGGGCAGTAAGCAAAGGGGCGTTCTCATTGCCTGCCCTGGGTAATTCAGTTTAAATTAGCAGACACATTTACACAAATCATTTTAATTACAATTTATAATATCTAGAACAGCGGTCATTTCGTATGGCCGCCGGGCTTTCTAGTTTATAGTATATGGAAAGACATATGCTTCCCCGAAGGAGCTCAAATTGTGTTGTAAAATAGTGCATTCTGCTTTGCAAATAAAGTTAAACTTAGATTTTTAAAATAAATATGTATTTGAACTTGAATGAAAATGGCTATAGCTCCCTTATGTGACTGCATAATTTAAAACCGTATTTTGACGAGTTATATCTAAATCATTCACTCAAGACAATTCTCAGTGTAAATAAAAATGCATGTTATGTGAAGGAATTTGCGGTCATCCCAAAGATAAGAAAGGATTTTTACATCACTTAGTTTTTCTCGAATTCCTTATACAGGATTTTATTGAATAATTCTTAAAGTTTCTGAACTCGTAGCATTTAGAAACCTATCTTCGCCGTTGCTAAAAAGAGATGTTTATCTTCGTGCAAATTATCTTCCTAATATCTCTGAGTGATGTAGAACAACAGTAATTGCTCGGAACAGATTCAACCAAACGTTATTATGTTGAATTTTGGTTGATAAAAATTTAATTTAGAAATAATATCATGCGAAGAAATTAATGTTTAATTCTCCGTTCATATTAATTTATTTTCAACTTTGTGACCAATATACTCATACGACCGTTGATTTATATTTGGCTTATGGAAATAACATATAAGTTACATTTGAAATTTAGTAATAATTTTATTGCTGCTTAAAGAAATAAGCGCTAGAAATTTTCCATGGATTTTCTCTTAAATTATCTTCAAGAATTATGGTATTTGATAATCTTTAAGAATTGTGATTATCAAAGACCTCCTTTATTTGACACTAAAAGACTAGTCTCATGAGACACTTCAAATTCAGACTATCCACATACCTTTAATTATTAACTCTTGACTATAGACTGAAGGCTCTTTGACTTTTGACATTTCAAACTTCTTTATTGTCATTATTTTTAATTTCTTATTTAATTTTTACTTTTACATTTTATTACTTAAAATTGTTAAATTACAAATTTTATATTTTACGACAATTATTATGTTACAACTTATTATTCATGTATATTTTTCAAAAATTCATTAAGAAATATTGCTGATTGCCTGCCCACTGCAACGGCTGGGATGTAACGGATAGCAGATAGTTCCATCCGTTAAGCAGTAAAACTGAAAAGTCGTAACGGCGGTACAGCTGGCTTAACGGATAGTCTTCAGTCTCCAGCTTATAGTATTCGCGGCAAGATTTTAGTTGAAGTGAGAGATACCAAGCTCCTGCGATATTCTCTTTAGCAACAAAATGAGACGTTTCCCGAATGGGATATTAATCTCGGAAGGCATTTTGCTTCGAAACATTTAATGTGTTATATCATTTTTCAAATTATTGCCACCAAATATTATCGCCCTGTTTTATATTTAAAGAAATTAAAAATCCATAATCTGCTTGAATATATTTAAATTTTTAATCTATTTTACAATGCGCTTTGGAAAAAAGAGTCCTTTATTCTGTCCATACGTACAGATGTCACGCAAAAACATCGCTTAAATGCATTTAAGAGCTCACAAAATAGATACTTTCGTTAAAACATGATACCCGAAATTTTTCACGATTACAATACTTTCTTTACTTCGTACAGGGAAGTAAAAGTTATCCCTCTTCATCTCCATTTAATATTTTTTTCAGAATGCGACTGTGGAGGTAATGGAACGTGCTCTTTAGACACATATGGGGAAAAGAAATGTGTATGCGATAATGGATTTGCAGAACATAACGGAGCTTGCAAAGGTAAAAATTATACTTTTAAAAAACTGTAAATAAACAAAAATAATAATTTGGGCAAAAATTTATGAAAAATCATACTTTGCTTTTAATTTGTTTCGTATCCCTCTTCACCTATTTTAATTTTAATTTTAATTTAATTTTATTTTATTTTTTCCCAGAATGCGACTGTGGAGGTAATGGAACGTGCTCTTTAGACACATATGGGGAAAAGAAATGCGTGTGCGATAATGGATTTGCAGAACATAATGGAGTTTGCAAAGGTAAAAATAACACGGTTAAAAAAATTGTAAATTAAAAAATAATAATTTGGGCAAACATTTATGAAAAAGCATACTTTTCTTTTAATTTGTTTCGTATCCCTCTTCACCTATTTTTTATTTTTATTTTATTTTATTTTATTTTCAGAATGCGACTGTGGAGGTAATGGAACGTGCTCTTTAGACGCATATGGGGAAAAGAAATGCGTATGCGATAATGGATTTGCAGAACTTAATGGAGTTTGCAAAGGTAAAAATGACACGATTAAAAAAATTCTAAATAAAAAAATAATAATTTGGGCAAACATTTATGAAAAAGCATACTTTTCTTTTAATTTGTTTCGTTTATTTCTGGTATCCCTCTTTATCTATTTTTATTTTTATTTATTTATTTATTTATTTATTTCAGAATGCGACTGTGGAGATAGTGGAATGTGCTCTTTAGACACATATGGGGAAAAGAAATGTGTATGCGATTATGGATTTGCAGAACTTAATGGAGTTTGCGAAGGTAAAATTGATACTGTTAAAAAAAATTGTAAACAAGAAAATAATAATTTGGGCAAAAATTTATGAAAAATCATACTTTTCTTTTAATTCGTTTCTTTTTTTTTTTATTTTAGACAATGCACCATATATAAAATTAAAATAATTAATTAAAAATATAGAGATAAACGAAAAATCACACATAAAAGAAAACAAAACAGAGGAGGGAGTTTAGCCTTCTTGGGCGCAGCAGTAACGAGAGAATCATTATAAAGAACTTATAAATCAAAAAATTAAAGGGGCGAAGGTATAATAGCTAAGAGAATTAGCATGGCACTTATAAAGGATGTCAGCTCTTAAGTTAATAATAGGGATTGAAAAGCTAAAATGTCATGAAAAAATTTTATAATACAATCAAAAATGCTTCTAAATATTCCCTGGCTACCTTACATTTAAAATAATTTTGGGTACTACTTTGGTAGACGGTTGCACGGATTTTTGGCGATTTTCCTTTTGGCGAGCGATACGACTTACGGTAAACCCATTGCTGGACGAGTTATTTATGGTAACCGATACTTTGTTGTCATTTTATTTAGAAAATAATGCGTTTTATTATGAGTAAATTACGTGTTTTAAATATTATTTATGGCTTCTAAATATTAAAAATCAATTTAATTTTGCATTTTTATTTAAAATAAAAATTTTATTGTTTATGATATTTTCTATAATTTTATGTTGTGTATGATGTAATCAATGACGTCACCTTACTTTAAAAGTAACTGGTTTTAATATCTATAACTTTAATCTAACGTTTTAAACATTATTTATGGCTGTTAAGTATTAAAATACAATCTAATTTTGCATTTTTTTTTCAAAATGATGTTATTATGTATCATTATTTAAATAATTTTAATTCTATGCGTGATGAGTCATTTAATCAGCTTTCTAATTGGT
Source organism: Stegodyphus dumicola (assembly GCF_044657685.1). Lineage (NCBI taxonomy): Eukaryota > Metazoa > Arthropoda > Arachnida > Araneae > Eresidae > Stegodyphus > Stegodyphus dumicola. The sequence continues at coordinate 151,485,820 of NC_140778.1, forward strand.
TACTGATTATTTGTACATTACCGCGCCATTTTAAAATTTTATTATTCATCTCTTCGAATTCCTTCAATTTCATTGCGAACGGATATATGTCCCTTTCAAAGATTAATGTTGTTATTTGTTAGTACCAAGAATCATTGGTATCGGAATCAAAAAATTGTCCTTTGAGACTTTATTTGGACAACCTGGCTTTCCTAATTAAAGATTTATTTATAAATTGTTACAAGGGTCAGAGGAAATTTATTTTAAATTTTTGGAGGAAATCTCGCTAATTGCGTCTTCAATGAAGTGCGAGAAATGTGGGTCACAGATGAAGATCGTTAACAGAGCCGATTCTGAAGACGGCCGTATATGGTATTGTGGTCACGGTGGAAAAAATAACCGCTGTAACGGTAAAAAAAGTAATTAGACATTCCTCTTTTTTTACCGGCAGTAAACTTCTAATTGCTATCATTTTAGCTCTAGTGTACGAAGCGTTCTTATTTACTTATTTTAATGTATTTGAATTTAAGTAATATTTTAATCCTTTTAAACATTGGTATAATGGTTTTAATTCGGTATTTAGTTTAAGATTTTAATCCAATTAAACGTTAGAGCAATGTTTCTATAGTGGTGCTTTTATTCGCTATAATTTAACCTTACTTTAGTAAGGTTAAGTTATAGCAAATGAAAGTAATAATTTAACATTACTTTAGTATTTTATACTCGTAGTAAATCAATTTATTTACATTTGCCTGCCATCTTAAAAAACAACGTTTTCAACAAAAAATTAATCCATTATTTTTAACGATATATATTTTTTTTAAGTTTCGAATACTTTTAGAGTTTTTCAAGATGGCTGACGATTGTAAAAACCGCGCCAACAATTGTGCCAAAGTAAATCGCCAAAAATCCGTGCCAAAGTAGCACCTAATTTTGCTTTTATGACAACTTGTTTAATTTCTAGGAATTATTATGAAGTCCTGTAGTCGCTCTCGTGAATGTAGATTTATGCCCTTATACCATTTGTCCTCCTTTGCTTTTTCCCTTGCATAATTGTTACCTTTCTTTCAACCTCTTTAAAATTAAATAAGCAACTTTATATTTAACTCGAACTCAAGAGGAAAAGCTTATGTTTTTTTTTTTTTTTTTTTTTTTGGGGGGGGGGGTCTGAAAGGCGAATTAACCATCTTCTGAAGTACCTTTGAAAACACTCCTATGACAGATATACCTTTTTTAGTGCGCTTATCTTTTTACTCAAAATTTGAACTGCCTGTATAAATATCGGACCTATCATAAGCCTGGGTCAAATTTAAGCACAGCCTCTGGCCTCCACAAACAGCTTCTGACATTACTGTTGAATTGTCAAAATATTAAATCAACATTCTAACTTCAATGCTAAACTTTTCAGCATAGTAGATCAACATTCTGACTTTACAATAAAAAATTAGATCTTGGTATGCAAATTTAATAAACACAATCAGACTTGTTGAAAATACCCAATGAGTCTAATTTTATTTGCTGTTTAAAATTTTTATCCTATTTTCAAATCAAGTAAGTTCATTTTTTCCTTTAAAGTGTCCAGTAAAAAATATTAAATTTTAATTTAAATTTTAAAAATGTTAGTTAACAAATCCTTAACAACAAATTTTCGTCCCAACAGAAATTTTCAAACCTAAAATCAACCTCCTTATTTATATCATTTTTTGATTTATTTGTTATGCAAACGTATGGATTATGTTTAGCACGGTATAATGAGCAATATTAAAATGCAAAGTATAATTTTTCTTAAAAAATAATTGCTATTAATTAGAATACGTTATTCATTTTAATTTGGCTTTGAGTTGCAGAAATATGCAAAAATGACTCCGACTGTTTTCATGGCGGGGAATGCAGACAGAAAATCTGTTTATGCAAGAACGGTACTAGCGGTGACAATTGCCAGAATATCGAGGAATGCATGACGTTAGATAAAGTGTGTCGAGGGGCTAATGCTGTATGTAGTTACAACATTGAAGAAGAAAACGCTTCTTGTAAATGTGAAGAAGAAGGAAAGATATATAACGAAGTGACAGGCAAATGCCAAGGTAAGATAAAGCATAATGTGTTATAAGTGTGTATTTAATAAGTGTATGGAGTATGAAAGAAAATGTCAGTACTAATATAGCGCATTATTCATTTTAACTCATTCGGTACTATTATAATACAATATTCATTTTAATTTGACTTCTATCTGTAGTTGAATGTAAAAATGACTGCAATTGCTTTCGTGGCGGAGAATGTAGACAGAAAATCTGTTTATGCAAGAACGGTACTAGCGGTGACAATTGTCAGAATATCGAGGAATGCATGACGTTAGATAAAGTGTGCCGAGTGGCTAATGCTGTATGTAATTACAACATTGAAGAAGAAAAGGCTTCTTGTAAATGTGAAGAAGAGGGAAAGATATATAACAAAATAACAGGAAGGTGCGAAGGTAAGATAAAGCATAATGTGTTGTAACTGTGTATTTAATAAGTGTATGAAATATGAAAGACAATTTCAATGCTCTTATATAATACACTGGCTTCCAAATGTTAAACACACGAAGGTAAAATCAATCAAAATGGAAAAGTGAAGCATTGATTAACATCAAATTTCACATAATGCGTTTATACATAAAAGAAAACGAAAATTGCATGTAAAGATGAAAACAAAATTTAGTTATGGTAAATTATACTATGACATTCCATTTGATTTATTAACACATTGATGTTTAAAGCTAAAAACAAGTAAAGAAAATTTGGTACTTTTCCGTTTCGCCGGCGCAAGTCTCGCCAAGCAAACTTTATTAGCGACAACACACAGTATACACATAAAAAATGTTAACAAATTTTAGTTTTAAGAAATTTTTATTTTGAAGGCATAAACATTTTAATATCGTTTAAAATTATGTAGAAAGCCAATAAATAAAGACAATAAATTTGTAAAAAAGACATTAATTTAAGAATTTACTATGCTTTCATGGTAGAACATCCTGATTCGCCGATTCATATCACGTGATCCCAAATGAACTCATCTCACGTAAACTACGCTACAAAAATCAAATTCTTTCAGTAATTGTCTACATTAATTTCAAGTTAAATCTTAATTTGGAATACAAGTTTAAATGCAGGAATTATTTCAATTCGTACGAATAGCTTACTCAGAAATTATGTAAAACCGCATTGCTTTACTTCGCTAGTGCATTCTCATTAGAACTGATGAATTTAACCCTAGACTTTGCCTTTTCTATATTTTCGCCTTCGGGCGAGCGGTGTGATTGCGTCCTAATTAACTTAATTACCGCGAATGGCCTTGGGGCATAAAATTGAACTATCTGGTAAAATTTCTATGTAATTCCATGCCAGCATTGAAAGAAACAATCAATCTGATAAGAAATAGCTACGACTTGTTTTGAAAATGAGGCGTAAAAGGTTACCAGCGAGAATATTCCGTTTGGCATCAGTTGTACCATCATTGGCGACTTTATCGTTTACGCCGCCGGCAAAACAGAAAAGTACCGAAAATTTATACACGCTTACTCATATGCCTTGATACACACTTCTTGTTCCATTTTTTCCAGAAAATAGCAGTGGACTTTGTTATCCGGCTGCTTGCTGTGCCTTATTGTTGATCTGTTGATTTATGACTCTGTGGATAAAGAGAAGGCATTTCATATTTGAGAATTGAGTATAAAAGATGTTCCTGATAATATGTGGAGTTGATCTTAACAGTTTTCTGCACTCGTTTTCATTTTTATTTGTCGTTATATCAAAAACCAACAACAATCCCAAATCTCTTTGAAAAGGGTTCTTTATTCTAAGAACTTTCCTTCTCTTTGATGATAAAAATCGGAGCTTTTTTTATTGCAGTTTTTTAAAGCTTCATCGACTGTGACAACATTTTTCCATTTTTGTCCTAATAATTATTTCTCACAGGAAATTCTGCAGCGCGTTCTGCTTTCGGCGAGATATCGTGGAGAAAGACGATGCACTACGTTTTCTCGCCTTTTTAGATTCAAATCAGAATTAATCACCGAGCATTTTAATATTTATGCAACTTTATTTGGCTTCAAGAATTTTCTTTTAACATTAATGTTCTTACTTTTGGAACACTCGAAACATTCCTTTTTTTCCTTGACAATATTATCTATCATTGCTTTAAATACGAAAAAATCATGAATTTCTCGTCAATTTTTAATAACTAAATACGAATAATTTTCTTCTGAAAGAGCACAAACATAGCCTTCCGTCCATTGCTTCTCTAAAAGCGCCTTTTTGCATGAGAACAAAATTGTCAAAAAGCAGATGATAATTTGTACTTCCAAAAATATAGTTGCAGATAAAAAATTATTTTCCAAGCAGGCGATTTTTTATAGCAAAGTAAAGTGTTCTAAAAAATGTGCGAACGTCCTCTGTATATCACGTTGTAAATTACTTAGCTCCATGCACAAGCATTGTAAATTACTTAGCTCCATGCACACTCCATGCACATGTGCTTAGATTTTCAGATGTGTTATTCATGCTAGTTTTTATTCGTGATGAAAATAATGCACCCTCGGACATAAAAAATAAAGTGCTACTTTGGTAGACGGTTGCACGGATTTTGGCGATTGTTTTTCGGCGAGCAATACGACTTATGGTAAACCCATTGCTAGACAAATTGTTTATGGTAACCGATATTTTGTTATCATTTTATTTAAAAAATAATGCGTTTTATTATGCATAAATTCCGTGTTTTAAATATTATTTATGACTTGAAAATAATAAAAATGAATTTAATTTTGCATTTTTATTTGAAATAAAAATTTTATTGTTTATGATATTTTATGGAATTTTATGTTGTGAGTGATGTAATGAATGACGTCACATTATTTTAAAAGTAATTGGTTTTAATATGTATAAATTTAATCTAATGTTTTAAACATTATTTATGGGTGTTAAATATTAAAATACAATTTAATTTTGCATTTTTTTTAAATATGGTTTTATTATGAATGATTATTTAAATAATTTTAATTCTATGCGTGATGTAATCAGCTTCCTGATTGGTTACTGAATATTTGTGCATTACCGCACCATTTTAAAATTTTATTATTCATCTCTTCGAATTCCTCAGATTTCAAAGTGAATGGATGTGTCCGTTTCGAATATGAATGTTGTTATTTGTGATTACCAAGATTATTAGTATCGGAATAAAAAAATTGCCGTTTGAGACCTTATTTTGGCCAACCTTGCTTTCCTAATCAAAGATTTATTTATAAATTGTTAATAGCGTCAGAGGAAATTTATTTTAAATTTTTGGAGAAAACCTGGCTAATTGCTTCTTCAATGAAGTGTGAGAGATGTGGATCACACAGATGAAGATCGTTAGTGGACCGGTTTTATCAATATACGACAGTTTAAAAAATGTGAGTACATAATTTTCTTTTACTTCATAATTGTATGCTTCAATTTTTATTAAAAAATTAATACAATGTTTTACAAAATTCCTGAGATATTTATTGCCGCATATGTTTTAATGTTAAGTAATTAAATCCTATAAAACTTATTTTAAAGTATTTAAGTAATATTTTAATTCTTTTAAAAGTTGGTATGATGTTTTTAATTCGATATTCAATTTAAGTAATATTTTAATCCAATTAAATGTTGCGCAATGTTTTTGTAGCGGTGTTTTTATTCTATTATAAGAAAGTAATAATTTAACCTTACTTTAGCATTTTATAGTCTTAGTAAATGTATTTATTTACATTTGCCAGCCATCTTAAAAAACAACGTTTTCAACAAAAAATTAATCCATTATTTTTAAAGATATTTATTTTTTTAAAGTTTCGAATGCTTTATTTACTATATGCGTAAAATACGTAAAAACAGCATTTTTCAAGATGGCTGACGATTGTAAAAACCACGCCAACAATTGCGCCAATGTAAATCGCCAAAAATCCGTGCAACCATCTACCAAAGTAGTACCTCAAACCAAACTACCAAAGTAGTTTAAACTCATTTAATCTTTGTAACACGATGTTTTCAACAAATTCATTATTGAATTGTCTTCGCGAGCCAAATAAAAGGGCTTCGTAGACCGAGAGATTGAGATCATTGCTCTATAAGATATATTGCTAATGAATTGCTGAATAAAAATCTATAAAATGTAAGATATGTAAAACAAATCTGCATAATGTAAGAAAGTCGTACATTAAAGCCTTCAGGCTTAATGTAATGCCTGAAGTACATGCTTAATGTAATGCCTTTTAAAAAATGTAAGTTGACTTCTCGAAAATCAAACGGTTAAACGGTTAATATTTTGTTTAAAAAAAATTTTTTTTTAAATTAAACTACCAAAACAAAAACAGCTGAACATTAAACCGAGGTGATGGTCTTAAGTTTAAAACCCTAAATTTACAAATTTCTGGTACACGAAAATTAAAATTACAGGTATTACTTCATTAATGACCTTAACAGAATCGTATTAGTCTATTCATCACCTATCAATACCATTAAAATCTGTCTGTTTCTTTGTCACATTATGTCCTCCGGTTGAATTTCGAAAGAGTTACCCCCGGATTCCAAAATTTCTTGTGATGCCATTTCGACCATTTTCGTCTTCGTACGACTTCATCAGCCCAGATATCAATTAAAAACTTGGAAAATACTAATTTTCGCACACATTCACCCAAGCGGCATTACTTTCGGGAATCGCTAGAGATAAAAATGCTTTATTTCGAAAAGTGTTGCCACTTCTCGCTTTGAAATCGTAGAGTTTATCAGTGAAAAATCTATAAGTTTTACAAAATATGAAATAAAAATAGCATTGCCAAAGACGAAATACACTAGCATTAAACAATGTCATATGAAGAAAGCACGCACATGTGAAAGCATGTGACACATTGTATATCGAAAATTTTTCGTTAATGTCTGCATTTTAAATAAATAGCTGCTGTTGTGGTGTTGGCAACGTTTTTGTTTCAGTTTAGGATAATTGAAACGGTATGTTATTGCCAGGTTAATTCTTTTATTGATATTGGGAAAAAGTTGTTATATGCAATAAATTTAAATTACGACGTCATACGTATACGTATTAAACTGAAGTCTGCAAAGTTTTTGTTTCCTGGTTTGGCAACAAAAAAATTATTTACGACTTTGTTGTTGCTTAAAGAAAATAAACTGATTTTATTCATACTGAAATTTTTTTACGCATTTTCTTCTCAGGAGTGTATAAAATTTATGCATTTTCTTTGGCCGCAGCCAGCTAGTATTTAATTAATAATTAAGTAATCCATTCATCACCTATTGTTTAACTTATTTAAGGAAAAATATATTACATCGCTTCAAATAGTTTTTCAATTTTTAAAATTTTTTAACAATATTTCTTCCTCTTTATAACAGGAAAATAACTCCAATTTGTTTTGTAAATTTCATTTCTACTAAAACTGTGTTAATTAATTCAACAATGAATAAAGATTTTGGTTTTACAGGTAAAAGAAGCAAAGGATACTTTTCTGCAATTCTTGGAACACTATGCAGTGTTCTGTTTATATTTTTCTCAGTTTTATGCTATTTACATTATAAAAAGCAAGTATGTATATTTTTATATCCCATCGTGTTGCTTTTAATATATTATATGCCATATGCTTCAACCATATATACTAAAATTTGTCACCCAAGTAATGTTTTATAAGCAGCATAACTTCATCATTACTTTTTACTTCATTTCAAATGAAAAATCATTCAGAAAAAATGCTTTTGAAAGGGTAATCAATATTTTTATTGTAAAGATACTACCATTCTGCACGTTTTCAGTTATCTAAGTTTCCAAACAGAAGGAACAAAATGGGAAAAACAAAAATTTTTAAACAAAAAAATAAATAAATAAATCTGGAAAGGATCTGCTTTTAACGCTCTTTAAAAGTTTAATGCAATTTATTAGCAAAGATTATCAATAAGGATGGTCCGAGTGGAATAGCCAAACTTTTTATGAATACACATGGGAAAGTGATATATCTTCTGTGCATTTGAAAAGTGAAAAAAATATGTAACGTAAATGTATAAATATATTTAATGTTTTTAATTTGATATATTATGCATTAAATTCATTTTTAAAATTAATCAGATTAAAAAGTTTAAAAAAATATTCTTAAGGACTGCATCTATTGATTTTAAATAACTCAGTCTGTACAGGACGATAACACGAGGCCGCATAGTGCTCTTCTGGGCGACGAAATTCGCGAGAGTGAGGGTATTCGCCGGATGGATTGGCCAGCCAGGTCTTCAGACCTCAACCCTGTAGGGCATGTTTAGAAAACTCTGGGGAGGGTAATCGCAACTCGCAACCCCCCTCCGAGAACCATCCAGGAACTGAAAACCGCGTCGCTGAATGAGTTGGAGCATTTGCCACAGGCGCTGAGAAACTGTTTTATTTCCAGTACAACATGACGCTGCGAGGCCTGTATGCCTGTAAGAGGGGACCATACCTCCTATTGACCCATTTATTTTGTGTCTTCTGCAGTCGCAGTTTCAGGCCTTCAGACTCCCGTGTGTAACTCAGAGTGTTGTTACACACGAGCATGTGTGTCTATTATAACTGTTGAATAATTATTTTGTTTGTATTATACAACCTATGTTCACACCAAATTTGATTAAAATCTGTCCAGTAGTTCTTGAGATCCTAGACCAAATATGAAAATTCTCTTAATTTCTATATTATGTTACTTAAGTTTTTATTTTCTCATCTCTATCCTTAAACTTTCTCGAGCCTGTGGCTCCCTCTATTGAGCATCAAGTAAATCACTTATGCCAAATTTTTCCTATTTCTGCTGACTTTTAGTAATTCTGATGTGGAGGTAAATGGTTTTGAACCATAGGCACTCCGAAGTTTTCAAATCATTGGCAATGGCATTACCAGTGCTTCTACATATCAGATTTTCTTCACTCTGGTTTGGACAATTACTCTCTGTTAGCATGTTATTACGGCGATTGCAATTAAATCCATCCAAGCTAATCATGCAATAGAAAAAATGCAAATTTACCTCTATGCCGTAGAAGACTGGTGCACAAATTGGCGCGTAAAAATCAATGCTAGCAAGTCACAACTTTTATTTCTAGAGCAAAACTAAGAAAAACATTGCTTTTAAAGATCTCCACCTTTTTCAGGAAGCTGTTCCTCTGGTCACAAAGGCCAAACACTTAGGAATTATTTTGAACCAAAGGCTCACATGGTCTAATCACATTAATAATGTCAAGAACAAAGCCATGGGCATAATATGCAGATTTCTCCCGGTCATTGGAAAATATTCAAATCTTAGCTTGCGTACCAAAAAACATATATATACCACTTGCATTCGACCGATACTTTGTTATGCTGCTCCTGCTTGGAACACGGTTACTCAAACTCAACTGCATCAATTACAAATAGTGCAAAACAAATTTGTGCGCATTATTACTGATTCACACTATCTTATCCGTAATAAACTTTTACACAGAGACTTAAAACTTGAGACGATTCCTGATTACATCAGAAGATCTAATGAAAAATTCTTCAACAAAGCTGTGCAATGTGACTTTGTTAATTACTCCAAAGTCTTTAATTATGAAATTCTCTTCGAAGATAGAAGCGTCAGACCACTTGCATCTCACACCTTCATGGGAGGAGACGACAACTTTTTCACTTAGATCCTCAATTGGTAGGTGTTTATACTTCCAATGCATCTGATTTTGATTGAAGTTCTTCTGTAGCTTGAATATTATTCTTGGAGATTGATAATACTAATGCTGTGAGATTTTTCGCATTGTGATGATATAGTGGTGTTGTAAATAGGTTGCTTAGGTTGTTGTTGAATTGCTGTAGTGTATTGCGTTGAATAGTAGTATTTAAATCGTGTTGTATAGTTGTTTTGTATTGTGTTGTATTTAGCACTACTGATTGAGGTTGTTTAATTGTATTTGAATTTGTCATTGGAACTATTGCTGTAGTGTATCTTCTCATATTGTTGTCATTGATTTACATTGTCTTGGGTCCTCCTTGAAAGTTACGATCGCTCGTCACGTTTTGCGAACTTGTCCGATTGGATTGTCTTGCTCCTTTTGGTAGTTCTCTTCTTCCCCTTATATCCGTTTTCTCATCTGAGTTTTTCTCCACGTCCGGATTTCTTTATGTCAAGTGCCCTTGGGCTTTAATTCTGGAACCGGCAACATTGCTCTTCGCAATAGCTCGGTCAATTATAAAGTCCCTACCAGTGCACATAAATCGAGAAATCTTCCAAGTTCTTCCAAGACAATCATGCAAACAATTTTTTTGGCACAGGAGTCAGCGACGCTAACAGCTATACCGGCTGGGCGGCTAGCCTATTTAATACTAGTACCACTTTATAAGGATAATATTATGTCCCAATAGGACTTTTAAGTACCAATATTAAGCTTTTTTTAAAAAAATGGTAACATTTTTGTATTTAATGTGAGATGCTTCTCATGCATAATGAAATACAATAAAAAGTTTCAAACTCTTTTTCAAAAAATAAAGTAATTTGAGACATAAAGGGTTAAAGTAAGTTTCTGTGTTTAAGATCCTTCTTCCACTTCATGTACAGAATTATTTTCTGGATTCTCTTAACAAATGTCATTGTAACTTTTTCATATGAGGTGCGAACGTAAATATATGACTTTCTCAATAATGTTAAAGATTATTTTTGTGTAATTATAGATCTCATACCAAAATATATTTTTTTCAAGAAACTAGAACAAAAAGGTAATTTAAATGCATTTTTTGATGTCATCTTTTTTTTTTTTTTTTTTTTTTTTCCCTTATAACATTTAGAAAACTGGAAAAACGTACGTACAGTTAAAAGTTTTGAGCTTCTTTGATAGCCACAATGGTACTGCTTCTCTCCCTGAGACGTCGTGAAGTGTCTCGCTCATCAAGACAGCTACAAACGGTGCTTTCAGGCTACAGGGTTGGATATACAAACTGTGCAAATGGGACTTTTCAACCTGCCTCAGAATTTTATCACTGTAACTTCGAATATTTTGTTCATGTTATGATTATCATCGAATCCACAAACAAATATTTATCATTTTAAATAAATATGTTGATACAGATAAATAAATATTTATCTTAAAAAAATTCTGCTGTTTTAAATGTTTGAATGTCACATTATAAAATATTTAAAGCAATTTATCCATGCACGGCTGCTGGCTTAGTTATTATTAGAAATAACTCAGAAGTCTCAATAATTAAACTATTTTATATAACTTCGAAAATGATGATTTTATTAATGTTGAGCTTATAATATGTGCTAACAAAATAGCAATGTTGATTCTGTCATATACCTACAAAACAGCTAAGATAAATCGCCTTCGAAGTAGTTGGACACTTAATATAGTAACCAGATACATGTTCTGCACATGCGAAAATACACTGATAAGTGAATTATGGAATTATTTCTGCTAAAATAGGATTTTAATGAAATTTTAGATATGATACAAGATTTTCACAGCATTTTCCATGCATACAAGAACATTATTTAGTCCTGCATGGAAGTTATTATAATATAAAAGATTATATTAGGAAAGGAGATCACACTATGAAGTCTTTGGTATTTTAATTATATTTTCTAAACTTAAAGCTTGTTAATCATATTTAGCTTTAAATTCCATGCATTTGTAAGAAACTTTCGAGGTCTTTAACCGTACGAAAGCGATTCCAAAGGAAAATATGAAAATCTAATTATAATTACATTTTCATATTTCATTTGCATAGGCAGTATAACATTGCAGTCACGCAAGGTTGCTCTCACCACCAACAGAGGGCACCACCTCTCCGACTGCTTCTCAAGTCATGAAAACGGAACTTGACTTTCTAATGTACATCTCTTGCTTCGAAATTCCGTTAATCCGTTAGTAAAATCGCAAAGCCCCGTGAGGAAGAACTGCAGCAAACAGAATAAAACGCTGTATAATCACATCTGTATCAAAGTATATAATTAAGGGTGTGTCTATAATAAAAAATGCTGCTTCAGGGAGCGCTGTTTTTTGACAATCAGAGTTTCCAAAAATTGAAGATTGGATTACTTAGAGTACTCAAAAGCTATTTGCCTAAGTGGATGAATGACTTTATGGAGAATTGGCTATTATTATGTCTAGACCTTAAAATTTTTCCCCTAAAGTACTCAGTTATATCATATTAAGGATGGATATGGATAGAAGCTGTGCTTTCTTTATAGGAAGGGGTACATATTTTGTGAATCTAACTAGGAAGTAAAAATTGTATAATGTCGGAGCTTCCCCGCCAGACAACCCGAACGTATTATGAATTATTTGAATTACCCAGAAATTAGAAACGGTTATAATGCCTGTTTAGTCTGCCTTGCAGACAAAAATAGCATTTCTTCACAGAAGGAGAATTTCTTAAGACATTTCCTTTCGAACCAAAATATTAAAAATATCTTCTTCTAGTTCCTTACAACAATAGAAGATTGGGAAATTTGGTACAGAACACAGGTGTGTTTGTTTGTTTCCCGGAAGCAGTCCACCCACCTGACCACAGGTGGCCCCTATGGCTATGACAGAATCCTTACAGTTGATCTATTATTACTCATAAAATTCATAATCTTTCTTGATAGATTTTTTTGCCTTATCTGATAAAATACAGCCCTCGTTAATAGTTCCATTTATGATAAAAAATCTTTCCTTATATCTTTTAAAAGTGGGCAGGTATCCAGGAAATATTTAGCATTTCCAGTTTCGTTGCATTTGCCGCAGAGTTCACAGTTTGGAAGATTAAATCATTTAAAGTGATTAAGTGATAAATCACTTAATGCTTATTCACTAATTAGCAATTAGCAAAAAGAGATCAAGTAAAGCCTTACATACTTATATTTTTGTCTTTATCCGGAAATGAAACAGATGTACAAAAAGAAAGAAAAGGGAGAAAAAAAAAAAAAAAAAAAAAAAAAATGGTGCGGGAAAGGAAAAAAAAAAAAAAAAAAAACAGGATAGTTCTATAGCTCCCGTTCTACTCGGCCGATTGAAGAAATTCAAAAACAGTTTCTCATGTCTCGAAAGCGCGACTTAGAATATGTATTAGATTTATATATAGCATTGTTCTAATATAGGTATTTTGACACAAAATGACTTTTTCTGAAATGACATGCCCATTTTTTTTTTTTTTTTTTTTTTTTTCCGTATTTCGATACTAAGACTCAAATTATTCCGAATTCCCAAGTTTTGTAAAAATCACACGAGTAATTTTTAAAATATTAGCTCTCGAAATTTTAGCTCCTCAGTGTTAATTGAATTTGATATATATTTATTAATATCTCTTTTCTTATTAAACTTAATCGATTTCTTCTTCCAAAATTCGAAATTTAGGCTTAATCCAAATATAATTTGCTATTTTTTATGATTTATTTTTTTTTTAATTTGTGTTTTTAAATATTTTTTATAAATTTTTCGAAACAATTTTTTACTGTAACCTATAAAATTTTTGCCATCGTCTTAAAGTAGACGTATTTCTAGGCACACCTACAACAAATTAGAGTTTCTTATTCAAAATTTTCTAATAATAATAATGCCAAATGTGGTTTACGCCCTTTGTTAAAATTATTAGAAAGTATGAACGATGACTTTTTTTCCGCTCGTCTACCATGAAAAAAAGAAAGGAAAATAGGTTGCCATAATTTAAGAAGTTCGCCAAGTGAATTATTCTTGGCGCAAACCGAAAAAAAAATGCGCCAAGGTAAATTTTTGAATTTTTCCGTAAATTTCGCACCAAATTTTACAAAATTTAGTATTCAGGCATAATTTGAGTCGTAGAATCGAAATATGAAAAGAAATTGGCATATCATTTCAGAAAAAGTCCCGTTTTGTGTCAAAATACTTTACTTTCTCCCCCCGCGCGCAGTGTACTTAACAGTACTTCACTTCAGAAACTCAATAGCAAAATATGTCGTAATATATAAGAATTTTTAAAAAGTTTTACGAAAAAGAAGAGCAGAATCAGATTATAATCATAATTGATGTCATCATATAGCTAATACGCTCTCTCTATTTTTTTTTTTTTTTTCCTAAATGTTTGCGAATATAGTTAACCTCTTCCCATCGTTTTCGAAGCCGCTACATTTCCCTTAAAAAAAGTAGATGAAAAAGACATGGTGAATTCATTCTTTTTGATATTACAAACAACTGTGAAACACTAGCACTCAACCAAGAATTTCCAAAGCGGTAAAACAAAAGTTCGAGATACGTTTTCTCGAAATACGATAGTCTGAGATACGTTTTACATATGAGTTAATGCCACAGTGATTTCCTTTTCATGTAACTTCAGTTGAAGTGGTAGGTTGATTAGTTGATTATTTAAATATCGCAAAACACGCGAAGGATCTCAGAGTAAATAATCCTTCGTGGAGGATTTCCTAGGGAAAACTGGCTAGTCTTCATGTTACGCATTGGGCAAACCACGAAAATGAACTAGATATACAGCCAGCCCGTTTGCCTGAGTTCGAATTCAGAACGAAATACCGCCATTCAGTAATTTTTACCCCCTCGGCCACTACCGAGGCTTAGACCAGGGGTTCAGAAGCTTAAAAGTATTCATCTTTGATATCTTGCATTTCAACGTAGTTTACTTTATGGTGAAAAATTTCAACGTGGTTTAATTTATGGTGAAGAATTCCAATGTGGTCCAATGTGGTTTAATGTACGGTGAGGAAGAATTTTATTACTGAAACATAAATTTATGCTTTAAAATTATACCTAAGGAAATATCTATCAGTAAGAAATATTCTATCAGTAATATCTATCAGTAATACATACTTCTATAATTTACAGCCGGAAATTGTATTTTTCGACGTGTTTTTAACTATTCATTATCCACTAAATATAGAGTATTCCGCAAATTTAGACACTTTAAAAAATAAGTTAATAAATCAGCATATCAGTACGATTATTCGGATAATATCAGCTGGATAAATTTGGTAACTGGGTTATAAATTCTAAGAAATTTCATTAGTAAGATTATTTTTTAATCTACTTTAATTGGACGAATATCGGGATTATGCGAGGATTAGTATTATTTTTAAGCAAGGATATGTATGGAAATTTTTTAATTGTTTCAACAGTAAATAAATAAACGAAATTCGATGGGGCGGGACCATATTCCATTGTCACCGCATGTCAGCCTTAAATTCAACCAAAACCCAATGAGTCTGGCTCCGGTGTTTCTCAGTTTTTAATTACAATCGTTATTCTAACCGGAGCCGAGCTCTTTCACTTTTTTACGTAACTGAGTCACATTTAACAGAAAAACTGTTATTTTAGTTATTGAAATTTTTTATTTATTAAACTTTATGGCAGTTAATAAAGCTGTTATTTATTCGATTCTGAATGTGGGTCTCGTGTATCCTATAAATAGCAAAATACTGAGAAAATTTGAACAGTATAGGAATAAAAATCATGTCGAACTGCGCCCCATTTTTATGAGTAGTAACCATCTCGACACGAAGGCTTTGAATATTGTTCCATGTGTACGGGTTCGTAATAGATTGAATGCACACGGAATCATTGATAGCTTGATAAAATTTATTTTCCCAAAAGAAACAGTTTACAGTTCTGGAACTTTCCACAAAAGTGGCGCATGATGTGCGTCTGCGCTGAAATTCTAATCATTTGCATATCTCACCTCCGCTAATGCGTGTTGTAAATTTTATGTTATTTGCATGCTTCCTTCAGGGTGTTGCATTTACGGTGGCCAGTATCTCCCTGCATTATGTTTATGCCTGTAATGTGTTATTATGGCCTGTGTTATGCTGCAGAAACGTGTAAGTATGTGTAAATGAAAAAAAAAAGCCCCTTTGGGGGTAATATAAAATCTGAAAGCTTTCAGATTTTTTTAATATTTTTCAATAGAGTTCTTTTCGGTTTTTTTTAATTATTTTTTATTCATTTGTTTATTTATTTATTTTTGGCAATATTACTTAATTTAAATTTCAGATACTTAAATTCAATTTTTATTTTTATTTATTATCAATTTAACTTATTGTATTAATATTTCTAGTTACGCCTACAGTTTATTAAAGCTTAATTAAAGCTTATTTATTGTTTAATATTACTATTACTCCAAAGGGGCTTTGTCCCTGAGGGACTATTGTTTTCGTTTTGCGATTTTACGTCGAATCACTTTGAATGCCCTTTTCACTTTCCAAACTGTTGAAGAAATTAAATAATGAAGAATCTGCATAAATGTATGTACGTTTCTCCCATTGTGATAAAACAACGGTGCCTAGAGCCATCAAATTTTGAATGACGTAATCCTACTGCGAATATGGACATCTAAAAGCCCAAATTTGAAATTTATAATTTGTTTTATTATCGATTTCATATTTTGTAAAACTTTAACGGATATTTGATTAACAAATTCAACGATTTCATAGCGAGCCATGGCAACGTTGTACAGAAAAAAACATTTTTATATGTGTATCGGGAATTAAACTGTGTATCGGGAATTCTAAAGATATGCTTAATTTTAAAAAAAATTTGCGATATTGCTGTTGAATTGAATTTTACGGTTTAAGTGCGAAGAACATGATATTTAATAAATAAAGGTGACACACAAAACGTTAAAAAACGCCCCTTTGGACGTAATTTAAAGGGTATCAGCAACCCCTATACCGACAATGTTAAATTGGCCATTTTCGATGAACCTTTTCTCAAAATCTGGTGTAGTTACACGCTTGAAATTTTTTGTGTAATTAAAATATACCTATCTGATTATACTGAAATGAGCTTTTGAAACATTTCGAATTTTAGAGTAATTTACAGAATATTTTGTTAGCCATAGTAAAATTTAAAAATTTTTCTCACACAAAAATTTTTTAAATTTTTTTTCCTTAGTTTATCACAAAAAGTTGATTTCAGTAAATATTAGTAAACCTGATAAATAAGCCATAAAAATTTTAGATTCCTGTGAGCAGCAGTTCTTGAGAAAAGGTACATCGAGTATTAAAAAATCACGTTTGGAGAAAAAAGCGTTTTTATGTAAAAATCTTCATTGATCAAAGCAGTCGATGACAAATTAAAACTAGATTTTTTACAGTTCTAATTTTCATAGAGATTAAAGAATGGTATTTTTAGAGTGTGTGGAGGTGTAGAGAATTTGAAAACGCAAAAATCCGAAATCACAATTTTTTGAAGATTTTGGGGGTTCCAACACCCCTTAAAATCAGAAGACCTTTATCAGATTTTCTTTTTATTATTATTATTCTTTGTTGTTGTTGTTGGTGGTGGTGTATTAGTATTTGCTCTTGAGGGCACTCTGCAGAGCTCCGGCGTTTTTACTATTAAATATTAAACGTTGGCTCAAATATATATCCGTGAAAAGTTTGAAGAAAATCGCCTGCCGATTCAGTTCAAGATTTGGCCTAAATAAACAGCGAAACTAAATTAAAACAAGTCAGGTTAAAATATACGTGTATGTTCTTCGTATTAGATATATAATATCTGTTCAGTAATTGAAGTTCGCGTTTCGAAATAGTCAGTACCAATTTAATTTGGGAACAGTCCTTCTTCATCCTTCCCCATTGCGATAAGTTCCGTCCGTAGGCTCATAAGCTCATAATTCGTGCAGGCGATGACTGCAGCTTTAGTGGGGGTGACTGTGAGGAGATTGCGGGGTGAGGGTCGCTAAACTGAGAAAAGAGCTGCCTGTAGCAATGGCTGTTTTGTCTGTTTATATTGCTGATAATGGCATTTGCTGCAGACCTTCCTTGAGAGGGCAGATCTTGCTGCTACTCTAGCCTGTGTTTATGACTAACTGTTACACAGCATAGATAAAATTCTCCTGCTACTTTTCTTAATTCTGCTAAGGCACATTTTTGATGTAGTGCTTTTGTGAAAAACACATGCTTTCTTTCTTTTCTTTGTTCCCTACTTTTTCTCCCCCCCCCATTTGTTCTTTACATGATAGCTGGGTCAGAAAAATATGCAGTTTTAATCCTAGATCATGATGAGATCTGTTTTTAATTACTGTAGGTATAAGAAACAAGAGTGTAAAATATAATCATGGGAACTAAATGGCATGCATGGCAGTTGCCATCATTGCAGTTGCATGGCACAATATATTTATCACATATCCCTTCCCACTTTAAGCCATTCTATGTCTAATAAACTGCGTGTTTTTAAAATGAACAGTCAGTTTGCTCAGTTAGCAAACAACAGTTCGAGCACTCTTGCGCTAGCAAATGTTGGCCATTTTCGGGCGGATTTTTAATCAGGCGTTATATATGGCAATATCTGAATATCAAAAACTTCTAATCACCCGGTGATATCAGTTAGCTTTCAATTATGGGCACACATTGCTTACTGCAAGGCCTCAGTTTTTATCAAATTTTAATATCATTCGATAATAAACAGTACATTGATAAAACAATTCACAGGGTCGCCATTGTGTTTCTTACTTAATTCTTCAAAGGGCGATGGTTACCTGCAGTAACCACCTTTTCTATTGAACGTCTCACTCACTTCGTGTGAGTGGTTTTCAAGAAACCGTTTCTGAAGTTCCCTTGTATCTGACTAGATGGCAATCAAGAACTATAATCCAGTAGTTGATGCAGCAATTTGTCTTCAAGAAAATAAGTATCAGCCATCGAAGGCAGCATCACGACGATGTGTACTCTGGCAGCACCAAGAAAAAGCCTGTAAGAAGAGTGTGGCGATGCAGTACATGCAAAGTTGCACTCAGCTTGAAAAAGAGAAACTGCTTCCATCAGTACTATAGAGATTGATTTGTAGAAATGTGTTCTGTGGACGATGGTCACTGACACTCCTCACCAGAAGTTGCCATTTTTTTCAGCGTCTTGGGCAAAATATGAGTAATTGTCGCAAATAATTTCATTGTAACAGCTGATATAGTAAATAAAACAAAAGTTTCTGGAAAATTTAATTGCCTTTTCCTGCCCCTCAAAGAGTTAAACACAAAGCATAGTCATGCTTCTAATTATAGATATAGCACGTAATTACAAACATAGCACTTAATATATTATTACCCACACAGCACAGGAACCTTCTGGGGATATCCTGAGGATGTTGCTCATGAATTAAATGCACATCCTGAAGACAGCACAGATTATCCTCTCATTTACCATTCCGAGTGTTTAATGTCTCATCTCAGTATTTCCCTAGGAAATCAAATCGTTGCCAGGCTCCTTCACACTATACGGAATGTTCGAGGATTTAAAGTCTTACCTACGTCTTACTTAGGGGTCATTCGAGAATATCCAGGAATTAAAAGCTTATCCTAAACACGTCCTCTTGAACACTTAATGTCGCATCCCTGTATGTCCCCCGAATATACTTCCTGGGTGCAAATTTTAAGGGATGTTGCATGGATATAATAATATTATTATCTACACATAAAGAACAGCTTCTTGGGATACTCTAGATATAATCATCCATACAGCTTCTTGGGATACCCTGAGGATGTTGATCATGAATTCAGTGCACATCCTGAGGACAACGGAGCATATCCTCTCATTTATGTCCAATTCAGGAGAATATCCTGAGTGTTTAATGTCACATTTCAGTATATCTCTAGGAATTATTGGCGAGGTCTCTTCATGTTATACGGAATGTTGCGAGGAGTTGCAGTCTTATGTACCGCATTCTTAGATCATCCTAGAATATCTGGGAATTAGGAGATTATCCTAACCACATCTTTCTGAGTGCTTAATGTCATATCCGAGTATGTCCTCAGAATATTTTTCCTGGGTTCCACCACTGCGGCATTTTGCAAGGATTTAATAATTATAAACATAGCACTTAATATATTATTACCCACATAGCACAGAAACCTTCTCGGCATATTTATTTTGAGGATGTTGCTCATGAATTCAGTGCCCATCCTCAGAACAACACAGATTTTCCTAATCTGTACTGTCTGTCTGCGAGAAGTACGGCTCCCGTCACAGTGTCTGGCGGGTGGCGGTCGCTATAGCAACAGGGCTAGTATATTTCAAATAGGGACGAACCAAGGGTTGCTTTATTGTTATTTTGCTTTTGACGACTGTTGGCTAAGGGGAAAACAGTTTATCATTCGTCTTCAAGACACCCCTACGGAAAATGGGTGAAGGCTCGTTTCTACGGCAACAGACAGCTGCAGACTAACTGGCGAGAGCTTTTCTTATGATAGATAGACTGTAAGGTGGCCACAGGCTACCTAACAGATTATACTCTCATCTGTTAGGTGGCCACAGGCTACCTAACAGATGAGATTTAATTACCTTTCTGAAAGCATTTAATACTTGAATTTTATTTTGTGGCAGTCTAAGAATAATAAATATGATATTAACCGCTATGTTTGCCTTCTTCAGAATTGAAAGACCTTTGCCCGTGAAGCTGACAATAAAATCGAGTTATGTACACGAAACTAGCAGTAACTCAGTTTTGCTGTTAGAGGACGTTAGCATACTCTGCACTGAAGTAATATAAGGGACATCATACTGGATACCATAGTTTGCGCTGTAAGGTAAACAGAGTTAAAATCTCTTCCGACCAATTCATGCGATATCGTATTTGGAACTTAGGAGTTTGAGGAAAGATGCTTGGTTGTCTCTGATTAGAAACCGATTTTTCTCGTGTTCTTACCATCTGATTTGTTAGATTTCTCATTCTCTGACTCTGATGTTCTCCTTTTCCAAGACTATTCCACAAGTGAACGTCCTCAAGCAAGCTATCCAAAACGAGGCGACGGCAATTTATGATACATATCTAAGGTAGCATTCTACTAGTGTTTCCAGACATATCAAAAGCACTGAAGTAACTATGTTCCGTTGATATTATTTCAAAGGTCACTTATTATTTCAAATATTATTTCAATATAATTCAATAATTTCTCATATTATTTCAAAGGTTGATATTATTTCAAGGCAAAGATTATTTTACATTTCAAACAGAACTGCTCTACAAGTTTAAATGTTTAAATATTTTGACCTCAAAAAGACAGCGTGGTCAAAAAAGGTCTTCCCTGATACGTGAACTCAGAAAGGCCGCTCAGCCAATCGAAATAAAATTTCAGATATTGTTATTTGAAGGTATGCTCTCGAGATTGCGATTATTTAAAACAATAGAGCTCTCACAGTTATGGTTATAGTGAAAAAAATTTCGAAATAGTCAAAAAGCAAAACCTACTTTTACCTGCGCATGGAAAAACCATAAACGGCGTTAGAACAATACACGTATGACGAGAATTGCCGGCATAAAACATTTACAAAGAAGAGCATTGGAAAGGACCAGTGACAGCACAAGAGCTTTTATTGGAATTACAAGTTTTTAACATGTGCAACGTTTCTAGATAGAGTCATCTGCCGTACATTTGCAGTTTCATGGCCACCGCAGTCTCCTGACCTCGCTCCGATGGATTTCTTTTTGGCTGTGGGATTATCTGAAATGTATGGTGTTCTTATCAAATCCACGAGATTTGTCAGAATTGAAAGATGTCACAAAGTGTGAAGCTGTACAAATTCCTTTTGCGATGTTACATTCGTCAATTGTTGTCAATCACGCATGCAATGCTTTATGATCTAAAAACTTGTGGTTCCAATAATTTTTCTTTATTTGTTTTTTTACTTCCTTGTACGAAGTAAAAAGGAAGTATTGTAATCGCGAAAAGATTTAGGCAGCATATTTCAACGAAAATATCCACTTTGACCGCTTTCGAATGCAATTTAACGATGTTTTTGCGTAATATCTGTGCGTAAGGACAGAATAAAAGATATCTTTCCTTCAAAAAAATTATAAAACTGCTTTAAAATAAATTCTGAAGAGAATTTTTTGTGGCGTCTGCACGAACGTATGTACGTACGTGCGTACGTTCGTACGTACGTACGTTCGTACGTATCTCGCATAACTCAAAAATGAGTAGCCTCAGAACGTTGAAATTCTGTATATAGGACTGCTATAACATGTAGATGTGCACCTCGTATTTTGGTTGCAATCGGCCGCACCAAACGTATATAAATATATTTATATATATATATCCACTCTGTTACCCGGCTCAGTGATCTCGGTATCTTTACTCTTATATGTTTGTAAATTGTACATTTTTTGCTTTAAAAATGATTGAATTATGTTCTTTTTATCTTCCGGTTAAGGTTTTTATGCCTTTCGTAATTCTGGAAGCAATATTTGTACAATTACCAACAATTTAAAAGCTGTTTAAGTGCGGTTAAGTTTTAAATAACATGGCGGACATATTTGTTCACATTTGAAACAGCAGAATTGTAGATTTGTTGCCAATCTAGAGAGACTAAACTTCGCAACACAAAAATAACGCCTTCATTTATTATTGCGAATTAAATCATGCTTAATCCTTTCTGGAATTTTTTCGAGTAAATAAGTGTTTAAGATTTACTTCGTAATTTTTAATGCAGATATTTTGAGTTTTTATGTATTTTTGCCTTGTCGCAAAGTGAGAGCTGAATTAATTGAATGAGAAATATTAAATCGTCTGTGAAAAACTGTTGCTTTTCTGGTTTGTTTGCTTAATTTCTTTCATACATTGTTTTAGCTTTATTATAGTATTTGAATAGAACATGTGGCAACGATAAGATATTCTTCAAATGATATAAATTTTGCGCATTCAGAGTGTCGTTATAGTAAACAAATATAGTGAATTTTAAAGAGTGCATTTATTCTATTGTGGTTTATGTGCTGTCGACGAAGTAGATTTAAATTTAAATGAAATTCAAGAAAAAAAAGTGCGTATAATTTAATATTCCGTACAAGGAAGTCATATGGTGTACACATCAGATTTTTGGGGGGGGGGTACTCTTGTGTTTTCATTAGTTCCTGCTCTTCTTTACAAATATTTTACGCCGACAATTTTTGTCACATGTAGATCGTTCAGCCGCCATTTATGTTTTTACAACGAGCCGATCAATTTGCGCCAGAGAAAAGTGGGTGTTGCCATTCAAAAACTTCGAAATGTTTTCACTGTAACCGTAATCGGGAGAGCTCTGTTGTGCAAAATCGTCACAGTCTCCAGAGCACATTTTCAAATAACAGTATGTGAAATTTCATTTCGATTGGTTGAGCGGATAGAGGAAGTCATATATTGGGGAAGCTTCTTTATGACCACCCTGTATAAGCATTGTACTATGGCTACGCTCAGTTAACTTTCAGTCAAAAATAGAGTAGAGTTGTCAGAATAGAACCTTATTAAAATTAGTGAGAATTTTAATTGAGCGTCGTAACGATTAAAATAGAAGGCATATATCTGAGTTCGTATAATTTATCTTTTACAGTTCGTTCGCCCCTTTCGCTTATGTTTTCTCTGACAGAAGATGGATCAACCATAGTTTCTTTCCAGCTGCCTGGTTTTGAAAAAATATGTATGACGACTGTATTCATATGCTACTTCTTTTGCATTTCCCCCTTTCATCGCCGAATCTGGCGGTAAATAAGAAGCAACAAATAACTCTTTCGGTATTTTTTTCCCTACCTTGACACAACTCTTCGTTCAAAAGGGAAAAAGGAGATGAAAGCCGAAAGCCGCTGGTGAAATGCCAGCCAAGTTTCCGTGTCATCAAACGAGGGAATTACAGAGGCTCAAACAGTAGCTCACTGTTGGTAGCGAAAACTCTTGAAAAGGTGATTAGAGAGTATGAAAAAAACGATTTTAAAATGATACTTTCATGTTAAAATCCAACACGAGCTTTAGTAGCAAGTGGGAAAGGATATGCTTCTAGAGCTTACTTTTTTAATAATATAATAGTAATAATAATTACATTCTGAAAAATTCAAAATGTAATTTCCCATTAAAAATTATAAATTAAAAAAAAAATCTTAAGTATTTCAGATTTTAACGATCGCGCAATAGGGTTTGTTAAGGTTTTTTACCCTCTCCAGGAGTTTGCAGTCTAGTAGTCTACTCTTGCATTCATTCCTGGTAACCATTATTATTTTTAGTCCAAAGGGATTTGAGTCCCGAAGGACTATTACTTTCGTTTTGGCATTTTGCGTCGGACTCCTATAAATGTCGGTTCACTTTTCAAACTGTTGCCACAAAATGTTAGAGTCCTGCATTATATCTGAAGAAATTAAATAATGAAAAATCAGCATAAGAGATAGCGGTATCTAGAGCCATCCAATTTTTAATGACGTAATCCTACTGCGAATATGGGCATCTGAAATCCCAAATTTGAAATTTGGAATTTGTTTTATTATCGATTTCATATTTTGTATAACTTCAACGAATTTTTGCGTAACAAACTCAACGATTTAAAAGCGAGCTATTGCAACACTGTTACGGGGGGTGGGGAAACCTTTTTATCTCCAGCGAGTCGAACTGTGCCATTTACATTGTTTTTCATTTCCTTCATTGCCTGCGTGTGCTTTCCACAACGAAGCGAAATTTTAATTTGGCTATTTTCTTGGAGGAGATGAAAGATATCTTGTGCTATTGTATCAAGAAGCAAAAGAAGAGAAATTGATTGAATTGTGAGCTGGCTGTATTTATCGTTAATTCCAATTTCTATAGACTTTTTAATTTCTATACTATAGCTCAAAATGTGCCCTTGAAAAACTATTTTCTAGGCACAGGTGTCCTTTCCAGGGTATTTTTAGATTTTGGGCTTTATGTAAAACACAGGCTCATCCCACATTTTCTTCTATTTTGATCCGTCTATAAATGCTGTTAGGTATGTATGCATATTTATAATCAAATTTTGTTGTTAGGATAATTTGCATGGTGCCGAGAATTTGGAGAGTTTGGCAATTCAGTTATTCGGATCCATATAAGAAAACTTGATTCCTAAGCTGTAATATTTTGGCTGTAATATCATTGACAAACAAGCCCATTCTGTTATTTTTTATGTTGTAGGGATTTACATTTATTTTTACTTATAATTTAAATTTTAGTTCAGACTTTCCTATAAGCCTTCATTCCTCTAATTGTCAGTGCCAGAATAGTTAACTTTTGGCAGCGCGCGTGGAAGACTGCAAATTCTACCTTGAGAAGAAAAGTTTAAATACCGAGTGTTTAGAAGGAGAGTTAGGCTCTAGTTGCCGTCGGTACGTTTGCTGGTTTAAGTGGGTTAATTGCATTTATCTGCTGCCACTAGTTTTAGAAGGGGGGGGGGTTAAGTTCGGGATTTCGCTGAGCCCTGTAGTTTAATAGTTTAATTATATCTTTTGTTAATATCTTCAAATTTTTAGTTTCTATTCTCTGACTTTTAGTTGCCGCTCAAGTAGAGGCGAAGTTTGTTGGCGTCAAGCAGACGCATTGTAAATTTTTGAGTTAATAAAGGGTTTGAACCCTTCTCCTGTGCAGATCCTAGTACTCCAACTAAACAGATAGAAGTTGACTCACGTAGGTCGTTACAGTGTAACATACTTAGTTGATCAAATTCTACGAAGCAAAAAAACGAATAACACAAATTTACCTCTGCCATAAATAAATAGTGCCCGGATATGCTTACAGCACGGCTACCAGTTATATTTCACTTCTATAGGATAGCCGGTTAATAAAATTATTTTCGAGGAGAAAATTAGTTTGCTCGTTACAATTCTCTCAATATCTAAGAAAACTTTGATTACGGTTTTAAATTACTGTCAACTTTCTTTATCAAGTTCATCTTTCTGCATCTAAATTTTACACTTTTCCAAGTTTTACACTTTTCAACTTACTATCTATTCACCTCCTTCTCTTAGCACTTACCTTAAATATCTTTTCTTCAATAAATTTATATTACTCCTTTTCTTATTATTTTCTTATTATTAATTATAATACTTCTTTTCTCATAACTATAAGATTATTCCTTAACAATAAGATTATTAGTTAGAAGATTATTTAATATAAGATTGTTAATATTTTTATTATTTCATTTATTATTTACTTTTAGTATATCTTTAATATTTATATCTAGTTTGCATTTTACATTTTTCTAAATTTATTTAATGTTTATTCTATATTTAGTGTTTTTCTCATTCTTTTTTTAATTTGGCTTAACTATTTCTAAATTATATATGTCTAAATTCTTTACAAGTATAATGACATGTCTAAATTCTTTACAAGTATTATATAATTTGGTTATTCTTCAGAATTATTATATAAAAATCAGTAAACATAAATTTTCAACTTAAGTAACAATTCTCTAAATATTTATGTTATGAGCTTTATTGTAAACATTGCCATCTATGTAAACACCACAAGACCTGTATAATATGTCTCTGTATGTCATATGTATATTTGCACAACCATTGTGCAAATATACATATTTGCACAATGCTTTGTAAAATTTTATTTCAAATAAATACCGCTGATAGCGGATGGTAGATAGTTTCCATCAATAGAGCACAAAAGTTGAATGTCGTAATGATGGTGCAGTTGCTCTGTTGATGGTGTCCTGTCTCCTGTCCTATGATATCAGTTGTGTTAATAGAAGTGCATATCTCATTGGTATCTTTTAGTAAAACTGACAGTTCAGCGTAATTTCCTCCCAATAGATGGCAATAGAGTCCTTTGGCAATAAAATTAAGAAGTGTAGTCGAATATGTGCATTTTTTGTTGTAATTGTTATAGTAATAGGTAATCGGGAACATAAGTCTCCTAGTGTTATGTTTTACTGGGACATTATAGTCTCACTGACTGAAAAATCTATATTGAAGCTTCTTTCTCAGGGCTTGCCGCTTTTGTCTTTTAGACCTGTAGCTATCATGAGTAGGTGGAAAGAATAATGAGCTAAGAAAATTCAGCATCGAACGGTGAGTTGGACGATTCATATTGAAATCTTCTGAAGAAACTCCGGATCAGAAACTTCGATCACAAAATCCAGGTACTTCAAAGTCGCATAAGCAAAAATTGTCACATGATGAATATGCAACAGAATCTTCGGTTGCCTCAGACCTTAATGGTTCTTTGCCTAATCTATTAGCATAAAAATGCAAGGCAACACGGAAATGGCTGCAAAAAAGAAACAGTAATTTAGCTCATTCTACTGGCAACATTATTTGTCTTCCTTAAGTCAACAGTTTATGCCATGGATGCCTTAAAACTTATGTTGAATGTGGGCGATCAATTCTGAGTGGAATGTTAAGCTTGCAGAAGATGTGTACGTTGTGCCAAAGAGAGGAACTGTATGTGAAATATGCAAAACTGCACTGTATCATACGTATATGAGTGTTTATTACCTTATTACACCTTTCTCAAAATGGATCTGAATAAAAATAATTTAGCTTTTCGTTGCATTTTCAATAATTATTTTTAATACCGCTACACATATGTGTCCCTTTAAAACACACTAATGAGACATATTTCCCACTGATTCCTTTCCCTTGATGATTTATTTGTTTTTAATTTTCAGCATATAACCCATATTTGAAAAGTGCTTGATGTACTAAATTATTCATTTTTTCCTCAGAAAAACAGTATTAATAGTGAAAGGGTTAACTCCGATTCGATAGATCTTTTATCAATTAATCGGACTAAATTCGCTTCAAACACGACAATTTCAGGTGGCCCTTAAAATCTTAGTATAATATTTAAAAAATGAATTCTTTTGTGTAATTCGTTTTCATTTGCAGCATTGAAGTTAAAATTAGGAGCAGGAATAAAATTTAAAATTAAAGTTTTAGCATTTTTGATTTTTATATTTTTCAAAAATTCGACAATCTTCTGCTCTCGTTGACGAGCTGTATCACTGAGTGAAGTTTCCAATGAAAAGACACTGAAACTTTTAAGTCTTCATTATATTTAGATACTTGATTGTTAAAATGGTAAATAAGTTTATTACATTAATTAAGGTTTTTTATATTTTAATTAATTAAGACTTTTAAATCAATAGCAATTCTTTAAGATCTTCCATCTTCGCCAATTTCTTTATAGAAGCAAGATTCTGGTGTAATACTTCTTTGGCGAAATGAAGCAACTCCAATGATGGAACACAGCAATAACTTTTATTTAACACTCAAAAATGGCGACATACAAACAAGAAGAGAAAACATATTCTATATACTTATTTAAAAAAAAAAATAATAATTACATGCTTCGTGCGAGAAAATGCATGCAGCTCTCGAGCCTGCATTTCAATATTGCCAGTAATCTGTACATTATTTATTATTCATTTATTTCAAATGCACGAGAGATTAATAACGATATTAAAGCTGTTACAACCTCTCCCCCCACGGAGAGACTTTTTCCGAAAGGAAAAGTTCTGTAAAATTTGACAGTTTAATAAGCTCGGCTTGCTCATTTGCTTAAAGAGAAAAGGTAACTTCTCTCATAAGTTTCCAAATTTTCAGGCCGAAAATTTTAAATTTTAAATAAATATTTTTACATCACATTTAAATAGGAAGAAAATGGACAGTGTTCAAATTAGTCTTCTTTTTTCTTTCTTGACGGCGCCTAGATCTCTTCCATGGTGGACCAGTTCCTCGGCTATAATTCACAGCAAAGCCTTTCCTCAATTCATCTGTGCCTTTCGGATAATATTCATTTGTCATTTGCTTTCGACAATTGTTTTCTTCGTTTATTAGTAGCGCCTTTGATATTAAATCGAAAGCCGAAAGATGATGATAACGTTGCATTGCAAAATGATTCTCAATATTAATTTCTTTATCGTTTTTCAAATTTTCGTAAAAATCTTCCACGTTTAATTCCGGTGATTTAACTTCTTCTTCAAAGATATCTTTGGATGGTTTATTTTCTTCCTTCATCGGTTCCAAGATCTTCTCTTCAACTATTTTTCTTTTCCTTTCAGCTCTAGTAGAAACGGCATTAAAATGGTATCACTAAGATTACGTTCAAGTGATAAACTAATAAAATAAGGCAGTTCAGTGTTAACAGGAAGTAATAACCTGATATCACTAATATTATGTTCAGTGATGAACTAATAAAATAAGACAATTCAATATTAACAGGAAGTAATAACCTGGTATCACTAATATTATGTTCAGTGATGAACTAATAAAATAAGACAATTCAATATCAACAGGAAGTTACGTTCAGTGATGAACTAATAAAATAAGGCAATTCAATATCAACAGGAAGTAATAACCTGGTATCACTAATATTGCGTTCAGTGATTAACTAATAAAATAAAGCAATTCAATATTAACAGAAAGTAATAATCTGGTATCACTAATATTATGTTCAGTGATGAACTAATGAAATAAAAATACGCACGATTATTCGATCTCGCCGGTGCCTCCAAAATAATTAAGACTGTGATGCTTCTTTGGCAATATGAAGCAACTCCAATGATGGAACACAGCAATAACTTTTATTTAACACTCAAAAATGGCGACATACAAACAAGAAGAGAAAACATATTCTATATACTTATTTAAAAAAAAAAAGTAATTACATGCTTCGTGCGAGAAAATGCATGCAGCTCTCGAGCCTGCATTTCAATATTGCCAGTAATCTGTACATTATTTATTATTCATTTATTTCAAATGCACGAGAGATTAATAACGATATTAAAGCTGTTACACTGGCTTAAATCGTATAATCTTACACATTGATCTACACACAATAAACTGGAACCATGAAAAGAAAACTTACAAAAGATGAACTGCACAATTCATTTAAATAAATTCAAACGGAATAAAAGTTTGGATTATTAGAATGTCTCATGAAAACTCTAGAAATCTGAGACCCATTTCCCCATACCTACAGTATTGCTGGAAATTAATATATCCGTGCAAACTGAATTGGGAATTAAAGATGATAATCTTCCTTCACAAACAAATTTTACTAAATGGAAAGAAGAATTTTTTATTTCAAGTGTTACACACAAGCTTAAAATGTTGATAAATTATATTTTATTGACTACTTAATCTGCGAACAAGTCAGCATTATTCGTTGTTGCTAAATTTTGTTCTGAAATACGTTTTACCTTATTTGACATGTCACTAAATGTCTTGGTTTGTTTTTAATACTAATTTTTAGGTAAACTTTTAAAAATGTATTTTAAATATTATAAATTAATCAATGCAAATGCAATTTAGAAATGATCCAGGACAATTTTCGCACTTAATTACGGTTATAATTTTTCTACCATATTTTCACTATATTAGCATTCCTGATCAAAGCATAAAATAAAATAAATGTAAAATTATATAGGAAGTAGTATAATTTAATTAATATACTAAATAATACTCAATCCAAGTAAACAGTCTGTCGAAATAAGCCCTCTCTGTATATATTTGATGCCGTAATTTTACAATATTTTTGCACTATTTATTTCGGCCAGTAGGGATTGTATTGTTAACGATACTTTAATTGCTTTGAAATTATTTTTAATTTTAAACTTCAATTTGTGACTTTGTTAGTTCAGAAACACGCTAATTTATTTATTTCCTTTCCTATTTTCTTTTCATTTTGTTTTATGCTTGTATAACATTAAACGTATTTTTTTAAAAACTTGAATTTTTTAAACTTTACTGTTAAAAAAAACTAATTTAAAATATTACTATAGTAATTTTATGAAACTGCCCACCGGTATTTTATGAAATGTTGTGAAATTAAAGGAGTAAAAGGTTAACGTTCGTTACAGTACTGGCTGATTACAAACAATTGAATAGGAATAATTGTTAGTTTAGCCAGTATTGTAAGCGTAAAAAGAGAAGTTTATCGAAAAATAGCTAGCGCTTGTTATTCAAACCACAAACTTATTTGGCATTTTACTTTGTCACTCGGATCTTGGTCCGTTTGAACCCGCCCACCAGCGGCCGAGCGGTAAAGTCGCTAAACACTGGTAGTTCGGTCCGAGGTTCGAACCCCGCGAACGGGATGGCTGCATGGGTGTTTTCGTGGTTTCCCCATGTGTAACGTGTATACGAGCCAGTATCCCTTAGAAAGTCCTCCACGAAGGCATACTTCCCGTTAGGAAAATAGCCCTCGAGGCTTTGCCGTAATTAAATAACCTAACCTAACCTTCACTACACCAACCCCCCGATGACAGGGCAGTGAAAGATGTAAATTTCTTCTTTCATTTTTTTACCCTTTTGTTTGCTTTGCCCCCCCCTTTTTTTTTTTTTTTTTTTTTTTTTTTTGTAATTTGCCATTATGTTTCTGGTTTTTGCATATGATTTATTCCGAATTGAATATGGGATGAATTTTAAGTATATCAGGTATTTTAATTTATTTCGCATTTACCACCATTTGTCGCTGCTTTTAGTGCGCAGTTGGATTAGTTTATAAACTGCTCTTTTATTTTACATTTTTCATATATGCATAACCTCACATACACCAGAAAATGAATCACGTACTCAAAGCTTCAGAAATTTAGTTGTGATAATTTAATATTAAATTTAAATTAAATGCAAATTCAGTTATTATATTTAGATGCAAAAAGTGCGACCAAAAGGAATAAGTGTAATTAGTATTAAAAATACTCAAATAAATGAATAAAAAATAATATCAGTTTTTCAGTCAGACCAGTTGCTATAATTTTTTGAAGATATGTATTCGAATTGACCTGGACTCGACTGGGACTCACTTATCAATACTAAAATATTGAATCTTTTCAAACCAATTATTGAGTGGCTATAGATAAAATCTAAATGAAAATATAAAATGGACCTTTGTCTTTGGAATATACATAACAGGAAATCGTTTCTAATATATCGCATGTTTTTATATCCTACGCGCTGTACACTTAAAAATATAATATTTTTAGTTTATAGTCTGTAATTTGCAGGATCTGACTATTTTACTTCAAAGAAACCGCCATAAAGTTCCTTAATAGCCCAATACATTTCTATTAGGTTCATCATACCACAATTGCCGCCATGTATGACGCACCAGCCGTGCACCCAAAATGAGGGACCTCCATTAATAATCCATTTTAGCACTTTTTTCCTCTTCTTAATGAGAGACTAAATTCCACAGTTCTGTTTCTTTTTTTATTTATTTTATCCTGTGGAGAGGTTTTTAATAATGCTTTCCTATTCTACAAACTTCTGATTGGCTGAGAGTACACCATCGGGGTCGGGGACTCAAGAAAGGTCTTCTGTCAAACGCATATTCTTGGCTCATTCCGTTATACCGAGTTTCAACAATGTGTCATTTTACTTCTTGCTGTAGAATGTGAAAAAAATAGTCACGGTTATGAATAAAACTTCCTTTTCTGAAGATATGCTGTAGCCACCAGCTAACAGCAAGCTACACGATATATAAATACCCTAGACATAGCTACGTAAAGTTTCCTTCACAAAAATATACTAGTGCGTTTTTTACAAATTCTTTCGAGTTTCCCAGACGTTTATATTCGTAATTAAAATCAGTATATTTAGTGTTCTTTTAAAAAGTAATAAAAATAATCAAATACCCAGCGAAAAGTTTACTAACATGCTTTTTTTCTTTTAGTCCAAAGGGGCTTCGTCCCTGGAGGACTATACTTTTCGTTTTGCGATTTTGCGTTGGTTCACTATAAATGTCCGTTTCACTTTTTAAACTGTTGCCACCGAATGTTGCAGTCCTGCATTATATTTGAAGAAATTAAATAATGAAAAATCTGCGTAAATGTATGTATTGTAACGTCTGAGTACCCGTGTTGGATGAAAAGAAAAGAGCAGTTGTCTTTTAAATATTTATTTTAAAAACTTAATAAGAATTTCTTGAATACTACTAAGTAAGATAATCAAACATTACAGCCATAATACAAAACAATGGCCGCTGGATGAGGCAACGACGCGGGTTAGCAATGTCTGTCAGAGGTGTGCATATTGTCACAGTATATTTTTCGCATTGTGATAAAACAACGGTACATAGAGCCATCGAATTTTGAATGGGGCAATCCTACTGCGAATATGGGCATGTGGAAGCCTAAATTTGAAATTTGTTTTATTATCGATTTCCTATTTTGCAAAACTTTAACGAATTTTTGATTAACAAACTTAAGGATTTCAAAGCGAGCCATGGCAACATTGTACAGAAAAAACATATTTATCTGCAGCGCGTGAGACTCTGTATCGGAAATTCTAAAGATATGCTCAATTTAAAACTATTTTGCGATATTGCTCTTGAACTGAATTTTATGGTTTAAGTGCGAAGAACGTGATATTTAATAAATAAAGGTAACAGACAAAATGTTTAAAAAAAAACGCCCCTTTGGATGTAATTTAAAATATGAAACCCTTCAGATTTTTTTTCTCCAAACAGAGTTCTCGATATATATTTTTTGAAAAAAAAATAATATAATGCTGCAGTTTCATGAAACTTAAGGATTTCCATTTAAAACAAATTAAATTTTAAAATGTCGACTTAATCGCTGTGAGAACTACCATCCATCTTCTAAAATTTTGTTTCTGATTTAATACTAAATTGCTGACAACTGCAATCTCAGTTTTAATTTTTAAATGAGCAAATTAATTTTTAACTAATGAATAATGGCTTAAAAAGGTTTTTAAAAAAGAAATGATGGAAAATGAAACATAAAATTTATAAAATAAATATAAATTTTCGAAACTTTTTATTGAAGTGTATGTAATTATTCGAGAAGAAAGTTAGTTAATTCAAAATTAACGCACTAGGATTTATATTAAAAACAATCTAACTTTTATCAATATTTTGCTTCCTTATAATCCCCATTAAATACGAAAAGTTATGCATTTTCTTAGCAAACCTTTTCGCAAAAGCCTCCGACTTTACTAGCGACGGCACAAAATAAATAAATTTCTGATTGCCAGTTTCGCAGTAAAATGCTTTTTTTATTTCCTCTAACACACAAAGCTGAGAATTCATAAATAAAATGCTTACTATAGAAAAATATTACTTATATGAGCATTTATCTTGATACCTTCATATATTTTCCGCTCGGTTTAAAATTCAGAAAGACTATTTATAATAACCGTATATGATATATTTAACCGTCCGAAAACCGGACAAAAGATGCCCATCCTATGTCTGGAATGAGGCGTGTTCTTAATCACTATCCTTTATTCACGAACTGGTCACTGAATCTCAGGTAGTGATTGCTTCGCAGAGGGGGTTGACCGTACCCATATTATCAGTCAGTATGAAAGACTGCATTCCGGACATTGATCTGAACTTATCAGATAAAAGTAATGAAACCATAATTACCGCACCTGAAGCTAGTCCAAAAGGTTGCTTTCTGGTGTAGAGTTTCTGAAACAACAATACCGACCAGAATGACAGCAATAATGATGGTGATGGAATTTCGTCAGATGCTGATACTTAGGATCTTGAAGAAAGTTAATTGAACCTAGGAAAGTTTTATTTGGACCACCCAATTGCTTTAACCTTCAACTTCGATGACGTTTGAATGAAGTTTTGTTAAAAATACAATCGAATTCTGATAAGCAGAAATTGAAAGGCATAGGAAAAAAAGTGAAAATTCAAGTTGCAGAGATGGCATATTGACAGTGATCGCAAACTAACAACCCCTCAATCAATTTTATGCGACCTACGAGCAGATTTCAATTACGCATTTGGTACAAATACGGTTTTACAATGTTTTCAAAGGTTTTACTTATCTGAAGTTCCGGTTTACATTATTTTCCTAAGCATTAAAAACGAGCTAGAATAACGCGGAAGAAAATCAAAAAGGGTCAATTTGCCCAGAAGGGCTATTAATTTCATTTTGGCATTTAGTGTTGATTCACTTTAAACGCCGTTTCACTTTTCAAATTGTTGCCACCAAATATTAGAGCCCTCTGTTATATTTAAAGAAATTAAATAGTGAAGAATCTGCATAAATTTATATATGTTTCTCGCATTGTGATAAACATCAAAGTTTGAATAACGTACGTCTCCACCCGAATATGGGCATCTGGAAGCCCAAATTTGGAATTTGTTTTATTATCTATTTCATATTTTGTATATATATGAGTTTTTGATTAAAAGACTCATACATAGAACACCAGACATAGGATGGGCACCTTTTTTCCAGTTTTTGGACGGTTAAATATATCATATACGGTTATTATAAATAGTCTTTCTGAATTTTAAACCGAGCGGAAAATATATGAAGGTATCAAGATAAATGCTCATATAAGTAATATTTTTCGATAGTAAGCATTTTATTTAGGAATTCTCAGCTTTGTGTGTTAGAGGAAATAAAAAAAAAAGCATTTTGCTGCGAAACTGACAATCAGAAATTTATTTATTTTGTGCCGTCGCTAGTAAAGTCGGAGGCTTTTGCGAAAAGGTTTGCTAAGAAAATGCATAACTTTTCGTATTTAATGGGGAATATAAGGAAGCAAAATATTGATAGAAGTTAGATTGTTTTTAATATAAATCCTAGTGCGTTAATTTTGAATTAACTAACTTTCTTCTCGAATAATTACATACACTTCAATAAAAAGTTTCGAAAATTTATATTTATTTTATAAATTTTATGTTTCATTTTCCATCATTTCTTTTTTAAAAAATCTTTTTAAGCCATTATTCATTAGTTAAAAATTAATTTGCTCATTTAAAAATTTAAACTGAGATTGCAGTTGTCAGCAATTTAGTATTAAATCAGAAACAAAATTTTAGAAGATGGATGGTAGTTCACAGCGATTTAAGTCGACATTTTAAAATTTAATTTGTTTTAAATGGAAATCCTTAAGTTTCATGAAACTGCAACATTATATTATTCTCTTTTCAAAAAATATATATCGAGAACTCTGTTGGGAGAAAAAAAATCTGAAAGGTTTCAGATTTTAAATTACATTGGCTTGTGTTGTCTGTTGCTATGTAGTTACAAAATATGCATATGGTTGGTCAAAAGTCTAGCCGGAGAGCTAGTGAAGATAGTGACTGTTCTAAGTGTATTTTACCAACCATATGCATATTTGCGTTGTTAGAATACACTTAGAACAGTCACTATCTTCACTAGCTCTCCGGCTAGACTTTTGACCTACCATATGCATATTTTGTAACTACATAGCAACAGGCAACACAAGCCAACGATTTCAAAGTGAGCAATGGCAACACTGTACGGAAGGGGACAAAAAATTATCTCCAGCGCGCGAGACTACATATCGGAAATTCTAAAAATATGCCCTTTTAAATATTTTGCTATACTACTGTTGAATTGAACTGTATAGTTTGAGTGCGAAGATTATGATATTTATAAGTAACACACAAAACGTTAAAAAAAACCTGCCCCTTGGGCGTAATATAAAATTTGGAAGCTCTCAAACTTTTTTTTAATTAATTTTCTTATATTTGATTTTCTAACTGTTAGGCTTCGCGATAAAATTTCAGAACAACATGCTCAGAGCTTGAATTTTGCTAAGCATTTGCTCTTGTTTATATATTAAAACCTTGAATTACTGACGTGGTCACCATATGACTTCCTTGTATTGCCTATTAAATTATATATATATATACTTTTACGACATGTAAGGGATGTGGGTATATGTCTTTACTTTCGGCACTGCCAGTTTCAATGAAAAAGGGAGTTGCACAACTAGATGTTATAGCACTCCCACATACAAAATTCCGATGTTCTATGGCTAATCGTTTTTGTTATGCGAGATGCATACATACGTACGTACGTACAGACGTCACGAAAAACTTCTTTTTGAATCTATTTTAGAATCCGTTTTGAAAGAAAAATCCTTTATTCTATCCGTATGTACAGACGCCACGAAATAAAAAAAAAAAGTGTAAATGGATTTGGGAAAGGTCAAACTGGATATTTTCGTTAAAATATGATATCCGAAACTTTTCGCTATTAGAATACTTCCTTTATTTCTTACAAGGAAGTAGAAAAGAGAAGGCAAAAACACTTGAGACAGCCTTTCTTCAAACGACCACAATCACCCAAGATTGCTATGTTGTTTTCTTCCCTTCTCTAAGGTTTACAGCAGGTGCAATTTCCCCAAATGCATTATATCAGTTTATTTCAGACAGCTTGTCCTAAATGGCTAATGGAAGCTTCTTTGTTAGGAAGTAGAAAGGATGTCATTTGAAATTTTTTCGCACCTCTTTTTACGTTAATGGACGGGGAGAGGAGAAAACAGATGAGACGGTTAATGGACAGGGACGGGCGTTTTCGATATTTTAAGCTTATAGGTTAGCCAAGGCTTCGAATTTTTAAGTGTTAATACAAGATCAATGACAAATTGGCTGATTTAATGCATTAGACTGGCACTAAGCAGCCCGCCTATGGCTAAACGAGAAAGTCGCTGAAAACTGATAGTTCGACTCAGATTCAAACCTGGCGAAAAAGTTGTTTGCATGTGAGTGCTCATGGTTTCCCGTAAGTGTAACATGGATCCATAAAAATGCCTTTATCCATAAAAATGTCTCCTACGAAAGCACTAGATTAGGCAGACAGCCCTGGCAAGATTTGCCTTTGATACTTTCAAAGGTATACTGGCTTACAGCAGGAGATATTGAGTAAACTATATAGTATAATCCAGGGTTAAACTGTGGGTCACGGGACCTGCATCACGGGGTCGCCAAAAATTTTAGCAGTTTTGATATTTTTTTAACTTATAATCATTTTACAATTACCAAATATTTTTACACAATGTATCTGAAAATAAATGAAGATAAGACAATACAGACAAAACAAAAAAAAAAAAAAAAAACGAAAACGTTTCGACGCATTCTTTTTATAATATAAACGTTCATTTTCCTTGCTTTGTACGTGACGCTGTCATTTCGTCTGTTACTTATTTAAAATTTTCATATTGTTCTATGTCTTAAAATTATAAATTAAAGTTAATGACCTAAAACTGCAATAGTATATTACAGTACAAGTGAAAAAATTGACAGTTTCATTCACGCGTGTGTCGGATTTGAGCAATACTTATAGGGTCCCACAAAATTTTTGTAAATATTAGGGTGTCCTGGGGCTTGTGAAAAGTCTGAGTGATAAAAGGTGGTCGCGACTGGAAAAAGCTTAAGAAACCCTGGTCTAATCCAACCTATCATTATTCAAATGAAAATGCAAGTCCAGCTTGCAAATGTAACTTTCTTGTTTCGAAACCTGGAGAAGGCACAGTTGATTTTGCATGTTTTCTGACCAAAATGTCAAATAGTCTTTACTGCACTCCAGCGCAACTCTTAAAAGGGGCCCATCAATGTTAAGCTTTTTAAAATCAAGAGTTTTTTGCCATTAAGAGCTACTTAGGTTTTCTCTACGCAGTGCCTCAATTAATTTTAATGCATTAAATCTGCACATTAATTTGTGCATGCAGAGAAAAATAGATTGAGAAATAGCCAGATTTTCATTTATTACTAAATGTTAACATTACTAAAGAATGAATCAAATTGGATCAATTGCGCAAGTAGTAGTAACTTGTTTTCGCACTAAATGAATTTAAGATCATACAGCGTTACCACTTTATTGGCATTTCTTTTTGACATTCTTCAGTATGTATTTACTTTTGGTTTTGACTTTTACCCTTGCCTGCATGAATGACGAAACACGAATTGAATGATTGTAGAGTTAGGTTTGGAGGCAACTCCCCCTTGATAAGTCTGTCTCCTGCCTGCTCAACAGTCATTCACTTATGCATTTAAAAAAAAATTTTTTTAGATTAATTTAAATTTGCTAAATTGGTGAATTTATTTTCATGGTTTGGTTTTGCACTTGATTTACTTATGCTATCTGAATTTAAATGATATTGTAGATAGGTTCGAAAATTAAATCTTTTATATGTTTGCACATTTTTTTAATTTTAACTTTAAATTTGCTTTTTTAATTTTTTAATTTTTAATTTTAACTTTAAATTTGCTTTTTTACGTATTCACATGTTTGTTAAAATTATATATATATATATATATATGTGTGTGTGTGTTTACAGGGTGATCTTTTTTATGGTGACAGTGTTTGGAGCGCCCTGTAGTGCGATCTAATAGCCGAAATGGCACCAAACTTGGTATTTAGACTAATCAAGACATGGGAAAAAGGATTCCGTTAAAAAACAATTTGATTCCAAAAATCGCCGCTAGCGCATTTTGTGGCGCTGTTGTAGCTTACAATAACGAGAATTAGCATAAAACACGGGTATCAAAGAAAAATGCCAATATTATGCGATGACAGCGCCAGTAATAGGGGCAATAAAAGCAAGTTGTAGACAGCTCCGACAAATAATCTTAGCTGACGTAAACAAGCTCCAGTGGACATGCTTCTCACGTTACCGACGTGCGTTACTAGTGAAGCTGTATTATACAGGGTGGCCCAAAAGTCTCTTTACATTTTGAAAATTAAATAACTTTTTTTCTATTAATATATTTCTTTTTCTCTTTTCAGAATTAAAAAATATAATCCCTGGAAATTTTTGGCATGGATAAGTTTACAACAGAACAACGAGTGAAGATAATTGAATTTTACTTTGAAAATGGACGGTCAATTGTTGCAACGCAAAGATCGTTATATGCGCCATTTTAATGTTCGACATCCCTCTAGTAGGCCTGCAATAAGGAACTTAGTGACGCGTTTTCAAGGTTCAATTAGTGCAATCTTTAAAACCAGCAGACTTTCAGAAACGAGTAAATTATGCTGTCAGGTTTCAGAGAACTGCAAGAAATGACAATGAGTTTATTCACAAGTTGATCATGGGAGATGAAGCTCATTTCCATTTGAATGGACATGTGAATAAGCAAAAAATAAAAAAGAATTAATTAAATACAGTCATTTAAGAAAAAGTTATTTAATTTTCAAAACGTAAAGTGACTTCTGGGCCACCCTATAAAAGTCAATGTAATGCATTCGCAGCTCTTCGGGAATTTCGAACCAGAAAAAAATTACGAAAGGGGCTTTTATCGCTGAATGGTCTTAAGAAAATGATTAAGAAGTTCGAGGAAACAGGGTCACTGACCATTCGCGCTGGGAGAGGACGTAAACCAGTATCAGACGATGTAATAACTGATGTGGCAACTGCAATTGTCGAAGGATCGCAGGGAACCATGGCTGGTACTAGCAGCGCTCGGGGTGTAGCTCGACAATTGGACATGAATTATTCCACGGTATGGAGAGTTTTGCGGTGCGTTATTGGATTTTACCCCTACAAAATCAGCCGCTTGCACGAACTAAAACCAAATGATTATGATAAGGGAGTGACATTCGCTCTATCGTTTCTTGCCAGGGTAGAAATTGATGATGCTTTCTCACGGCACATTCTGTGCGGAGATGAGTGCCATTTTTATCTCAATGAGTTCGTAAACACACAAAATAGCCGAATTTGGGCTTCTGAGCAGCCCTAAACCGTGCACAAAATCCCATTAAATTTCCCAAAAGTCACTGTTTGGTGTGGTTTCACAGCCAAATTCGTAATTGGGCCATTCTTTTTTAAGACCATCACTCCGACAGGACCCCAAACGTGCACCATAAATGCAGAAAGGTACCACGAAATGCTGCAAACATTTTTTATTCCACAACTTCAGCAAAGAAACCGTCTCCAACAGACAATCTTTATGCAGGATGGTTCTCCGCCACACATTAGTAATAAGGTAAAGCAGCTGTTGCTCCAAAACTTCACTGATGATAGAGTCATAAGTCGCAGTTTTCCAGTTGCATGGCGGCCTCGCTCCCCTGACCTTACACTATGCGATTTTTGGCTCTGGGGTTATTATTTGAAATGTCAAGTTTATGTTGGGGGAGTATCAAATTTGTCTATTCTAAAGGACAACATAACAAAGACAGTGTGGAATATTCCTCGTGATATGTTACATATGGCTGTGGAGAACGTTGTGCACAGAATGCACGGTGTTATTTCTGAGAACGGTGCTCACATTGAATGTGGTCTAATTCCTCACCGGGGAAGTTAATGCAGTAAATAAACATTAATAATTTAACTGTACGATTGTATGTCTTGATGTCCCATGTCTTGATTAGTCTAAATACCAAGTTTGGTGCCATTTCGGCTATTAGATCGCGCTACAGGGCGCTCCAAACACTGTCACTTTAAAAAAGATCACCATGTATCTTGCTAGTTTAACTCATATTGAAATCACTAAATGTCATTCCACTAGATGACAAACTTGAAAATTTAACGCCATGCCTGCTGCAGGTAAACCCAAAAAACAATTTCTATGAAAAACATTTAACTGTATTTACATGATTACATGCGGTACTTGACATATTAAATATATAGGACAGACTAAAAACAATCTTAACTTTCGAATCAATAACCATAGAGCTCAAATCAAAAAATTCAACGCACAAAAAAATAACATTAAAATAAGTACACCATCACAACTTAATACAGCAGAATTAGAACACTTTAAACACCATGACTTCAACTCTATTCAACTTCAGATACTAGATATAATACCCAATCACAAAACACGAATTTTTCAGGAATCTCTCTATATACTAAAACAACGTTCACTTTATCCATATGGACTTAACACTTATATACATAGTCATAGAGATACTTCTAAGAAGTCTATTTTCAGCCAATTTAAACTCTACAGCATCAAAACGCAGAGAGGAAAAAGAGGAAGCAAAATAAAAAATAATGCGAGATTTTTATCCACTTTGAATACACTTGCATTGAAAAAACAATTGAAATGTTTTTTTGACTCAGACTGCTTTCCCAAGAAACTTCTCAACTGGTTACACTCCTGTACTAATAAATTCCTTATAAAACTAAAAAAATTCATTCAAGAAAGTTACGACGACATACAAATCATTAAAGACATGATTCTTGATTTTAGTCTTTTCAGACTCTCTAATAGTCTCACTCAACGCAAAATTTATTTTTTAAGTCAATTTTCTGCATCCGCAGTTTGACAATATTCATTTCTCAAGAATCATCAGAGATTGTAAAGATTACTTCCCCGCAGTTGACACTATACCAATGATTGCATTTAAATATCAAAGGACCTTAAGCAACTTGCTTACTAACCACCATGAAATAGATGAAACTGCAGAATGACATTGTAAGACACCAATTTACAGTAATTACGTAGATTCTCATCACCAGCACATAATTACTGGCAACCTGAATATCATACAAAACCATCAACTAAAAACACTAATGAGTTATGGTACAAAATTTAGACCAGTCAGAAACATGACTACAAATTACTGTTACAAGACTTTCGAAAACAACATCAACGAATTTATAGTTAAAGCAAGCATCAACTGAATTTTCCAATAGATACCTTCTTAAAATGGAAAGCTAAAATTCTTCAACGCATATCCACAGAAATCAGTCACCTCAAATTTAAAAGTACACTGAACTGGTTGCAACTTACATCAGATATTAGTAAATTAAAACAGCTTTTTACTATTACAAAAATAGATAAAGCAACTAATAACTTTAGCATTATATGAAAACAATTCTACACTGAGATTATTCATAAAGAACTTCTCAACGCAACTACTTATCAATCAGCCAACCTTACAGAAACATCTATAATAAACAGGATTAAAACTTTTCATAAGAAACTCAATATTACTTTCAATGCAAACTACAACAGATTTACTAATCTTTATGCGATTCCCAAATTCCATAAAACACCATTAAAATTTAGATTTATAGCTAATGGAACTAATAATTACAAGAAAAATATAGACTATTATTTTTCAATTCAACTTAATAAAATCTGTAAATTTATTTTCAATGATTGTAACACTAATCATAACTATTGCTGGATCATTCATAATAACACTCCTGTCATTAATACCATTCATACCATTAACATCCAAAACATTAACTGCTATGATTTTGAAAACTTATATACCTCACTTCCTCTAGAAGAAATCTATACCAGTCTACTTGATCTACCAAAACTTTTCCCTAATATACTCAATATCATGACTCTTGACAAATGGAAAACCTACCTAAAATGCCCACTTTTTCATAACTACATCAAGTTTCAAAATCAACTTTTTAAACAAGTCAGAGGATTGCCAATGGGTTTACATTCCAGCACCTCGATCTGTAATATCTTTTTATTTGTCAAAGAATTTAACTTCCAAAAAAATCTACAACCACAAGAGTTAAATTACTACAAACACACCTACAGATATATTGATGACCTTATTACAATTAATAATTTTGGTAAAATTGAAAACTCCGACATTTATCCGAATTGTCTTAAACTTAATAAAACTAATAATTCACAAAATAGCATAGACTTTCTAGATCTTCAAATCATTAACTACAAAAAAATTTTACTTTTTGACAAAACAAGAAACTTCAATTTCAATACTTACAAATTAATAAATTGGAACTCCAACATATCCAAAAAAGTAATTAACAATACTATAATTAATCAAATACAACGAATTAAAACTATATGCACAGATACAATAGATTTACAACGCGAAATTTTGATCCTTATCAAAATTCTCAAAAATAATCTAATTCCCTTTCAATTTATCAACCATTGCCTTAAAAGAGCAGGCGTTAAATACTCACTCTAAATCATTTAACTGATAGGGATATGATAATTTATTCCTAAACCTGAGAAGGCGGTATAAGTTGGATGACTGTCAGTTGAAAGATTTGTATATAGTGTAATTACTCAATTGTATATATTGTAAAAAGCTAATTGTCTTCAGACATATACTGTTACTAAAAAAATGGGCCTATTTCCTGCCTTTAGACTGTCTACTAGCTCTTGGACAGCGAAAATGCCTTTTTCCTTTCTTAAATTATTAATCATTGCGACACGACAATTAGCCAGAAATTAATTAATTTCCATTCACTAGTATTTTCGAAAAAATCTTAACAGACGGTCTCTCTCAGATAAGAACTCCACAAAATACATCCCTCAAGAATTCCAAGTCCCACCCACTACCATAAATTACTTCACCCAAGTCTTACGGACTGATATTATTCAAAGCCCCTACTGCCGCTAAGAATTTTTGGACACCCTACACTTCTGAGTCAGACACGAAAAGAACACTTTGCCAACTCCCCCACTAGAAAGAATGTAAGTTACTTAATACCTTTCTGGCCTTTATATCTTCATATACATTCACTGATCTTATTTATATTATTTTCCATATTATTATTTTTATATTATTTTTATGTTTTCTTTGATTTGTTTTTACAAGGTTTGCATTATTTATCTTTTTTATAATCTTCTATGTTTATTTCAACTTTACTTTGATTTCGATTTCATAATGACAATTTCCAATGTTTAATTTCTACAAATAATATAGTACTCAAATACATAAAGATGATAGTGTCGGGGACGGTTACTCGAGTTTTACAGGATTTCTCTACAGTAATTGATTTTTACTCCAAATTGAATTGATTAAAATGCTTCATGAGAATAAGTTCTTTGAGTAGCAACTATTCGCGGAAATATTTGGCCTGACTAGAATTACCGGTTTGGCTTTAACTTATAACTCGAGTAAAGACGAAACACTTTCATATTTACGTATTTTTATCAATTATTGTTCATTGAACGGAAGTTGGTTTGTTCCCCTTGAAAAGTCAACTAATTTCCGATCAATGACAATAATTACATGTTTTAATTTTTCCTTTTACAATTGTAATATTATTCTTCGTGATGATTTAACTCCAGTCCCCGTTAAAACATTATTAACATTTTGCTTTCAAATTACTTCAAAACATCTTTCAAAATATAACTTACCAGTATGGATGCACACTTTTAAAATAATTCTACTTTAATTAAACTTAGGAGATAATATAATCAATTAATCAATACTGTTTAGGAAATAAATTATATATATATATATATATATATATATATATATATATATATAATGTTGTATGATCTTAAATCCATTTAGTGTGAATACAAGTTATTACTACTTGCGCAATTGCTGCAAAGTTAGTTAATAATAATTTATTTCCTAAACAGTATTGATTAATTGATTATATTATCTCCTAAGTTTAATTAAAGTAGAATTATTTTAAAAGTGTGAATCCATACTGGTAAGT
This sequence comes from Stegodyphus dumicola, assembly GCF_044657685.1. NCBI lineage: Eukaryota > Metazoa > Arthropoda > Arachnida > Araneae > Eresidae > Stegodyphus > Stegodyphus dumicola. Next base: position 151,530,639 of record NC_140778.1, read on the forward strand.
TATATTTTGAAAGATGTTTTGAAGTAATTTGAAAGTAAAATGTTAATAATGTTTTAACGGGGACTGGAGTTAAAATCATCATGAAGAATAAAATTTCAATTGTAAAAGGAAAAATTAAAACATGTAATCATTGTCATTGATCGAAAATTAGTTGACTTTTCAAGGGGAACAAACCAACTCCCGTTCAATGAACAATAATTGATAAAAATACGTAAATACGAAAGTGTTTCGTCTTTACTCGAGTTATAAGTTAAAAAGTAAATTCTTCAAACTATAGCCTATGAGCTAAAGTGATACTTCGTTCCTTTGCAAAAAAGTATAAACACAAAGTAAAGATCCAATTGTAATGCAAAATGTAAAAACATAATATTTATGAAATATTAATTAAGAAAAATAGCAAAAGATGAATGCTTAACTTGATTCAAATTTAAAAGTTATTATGTATGCAGAATAAAGTGTAAGCTATCTCAAAACATACTAGAAAAAACAACAAAAAAAATCATATTAAAAAACAACAAGTACTACAAGCAGCGGTAAATAGAATAATTAGCCTAATTCGAATATCATCATGGACTTTTCAAGGGAAATGCATGGTGACATTCAAACTCTACTAAATTCCAGAACATGTTTCGTCGAACAGGCATTGAGACTTATAGCTAACAAATTTTTTATTAAAAAGTCCCAATATTAATTTTATCCAGTTCTCAATTTCCCTGTTCCATTCCAGGGAAATGGCAGAATTATCTTTAATTCAATATTAATATTCATTAATATATATTATATATATATATATATAATTCTGCCTTTAATAGATAGATGGCGCTATCATCGCGCCAAAAAAGGTTCAGTTAAGGGGACTCGTACACCTTAAACCCCTCATGATCTTCGAATATGTGACTGTTGCAAGAATTGGGATATTTTATTTATTTTAAAAGCAATTACTTCCAACCTTTTACAGCTGACTACATAACATAGCTGCTTTGGAAACTAGTAACCGGAAAGTTTGTGTTGCCACAAATAGTTTTGTAATTTAATCCTCTTTGTGACAAAATATTTTGCCATGTTTCCACCTTGCGCGCATGATATTTTAAAAATGGCTAATGGTACATACTTGAAATTGGATGGAATTCTTTATATGAGCACTATTTTCTAACTGAACCAACAATCTGATGAATATTTTAATACTGAAAAATTTTATGGACGAAAACTTTACAATTTTTTTAATAAATTACATTTTATAAACTCAACTCCAAATAAAATAAAAATGTAACATGAATTTTTTAGAATTTTAGGTTCACAGTAGTTTCCAAATATTATAAAAGCTATATATTAAATATAGAATTAAATTATGAAACAGAATGTTTTAAACTGTGCGCGCAAGTTGGAAACATGACGAAAAATGTTGTCACAAAGCGGATTAAATTATAAACATATTTGTGGCAACACAAACTTTCTGATCACTATTTCAGAAAGCAGCTATATTATGTAGTCAGCTGTGAAAAGTTGGTAGTAATTACTTTTAAAATAAATAAGTTATCCCAATTCTTGCAACAGTCACCTATTCGAACATCTTATTGGGTTTTAAGGTGTATGAGTCCCCTTAATCCTTGTAACTCACCGTGTTCAGAAGCATATCTTGCAGCGCCAAAAAGGCGAAAATCTTGTAGCGCCACTCTTGAATATATATCATGAATATGTGCATAATAGTATACTGTATCATCGTAATAAATGTTGAACTTTGGTAAATACCGTTGGAATGACACACCAACCACGTGTAATCATCCCAATGAACACTATAAGATAGGCCACAATCCTTCATATATGTTTCATACGATTTTGAATTTTAAATACCTATATGATTATAAAACCATTTATACTGTATAACTAACCTTTATAAAATTACAGAGAAATGGAATTGCCATTTTATCTAACTTCTGCATCTGAACTTTTGAAATTCATTAAATAGTACTTCATGTAAACAATGAAAAGTGAAACTGGTAAATTTGTGACAGAAAATACATATTTGTATTGTTTCCATGTGTTTTTAGCATTAGCCATAAAATAAAATAAAATATTTTCTCAAATAAACAACACCACAATTTATTAAAGCAGTCTTTGCTTTCATCATTTATTACAAAATACAAACAAAATATACAAATAAGGTAGAATGACAGAACTATGTGACAGCAGACATGAAAAAATGCCAAAATTTTTATTCAGTTTCACAAAAGCCTAAGCCATTGTTAACCTAAGTAACTATGACATAACACATTTATTAAAAGGCACGTGAATGATTTATGTTACAAAATTTACTACCTTTTAATTACAAGGCACACATTTGGCAAAAAATGGTAGGTACAAAATACTTAATATTTACCTTTTACAAAATAGTTTTTGCATAAACATGAACGTATATATAATTTCCTACCGATATGAAAGTATTCAAGTCCTTATCTCTTTGCTGTTGCTAAAATTAAGCAACTTTAATGATCCTGGAAGACGTAATAAGCTCTAATAAATCCACTGAAATTCAAGAAAGGTTTGCATCTAAGGAAGTCCATTGTTGAGAGTTTTTTATTACTCACCAAATATTAATTCTTAGGAATTCTTAACTTTTGTTAGGCTCAGTGATCATGTCTAGGATTCGTTACCATTTCAGGATGAGATGGCAAATAGTTTTACACTTTTATAGAAATGCTTTAATTTTTAATTAAATGGAACACAAAAAATCTGTACTGTGCTTATAAATAACCACTAAAGATGGGAAAAAGAAACTAACAATAGAAGACACAGTGTATATTGTCTTTTCCAGACTATATTGGACATGAACCATAGTACTGGACTTCAGATGTCTTTGAATTGGACTAGTGCATGGAACGAGTAAAATTTTGTTGGATGATAAGTACTCTCCCTCTCTGTAAAATGAAAATCAGTTCGGTAATTCCTCTGTTTTATCTATTTTAAACAGCCTTTATAAATGAATTCAGTCTAGGAACAAGTTATACTCAGTTGATAACATATTAAAAAAGAAGTGCTAATTTCAAATTTTTTCATCAATACCTCACCCATCAAAAATAATTCTACAATTTCTTTACTTTATGCATTTTATTCATTATATCTAAAAAAAAGATAAAATAACAACGTCTATAAAATACCTATCGAACTTTAGGCATTCAGTAAGGAACTTTATCTTTTCATTTATAATTACATCCGTCTCTTTATTCAAGAGATTTCTATTTAAAATTGTTTCATTGCCAACCAAAATCCCGTCCTACCATCCGGTAAAATTTCTGGTTGAAAGGTCGGAAGAAGTCCCTCAGTCTCTGAAGCGCAGCTGGCGCCACCTGGGGATGAGAACGTCCTTTAGTCTTCCCCAAACATCTAGGGACTTCGCTATGGGGAGATTTCCTCAAACAGGGGAATCCTTTGCTCTGGTTGAAGAAGAAATGTTGTGCCCCTATAAAGGGGCGAATACCCAAAAATTTCTGCACAGCCTGGAAGCAGAAAAGAGGAAAAAATGAGATTACATGGCAATATTTTAATATCTCAGTTTACTCAAGAATACAGTATAATATATTCAACCTGTTTTAATATTTAAGAACTTGTGAGATTATTACTTCTCTATCTGGCTCCAGCTAACTCCACAAAAAGTTAAGTGGAGTAAATAAAACTGAAACATACTTTGTAGACTCAATACATTTTTTTTTATGCTGGAGACGTGAAAATTGCGCAATGATCTCGGACTCGAACCTGGACCTCTCGAATACTCACCGAGCGTGCTAACCGTTACACCCCGAAGGCATGCATAAAGGGGGAAGAAAATACCCCCTCCCCTTTTAAAGGTGTGATCATGTTTGATCTGCTTTTTTGATAACATTATGCGATGAAAAAAGTATTGTTTAAAAAAGGTGGAATTTAACTAATTTAATATAAATATGACAAAGAAGATATAAATTAGCATTTTCACAATTTTTTTATTGAAAATGCAAAAATCCGTTTACGATGTCGGTTAATCTTTGAATTATGGTAACTTGGCGATTTTTGGCGAAACTCTGGCGACCAACCCTGCTACAGCAACCTGCTAGTTTGTTTTTGGACGCCATTTTGTTTTCACGAAGAAAAGGCTTTTTTTTTTTTTTTTTTTTTTTTTTTTTTTTAAACCCGCGGGAAGGCGCGTGGGGTGTATCATACTCCAACCCTACATAAAAGTGGAATATTCCTAACTTGTGAAACTGAAATTCTGTGCTGCTTTCAGTAGCTGAGTTTCTAGTTGTATTTGACTTTCAGAGCCGCTTTTTCTTTGCCTGTGTGTTTCAGAAAAAGATTTATCGGTATTTTGTTGGAATTGGGGTATGACACATCCCACGCGCCTGTCCGCGTAAGTGTTTTTCTGACTGAATATTTAGTTCAGAAATTTATTTCTAGAGTGTAACAGTAAATATTTCTACTCGCAAGTGATTTTAAAGTACTTGACATTAAATTCTGAAAAATTTCTAACTGCATTATGGTAAAAAGAATGAGTCCCTATGAACTGAAGATGCTACGCATGCGAGATTTATTAGAAATATTTGAAAGCGATGAAGATTGCATTTCGGAAACTGAAGATGAAACTAAGAATATTTTCTACATTGTTTTGGTTTCGAAAAAGATAAAACATTAATTCCTGATGTTCTAAAAAAGGAAAAACTGTTCTTATGCTTTATATAACGATCATTATAACATTATATAACGATCATACTATAGATGATATTATTGGAGAAAATAAAACGTTAGGAATTATATGTTTTAATAATATGACTAAAGGAGTAGTGGATATGGGGGATGAAATATCAGCTAATTATTCAATTGCCAGAATAACGAGAAGGTGGCCAATGGTAATTTTCTTTCCTGCACTGAATGTTGCTGTAATAAATGCTTGAATTATATTACATTCAACTGCTAATCCACCAACGAGAAACAGAAGTCTGTTTTTGAAGGACTTAGCATTACAATTAATGAAAAAGGTATTGAACAAAGATCAGAGATTAATACTTTTCCAAGAAATTGACGTACTGCATGCAAAACAAAAGCAGAAGTTTCGATGAAGAATTAAAACGAATACATGAAATTAGAAACAACTAAGTATGAAAGATGTGTTAAATTTTTTGCCCTCGCGCCAAGGACAGAAGAACGTGAATGCAATGTTTAAAATGTGAAAACATTCTGTGCCAAGAACACATGAATGTATTTCGTTCAAAGTGTGAAAAATAAAAAAAGCATGGTGTATTAGTGATGCAATGAAACTTAGAGGCATGATGTTTATTATTTTCATTTATCTTAATTTTAACTCTAAGATTATTTCGGAAATTAATTTTTTGAAACCCAATTATTATTCACTTATTTATAATACACGAGAACAAAAAAAAAAAAAAAAAAAAAGTTTTAAAACTAAATAATACTATTTTTATTGTATTTTAAATAATGGGGTATGTGATACCCCACGCTCCCGTTCTAGTAATTTTTCTTTGTGCGCCTTCCGCCGGGTTAATCAACATTTATTCCCAACAATCTTCTAGTCGAATTACGCTTATGCTAGAACTTTTATGGAACAAAAGTGCTTAATCATGACGAAGATTAGGTGGGAAATTGGGAGAAAGTGCAGAATCGCCCTCTGCTTGCCGCGTTTTTAAGAATTGCACATACACGGTATCCATGTACACGTCAACCTATTTTCACTTAAAAAAAAAAAAAATATCCCAGAATTGCACAAAAATGGCATTGCGCACACTCTTGACTTTATCCATGTACACTGCTAAAGTCCTAGCTAGTAACCTTTATCGTCTTACCAAAATGTCGCCAAACTACCTGTTAGCATATTCCAAAGATTAGCCACGATGTCTTTAACGGAATAGTTCATTTATGAAATTTATCATTCATATACATTTCTGGAAATCATTTGACTAATGCTATATATACCCTTGATCTTGATAATCGCATTTGCTGTAAGAGAACATGCAAATGTGAAACTTAAAAATAAGCGAAAAGCACACTTAAGTTTGGCTGAAGTGCTTTCGAAGTTTTTTGTTTTTGTTTTTGTTTTTTGTTTTTAAGGAGCAGGAGAAAAAATCTGCAGAAACATTTTTGTTCCTGAAAGAAAGGGACCTGTGTCTGATCACCATCAAAATCGACAGGATTATTAAAAATCTAAACCCGATTAAAGTTGCCTTTTGCTAATTTTAAATGGTTTACTGAAATCGAAAACAAGTAGGTTCGCGACATAACCCCTTATTTGGCGATTTTTTAATACAGTATTTAGACCTTATTTGGCGACTTTATTTCAGTCAGTAAAATTACTCAACAACATTTTTCATAATATTAACCGAATTTCTGATCCCAATAAGATATATTTTTCCCATGTTTTCATAAGCAAACGGCGGTGTTCGACAATTCGATAACAATATCCGAATAATAACATTAGCCGTGATCACATTACGCGGCGTTCTCCGTAAAATGTTTACGATAGTTAGCTGGACAATTGTAGAACGATATGCTGGCTGCACGTTACACGTAGAAAATATTTTCATGCTTGTTTGTAATTCTATCAAATAATGCATGAAAACAAGTTCAATAAATTCCACCGATACTATGCAGAAAAATTCGTTACCAATCATATTTCAATAAATTTCCTATGTAGTTGGTAACCAATTTTTCTGTACGCCATTCACGAAATGCTTTAGAAAATTTAGATCTGGACAACTACGCAAGCCAATGAAAAAACCCTGTTCGCATCTCAATGAAGTGAAACTGTGCAGACGTATGATTTGAAGTCAATTCAGAAGTCAAAAAGAAAGAGTGTGTTGTAGTAAAGAAATACAGGGTGTTTATAAAGTCCCGGACCCATTTTGATGTTTAATAACTCAAATAATAAAGATAGATTAAAATTAATAATATAAATGGTTAGATAGACTCAAAACGTTTCATGACCCTTGTCAATGAACTTCCACGTGTTCCCCCTTCGTCGCACGGAGAATATCAAGTCGATATTTAATTTCACGCCAGGTACCGGCAAGCATGTCGGCATCCACAGAGGTTATTGCGGTTGTAATTCTGGCTTGTAGGTCATCCATGTTCGACATTCTCCTCCTGTAAACGTTGTCCTTTACAAATCCCCAAAGGAAAAGGTCGCCGCTTTTTCGGATGGCCCAGACTTTCCTTTCCCTATCGATGACGAATAGCTGATAGCTTTCCGCTTTGTAATCGATTACGAAGCTTCGATACTTTGTTTACGTTTTATGTGGAATTGTGGTAAGATTGTATATGGAAAATCTTGCGGAATTGATAAGGACCGCTCTTCATATTTAATTTTTTTTTTTTCTTGCTGTATACGAGAGTGGACGCAATATGAATAAATCTCTATGCTACAGTCAATTATTTCCATTATTCGAATTAATTCATCTTGAGAACTTTAAAAGTCTTAATAAACAGAAACTTACTCATATTGCTGATACAAAAGGATTGATATGCTTTGTTCAATTCTCTTGTTCATAAAAAACAGCAATTGTGCATGTAATGACAGTAAAAAATAGTGAAAATTTATATATGTCTGTATTGTTGCCTAAGTAGTAATAATGCATGATTATAAAATAAATATTAGAATCTACTGAAGTAATAATTACATATGTTAGAACACAAGAAAAGAATCTGAATTTTTATTTATTTTAGTGACCCGTATTTTTTTTTTTTTTTTTTTTTTTTAATTATGTTCACAGAGTTCTTTTTTAAGTTTCCCGCAAACAGCAGAGATGCGTGACCTAAATTTTGTACTGAACAACACAAAATTATGTTCAAAGAAAAGAAATTAATAAATTCTGCATTGCCTACATTTGCTAGTTAAAAAAAAAATCATGTTTTCCATTTCTCCACATCGAAAAATTATACTGGGGGGGGGGGGGAGACACCACTTCATTTGGCATTTGATGTTTTATATCAATAAAAATCCCATGGTTTTTAACCATTTATTCTAATTTTAATCCTTCTTCATTGTTAGCTTTTAAGGAAATTTGCTTCTTATTTGCATTTTGGTCTCTTTCTGTCAATAGTGGTATTAATGATTTGGTTTTTATCATTTAACCATACTCCCCAGTTTCTTTCTGTTGCTTCTCTTTCCTTACACCCAGTGTGCATGCCGTGCTGAATGCATTATTTCAGATTCAAAATGTGTAGACAGAAAACTGTACCAGGACGACAAAAGTGGTAATTTAACAACATTGGCATCAATTATCCCCTCCCTAAGACAACCACTTCCGTAGAAATATTTTTATAGCAGCTGTGTCTGGCTGTCTTACATATGGTTCACTGTATTTTGTGATTTAAAATTTATTAGCTCGTTATAATATTGATGCAATTTAAAGTTTTTTCTTAGTTAGTTCAAACAACCCATGTTATGGATCAAAAAGTAGTATCTTATGATTATTAGTCGTATTATTAAAAATTTCAAAATGGCTTTTGGAAATTTTCTTCCTTACACAATGATTTGTAGTTTGGCAAAAAATCTTTCACAAGTTAATCTTACTATGGGCAAGTATTGAATTTTGTTTCCGAAACGATAACCAGTAATTTTGTTTAGAGTTTAAAATCATTTCTATGGTATATGTAAATCTTTTTAGTTTTTAATATACTTCAGAAGTTCCTTTTCTTATGCCATAAGGCATGTGTAAAATAAGCTTATTTCCTTGTATTATTATTATTAAACCATTCAGAAGAAGCCTTTCTGACAATTGATCACTGAAACTTACGCCGTACCTTTCTGTTAGTTAGAAAATAATTTTAGATAATAAAATAAATATATTAGAAAAGTATTATATTATTAAAATATTTTTTTTAAAATATATTAAATTAATGTATTAGAAATCTCTGTAATTTAAAGCAAGCCTTTCGTTCTTCAACTACATGTCCATTTCCGATACCCAAAGGTTAATTCCATCATAATAACTTATCTTTTACCCGATTATTATTTAGTGAAACCTTTCTATTTGAAAATTCTGTGATCATCCTTTGTAATAAAGGCCCAAGATACAACCTCCACCAACTGCGAAATGCATAGCTTTTTTTTGTACAGGATCTCTGTGGCTGTTACTGGAAGGCACTAAATAGTATGTTCAAGCACTAAATAGGCTTCCTTATTCTCTTTGTTATTTAGTGTGTGATATAACTTTTGTGTATGTGTATTTGATAGTGTGTACATATATATATATATATATATATATATACTTTTGTCTACCATTGGAAATAAAAATATATGCATTACAAATCTGAGTTATTAAGCACATTAAGGCTGTTTACACCTTTCGTTTCAAAACAGATATTCAAATTAAATACATTAGGCAATTTGTGTTTATCTGCATTTGTTTCAATAATAATGTTTTTGTTGGCATTAATTTCTCTAAGTAATTTAAACATGAGGTTGTTTAAGGCCATTTTTTAATCTATTCATTTATTGAAATATTTACATTTATTACTTCTTATATATTAATATTTACATTTATTATTTTTCCCCCGTTAGATAATCCAAGAATTTTATATATCTTATAATTTATGGTATAGGCTTGTATATATGTAATATGAAATTTTTTTTTTTAAATTTTCCAGAAGAAAAAAATTCTTATCTTCTACTTGTTATCTCATTATCGGATTATTTTATAAGGTATTTCTCCTGCCTTCGTAGCATGCCTCGACACATATTCGAGAGGCCCATGGTTCTAGTCGCGGGGAGGGCATTGCTCGTTTTTCACGTCTCTCCGCTTCCAAAAAAATCCTAATGTCTCTACAGTGTCTTCTTCAAAATAAACAAATAAATCTGATGGAATGAAAATATTTTGGTCATTAAAACTTTTTAATCACTGCTGTTTACATCTACATTTCTTTTTTCACATAATTTGAAGTTTTCAAGTAGTTTGAAGGTTTTCAAACTAAGTTTCAGAGAAATTTTAGATATCGTGCAACTCCTCTGGGGCATCTTCAAGTCAAAATCAAAATTTAAAACTATTTTTAATATCACTAGACATACTTAAAATAAAGAAATATTTTTATTCTATTGCTTTTGTTACAAAAAATAATATTAAGCAGATCTGTTTTTATGATTAACATTATAATGAAATAATGATTTTCTTTTCACTTTCTGCATAAAATGCACAAATTTTGTATTTCAATTCTTTTTTAACATTTATTTTTTTTAGGATGGAAATGCTTCTCTCTAAAAAATTACAATTTTAGAGTTTTTTCTGAATTTACAGATTTGAAGACAGTTGGATAGAAAAGCCACAATTTTTTAAATGGAAGAACAAATACAGCCCTGGCTTTTGTTATGTTTTATGCATTTAATAAATTTCCACCCAACTGTTTATTAATTCTACCTAACACAATTAATCGATACTTGTTTCTAATATAGAATTTTAGCATCAATTCTACATAATAACATGAGTAATCATTTTTTAATTGAATTTTATCAATATTAACAAAATACTTTGGCACTATGAACTGAGAATTTTTTCCTTGACTTTTATCTTTTAATACTTTAGGAACTGGTCATTGATTTACATCTATAATAAAAGAAACAAATGCTTGTATGAGTTTTAACATATTGTTAAAACTGCAATGAACCTCAGCTCCTTTCTTGCATGAATAATGTTAAACTCCCTGTTAAGTATTTTTTTAGCATCTTCTATGTAACAGTATAGACTCCATGATTATTTCTTAAAATTGAAAGTATCAGAAATAGATGTAAATATGTATTGTCTTCTGCATTAACTTACAAAAATAAAAGTGTGAATATCTGAATGGAATTATATAGAAAGAGCTACAGGACGCTATGTTTTCATGATGGTCATTCCACTATACAGGAAATATCAAATCAAACAATAAGTGCAGGAAAAGGTTCAATAAGAGTATATACTCTCTTCTGAAACAATACATTTGACTGTAGTTGTTCCATATGATATTCCTTTACAACGTCCCAAAATCTTGGTAAATAAGTTTCTAAACCAAGATTACAGTGTAAAAAAAGTAGTGGAAAAATGTTGTAGTCATGTAACTGGGCTACCATACATAAAAATTAAGCAGTGTTACAAGTGTTTTTATCTTAACTGCCTGTTACAACCAAATAACAAGCTATGAGAAAGAACACGCAGTGTCAGTACAGCTGGATGATCCCTTTTACAGAGTTGCTAATTTGAAAACAAGTTAACCTGTAAAACTACCCTTCATACTGGTTTGCTTTAGATTCATTTGGTAACAAATATGCCATTAAAGTCTGTACCAATAAATCAATAAACCTTGTTACAAGCAAGTTTTTGTTTGCAGGATGCTGTTCATAATTGGCTTTCTTTTGGTGGTATAGCAACAGCGAAGAGAGAAAGATTCCGAGTAATTTAAATTCAACTAACATAGCAAATTCCATTCTTCTGTAACTTTATAATTTGATACAGCTTTATTTTTCAGAATTTTATTCATACCACTATTTCATCCATTGCAGACAAATTCCACAAGTGCATATTTTAAAATTAATTTCACATTTAAAAAAGTATGATTTGTTTATAAATGATTTGTTATAAAAATAAAAATGAGTTATAAAAATCATTGTAACTTGGACAAATGCACACACACACACACACACAAAACAAAAAAAAAAAAAAAAAAAAAAAAAAAAAAAAAAAAAAAAAAACATACAAAAATGGTGATGCTGCTTATTAAAAACTGAAGAATTGTTATATGCACATACACATGGTTGACACAGTTTGGTGCATCCTGAGAAATTTGTTATGGTAATATGGTAGCAAAAAAATTTTTTTTGTCATTTTGTATTAAAATTATTAAGGTTTTGACGGCTATGCTAAGTTACACAAAACAAGGTAACGTACAGTAAGAGCTATGTACCTTAGGTAAAAGGATGCCTTTGAGAAGGTATTTCTAGGAGAAATTGACTTGTATTCACATAATACATAAGGAAAATCAGCTATCCCATTCACCAGTATTTGTACCTGAATCAAACATCCAGTGTTCAGCTATCTTATCTGCTAGCCTACTGGTACCAGTCAAAATAGACAGTAATGTAATATTATACAAGGTAAGTAGCATTGACTTATACATCACTAAAGAAATAAACACATTTCAGAAAACCTGTTTTAATTATAAGATTATTTTGAAAAACGTTGCTCGTGATAAAACTAAAGAATGAATTTTCTTTACACACTGACTGTTAAATTATTATATTTCAAATCAACAGACTGCATTTATACAATAAGACAAGATAAAAAATACAGTAGTCATTGAGGCGATTGTTGAGTTTCTGAAGAAACAATAAAAATTTTCAAATCTATCATAGTATACCCTGTTTAATGTTTAATATAGTATGGAAGATTTTGTAAAGCATCAGCTATTTAAAAAAAAAAAAAGCATGCAATAGCTGACAATGAAACCAAATAAAAATCAAACAGAACTCTATTACACGTCATGCAACAAAATTAATGAATATGAACGTCTATAAAAATTTTCTTCTTCTTTTTTTTTTTTTTTTTTTTTTTTTTTTTAAACTTGGACCAGATCTGGAAACATCAACTAGATCTTAGGCAATAAAATTAATAAAAATTTATGTTGATAAGTACTTAAGAACAAATAGAACAAAATGGCCAAACTTTCAACTAGATAACCAAATAAAGTATTTGCGTTCTAGAGGATTTTATTTACTTCACATACATACATATACATTATCTTTACATTTACTTTCATAACTCGTATCATACATAACATACTCTTATCATCGAATGATTATGATTTTCTATAGTAATAAGCAAATTTTTTTAACAGTTTCTACTTCGTGTCTGCAAAGTATTCCTTTAAATTGCAAGGTTTCGCGATATTAATTTTCCTTCTGACAAAGTTCACACACGAATCCAAACATAAAACCCTTCGTAATCGATAAACAACGGCCATTTCATTATCGATGGCAAAAGTCTGCCTATCGATAGTAAAAGGAAAGTTTGGGCCATCCGAAAAAGCGGCGACCAAAGGAAAAGGTCCAGCGGCGTTATATCAGGTGATCTGGGTGGCCAAGGAATTGGACCTCCTCTCCCAATCCATCTTCCTGTAAAATGGTCATTCAAAGAACTACGAACGATGGTACCCCAATGAGGTGGTGCACTATCTTGTTGCAAAAGGACATGTGGCTGAAGCTCTTCTTAGTTGTGGAAATACGAAGTTTTCCAACATGTCTAAGTATACGACTGATGAGACTGTCTTTTCTATAAAAAAGAAAGGCCCAATGACTCGGTCGTGCATTAGTCCACACTATACATTAACCTTTGGGATATCCCTTTGTGCCTAACGGTATTCATGGGGGTTTTCAGATCTCCATATGCGCACATTATGGTGATTAACAATGCCAGAAAGATGCCAAAAACAAAAGAGAGAAAAATGCAATTAATAAACAGATGATATTTAGATAAGTACAGATATTTCGACTGGAAAATGAAATTATCTGAAATTAACCACACGCGCAGACGATATTTACAAAAGTATTCCATCAATAAATGCCATAAGTTTGTTTATATCTTCATTATTTTATGAGTTATTAAACATCAAAATTGGTCCGGGACTTTATAAACACCTTGTATTTCGGGCATAAAGAATATCTGCAAAATATTTCCGAGTTTTTCGAGAGCAGTGATTGTACTTATAATTAAGGTCTATCTCTTATGTTCCTCGAAGACGGTAAGATTACATGATTCCTCTTATAATTTTATAAAATGTATCACAAAAATTATCAATCATACCAAATTCATACTATTCCAACTTACTTGCAATTCAAAAACAGGGTCTTCAACAAGCATCTCTCCACTGACCACATGAATGCGACTCAGAGGAAAGTAACGCATCCAGCGTTCCAGGTGCTTAGCATATTGTCCAATTCGAATACCTGTCCAATCTGCGTCAACAAGCCCCGTGCTGGAATTCCTACAATAAAAAATATAATTGAAGGGTGATTATTAAAGCAGTTTTGAAGAGTAATAATTCATACACTGCTCACATCAAAAGGTTCCTAGCCTACTGATAATCAACTACTTAGATCCTTAATATTTTTAACCAGAATCCTATCACTCAATGCCTAATGTTTTCTTTTAAAAGATTTTGTCATGGTTTGGAAAAATATTGAACCTAAGCTACTAATTATGTCGCCGAAGAACTATGGCCATATTCGGAATCGAATAAATATAAGCGTACATGTGCCTGTCTGCGGAACTCTGATTGTCATGTAGGTAGGAAGCAGGGGGGGCCCACGAGCGATGCGTAGTGCAGGGAGAAAATTATGCCACCTGCGCATGACGTCATGTGGGTGACAGTCGTTAGTTCTCGGCGTTTGTTTACATTCGTTGCATTTGATCTGTGATACATTTGATTTGTGTTGTTAATTTGCTTCTATAAGTAGTCGGAAATGGCAAGTTGTGCTATAGCGTTGTGTCAGAATTATAGAAGGAAAACTAAAAGTCAAGGCATCACATACCATCGTTTTCCAAGTGATCCAGAACTTCGTAAGTTATGGACTAATCGCTGCAAAAGAGCAGATAATTTTAACATCGAAAATGCCAGAATATGTGCTCTTCATTTTACACCTGATGACTACGTACGAGATCTAAAGGCAGAATTGCTTGGTTCAACTCCTAAAAGGGTGCTGAAAGCCAATGCTGTTCCCACTTTACATCTTCCGTCATCATCATGTGAAAATAACTCATCAATAAAGTATATATGTTGTGCTTCAAAAACTGAACCTAATCTGGAGAGAACGTTTTCTAACAGGAATGAGTCATCTAAATTTATGCTAAAAAGGGATAGAGCAAGCAGGTGTCAGGCTCGGGGAACAAGGAAACGAGCATTGGAAAATTTAGCTTCCCTTTCCCCCAAAAAGAAAAAACTACAAGCTGATAAGATAGACTGTGCAACTCAGTTTACATCCAGTGACACATCTCATTTAGTTGAGCGTGTGCAAATCTTAGAAAAGGAAAATAAGAGATTAAATGTGTTGTGCAGTCAATTGAAAATGCAAAAGAAAATTATTTTTACTGAACTTACTGCTTCTCGTAGAAAATTGCGTAGCTATCAGAAAATGAGCAGGAAAGTAACAAGCAAACAAGTACATAGTGCAGTTAAAAAAATTTTAGGGACAATTTTTACGGACAATCAAATTCGCTTTCTCATGTCAAATAAAAAATATGTTAAGTGGAATGCAGATGACATTTGCAAATCTGCAACACTTAGGGCAGTATCCAAAAGATGCTATAACTATCTCAGACAAAAAATGGGATTTCCATTTCCTAGCATTTCGACTTTGAAGAGATGGGTATCTTGTTCATTTCGCTGTTCTCCTGGTTTGCTACACGATGTAATTCATGTTATGCGTGCTGGGGCATTACAGATGACAGACCAAGAATGTATGTGTGTTCTTTCATTCGATGAAATGAACGTGGATAGTAGAATCTGTTATGACCAAGCAGAAGATAAGATTGTTTGCCCACATAGAAATGTTCAAGTAGTAATGGTGCGAGGACATCTTGCAAGCTGGAAGCAGCCAATATATTTCGACTTTGATACGCAAATGACGGCAGAAATATTGAAAGATATAATAATAACATTAGCAGAAATTGGATATTATGTAGTTGCAGCTGTAGCTGACTTGGGTGGTAGAAATCGTGCTGTGTGGACAAAACTTCAGATTACTCATCTTAACAGCAGCTTTTCACATCCCCAGGACTCTAGTAAACGTGTGTGGGTGTTTGCTGATGTGCCACACCTTTTGAAACTTCTTCGTAATCACTTTTTGGATGACGGATTAACGCTTCCGGGAAATAAATTAATTACAAAAGAACCTATCGAAAGATTGATATCGATGGATTGCAAAGAAGTGAAAATTTGCCCAAAGTTGTCCGTAAGTCACATTTCTGTTAAAGGTAATGAACGCCAGCGTGTGCATTTAGCTGCGCAGTTATTTTCAAACCATACTGCACAAGGTATCCGCTATCTTATACCAGAAGAAGAGGAAACTGCAATTTTTTTTGAATTAGTGAATAATTCATTTGATATTCTTAACTCCAGGAAACCTGTCTCTGATACAGTGTTATCTTGTGCGTATGGGATACATGAAGAAATCCAGGAGAGAACCTTAAAGAAATTTTATGCTTTTTGTGAAGACATGAGAGTGGGCAAGGCAAAGCACCTATTACCATTTCAGAAAGGATTTATGATGTCGATTACATCACTGCTGGGGTTATTTTCTGATTTGAAACAATTAGGAGTTAAATACCTTTTAACTTCCAGACTAAATCAAGATTGCCTGGAAAATTTTTTTTCCCGAATCCGCGGTCTTGGCCATTTCTATGATCATCCACTCCCGTAGACGTGAAGTATCGAATGCGTCTTTTATTGTTAACTAATAATTCCTACCAGATTTCACTTTCTAACACATCTTCTGTTGTTCCTGATGAGGAGGAAGATGCATACATTACTTCCAACTTTTTTGGTAATATTTTACCTGATATGACTGAAGCTCTGAAGATGTTAGACGGTGAAACTGAGATGAGGGATATTGTTTTTGATAATTCTAGATTGACCCTTGCAAGTGAACCTGCAGCTGACTGCTCTGTAGAGGGTTTTCGGTACCTTGCAGGCTACATAGCCAACCGTGGAAGAAAATATGACCATTCTTTGGGAACACCTACAGAACAATTGCTCCATCTGCCTTCAGATGAACACGTTGGTTGGATAGAAACGCTTTCTCGTGGTGGTTTACTTGTTCCATCTGAGGAATGGTTAAAAAAAATAAGTCAATTTGAAGTAGTGTTTGTAAGTGAACATGGGAAAGATGGTCTTTCAAGAAATAATAACATTATGCAAACTATGTGTAAAAAAATTGCACAAAAGTTTCCTGATGTGCATAATGAAATCATTAAAATATATGTTAAGACACGAACATTTATACGCTTGAGGTATTTGAATGAAGAAATGAAAAAGAAGAAAAGAAATAAGGCTGATATGAAAAAGGCACAGAAGTGGATTGCATCATCTTTATAACTCCTCCTCATATTACATCCTACTCATATATGAAGATACTTTTCAATAACAGCCAGGACAGCGATTGATGATGATGAAGAAGTTCAAAATGTTAATGAAAATGAGTGTAAAAAATCATTGCCAGTTAAGTCAAATGCATATGATTCTTTACTACACAGTGTCGAGTTTGAAGATAGTGTACCAGAAAACATTTCCCATGCATTTACAAAGATGTGAGGCTTCTTATGACATGATCCCAACAATCAAAACAAGCTTTCGTGTTTTAGGGAAAGTATTCTGCCACTGCAAATATCCTCTTCGCAAACATTTCACATTGGCAAATTTAATAATATTTTGTCAAACAATTTTTGGCATTTTAAAGAAAGAAGCTTGCTTTAGAAGACTGTGTTGTAAAATTTATAAGTGAATACCATTAACATTAAGTACAAGATGTCTGAAATGGAACTGTAATGCTACCAGATTAGAACCATCATTTACTTCCAGATATGTTACAAAAAGGGAGCTACAGAATGTCAACAAAACATGCATACAACTTTAGGTACTAATGTTGCATTATTTAATGTTTACAATTATTTTCAGCATTCGTACGAATTCTGTGCATAAAATAAACATTGCTTTAACAAAATACTTTATCGGAAAGTATATACCCGGTATTTCCGGTGTATCTACCACATTTAAAATGATTATTTTGCTTTAGTTTACATTACTTCCATTACGAAAATCATGTAGCAGACGCGTCGGCCGATGAGTCTTGTCTCCCGGGTGACGTCACTACCAGCAACCAATGGCACGCTTTTTCCGTTCCTGGCCTAACCTTAGTATATTAAAGAACCTTGGGTAGGAAGTAAGAGGAGAGGCCTTAACCGGTTTTCCCCAATACACTGCTTTGAAGCATTGACGATTCCTTCTTGGAGACCAAGACATTCAGTGACTTACCATTAAGATCAATGGGTTTTGACACAATCGGATGTAAACATTTTGTAACTACATCGTAAATATACATATAAATCTATATATTTTCTTTTATTAAAATATTTCAGAGTCCTAAGTATGTGAAAAGAATACATTTTTAAATAAAATTTCCTTTTAAACGGAATTTAATGCTGTACTTTTCACACAACAGTTTGCTCAGAGCGGTTTAATTTGAATGAAATATTTTCACAAGTTTTTGTTAATGACATTAGAAAATATTTTTAAGGTAATTTGATTTTATTCGGTTAAGGATTACAAAAATTAAGATCAAAGTTTATTGTAGTATTAATATTAAAATTATGCATTATTTCCTTTATATTTATATAGCTTCTTCCTAAAATACTTTCTCAATTAAGGCATGATTTTTTAGCTTCTGAGGCACCTTTTAAATCGAAAAATGCAAGTCAATTTATAATTAATGCTCTATTCTGTCTATTTCAAAGAGCATCTTTTATTTTAATAGTGAAATACGTCAAATATTGGTGCTGATTTCCATGTATTTTAACTTTCTCTAAATCTTTCTGAAAGGGAATAAAAAAGGGATTTTTTTTAATATTATTTAAAACTTGTAACTGAGTTATTATAAAATGTAAGGGAGTAATTCTTTTAATACTTATCAGATTTTTTTACACTTAATTTCAAAAATACATATTCTAAAACTCTTCTTTACTACTTCCTTAAGTACCCATCTCATGGAATTCGCTTTGCACAAATTGCTTTCCAGTACGAAAAATTCTTGCTTAGATAGTTTTATAAACGTATTTGTCAACAGAATTTCAAGTTATGTTTACAATTCAATGTTAAGATTGTTATATATTTAGATAATATGTATAATTATTATAAATTTAGATATATTTAATAAATAGATTACTTCACATTAACTTTCACAGAAGTAAATCCTTCAGTTTCAAATACATTTATAAATAATTTAATAAATATTTATCCCCTCCCTTCAAAGCTTAAATTGCGCCGGAGCCCACCGGAGCCTGACTCCGATACTTCTTTGTTTTGGGGCTAAATCAGAATTCTGGACGGAGTGCACCGGAGCCCTAAATAAGAAGGCTCCAGCACTTTTATGTAACTGAACAACAATTTCAGTAGAAATCTGATCTCGAAAATTTTATTCTTAGCTATAAAATTATATTAAAAATCGCTGATTAAATTTAAATTTATTTCTGTACATTTAATTTAATTGTAATCATTTACTTACTTTAATCTCTAATCATTTAATTAACAATTAATTGAACAATAAGTATTAATTAAATAACAATACAAATGTTAATTATTCGCATTAATTTAATAATTAAATTATTAATGACTTTAATGGCCATTTTATTTCTTTATTTAGCCTTGTTGCACTTTCCTGACGGTCCTGCATAGGTCTCCTGCACTTCTAATTTTAGAAATTAAGATTTAACCATGGTGATTGAGGAGGGGGATATAAACGCACGATGGGTTTTCGGCGATTTGTGCGCTCGTATTTCTTCACGATATTCGCCGTATTTCTCACAAGAGTTAGGCAAATTTTATAAGGTGTCAGGTAAACTGAGTAGCCACGAACATATGGATGACAAAACGTGAAAGAGAAATGTCAGCAGATTGCAGGCAGGCCAATCATAGCTATTCATTTGACCAAAACGGTACGGATCAAATAATTGCGATTCGACCATAGTATTCTTCCATAAAAAGTCAAATTATTATTTGTTAATCATTATTTTTACTCCTTTTATGAAATTTTTTCTCAACTCAGGTAAAATCATTTTCGCTTTTAATAATCATCGTAATAATCAGATAAAATCATTTTCGCTTTAGATTTCTTCTTAGTGACATGCTTAAATATACTAAAAAGTTTATGCAATATATACTAACTAAATTTTACCGCTGCCCGTTCAACTAAGAACATTCTGGGTCCGGCTAATTCAGCCAGAATAGCCACCCGAAGACGACCTTTGACACACCTAGCGGGCCCGGGGTCCCACATCCCCGAGTTATCCAGCAAATTAAAGCTCCCTCTGCTAAACGCTCAACGTTTAGCCGATCCACCGCTAAACACGGACCAGTTAAGACCACCGTCTCGGCTGGACCGAGACCTCGGTGGGGTGGGCGATGACCTTGGAGCGATGACTGGCCGTTGATTGAGGCTACCTGCCAGTACTACACGGGATGCCCCTCTCCTTAGGCTTTACATGGAATACCAAGGACAGTAGTGACCAGACTCTCAATGTTCCAGTTTGCTGTTTGGCTACCAATACTCTGGTGGAGGGGACTGACACATCCCGGCCCATGAAGAGTAAGTATAGACTCACCCCATGGACCATCGGGAACCACCAAGTTCAAAAAGGCACCCCCGTGGCCGAGACTGCCTAGGTACAGATCCTAGCCAGTGCTTCGAAGAGTACTCTACGTCGACCCCCGGGGGGATGCAATATATACGTACATACAGCATAAATTTCCAATTATTCAATTTAAAATAATGCTACAGGAACAATTTAATTACGCAATACATATACCTTAGGCGGCAATGTTTATTATTATAATTTTTCCCTTGCTGACCCTGACTTCCGACCGCAAGACATGCTGAATACATAGCGCTGCTGCCCTCTGGTGGTTTCCTGGATGTGCAGTAATTCAACCGAGCCAGTTTATGCCTAGAAATGCTCCAATGAATCATACCTAAGATGAACCCTCTTAGCAAGTGTTCTCCTATATTTAGATATAGGCATGATGTTAACGAGTTATGAGGTTACTTATACTTCATCCATTCAAGTCGCACATCAAGGCTCACCTATTAGCTACTTCCCATCTGAGGCAAGGGTCGTTGGGTTCGCAAGGCTCTGCGCACCACGCAGGGAGCGGAACGAAAACTTGAAGGCCTGATCACCACGCCAGCCTACTCGGAGGGCCAAAGCCACCTACCTTCCAGGACAGTACTGACTGCCGCTTCCGGAACCAGGAACCGGGTCTGCGTACATTATGGCAGAGTCCTTACTGTCATAATAATATAATACTAAGCCAATGTATACATTCCCAGGTTCAGATATATGGTATATATTTCCAGGTTCAGATATATGGTACATATTCTCAGGTTCAGATATAGTTCCAGGTTCGGATCCCAGGCCAAACATAAGTGTAATTAAATATCTGTTGATGATAACATCGCCATCATATGTAGATGATGATGATGACAATGGCATGGTGACAATGACAAGATGACGACGGTTGGTGCATCTTCGACGAATTTATGGATGATGGCAATGGCATATTGTTTTTGCAAATATTTCATAAAACCATCTCTGGTTTCGAGCTCCAAATCATTCATTAATCTGCAAAGCAAACAATTCGACACCCACCTGCAGTTATGTACTAAGATTCTCACTAGTGTATTTCTCAGTTATTGTAGAAAGTGACGAATCTTAAGACCTATTTAGCGAATAATCGCTTAAGTTCGTGTAACAAGAAACAACAAGAAGGAAGGGTAACTAACCCTTTATTATTCCAATAAGATTTAACAAAACTCCGTCTTGGAGTGTACAATAAACTTGGACTTGAACTTAAGAGACTAAGAAATAAACTAAAACTAAGATTTAACTAAAGAAATATAGCCGAAGCTATCAAGATTCTAATCGAGTTGGCCCCTTAACTCTATTTGAATACGAAGCTTATCAAGGGCCTGAGTGCGGCCGAGCCTAATAACAGCTTTCAGATAGAGAGTAGCCAAAAGGCAGACACGCGCAAATCAGAAACTCTGATTCTCTCTAGACTTCGAGGTTTAAATACCGCTCCTCCTCATTAAGTATTCAGAATGATTCCAAAACTACGTTCTGGCCGGAAGTAGTAAGTTGAAGTGAAGAATTTGACAGGAAAGGAACTTAAAATTTAACTGTTAATAAAATTAACATAATCCTTACAATGTCTATTAGAATTTTTCCATGAACACTGTGGATTTACTGCACTTAAAACCATTCATTCAGAAATACATTTTACCGGGCCAATAGAAATTTATTCATGTCTTACCTAAATGCCATATCTTCAAATGATCTGGTATCTTGAGGTCTTTTGCTTGATGCTTGCGCGTAGTCAGACAGCGCCCGCGTTACGGGATCCCTGACGACAATTAGTAGCAGCATATCTCTCGACATATTCGCTACCCTCTGTGGTGCTCCGGATGTCACCAAGTAGCCAGGTGTCTTTTCCATTGTCAGCTGGTTCTCGAAACTTAGCGGCATCTGCTGCCTGAAAACAAGATACGTTCAGGTAAACATTCCGAAAGAATTAGCAACAAAACGTGTCTACATTCAAAGTAATTTAAAATTACGGAGATGATTATATCAATTTAACTCATACTGAAGTATTCTTGATTAACAACATTGACGAAGGAAAGTTTATTAAATGCAGTCATAGGAAATATTAAATTATTATAAAAATTGATTTCTGGGTATATTATCTGCTCACATACAGATTGGATTAGACTATTTAATAAGGTGCTACTTGATTTTCACCGCCTCCCGTTAACAAAACGGCGCTAAGATTATCGCCAAGCTGCCATATCTCTGGACTACTTTTATTACGGCATCAAAAAGCTTATCTATCCCACAGGAATTTCACCACATGAATTTTGAAATGTACGACTCTACAACAGGGTTTCTTAAACTGTTTGTCGCGACCCACAAGGGGGTCTTGGAACCTCCAGCAGGGGGTCGCCAAAAATTTGAGCAGTTTTGATATTTCACTAACTTATTATAATAATTTTACAATTACATTTTTACACAGTGTATCTGAAAATAGATAAAGATAAGACAATACAGACAAAGAAAAAAACGAAAACGTTTCGACGCATTCTTTTTATAATATAAAAGCTCATGTTCCTTGCTTTGCACGTGACGCTGTCATTTCGTCTGTTACTTATTTAAAATTCTCACATTGTTCTATGTCTTAAAATTAGAAACTAAAATTAATGACCTAAAACTGCAATAGTATATTATAGTGCAAGTGAAAAAAACTGACAGTTTCACTCACGCGTGTGTCGAATTTGCGCAATACTTATGGGGTCCCACAAAATGTTTGTAAATATTATGGGGTCCTGGGGGTCGCGAAACAATCTCAGTGATAAATAGGGGTCGCGAGTGAAAAAAGTTCAAGAAACCCTGCTCTAGATGATGTCCAGCCGTACTCCTTTGTTCCCCCCTCCTCCATTTAACAAAGTCCCACAGTCTTTACACATTAACATTAATTAATTACAGTTACCAATAATTAGAAAGATTTTAGTGTACTTTTCCATAATAAACTAAACAGAACGTAATTAATTACAATTAACAATGGTTAGAAAGACGCTCTTTTCTGGAACACTTCCTAAGAGAAATTTTTTAAATATTTACATGGTAAAAAATAAGCAAATAAACAATAAAGCCTCCAAATGCGAAGCAAGATTATTGTTTATATGCGCGTATAGTAAGAAATTTGATGGAAATAAACTGAATCATTAAATCAGAAAATAAAAAGGAGCTAAGAGCGTTCACACGCAAAATAAACAATATACATCGAGTATTAAAAAAAAGTCAGATATCATTGCACTTCATTTATCCCTACTGTCATTTCTAAAGTAGATTAGTCCAACTTGTCAGCTGTTGGCTCATGAGTCATAAATAACTTGATAAAAGCTATGTCGGAGAGAAGAAAAATTCAAGGACGCAAGCCTCGACGACTGACGGCCGGTTGTCATCAGCAAAAAGGAGTTTACGGAAGTTCTGAAACAACCACATCTTCAAACGCGACTTCACAACTCCTGAACACTCATTTCCAACGGAACGGACATCAATCTGCGCCTTTCTTCTTTCATCTGGGGAGTCGAATCAAGTTCTTAATGATTCACACCTCAGTTCTTCAGAATTAGATCATCTAGACTTGTTTGCTCAAGATTATTTCGTAAGAACCTGTAAAAAGGCTTGGTTTATTCTTAGAAGCCCGTTTCCCCTTATTTGATCTTTAAAAAATTCCGCATTTCCCCCTCTTTTATTACTAATTTTATCGTCCGGAAATCCAGAGGGTATATTTATGCGTATAATTTATTTTTCGGAGGGCATTTTGATACTTCCGTCAGTATACTGGCACTCAGCAGGTGAAAGGTCCTGCTTTAGCCAGTTCATGCCTGACTCGTGTTGAAATCCGAAGATCGATTTCTCCAGATGAGACAAATATCAGGGAAGAGAAGAAAGGCACGGTTACAGTAAAAATAACAACAAAAAAAAAAAAAAAAAAAAAAAGTCTGAAAGGTTTTTAGATTTTAAATTACGTCCGAATAACCTTTTTTTTTTTTTTTTTTTTTTTTTTTAACGTTTTGTGTGTTACCTTTATTTATTAAACATCATGTTCTTTGCGCTTAAATCATAATATTCAGTTCAATAGCACAATCGAGACAAAAAATTTTTCTTTCGTACAGTGTTGCTATTGTTCGCTTTGAAATTCTTGAGTTTGTTAATCAAAAATTCGTTCAAGTTTTACAAAATATGAAATAGATAATAAAACAAATTTCAAATTTGGGCTTACAGATGCCCATTTTCGGGCGGAGACGAACGTTAATCTGAATTTGATGTCTCTAGGTATCCTTTGTTTTTACACACTGCGAAAAACATTCATACATTCATTCAGATTCTTCGTTATTTAATGCCTTTAAATATAATGCAGGGCTCTAATATTTGGTGGCAACAATTTGAAAAGTGAAATGCTGTTTATAGCGAACCAACGCAAAATGCCAAAATGAAATTAATAGCCCTTCTGAGTAAATTGCCCCTTTGGGCTAATAACAAGTAAAAAAAGAGTCATGAGAAAACTATGGGTAACTATCACAATATTATTTCCTTAAGAGAAATATATATTTCAGCAGCCCGTGTCCTAAACTATGGGACACCATCGTTTATGACATGGGTTACTCATTTAAACCATTTTTTTTTAATTAAAAGACATATGATTTTCAACAAAACGTCATGTTTTTCCATATGCCATTTTTTTACGTGTTCTATCGTTTTTAAGCCCACCCAAAAAAAATTATAGGCAAAATTTTCATTAATTTTAATAAAAAAAAAGACATAAAAAGAACAAAAATATAAAAATAATTTTAAAGAATCAAGTATTTTTGCATTTTTTTAAACTCAAAAATTTAAATGAGGCAAAAAAAAATATTAAAATTTAAGAAAAGCTATGATTTTTACAGAGGCTGTCAACCCTGCCTTATTAAAAAAATTAAAAGAAGTTAGAAAAATTTAAAGAAATCGTTTCTGTATTAAGCTGGAATAAAGGTCAACGAATTGAAAGGCGTGTCCTTCGCCGTTAGCCTGCGAGATTTGTCTTTGTTAGCAAGATGAAAACAATCACTACTTTGACGCATCCATTTTTTTAAAATTTAGGGGGAACTCATTCTCTGAACGCATTGAGGAAGAGGAAAATTAAGCGAATATTTTTGAAATTTTCAGATCCTGGTGCTAAATGGCTAGGAGGAAAAATGCGCGATGAAATACGATGCATATTTTTATTTATATATATATATATATCTTGTTCTGTAATTCGTACAAGAAAAATAAAAAACAACAGTAGAGCACATTTCGGCTCTAGCTCAGATTTATGAATGGCTGTAAAATTAAATTATTCTTAAATGCATCAGCCCTTTCATTCCTTATAGCCTTTAATCCTTTCATACGCAAAAGATGACTGCCTTTAAAAGGTTTACTTACGGGGAATATAGGTTACTCATTCTACATGCACATGTAGCATGTGTTAGGTATAATGCACGGATATTATAAAATGATGTTGCGCAGCGTTATATGGCGACTCTGGCATCCAGATTATTTAAAATTCCGTCATGAGAAAGGAAATAAAGAAGTTGCATGCCGAATAATTTTTATTCCGACTATCGCGGTTAGTCGCAATTAACCTGCAAAATGCAGGTTGTGTTACGGCTACCATCAGATCGACGCTTCATAGAACGATGCAAAATAATGAAATGCGTTAAGTTAGTCCCGTAGGGCAGGATGGAACTTGCAAGGGGCGTGACCGTTGTCACGTGGTTGAATAATTCTCATTATTTTTTTATTGGTTATGTAAATAAATTGTGCATAATTTTTAGGGTAGTTACATACTAGACCAAAAAACAATCTTGGCGCAGTTTGGTTTGGTTTATTTAATTACGGCAAAGCACTCGAGGGCTATCTGCCTAAGGAGATGGATGCCTTTGTGGAGGACGTTCTAGGAGAAACTGGCTCGTATACACGTTACACATGGAGAAAACCATGGCGGTAGGAAAGGGAGGAGGGGCCATTCCGCGCTAGAAGTGAAGCACTGCTTTGAAGCTTGGGTCACCAGACGGGGTGTTCTTTGTTTACATTCAGAAGCTCGCTTGACAAGATTCTGATAGTATTTCGACACACGACAGTTCCATAGAAATCGAAAAAGGGACACTTTCGCATGAAACAAACATTCATAGTGTGATGGATAATAGCAATTTGTATAGTTTACTGACATTTACGCAAAAATCACATCTTGGTTATTTTTCGATAACTAACAACAGCGATTTTGATTATGAATTTGTTTTATAAAATTCTAAGCTGTTGCACTACAAAAATATAGATTTTAAGAAAATTGCTAAAAGAGATCTATCAAAATTTATTTTCTAGAAGATTTGAAAAGTTTGAAGATTGATGGCTAAATGTAAATATAAAATTATGTATGTTAAAATATTTGTAATTAGGCACATAGGTCAGATTAAGTTTTTATTAAATAGAGTAACGCATGCAAGGGCTATCTGCCTAAAGAGAGAGATGCCATCATGGAGGAATTTTGAAGGAAAACTGACCTTTGAGTGGGTATTAAAAATAATACTTATAATTTTCATTCAAATTATATTCATATATATTTTTTATGTAAAACTTTCGGGTGTATGCTAAATCAGTGTTAATTACTTTACACGAAAAATATAGTGAATGCACAGAAATTAAAGATTTGCACATGCCGGAAATGATAAATAGTAAATATGTATGCGTATTTATGCATGTGCTTGCAAAAAGCATGTATCTGCCTTTCACAAAATACTTAAATATTCATTAAATTATTTAGAAATGTATTTGAAATGAAGAATTTATTCACTTATAAACAACTGTGAAAGTACTGTGAAGAAATCTAATGATTAAATGTATCTAATTTATAATGATTATAAATGTTATCTAAATATATATTAATATAATATTGAATTGTAAACATAAATTGAAATCCTGTTGACAAATACGTTATAAAACTATTTAAGCAAGAATTGTTCGTATTGGAAAGCAATCTGTTAAAAGGCATTGTAAATCAAATGCTATGAGATGCGCATTTAAGAACGTAATAAAGAGCTTTAGAATATGTATTGTTGAAATGAAGGGTAAAAAAAAATCTGATAAGTATAATTAAAAGAATTATTCCCTTCACATTTTATAATAACTCAGTTACAAGTTTTAAATAATACTTAAAAAAAAAAAAAAAAAACAAAACAAAATTTATTTTATTCCCTTTCAGAAATGTTCAGAGAAAGTCAAATACTATTTAATACCTATTTAATTGTTCGGAATTTATTTAAAGTATTTCGCTAATTCCTAATAATTCTCTGGTAGTTTGGTCCGAGGTTCGGATCCCGCGAACGGGCTGCCTGCATGGGCGTTTTCGTGGTTTTCCCCATGTGTAACGTGTATACGAGCCAGTTTCTCTTAGAAAGTCCTCCACGAAGGCCTTCCTCCCCGTAGGCAGATAGCCCTCGTGTGCTTTGCCATAACTCAACACACACACACACACACCTAATATTTCTCTAATTTAAAATGAACCGAATAGAGCATTAATTATAAATTGACTTACGTTTTTCGATTTAAAAGAAGCCAAAAAATCATGTCATATTTAAGAAAGTATTTTAGGAAGAAGCTCTATAAATAGAAAAGAAATAATGCATAATTTTAATATTAATAATACAATAAACTTTGATCTTAATTTTTGTACCTTAACCGAATAAAATCGAATTACCTTAATTTTTTTTTCTAATGTAATTAACGAAAACTTGTGAAAATATTTCATTCAAATTAAACCATTCTGAGAAATGTGTCCTGTGAAAAGTATAGCATTTAATTCCGTTCAGAATGAAATGTTGTTTAAAAATATGTTGTTTTCACATACTTAGGACTCTGAAGTATTGTAGAAAAAGAAAATATATACATTTATATGTATATTTGCGAAGTAATTACAAAATATTTACACCCGAACGCGTCAAATCCCATAGAACTCAATGGTAAATGACCCAATGTTTTGGTCACCACGTAGGGATCGCCGGTGCTTCAGAGCAGGGTACGGAGAAACTTGTTTAGGGCGACTCCATCTTACTTCCTACCTCCATGGAGAAAACCACAAAAACGCCCATGCAGCCAGACCGTTCGCCGGGATTCGAAACCGGAACGAAGTACCAGTGTTCAGCGATTTTACCACTGGCAGGCGGCGCAATTGGACAATATTTTTAAAAGAAGATGAAAAATGTCTTATAATGGCAAAAAATTATTTATTGCATACCTACATATTTTAGGCTTTAATTAGGTATTTAACCCAAAAATCAATTATTAAAGTTATTTACAAGCGAGTTTTTATTTCTTTTGTTCTAAAAATCTCGTGATGGCCATTTTTAAGAATGGATGCAAAGAGCTTAAATTGATTAAATAAGAGCTTAAATTAATGATTAAATAAGAGATTAAATAAGAGCTTAAATTAATGATTAAATAAGAGCTTAAATTGTGCCGGAGCCCAGCTCCGGTGCTTGTTAGTTTTTGGGACATATTCTAATTCTAGTCGGAGCGCACCGGAGCCTTAAACAGGAAGCCGGCACTTTTTTTATGTAACGGAACAATTGTTTTAGTAGAAATTTGATCTAGAAAATTTTATTTTTAGCAATGTATAAAAAATTGCTTATTAAATTTTAATTTATCGCTTTACATTTTATTTAATTTTAATTATTTAATTACTTTAATCTTGCTTGTAAATAAATTAATTATTTTAATAAATAATAACAAATCAATTTGAATTAATTAAATAATAATTACAAGTTAAATAATAATTAATTAATGTTAATTATTAATATCAATTACATAATATTCAACATAAATTGAAATCCTGTTGACAAATACGTTATAAAACTATTTAAGCAAGAATTGTATGTATTGGAAAGCAATCTGTTAAAAGGTATTGTAAAGCAAATGCTATGAGATGCGCACTTAAGAACGTAATAAAGAGTTTTGGAATATGTATTGTTGAAATGAAGGGTAAAAAAAAAATCTGATAAGTATAATTAAAAGAATTATTCCCTTTACATTTTATAATAACTCAGTTACATGTTTTAAATAATACTTAAAAAAAAAAAAAAAAAAAAACTTATCTTATTCTCTTTCAGAAATGTTCAGAGATAGTCAAATACTATTTAATACCTAAAGTATTTCGCTAATTCCTAATAATTCTCTGGTAGTTTGGTCCGAGGTTCGGATCCCGCTAACGGGCTGGCTGCATGGGCGTTTTCGTGGTTTTCCCCATGTGTAACGTGTATACGAGCCAGTTTCCCTTAGAAAGTCCTCCACGAAGGCATCCCTCCCCGTAGGCAGATAGCCCTCGTGTGCTTTGCCATAACTCAACACACACACACACACCTAATAATTCTCTAATTTAAAATGAATTAGTTTGATACTCATTAACTATTTAATTTTTTAATTATTAATGATTTTAATAGTCATTTTGTTATTTGTTTACTCTTGTTCCTCATTCGTGATGGTCTTTCATAGAGCTCCGGCACTTCTACTTTTAGAAATTAAGCCCTGACGCAAAGCATTTGTTCTCTAAAAGCGATTTTGCGGCGAAATACTATAATTGCTCCAGAAATTCTACAGCAGTTTTTGAAAGGAAATTTTTAATCTACATTTAAGGTATAAAATTTCACTATTTTTCTACAAAAGTATTTAAAAAAAAGGCAGGCATAAAATAGATCGGTGTTGTTTGCTAAACCTGAGGACAAGCTACGACCACGGTTTTCAGAGTTTGGCGCATTTTGAAATTTTGGCCACTTCTATTATGGTAGTTGCGTAAGAACATATTTGATGTATAAAAGTTTATGACTTGGTTTATGACTTCTCGATCGCTAACCTCAGGACTTTCATCTTCAAGCTACTCGCTACTATCTCGCTAACTTTCATCTTCAAGAACTTCGAAATCGTTACAAATGGCAAAAAGTTTCAAATATTCTTTAACTAAAGATATAATACTACATTGAATGGATTGTTTCTCATTAAAACTTATCGTTCTCCATTCACAACATCCATGTCGAAATTTCCCTCCCACTAAAAGATTTTAAACCTAACCTTTCCGTTTTACTGTGCAGTTTAAGTACTGTATTTTAAAAACACGCCCACCTCCAAGAAACTTCGATGTGGTCTTGAGTCAATAAAAATCTAAATCAAAATTCATTGCTTTATGTTTAAAAGCATATCGTGTCATATGCTATATTCACAATATATTGTTGCTTGCACACAGAAAGGATGATAACTTGATCCATATGCTACATTCACAATATATTGTTGCTTGCACACAGAAAGGATGATAACTTGATCCATATGCTACATTCACAATATATTGTTGCTTGCACACAGAAAGGATGATAACTTGATCCATTTGCTATATTCACAATACATTGTTGCTTGCACACTGAAAGGATGATAACTTGATCCATATGCTATATTCACATCATATTGTTGCTTGTACACAGAAAGGATGATAGCTTGATCCATATGCTACATTCACGATATATTGTTGCTTGCACACAGAAAGGATGATAACTTGATCCATTTGCTATATTCACAATACATTGTTGCTTGCACACTGAAAGGATGATAACTTGATCCATATGCTATATTCACAATATATTGTTGCTTGCACACAGAAAGGATGAGAGCATTCAATCCATTACGGGTTCTTAATGGATTGAATGCACACAGAAATGATGATAGTTTGATAAAATTTGTTTTACCAAAAGAAACACTTAACAGCTCTGGAACGTTCCAGAAAAGTAGTCGTAAAGCTCTTCTTAGTATGACAGAGCACAATCAGTAATTCAATCTATCGTAATCGTGTGCCATGCTCAACTTAATTGAAATATGTACGTGTGGCACGTAAACTTGTTTCGGGGTCGCATGTGGTCCGCAGTTTAAGACGACTGAATTGCCGTATTTGCCGGCGTATAAGACGTACCCCTTTTTTATGCACATTTTTGAAAGAAAAAACTTTTAATACTGATCATTATAATGAATTTACGGTATTTTAAATAAAAAGTAATATAAATGCAAAGTAATACTTTCTGCAAATACCCAATTTATCTGGGAAAGAACAGCTTTTAATATCCTTCGTCGATATCCAGATACTCATATCCAAAGCTAAATGAAGAGTCATTTGAAAACCTGTTCTAAATCAGCGCCTGAGTCCTCATACAACAAATTGTCCTCTGTACCATACAGTGCATTACTAATGCAACACTTCTTAAATGATTTAACCACTGTCTATCTGAGTCCTCATGCAACGAATTGACCTCTGTACTATCCAGTGCATTACTAATGCCACACTTCTTAAATGATTTAACCACTGTCTATCTGAGTCCTCATACAACAAATTGTCCTCTGTACCATCCAGTGCATTACTAATGCCACACTTCTTAAAGGATTTAACCACTGTCTTTGTTTTCAAAGCATCCCATGAAGCTTTGAACCATTCATAAACACGCACACATCGACGCAATAAGTATCAACGTATAAGACGCACCCCGTTTTTCAGACTTATTTTCAAAGGAAAAAAGTACGTCTTATACGCCGGCAAATACGGTAATTAGTAAAAAAAGATACCGATCCTTCTTTACTTCCTTTACTTTGAATTTAGGCCTACCATGCGTAACTGCGACGTACATTATTTTGACGACCATTTTCGTTCGTATATCAATGTTCTTTTTTCCAGTTTATCTCGTAGAAGCAACTCCACAAAAGTATGCACCTGTATGATCACAGCTTAACTTGGAAACCATTGATGGACAAATTAAACTAGCAATTTTAAAATTCGGAGTAAAAAAGTTAACATAATTAAATAAGATATTTTTCATCACTTCCATTTTTCCCTGGTGAATTTGTGAAGAGTTGGGAAAGTATGTATGAAGATAAAAATAACTTCTTAAAACTGGCAACACCTCAGACTCTTAAACTCAAAATAAGGACTTTAAAAGCAGTTTGTTTCTGGGAACCTCGCACGTAGGAATGGCCCATAAATTCCCCCCTCGGCACACATTCTTCCCCTCGGTTGGCTATGTCCTCTTGCGCCAGGTTAGGATTGGTGATGATTATAGAAGCGTAGCGTTTGTCATCGGCTTCTGAGTGGGTTTACGGAAGTTTACCGTCCTTCATTCAAGTGGCACTTCACTTTTCGTTATCTGGAAAGTCCCCTTTCCCCGCCCTCTTTGGAACAAACATCGAAATCTACTTCTATCAACTCCCTCCAACATCTTCGATGGAGAATGACCTAAAAATAGAAAAAAAGGGCTGAGAAGAAACAGCGACCCCCTATCATGTGGGTGGATTTGAAGTTTCACACGATGAACTCAAGTGAAAAAATGCTCAGTTGATACAGAAGTTTAGAATGAAGTGCTGAATTCTAAACATTTATATCCTGCTACATTTCTAACCTAAACCGTTTATCCAAATTGGAGAAGATCAGTGAGACATAAACATGATTTCAAAAGGATGTTAAGCATTAAATATTCATCGGTTATTAAGAAATATGCAAATTTGTGAAGATTATTTTTTAGGTTATATAAAGCAAAAAATTATTTAATGAAAAGCTAAATTATAAAGCTAAAATTATTAATATAGTATTTTATAAATTTAAAGCTTAGCAAAATAAAATAAATTTTATTTAATTATAATTAATATTTGTTATTTTAACGTCATTTGATGTCTATTTATAGTAAAACAACTAAGATAAAATAAATGGAAAAGAATTTTTTGGTGAATTCGGTGTCACATTCTTAAACTTAATTTCGCAGTACACTTGTACAACTTGTACACATTTGCTTTCTGCAAAATCTTTGGACACTGAAGAAAATATATTGCCTCTACAAACCATTACTTCTAAAATAATGTTTAATTCTAAATTTAGCTATTACTTCTAAATGGGCTCACCAGCTATTACTTCTAAATGGGTGGCTGAACACTGGTAGTTTAGTCCGAGGTTCGAATCCCGCGAACGGGCTGGCTGCATGGTTAAACCCATTCAAGGGACGCCCATTCGCGGGAGGCAGGTAGCCCTCGCCCGTTTGCGAGAAGCTTTCTCTTAGAACGTCCTCCACGAAGGCATCCCTGCCCTAAGCAGGTGGCCCTCGAGACTTTGCCATAATTACATACACCAACACCATTACTTGTAAATGTAAGTCAGTCATATGCACGGTTTCATTTGTGTAACGTGTGTATGATCTTGTTTTCCTTAAAAAGTTGCACATGAAGGCATCTTTCCCTAAAGTGAATAGCTTTCTCGTGACTTCTCTTTATTCGCAAGTCAACTAATAACTCAAGATTTGAAACTTAGCCTTCGGCAATAATTACTAACTATTATTATTTGGGGGATAGATTATCATATAAAAGAGTAACACATTCCTATATAAAGCTGAAAATTATTCAATGAAAAGCTAAATTCCTGTGAATCTTTGTCTCAGTGTTATGAACTAGAATCATTTATAGTTTAGAATTAGTTAAATTAAAAACTAATCATTTGGGTATTTAATTCTAGTAGAATAGTGAATATGCATGTTACTATAAGTTTTAGTAGAATTCTGAATATGCACATTGATACTAGTTTTAGTAGAAGTCTGAGTATGCACATGCTTAAAATGTTCTGTTCTAATTATTCTAAACATTTCATACATATTTGTGTCGTGTCCGATGGTTTTATGGTATAAATAAAATGGTACTATAGTAACGGATTCCTGTGCCGTTGGGTCCCAGTCTTAGCAAAGGCCTGGACGCATGGAAGTTTGTGACAGTAATTGTTTGAAGAATAACAGACTTAAAAAATTCGTAGAACTGGAAGTGCCGAGTCCATTCTTTAAAGATACTTAATCAAAACTGAGATGGACTTTAGACAGAAAACCCTCATATACTTCGCCTAAATTAATTTATGTAGCATATGCATTCAACAATAATACAATAGAATAAGTTATTCTGTGAAACTTAGTTTTTTCTGTTATTAAATAGTTCAGATATAAAAGAGAGAGAAATCAGCGTTAATATCTGACAGAAAGAAAAAAGTTCTTATTATTATATCAAAGCGCTGCATCTGAAATCTAATATTTTATTTTTGTTTGTAGGCTCTAATTTTAATCAATAAAATACGTGTACTTCTTAAATTCCTCCAATGGGGGGGGGGGGAATCCTTAAAAACCGCTAAATGGGAACAGAAATGCTTTTCTTTTTCACAAAATTTAAAAAACAACTAATAGATGGCGCCACATGTAATCATTAACAAATCAAACTCGAGAATAATCACCTTGACGAATACGATTAATTTGATATCCTGTAATTTTCCTTTCTAAGATGAGAAGTATTTTAAAAGCTGATTTTCAATTTTGCATTAATATAATATAATTTGAACATAACTTCGCAAAAATTTTCTGTTCAAAACTTCACAAATTAAAATAATAATAATAAATAAATTCATTGAAGCATTGAACCAATTTCTGCGCATTATTACTGATTCACACTATCTTATCCGCAATAAACTTTTACACAGAGACTTAAACCTTGAGACGATTCCAGATTACATCAGAAGATCTAATGAAAAATTCTTCAACAAAGCTGTGCAATGTGACTTTGTTAATTACTCCCAAGTCTTTAATTATGAAATTCTCTTCGAAGATAGAAGCGTCAGACCACTTGCAGCTCACACCTTCATGGGAGGAGATGACAACTTTTTCACTTAGATCCTCAATTGGTAGCTGTTTGTACTTCCAATGCATCTGATTTTGATTGAAGTTCTTCTGTAGCTTGAATAATATTCTTGGTGAATTATAAAACTAACGCTGTGAGATTTTTCTCATTGTGATGATATAGTAGTGTTCAGTGGCGTAACTAGAACTCTTGGGCCCCTATGCAAAAAACTTTTCCTGGGCCCCTTTCCCAATAAATTTAATGTGCTTAAAAATAAATAAATAAATAAAAAACGCGAAAATAAAAAAAAAAAATCAAGGATTCCAGGAGCCAATGTTTTCATGATGATTTTTATCACATCTGGATTAATTGTTAAAAAATAAAAGCACGTTCTTAGGGAACCAGTTGAAAGGTACGTAACGTGAAGAAAGAATAAAAAAGAAAATAATTTTCCTTGACCAACTGGTGAAATGAAAATTTACTTTAGTCTGGGTATTTGGCGTCAAATGATTTTAATTCAGTTAACACTTTTTGTGTGAGTGCGAGAGACAGATTTTTCTCTCCTTTCACTGAGATGCATACTCATAATAAATGAATAAGTCTATATAACAAAAGGAACATGTCGGCATATAGCCTTAAGAAAAGGAAGAAAATATGTGTACTGATTATTCGATAATGCGAATTATACAGAAACAAATTAATATATCAAATAAGTACTTTATAATAAATAGTTATAATTAATTTCCACTTCCTCCGCTTTTTGATATGGGATTGCAAAAGGAGAAACCTTTCCTTTAGGGGGTCGCCTTTAATAATTTTCAGGTTTGAGACTAAGGAATACAAAGAAACTTTTCCTATTTTCCGCTCACTGCTATCCCTAAACTGAGATAGGTCATGAAGTTATTATTTCGTAGTCGAATGCTAGAATTTTAACTTTTGCAAACACTTGAATTTAGCTGTTTCAGGTGCTTCCAAGGGCCTCCTATCTGCGTCATACAGAGAATTGCGTTACTGCACCATATAGGTAGGGGGCCCTTAAAAACTTAAAAGAAAACGAATTCTATTTTCTACATATACTTAAAGATTCTAAAGCTAAAAGTAAATTGGAATCAAATGAAGGCTATTCCTCAACTATATTAATATTAACAATCGTGCAAAAGGGGTTTAACACAAAATCAAAACATATTAAAATTAAAATAAGAATTTATAGTACAAATTCTAAAAATAAAAATGAAAAGCAAAAGGAAAAAAAAAAAAAAAATACAAGATAAAGAATATAAAAATAATAATTAATCTTCTTTTATTGAAATTCTAATTCCGAACTAATCAAGGGAAAATGAATTAAAGCTTCTATATATATGTA
This sequence comes from Stegodyphus dumicola, assembly GCF_044657685.1. Classification (NCBI taxonomy): domain Eukaryota; kingdom Metazoa; phylum Arthropoda; class Arachnida; order Araneae; family Eresidae; genus Stegodyphus; species Stegodyphus dumicola. The sequence continues at coordinate 151,567,059 of NC_140778.1, forward strand.
ATGGAATCCGTCTTTTAAGTTTAAACAGTTTAAACATGTAAATGTAGTTCAGCAGGACATTTAAGGGCCCCCTAAGCCTTCGGGCCCCTATGCGACGGCATTCCCTGCATACCCTTATTTACGCCACTGGTAGTGTTGTAAATAGGTTGCTTAAGTTGTCGTTGAGTTGCTGTAGTGTATTGCGTTGAATAGTTGTATTAAAATTGTGTTGTATAGTTGTATTGCATTTTGTTGTATTTAGCACTATTGATTGAGGTTGTTTAGCTGTACTTGAATTTGTCATTGGAACTACTGCTGTAGTGTATCTTCTCATATTGTTGTCATTGATTTGCATTGTCTTGGGTCCTCCTTGAAAGCTATGGTCGCTCGTCACGTTCTGCGAACTTGTCCGAATGGATTGTCTTGCTCTTTTTGGTACTTCTCTTCTTCCCCCTTTCTCCGTTTTCTCATCTGATATTTTATCTACGTCCGGATTTCTTTATATCAAGCCATATGCCCTTGGGCTTTAATTCTGGAACCGGCAACATTGCTCTTCGCAATAGTTCGGTCAATTATAGAGTCTAAGTCTATATTTTGAGCCAACTAAAAATGACAAAATCGTTGAAAAAAATTCCCTAGGGGCGTTTCCAAAATAGTTGGATTAAAAGGGCGCCGTTGGCATTCTATCTGTAGGCGTGACGAAATACCGCCCACTGGAAACGCATGAAAAGATCCGCCGCGTGAAGTCTCACGTTACGCCCTCTCACAGTGTCGTTCGTCACTTCTGGGGACAATTTTTTTTACCTTCTTCGTCATGAAATTTGCGTGTGACACTGACAGTGTAGGTTACAGTTACGCTGTTAAGAATGAAGCTTGAGAAATCGTATATCGAACAATTATCATCATAGTAGTTGCTTTTTTTAAGTATTACATCCTGAAAATGTAAAGCGCTCTTAAATACGAATTAATCATGAAACAAAATACTAAAGCTGTTTCGATTATTCAGGAAAATCAATTTCTCCTGGATATTATTAGATTTCTTTATATAGACTCACATTTACATGAAACGGAATGAAGTACAGTTAATTTTAGATTGGATTAAAATCTTACACCTAACTTTTCATAGACGCGTGTGTTGATTATTTCATGAATATCAGCAGTATATATCTATATATTCAAGCTCGAACCCCTAGCACTACCGTGATCTTGATCAATGTAAATTTTCCTCATAGAGGCATATCAGTTAAGATAGTGATAAAAACAAAAATAGAGGAAAAAAAGGCGATCAGAATCGATTTTAAATTGTGTTTATTTTTTTTTTTAATGGTCGGACGCTTTATTTAACAGCCATTAGCCTTGCGCCACTGCAAAGGCCAGAAGCAGTAGCCATTATGAAGGCCTATCGTTGTTTTCTATGAAGGGACGGACAGTTACAAACATGCCTTCTTCGGGATTCGAACCTGGGCCTATCGCTACGGTAGTCAGGGTCTAAGAGCCAAGTTATTATTTACAAAACATTTGCTTCTGTGGATAATAGTAAAATAGTGTACACATTACAATGAACTTCCCAACTGCAATTTCGTGATTGCTTTGTGGATAACTGCGACATAGTGTGCAAATTGCTATGGCCACACAGAATTAGGTGTGCTGGTTGGTTTGGTTTGGTTTATTAGATTATGGCAAAGCACTCGAAGGCTATCTGCCTTAAGGGAGGGTTGCCTTCGTGGAGGACTTTTTAAGGGAAACTGGCTCGTATACACGTTACACATGGGGAAAACCACGAAAACGCCCATGCAGCCAGCCCGTTCGCGGGATTCGAACCTCGGACCGAACTACCAGTGTTCAGCGACGTTAGCGCTCGGCCGCTGGTGGGCCTGAATTAGGTGTGCAAACTAGGTGTTAAGGACACGAAGTTATGATGTATCGAAGTGTACAAGAACACTTCGTTTACGTGATTTACGTAATTTACGTGATTTACGTTTATGGGATTTACGTGAACAATGAACTTAACAACAGTGTACTTCGAATTTATCAAAAGTTAGTTTATATGAACGTAGAATAGTCTACACAACATCATATACTTTGGGCTATGAAACTATCAACTGCCTGAACTGATATGATTGGCCTACTCTGTGGGTAACTGCAACAATAATAAGGACACCCATCATTAGGTGTGTACTGATAAGAACATGAAGTTATGACGTACTGAAGAAGACATAGGTTTAGAAACTGGTTAATAAATAAGTTCCACTCTCCACAATATAGATCCTATCCATGACAATGTAATGATTAATTGATTGTATATTTATTTTTCGTACGGATTATTATGTAACAATTATTGTATAGATGACATTGTCAATTTCGCATTGTAATATTACTATCACTGATTCAGTGAATGCCGCCGGCAGTGGATAGTAGATTCTTTTCCGTCGCATGGACATAACTCTGATTGGTGTAGAACCTTAGGTGGGAGGTCCATGCGACGGCGGTTTGGTCACTAACCACTGTCGGCTAGGCAGCAAATTATGTTTAAATTTTTATCTCCAGAAAAATATTCTTCGAATAGTAATTAACTAATTCATCAATCCAAGGGAGGAGTCTATTTTGAAAAAGTTGACATTGTAAAGAGTTTTCGCAAAAGAAGCTGAGTCATATCCAAATTGCTCATGTAGAAAAACCATTAATAATATTTATATCTACTTCTAGAAACTAATAATAGAAAAAAACTACCAACACGCTCTAGAATTTCCTCCTTAGAAGGGAGTAACTAGTAATTTTTAGACTTTTCAAGTTCAATTTCCCCAATTCTCTTTTTCCCTAAGCAACTTGGGAGAGAAAGGTTGAGCAATGCAAACTTTATTTTTGTACCTATACCTGAAAGATTGAATTCAATATTATCAGTTCGAAGACATCAATGCATATTACATGCTTTTGAACACATACAAAAAAAAAAAAAAAAAAAAAAAAAAAAAAAAAAGTTGTTAATTAAAACAAAAACAATTTTAAAATCTCTTTTATTAATATGCATCAATAGTAAATAAATTTGCAAATTGTGTAAATATATAACTATTATTAAAATCTAAATCATCTAAATATTGTGTAAAAATATAAATATTGTTTAAATATCTAAATATCTCAGTTTACTATTTGTAATATAAATTACTATTGTAATATGTATCCAATAATCCTGATTAACATTAAGTACGTGATGGGACTGAGTTCAAGCAAAAAGTGAGAAACTTTATACAGTCAATATTTACAGGTCTGTTACATATATATGTTACCGTGAAAGACCGAAATTGGAGAATGTCGACTTTCACTGGACAATATCAACATTCACCAAATACGTCGGTGAAAGACCGAATATTTTACTACATTCTTGTATATTCGGACCGTCACCGGTGTATGTCGACAATCACTGATATGCTCTGGTGAAAGTCGAAAAGAGAGGTCATAAAGTGCCATAATAGTTTAAGTTCTTACAATAAATAAGATTTGAATCACATAATTTAGTAAGTTTTTTAATTACTGTTATTTTATTTGCTCATTTAGAACGTACTGTATAATTAAGTAAGTTTTTAACTTTTATTATTTTCTTTTCTCATTTTGAATGTATTGTGTGTTTTATGTTCTCATGTTCTTAAGTTCTTATTTCAAGTCTCAAGTGCGTTTATTCGCGACTGAATTACGGAGAAGAAAATATAATATTGATATATGTTCAACATTCACCATTAGTACATGGTGAATGTCGACATTGACCGGTGTAAGTCAGAAATAAGAGTATTTGGAAAATATTTCGGGCATACAGCAAGAGACTATGTGAATGTTGACATTCACCGGTGAAAGTTGACATTCTCCAGATTTTGGTGTTTCACCGTAGCATATGTTTAATTAAAATAGTTAGAACATTTTCATTGATTCATTGAAGCTCTTTATGATTGTTCAATTGTTTATAAAAGGTATTTTCACCGAGTAGTAGTAACAGTAACTAAATGTGTAGTACGTCAGCACCTACTTTTAGAAAGCTGATTTTCTATACTACATTACAAACTGATTAACTTATGTTACATCCCAGTAGTTAGTAACTCAACATTGCTAACTCAGAAAGTGATGATACTAGACTGATAGTCTTGGTAACTTTGTGGTGATATGTTGAATTTTTGCAACTAACATTGAGGGTGTGTTAGCTGTTAATGAAGTATAATTGTTACTGGACTAAACCTTGAGCGTTAGTGTTGTTTGGTGTTTACTTAAGAATGTTTAGTCGAAGCACTGTTCTCCGCTGACGGGAGTTGTGCCGAAACTGCTAGAGCATTTCCGTTTTAATATTTTACGGAGTAGAATCTTATAATCTTCTGCGGTGTGGAATGGCAATACGTCCCTAAAATGCAATGCCAGACCACATGATTACCAGCAGACGGCTACATACCATTACATGAACCTAAGGGAAGAAATGGAAGGACTACACTGGAGACATTTTTGGCCTCAAAGATGTCAATTAAGTGAATTATAAGATACAATCATCACTCTACAGCCGACTGTATAATAAGTGGCGACAGAAATGCTTCTGTTTATAAGGCTTATGAATTTGCTGTATATGAAATTATGTCTGGTATTATATATTACTGAAAAGTAAAACAAAAATAAAATAATAAAAAAATATGTTTTTAAAGCACTGAATTTATCACATTGCACGCCTTGTTCTTTCGCAGTTAAGAACTCTTAAACTCTCTCCCCACCCCAAAAAATATTATTTTCAAATTAGTAACGCGTGGAGCAGAAGGACATTATTTCAAAAATTTTCCTCAAGATTGGCATTAGCTGAGGTAACGGAACGAAAGAGATATGGCGCGAAAAAGACACACACATTTCCTTAAATGACTACTATAAATAATAGCTACACATACTACTGATTAGCAGCATAGATATAGCTTCGAAAAGAGTGTGTTTTTAAATAGTTGACTTTTTAACATGCTACTATAATATGAAAGACAAAAAGCTCATAAAGGAAAGGTAAATATTAAATACACATCTGGAGATTCGCAGATATTTATTTCCGCTCTGTAACCCTTTCCGGCACGCTACCTTTTAAAGTCGGAAATTTGAAAAAAAAAAAAAAAAAAAAAAAAAATCTGAAATGTTTCAGATTTTAAATTACGTCCAAAGGGGCGTTTTTTAACATTTTGTGTGTTACCTTTCTTTATTAAATATCATGTTCCTCGCACTTAAACCATAAGATCCAGTGCAACAGCAATATCGCAAAATAGTTTTAAAACGAGCATATCTTTAGAATTTCCGATACAGAGACTCACGCGCTGGAGATAAAAATGTTTTTTCTGCACAACGTTGCCATTGCTCGCTTTGAAATCCTTGAGTTTGTTAATCAAAAATTCGTCAAAGTTTTAAAAAATAGGAAATCGATCATAAAACAAATTTCAAATTTCAAATTTGGTCTTCCACATGCTCATATTCGTTGGAGGATTACGTTATTCAAAATTCGATGACTCTATGTACCGTTGTTTTATCACAATACGAGAAATATACATACATTTATGCAGATTTTTCATTATTTAATTTCTTCAAATATAATGCAGGACTCTAACATTTTGTGGCAACAGTTTGAAAAGTGAACCGACGTTTATGAGTCCGACGCAAAATCGCAAAACGAAAACAATAGTCTTCAGGGACAAATCCCTTTGGACTAAAAAGAAAAAAAGAAAAAGAAAAAGTAGGCAGTCTAATTAGGCCTAGACGAGTACACAAGTAAAATTTTGTGAAGATAGCACTTATCGTTTTAATTCTGTGGGTGCGCCCAAAGTGGAACACTGATTGAATACAGCTTCGAAAAGAGTGCTGAAACGAGCATTGTTGTCAATGAACTGACCGATGAGATGCGAAGAAACAAAGAATACAGACTCTCAGTTGTCCTAGATGATCGGTGAACCCGGTCTGGGCACACCTAGGGTTCGCCGTTTGATTTTAGGCAAGATTTCAAGATAAAAATTTAAAACTAATATAGAATAAGGAGATTAGCAGACAGCTAAAAAAATAACATAGAAAATTCTTTTCAAAGAATTCCTTTTACACCCTAAAAAAAAAAATCTGGAAGATTTCTTTGAAAAATGAGGGTCTTATAAAACTAAACATGGCTAAAATATATGGAGTTTTATTTGTGTTGAGCTGCCATCTACTATAAATAAAGAAGGTTCAGAGTAACCTATAGTAACATATAAATCTTTTTTCATCCAATTTTTCTCTGCGTACAGAAGGAAATTTTTAGGTGTGTCCACACCGTATACACTGTGCTGCAAAGGGTTAAGAGCTGATTGTTGTGTATAATGTTAATAGTGAACTTTTACTTGATTCTTCTTTTACTGTTTGTATCCTGTATGTTTTACTTTGTACAATAGTTGGCAAGTTAAAAGTTTCGGACTCGCCACCATCACGTGACCAGTCTCATGCGTTCCTTTCAAAACATCGAAGCAAAGGTCTTCTTCTTATATCACCTCTTCAATTGCACCTCGTACGGAGAACTCTCATCTTCGGATTTCATCATATATCAGGCCCAATCGGGATTCTCTGAGGTTACTGGCAAGAGCAGGAACGAATCATCTTGCTGAATGCCAAGGAAGAACAAGTATCAAAGTAGAATCAGTCTGCTTCAAGCGCTCATCGAAGCACCATCCATTAAGACCATGGAGGTAGGAAGTAAGATGGAGTCGCCCTAAACAAGTTTCTCCGTACCCTGCTCTGAAGCACCGGCGATCCCTACGTGGTGACCAAAACATTGAGTCATTTACCATTGAGTTCTATGGGATTTGACGCGTTCGGGTGTAAATATTTTGTAATTACGTCGCAAATATACATATAAATGTATATATTTTCTTTTTCTACAACACTTCAGAGTCCTAAGTATGTGAAAACAACATATTTTTAAACAACATTTCATTCTGAACGGAATTAAATGCTATACTTTTCACAGGACAGTTTTATTAGAATGGTTTAATTTGAATGAAATATTTTCACAAGTTTTCGTTAATTACATTAGAAAAAAAAATTAAGGTAATTCGATATTATTCGGTTAAGGTACAAAAATTAAGATCAAAGTTTATTGTATTATTAATATTAAAATTATGCATTATTTCTTTTCTATTTATAGAGCTTCTTCCTAAAATACTTTCTTAAATATGACATGATTTTTTGGCTTCTTTTAAATCGAAAAATGTAAGTCAATTTATAATTAATGCTCTATTCGGTTCATTTTAAATTAGAGAATTATTAGGAATTAGCGAAATACTTTAAATAAGTATTTCGCTAATTCCTAATAATTAAATAGGTATTAAATAGTATTTGACTTTCTCTGAACATTTCTGAAAGGGAATAAAATAAGTGTTTTTTTTTTTTTTTAAGTATTATTTAAAACTTGTAACTGAGTTATTATAAAATGTAAAGGGGAATAATTCTTTTAATTATACTTATCAGATTTTTTTTTTTTTTTTTTAACCCTTCATTTCAACAATACATATTCCAAAGCTCTTTATTACGTTCTTAAGTGTGCATCTCATAGCATTTGATTTACAATACCTTTTAACAGATTGCTTTCCAATACGAACAATTCTTGCTTAAATAGTTTTATAACGTATTTGTCAACAGGATTTCAATTTATGTTTACAATTCAATATTAAGGTTATTATATATTTAGATAACATTTATAATCATTATAAATTAGATGCATTTAATCATTAGATTTCTTCACAGTACTTTCACAGTTGTTTATAAGTGGATAAATTCTTCATTTCAAATACATTTATAAATAATTTAATGAATATTTAAGTATTTTGTCAAAGGCAGATACATGCTTTTTGCAAGCACATGCATAAATACCCATATATATTTCCTATTTATCATTTCCGGCATGTGCAAATCTTTAATTTCTGTGCATTCACTATATTTTTCGTGTAAAGTAATTTACACTAATTTAGCATACACCCGAAAATTTTACATAAAAAATATATATGAATATAATTTGAATGAAAATTATAAGTATTATTTTTAATACCCACTCAAAGGTCAGCTTTTCTTCAAAATTCCTCCACGATGGCATCTCTCTCTTTAGGCAGATAGCCCTCGCATGCGTTACTCTATTTAATAAAAACTTAATCTGACCTATGTGCCTAATTACAAATATTTTAACATACATAATTTTATATTTACATTTAGCCATCAAGTTTCAAACTTTTCAAATCTTCTAGAAAATAAATTTTGGCAGATCTCTTTTAGCAATTTTCTTAAAATCTATATTTTTGTAGTGCAACAGCTTAGAATTTTATAAAACAAATTCATAATCAAAATCGCTGTTGTTAGTTATCGAAAAATAACCAAGATGTGATTTTTGCGTAAATGTCAGTAAACTATACAAATTGCTATTATCCATTACACTATGAATGTTTCTTTCATGCGAGAGTGTCCCTTTTTCGATTTCTATGGAACTGTCGTGTGTCGAAATACTATCAGAATCTTGTCAAGCGAGCTTCTGAATGTAAACAAAGAACACCCAGTCTGGTGACCCAAGCTTCAAAGCAGTGCTTCACTTCTAGCGCGGAATGGCCCCTCCTCCCTTTCCTACCTCCATGATTAAGACAGCCGAAAAGTCGCAGCGCATAGTGAGAAGTGGAGTTTAAATGCACGCATTGTTTATAGAACTAGGATTATTTGAATTATGGCAGTGCACATTAGGCTTGTTTGTCTAAAGAATGGTTTCGTAGAAGATTTTCCGAAGGAAAGTGTCTCATACCGACGTTAGACAAAGGAAAAATTCGCACACAGCTAGCCTGTTCGCCGGAATTTGGACCCGTGTAGAACTATCAGTGTAGAACGGTTTTCACCCCTCGGTCACTAGTAATGACATTATTTTTTATCGACCAGTTTATTAAGGTGCTACTTTGCAGTGATTTTATTTGAAATATAAATTAGAAATGTTACACCCATACAAAAGTAGCAGATTCCAGAAAAAATTTGTGGTAGCGAAAGGATCAGAACAAGACATGAAAAATTAAGGCAATTCCATTAACAATTTTGACTCAGAAAGGTCAAACAAAAAGGTCTGAGATACCCTTACATAACTGTAAACGGCCCCTTACTGGGGTAGGGAGCAGAAGAAAAAAAAGAAATCGGAGGAAATTTCTCCTTTCATCACCTAAGTCATAAACAAATTGCTGCCTCGAGAATACGAAGTGCGATAAAAAGAGCCCTGAAAGAAAAATTTCCCTTGTAAGATAACACTTCAAGTATACAGAAGTTGGGAGGAATGTCTAAATTACGACCACTTCTGTGGAATATCTCCTTTCCCGAATATTTCAGAACATGGGAAAGTACCACTTAAATGCTGATCGCGTGTAGATGACAAGAATGTAGCACTGGCCTCAACAATTCACTAACGTTTTACATGTCGTGAACCCGAGGCCCTACATGGGATAGCAGTATATATGTCTTTTTAGTCATTTTAAATTGTAAATATAAAAGCGCAGACAAAACGCTATACTTCTGGTATTTAAAGAAGCTTGATATATAAGTTTGGTACAAATGTTAAAAAAACAAGATTATTTCATTTTAAGTGTCTTTATCGGTTACTACATTTTTCAGCAAATCGGAAATTTGTAGACATCCTGTCAGTCAGGCAATGTGATTTTGCCAACCACAATTTCTCATTTCGTGTTTGCGTCACTTTCTGATAATTAACTCAGTATTTAAAACTTCTATCGTACTAAAATTAGGTTAAACATTAATACAGCGATGAGGTTTGTAAATAAGTTTAGCTGTTTAGTAAATGTTTAGTAAATAAGTTTAGCTTGTTCCTTCTCAAACGTTTAGTTCCATTCAAGTTTTTACGAAACATGTTATTTAATCTTATCTACTGTTTTCCTTAATTCTGTCAATTTGTGAAATTCTCGTTCACATTTTTGGCGTCAGAAATGTCTTTAAAGGTTTCCAAAATTTACGACATTATATTACATGGCATTACTATGTATTTAACATGCATTCGCTTTGATAAATATTGCCCTTGCTCCAAGTAAGTAACCGATGGGTCTGGCGGTCATCAATACGTTTCCGATTCGACGTTTTTGGCTCAGCCAGATAGAGCCACATGGGCATATAACGTAGCAAGGTCATAACAGATGAGATCGAGGCTGATGATGTAGCAGGGGGTGACAAAGGGCATGCATGGAGACACAAGACCAACGGAGAGGCATAGAAGGACACAGCGAAGCATATCAGTAGCACATACGTTCAGCAACAAATAAACGTGACGTCATAGAGACAAGCGGAACAAACTAGTGAGAGAATCCCCGTGAAAGTAAAATGAGTACATTTGAATGAGAAGGGGGTAATTATAATGTACAGGAAGTCAAAGATGTAGGTGTGTCATGTGGGGAAGTTAGAGTCTCGGGTGAGATGAGCTGCAAATGGACGATATCTTTTGTCTTCTTGAAGCACTTGCAAATTTAAAAAAATGGTTACAGTCAAGGGCTTTACTGAAGAGTTTTTCATTCCTGGGATTTAAGAACTCTTTCTTCTTTCAGATCCGTGTGAAGGGTGTTGCTCACGAAGAAGTGGGCATCTGTAATGAACCTCTTTGCAATGTCTTTCAGAGAGGCAGTTGCCCAGGCGGGCAGCGCGTATGAGAAAATTGGCTAATCATGGACGTATAAATGCGAAGCTTTTTCTGTAAGCTTAGCTTCGAGAGGTTTCCTATGAGTGATCTCAGACAGTTAATAACAGCTAAGGCCTTTCTTCTAGCATTCTCAATATGTTCTGATCACGTTAACTTATTATTGTACACAACACCTAGGTAGGTTAGCTTCGGTCACAAGAGGGACTTCGTCATTGAAGAGGAATAATTTTCTCTTAATTGGAGCATTTCTACGAGTTTTAAGCAGAACCGAAAGTTACGTTTCCGGTTAATTTTATTTCAGCAATTTATATAAATGTACGGTATCGCTCTGTATAGATATCCTATGAAATATCCACCAGTAACCGTTCACGCTTAGGTCACTACGTGAACCAATTGCCAATTGCCTTGATGCACACGTGTCCTTTTATTTAATTTTCTTTTGAGAACATATCCTGTTCTCGGGTTTACAGCCCCAGATTTTAACGAATTTTTGATCATGAAACTCAACGATTTCAAAGCGAGCAGTAGCAGTACACTGTAAGAAATAAAATATTTTTATCTCCAGCGCGCGAGACTGCCTATCGGAAATTCTAAACATATGCTGTTTTCAAACATTTTTAGTCCAAATGCTCGCGAAACGTATATGTATGTGTAAATGGGATTAAAAAAAAAAAAAACTTTCCCTTTAGTGCAATATGAAATCTGAAAGCTTTCAGTTTTTAATTTTTTTTTGGGGGGGGGGCTTCCTGGATTTATTGTCAAGCATCGTTTTCTTTGCATTTACGCAAATATACAGTTTAACAACATATTTAATATACAGTTCAACAACAAAATCACAAATTTTTAAAAGTAGCATAGCAGCACATGCTTAGAATTCCCGATGTGTTGACATAACCTTTTCTGTCCTCTACCCCAGCGTCAGTGTTCATTTTTCTTAATAAGATGGCTCACAAAACTTTTTTTGTGTCTGTCTTTTTATTATTAACGTTTTGTTTGTTAATTTTATTTATTTAATATCACGTTTTCCCCACTTACGCCACATAAAATTCAATTCAACAATAAAATATTTGAAAACAGCAAATCTTTAAAGTTTCTGATTATTAAGTATTGTCGTCTTTGCATTTATGCCACATACAGTTCAAGGACACTTGACGCACTGCTTAGAGTTACCATATATTTATATAATTATTCAGTTTTTTTCTCAGTTTGTCATATCAAAATTCCGTTTTCCTTACAAGACGGCTAACAAAAAAAATTTTTTTTGTCATTTTATTATTTACTTATTATGCGTTATGTTTATTTATTAAATACCACTATGTCACATAAAATTCAACAGAAAAATCACAAAATATTTAAAAACAGTATATCTTTAGAATTCCCAGTAGAGTGTTAGAGGCTGCCATACATATTTTTATAAAAATATTGAAAATTTCTAATTAGACATCACATGGCGTATTTAAAGTAATCGCATTAAAAAGTAAAAAAATATTCTTAACAATCATGTTTATGGCTTTTAAATCGCATAATTTATTACTGAATAATCGTCTATATTAAATTTGAAAGTATCTTAGGCTTTACTGAATGGCAACAAGCCAGCCCGTGGAAGATAAAACTATTTTATTTTCGTCCGAGGCAACCCATAGCTTTCAGACAGCCGAGTTTGTTAATTAAAATTCAAAGATAAATATCTTACATTTTTCCGGATGGCAATAGTGTCACACGCTGGAGATAAAAATATTTCATTTCGAACAGTGTTGCCACTGCTCGCTTTCAAAACGTTAAGTGTGTTAATTTAAACTCATTAAAGTTTTCCAAAATACGAAATAAAAAATAATAAACCAAATTCAAAATTCCTGCTTCCAGATGCACATCTTCGGGTGCAGGATTATGTTGTTTAAAAATGGATAGTTCAAGGTACGTTGTTTTTTTCACAATACGAGGAACATACATGCAGATTCTTCATTATTTAGTAAGTTTTTTAAAAGTGTAACAACATTTGGTGGCAACAATCTGAATAGTGATAAGCCGTTTATAGTGAACCAACGCCTATTTAGAGACTAATAGCCCTTTAAGGGCTAAAAACAAGATTCGGAGAATTTATTTAACCTTCTAGAAAATTAAATAAATTCATATTAAGCATTGTTAAACATATAACACTATCTCGGAGAAGATACGAGTAATTATCCTTTTGCAAATATTAAGAACTTAAAAAATGAAAAATTTACTGAATTAGGAGAATAACATCCATGTACTGAATATGATATTGCATTGCCCGATATGCATAACTGATAATTGTATGTATTAAAAGACTAAACTACAAGTTTTATTAAATGCAAAACATTATTTCAAGTGGCGTCTATAGATGATTTTCGATGACAGATTTTCGCACATTAATCGTGCAAGAATGATTAGATACTGAAAACACATGAAGCCACTTCCGATTCTGCATGAAGTAGTTGTCAGGAATTTGCCGTTATCAATAATGCAAATAATTTATAGCGTCCCTCAGAAAAGCCCTTCGCATAATAACATTACTCTTAAGCTTATGCACTGCCGCTTTTAAACGGCGAATGTTGGGTTTTGAAAAGTCACAGTGAATTAAATACTGTAACGAAAGAAATTCAATACATGGCCATTAACGTGGTCCCGAGTTTTAAGGCCATCTCCGTAACGAGCTTTATGTAAACAATCACTTCCGATTGATCGTCTGAAAATAATGTAATTTGTTTAAAAACTTTATGGCTCAAGGTTAATTATAAACACTACTCATTTTTACTTCCTTGTACGAAGTAAAAAGGAAGTATTGTAATCGCGGAAAGTTTCAGGCAGCATATTTCAACGAAAATATCCATTTTCGCTTTAGAATGCAATTTAACGATGTTTAACGATGATCTGTACGTAACGACAGAATAAAAGACTTTTTCCTCCAAAAAAAAAAAAAAAAAAAAAAAAAAATTATAAAACTGCTTTAAAATGAATTCTGAAGAGAATTTTTCGTGGCGTCTGTACGAACGTATGTACGTACGTACGTATCTCGCATAACTCAAAAACGAGTAGCCTCAGAACGTTGAAATTTTGTATATAGAACTACTATAACATGTAGATGTGCACCTCATATTTTGGTTGCAATCGGCTGCTCCAAACGTATCTCAGTTTCTTTATTCTTATATGTTTGTAAATTGTACATTTTTTGCTTTAAAAATGATTGAATTATGTTGTTCTTATCTCCCGGTTAAGGTTTTTATGCCTTTAGTAAATCTGTATGGAATATTTTTAGAATTATCAACAATTTTAAAGTTGTTTAAGTGCTGCTAAGCCTAATAATTTTTTTTGATGACGGCCATTGCTTGTTTACATTTGAAACAGCAGGGTAGTGGATTTGTTGCCAATCTAGAGAAACGTAGCTTCGCAACAACAAAGATAACGCCTTCATTTATTATTGCGAATTAAATCATGCTTAATCCTTTCTGGAATTTTTTCGTGGAAATAAGTGTTTATGATTTACTTCGTAATTTTTAATACAGATATTTTGAGTTTTTATATATTTTTGCCTTGTCGCGAAGTGAGAACTGAATTAATTGAATGATAAATACTCAATCGTCTGTGAAAAACTGTTTCTTTTTTGTTTTGTTTGCTTAATTTCTTTTATACATCATGCTAGATTTATTGTAGTATTTGAATAGAACATGTGGCAACGATTAGATAATTCTATTCTTTAAATGATATAAATTTTGTGCATTCTGAGTTATAATATGAAGGAAATATAATACTGTTAAGTGAATCTAGCGCCAGAGTGTCGCTATGGTAAACAAATACTAGAGTGAATTTTAAAGACTGTATTTATTCTATTGTGGTTTATGCGCTGTCGGCGAAGTAGATTTACTTCCATCCAATAAGTTTAAACGAAATGCAAGAAAAAATAATTTAATATTCCGTACAAGGAAGTCGTGTGGTGTACACATCAAATTTTGTATTATTATATTCTCCCATATGATGAATAATGATCAAATATAATCGCGACTCACTTCGCGACTACTCATGTACGCATCAGTTCTCATGCTTCGATTGAAAACATCATATCAGTTAATCTAAGTATATTTTCTGATCATATACAGTGTTTCGGATTCATAAATTAAAATGACTTTGCAATAACAAAATTTTTTAAAAAACAGCATATCTTTAGAATTCCCGATAGACAATTAAAGTGTTGCTATAAGGTTTCTTTCTATATTTATATATATTAATATTTTTATATTATTTCCTAAAAAATAATGCATTGCAATATGAAACGAACACAAAATTGAGAGCCGATGCTAACACATGTATTTGTTTCATAACAAGAGCTCGTCTTCATGTATGAGCATATTCTCTTTGCATTCTAACATAATTCCATGAATATATTTAATGTTTAGAAATGTGACATGTTGTTTGTTCTAAATACCAAATTTGAGAAGTTTCGGGTTGTTTTTAATTTTTATTACTGTTCAGAGCTTCAAGTAAAGCATGACTCCCAGT
The DNA here is from genome assembly GCF_044657685.1 of Stegodyphus dumicola. Taxonomy (NCBI): domain Eukaryota; kingdom Metazoa; phylum Arthropoda; class Arachnida; order Araneae; family Eresidae; genus Stegodyphus; species Stegodyphus dumicola. Next base: position 151,582,225 of record NC_140778.1, read on the forward strand.
TTATTTAGTTTAAGCCAACATCTATGACACAAAAATCTTAAATACTAAAATTTAAAAGCTTTGGATTATTTTTAATATAGTTTTTTTTATTAAAAACTGTCATGGGCTTCAAGTAAAGTATCACCTCTGGTTGTTTATTAAAGACTGTTATGATCTTTCTGTAAAGCACCTCTTCCGATTGTACAATTTTATCCAAAAATCTAATCAATTGTTTATATGAATGTTCAGATGCCTAATTACGAAAAATGGAAATTTTTGGAGGTTTCATGTAAGAATTATCGCGGACGAAAAAATTGTCACACACTTAAAGACAAATGGGCGGACATTATTAAAACATGTTTTGGGGAGCCTAATTCAAGAAAATTTTGTACACCCATATTCTATCAGCTACCAAATACCGTATGAACTGCTACTCCGTTATTTGGTTCACACATTATCGTAAAAGCTCCGTTAAATACTGGTAACAGAAACTTATTTGCTCACATTTCGGGCATCAGAAATAGCATCGTAACTCAAGGACTTTTTATTTATTTATTTAAGAATAGACCATATTAGTAATAAAAGTATTTAGTAATATACAGTGCATATTAGGTAATAAACAGTGCTATTATACTTGGGGCTCAGCGAAGAACTGTTTTATTTTCCTCCTCCATATAAACAAAATAATGGCTTAAAATCATATTTAAATATTGAGATTTTACGTATTCACCAGTATTTGTTACATTTAGCATTGTAATGTTATATGCTTCATTTACCTATATTTGTTATATTTAGCACTGTACATGTCAAAACAGAATCGTCTGTTTAGAAACAAGTAGGACGCTTTGAAAGAAAACATAAACACCGCTAATAAAATATTTCTATGACTACTTCGTAAAACCTAGCGAAAGATGTTCACGATCTAAGAATAGGTCATAACTAACCTATGCCGATAACCATAGACATTTAAAATGTACAAAAAGACCTTGCGAAGTGATATAAGAGGACTGTCACTGGAATATTGTGTTAGTGGCAGTATATTTTATTACGCGTCATTTCCAAGATTCAATTTACATTTTAAAGATGTACCATCGCTTGTCAACCTTAACAACCCTCTTCTTTTCATCAATAGCTCTTGACAAATCTACCAAAATAGGCTTCTCAGGGGATTCTTTAGAACTCCGTGCGTGCGTGTGGTAAATATGAGCATGGAGGATATAATAATCCATCTTTTTGATTGCCCCGCAATTCACGTCTTCAACCAGAGGCAGGGAGTATCTGCCATTTTTCATCTTGTCGGAAATGAGGTGAATACAGACGCCATGTGGCGAGAGATCTGAGTACTGATCGCCAACCTCCCTCTCTCCACCTGCAGAGGTGAATGTCGAATCACATTATCACCGACTGAATCACTGACAGCTGTTCGATTTATGCTTCGGCTATCTTTTTCGTTTTGAAATTTATATTGCTTAGCAGATAGAATAATGCAATCGCTCGGATGTAAACAACTAAAGAACCTTTGAAAATTTTATGGCGTAAGAATTGTTATCCCTGAAGCATTTGAATACCACATCCATTTTGAAATGCTACAGATCGTCAATTATTAGATTGACTGAGACCATGGCACGTTATTGAATTTTTAGCCCAATGGGCGTTAGCCCAGAAGGGCTATTAATTTGTAATTTTGTGGCGTTTCCCTTTTCAAATTGTTGCCACCAAATATTAGAGCCCTGCAGTATATTTAAAGAAATTAAATAATGAATAATATGCATGAACGTATGTATGTTTGCCGAACTGTAAAAAAAAAAGACATCAAATTTCGAATAAGCAGTCCTCAAATTTGGGATGTGGAATTTGGGACCTAAATCAGGTGTCAGGCCCAAATTTGGGATGTGGAATTTGTTTTATTATCTACTAGCAGCTTCACTGACAGCCTTCGTCTGGCTTTTAAATGGACCGAAAAAATTTTAACTGTACCGGAAAAATGGCTGAAGGGAACACCAAACGTTAAATTTTAAAAACTGCGTAGAATTTTACTCTGCAGAACAACTTTATAAAAAAAAGTTATTACGTATAACAAAATTACAATGAAATAAGCAATATCCCTTAATACAAATATTAATTATCCTAATAAACAAATTAACCAACTTCTCTTTGCAAAATCTTAAGAACTCAAATGGTATAAAGGAGGTTAAGAATTTTGTTTCCTAAAAAAAATAACTCAAAACTTTTCAGTATCTTAAAAACAGTGAAATAAGCAATAAATAACATAAAAGAATACAAAAAACAAAAAATTACAATGAAATAAGCTATATTCCTTTATACAAATATTATTTATCCTAATAAAAAAATTAACCAAATTTCCGTTGAAGAAAAAAAGATCATGCAAAACTTTTCAATATGTTACAAACAGTGAAATCAGCAAAAAATAACATGAAAGCAACATAAAATTCCGCGCAGAATTTTACTCTGCAGAACAACTTTGCTATCAAAAAAAAAAAAAAAAAAAAAAAAAAAAAAAAAAAAAAAAAAAAATCAATAAAAATGTATTATATATATATATATGACAATGAAATATGCCAATCTCTTAAAAACAGTGACATAAAAATACGATGAAAAATTGTTGCCAAACCCATATTTCTAAAAGAATGAAACTATTCAAAATGATGCGATTTCATCAAAAATCTATCAACAACAATAAGACAGGAAAAGTGTTGCCAAAATCGCATTTTTAAAGATGTGAGATGTGAGAAGCGTACTCGGAAGCTTCATTTAAAAAAATTTTTTTAAATACAAAATATTATCATTTTTCCAAAATTCTTTTTGTAAAAGAAGTCGCAAGGATGAAAGTTTAACGTGTCTAAAAATCAAAGAAAAATAAACTGTACATTTTTAAAAATAAACATTTTTAGAAAAAATCCCGTTGAAAAGGTGTTAAGCTCCCTTTGTTAAATAAATTCGTATTGAATCGATTTATTGAAACACGAAATTTATTTTAATTTCGTAAAATAGCTAAGTGCCTACGTTTCATGACGATGTGAAAATGGAGTGTGTAGAGTAAAATCTCGCTTTCCTGTAGCCCATTATGTCTCAAAAGGACGCGATTTCGTCCCAAAACATAAAATAAAAAAAAATTCGAATTCGAATTTCGAAAAAATCGCTTGGAGGTTCACTGGCTTTTGTCTAGATGCACTTATGTACCAAATTTCGTAGCCGTGGGTCTATTAGCTTACGCCCAGCGCAAACGAAAGACACACACACAGACAGACTCTTTCTTTTATTATATGTAGAGATTTCATATTTTGTAAAACTTTAACGAATTTTTGATCAACAAACTCAGCGATTTCAAAGCGAGCAATGGCAAAACTGTACGGGAAAGAAAAAAAAAAAAAAAAAAAAATTATCTCCAGCGCATGAGACTGTGTATCGGAAATTCTAAAGATACATTCTTTTTAAATATTTTGCGATATTGTTGTTGAATTGAATTTTATGGTTTAAGTCCGAAGAATTTATTTATTTGAATAAGAAGTTATTTATATGTGTTGGCCAACATGATATTTAATAAATAAAGGTAACACATAAAACGTAAAGAAAAAAAACGCCCCTTATGGTGTAATATAAAGCCTGAAGGCTTTCAGATTTTTTTTGATGCATTAATCTTTTAATAAATAATGCTATTCTAAATTGAATACGTTAAATTAATTAGTTATTTAACCGTAAAATGTTTCCCTTATGATATTTCTCAGAGTGAGCATTAGCAGACAAATCAAAGTTGAAAACTCCAGTAGTAAACTATCATCATATAGATACTGCAACTTCATTGCTTTATGTTGTTTTTAATTTTATGTCCGGGCGGAACTTTTAGGTGCGGTCCATAATTGATTTCGTCTTGTTCTGCATTTATTACATTATACTGGAATTCAAGTTAGTAAATTCAATTGCTAAATTACCACCCAAACGGGATCGTGGTTAGTGACTCGAAGGGCCTGGGTTTGAATCCCGGATAGGCACGGATACATGTAAATATAGTGTCTTCGAGGCATGGGCGCACTCTAAATATATGACGAATGGAAAGTGCTTTCGTATTGTTTGGTGCATGGAGGTAAGAAAGTGTTTGTTGATGCAATGGAGGCTAACTTCCTACCTGCATGGTTTGATGGTAGGGAAAGAGGGGTGGGAGACCTTCGGACCCCTCCCCGAGGTGCTCTCCGCCAAAATTGGAGGGGGGGATTGATGTAGTCACCTATGTGCTGGCCAAGGCTCTTGCCAACGACAAGTACAATTTTGTACTTTCGTGGACTTGTTTTGATGACGTCAGACAAGCGAGATTAGTCACAATAGCAGCAGTTATTAAACTATATCTAAATTCGATTTAAGAACTCCTTAGGTAATAACGTTTTGAAACAGATATTATAGCCAATTTTATTGAAATCTGAGATCATATTTTCAACTAATTTATAGCGGATTTTTATCTTATGTTTGTAAGGAAGATTTTTACGAGATTTTTTTAATTCGATTTTTATCAAGCGGCTCAAATCCTAAAATAAATTTTTATTCCTGCACTAGCGATCTGATTTTCTGGCGCATTTCCCAGCTGCTTATTTATTTGTGTTGGCCATATAAATACCTCAAGGGAATTGCTTCAAAATTCGGTGTTTTCAGTTTTCTTTAGAAAGTCCTCCAGGAAGGCATCCTTCCCCTTATCCTTAGGCAGATAGTCCTCGAAGCTTTGCCGTAATCACATAAACCAAAGCATCCAAGTGTGGGCGGCAGATGAAGTAATTTATATATAACACTAAAGTAATTTTACGAAAATTAGAACATTATAACATTATAAATTACATCAATGTGTAACTTATAAAAAAATGTGTAACTTAATGTTATCAATGTGTAACTTATAAAAGAAAACATCAACGTGTAATTTATAAATAAAAAGTTTGAAATAATTTTCTCATTTAGAAATATAAAAAAAATTACCTCTAAAACGAATTTCGATTAATATTAAAAATATGTAAATAGCTATTAATCGCTGTTTGGCGACTTCGAAAAGATGTTAAAATTTGTCAGAAAATTTGCCCTTGCATTAAAAACGTGATGTTTATATTTTTTGGGGGGAAGGGCATTATCTAGAGGAACTTAAGTAGCTAATACCATTCTTTTTGAGTGCGCAGTATTTAATGAACATTTTTTTCCAAACAAATCTGGAGTTCGTTGTTGACAGAATTTGCTTATAGGTATAGAAGCACAGAAGGTTACTTTTGATGGTTAAAGCCTTTGCAGTGACAGAAAGCAGCAAAACTGTTTTCGAATATAAATAAAATATGCAAAATTAAACATAAGTTTCTAATAGGTTTTGCTTTGCTTCTGAATGCACAATTTTATTTTACATCTTATATTACTTCTCAAATTCGAATTATGCATGTGTGTAAGATAAAAAAACCTATTAATCAAAATCCTAACTTTAATTTGGCAATACTCCATTAAAACTCTCTTTTAATTTGGTTATTTCCCCTTTCTATCCTAAATATAGAAACTGCTTATAATAATCATCTCTAAACTGCGTCATTTCAAAATTAATCAATGTCATATGCTTCTTGCATAACGGTATTGACGCAGGTATTTACATAAAGCTTTTGCGAAAAGAAACTCAACCAACCAATCAAAAAGAAGTCTTCTTTAAAATTTCATCTGGAATAATACATTGCATTTGGTCTTTGCTTCTTTGTCTGGCTAGATTTTAAACTATTCTTACTGCAGCGTTTCAAAAATGAGTAATTTATTCAAGAATGGGACCCATGAGCGGCTGAGTGGCAAAATCGCTGAACACTGGTAGTTCGGTATGAGGTATGAATCCCGCGAATGGGCTGGCTGCATGAGCATTTACGTGGTCTTCCCCATGTGTAACGTGTATACGAGCCAGTTTCCCTTAGAAAATCTTCCACAAAGGCAATCTTTTCCTTAAGCAGATAGCCCCCAAGTGCTTTGTCGTAATCAAATAAACCAAAGATATTCAAGAATGGGCATGGCTAATTTAAGAATGGGCTAATTTATCAATGATGCATGAAAAAAAATTTCTCACTAAAAACAAAGACGTATCGAATTGGCCATGACTGCAACTGCTTTTTAGTGCATAGGCTGTCATCTTTAATAACTACGCCATTAAAATCTATACCTTTAGTAAAGATTTTTACATGCATATTGCCCTGTCGGGTTGTTATTTATTCATGTACAGAGTTTTGTGGTTTCAACTGCATGATCATCCTTTCTTTAAGTTTCCTCGGGAAGGAAAAATTATTTGTATACAAAACCCATTATCTCAGTTGTGTTACACTGTCAGAAAATAACACACAAGGAGGAGAACAATAATAAAATATAACACAAAAGTCAGAATATTGCACATAAGAAGGAGATTGAAGAATTTTTGGTATTTATTTGGTATTATTATTAGTCCAAAGGGATTTGAATCCCGAAGGACTATTAGTTTCGTTTTGGCATTTTGCGTCGGACTCATAAATGTCGGTTCACTTTTCAAACTGTTGCCACAAAATGTTAGAGTCCTGCATTATATTTGAAGAAATTAAATAATGAAAAATCTGCATAAATGTATGTATATTTCTCGTATTGTGATAAAACAACGGTACATAGAGTCATCGAATTTTGAATAACGTAATCCTCCAACGAATATGAGCATGTGGAAGACCAAATTTGAAATTTGAAATTTGTTTTATGATCGATTTCCTATTTTTTAAAACTTTGACGAATTTTTGATTAACAAACTCAAGGATTTCAAAGCGAGCAATGGCAACGTTGTGCAGAAAAAACATTTTTATCTCCAGCGCGTGAGTCTCTGTATCGGAAATTCTAAAGATATGCTCGTTTTAAAACTATTTTGCGATATTGCTGTTGCACTGGATCTTATGATTTAAGTGCGAGGAACATGATATTTAATAAAGAAAGGTAACACACAAAATGTTAAAAAACGCCCCTTTGGACGTAATTTAAAATCTGAAACATTTCAGTTTTTTTTTTTTTTTTTTTTTTTGGTATTTTATTTTATTATTGGTTTTGATTTGGACGTTTTTTGTTTTGTCCAGAGGGAGAGAATCAGTGTATCACATGACTATGAAAACATTTCTGAAAACTTACTTATAGACGGCGAGATAGGTAATATAGGCAGTATAAAATTACAACGTAAAAAGTTAAATTAATAGAATGAGTACTGTGCCATGTAACAGAGCAAAGTGTTGCTAATTTTTGATTAAAACGATGGCAATACGTAACAAAGCTCAAAAACAACCAAAACAATTTATAATAGTGGATCATCAGTTAAGTTTCCTCAAGGAGGAAGAATTTTTATATACGAGGCCCATTGCCTCTAGTGTTACATATTGTTACGAATTTCGTATATCTCTACATATAATAAAAGGAAGAGTCTGTCTGTGAGTGTGTGTGTCTTTCGTTCGTTCTGCGCGTAAGCTAATAGACCCACGGCTACGAAATTTGGTACATAGGGTGCATCTAGACAAGAGCCAGTACACCTCGAAGCGATTTTTTCCATAAATTCGAATGAGTTTATTTATTTATTTTATGTTTTTCGATGAAATTGCATCAAATCGATGGCACGCAGCCATTATTGCTGATATATCACTGTTGCCATTGTTACTGATACATCACTTTTGCCATTGTTGCTGATATCAGCACTGTTGCCACTCGGACAAATAAGGGCGATAATCCTGTGCAGTTTTTAAATTTAATGTTTCTCTTGGATGCTGGACGTTTGTCGAGAGTTACTTGGATACGATGTTTGTCGAGAGGACGTTTACTTAAAACAGTTTTCATTAGCATTTGTTATAGCACAGTACTAAGTTTTTTGTTTTCGAGCAAAAGCATAATGAATATTTTAAAAGTTGAGCGTTTACTTCGTTCTGTGAAGTAAAAAGTTCTGTTCAAGCATATAAAGAAGTATTATAACCGCAAAAAAATCCAGGTATCATATTTCAAACGAAATATCAATGTTGACCATTCCCGAATGCATTTGGACGATTTTTTTACGTGACGTCTGTGCGTACAGACAGAATAAAGAACTTTTTTTTTTTTTTTTTTTTTTTTTCAAAATGGAAGCAGAATGGATTCAAAGGGATTTTTTCGTGCAGTCTGTACGTACGTGCGTATGTATTATGTATCTCGCATAACTCAAAAACGATTAGCTGTCAAATGTTGAGATTTTTTATATGGTACTTCTATAATATCTACTTGTGCACCTTCCTTTTTTATTGCATCGGCACAACCAAACATTTTTTATATACATACTCCCTTACCCGCCCTTATTTTCGCAATCATTGGTAGTAATCATACACACTTCCAATCACAGAAGTGTTTTAAATGACAAAAACTTTCATGTTTTGTCAATGTCAAAAATTAAAAAAAAAAAAAAAAAAACTGAAAGCTTTCAGATTTTATATTACGCCCAAAGGAACGGGATTTTATTTATTTATTTATTTTTTTACGTTTTGTGTGTTATCTTTATTCATTAAATACTATGTTTTTCGCACTTAAACAATAAAATTCAATTAGACAGTAATATCATATGAGCATATCTTCATGTAGAATTTCCGATACATATAGAATAATATATAGAATTTCCGATATATCATATAAATATATTCCGTAATATCATATAGAATTTCCGAAACACAGTCTGGCGCGCTGAAGATAAAAGTGTTTTTCTTTTCTCTCCAGCGTTGCCATCGTTTTGAAATCATTGAGTTTGTTAATCAAAAATCCCTTAAACTGTTACAAAATATGATATCGATAATAAAACAAATTCCGAATTCGGGCTTCCAGATGCCCATATTCGGTGAAGGATTACGTTATTCAAAATTAGATGGCTGTAGGTACCGTTGTTTTATCACAATGCGAGAAACATATATACCTTTACGCGGATTCTTGATTATTTCGCTTCTTAAAATATAACGCACGGCGATATTATTTGGTGGCAACAGTCTGAACAGTGAAACGAACATTAAAAAAAAATTAAGTTATTTTAAAGTTTTTGACGTAAAATGCCAAAACGAAATTAATAACCCAATAACCCTTCTGGGCTAAAAAAATAAAAAAAGAAATAAAAATAAAAAAAAAGAAAAGAAAAAAGAAGAAAGGAAAAAAAAAAAGAAAAAAAAAAAATTCCACAACTAACGAAACCTAACTTTGATTGCGGTCTTCTAGTTCCTGTACTTATATTTCAGAAAGTCTTGTACTTGTTAAGAACAAATAAAAATTATAAGAAGTTGAGCCCCTTACGAACGACGGCATATGACCGGGATATTTAATTTCAAAATTTCCAATTTTCATATCATTTTCAACTTGCTTTGAGAGATCGGTTAACTAAATAAACTAAATCTAAATTAACATAAGAAATGAAACCTTTTATCTCTAAAATAAAACATGTTGTAATTACTGTAAAGGCCTTTATTTTCGCGAGGCTTTAATTTTCGCGAGCCCGTCGTAATCGCGAAAATTTAAGCCTCGCTAAAAACTTTTTTTTTTTTTTTTTCAACTTTCTCAACTTTACTTAGGTACTTTTGAAATTTTTCAACTTTTGGTTCTGTTCATATAAAATTCGCGAAATTTTCAGCTCGCAACATCACCGATATATTCATTTTCGCGAACATTACGGCCCGCGAAAAAAAGGGCCTTTACAGTATTTCTTAAATTATAAGAATTAAATCATAAAAGTCAGAGTCTTCTGAGATTGGTAGAAACCAACACCATTGGCACAGAAAACAGAAAAAGCACCTCTTCCTTCATCTAAACAAGATTCGAAAAGCTTTGTTTAACGCATTCTGATCCCTGTCTTGTCGTGTTTTGCCAACTCATTTAGCTGAAGAATTATGTGTACTTGAATCAGAGGGAGAGAGAGAGAGACAGGGAATGGGGTATGACGAACGGACAAAAGCATCCCTCTCCCGCTTCCATTACAGCTGTTGCGCAATCATCGACAGCTGCACTTTCGCTTGCCAGGAATACCTGCCTATATCCATAACCAGGATGACAAGGAAGTTCTTCCGTCAAGAGTGTTGGCTTTTACTTCTGCTTATGCGTCAAAACGTATGAAATAGTCGGAAAAAGAGCTCTAAATGATCATATCCATGTCCTTAATACAACTTTCACCAAGTGGGTGGTGACAAGACCGCCTGATGCAGTTCCAGATTTGTTTCTCCAGAGACACACGATTTTGATTTCACATGGTTCCATTTATTTTCATTAAAAAAAATTCCAAATGAAATCTTTTTAACAAATCCCCATTTCAGTTTAATTTTTAAAATATAATCTTGAAATATCGGACTCGAATTTTTAAAAATAATACAAATTAATTTATGATTGTTGTTATTAGCCGAATGCTACTTAAAATGAGAGAAAAAGGTGAGAAACATATTTTAAAGTGAAATTTTTTGCTTTTTTCCACATTATAGTTTAAAAAGGTGTTAAAATTTCAGTTTTACTAGATATATTCCCACACACACAAATACACACACCAGAAAAAAAGAAAGAAAAAAGAAAATCTGAAAGGTCTCAGATTTTAAATTACGTCGAAAGGGGCGTTTTTTAAACATTTTGTCTGTTACCTTTATTTATTTAATATCACGTTCTTCGCACTTAAACCAAAAAATTCAGTTTAACAGCAATATCGCAGTTTTAAATTGAGCATATCTTTAGAAATTCCGATACACAGTTCCGCGCGCTGGAGATAAAAATATTTTTCTGTACAATGTTGCCATAGCTCGCTTTGAAATCCCTGAGTTTGTTAATCAAAAATTCGTTGAAGTTTTACAAAATAGGAAATCGATAATAAAACAAATTCCAAATTTCAAATGTGAGCTACCAGATGCCCATATTCGCAGTAGGATTACGTTATTCAAAATTCGGTGGCTCTATGTACCGTTGTTTTCTCACAATGCGAGAAACATACAGATATTTATGCAGATTTTTCATGATTTAATTTCTTCAAATATAATGCAGGACTCTAACATTTGGTGGCAACAGTTTCAAAAGTGAAACGGACATTTATAGTGAACCAACGCAAAATCGCAAAACGAAAACAATAGTCCTTCAGGGGCAAACCCGCTTTCCTTCCAGCACATAAATGCCTCTGTGATGAAACAGTAGCAAATTCGGCGCGTATTCGACAAGTCCCGGCGACGGCATTGCTCATTTTTTCATGTAAAAATGAAAATTTTTCATGTTTTCTGCTTTAAAATAATCTAATGACACTACAAGGAATTAAAAGAACTAGAATATAAGTGACAGAGTAAAATGACAACTAAGTTTTTAGTCTGAATAAAAAGCACTAGCTATTTTTCGATAAACTTCTCTTTTCCTGTCTACAGTACTGGTAAGCCACACAATTATTCTTATTCAATTGTTTGTACTCAGCCAGTACTGTAACGAACTGAGGTCTTAGGTCTTAGGTCCTCGCTTATTCAATAGGTATACGACCCTGAAGTCTTTATCGATCTATAACTGTCCTTAATAGGAAACCTAAAAGTGGAAAAAAAAAAAAAAAAAAAAAATTCCAAGTATTGGAATAAACATGTACACTTGAAGTGTTGAATGACATCCAATGTGGCAGTATGTAACAGTGGCATAACTTTGGTAAAATAGCGATTTAACATCTGAAGCATAACTTTCACATCGTAAAAGAATTTTAACACATCTGTAGCGTAAAAACTTTGGCATCAGTTTCTCCTCGTAGGTACTACGGCTGAGTGTCCTCCTTCCTGTGTCTTAGAGCAACAGAATAGCGTGGGCATAATAGTTGAGGCATATAACAGTAGTGGGCGGAGCCATAGTTGCACTGACCAAACGTTGAAGTTTTATACACATAAGACAAATCAAAATCCTGCCTCCGGGGGCGCAAAGTCCATATCGCTTTGCAATAATTAAGCAATAATTAAGTAAATATAAATACGAGTAAACAATGAAAAGTAGAAAAAACATTAAATTCACTATGTACATCGATCACCATTACTCGTTATGGTGTATCGTTCTTGGTCTTTTGCAGCGTTGAATGACTGTATAGTCATAATCTATGCTACGTACAGCTTCATTTTCGTGATTATCACATTTGATGTAGAAATTATGTGAGGCAATTAAGATCTCGCTATCTAATGGTTTGATTTTCATTCCACGATGTATTGCAGTGTTTCTTACAAACCACGGTGAGTCTGTGATAGTTCTAAGAAATTTATTTTGCAATCTTTGCAAAATCTGACGATTTGATCTGGCTGTAGCGGCCCATGCAGGCGCTGCGTACAATAAAATCGGTCTTATTGCTTGAAGATAGAGAATTCTCTTAGTACTTAGTTGTAATTTTGAATGTCTCCCTATTAAGGCATAAATAGACGTAAACTTAGACTTATACTCTATAATTGACCGAGCTATTGCGAATAGCAATGTTGCCGGTTTCAGAATTAAAGCCCAAGGGCACTTGACATAAATAAATCCGGACGTGGAGAATATCTCAGATGAGAAAACGGAGATAAGGGGAAGACGTAAACGTGAACCTTTTACTCCTTTAATTTCACAACATTTCATAAAATACCAGTGGGCAGTTTCATAAAATTTCTATAGTAATATTTTTAATTAGTTTTTTTTTTAACAGAAAATTCAAGTTTTTCCAAAAATACGTTTAATGTTATATAAGCATAAAACAAAATGAAAAGAAAATATTGCCAAATATAAAAATGCGAAGCTTACCGCGTTCCTGAATATTTAAAGACAATTTGAAAATCATCTTTTAAACATAACCAAAAGTGTTCGAATGGAACATTCTCAGTTCAAATATATTTAGAGTAGTTTGTATCCTTTTAAACATCACTTTCCAGGTTTTTAAACAAGAGTTTCTGCTTCATGGCCTGGAACACGAACCGCCACACCTTTGCTTCAAGTCACCGGAGAGGTTTGGTTTGGTTTATGCATTTACGGCAAAGCCTCGAGGGCTATCTGCCTAAAGGGAAGGAATGCCTTCGGGGACGACTTTCTAAGGAACTGACTTGTATACACGCTAGCACGAGGAAAAACACGAAAACGCCTATGCAGCCAGCCCGTTTGTGGGATTCAAACCTCGGACCGAATTACTACTATTCAGCGACTTTATCGTTCGGCCGGTGGAGGACAACAACAAAGAAAAAGTAGCTAAACGTTTTGGGTAAAGCAGTGGTTTTGGGAAGATAAATGGCAAATTTGTCATTTAATGCTTTGCATACTGGACTGCTGACAGTTGAAAATAACAGATTGCTTATTTCATGCGGCTTATTTTCTTTTGATTTTTTGGACACGCAACGAGCACATCGCAGTCTTCTTATTCTGATGCGCATGTCTCTCACGAGGCACAACAGAAAGAACACTCGGCGTGTATTTGATAAATTCTGGTTCGAGTACCGCCGACGGCATTGCTCATTTTCTCATGTACTCCTGTTTCAAAATAACTTCATAACTCTACAAGGATTTAAACGAACTAAAATCTAACTAACGAAGTAAAATGCCAACTAAGTTTGTAATTTGAATAACAAGCCCCAGCTACTTTTCGACAAACTTCTATTTTTCCGCTTACAGTACTGACGGATCAAACAATTATTCCTCTTCAATTGTTTGTACTCAGCCAGTACAGTAATAACGTAAACCTTTTACTCTTTTAATTTCACAACATTTCATAAAATACTGGTGAGCAGTTTCATAAAATTACTGTGGTAATATTTTAAATTAGTTTTTTTTTTTAACGGAAAAGTTTAAAAAATTCAAGTTTTTCAAAAAATACGTTTAATGTTATATAAGCATAAAACAAAATAAAGAGGAAATGTTGCCAAATATAAAAATGCGAAGCTTACCGCGTTCCTGAATATTTAGAGACAAGAGTAGTCTGTGTCCGTTTAAGCCTTTCCGGCACGCTACTTTTTAAAGTCGTTGTTTTGATTTAAAAAAAAAAGGGTAGGCCGCCTAGTTAGGCCTACCGGAGTACACAAGTAAAATTTTGTGAAAGTAGCATTTATAGTTTAAATTCTGTGGGTGTGCCCAAAATGCACACTGATTGAATAGAGCTTCGATAAGGGTGCTGAAACGAGCATTGTTGTCAATGAACTGATCGCTGAGATGCGGAGAAACAAAGAATACAGACTCTCAGTTGTCCTAGATTATCGGTGAGCCCGGTTCGGGCACACCTAGGGTTCGCCTTTTGATTGTAGGCAAGATTTCAAAGTAAAAATTGTGGTGGTGGGCCTCAATCCCCGGAGATACAAAATAAAAGTAGTTTTGGGAAGCTAAAAGTATAAGTTTCAAATAAAATAATAAAAAAACTTTTGAAAAATTTTATCAAAATTTGAAGATTGAAAAATTTTTATATAGGATAAAGCAATTCAGTTCATTAGCGGCTGAATGAATAGGATTTCTGAACAATTGGATTATGATCCGTTTCTGAACTTCCGGAATCCGATGGAGGTGTAGGTGCTTTCGTGTTTTTTTGCTAAGTATACAAAAATTACGCTTATTTTCTATTAAAAAGTCTTTCATGAAAGCATCCTTGGTTTTTGACAGATTCGCCTACTATGATTTGTTATAGTAAAATAGCTTAATAGCTGCTGAAATAAATGTAGAAGTTACAATTTTTGAAGTAATTTTGACTTTGAAAAATTCCTGCACTGAACACAAAAATCTCCAAAATAGGAACTGCACTACTTATAAACGTGTTACAATAAAGTAATGTTTTTTTTCTTTTCAATTTAAACATTGTTTTAATTTGTTATCGTACATGAAAAGTCATAATAAACGGGGATATAAGTTAAAGATTACTTTACAATTACAAGAATATATTTATGGAAGAAATGTGTAAAATCCTCCTGCATTAGGAATGAAGTTAATGGCGACGATATAGCGCAATTAATAAGTATATATCGAGCATTCATACGTTTTCTCAATTTTTGTGGCATCATGTTTTATTTTTAAATGATAATTTTAATTTATTTTCTACGTATATGTTCCTTAACTTAGATAAATTTATGAAATGAAAAACATATTTAAATAGTTAAGACACCACATAAATTTCTAGTTTTTTGAAAGCACCGTGTTTCATGCATAAGATCTTCCAGTCAAAATCTATGAGCTATTCAACTTTAAAATATCAGTGCACATAATATGCAAATTTAATTTCTTTATTGTGCATTAAATGTTAACCACTGCATTTATAAATATTTATTTATCTTTTATTACCGTATTTAATCGTGTTACGCACTATTTTGGTGCCAATTTTTCATAGTGAAGGTCTAGGTGCGACTATTATGCGAGGAAATCTGCTACACAATATTATACACTTTTGACGATTTTTTTCCGCTTCAAAATGGGGGTGCGAGAGCGACGGCGACTATTACGCGGTTAAGCACGGCACTTATTACTTATTTTTGTTATCAATCATTTTATAAATATTGTTTCTACAACAAGAATATTTCCTTAATAAAATATTTTTAATCCAAGAATTGAAACACAGAGGCTAATTTTAATCATTTAGCTACCTAGAAACATAAAGAAACTTGACTAGAAATACGTATGGAATATATATGTAAAATATAAAATATCTATCCTTCAAAATCTTTCAAATAATAAATTAATAATGGCACTTTAACTCCTGTCTTTATTCTAAAAATAACACAGCAATATTTTCTTCTAACTAAACGAGAAAGATCTAATCTGCATTGCGCGCCTATCGATGAAATCCGAACTCGACATCTGGACATTAATCTGTTATGTGATCTGAAATGGAATTCGGTATAAAAAGGTAATTGCGTCGCAATCCCCCTTCTTCGCTCTTCACTTCTGCCTCTAGAAGCTTGTGTCGCCTTTCCGCTAGCAGCGCAGAGTTTACTTTTCCAATTTTCTTCTAAGGAACACACACTGTGCAAAATTGGGGATGCATAGCGCATCCACAATGATGATGCATTATCAAGGAATAAGTTTATGTGTGAAATTTACCACCAAGTCATCTTTCTAACTACGTAGTTATTGTCCAATGCCAATCCGTTGCAACTTTCCACCAAGTCATCTTATTACAATAATGCCACTGTCTTATTACAACAATGGAACAGTTATATTGCATATATATAAAATCTGAAACCTTTCAGATTTTATATTGCGTCCAAATGGGCGTTTTTTTAACGTTTTGTGTGTTACCTTTAGTTATTGAATATCGTGTTCTTCGCACTTCAGTAATATAAAATTCAATTCAACAGCAATATCACAAAATATTTAAAAAAAAACACATCTTTAGAATTTCCGATACACAGTCTCACGCCCTGGAGATAGCCAGAAAGTGGCAAGAAAGGGCAGGTTTGCCAGATTTGGCGCGATATCGCCCATTTAGCGACAAAACAGGCGATACGCGATAGATGAAGCAAGAAAGTTCTAGAACAAATTTTTACGGGTTTTCCCGAGAATGTTCTCGAACACAGGTCAGAAGCTATATACACCCTGCCTGTATGCGGAGAGTATGTTGAGTTAAGTAGTAGTGTCTTGAGTTCAGAGTTTAGATTGAAAGAGATCGACCGAGTCGGAAGCTGTATTTTAGTGCTTTGTCGTGAAGCTGTCTTCACCGTTAGTTTCTCGATGGCTGTAAACCTGTCTTTGGATCTCTCCGGTGTAATACTAAAGAATAAATTATGTTTTGATTCTTCATCAAGTGTTGTCATCAATTACTTCAAATCGACAAACCCGTAGAATGCAACAGCATTACGTGCAGCATTCGCGTTTCCATAAACCTGCGGTAGTCTAGAATCGTAAGGTCCACATATATGAGCAGAAATATATTATAAATATAACATATGAGAATGACGACCCAATTAGAAACATTTTCAACATTCAGATAGCTTCAGATAACTGCACGTCATTTCAATATCTTTAAATATGCACTATACTATTTCAGTGGCGTAAAGGGAGGGCAAGGGGGTGTAGAATGCCCCGGGCGCCGTTCGCAGAGGGGCGCCAAATGGTTTCCAAACAAGATTTTCATCATATCACTGTGTTTTTTTCGGGGGGGGGCGCCAAAAAGGTATTTTGCCCCGGGCGTCAGTTATACTCGCTATTCCACTGTACTGTTTTTTAAAATAAATCTGTAATAAAACTTTTTTTTTTCAAAACTCAAAATTATATTTCATTTCAAATAGATCAAAATTTTAGTTCTCCATGTTTATTTTATGATATCAATTTAATCAACTGAAAAATATTAACTTTCAGCTGCCCTAAGGATTAGTTTGTTTAGGCCCTAAGATAAGGTTCAGGACTCTAATGATCTTAGAGCTACTTACGACTGACTGTCCAATTTTCTGAAAAATATGATGCGTTTACCGGTGACCTTTGACATTTCCAGTGAAACTAACCATCGAAATAATATTATTTATAATTTCTATGAACATCTATTTATATGTCAGAAAAATACTCGCAAAGATGTAAATTTATTTATGGGTCATGCAGAGTTGGCCATACCAATCATACCGTTGCGTGCGTACGGGCTCGTAATAGATTGAATGTACAAGTCCGATAAAAGGTTAATAAAATTTGTTCTTAAGAGAAAGCTAATTCAGATATCTCAGTTCACGCGAACTAAATAAATCAGCTTAGTTGTTTAATTAGTTGCTTAGTTAAAGCAACTAATTAAACAACTAAGCTGAGATGTTGTCTCCTTGGCTGTTTCTAGCTTTCAATCGGCCGAGAAAAATTTCTAGTAATTTCTGCTTCTCGAGATTTCTGGAAAGCAATAACAAGGTGTAATTATGGTTACAGCTAACACAGTAGTCAACTACATTTATTTAGTTTCTATACAAATTAACGAGATATTCATTTATTCAATGTTAAATGCACGTGCTCCTGTATTTTTACTTTTCCGCTACAGCTTTTTCTTAAAATGTGTCTCGCGCTGCATTGCACAGGGAAATAAAACAATTTTAATTATAATTTTACTAAAATTAGATACCTAAATACTAAATTCGTAACAATATACAGAATGTCCCAATAAAGATTCGATTAAATTTAAATAAGTGGAATCTTAAAATTTGCACGGGCAAATGAAATAATTACAATTCTATTAAAAATAGCAAATTAAATACAAAATCCGTAACAATAGTAATTTGTTTAGTTTAGAGGCAATTCCGCAAAAAATCACATCTTGGTTATTTTTCGATAATTCGCAAAAGCGATTTTGATTATGAATTTGTTTTATAAAATTCTAAGCTACTGGACTATAAAAATATAGATTTTAGCAAAAATATTTTGCGTAAAGAATAAAAAATACCTTACGGTACCTTTAAAATTGTATATGTCTTTCGATAGCCTTTATACTCGTAGAGTATTCGCTACTTTTATTTTATGTTCCAAATATCAAAATGTTTTAAATAAAGTACATTTCTGTCATTCACATAATACTGTAACATGCACTTTTTAAAAAGTTTTAGAGGAGAGGCTTAATAATTGCTCGTTTTAAACTAATCATTTTATTTTCGGGAAAATGAAAAATGTTAAGTATATATGGGTATTTATGCATATCCTTGTAAAAAGCATGTATTTGCCTTTAAGAAAATACGTAAATATTTATTAAATTACTTATGAATGTGTATGAAAATGAAGGATTTATTCATTCAAAAACTAAATTGAGTTCTCCTATGAATGTTATTGTGAGGAAATCTAGCTATTAAATATATCTAAATTTATGATTATACATATTATCTCTACGTATAATAAAAGAACGAGTCTGTCTCTGTGTGTGTGTCTTTCCTTCGTGCTGCACGTAAGCTAAGAAACCCCAGGCTACGAAATTTGGTACACAGGTGCATCTAGACAAGAGCCAGTGCACCTCCGAAGCGATTTTTTCAAAATAAAATTCGAATCAGATTTTTTTTATTATTTTATCTTTTTTGGTGAAATCGCATCATTTTGAATACTTTCATCCTTTTAGAAATGTGGTTTTGGCAACAGTTTTCCATTCAATGCTTTTTATACTGGACTGCTGACAGTTGAAAATGTGAGATAAAATATTGCTTATTTCATGCTTCGTATTTTCTTTTGATTTTTTTGGACACCCAACACGCACATGGCAATCTTCTTATTCTGATGCGCATGTGTGTCGCGAGGCACATCAGAAAGAACACTCGGCGTGTATTCGAGAAATTCTAGTTCGAGCCCCGGCGACGGCATTGCTCATTTTCTCATGTACTCCTGCTTCAAAATAATCTAATGACTGTACAAGGATTTAAACGGTTTCGTTTTGTTTATTTAATTATGGCAAAGCACACTAGGGCTATCTGCCTAAGGAGAAGGATGCTTTCGTGGAAGACTTTCTAAGGGATACTGGCTCGTATACACGTTACACATGGGGAAACCACGAAAACACCCATGCATCTAGCCCGTTGGCGGGATTCGAACCTCGGACCGAACTACAAGTGCTTAGCGACTTTACCGCTCGGCCGCTGGTGGGCGGACTTAAACGGACTAAGATCTGAGCGACAAAGTAAAATGCCAAATAAGTTTGCGGTTTGAATAACAAGCCCTAGCTATTTTTTCGATAAACTTCTCTTTTTACGCTTACAGTACTGGCAGAATTTACAATTATTCCTATTCAATTGTTTGTAATCAGCCAGTACTGTAACGAACGTTAACATTTTACTCCTTTAATTTCACAACATTTCATAAAATACCGGTGGGCAGTTTCATAAAATTATAGTAATATTTTTAATTAATTTTTTTTAACAGAAAATTCAAGTTTTTCAAAAAATACGTTTAATGTTATATAAGCATAAAACAAAATGAAAAGAAAATGTTGCCAAATATAAAAATGCGAAGCTTACCGCGTTCCTGAATATTTAGAGACAATTTAAAAATCATCTTTTAAACATAACCAAAAGTGTTCGAATGAAACATTCTCAGTTCAAATATATTTAGAGTAGTGTGTGTTCTTTTAAACATAACATTCTTTTAAACAACGGCTTCTGCTTCATGGAACACGAACCGCCACACCTTTGCTTCAAGTCACCGGAGAGGTTTGGTTTGGTTTATGCAGTTAAGGCAAAGCCTCGAGGGCTATCTGCCTAAAGGAAGGGATGCCTTCGGAGACGACTTTCTAAGAGTCGTCTCCGAAGGCTCGTACGCACGTTTGTCATGGGGAAAACCACAAAAACGCCTATGCAGCCATCCCGTTTGCGAGATTCAAACCTTAGACCGAACTACCAGTGTTCAGCAACTCTACAGCTCGGCCCCTGGTGGGACCCCAATCCGCGGAGACACAAAACAAAAGTAGTTTTGGGAAGCTAAGAGTATAAGTTTTAAAATAAAATAATAAAAGAAAATTGAAAATTAAATTTAATCGAATACCTTAATGAAGAAAAAGTTCTACACACAGGATGATTCTAAATTGTTTTTACAAATT
Organism: Stegodyphus dumicola; assembly: GCF_044657685.1. Classification (NCBI taxonomy): domain Eukaryota; kingdom Metazoa; phylum Arthropoda; class Arachnida; order Araneae; family Eresidae; genus Stegodyphus; species Stegodyphus dumicola. Next base: position 151,602,659 of record NC_140778.1, read on the forward strand.
AAGAGGGGTGATAGTACTTATCCAGATGAGCAATAATTACCATAGAACATTGGGTTGCGTTGCACTCTGAGAGGCAGAAAAGAGGAATATTAGTATTCCAACCTGAAACCTACAACAGTGTTGGGACAGCGAAAGAGCGAGACCAAATGTTCCACAATCAGTTTAGTGGCAAACTCCCAGAGAGTGCACAAAACGGATTAAACCGAAAACTTGGCGTTCGAGTGTTCATTCGAGCTCAGACTTTGATGGCAAACACTCAAGTGCACATCTTTCGTCCGCAAGGTCCCTCGCAAACGATTGCAACAAGTTAGTTATCTAACCAATGACTGAATATTATTAACTAACTCCAACTTCCACTGTATGGCAATCTGGCAATCAGATCATAGTAGCACTGTATCCCGATCAGATCACTTCTGATAAATCAGAGGTGTCCTAAGACAGCACTGTGTTCCGGCTGTCAGAACATCCTGTCTCGTAGAAGGGCACTTCGTAGGAAGCCATTTTGTCCATTCTCATCTCCGTACGACTTTAATCAGCCAACATATATTAATTCAAAACTCTGAAAACGATAATTTTTCTGAGAGGCGACAGTCTCGCACGCTGGAGATAAAAATCTGCTTTATTTGGAAAAGTGTTCCCACTGCTCACTTTCAAATCTTAGAGTTTGTTAATAAAAAATTTGTAACTTCCACAAAATATGAAATAAAAATAATTTTGTGTGCAGGCAAGCCTCCACATTATTCAGCATCAGGTGTGCTAACCGCAACCGCTCAAGGACAACACGAAAAAGATTGCAACAACCGGTTTCTCACCCTCTGCTGCTGGCGTTTGAGGGTGTAGGACGTGTTTCGGTCTGTCCTCTCCCTGGCCGATGCGATGTGCCATTTTTTCCTGCTTCTGTTTGCTGTTCCTTCGATGCTGTTTGCTATACTTGAAAATCCTTTTTAGTGAAGATTTTTACATGAAGATTCAAGAAAATAATTACTCCTGTTACATCGTCGCAGAAAATAATTTTTGTTCAGCTTCTTTCTCCTTTCGAGAACTCTTCGCGCGCACGTGTTTGTGAGATCTGAAATTTCTTGATTTCAAGAAGAAAAATCAGAAATACCAGGATTAATCGAGTACGATTAATGACTGCCATCAAAATTTGATTGTTCTTTTTACACCAAGACTTTGTTTCGAGCTGATGGAGAAAGATTGACTTTATTCTGAGTGCAACGTTAATTCTGGTGATGCGCATCACTCGTGCTTGATGTTCAAATTTATTCGTCTGTCTGGTTGATAATTTATTTATATTAATGCTTATTTCAATATCAAAGATGAAGAATAAAATATAATTGATTTGGTATCATACAGTTGTCATACTTTGGGGTAAGTACTTTGATTTCGTATTTCCTTCTAGATCACACATTTTGATCTGCACTTTAGTAAGTATTTATGGGTTATTGCTACACAACGCGATTTACTAAGTAAGCAATTCATTTGATTTACATTTGTTGATCCTTTAATTCAAAAACCGCTTATGACTATTTTTGGTGCTCAAGTAACTCTAATTCACGACACTTAATTCTATTTCATTTTTACATTTAGCACCGCAACACACCATTTATTATAACACTTTGCCAAACGTTAAACATATTATTATTATTATATAAGGTCACATTCTAACGCTGAAGAAAGCACGACATTGTTATGTGACGGCAGTGTATCTCAAAACTTCTTTGTTAATGCCTGCATTTTAAATAAATAGCTGCTGTTGTGGTGTTGGCAACGTTTTTATTCAAGGTTAGGATAATTGAAACGGTAGGTTATTGCCAAGGAGGTTAGAATAGAAGGAGGGAAGGTTCAACTCAAACGGTGAAGCTTGGCGGCCATCTTCCTGTTATCACCGTGACTTGTGCAAGGAAGTCTGTCATAGCAACATTTTTTTCTTTTCTTTTTGAAGCATGTCAGCTTGTATTGCATATGGATGCATAAATAGATTCTCGAAAAAAATTCCGGGCATTATTTTTCACACGTAAGTATTAATTTTCTTTTTTTTATGTAATATGACAACTATGTCAAAAAATATCACAATGTCATGTGGTTTTCTTTCCAGATGTGAAAAAAAGGACTTAAAATAGCTTATTTAATATAACTATAATCAAAATATATTAAATACATTTTAATGTTTCTGTTTATAGCTGGTATCTTCGTTCCTTAAGATACAATGCTATATGGCAGGATTTAAATTGTATAATTTGAACGTTTTAGTTAATTCGTTTTATAACTTTCATGAAAAGTAAGAAATCAATTGTTACTATTTTTATTAATTGTAAAGGTGTTAAATAATTTATATATTAATTATTATTCATTTTTTAAAGTTAAGATAAACTGTTCTGTTGTTAAAATTTTTTTGTATAAACTTACAAATTTCTGAGCAGTATAGTGATAAAATTAAGTAAAATATTTACGCAAGTGAACATGTGGAAAGATGTATCCAAAAACTTATATAGGTGTATTTCTGTAATTCAACTTAATTAAAGGCAGCTTCTTTGAGATTAATAAATATGAAATGCGCATAAACTGAAATCAATGAATTCTGTTTTATTTTATTAAGATTTATTTTCTAACCTAAGCGAATCCGTGAAATATGCAGAAACATCATTTTTTAAAGGCTTTAATGTTATGCGCATGCATTTAGATTTCGAACTATTTCTTAACAATTTGCTGTACATAGTAAATTATGGATATCATCTTTATTACTTTAAAACAAAAATTCAACAATAGCGGGGGATTTCATTATAAATTTAACATAATTTTACTGGAAAATAAATGCACGGAACAGCTTAGAAACACGTACATGTCACTGCCGTAATGCAATGTTTTGAAGTCACAAACATGGACGCCGCTTGTTCGGCGGAGTTTCATTCCCCGATAGTGGAGGAAACTGCGAACCCTCCCTCCTTCTATTCTAACCTCCTTGGTTATTGCCACATTAATTCTTTTATTGATATTGAGAAAAGTTGTCATATTACATTCAATCTAAATTATGACGTCATACGTATACGTATTAACCTGATGTGACAAAAGTTTTTGTTTTTTGGTATGGCAACACACAAAAATTATTTAAGGATTGGTTGTGTTGCTTAGAAAGAACGAACTGATTTCATTCATATTAGAATGTTTTTATGCATTTTCTTTTCAGATGTACATAGAATAAATTTTGCTTTGGCCACAGCCCGCTAATTTTATATTAAGAGTAGGGGAAGTACCCGACGGCAGTTAAGTTACATTGAGAGTAATGCATCCAACAACAGAGAGAACGATAGCGCTGTAATCCTCCGCTAATAATGATGGGGGAAAAAAAATACGATTCATAGTCAGACATTTTTCAGTCTGTTGCGATATAGAACCCACATAAAAAATTTCGATAGAAAAATAAACTAATTATATCAGCAAAAACGGTACGCAGTTTTTAATGATTTTCGTCTTTCTAATCAAATGGTCGCGAAAGTTAAAGTTCCATCCAATATTTCACTCATACTCCATTTTAGTCGATTAAATGTGGAAAAAATTTAACATAATTTAATAAGAAATCAATAACAGGAACAAACAAACGGATATTCATCCTTATATATATATATTTTGTGAAACTTACAAATTTTTGATTAACAAACTCCACGATTTAAAAGCGAGTAATAGCAACATTTTCGAAATAAAGCATTTTTATCTCCAACGCGCGAGACAGTTGCCACTCGAAAAAAATGAGTGCGAAAATTTATGCTTTCGTAGATTTTAATTAATATCTCGGCTGATTAAAGTCGTACGCAGATGAAATGGTTTTCCCACGAATTTTTGGAATCGAGAATAATGTATTTAATGTTTGGCAATGCCATTTTTATTTCATTGTAGAACTTAGAGATTTTTTATTAACAAACTCTACGATTTGAAAGAGAGCAGTGGCAACAATTTTCGAAATAAAGCAGATTTTTCATCTCCTGTTTGCGAGACTGCTGCCACTCGGAAAAATGAAGGCGAAAATTATCGTGTTTCCGAATTTTTATTTAATATCTCTGAATTTAGCGGCTCTCTTTTTTCCTTTTTTCCTTTTTTTTTTTTTTTTTTTTTCCTCCTTTGTAGAAAGTTTGGTGACGATAGCTGTAGTAGTGACTGAGTTATTAGAGGACAAACAAACATACTTTCTTCTTTTTAAATATAGATTATAAGTAACTGAAATTTATTTTTTAAAGATATTTTAGATTGCTAATGCATTTTTTGAATGCAATAAGAAAAAGGCTTGTAGGCAGGCAAATTCATTAAGGGAAATGACATGTAACTAACTTATATGCCAAAGAAAAATTGCGTTAATGAGTAAAAACAGAAAAACTAATGTAATGTAAAATAGGTAGAAATAGAAGCTTCCAATGTGTGCGTTTTCCCATATGGCAGCTTTGTCATGGACAGTTATTACGTATAAGCGATTGTTTATTGCAAACCGAATTTCACCACTTCCGCAGTAAAACCCAGAAATGAAATTCCCATTGTAGATGGCCTAACAACTGTCGTCTGGTATTTCTCCAGAAGAATGTCGTCTGACACAGAGAAGGCATCTTGTATTCCAAGAACAGAAAGAGACCCCTCTTTGGTCCCCTGTTCTTTCCCCGGCTTTTAAAAATATACCCGTCTGTCACCCGACGAGATGGGGAAGTTTGCGGCATTCTGGTGACGAATACCTCGTGTTCGGACGACGAAGTCCTGGACGATCGTGGGGACGGCTGTTTGTAGAGATCGTTTGTTGCTGAAGGGTCGGAAAAAGAAGCCGCCGCTTGTTATTGCAAGCAAGGACTCGGAAAACGAGTTCGAAAAGTCAAGTCTTCAATCTGGCGGTTGTAGAAATACTAATGTCCCATGAACTTCGGAATAAAGAATTCACGCATAAAAACTGAAAAATATGGCAATTACGAAAGTACGATGAATACCATTCCACCTTATATATTACCGCTTCCGCAGACGAATATTCACTGAAGTAATTAATGATCAAATGATTCTTGTCCTTTCCTTTCATAGTACCTTAATTTTTCATATGGTAACTATTTAAAGAAAGCCTAGTTTTTAATTTTTTCTTCCCCTCCCACCGAATTTTTCACTGTATCGCGAATACGTTTTTCAAATTAAATGCAAGATCTTTCCCTTTGTAATTCTCAAAAATTCCACCTTTTAATTTGAAATTAACTTAAAATTGATATACTGTAATTCACTATTTTGTAATATTCCTAAAATTTTTTTAATATCAGGTTTTAGAGAAAATTAGTGACTTCAGTACCTTGATTTCGGATTTAATTCTCATCCGAGTACTTTTTAAGCTTCTTTTTAGCCCAAAGGGCTATTAGTCGCGTCGTTTCACTTTCTGCGTTGGTTTACTTTCCAAACTGTTACCACCAAATATTATCGCCACGTATTATATTTAAAGAAACTAAATAATGAAGAATCTGTATGAATGTATGAATGTTTCTTGCACTGAAAAAAACAATAGCACCTACAGCCATCCAATTTTGAATAGCATAGTCTTCCAACCGACTTGGCACTTATCAGTCCGAATATTGAATTTCTTTATTATTATTTCTTTATTATTAATTATTATCGATTTCATATTTTATAAAACTTTAACGAATTTTTGATTAACAAACTGAACGAGTTTAAAGCGAGCAGTGCCAACACTGTAATGAATAAAACATTTTTATCTCCAGTGCGCGAGACTGCCTAAGGGAAATTCTAAAGCTATGCTGTTTTTAAAATTTGCTGCTCAAAGCGGCTTTATCCCGAATGCTCTCGAAAGTGTATATGTTTGTAAATGGAAAAAAAAAAAAAAAAAGACTTTTTTTTTTGGTTTTGTTTTATGTTTTTATTTAATGTATTTCAAATTGGTATGCTATGCTTGTAATTTATTACTTCGCGTATTTTATTATTTTGTTTTATTATCTATTTCATATATAAGCCTATGGCCTATATGAGCTCAAGAACTTTAAACACTACGGAAATTTGTGTATTTAATCCAGCAGCTCGAAAGCAATTTATCAGGAATGACCGAATCTATCGGTCTTTTAGGCTCGGTTCAGACGGTGGTATAAATGTCATACAGTTACATAGTCGTAAGGCATAAAAGTTCCGTCCATACCTTCGAGACAGTGTCTGATCCGTAGCGAATTAGAGAAGCTAAATCTAGGATTGCATGGATGTGTCTACAGATTTCCCGCTCAATAGATTTCGTGCGTTCGTTCCGATTGGTCGAGTCTTACACCAAGTCGGCATAAGGTTGAAAACTTCGAACTTTACGGCAGAACCCCTGAACCAGTGTTTGTGGCGTAGCAAGGTCTGGTTACCTAGCAACGAAACTCAGCTTAAACCAGTTGTGACATTTATTCCAAAGTCTAGGAATGAAGCCCTATATCATACGCTATTTGTTGCTGGAGCACGACGTCCAAAGAAACATTTCTCGGAACAGCGGTTCCGCGAAACGGGTTACCATCACCACCACATCTGGTAAACAGACTTGAAAGCCAAACAGGAATCAATTATCGCTCGATTGGCGAAAGAGACATTTGCTTTCAAATTCTGTGTATATACAAAATATATTTTGTAATTATTTTAATACTGTTGGCTCAATGCCTTGACAAAATGACATATGTTTATTACTTGACATATGTTTTTTATATTGTTACTTTTAAATTGTATATTTTTTTACTCCGATTCTTGCAATGATGTTTTGCATATATTTTTGTAAATACTTTGACATCGTACATTTAGTGATTTGTTATTATTTCTGATTTTATTATTGTAAACAAAATTTTTGTATCCATATATTTATCTAATAAACTTTTATGTGCAGAATATAATGTCATTTACTGATATATGTTTTGTGATGATTGAAAAATATTTATTTTATTCCCAAAATGTTAAATATTTCGTAAAGGCTACTTTTGCTCAGTTCTTTGTTTAAATTCCCAAGTAAATTACAAATGCAAAGGTTGTATGTAAATGGACGAATTTTAATGACTAGCCTAATGCAAAAAATGCACTTCAATTATTTTTCGATTGTGCATTCCGTATCTATGATAATGTTCAAAAAACTGATGAGTACAGTTGCTGCCAATTACATAATCGTTATATGAATTAGAAGAAACTTCAAATAAACTTTTGGGCAATGTTCATTTTTGTATTCGTACATAAATAGTATATATACACACATCTAAATAAGTCATATATTTACATACAAATACATACAATACATACATTACATACAAATACATACATTACATACAAATAGAGAGAGATGCGATGGTTTAGAAGTTGTTGAAGTATGTATTAATATAATGAAAGAGATTTATATTAATGAATGTTGTTTTTCATCATTCATTATAATAAATCCATAAATTTCAAATGTTTCAATATGTGGCATTTATAATAAAAATATAGTTCTTAATGTGTTTATAACTAAAAAGCATTCCATTAATAACATACAAATTTAATTATAATAGCATACAAATTTAATGTGTGTCCTCATTATTACATAATCTATGTTTGGTACTTTTCCGTTTTGCCGGCGCAAACGATAAAGTCGCCAATAATGATACAACCGATGCCAAACGGAATATTTTCGCTGGTAACCTTTTATGCCTCATTTTGAAAACAAGTCGCAGCTTTTTCTTATCAGATTGATTGTTTCTTTCAATACTGGCATATAATTACATAGAATTTTTATCAGATAGTTCAGTTTTATGTCTAAGGCCATTTTCGGTAATTAAGTCAATTAGGATGCAATCACAGCGCTTACCCGAAGACGAAAATATAGAAAAGGAAAAGTCAAGGGTTAAATTCATCAATTCTAATGAGAATGCATTAGCGAAGTAAAGCACTGCAGTTTTACATAATTTCTGAGTAAGCTATTCGTACGAATTCAAATATTTCTTGAATTTAAACTTGTTTTCCAAATTTAGATTTAACTTGAAATTAATGTAGATAATGGCTGAGAGCATTAGATTTTTGTAGAGTAGTTTACGTTAGATGAGATCGCTCGGGGTCACGTGATATGAACGGGCGAATCAGAACGTTGAACCATGAAAGCATAGTAAATTTTTAAATTGATGTCTTTTTAGAAATTTATTGTCTTTATTTATTGGCTTTTTATAAAATTTTAAGCGATATTAAAATGTTTATGCCTTCAAAAAAAGAATTCTTAGAACTAACATTTTTTTAATATTTTTTATGTGTATACTGTATGTTGTCGCCAATAAATTCTGCTTGGCGAGATTTGCGCTGGCGAAACGGAAAAGTACCCTATGTTTTAATAAATATACATAATCGATGATTATACAATTAAAATTTAAAAGTAGTAAAAGTAATTAGCAGAAAAGTAAAGTCGCGCATACACAAACAGGTTTTTAAAAAGAATTATTCACCTTAAATTTATTTAAAAAAATTCTATTATATAACAAAAACATTTCTTTTCACACAATCAGCACGAAATACGACAAATTTGGCGAATTTTTGGCGACGAATAATTTGTAAACAAACCGCCAGAAATAGTACGTCATCATAAAGTAATACGTCATGAAATGCTGTGTACTCTGAAATTTCCACAATTTTAAATTTGATGACTATATAAGCATTTTAAAAATGAGTTAGACAGTTATACTACAACAAAACAGCAATATATATATATTCAACTTTTTCCTTAATCAAAAACTCATAAATGCTTTACAAAATATGAAACAAATAATAAAACAAATTCCAAATTTCAAATTGGAGGTATAAAAGTTCGGCTTGTTTCAAGGTAGGATGCATTCGTAATTTTACTCCTACATTAAATTCGCAGGTTTTAACGCTGCGATTACAAGATATATATAAGATGGAAAAGAAAACAGTTAACACACTAAAAAAAAAGGGTTTTAAAAGTATTTTAAATTATATGTAACTATTAAATTTAGTGGTGGGTAACATTTAAATTATATGCTGGAATTTTTGCCTTTTCTTTCGCCAGTCGTCGAACATTTCTTCGAGAACATTTCATACGGAATGGCTGAAATAAATCTATCCTTTTGCTGTGCGACCACCAAAAATGTTACCCAAGATATACTACTCGATACAGACCGACACAGAACCCACGAGAAGAGGGGTAAGAGACATAAAACAATCAAATCTTATGGGAAGGTTGACTCCACAACCTGATAGTCAGCACATCAGTCGTAAAATACTCTATGTCCCAGAGCGAGCATCAGAGTCAATTAAATTATAAAAAAGCTTGTTGTATCTAAATTTTACTGGAATCTTGGGGACAACATGTAACCCACAACTACAGGGTGATCAGCGAATAAGCCCTGATTTCAAAATTAAACATCTCTACAACAAAGATCGATAGAATTATGCGGTAAACTGTACGTTTATTAACAAAACTGTAAAAATGGTTTACAAAAGTTTAGAAAATTTAGTTACGAAAATCGTTAACAGATGGCGCTCTAATCGCAATGACCAATCAGTAGTCTTTAAAAATGTGCTTTGAATTCGAAAGTGATCAGTACGACTGTTGGCTAGTGAAAAAAGGCTAGCGTAGAAAGTAAAATAATGTATTCCATTGAACAAAGTGGTTTTTTTTTTTTTTTTTTTTTTTTTTGTGTGTGTGTTCTGGAATTTCACAGATTAGAACACAGTCCTACGGCAACGTTGCAGTTTTCAAAACTGATTCAATGTTCCAGTTGGACCCGATGCAAAAACCATTGGCATGCTCTTCGCGAAATTGAACGGACTGGCAGCGTGGCTGATGATCGAAAGGGAAATGTTGGGCCTAGGCAAACTGTAGTCACTCCTGAAAATGCAGCCAAAGTTTCTGGAATTGTTCAGCAAAATACTAAGAAAAGCATCCGACGGATGGCATCAGAGACAGGTTTCAAGTACACAAGCACGCAAAAAATATTAAAAAATAGCCTACGGCTGTTTCCATACAAAATTCAAAGTCATCAGGCCATACCCATGAAAGCTGTGCAACAAAAGGTTGACTTTGCGAATCAGATTCTAACAATGGTCGACATCGACAGATTTGATGTGAGCTGCATCCATGAACCTTATAAGAAATAGACTAACCCAAATGGGTTTTCTTCCTCGTCTGAGGCGTTCCCAGCTGTCACCTTGATCACATCCGGAGGAGTAGGGACGACTTGCAGAAATTTAACAGTGGTTGCCTATTGCAGCGTGTATAATTGTCAAGAAAAAGCTGGTTGTAGCGCCTCATTTCACAAATTAGAATTTCTACATACTTTTATTTCTGAAATTGAGATTGATTTTTAAAAATTTAGCATACTTATCAAGCATAATTAACGTTCCAAATAATTATAAAGCTATTGCATGCTTTCAGGACTGGATATTTTTTTAGCTTTTCCTATGATGTAAGGAAATTTGTAACTACTTCTTTTAGAAAATGATATTTTAAATCTGAACTAATAGAAAATTTCAAACAAGCAATTGTCTCTTGCAATTTTTATGCTTTTATTGGTGTAAATAAGTAAAAAATACTAAAATATATAAAAACGAAATTTTGAGTGTTTTGTTTAAAATTCTAAATTGTGCTGCTTTCTTAAAATTATAATGCGTACTGTAGCACAATTTCTATAAAGACACTTTATTTCAATTATATTTCAAATTACATCATAGTGATAAACAGTTTTGACTCCTTAATAGCTTTTATACATTTAATTCTAATATTAAACTTGTATTTAACCGTAATAATTAATTTTGCTTGTATTTTGTAGTGATTATTTTTAAATTTTTTGTAGTGATTATTTTTAAATTTTATTTTTAGTTTTGCATCAGATTTTTTTTTATTTACTGTTAATTTAATTTATTAGTCCAAAGGGGCGGTAGCCTAGAAAGGCTGTTAGTTTCGAAGCAGCATTTTGCGCTGTTTTACTATAAATGTCCGTGTCTCCTTGCAAATTGTTGTTACCGAATATTATCGCCCTGTTTTATATTTAAAGAAATTAAATAACGAAGATTCTGCATGAATACATATATGTTTCTCGCACCTTGACAAAAACGACAGTATCTAAAGCCATCAAACTGAGAATAATGTAATCCTCCATCCGAGCATGGGCATCTGGACGGCCGAATTTCGAATTTGTTTTAATCTATTTCATATTTTGCAAAACTTTAACGAATTTTTGATTAACAAACCCAACGAGTTCAGAGCGAGCATTGTACGTAAAATAACAGTTTTAGTGCGGAAATTCTAAAGATATGCTGTTTTCAAATGTATGAGGTTTACGGGCGAAGAACATGATATTCAATAAATATAGGTAACACACAAAATGTTAAAAAAAAAAGGTTACTTTTGGGCGTAATATAAAATCTGAATGCTTCTAGATTTTATTTTACCTTTTCTTTTTTCCCTTTATTACACTCGGGAAATTTTATGCTCCGAATTTTATAAATTACTAAAATAAATATTCCACTTTGATGTTAATAATGCAATGATGATATAATCAAATAAATGATCGTTTTGTAGTGTTATTATAGTTTTGAAAATCACTGCCTGAAAATGGTCATTAAATTTAAAAAAAAAAAAAAAAAAAAAAAAAATATCAGATCTTGTTTAATTTTACCTTATTTATTTCAGAGCATCACCAACTATCAATCTTATTTAATTTTACGTTATTTGTACGCAAAATTAAGTTCATAAATTTTTTGCTTAGAGTTTTTACCGTTTTACCAATGTAAAGATGTTTGTACACGAATTACGCGTGAAAAAAAGTGCGCGAAATGCAGTAAAAAGTACTTTAATGAGATATATTAAATCTTATTTGGAAAAAACTGTGGCTTTCATAATCTCATCACTATACAACGTATCACATTTAATAATTAAAAAGAGTTATGTGATACAAACGCCATAAGTTTCAGTGTTAAAGCAAACCAGATCGTCCCTACTTTTTTTTGCCGACATGTCGGTGACGCAAGCCCCACCCACTGGGTTAGTCTATCTCTTATGAGGTCAAATTTCATTGTTCCTTTACACCACCTCATTCTTTCGAACGGCTGCATCTGGTTCACAGATGAGGCACATTTTCATTTGAATGGAATCGTCAATAAACAAAACTGGAGATTTTGGGGTACCGAAAATCCTCATTTGTATGAAGAGAAAGCACTGCATGAGCTGCGGTATGCGCCAGTGGCATTATCGGACCATTTTTCGTACGAGACACGATAACTACTGAACGTTACGTTACAATTTTGGAACAATTTGTCAGCACTCAACTGGCGTTGGAGAATCGACCAGGTATCGACTGGTTCATGCAAGATGGGTCTCGACCACATCGAACAGATAAAGTTTTTCGCTTCCTTCATGAATACTTTGGAAATAGAGTAATTGCGTTAGATTATCCGCAATTTACTGACACAGGAATAGCTTGGCCTCCATATTCTCTCGATCTGAGTCCTTGTGACTTCTTTCTGTGGGGCGCATTGAAAGACATTGCCTATCGAAACAATCTCGCTACTCTAGATGAGCTTGACTCATTAATTGGTGTTGCATGTGATTCCATTTCCGTCGAGACATTGCAAGACGTGATGTCAAATTTCATTGTTCGTTTACGCCACCTCATTGTTTCGAACGGTGAACATTTTGAAACAATTGTATTTTGATTGCAAAGGCTACTTCACTTTATTGTTTTTTTTTTTTACTCCTTTAAGAGAAAGAGTTTTCAGTGCAGAGCGCCATCTGTTAACGATTTTCGTAACTAAATTTTCTAAACTTTTGTACACCATTTTTACAGTTTTGCTAATGAACGTACAGTTTACAGCATAATTCTATCGATCTTTGTTGTAGAGATATTTAATTTTGAAATCAGGGCTTATTCGCTGATCACCCTGTATATGGCGCTCGTAAAAATTAAACTTTAAAAGACATGACTCAGATTACATTAACTAATATAAGAACCGATGTATGAGTTTGTTCACCCTTATTCTAAATACACTGATACGAATATTTAACAAATTTTAGTCACAGGCAGCTAGAACTATGTTCGGCATTTCCTTACCTGCAGCGCTCCTAGAAGCACCAAAGTTCGATAGCGGGAACACAACCTGCAATTTCGCAGGTTAATCGCAGCAAATAAACCAAGTCGGAGGACAGGTAGCTAACACTAAATTCCAATTCTGCGCCTACTTACGGAATCACCTATAAATGGCAGCACGCAAAAACGAGAAGATCACCTCCTCGCCAGTTCTCAAGGGGCTTACTTGAGATATTTTTCTTCTTTTTCCTCCAGCCCCACTAGCGGCCGAGCGGTAAAGTCGCTGGTAGTTCGGTCCGAGGTTCGAATCCCGCGAACGGGCTGGCTGCATGGGCGTTTTCGTGGTTTTTCCCACGTGTAACGTGCATACGAGCCAGATTCTCTTAGAAAGTCCTCCACGAAGGCATCCGTCCTATTAGGCAGATAGCCCTAGTGTGCTTTGCCATAATTAAATACACACCTATTTCTTCTTTTTCCTACCTCTCCCCGCTCCCTCCATGGGATTCATCGAGGAAGCTTTCAACATCATGCCCATTGTGGATTTCCTTCAGGTTTACAGGGAAGTACTGCGAATGCAGTAGAACCCCTGTTTAACTACCTCTGTATCATCGTATTAGCAATTAAATATTTGCAAAGCAACTAAAGTAAGCTCTAATTTATCATCTGTTTGCTAATATATTGTAGTTCGAACTATCGTTACAAAAATTAATGATATTTTTTACGAGCTACAGATTGGTTAATGCCCTTTACAAAATAACTCCAGACAAACAAGACTATATTGATAATTTATTATAACCGAAACACAGCACAAGAAATGGCTAAAAAATAGCTCAAAAACAATGCGGATCTTGAGCAATTCCTCTGTGTTGCCATTGCTTGATTTGAAATCGTTGAGTTTGTTAATCGAAAATTCGTTAAATTGTTACCAAATATGAAATCGGTAATAAAACAAATTCCAAATTAGGGCTTTCAAATGCCCATATTCGGTGGAAGATTACATTATTCAAAATTTGATGGCTGTAGGTACGTTGTTTTACCACAATGCAAGAAACATGCATGCATTTAAGCAGATTCTCCTTCATTTATTTCCTTTATTACAGGGCGATAATATTTGGTGGCAACAATTTGAAAAGTGATTAGCCGTTTATAGTGAATCGACGCAAAATTCCAAAACGAAATTAATAGCCCTTTTGGGATAACGCCTTTTGGAATAAAAAATTCATTTTTTTCCCCTTTCAGAAATATTCGTAGAAAGTTAAGTGCATGGAAATCAGAAACAATATTTAACGTATTTCACTATTAAAATAAAAAGTCATCTAATTTGAAATAAACCGAAGAAAGCATTAGTTATAAAATGACTCTAATTTTTCATTGAAAGATACCTCAGAAGCTAAAAAAATCATCTTATATTTGAGAAAGTATTTCAGGAAGAAGCTCTGTAAGCAGAAATAAAATCGAATTACCTGAATTTTTTTTTCCTAATGTAAAACTTGCGAAAATATTCCACTCAAATTAGACTGATCTGGGAAAAGTATAGCATTTAATTCCGTTCAGAACGTAATGTTGTTTAAAAATGTATTTTGTTTCACATGCTTAGGACTCTCAAATATTGTAGAAAAAGAAAATATATACATTTATACGTATATTTACGACGTAATTACAAAATGTTTACGTCCGATCATGTCAAAAACCCACTGATCTTAATGGCAAATTACTGAATGTTTTAGTCTCCCACCAGGGGATCGCCAGATATACACATGTATAAATTCAAAAGGAACGGCAAAGAACTTAAAATTAGTATTGAATGAAGTGTTTCCACTGGTTTTGAATATTTTTAAATGTAATAAGCACCATTGGTGGTACTTGTGTATTATTAGGCAGAAATTACCAATAGATCGTTAAAAGTATTTCCCCTTAATTGATTGCTGCTAGATTTTAGCAGGTTCTAGATTCTCTTAGAGAAAGATATAATATTATTTCTTTTTGTTTTCTTGTTGTTATTCCCAGCCCAACATCGGCCAAGCGGTAAAGTCACTGAACACTGGTAGATCGGTCGGAGTTCGGTACAACGATTTTCTGACATTCCGCTGAACACTCGGCACAACGATTTTCGTCTCGTGTTAACGTCCTAAATTTGGAGAGAAATGAAACATTAATTGACATATGGTACAAGGATTATTGAAGAAACCGACAGAAATTTTACTTTTCTCGCTTCATTCTTCATTACACAAACTTTCAAACACTATTACCTTTAAAGTACTCTGTAGTGTCATTACACCGTTATCATCGTTTCTTCCACTTTCCGAATGCTTGATGGAAATCAGTTTTTTGGATGGCTTGCATTAACCTTGTAACATTTTTCTGAATTTCCTCTTTGGACTCGAAACACATCTCTTCAAAGGAATTTTAAATTTCAGAAAGAGAAAGAAGTCTGCCGGGGCCAAATCCGGGGAACAGGGTGCGATGAGCACAACGGGAAAGTATGAAGAAGTGCTATGTTTGTCAGATAATTGGTGATAAGGAGCGGTACATGAGTTGGACAGATGTCATGATGCAACATCCACGACTAACCCCCCCCCAACCTACACAAACACAGTTTAGGTCTTTTCCTACGCGTCTCTCAATCGTGTTAAGAACTTCCTGTAAAATTCTTAGTGTCTGACCACGTGGTAAAAATTCATAGTGCACTCTGAACATGTTTGTCATCTGTTGACGTGAAAGGTCGTTCAGATCTTGGATCTTTGTCAACCGAACTTCTGCCCTCCTTTAAACGCTGAAACAATCATAGCATTGCTTTCCACTCATACAAGTTCTTGCATGCTTCATTAAGCATTTGGAAGTTTCTGTGAAAATTTGTTGTTGCGTTGCTGTTGCTAAAGCTCACTTGTGTGACCCATAGTTAGCAGAAGCCCACGAAATTCTTCGTGGCAAGGAGCGCTAGATTATGCGTGCCGTTGGCAACAGCCTTACAGGTGAGACTGCGTTAGCTCATTTCTAACCCCCAATTTTGATGGAAAGCACTCCGGGGGAGGTTCCGAGAGTCTCCCCCCCTCTTCTCCTACCAACAACCTCTTGAAAAGACTTTCGGCTCGCCGCATTTTTGGAGTGCCCCCATGCCGCACAATACACCATACATTTACCACCATCCATGCTTTCTCCGAGATTCGAACCCGGGCGTGGCAGTCAGCGATGCTAACCACTATAACGATTGAGCGGCCCGTGAAAGTTTTTCCCCGTTTTACGCAAAATCTCACACAGACACGTTGTTCTTCTAAGTCTTTTCATTTTTGCTTTTCACTAATCACTCACAGGTTACGCACGACTTCACTCAGTCGATAGTTACTCGACCACCAACGCATAGATCGGAACTCAATATAAGCGCCGAGCAGCGATAAAAGGCGATATGTTACCAGCAGAAGCCGTAAGGTGTGGACGGTAGCTGAAGTACGCCAGCTGCAACCGTTGGCGCCCATTTTAAAAAGTTACGTTCCCTCCCCTTTAACAAATTATATGTTGTAAAATATTGCTCCAGATCTAATAGTAAAACTGTTTTGATGGAACAAAGGTCAACAATAGTCGTCAGAGAGTTAAAATGAATTCAAGAGATTAATTCATGGATTAATTATGGATTAATTCAAGAGATTAATATGGACTAATGCCCTTTTGGGCTAAAAATATTTTGAAACAGTACATCTTTAGAATTTCCGATAAACAGTCTCGCGCCCTGGAGATAAAGATGTTTTATTCCATATAGTGTTGAAACTGCTCGCTTTGAAATTGGTGAGTTTCTTAACACAAAATTTGTTAAAAGTTTTACGAAGAATGTAATAGACAATAAAACAAATTCCAAATGTGGACTTCCAGGTGCCCATGTTCGAGTGGAGGACTATGCTATTCAAAATTTGATGACTCTAGATACGGTTTCACATTGCGGGAAACATACATACATTCATGTAGATTCTTCATTATTTAGTTTCTTTAAATATAATATAGGGCGATAACATTTGGTGGCAACAGTCTGAAAGGTGACATCGCATTTATGTGATTTAACGCAAAATGCTGTTTTGAGACTAGCCCGGAATGGCTGCTGATCTCTTTGGGCTAGAAAAACCTAGAAAACTCACTTTGGGCTAGAAAAACCTTGTTTTATCTATCTGCTGACGACAACGTCAAAGGATGTTATTGTGGCTAATATCAAAGAGTTGTCTAACAGTTTATTTTAAGTTTATTCTAAGTTTTGCCTCAGTTGCAGCTAAAATCATTTTATCATTATCATTATTATATCCCCACGTTCATTATCATCCTATATCTAGATGACTAGCAGTAGAAATTAGTAAAATTGATAGTAAACTGAAAATACATTTATGATCTTAAATATCTACTATGAAATGCAATTATTAGCCTTTATTTTTTAACCTTTTCAGTTATAGAACGGTCACAGGAAGGCTTAAATGTCAAAAATGGCATAAGCTGAATTACCTTGCTATGCCACAGAGGTTGGAATAAAAATTTCGCCTAAATGTTCTAGTTGTTCAAATTTATGTCAACCTGGTATAAGAACCGACCAGTCATAGCCTAGTAAACATGAACTGACATTTGGGTCACGATTTCACTCAGTCAGCTAAAACGTGCAGCTTTACCTTCCCTGACTGCCTTGCTTGTTCCATAAATATGAACGAAGTTATTGACTTTTATGCATTGACTACGACAGCAATGACGACTAGATCATCGTTTATGAACGCTCCCTTAAGTAACTACTTAAGACTCAGCTAATCACCTTGAATTTATAGACAGGATACTCGAAGACACTGAGAAAAATCAATCAGCCATGATCCCATGTAATTGCTAGAAGTTTTATTATTATTATTATTATTATTATTATTATTTATCTTCAGAAATGACAAAAAGGTTTTACCTGACAAGATCTGCTGCCACTAATTCTCGAGCTTTAAAAGCAGGCGACAATGATTACATAATTATAGCATGAAACTCATATATGAAATCATAGATTTTGAGTATTATTTTCTGCAGCCTTTTCATTAGCCATTTTTACTCTTATTTTAAAATACGACATTTCAAGGTCGTAAGAACCCTGATTTGTGATCTTAACCTACTTCGTCACTACAATGTACAGAGAAGAAGGAGATTTTAGCAAATGAGAGGATTCGATATCTATTCCGCAGCAGCTGCTGCGATGGTTATGTGCCGTGTTTTGAATAAAAGACAAGGCCTTGAAGAGCAGATTCTAATGTAACATGTTGTTCCAAAATGCAGAAAAATTTATGTTTGACCGCTTAACTTTAAATGCAACTATGCAGCATTTAAAGTTACTGCTCAACTATGCAAAATATTGAAAAATTCCCAGCTTTTTAGTAGCATTTTTTACATTACCACTATCAAGGTTTCCTGTAGCAATTACCCTTCTAAATTATAGGCGCATGTAAATGTTTTGAAAAGTCATTACGAAGCCCCTGCAGGGTGGTTCCCTGGATCAGTAGCATAACGGGATGGTAGCTTTGTCACTATACGGTAAGATATCAGTTCCCATATGCCTATTCCTGTCCTGTGATGTCGTCCTCTCATGCGTGATCAGTTTAGCGACCGATTAACACTTAGATGTTTTACGTATGAAATGTCTGTGCGACATGGAGACACTTAAATATTAGCAAGCCGAAAGTCGACTCAAGAGCTCCGGTGGTAGGGATAATGAGACGGGAAACACACGGATTCGTGGCTCGGAGTGTTCTTAATCGAGAATGGGACAAAGCTGTATCGCTGTCGGTTGGTACTGTCCTGTAAAAATCATCGGTTAAGTTCTAGTGTCTCACCTACTTTTTCCTGCTCTTTTGTTCCTGTTTTCACAAGAAGTGTTATCAATAAAACGTTTTTAGTCTCTCACCTGCTTTTTCTATTCTTTTGTCCTTGTTTTCACAGTAAGTATTATCAATAAAATGTTTTTTGTGTCTCACCTACTTTTTCCTATTCTTTTGTACTTGTTTTCACATTAAGTATTATCAATAAATGTTTTTAGTGTCTCACCTACTTTTTCCTGCTCTTTTGTTCTTGTTTTTACATTAAGTATTATCAATAAAATGTTTTTAGTGTCTCACTTACTTTTTCCTGTTCTTTTGTTTTTGTTTTTACAGTAAGTATTATCCATAAAATGTTTTTAGTGTCTCACCTACTTCTTCCTGCTCTTTTGTCCTTGTTTTCACAGTAAGTATTATCAATAAAATGTGTTTAGTGTCTCACCTACTTCTTCCTGTTCTTTTGTTCTTGTTTTCACAGTTAAGTATTATCAATAAAATGTGTTTTAGTGTCTCACCTACTTCTTCCTGTTCTTTTGTTCTTGTTTTCACAGTTAAGTATTATCAATAAAATGTTTTTAATGTCTCACCTACTTTTTCCTATTCTTTAGTTCTTGTTTTCACAGTAAGTATTATGAATCAAATCTTTTATTGTCTCACCTACTTTTTCCTGTTCTTTTGTTCTTGTTTTCATATTAAGTATTATCAATAAAATGTTTTTAGTGTCTCACCTACTTTTTCCTGTTATTTTGTTCTTCTTTTTACAGTTAAGTATTATCAATAAAATGTTTTAGCGTCTCACCTACTTCTTCCTATTCTTTTGTTCTTATTTTCACAGTAAGTATTATCAATAAAATGTTTTTAGTGTCTCACCTACTTTTTCCTATATTTTTGTTCTTGGTTTCACAGTAAGCATTATTAATAAAATGTGTTTAGTGTCTCACCTACTTCTTCCTGTTCTTTTGTTCTTGTTTTCACAGTTAAGTATTATCAATAAAATGTGTTTTAGTGTCTCACCTACTTCTTCCTGTTCTTTTGTTCTTGTTTTCACAGTTAAGTATTATCAATAAAATGTTTTTAATGTCTCACCTACTTTTTCCTATTCTTTAGTTCTTGTTTTCACAGTAAGTATTATGAATCAAATCTTTTATTGTCTCACCTACTTTTTCCTGTTCTTTTGTTCTTGTTTTCATATTAAGTATTATCAATAAAATGTTTTTAGTGTCTCACCTACTTTTTCCTGTTATTTTGTTCTTCTTTTTACAGTTAAGTATTATCAATAAAATGTTTTAGCGTCTCACCTACTTCTTCCTATTCTTTTGTTCTTATTTTCACAGTAAGTATTATCAATAAAATGTTTTTAGTGTCTCACCTACTTTTTCCTATATTTTTGTTCTTGGTTTCACAGTAAGCATTATTAATAAAATGTTTTTAGTGTCTCACCTACTTTTTCCTGTTCTTTTGTTCTTCTTTTCACAGTAAGTATCAATGTTTTTAGTGTTTCACTGTTCTTTTGCTCTTGGTTTTACAATAATTATTATCAATAAAATGTTTCTAGTGTCTCACGTACTTCTTCCCTTTCTTTTGTTGTTGTTTTCACATGAAGTATTATCAATAAAATGTTTTTAGTGTCTCATCTACTTCTTCCTGTTCTTTTGCTCTTGGCTTCCCAGTAGTTATTATCAATATAATGTTTTTAGTGCCTCACGTACTTCTTCCTGTTCTTTTGTTCTTGTTTTCACATTAAGTATTATCAATAAAATGCTTTTAGTGTCTCATGTACTTCTTCCTGTTCTTGTTTTCACAATAAGTATTTTCAATGAAATGTTTTAACAACGCGTCTTACGATTTTATTTTTGTGTATTGCAATAAATGAAAAATAAATGAAAATATATTGAAATAAATGAAAAATTTACTAAAGCCGGCTGATGACGAAAGCACGCTTCTTTGTTGGAAATATCAAGCTGTCGATTATATTTTACTACAGAATAGTGTCTGGCGCGTATTTTCCTGTAACGGAGACGATGCAAACATTTTACAGGAATCGCAACAGATATAGGGTTAGCTAGAATTACTATGCAGACTTATTTTAAACATATATTTATTCCTCTACTTCGAAGCCAAATAGCCGCGAGGCACGAAATAGTAGTCTAACCATTATTAATAAAATACTTCAGTAACATCACTGGCTTTCTTTAATGATGATTGAGCACACCGTTGGCCTCCCAGCGAGTCATTTTCTTTCAAAAAACCACCAAAATCCATCGAAATTCACGTAAGATACCACGGTTATGATTACGAGCGATCGTGAGAAGATAAATCGCAATCTTGGACCCGTAATTTATTGTCTGATCTGGGCCTCTGTCGGCAGCATTGAATACTGTCTAACTCGCACAAGGCCATCCAGATGAGTCTGGGAAAATGGTGCAGCTGCGGACGGCCTCGAGCTGTGATTAATATTTACATCAGAATCTCAGCTTTCTTCTCGCCGTAGACATTAATTACAGATATTAATTGAATGTTTCTTTATTGAAGTTGCATGATACTTCATTAGCTAGAGCTTATTTTGCTGCAAGAATTATAAACGCTTATGAGGGAATTTTTTTTAATTAAAAATGTAATAAAGTCAGTAAATGTAGTGCAATTTATTGTCATTTTAAGATATCGTATGAGCATTAAAAGCATGAATATTATTTCAATGCACTTTAGAGGCATTATATTTATTTATAATAGAACAATTAATAATGTTAATGTCACTTTCTTTCATGTTTTCAAGTTGCAAAATCTCTCGTTTATTGTTTTATATAATTCCTTTTCACTTTGAAAACAGAAATCTCGTTTACTATACATCTATTTTGAATTAGTGCTTATATTACCTCAAAAAGGACGTAAGTCACTAATGGGATGTTGGTTTGGATACGGCATATTGCGTCAAATCACTTTAATGCGTGCTGTATTACTTTTCAAATTGTTGCTACCTAATATTATCACCCTGAATTATATTTAAAGAAATTAAATAATGAAGAATTGAAGAATCTGTATGGATGTATGCATGTTTCTCGTATTGTTATGAAACAACAATATACCTACAACCATCCAATTTTGAATAACGTACATCCCCACCCGAAATATGGGAATACGGAAGCCCCAATTTGGAATTTGTTTTGTCTTCGATTTCAAATTTTGTAACATTTTAATGAATTTTTGATTAAGCGCGTGAGACTTTGTATCGGAAATTTTAAAGATATGCTCTTTCTAAATTATTTTTTAATTTTTTTTGTAACACTTTAACGAATTTTTGATTAACAAACTTAACGATTTCAAAACGAGCAATGGCAACACAGAGGAATTGTTCAAGATCCGCATTGTGTTTGAGCCATTTTTTTAGTCTTTTGTTGTGTTGTGTTTCGGTTGTTTTTATACTAAGTTATCGCTCTATT
The DNA here is from genome assembly GCF_044657685.1 of Stegodyphus dumicola. Taxonomy (NCBI): domain Eukaryota; kingdom Metazoa; phylum Arthropoda; class Arachnida; order Araneae; family Eresidae; genus Stegodyphus; species Stegodyphus dumicola. The sequence goes on from NC_140778.1 coordinate 151,624,943, forward strand.
CCTGTTTGTCTGGAGTTATTTTGGAAGGGGCATCAATGAATCTGTAGCTATTAAAATATATCATTCATTTTTGTAACGATAGTTTGAACTACAATATATTAGTAAATAGATGATAAATTAAGAGTTTACTTTAGTTGCTTTGCAAATATTCAATACCAGGTTGTGGAGTCAACCTTCTCATAATATTTGATTGTTTTATGTCTCCTACCTCTCTTCTCGCGGGTTCTGTGTCGGTCTGTGTCTAGTAGTATATCTTGGGTAACATTTTCGGTGGTCATACAGCAAAAGGACAGGTTGATTTCAGCCATTCCGTATGTAATGTTCTCGAAGAAATGTTCGACGACTGGCGAAAGAGAAAGCAAAAATTCCAGGATATAATTTAAATGTTACCCACCACTAAATTTAGTAATTAAATATAATTTAAAGTTCTTTTAAAACCCCCCTTTTTTTTTAGTGTTTGCGTTTACACATCTTGTCTCTGCGATACCTTTGTTCTGTTTTTTGTAGTTCTAGGAACCCATATTGGATGACAACTGGCAAAAAGCCTGCAATCCACGCAGACTAAATCCAGTATAACAGCGGAAAATGGAAATGGAATTTTTTAGTGTTTCAACTGGTTCTTTTTACGTTATATCTTGTAATCGCAGCGTTAAAACCTGCGAATTTAATGTAGTGGTAAAATTACGCAATGCATTCTACCTTGAAACAGGCTGGACCTTTATACCTGCAAATTGCTTTTTACTCTGCCGCCAAGAAGGGGAATTTAATCTCGGTTTACGCTACTGTATCCGGATTGACTAAAAATCTGTAACTTTTTTCATTTCTCGCTAGGTAGTATTGTTATTTTTGTCATTCATACCGAATGGAAACATTTACATTAATTTCCCTGTTATGTGAAATTTGGTGAATTACATTTATTTCTGTTTACAAATTTTTAGTTAGTCGGTGAAAATATCTATTTATATGTTGTTTAATATTAGTAAGTTTAGTACTGGTTAGGGTAGGTTGAGTTATTTCATTATGAAAGCACACGAGAGCTATCTGCCTACGGGAGAGGGTGCGTTCGTGGACGGCTGTTTTAAGTCAAACTGCCTCGGAGTCATAATAAACATGAAAACATTAACGCAAAGGAACCACGGAGAACCAAAATACCGAAATAGAATGTTTAACCCTTAATTTGTAAAAGTGGTGGGGCATATGGAAGCCCCAATTTGGAATTTGTTTTATTTTCGATTTCAAATTTTGTAACATTTTAACAAATTTTTGATTAAGCGCGTGACATTTTGTGTCGGAAATTTTAAAGATATGCTCTTTCTAAATTATTTTGCGATATTGCTGTTGAATTTAATTTTATGATTTACGTGCTAAGAGCATGATATTGAATAAATAAAAGTAACTCACAAAGCCCCTTTGGGTGTAATTTAAAATCTGAAAGCTTTCAGATTTTTTTTCCCTTGAGTTTATTTTTAATGCATTTTATAAATTAAACATCAAAAAGTATAGAAAATGTTAACAGATATCAAAACCTCAATAAAAGTAGTTTTTTGTATTCATAAACTAAAACTAAATACTTAAGAACTAAATAAAAGACTAATGCATATAAATTTTACATCTTTGCAAGGAAATAAGAATTATCCATAGTCGTGTAAACGGGTCAACAAGAGCGAAACATTCCTTATTCGAAGTGCCCACCAGCGGCCGAGCGGTAAATTCGCTGAATACTGGTAGTTCGGTCCGAGGTTCGAATCCCGCGAACGGGCTGGCTGCATGGACGTTTTCGTGGCTTTCTCCATGTGTAACGTATACACGAGCCAGTTTCCCTTAGAAAGTTCTCCACGAAGGCATCCCTCCCCTTAGGCAGATAGCCCTCGAGGCTTTGCCATAATCACACACACACACACACAACTTGTTGGAAACAATGCAAAGGTCCTTTTCGTTTCTTAGATCCGTATAAGAATGTAAGTTACTTAATACCTTTTCTGGCCTTTATATCTTCATGTACATTCACTGTTCTTATAATATTTTTATGTTATTTTTGATTTGTTTTTACAAAGTTTGCATTGTTTATCTTTTTTATAATCTTCTATGTTTATTTCAACTTTACTTTGAATTCTATTTCATAATGACAATTTCCAAGGTTTAATTTTTACAAATAATATAGAACTCAAATACATAAACATGAGGGTGTCGGGGACGGTTACTCGAGTTTTTTCGGATTTCTCTACAGAAATTGCTTTTTACTCCAAATTGAATTGACTAAAATGCTTCATAAGAATAAGTTCTTTGAGTATCAGCATTGGTTCGTAATCCCTTCTATTCGCGGAAATATTTGGCTTGACTAGAATTGCCGGTTTGGCTTTACCTTATAACTCGTGTAAAGACGAAACACCTTCGTATTTACGTATTTTTATTAATTATTGTTCATTGAACGGGAGTTGGTTTGTTCCCCTTGACAAGTCAACTAATTTCCGATCAATGACAATGATTACATGTTTTTAATTTAATTTTTCCTTTTACAATTGAAATTTTGTTCTTCATGATGATTTAATTCCAGTCCCCGTTAAAACATTATTAACATTTTACTTTCAAGTTACTTCAAAACATCTTTCAAAATATAACTTACCAGTATGGATTCACTCTTTTAAAATAATTTTACTTTAATTAAACTTAGGAGATAATATAATCAATTAATCAATATTGTTTAGGAAATATATATATATAATTTATCAAGCAAAGCAGTAATTATAATTTTTTAAAAAACCAATTTTGGTCTAGAAAATTGCTTGATTCGACGTTCAAATAAATGAAATTTTCCTTGAAAAGCCTGTTTGGAAGTCGATTGGGCTAATTTACCATTTTCCGCTTACTTTTTATCTTTTTCTGTTTTTTAATATTTTTTTAATGTTTTACATGTCTAATGATTTGATTTTCATGTGTATTAATTTTTTTTAAAAACGTGTTGAACCTTTTGGAGCAGCAGCTCTTGGTAACTTTTAGGCGAGCTTATTACAATTTATATATATATATATATATATATATATATAAAAGCATTTACTCGGCAGGAATAAATTTTTGTCATTTTTATCGCACTTAAAAGACCCCCCTCCCCATTACCCTTTCATCCCAACTTGCATAGGCTTTGGATCATTTAAGTTTTTCAACTTAAATGAGCTGAATTACAGGTTTCGTAGTCTTTACAAAACTCTTTCGCCTTTGTGTACTCCAAATTGTCTTGTGCGTCCTTGCGTCCGATGTACAGGTACAGAAGGTGGATGAATGAGTACATAAATAAATGACAAAATAAGTCTTCATTTGCATTTTCGCCCAGCACGCGACGAGTACTTCCGCTTTTGTTACTACCCTGGCTGACTGACTCCACAACAGAAAATTCGTCCATTCGGGCGGCGTTTGAAAGCACTTTCGCAGGAACGAGAAACTTGTTTTTAATCGCCCTTCTTATGTTATCTAACAAAATTCGGTCTTTGTTTAAGAATATTTTTGATACGGCCGCCAAATCCAAACTTAAATTATACAGGTACAGGTAGAAGCTAGGCCAGCACCTCCGTAGTACCAAAGGTAATTGAGGTACTGCTGAACCTAGCCAACTGTTAAACTTTCCAAACCCAATTTTTAGGGAGCACCCCGGAGGGGGGGGTCCAAGGACCTTCCGCCCCTCTTCCTTTACCATCAACCCCTTGAGAGGACTTTCTGAGATCACTGATTTTTTAAGTTATACAGAAAACATCTGAAACAGAGTATCATTATTGTTACTAGTGAAATGTGCACGAACCGAATATAATTTACATCTATAATGAAACTTCGCATAACCAAATTTCTGTTAATTAAAGCGTAAAAAATACGCATATGTAGTCCACATGACTTCCTTGTATGGCCTATTAAATCATACACTTTTTTTTTTTTTTTTTTGCTGCAGTTCGTTTATACTTATTTCCTGGAATTATTTTAACTTAATTAACCGATTCTTTAAGACAGCTCGAAAATGACACCAGAAATCGCAAATTTTGAAATTAAATATCCCAATATCAGAGTGAAATTTCTTGCAGTTTTATTTTTTTTACATAACGAGTATAAAACCTTTCCAAATATAAGTATAGGAACCAGGAGATTGCGTTAAATGTTAGATTTCATTATTTATCGGGAAATATATTTTTTTAAATTTGATATTGTCAAAACATGAATATTTTCGTCATTTAAAACACGTCTGTAATTGGAAAGTATATCACTACGGCCAATGATTCAGAAAATATAGACCGGGTTACGATTTTTAAGCCGTTTAAGAAGGGGGGGATAGATCTATTTATAGACACTTTCGGTGCTGCCGATTGCAGTAAGAAAGAGGGGTGCACAACTAGATGTTATAGCAGTCCCGTTTGAAAATTCCAACGTTCTACGACTAATCCTTTTTGAGCTTTGCGATCATAAGTACGTATATATACGTACATGCCGTCACAGTAAAATCTCTTCTGAATTCATTTGAAATCGTTTTTACGATCCGTTTTGGAATAAAGAGTACTCTATTCTGTCCGTACGTGCAGATATCACGAAAAAAAAAAGTCGAAATATATTCGAGAACGGTCAAAATGAATATTTCCGGTGAAATCTGGTAACCGAAATTTTTCGAGATTACAATATTTCCTTTACTTCGTTCAAGGAAGTAGAAAAGGGCTGTCTCCAAGAATAGGCAATGCAAGTAGCCACCTAGAACCTCAGAAACGACAACTGAAAATCATTAAAACAAATAAAATATATAATTTATGTGGGCCGCTAACTGCATTGATAAGATAGGGCAGTCGTCTCAGACCTCACATTGTAGCTTTTATATATATAATCAAAAGTTTTTAATCAACAAAAACCTTATATTCAAAAGGTTTTAATGAACAAAAACCATATAATCAAAAGCTTTTAATCAACAAAAATCATATATATACATATATAATCAAATGTTTTTAATCAACAAAAACCATATATATAGATAGAGATATAGATAATAAAAAGTTTTTAATCAAGTTTTTAATCAACAAAAACCATATATATATATATATATATATATATATATATATAATAAAAAGTTTTTAATCAACAAAAACCAAAAAATTTTCAACTAAATTTCAAATTAAGATTACTAAATATTTATGAAAACATAACAAACAACAATAATAACTACGCGGAGGAAAGAATTTAAATTCATATTGTTGCGTGCGTACGGGTTTCTAATAAATTAAATGCACAAATCCGATAAAAGTCAATAAAATTTATTCTTATTACAAGAAATAAAACAAAATGCTGAAATAATTTTTTTCCTCACAGATATTCGTGCAATATCACGCAGTAGTTATATTTTAAACTACTAAAACGTTAAATAGAACTCTATCCAAAAGGAGATAAAGCTAATCCGATTCCACCGCGAATTCCCTACAATCAACAACAAAAACTTATAAACAACTGAACTGAGATGTTTTTCTCCGGCTTTTATAAGCTTTTTAATCATGCACGAGAACATTCTGGTATTCTCTCGACCTTTCTGGAAAGCAAATGGGTTACAATTACGAGATGTCTGTTTATTAAATGTTAAATGCGCGTGCTCCTGTATTTTTACTTTTTCGGCGTAGCCTTTCTCTTAAAACTCGTCACGCGCTGCATTACACGGGGGGCAATTTTAATTACAGTTGTACTCAAAATAGTTAACTAAATACAAAATCCGTAACAATATTTATTTTCACCTTAAATGTAAAGTTTTATACCCGCAAGGCAATTTTATTTGTTGTTCAAACGTCATGACAACTATTACATTTCAGACTTTCATTTACAGGGGTTGGACAAAAATATGGAAACACCTTTAAAGAAACATGTTTCTTTGCTTAATATGGTGTAGGAAACCCGTTGGCATCCAAAACAGCTTGCAGTCTTCTCGGAATGGATAAATACAGTTCCTGTACGTTTGCCAAGGGAATATTATATCATTCTTCCTGCAAAACGGTGGCAAGTTCAGATAACGATGTTGGCAGTGGATAACGAGAACGCACTTTCCGTTCCAATGTAGACCACAAAGGTTCGATAATATTCAGGTCTGTTGACTGTGGTGGCCAGGGGAGATGGGACAACTCATCCTCGTGCTCAGAAAATCAATCCTGGACAATGTGAGCTGTGTGAACAGGGGCTTTGTCGTCTTGGAAGACACCATCACCATCGGGGAACAAAGTTTGTACCATGGGATGAACTTGATCGGCCAAAATGTTCACATAAGTCTTGGCAGTCATGTGTCCTGACACAGTTATCATGGGGCTAGCAGAGAACCACGACATGGCTGCCCAAACCATAACAGAACCCCCGCCATGTTTCACTCTTGGCAACAAGCAGTCTATATTATAGGCTTGAGATGGCGTTCTCCAGACGTAAACTCGGCCAGAAGTGGGAAACAATGTGAAAGAAGACTCGTCAGACCATATTACTCACTTCCACTGCTCTATAGTCCAGGCTTTATGACTTAAACACCACCTTTTCCTGTTACGGGCATTAGCATCACTGATGAGTGGCTTCTCGATTGCAGCACGGCCAGCAATTCCCTGTTTATGAAGCTCCCTTCTAATTGTTTTGGTACTCGCAGGGTTCGGTAACACAACATTCATTTCAGCAGTAACTTTTGCAGCTGTGGTCTTCTTATTTTTCGTCACAACTGCCCTTAATGATCGTCTGTCACGATCACTCAGAACACACTTTCGTCCGCGCTGTGATTTAGCAGATGATGTTTTTCCGCTTTTCAAATATGCGGAATAAATCTTCGATACAGTACCTCTTTAAACACTAAACACCTCGGCTACCTTGCTTACGGAAGCACCTACCATACGTGCTCCAGCAATTTGCCCACGTTCGAAGTCTGTTAACTCTGACATAATGCAATGACAACCTCACATAACAGTACTCCGACAACAACTGAACTGTTTAGCACATTTACGAAGTTGTATAGGTGGCGTCAGTAGTAAAAAATGCCAGCACCACCTACATATTTCATTAAAATCAATCTTTCTTTTCAAACATGCATTTCACAAGGTGTTTCCATATTTTTGTCCATCCACTGTATCTCAAATAATTAAAGCATGTTCAATTAACTATTAAACAACGTACTTCAATTTAAACTAAAATTAAACGAATCAATAAAACTTTCTAAGTTTTCAGTAAAAAATTTTCCAAGTGGGATAAAATTTGAGAATTAATCACGACAACCCAATCAATCTATTTGATTTATTATTGCGGGCGTACGGGTTTGTAATCGATTGAATGCACACAGGTTCCCATGATAGGTTAATAAAATTAATTTTTTTATCAAATGAAACATTTCAGAATTCTAGCATTTTCCACAGAAATACTCGTATAGTTTTTCACAGTATCACAGAGTAGTCAGTATAGCTACACTCCAAACTACTAAGAACGTTAAACACAACGCAATGTAAAGCACACCTAAAGAGAAAGCTGACCTGGAGATATCTCAATTCACGATAAACGAAATACTCGCCACCACAATAACTGACAGCAGATGCTCTCTCCTGCTTTATATAGTTTTCAACCGGCCGCCAAGATATTTCTGTACTTTCTGCTTTCGAAACAACTACAAAGCTATTTGAGAGTCGAATTACGGTTGCAGCCAATACAATGATCAATTACACTTATTCAATTACAATTTGGCGGCAAAATAAGTCGCCAAAACCGTTGTCAGCTTGGCGAGATATCGCCAAATTACCGAGCTACTCACGTAATCAATGTTAAGTGGAGTTTCCCCTGTGTTCTTACTTTTTCAGTATAGCTCGTCGCTTTAGATTTTTCATGTTACATTACACAGCAAAGTACAACAATTTTACAAATGCATGCAGTAACAAAACGTCGATCTATGTACAAAATTCGTTCACATTATTTATTAAACTTTTCTTCGATGCATAGGTAAAAATACATAGGTTTGCATGTAAACAATTATTATCTTCTTTGTTTCTTACTACAGTTTGACACCTGATATCGTTTCGATTCTGATAATGTTGAAAAAAATGACTAAAAATTATCTTTATTATCTTGGATTGTAGATGCTCATTAGTCAGTCGGGTTCTTTACATACATTAATTCTCTAGTATGAAAAAAGCTACTCACATGTAATATATTCCCAAACCAAGCGATTATTCGTACTGCCAAAATTTGTATCTGAGCTTATTTACTTTTTCACAAATACAAATAAAACTAAGTATAATTAAAATTAAAAAAAAAAAAAATCTGAAAGGTTCCAGATTTTAATGGCCGCCCAAAGCGTTTGTTAAAGCTTTTTTTGCTCATAGCAGTATAACGTTTACACTTCTCGATGCAGCATTCAAGGGTGTGCATCCATTTTTTTGTTTTCCTCCTCCCAGTCTTTCTCAGTTCCTCATATCAATGCTCAGTTTTTTTACTAAGATGCCTTTGCGAAACTTTTTTTTTTGTCTTTTTATTAATAACGTTTTTTTGTGTTTAAAAACAACATACCTTTAGAATTTTAAATACATAGTCTTGCGCAATGGAGATACTTTTTTTTTTTCGTACAGTGTTGCCACTTCTCATTTTAAAGTCCTGAGTTTGTCAATCAAAAATTCGTTTAAAGTTTTACGAAATATGAAAGTGGGCCATAATAAAACAAGTTCGAAATTCAAAATTCGGTCTTCTAGGTTCCGTGTTTGGGTGTAGGTCTAGGTTATCCAAAATTTGATAGGTCTATGTACGGCTGATTATTCACAACATTTTCATGGGAGAAACATGCATACTTTCATGCAGATTTTCCATTATTTAATTTTTTTAAATTTCATATAGGATGATAGTTTGGTGGCAACAACTTGAAAATTGATATGTGGTTCATTGTGATTCAACGCAAAATACCGTTTCAAGACTAATATCCCATTTGGGACTAACGTCCCTTTTAGAGTAAAAATACGTATCTCTAAACATTTGAATAAGATTTAATTCAAGTTATTTATTAATTAGCTCAATTTATAGATTTTTTATTTTGTCATATTCGTTTTTAATGGTAATAAAGTTTAATGGTAATAATGTAAAAGCGGATTCAAATAACTGAAACCTAAAAACTCCTTGTAACATCGTATCTGCGACAAATACATAATTGAAATGTTCTCGCGGGATGTATAAAATTACTTCGAAAGCGGGCAGTTTTGAGACCACTGTGTTGAAAGACTGAAACAGTATTTTATTCGAAAGGTATAAAATCAGATACATTGTAAAAGAGATCACCTCTCTTTACTTTTTTTTTTTCACAGTATTTTGGTTCAAGTACTTCTTCTCAATGAAAGCACTCATAAAATTAAACTTTCATGAGACTCTCTGTCCTCGAATCATTTGAACTCTCAAGGCAAGTACCGAGATCGTAACGAGAAGCTAAACAATTTACTGAAATAGGACTGCACTTATACTCGCGAAAGATAGTCAGACATTTGCTACCATAGAATAGCCACGAGAACGTAAAGACAAAAAAAAAAGTCAAGGAACAGAGACAGACTCCCCCAAAAAAAGAGACTTTTCCCACTCAACGGCATGGAGAACAAACAAATGAAATGAGAATCGCTGTTCACCATCATTCCACACTTCTGTTGGCGTTGTGTTTGCTCAGGCCCTTTCTGAACAAACATCAGCATCTCTTTCCCTATTCGCCGTTAGATCCCGGATGAAACATCCCCTTTCTGACACTCTTGAAAACTGTAACCGCCCGAAATCGGGTCGACAAGTAAATCCCAAGAAAAATGTTGAGATTTGAGAACCGTTTCTAGTATTTATTTTTCGTGGATTCTCCTTAACTTCGCGATTATGTGGGCAGAATAAGATCAGAAAGAAGAATATATATATATATATATATATATATATATACTATAAATTCTAAATCGCAATACATTTTTTTAGCTAGGGGTTTTTAGCTAGGGGTTTTTTAGCTAGGGGTTTATCTAGCTAAAAAAATGTATTGCGATTTAGAATTTGTCTTCCAGCTAAATGAAATCGTTTGGTAGAATATTTTGGTAGTAAAATAAAATTTGAGAAGATATTTACAGAATTATGCCCTATAAAAAATAAATAAATAAATACAAAAAATATCGCACTTTCACGCATTTACATTTTACTCACAATGATTGAAAAATTCACGCAGTGCACATTATTTAAGTTCAGAACGTCTTTGTAGAATTATACTCGTAAGAAAAGTGTTATTGTATTTTTGCTACTTTACAAATTATTCGAAAACGACTGGAAAATTAAAGCACTCATCTTGCTTTTTTCTAACTTTAGAAGATATTTTTGCATTCCAGTTGCAGAAGATATCGCATATTTGATAGTTCGCAATTTATTTAGTGACTGGAAAATTTAAGTAAGCAATTTGGTCACCCAATATAGAAAATACTCATGTCTTCAAAAAAATTGTCACACTTCTGTTAGTTTACAATTTATTATTAATAAAGACCTAAAATTCAGGCACCGAGCTTGTATATCCAAGTGATATTGACGGTAGTATTAAAAGACATGCATCATAAAAAATCCCTAATAAAATCCGTGCTAGCTTCCTTTTATTATTTCTGTTTTTTAACAGATCAAGTATTATAGCAGTTCGCATCTTTTAAATTAGTTCCGATATGATGAAAATCTAATAACTTCAGTGCTAAAAACATTATTTATTAGAATATTTTGAACTTATGTATTAGACCGTCGACTGAGGTTGAGATCTTGCCAAACAAAGATATACATTTGAGTGTTTGCCATCAAAGTCTGAGCTCGAATGAACACTCGAAAGCCACATTTGAGTGTTTGCCATCAAAGTCTGAGCTCGAATGAACACTCGAAAGCCACATTTGAGTGTTTGAATGAACACTCGAAAGCCACATTTGAGTGTTTGCCATCAAAGTCTGAGCTCGAATGAACACTCGAAAGCCACATTTGAGTGTTTGCCATCAAAGTCTGAGCTCGAATGAACACTCGAAAGCCACATTTGAGTGTTTGCCATCAAAGTCTGAGCTCGAATGAACACTCGAAAGCCACATTTGAGTGTTTGCCATCAAAGTCTGAGCTCGAATGAACACTCGAAAGCCAAGTTTTCAGTTTTATCCGTTTCGTGCACTCTTTGTGAGTTTTTCGCTAGACTCATTGCGCAACATTTCGTCTCGGTCATTCGCTCTCCCAACATTGTTGTATGTTCAGGTTGAAATTCAAAATTCCTCTTTTTTTCCCTCTCAGAGTGGAATGCGACCATATGTTCTATGGTAAATATTGCTCATCTGGATGAGTACTATCACCCCCTCTTAATTTGTAAAAACAATTTAGAATCACTCTGTAGTGAGTTTTGCAGTGCATATATGTAATATACAAAATATGAAAGAAAATTACTCACTTAATTTCGTAATAGCCCTTTTCCTGATTTTATTTGGCTACGTCCATTTCAAAGAACTTGTAATGACCCTAAATACAATTTCATAATGATATAGAACCAATTTAATCAGCTAAAACTCAAATACCCATCATCCTCAGCTTTGGCAGTTGAGGATGATGGTTCGGTAAAAGCATCGAAACTAGCCCTGTGAAACATTTGAAAATATAACGCTGATTTTTGTTGTTTTACTTCTAAATTAATACTCATTTGTTTTTGTTGAAATAAAATTGTTCTAGTGTCTCTTTTTAGTAGCAAATATGGCTGTAATTTCGTAATAGCCCTATTCGTGATTTTATTTGGTTACGTCCATTTCAAAGAACTTGTAATGACCCTAATTACAATTTCATAATGATATAGAACCAATTTAATCAACTAAAACTCAAATACCCATCATCCTCAGCTTTGGCAGTTGAGAATGATGGTTCGGTAAAAGCATCAAACTATCACTGAGAAAAATTTGAAAATATAATGCTGATTTTTGTTGTTTTACTTCTAAATTAATACTCATTTGTTTTTGTTGAAATACAATTGTTCTAGTGTCTTTTTTTAGTAGCAAATATGGCTGTAATTTCGTAATAGCCATTTTCCTGATTTTATTTGGCTACGTCCATTTCAAAGAACTTGTAATGACCCTAATTACAATTTCATAATTATATAGAACCAATTTAATCAACTAAAACTCAAATACCCATCATCCTCAGCTTTGGCAGTTCAGGATGATGGTTCGGTAAAAGCATCGAAACTAGCCCTGTGAAACATTTGAAAATATAACACTGATTTTTGTTGTTTTACTTCTAAATTAATACTCATTTGTTTTTGTTGAAATACAATTGTTCTAGTGTTTCTTTTTACTAAGCAAATATGGCTGCTGCCAAACGAAGCAAACATAGTGTTGGTTTCAAATGCAAAGTCATTCAATTTGCGAAAGAAAATGGAAACAGTGCTGCAGCAAGGATGTTTTGTGTTAATGAAAGCTCCACACGTGAATGAAAAAATAATATGACAATAATTAACATGCTACGGTCAGTAGAAATATATTTGATTTGGTTTGGTTAATGTCATTATGGCAAAGCTTAGAAGGCTACCTACCTAAGGGAAGGGATGCTTTCGTGGAGGACTTTCCTAAAGAAATTAACTCTTATTACAAGTTGCACAAGGGGGAAAACTACGAAAACGCTCAAACAGCCAGTGCGTTCGCAGGATTCGAACATCGGACCGAATTATTAGTGTTGAGTGACTTTACCGCTCGGCCGCTCACAGGCCGTACGCGGAAATAGAAAAGTATATTAGTTCTATACCTTTCGGTGATTTAACATGAATATTGAAACCTTTCCCATGAATATTTAAACCTTTTCCTGGGGTATACACCGTATATCCCGTGCGTTCATTGCTATAAGAAACAGCAGGTGGCAGACGCTGTCGATTTGTTTTTCCGTTCCTTTCTATAAGAACACTTGACTAATTGGCCTCCAATACATACAAAATTAGTACGGAACTCGACAAAATGTTAATCTTTTGAGCATCTGAAATCTGAAAACTCCATATGAATGGAATAAAGTTTTAGACAAAGTTGTTGAAGTGCACCGCCTTTTAAATTAAAAAACTATCATTATTTTTCAAAAGTATTTGTCTCAATTTATTGGTCTTATTAAATACCATTATAACTCAATTCATTCGTATTATTTAACTCATTATAACTCAATTCATTGGTATTATTTAACTCATTATAACTCAATTCATTGGTATTATTTAACTCATAAAGTACTTGACTCAATTTATTGGACCAATAAATTTAAATTATAACTTAATTCATTGGTATTATTTAACTCATTATAACTCAACTCATTGGTATTATTTAACTCATAAACGTATTTGACTCAATTTATTGGACCAATAAATTTAAATTATAACTCAATTCATTGGTATTATTTAACTCATTATAACTCAATTCATTGGTACTATTTAACTCATTATAACTCAATTCATTGGTATTATTTAACTCATAAAAGTATTTGACTGAATTTATTGGACCAATAAATTTAAATTATAACTCAATTCATTGGTATTATTTAACTCATTATAACTCAATTCATTGGTACTATTTAACTCATTATAACTCAATTCATTGGTATTATTTAACTCATTATAACTCAATTCCATGGTATTATTTAACTTATAAAAGTATCAGTAACTTATAAAGTATTTATTGGTATTATTTAACTCATTATAACTCAATTCATTGGTATAATTTGTAAAAGTATTTGACTCAGTTTATTGGACCAATAAATCTGAATTTATTGATATTATTTAACTCATTATAACTCAATTCCATGGTATTATTTAACTTATAAAAGTATCAGTAACGTATAAAGTATTTATTGGTCCAATAAATTGACTCAATTTATTGGTATTATTTAACTCATTATAACTCAATTCATTGGTATAATTTAACTTATAAAAGTATTTGACTCAATTTATTGGACCAATAAATCTGAATTTATTGGTATTATTTAACTCATTATAACTCAATTTACTGGTGTTATCTAAGACTCAATTTATGGGCATTACTTAACTCCATAAATTTCGAAGACCTTCAGTCAAATTCTATATTAGAACATTAAAAAAAGGGGGGGGACGGTAATTCCAAATATTTTATTTTAGCACAGAATCTAAAATTTAAACGAAGATTTAGTCCTGATTTCTATATAAAATTCCTATAAGAATGACTATTTTAAACATACGGAAAGGGGAACTTAGCGCTAACAAACGACATATGGTGGAAAGTCGATTTTGGGTGTATCTTACGCAGTGCCATTTTGTCACTCATTGGGGTGTTCTCGACTACACATTTATACATTCATACTCTATTTTCCTTTCCTCCCTATTACACCCTCGTAGGGTATCGATGAACAGAAACCGTGAAAAGAATTCTTGAAAGGAAAAGCCCCCTGCGTTTGGTTTCTTCTCGGCCTTGCATGACCGTTTTTCTTTTTACTTTTCTTATATTTCCTAACATTCATCAAGCAATAAATATTTCTGAAAACTTTCTTAAAATCTCCTTTTTTTTAGAAAATGAAATAAATCACTCATTAATGAATATGTTAGAGCATTTTTGCTTGTGATATATTTTTTTCTAAAATCCCAAGAGGGCCGAATCGATTATTAGTCTCGAAACAGCATTTTGGGTCGTCCACTATAAACGGCGAGACATTTTCCAAACTGTTGCCACCTGTATTATCTTTAAAGAAATTAAATAATGCAAAATCTGAAAAATGTGAAAAAAAAAAAAAAACAATGGTACCTAAAGCCATCAAATTTTGAATAATATAGACCAGTGCTCTGCAACCAGTGTGCCGTGGCACACTGGTGTGCCATGAGTAGGATATAGGTGTGCCGCATTCAAATACATGTATTTGACATTTTGCAATTTTTTATCATGTATTTAATACACAATGACAATTTTTTCCTTAATAATGTCTATTTTAAATGTTTTTATATATTTCACTGTTGTGTGGTTGTCTGTGTGATTGTAAGTGTGTCAGCATTTGAATTTTTTCGGCACTTCCTTGATAACTCGGAAGTCTTTGGTGTGCCACGAAATTCCAGAAAGATTTTTTATGCGTCGCAGGTGAGAAAAGTTTGCGGAGCACTGATATAGACTTTCACCGAAACATGAGCATCTGGAAGTCCGAATTTTGAATTTCGAATTTTTATACTTCATACTTTGCAAAACTTTAATGAATTTTTGATAAAGAAACTTAAAGATTTGAAAGCAACCAGTGGGAACACTGTACGGAATGAATCATTTTATCTCCAGCGCGCGAGACTAATTCGAAATCGGAATTCTAAAGATATGCTGTTTTTAAATATTTTGTCATTTTAGTGTTGAACTGAATTGTATGTGGGAAAGTGCGAAGAACATGACATTTAATTAATACATTTAACACACAAAACGTAATTAATAAAAAGGTTTAATAAATTAATAAAAGACAAAATATTTTTAAGATAAGATAGATATTTTTAAGATTTTTATATATTAAGACAAAATAAGTTTTTGCGAACCATCTTACTAAGAAAACTGAACATTGATATGATAAACCGAAAAAAGACTAAAAAATATATAAAAATATATGCCAACACTTAGCATTGTATCCAGAATTCTAAACATATCCTGTTGTACTGCTTTTAAACTTTTTGCAATTTCATTGTTGAATTGCATTTGGCGTAAGTGCGAAGAAAATGATGTTTTATAATAAAGCTAAAAAGACAAAAAAAAAAAAAAATGGATTAGTAGGAGTGAATGTAACAACAGACTGGTATGCTGCGATCTCAGCGAGAAAATAAAAAACCTTAACATACCCTTTTGGGCGACAATTAAAATATGAAAACTGTCAGATTTTGATTTTTATTTATTTTGGCGAGAGGAAACGTAAAGTCAGATCACGGTTTAAGCAAAGAAATCAGTCAAGTACTTCAATGTCACGAATTAAAGAAGACAAAAAGTGGGGATTTTGAAAGGAACAGGTTGGTAACTTTTGCTGCGGTACTAATTTTCGCAATAACTTTTTTTTTTTAATTTAATAAATTTAGAAATTTTAGAAATTTTCTAAGGTTTGATAATATTAGAATGTCAATTAAATTCGTAAATTTCGATTCCTTTATCCTTTTCACTTTTTATTACAATTGTTAGATTATTTTTTTATTAAAAAATATTTATGTTAGTTTCCGTTTGAACTCCCGCGACATTAGAGCTATAAAACAATCTTATCTCAAAAGCCAAACTAGAAGATTACACTTTGAATTATTTCAAGTTTTGTTGCATTTCTAGAGGAAAAAAAAAAAAAATCTGAAAGCTTTCAGATTTTATATTACTCCCAAAGGAACTTTTTTTAACCTTTTGTATGTTACCTTTATTTATTAAATGTTCTTCGCACTTAAATCACAAAAATTCAATTCAACAACAATATCGCATAATAATTTTAAAACGAGCCTATCTTTAGAATTTCCGATACAAAGTCTCGCGCGCTGGAGATAAAAGTCTTTTATTCCGTACAGTGTTGCCGTTGCTGGCTTTGAAATTCTTGAATTTATTAATCAAAACTTCGTTGAAGTGTTACAAAATATGATATTGTTACGAAATGTCCAGGTGCTGTAAAGATGACTTCCTAGCAAAGCAGTTTCAGGGCAGCCATAAAATAGCAAGGAAGGCAAAATTGCTACATTTGGCGAGAAATCGCCCATTTGGCGACAAAATCGGCGATATGCCATGGACGGATGGAGAACCTTCTCGAACGAATTCGTACCGGTTTTACCTAGAATGTTCTCAAACCGAAGCCGAAAGCTATATAAACCCTGCTGGTCCGCAGGCAGTTGAGTGTCTCGTCGAGAGGGCGAGTCAGAGTGTGCCTCACTTACAGTACGATATAGTTAGTATCGAGTTGGAGTCTCGTCCAGCGAGTCAATCCCTGCGGAGTCGAAGTCTAGCGCCGAGTTGGTCGTCGAGTGCATCGAAGAGTCTCTTAGTGTATCGCGGTTAATGCATCGTCGAGAGAGTGTGTTAAGCTCTTTTTAACGACTGAACCGAAGAGTCGGGAGCTGTGCTCTGTGTGTCGTCGAGTGCATCGCGAGTTGTAGCGTGGAGAGTCTCGAGAGTACGTGGAGTTCCGGGAACAACCGAGCAGAGTGGGGAACTGTACTCTGGTGCTTTGCAGTGAAGCTGTCCCCACCGTTACAGCCTGATAACCTGGACGCTGTGTCGCTGAGTTTCAGCGTGTTTATAGGAGATCTTCGACGCCTGTAAACGTGATTTTGGAGCTGTCCTGAGAATATTGGTAAATAAAGTGTGTTTCGATACTTCATCAAGTAGTATTATCATTATTCACTCCAAATCCTCATGGACCCCGTACGAACGTGATGGAAGAAAATTACTGGTGTCAGAAGGAAAAACGTAACAATATCGATAATAAAGCAAATTTCAAATTCCAAATTAGGGCTTCCAGATGCCCATATTCGGGCAGAAACATACGTTATTTAAAATTTGATGGCTCTAGGTACCGTTGTTTTTTCACAATGCGAAACACATATATGGATTTAGGCAGGTTCTTCATCATTTAACTTCTTTACATATTACAGGGCGATAATATTTTGTGGCAACAATCTGAAAATTGATTCAGCGGAAATTCCGTTTTGACACTAATAACCCTTTTGAGCTAATGCTCCTTTTGGCCCAAAAAGCCCTCGTTTCTTGAAGTTTCATAAAGTCAATTTCCGTTTTCTGTCATTGGCAACAAAAAAACTTCGATGTCAAGCGATCTTTTTTACTTCCTTGCACTAAGTAAAGAAAGATTCTAATCGCGGAAAATCTCGGGTTACATGTTTCAACGGAAATATCCATTTTGACAGTTCCCGAATTCATTTGGACTATTTCTTTGTGCACGAACCGAATAAAGGACAAACTTTCATAATAGGTTCTTTTATGCATGCCCACAGCTATGCGTGTAAAATTTCAACAAGAAGTTTTCAGCTCTGATTGATAAATTAAGTAAAAATTTTTGGTGCAAAGCCGCACCTGTCGGAAAAGCTGTTGCTGCTAATGCTCATTTATCTGACCTATAGTCATCCCAAGGCCAAGAAAATTCTCTTGGCAAGGAGCTCTAGTTTACTCCTGTCGTTGGCAACAGCCTCGAGCACCTTACAGGAGACATTGCGATTTAGCTCAGTTCCGTCTACAATTTTGATGAAAAGCACCCCGGGAGGGATGGGTTCGAGGGTCTCTCACCCCTCTTTCCTACCAGCAACCTCTCGAGAAGACTTTCAGTTCGCAGCATATTTAAAGTGCTTCCATACCGCACGGACACAATATATTTACAAACATCCACCGCCACCTTTCTGACGGGCGCTGCTACGAAGGCGTCTCGAAGTAAACAACATACATGCATCATAACATAAAATTTTAAGATTTTAGATTTGAAGAAGACAAACATTAATATTTCAAATAGGAAAATTAAGAGGGTATAGTGGTTAGGGTAGCCTACTTCGGTATCGAAGGTCCCGAGATCGAATCCCAGAGAAGGCATAGATGTTTGTAAATGTATAGTGTCTTTGCGGCATGGGGACACACTTAATATATGGCGACCCGAAAGCCCTCTCGTGTGAATTGGTGGTAGGGAAGAAGGGTGGAATACCATCGGCCCACCGCCCCGGGGTGCTCTCGAGAAGACTTTCAGTTCGCAGCATATTTAGAGTGCTTCCATACCGTTCCTCAAAATTCGGGGGGGGGGTCTAGAAAACTTTGAGGGTCTGTCAACCATAGACATGACAAAGACAACAACAACTGTATAATATTTAACTAATTTGAAATGAACTATTAACTACTTTTAAATGAATAAAAGAAGTTCAGTTAAACAACTGTATAACAGTGGATTCAGTACCATCTGTCTGAGATAAGCAGTCTGATAATACTTTCGGATTGAATAAATCGATTTGTTTTCGTACCAATCTTACAACTAAATCATCCGTTAATCATTCATTTCTCTTTTTGTTATCAGTGTGACGTCTTATCAAGTTGTGTAAGTAGGAGGGACATTTCTTTATTTCCTGAGAGCCAGTTTTTCCACCATCTGTGCAATGAGGGTGGGATTCAACCAATTCTCACCGATTCACAATGAACAAAGACTAAAAAATAACAGGAAATATGGCTCCAATCAGTCGGAAGCGTTTATCAAAGATCAATCAACTTTCAACCGCGACATGAATAAAGGAAATACTCAAAAGTTTTCATTCTGGAAGGGGGGGGAGAATGCAAAACAGTGCATTACCAAATGCGCGTCTGAAGTCAGATCTAATACAGAAGGTATTTACACATTTTTAGTATGACTTCTATTAAAGAATTAAAAAAGGAAAGTAAATGTTTTGGAATAACAATTTCTAGCAACAGCTTATTTGAAATGAGATAATATCGTCTGATGCATTTTAATTCTTTCTTCTTTCAAAATGCCTCAGGTAAACAAGCTGTAGATTGAACAGTTAACGTCTGTGCTTTCGGAAAGGAAATATTCCTATTCCAAAATTCGGAAACATTGTGAAACACATGGTATTAAAATTTCTAAGTGCAAAATAAGCAACGATTGGAAAGGGAAAAACCATCAGTCATTACTTCTTCATCGAAGGAAGATTCTAAACGGACACCAGAAAAAGGTAATACTGTTTCTAATATTTCTAAACATAAACCGTTGGCATATTTCACAAGTGCACATATGTGTAGCCACCGAGGGAGTGGCTTCTAGGATGGCCCAATGAGCATCCAGTAATATTTGTGTCATGTCACATGACCTCTCGCACGCTTTAAGATTTAAGCAAGAAAATACTTTGCCATGCAATTTTCTGTACATCGTCTGTTTCTTCTGAAAATTTTCATTGCGAAGTTAGATCAAATATAAGCAATTATGAAGATTTCACTACCTGGTTGAAACAATTTGAAATAAATACAGACACATGTTGGATACTCCGCAAAAATATACATGCGAAATATTACTTAATAACTGATAAATAAGACGAAAGAAATATGTAATACACATCCGAGCCCAAATGCTATCTTTACATAAAACTATGCATATGAGAAAAATATTTACACCAGTTATATATATGTAAATAGAAGTCAGCCCTTTTTATTTCAGTCTATATGAAAAAGATGTTCTATAATAATAGCCAATGCAGAACTGGCTATTATTATTTGCAGCTATTATTGGCTATTATTATTTGCTATTATTATTTGTTCTGCATTGGCTATTATTATTTGCAGCTATTATTGGCTATTATTATTTGCTATTATTATTTGTTCTGCATTGGCTATTATTATAAGTGAATTTCGCTAATTTGCATTCGTAATTCACAAATTTGCATTTAGTCTGTTAAATTTCATATTTAATAACTGCTCACTCTTAAATATACTGTCTACACAAGAAATACTCATCAAACAGAATGAATTTATCTATTCACAACGAATATATTCAAATTATTCACGTATGAATTTTAATGTTAACAATGGATATAATCATATCATACACAATATGTATTCTGAATATTACACTTTCAAAATCAAAAGAATGCAGGCAGTGAAATAAGAAAACACTAGATTCATTGTAATACTTCCAGTTCTCCTCAGCTCAATAAAAAATATAAAAAGCTATACAAATGAATTCTTTTAATCCACATTTGTTATTAAATGCATAATATTCGAGGCTAATTGTAGTTTCAGTCATTTTCTCGGTGTAAAGAGCGGTAATATGCCGTGAACATCAATCCAAATATCAATGTGTAATAAAAATCGCGAAAGGGAAATGTCAGCGATTCATTAAACTCATAAAACGAAAGCACTACGAGATTTTCTACTATTACGCCAAACATTTATAACTGCGAAACAAATGCATATTATAATGTAAGAAACATACGCTCACATTCATGAAGATTTAGCGTCACAAGAGCAGAAGAAGCTCATTGGTCCATTTTCGAAACCCCTCCCTCAGTGGCTACGCTGATGTGCACTTGTGAAATATGCAAACCGTTGGTAACAAGAGAATATATACCGACGCAGAAACCAGTTGCCAAGTCTTTACATATATATGTGGGAAGAATTTTAAAAAATTTTTTTAAGGGGGGAAAGAAAATCTGAAAGGTTTCAGGTTTTAAATTACCTCCAAAGGGGCGTTTTTTTAACATTTTATGTGTTACCTTTATTTATTAAATATCATGTTCTATGTTTTAAACCATAAAATTCAGTTCAACAGCAATATCGCAAAATAATTTTAAATTGAGCATATCTTTAGAATTTCTAATGCACAGTCTCACGCGCTGGAGATAAAAATGTTTTTTCTGTACAACGTTGTCATTGCTTTTTTTGAAATTCTTGAGTTCGTTAATCAAAAATTCGTTAAAGTTTTGCAAAATATGAAACCGATAATAAAACAAATTCCAAATTTGGGCTTCTACATGCCCATATTCATAGTAGGATTATGTCATTCAAAATTGGATGGCTCTAGGTACCGTTGTTTTATCGCAATGCGAGAAACATACACACATTTATTCAGATTCTTTATTATTTAATTTCTTCAAATATAAGACAGGGCGATAATATTTGGTGGCAACAGTTGGGAAAGTGAAACGGACATTCAGAGTGATTCGACGCCAAATAGCAAAAGGAAAACAATAGTGCCTCAGGAAGAAAGCCCCTTTGGACTAACAAACCAAGATTTACAACTTAAAAAAACTAAAAAACATAATGTTCTCCAATTTTTGCAGAGGCATGTGACTCAACGCAAGAACCCCTAGTGAAAACTATTTAGCAGAGTATAAATGGAAATATATTGTTACACTTGATGAAGCATGGGTTTTCCTAAATGATTGAAAATAAAAAAGGTCTATTTGTTATCGAAAACGAAGAGGAAGGGAAAAAAAGTTTTTTTAACGTTTTGTCTGTTACCTTTATTTATTAAATATCATGTTTGCACTTAAACCATAAAATTCAGTTCAGTAGCAATGTCGGAAAATAATTTTAAAATGAGCCTATCTTTAGAATTTCCGATACACAGTACCGCGCCCGCTGGAGATAAAAAGGTTTTCTCCGCTGTAGAATGTTGCCATTGCTCGCTTTTAAATCGTCGAGTTTGTTAATAAAAAATTCGTTAAAGTTTTATAAAATTTGAAATCGATCATAAAACAAATTCCAAATTTCAGATTTGTTTTTCCACATGCCCATATTCGTAGGAAGATTACGTCATTCAACATTTGATGGCTCTATGTACCGTTGTTTTATCATAATGCGAGAAATATACATACATTTATGCAGATTTTTCATTATTTTAATTTCTTCAAATATAATGCAGGACTCTAACATTTGGTGGCAACAGTTTGAA
Organism: Stegodyphus dumicola; assembly: GCF_044657685.1. NCBI lineage: Eukaryota > Metazoa > Arthropoda > Arachnida > Araneae > Eresidae > Stegodyphus > Stegodyphus dumicola. Next base: position 151,647,302 of record NC_140778.1, read on the forward strand.
AAGTCAAACGGACATTTATAGTGATTTAACGCAAAACGAAAACAATAGTCCTTCAGGAACAAAGCCGCTTTGGACTAAAAAATGTACAAAGTAGATTGCGACAATCCAGGTCCGACGGTTTCCCACACACCTTCCCTTACTACCAACCTCTCGAGAGGACTTTCGGTTCGCTGCAGATTTAGAGTGCCCCCATGCCGCACGGAAGCTAAACTTTTAGGAACATTCATGCCTTCTTCGGGATTCGAACTTGCACTTTTCGGCACTGCAGTAAGCTCCCCAAACAACTATACCGTCTGGGTGTTTTTTTTTTTTTTTAATATTACAGCGAAATTGCTTACAAATACGTTTCTACGGCAATCCCAATCACGAATTGGAACTACATTAATTCTGAAAACCGGACGCTACTAAACCTAATGCTCAGCTTGTTCGTAATATTTCTGTTCTTTTGAATAGGTAATTGAAAATAAGAAAAAAAGAAAGGAATTGGAACTGATGAAGGGGAGAAGAGGAATCCGTCTACGTCTGTCACCAGGATGTGGGCTTAGATGGAGTCAATGTGGGCGAGTAAATAAATAAAGGGGTGAACGAAATCCTGTTACGGAAGCGATTATTAGATAGGGCGCGGAATATTAAGTGTAAGACTGTGAGCGGACCACACCGATAGAGGTCGGAAGAGCTGCCAGAGGGAAACATTTATCGCCGTTTTGGTGACTTTTTAAATTTGTGCATACGAAATTTTTGTTGGGGTCAAGACTCATAACTCATCCTTTTACGTTCACAGGCTTTCTCATAGGCATCTTTTTACTTTAATTTTCTTGGAAAGTTGCTACATTAAATATACGTCTTTGTGCATGCGTTAGTTACAGGCGTCGTTTTAAGTTTATTCATACAGAAGGAACTCAGTTCGCTAAGTGACCGGATTTGTAAGCTTAGCCACAACATAGATGTTTAATGAAACTTTCCTGTAGTAGATAATAATAATGATAGGGGTATGGTTACAGTGAAAATGCACTCGCAACTGGTTGATACACTTTTGATTTTTTTGGCAAAACATTCTGAAAACATGTGTAGCTGAACCGGTGCGTCTTGTAATCCATAATTATAAGCATGTCTTTACATATTTACACACAAAGTCACAGCATGTGTTAAAAGACAAGCGATGCACATGATATTCGCAGCACAGATGCAAGCGTCAGCAAAAGGAAGATTACATAATTGGTATTATATTTAGAATAGTGAAGTTATATACATACCATCGTTTTTTTCCTTGGTTTGAATACTTTTCACTACTACTGGTAAAAATCTTCAGTTTCACTTTTACCGTTAGGTAAGATATGCATTACATAAGGATTATGTGACAAGAGTCAAATTTCATATGACGCATTTCAAAAAAATTATTATAAACGTGTTAATGTTTTTATGATATTACAGGGAAATAACTAGATTGAAAAGAAAACCTAAGAGGCTATTACAAATTTTAGTTAAGATTTTATCTCACATATTCCTTATATGACATATCAGTATTAGCAATCGATATTACATATACATATTTCCTTATATTATACATACATTCCTTATATTGCAAATACATCAAATGTATAACACTTGTATAATGCATGATAAGGGCTTATAAGAATAATAGTAAAAATATAAGCAATAAAATAAAATAAATATTCAAAATATAAACAATAAATAAATTAGATATTCCAAATATAAACAATAAAATAAATTAGATATTCAAAATATAAACAATAAAATAAATTAGATATTCAAAATATAAACAATAAAATAAATAAGATACTCAAAATATAAATAATAAAATAAATAAGATACTCAAAATATAAACAATAAAATAAATTAGATTTCAAAATATAAACAATAAAATAAAATACATATTCAAAATATAAACAATAAAATAAAATAGATATTCAAAATATAAACAATAAAATAAAATAAATACGTCGCCTTACAATCAGGCCAATGCAGCAAATTGAAATTAACAATTTGAATTCCATATACTTCACAAGTACCGCGAAGAAATTTATTTAAATCATCTAAAACTAGTTTCATTAACGTTAAAACTGAAGCTTAACAGTACTTCGCAGGGAAAAAAAGTTTTTTCAAGGTTTTTGTTTACCTAAAAAAAAGAATCTATAAAAGATTATAAATTTGAGGCAGTTTCAAATTAGAATAGAGTTTGTTTGAATCAACTAAACCTCAAGCAGACTGCTTTTTTTAGCACCAAAGATGCTATTATTTGAGAAACTTTTTGTTCATATCACTTTTGTGTCTGAATCATTTCTCAAACTGCCACACCCCAAAATGTTATAACAATGTACTATTTTCTTTTTAAAATTAAATAACGAAGAATTTGTAAGTATGTCCTCGCATTATGGGAAAAAGACAGTACCTAGAACCACTGAATTTTTAATACACGTAGAATATGAGCCCTTGAAGTCCGAATTTTGAATTTGTTTTCGATTTCTTTCATATTTTCTATAAACTAACCAAATTTTTGTTTAACAAACTTGGCGACTTGAAAGTAAGAAATGGCAACGTTGTTCAAAATAAAATATTCTTATCTCTAGCGCGCTAGACTGTTGCCATTCGGAAAATTGTAAGACATTTATCTTTCAATTTTAATCCAGAAATTAAAGTATTTGAAAACAATGCCATGCCCACCAGCGGCTGAGCGGTAAAATCGCTGAACAGTGGGAGTTCCTACCTGGCTTCAATTCCAAGCGAATGGACTGGCTGCACGGGCAGTTTCATGGTTTTTTCCATATGTAACGTGGGTACGAGCAAGTTTCCTTTAGAAAGTCCTCCACGAAAGCATCCCTCCTCTTACACAAATAGCCCTCGAGCGCTTAGTCACAATCCAACATCATCTATTTTTATGTTAAGTGTACAGCATTCTACTGTAAATATTTTAATCCTAAACAGTGAGTCGAATAAAATTAACCTTTCTTATCGAAGGATAATTGTATCTTCGACTTGATAATCGAAGGATAATTTTATCTTCGACTTGATAATCGAAGGATAATTTTATTTTCGACTTGATAATCGAAGAATAATTTTATCTTCGACTTGATAATCGAAGGATAATTTTATCTTCGACTTGATAATCGAAGGATAATTTTATCTTCGACTTAATAATCGAAGGAATTATCTTATACTTATTTTACCTATGACAGCAATATACAAGCCCTTGAGCAGCAATATATAAAGACTGAGTTTAATAGTAGCCTACTGGACTGCGAGGTCACCGAGAGCATAATAAAAGCTCCACAAACTCTTTTGGGTAACCGTTAAAATCAGAAACCCGGTCAGAAAAATTTTTTGTGGATATATTTACCATAAAAATCAGAGTAAAATAAGCTAATACTTTTATAACCACGCCTGCTATGGAGTAAATGCATATTGTTACGCACTCTACAGCAAATTCAGAAACCAGAAGATGGAACTGATAAGAGGAAGATGAAACTGATAAGATATAATTTACATTAATCGATATTAAATCCATTAAAAGATACGAAATCTATTACTCTCTAAAGGCTCAGAGATTAATAAAGGGAAAGAATAACAGATAATGCATTATAATAATGGTTTTAAATGGGGATCTTTTGTTTACATCTATACGCTATCAGTAATGCTAGATCTATGAAAGGAAAATCTCATTTGTCAACCTCTCTCTCAAATAGAAATGCATCCGTGATAACCCTTTCATCTTAATGGCTGCTGAATACGCTGAAATTTAAAGAATTAACTCACAACAACAGTAGTAAGATTACTTATAATTCTAATAGACATATTGCTCCTCTTTTAATTTGATTTTCTTTTTCACTATATTATATGGAATCTTATATTTTTCGTCTTATTTATAATCAGAGCTACAGAAATTTAATTTCTTAAGATGAAAACTCTGTTAATAGGATTCCCATCGGAATAATAATCAGAATTAATTTTGTTGAATTCATAAAGATCGTATGAAATTTTCCTTGAAAGAAAGCAGCATTACCGCATCTGAGACTACCGCATATGGCACACATTCGAGCAAAAACCTGAGTTTTCAGCAAACTTTATAGCTTTTATGGCACACAATAATTTAGTTCAAACTGCATATGCTTTAACGAACGGCAACTTATAATTTCAGTTTAAGGTAAAGATCACAACTTCAACACCAGAATAAACCTGAATATTAATAAATGATGCAACAATTTAATTATAGGAGTCTAAATAAAAATTCGGTCTCCAAAATGCTGAGCTTTTATAAATACTGGAGAAAGAGGAGAATAACTGAAATGCGAATATAAATAAAGTAAATATATAAATACTGGAGAAATACTTTTATAAATACTGGAGAAAGAGGAGAATAACTGAAATGCGAATATAAATAAAGTAAATATATAAATACTGGAGAAATACTTTTATAAATACTGGAGAAAGAGGAGAATAAATGAAATGCGAATATAAATAAAGTAAATATGGAATTAAAAGCAAAATAAAGTAAATATAAATAAAGTAAATATCCAAGTGAAAATAATAATTTAAAAATGAAACCTCTTTCTGATAGTCACACCTTTTCGAATCCATATTTTAATAATGATTGCTACAGAAATAAATTACTTGACACGCCTAATAAAGAACACAGCCCAGCAGGAGATCCCACCATAGATCTGAATCGCCTACGGATATGATTGCTCAAAATGGGTCATTAATAAATGACAGGTTAATGCAATTTCCCAAATGCATAGATAATACGTTTTCCTATTTCACCTAAACAATGCACTTTTTATGTGAAGAGAACAAAGTCTCATTTAAACAATCGAGAGATATTTAAAATATTTATACCAGCAAAGGTGATAAAATCACTAACAAGAAGAACATAATCAAAATTGAAAGAAAAAGCATTAAAAAAAAAAAGGTCTGAAAGCTTTCAGATTTTATATTACGCCCAAAGGAGCTTTTTTTAGTCCAAAGGGATTTGAATCTCGAAGGACTATTAGTTTCGTTTTGGCATTTTGCGTCGGACTCATAAATGTCGGTTCACTTTTCAAACTGTTGCCACAGAATGTTAGAGTCCTGCATTATATTTGAAGAAATTAAATAATGAAAATCTGCATAAATGTATGTATATTTCTCGTATTGTGATAAAACAACGGTACATAGAGTCATCGAATTTTGAATAACGTAATCCTCCAACGAATATGAGCATGTGGAAGACCAAATTTGAAATTTGAAATTTGTTTTATGATCGATTTCCTATTTTTTAAAACTTTGACGAATTTTTGATTAACAAACTCAAGGATTTCAAAGCGAGCAATGGCAACGTTGTGCAGAAAAAACATTTTTATCTCCAGCGCGTGAGTCTCTGTATCGGAAATTCTAAAGATATGCTCGTTTTAAAACTATTTTGCGATATTGCTGTTGCACTGGATCTTATGGTTTAAGTGCGAGGAACATGATATTTAATAAAGAAAGGTAACACACAAAATGTTAAAAAACGCCCCTTTGGACGTAATTTAAAATCTGAAACATTTCAGATTTTTTTTTTTTTAATGTTTTGTGTGTTACCTTTATTAATTAAATATCATATTCTTCGCACTTTAACCATAAAATTCAATTCAACAGCAATATCACAAGATAATTTTAAAAAAGCCTATCTTGAGAATTTCGAATAGACAGTCTCGCGCGATGGAGATAAAAAAGTTTTTTTTTTTTTTTTTCGTTTTTTTTTTTTTTTTTTTTTTTTTTTTTTTTTTTTTTCTTGTACAGTGCTGTCCTTTCCCTAGTGGTGATCGCTAAAGAGATACAGGGGGCGTTATTTGTCAGAAGGTCAGCACACAGGTTTTGGAAAGCAAGTTGGCAAAACATGCTTGATATGATTGCCGACTCATATTTTCAAACAAGCATTTAAACATTCACTTTATCAAACAAATATTAAAGTCAAACACCTTTTCAAAGATATTACTATCGTGTCAATCGATGCTTTACTTGGTTTGGTCCAAGTTGAATGTAAACTGTTTTCTATTGTAAGGGAAGGAAATTATCATCTATAATTGTAATATTCTAAAAATATTACTACAAGCTTGGAAACATTTTAAACATGAAACATAACTTTACCAGTACGCCTATATAACATCTGCTAAAAGCTTGTATGCATTTTCTTACAGACCCTGAAGTAAGTGGAAAGAAAACCTCTAATGTTTTGATGAGGCAGTCAGATGAGAATTCCAGTTGAAACCAGCAAGGTCAACGTGGTCAAATTTCTGAAGAACAATTCCTATACACACACACATACACTGGTACTATTAAACTTAGACCTACATGCAGACCTTAGCGGGCTGTTTTAGACTATGGAAAATAATGTCTCTATGAACAAATAATTTTAGCCAACTAGCTAAGAGGAATGCCTCTCGACAAGAGAGTGCATGAGGAAGGGAAGAAGTGACCATTGCCACGTACTCATGCGTGTTCAAGTTTATTTGGTTATGGCAAAGCACACCAGGCAGATTTTTCGGGGCACAAAACTGAATTTTTACTTTTGATTCCACCAGGCAAAAAGACACTGAAGGTGCAGAAACTGGCTTAATTCATTATTCTACTAAAGAGTTTGAAGTAAATACTAAAGAGTACTAAACAGTTCGCAAAGTTAAAGGAACGGCTGGAGATATAAAGCTAGTCAATAAGTATAGGTTCAATACACAGGGCGTAGTTCAAAAATAGGAGGTTACCACTCTATATCTATAAAATGGAAAAGACATCAAAATAGAATAAAAGTACACTGAAAAAGTGCAATATAAATCCAATGAAAATACAAAATAGTTGCAATCGCAGAAATTGTAAAAAATGCACACACACAAAACTACGTGTGGTGTGCAGCAAATGGTCTAAGATTACAGCCCTCATCAAGTAGTTTATAACCGAAAAGGTTGAATGAATTTAAGTGTTCACAACCAAATGCTTTGTCGTAAAATTTTGTGGTTGTTTATTTTATTGAGATAAGTTTCGATAGTTCCAAGCTTGAGGTTTTCGTGGAGTGTTTGAGTTCTAACATAACAATGAGCTTTTGTAATAATGAGAAGAAAGCGATTTGAAGTTTTTGTAATTTAAGGAGATCACTTTTTGTAGCAGAAGTCCATGCAGGTGAAGCATACACTAAAACTGATTATAGAGGTGTGAGCAAGACGATTCTTCCTGATGTCCATACTCGAATATTTTTCAACTAGAGGAAATAGACTATTCATAAATTTGCTTGCTTTATTTTTAATATTATTTATATGATCATGCCCTTTTAATTGTGTATTAAATATAATATCCAGGTATTTAGCAGTCTTGCCTAATAGGTACAATTTTATTGAACAGTATTAGCTGATGAGTAATATTAGTCAGCTTTTTTGTATCTAATAATAAGGAATTATTATTTCTGTGCGTTAATTGCAATTCTCAATGAAGTACACCATCCCTAAAAAATATGGTATTAAATCTTGCAATTTTTTTATTGCTTGGTTAACATTAGTTAATGAAGTGCTATATCATCGCCGTAGCATCCAAGAAAGTGCTGTTGATTAAAATTATCTTTTGAAAAATCTTACATAGAAAAGGTAAAGAATAGGACCAAGGATGGAACCTTGGGGGACACCGGCTTTATTGGGCCTGATGTCAGAGCAATCACTTCCTTGTGCAACGACGAATTTTCTGTTAGAGATAAAAAGACATAAGTAGGGTTATAGTTTCTCTGTTAGTATTCAAAAGAATAAGTTTATAAATAAGCCCCTAATGTCAGACGCAGTAATACTGAATTGTTGCAGAATTACCGCGTGAAGCGCGATAATACATTCTCTAGCGAATTACTGCCGATTTTATGTCCCTTTGCATAGTCCCTGATGTGAGCAAAGGAATTAAATTTGTCACTGTATAATTAAATTTTTAAATTCAGTTATGTTGTGAGAATTAAACTGCTGTTTGTTGAAAACAAAGCGCATTCACGACACTAAATGGCCGCAAATGTCTCGCAAGCCGCAGTTTGACCATGCCTGTTCTATACCTTTCGTTTGTGACAAGAAAATGGAAAAAAAAAAAAAAAAAAAAAAGGAAAAAACGGAAAAGAATGGCTTCGTGTCACGGAAACCCTTCAGAGCAAACAACGACTTTAGCGCCGCTTGACGTATGGATCGCAGATGCGCCCGCGCGTGTCCCTGCCGTCTGTAACTGCGAAGATATTAGCAGAAGGGGGGAAATGAGAAGAGTCTGGCAAATTGTCGGAATGCGGGAAAGGCGGCGCGTTCCGCAGTGAAACAGGTGACTCGTCGTGCCGTTTGTGACACGCTGCAGCTGACAAAGGGGCGTGGGTGTGACGAGCTGTTCGGGAACTTTGATCTAGTGTGTCTGGGGTATTAGGAACGTATCGATTACTCATCTGTTCAACTAAAGTAATATATCAAAACACAGGATTTGGGGGATGCTAGGAGCACTAACTTTCAGTCTCAAACTCTGTTCCATCGCCATCAAGAAATTCAGATACAGCTTAGGGTCCCCCGCCCCTTGCCATTCACTTGCAAATAAAATTTTAAATCAGAGAAAAACTCTATGATGTGCCTTTTAAAGAAAAATAAAATTTTAAAACGGAGAAAAAGTCTGTGATGTGGCTTTTAAAGAAACATAAAATTTTAAATCAGAGAAAAACTCTGTGATGTGGCTTTTAAAGAAACATGAAATTTTAAAACAGAGAAAAAGTCTGTGATGTGGCTTTTAAAGAAACATAAAATTTTAAAACAGAGAAAAAGTCTGTGATGTGGCTTTTAAAGAAACATGAAATTTTAAAAAGAGAAAAAGTCTGTGATGTGGCTTTTAAAGAAACATAAAATTTTAAAACAGAGAAAAGTCTGTGATGTGGCTTTTAAAGAAAAATAAAATTTTAAATCAGAGAAAAACTCTATGACGTGCCTTTTAAAGAAAAATAACATTTTAAAACAAAGAAAAACTCTAAGATGTGGCTTTTAAAGAAAAATACAATTTTAAGTCGGAGAAAAACTCTATGACGTGTCTTTTAAGGGAAAATATATTTAAAACAGAGAAGAACTCAATGATGTGTCTTTAAAAAAAAAAAAAAAAAAATATGATGTGCCTTTTGATACGTTCCCGTATAAAATCTCCTGTCTGAATTAATTAATTCTGAATTATGTTAATTCTTGAAATAATCTTCTTCCCTTTATCCTTTTTTGATTTAAAAATATTTTAAAGAATTGCGTCTGATGATCTAGATCAGGGATTCTCAACCTTTTTTGCTCCATGCACCCCTTTTACCATTGCTAGACGTTCCCCATTTCAAAACTCGAAAAATGCATAAGAATGCTTTAAGATTTAGATTATTTGAAAATGTTATTTAAAAATGCTTTAAGATTTAGATTATTTTTTAATGTATTTTATAAATTAAATAAGAAAAAGTTTCGAAAATGTTACTAAATGCCAAAACTTGAATAAAAGAAGTTTTTTTATCTTCATAAAATAAAACTTCATTCTTAAAAGGGTGACTGCATCCCCCCCTGAAACTATGAAATTCCTCTTTAGGGAAGAATCCACCCTAATGGAAAACCTCTGATCTAGATTGCCTTTTACAAATTAATTTAATGGTTTAACATTGAATGATTTAATATTAAATAAAATATAATTTAATATCTCCTTACATTGAACATCACATCCACTGTATAAGAAAGAACTAAATATTACTTTGCATACAAATAATGTAATGCTTTGTTTTAAAATGAATTACGCAATTCGATTCAAATTTTTCGGTAGCGAGTTGCAATTTTTCGTTTTGCTTTAAGTATTACACCAATGAATAAATATCAATATTTTCTCAGGATGGATAAAAAATATTTAAAAAAATTGTCGTTGTATTTTTCAAACTTTTACGTGATTCTTTACTTGAGTTAAAAACATTTTTACTTTATTATAAAGTCAACTGCTGTAAGGGCTGCGACCTTTTTCTTAATTAAATTCATTAATTTAATTCAGTTCATTCATTAATTGTTATAATTATAAGTCGTCTGTTAAAAAGTTCGAAAAATGTTCTATGCAATGTAAAAAAGGTTAAATTTTGCACATTGTAAGATCTTATTTTCTCAATATAAAGGAAAAACAGCAAGTTTTGTTTATTTGTATCTCCAAATTACAGCATTAAATTAAAACAGCGGTTTTTATTATTTATTTGAAGTACTTCTTTCTCTCTATATATGATTGTAACCTAAACCTTGTTCCGGCTATTGAAATATTTCTGAATGCGATTCGTAGTGATGTAAAGTTTGCCCTTATCTGGGTCTCTACAATGCATACACACTACACGCATTCTACAGAAGTCTATAGTAAAATTTAAACCGAACGTAAAAAAAAAAAAAAAAAAAAAAAAAAAAAACATGAATTAGATACTTAAATCCTCAAATAACCTCCAAAAATAGGAAATTTTATGAACACAAAATCAGTGGTGATCTTCCAGTTTAAGAGACAGAAAAGAGATTTTTAGTTCTTTGCTTCAGTGGGGGAATGATATGACAAGATATATTAACAAAAATGCTTGTTTGGCAATCAGGCCCACCAGCGGCCGAGCGGTAAAGTCGCTGAACACTGGTAGTTCGGTCCGAGGTTCGAATCCCGCGAACGGGCTGGCTGCATGGGCGTTTTCGTGGTTTTTCCCGTGTGTAACGTGTATACGAGCCACGTTATAAAGTCCTCCACGAAGGTATCCCTCCCCTTAGGCAGATAGCCCTAGTGTGCTTTGCCATAATTAAATACACCACCACCAACTTGTTTGGCAATCGAAGAAGGCCGTTACAAAGTACCTAAAATAATGCCACTACGGGCTTCTCCCGAAGGAGAAAACTGTTAACTTGGACTTCTTGACTTGGGGAGTTTGATAGAAGGAAAGTCCAGCAGTAGTTGAATGATTATGCTTATGTGACCAGGAGATATTGAGCCTTAATAAGCTATTCTTCATAGACGCATCAAGTAAATTGTAATCAGTTGAATTTATGTAGATGAATACGGAGCAAGTAGGAAGGAGGAAACCATCAGGATTGAACAAAACAAGACAGGCCACAGAAGGGCCGGACACCCGGCTTAGTGCTGTCCGGGCCCTGCAAGTACCTATAATACCACTAATACTACAAAATGCGACACACTAATACTACGATATGCTACAAAATGCGACACACTAATACTAAGATATGCTACAAAATGCGACAGACTAATACTACAAAATGCGACACACTAATACTACAATATACTTCAAAATGCGACATACTAATACTACAAAATGCGACACACTAATACTACAATATACTACAAAATGCGACACACTAATACTACAAAATGCGACACACTAATACTACGATATGCTACAAAATGCGACATACTAATACTACAAAATGTGATACACTAATACTACAATATACTTCAAAATGCGACATACTAATACTACAAAATGCGACACACTAATACTACAATATACTACAAAATGCGACACACTAATACTACGATATGCTACAAAATGCGACATACTAATACTACAAAATGCGACACACTAATACTACAATGTACTACAAAATGCGACATACTAATATATAGACTAATATACGTTGACACTAATACGTGGGTACGATATGCACATAAAAACACATTAATAAAATTATTCTATTATTTTACAATACGATACACCGATATATGTAGACATTTACAATAAGATACGTAGACACACTACATTACAATATATATAAAATTAGAGTATTGGCACACATAGATACTGCGTAAGTTCGACATATTTTGAATTTATGTGAATATTAATAATACATATACTACAGGTGTTACTCTGTATGTTATATCTTGAAACATGACAACATGATGCTAGAGTACATTTATAGACACAATACACCAATGACACGATACGTCAATGTATATAATGCTATGCACTAAGATACTGTACACTAAAAGATAGATACAATACACCAATGCAACATAAATGCGACACACTAATATACTATACACCAGTATTATATACACTAATACACTATACACCAATAGGCTATACAATAATTCACTAATATACTAACAAAACAAGACAGCATACTTCTCGGGAAAACGAAATTGTAATCTTTAAGACAATGTCCTAAAAAACAGCCTGATATTAAAAGTCGCTGAAAGGACATCGCAGTTTTAAAAAAATTGAAGTATTGTTCTATTTGGTGATCTGGATAATTTAATTTTATTTTAATAATGGTAGCTAAAGTAATTTTAATAATGTTAAAGTATGTTTTTACTTCAAAACTGGAATAGCAGTCATGGAACTAATACAAACGGAAGCGAAAAGCAGTCAAATGGGACATGAAGAATTTTGATTTTCCAAATAAGGCAGGAGAACCGGAATTTTTATGAGCGTCTGGTTTCGGCCCCCCGCTGAATTACGCAGTCGGAGATTGATTACAGAAAGTTTCATAGGCGCCTAGGAAGTGCTACGAACTGCGAAGGCGAAACTCCATACAATTCACTTGGCAAAATAAAAAAAGAAGTTGAAATGTTAAGACCTGGATTTTAAAATTGATTTTTATTTGCTAGTTCAATAAGAATTTAATAAGTTTAGTATCAAATAATCAAATAAGAACAATCAATAATAATCAAACAGGGTAAAACATTTGCATTAAGTAGATTCACCAGACATTTTTTGATGCTAATTTACTTTAAGTAATTTTTACTATTAAAAAATGTATTTTATGAAAAGGCATAAAATATTTACAATATATCAGTTACAGACATGAAAATTTAAAATAAAATACAGAAAAGTTATTGTAACAAAGTGTCTAATCACAAAGAAGCAGAATATGTACGAATAGGATAAAAATCTCCTGGTTTAAAAATTCCTAAAAAACTTAAAATAGTTTATTATTCATTGGAGTCTGGTGTGACGTTACAGCTACTAGCACCCCCCGCGGGCACAGGTGCTGAATTATAACTTCCTGTTTTGTTCGCGGACGAAATGGACCATACCTGCAAAAAGCAAGACTGCAGAAAAAACCTCCTGAGAGTTTCCGGACACAAGGAACTAATTATGTTTCTCTTCGCAGATAACAAAACGAGTGAAATCTTTGTGTAAGAGTTCTTCATGTGATTTTGAGGTGACGCATCTTTTACGTTCTTCTGCCCACCAGCGGCCGAGCGGTAAAGTCGCTGAACACTGGTAGTTCGGTCCGAGGTTCGAATCCCGCGAACGGGCTGGCTGCATGGGCGTTTTCGTGGTTTTCCCCATGTGTAACGTGTATACGAGCCAGTTTCCCTTAGAAAGTCCTCCACGAAGGCATCCCTTCCCTTAGGCAGATAGCCCTTGAGGCTTTGCCATAATCACACACACACACACACTCTTTTACGTTCTAAACCACGCCAGTGGTTTCTGTAGAACAATAGTTTTTTTTATGCTGTAACTACAGTGAAAAGGACGCTTTTTTGCGTCCAATCTGCGTTAGCGGATATTGTATGATTTAGGGCTGTAATGATCAGTTTATTTTTATGTTTTAATCAAGAAATCTATTTTAGTTTATCAAATAAATAATTTAAAAGACAACCTGTCTTCCTTTCACCCGACACGGGTTTCCTGACGTTACACTGGTTTGCCAATTGGTATAAAAAGACAAATAATAAAAATGAAAGCTTTTAGATTTTATATTACGCCGAAAAGGGCATTTTTTTTTTTGAAAATTTACACATACATATACGTTTCGAGAATATTTGGGTTATCTCCCCTTAGAGCTAAAAATATTTTAAAACAGCACATCTTTAATATTTCCGATAGACTGTCTTACGCGCTGAAGATAAAAATGTTTTATTCCGAACTGTTGTAGAATTCCTCACTTTGTAAATTCTAAGTTACTGCTGGAAGTGAAGAATCTTAAGAATTGATAAGCGAATAATCGCTTTGGTTCGTGTGATAGGAAACAACAAGACAGAAGGGTAAATTAACCCCTTATTATTCCAACTAAGGTTTAACAAAATTCCGTCTTGGAGTGTACATTAAAGCCAACACTTGGACTTGGAACTTAAGAGACTAAGAATAATACTAAACTTACCTAAAACTAAAAAGAGGTATAGCCTAAGCTATCAAAAATTCTAACAGAGTTGGACCTCTTAATGTTAATAGACTGCGAAGCCATCAAAGGCCTAAAGTACGGCCGAGCGTGATAATAATTTACGAGAGAGTAGCCTAAAAAGGAGGACGCGTGCAGACAGAATACCTGGTATCTGTCTCTCTAAGACCGAAGTACTTCGCGGATAACTACCACTCTTCCTCATTATATATTCAGACGTGATTCTAAAACTACGTTCTGGCCGGAAGTAGTAAGCTGAAATTAAAAATAGACAAGAAAGGAACTTTAACTCAAAATTTAACTGTTAATATAATTAACAATATCTTTATACTGTGTTGCCACTGCTCGTTTTGAAATCTTAAAGGTTTTTTAATCAAAAATTCGTTTTATATAAGTTTTACAATATATAAAATAGATTATAAAATAAATTAGAAATTCGGGCCCATATTCGGATGGACACTACGTTATTCAAAATTTGATGGCTGTAGGTACCGTTGTTTTATCGCAATGGGAGAAACATACCTACAAGCAATGCAGATTCTTTGTTATTTAATTTCCTTATATATAATACAGAGAAATAATATCTGGTGGTAACAATTTGAAAACGAATTTAAGGCTTTCAGTGCTTCAACGCAAAATGCCGTGTCGAGAGAAATAGCCCTTCTGGGCTAACGCCCCTTTTGGCCTTAAAAAAAAAAAAAAAAAAATCTGAAATGTTTCAAATTTTAAATTACGTCCAAAGGGGCGTTTTTTAACATTTTGTGTGTTACCTTTCTTTATTAAATATCATGTTCCTCGCACTTAAACCATAAGATCCAGTGCAACAGCAATATCGCAAAATAGTTTTAAAACGAGCATATCTTTAGAATTTCCGATACAGAGACTCACGCGCTGGAGATAAAAATGTTTTTTCTGCACAACGTTGCCATTGCTCGCTTTGAAATCCTTGAGTTTGTTAATCAAAAATTCGTCAAAGTTTTAAAAAATAGGAAATCGATCATAAAACAAATTTCAAATTTCAAATTTGGTCTTCCACATGCTCATATTCGTTGGAGGATTACGTTATTCAAAATTCGATGACTCTATGTACCGTTGTTTTATCACAATACGAGAAATATACATACATTTATGCAGATTTTTCATTATTTAATTTCTTCAAATATAATGCAGGACTCTAACATTTTGTGGCAACAGTTTGAAAAGTGAACCGACATTTATGAGACGGACGCAAAATGATATGAGACGGACGCAAACGAAACTAATAGTCCTTCGGGATTCAAATCCCTTTGGACTAAAAAGGGAAAGGAAAAGACGAAGAGGAAGAAACATTTTACAACACATTTTTTAAATGCAATTTAGCATTATTTTTACAAGGTAAACAAGGTTTTTTTTTCAGTACTAATGTGTATTCTGTTTTACAGCGCAACTTCCACAACGGGTTATTAATTTCTTCGCAAACGATCAATATTCAATATACGTATTATACACCTTTTAAAGATAATTTCAGGTTATCTAGGAACTATAGCTCTGATGTATTAGCCTTCAGTTTTAACTGCTATAACCCTATATTAACTTAACTATAGCCCTTAGTTTTAAACGGCGTATAATATATATAATACACCATTTAAACATAATTCCGGGTTATCGTTAATAATTACGCTGCTTGGACTGAACTTAAACACATAAGCACACGCATCAAAATATATGATATCGCAAAATTTTTAAATTCTAACATGTCACCGAAAACCAAGGTTTACAGCCAGCATGGGCAAACTATGGCTTGCCTCGCATTTTAGTGTGGCCTGCGAACATGTTTCTAAAAATACTTTACTTTTCCTGTCTCTTGTTACTTTTTCTGCCTTTAAATGAAAAAAAATGCTGGAGCATGTTGCCTTCTTCCATAGATGGACCTGTCATGGCATCTATAGAGTGCGGGGCGCATATAAACATTCTGTACCGCGCCACGCGCATAGGAAAAAATCCGTGCTTTTGATTGGACGTATTTTCCGATGACATCATTTTCTCTTGGGGTACTGAAGTTTAGGAGGTATTCTTACGGTTTTGTTTTCGTTGATCGAAGGGCATGAGTGACATGGAAATGTTAACATCATCGTTTGTTTTATTTTAACAATAATGCCAGACGAAAAGATTTACTTCCAGCGTTCTGCAGATGGCATCCTGTTTCATGGAATAATAAAAATATAAAATCCTATAAAGACGCTGCGCAAACTTAAGCTCTTAGATTATATAAATAGCAAGTTCTAGAATTTAGTACAAAAACCAAAACACAATGGATTGCCCGACGATTTCGACCTAGCTGTAAAGGCACTATGTGCTTGTAAGTATATTATTATTGCAATTTTGTTGCGTTCGTTTCCTTTCACATTGCTGAAAATATTTCCTTCCTTTGCATATGTTATTTCCATGCTCGTGTCCATGTCTTTCCCATTTCTAATATTCTGTAGCCTTGAATGAAAGAAAAAATGCATTTGTATTGTCGCTGAATTTAATTTATGTGTATAAGGAAAGGAGCTTCCTTTTTTGATAAACACTATTTTTAGGTGCGAAAGATATTACACATTAAAAATTGGCAATATTCATAAAGTAATATTAATTTTGAATTTACATATCTTTATTTCTCTAATCGAAATCTATAGTAGTCTAAATTCAAAAAAAATTTTACCCCTCCTGACTAACTACAAATATAGTGAATTTACTGTGTATTATGTTAACTCACAACATTTTTGCTATCTGCGAAAGCTGACTTCTCTCATATTTTCGGAGATTATATCTGCAGAGAATGGGTATATAATGAGTATGAAATAATGCATTAATAATCACCACATCACGTTTACTATGAACGGTTTTAAAATTAAGAATACATTTATTCAAAATCTCTGCATTTAATATTAATCCACATTTACGGATTTAGCACTCTAGAAGTACTTTTTCTCTCTAGGGAAAAAATTCCCTAGAAGAATATTTTTTCTCTCTAGGGATAAAAAATTTTTAATACCGCAAGAAGTGTAATCTCACGTCACCAAAAATACAGCGCACATCATTAACAGTAATAATCTTTTCGTTATTATCAAAATGTAAACAAATGCTATGGAGGTGTGCTCTCGAGTCTAAGCAAAGTCTACGATGTGTTTTTCCCTATGCGCATGGTGCGATACAGAATGCATATATACGTGCGGGGCCTCTCGGGACAGAGAGAGAGTACTGTTGTAAAAGGACGCTAACGCTTGGAGGAAGAGCAAATTCTTATTTTCAGGCGAAGAAGACATCACATAAATTTGAATTTTAAAACGCACTATAACTCGTGATTTACTTTATAATTTCTAGTTTTGCTCAAATCAAGATATCGTTTCGCAAATCCTACATCATCCTTCATTAGCAAGATTTGGGGATTTTCGAAAACTTTAAAAATGTTTGGCAGTAGTTCGTGGTCTATTTTCAATAGAAATTGATAACGCGTCAAGTGAAAAACAATTTGAGCTTACATTTTTGCACTGTGATACTGCTTTAAGAGAATTGCACAGGCATGAAGAAATCTAGGAAGAAAACATCTTCAGTATGTTCAGATCCAAGATGAATTAATCAATTTCAAAAGCCCCTAATACCACAAACTCTCAAAAGCTCTGGTAACGCTGAGCGTAAGAATCCATTTTATGCTTATGAATAAACAACATCACTGATAGTTCAGTCATATCAAACTTGCAAAAAATTTCTCAAAGAAACAGTATTCCTTACGAAATCCGTATAACCAGAAAAATTTCTTATGGAATTTTGTAATCAATGATTATATTGCTTAATGTTTAATCCCGGCCATTATTTAATAAACCTTGCAGAATTAGAATTTTTCTCTTTTAAATTACCTCTTAAACCAGCGTTTCTCAGCCTGAGGTCCATCGACCACAAGTGGTCCTTGAAATCTGTCTTTCTGGTCTTACTACAATTCTAAAAAATCTGATGTATACACCACATGACTTCCTTGTACGGAATATTAAATTATATGCATTTTTCTTGCATTTCATTTAAACTTATTGAATTGAATTAAATCTACTTCTCCGACAGCGCATAAACCACAATAGAATAAATGCATGCTTTAAAATTCACTCTATTTGTTTACCATAGCGACACTCTGGCGCTAGGTGCACTTAACAGTATTCTATTTCGTTCATATTATAACTCACAATGCACAAAATTTATATCATTTAAAGAATAGAATTATCTAATCGTTGCCACATGTTCTATTCAAATACTATAATAAAGCTAGAATGATGTATAAAAGAAATTAAGCAAACAAAACAAAAAAGAAACAGTTTTTCACAGACGATTGAGTATTTCTCATTCAATTAATTCAGTTCTTACTTCGCGACAAGGCAAAAATACATAAAAACTCAAAATACCTATATTAAAAATTACGAAGTAAATCTTAAACACTTATTTCCTCGAAAAAATTCCACAAAACATTAAGCATGATTTAATTCGCAATAATGAATGAAGACGTTATCTTTGTTGCTGCGAAGCTAAGTTTCTCTAGATTGACAACAAATCCACTCTTCTGCTGTTTCAAATATAAACAAGCAATGGCTGCCATCAAAAGCATTATTAGGCTTAGCGGCACTTAAACAACTTTAAAATTGTTGATAATTCTAAAAATATTGCGTACAGATTTACTAAAGGCATAAAAACCTTAACCGGAAGATAAGAAAAACATAATTTAATCATTTTTTAAAGCAAAAAATGTACAATTTACAAACATATAAGAGTAAAAATACTGAGATCACTGAGCCGGGTAACAGAGTGGATTTATATATAAATATATTTATATACATTTTGTGCCGCCGATTGCAACCAAAATACGAGGTGCACATCTACATGTATTAGCAGTCCTATATACAAAATTTCAACGTTCTGAGGCTACTCGTTTTTGAGTTATGCGAGATACGTACGTACATACGTTCGTACAGACGCCACGAAATATTCTCTTCAGAATTCCTTTAAAAGCAGTTCTATAATTTTTTTGGAGAAAAAGAGTCGTTTATTCTGTCCTTACGTACAGATATCACGCAAAAACATCGTTAAATTTCATTCGATAGCGGTCAAAATGGATATTTTCGTTGAAATATGCTGCCTGAAACTTTTCGCTATTACAATACTTCCTTTTTACTTCGTACAAGGAAGTAAAAAGACAAATAATAAAATTAAAAAATTCAAATTAACTGCAAATATTCTGCTTCAGGTGAAGATATCAGAGTTTGGATATTACGCACTGCAATCTCTGTTACTTTTTCCCCAGGACAAAGATTTTGTGAATTAGTTACCGGTTACTGTTACCTACGGGCTTCTCGCTTCTAATCTCAGCAATACAGTCATATAAAGCACTATGACTGCGATACTTCCAACATAAATCCCACCAAACGTTACCAACATAAATCCAACCAAATGTTACCAACATAAATCTAAACATCGAAATGCTAAGCGAGAATCGTCAATCTCAACCATTTCATTAACGTGAACACCAGCACTTATTTAACTCTTAGTTGATAAGGTCACTGCTACTCTAATTATAACAGCCTTAAATTCAATTTAATACAAAAATCAAATTTAATGAATTTCAATTTATTCCATTTAAAAAATACAAGCAAACTGGTAATAATATACGCTAAAAAACTGCTTACAAACAAAGGAACATGAGTAAGCCGGTTCGCAGAACGTTCTAATTTATAAAAACGGCCTTCACTATATAAGGTATTTCTCCCGCTTTCTCAGCATGCCTTCGGAGTGTAGTGGTCAGCACTCTGGGTGTGTATTCCAGAGGTCCCTGGTTCGATTCCCGGCGAAGAAATTGCTCATTTTTCATCTCGACTGCTTTAAAAAATCTAATGTCTCTACAGTGGTGCCCTAACTAAAAAGGGTGGTGGATGATGATTCTCCACACCCAGGATTTGGCGATTGGGTGCCCTAAAAACCCCAGTTACCCTTTAAAAAGGGGGAGTATATAAGGTATTTCTCTCGCCTTCTTAGCATGCCTTCGGAGTGCAGTGGTCAGCAACTCTAAGCGCGTATTCCAGAGGTCCATGGTTCGATTCCCGGTGAAGACGTTGCTCATTTTTCATCTCGCCTGCTTCCAAAAAATACCTTATGCCTCTACAACTAGATAAAAAGTTTGAGAAACGCTATCTTAAGCAATTGTACATCAAGGAGGTAGTCTATAAAAGTCACATATGGTCTTAGAGTTTTAGTTATCCGTTACTCTTGAAATCAGCAACTGTAACTGCATTAGAATATATTGCCATTAGTTTATCTATTCATATATGCTCTTCATAAAAAAGTACACTTTTTGGAACACTTTTCTTTTTTTCCTTTACTTCCTTCTTGACTTCCTTCCCCAGCACAGCCTTCTAATTTCCTTAATGCTCCCATTAAGTATATTAGTCAATGCTACAGTGAGGATTTCTTTGTTCTTCTAACATGATGGATATAATGATAGTATATAATGATCGAAATATGTCTTTTGATATGATATAATATTCTCCTTCTTTTTTATAATATAACCAAAGCAGACTGAAATTTTTAGATATTTATTACATTTTCATGCCATTAATTATATATTAAAACTTATAAAGGCACTCCTCAAAGCACTTACAACAAAAGAATCGAAACTAAACATATATTTCTGCCATAGCATGCGCAGTGACATAAATTGCTACATACGCACGATAAATACGGCTTCAGTGATGTTTTTATAATGGCCAAGTGATGTTTTTATAATTTTGCAGAGATATCTTGTAACTTCCTTTCCGTAATTTCGCATGTCCGTGGGATAAGCATATCCCGCATGTAGATTTGAACCTTAGATCTGCATGCGTGAAAGGTCTAATAATATGAATGCTATAATCATCGTAAAGATATGTGATTGTGATGCTCGTATAATCAAGTGAATGTTTAAATGCCAAGCCGTAAAATTTTTAGACAACTAAATTTTCCAGGCTTGTTCTTATTGTCTACCGGGCCCAAGTTGATCGAGATTCGAATCTGAGTAAAAGTACCAGTGTTTTAGCAACTTGACCGCTCGGCCACCGCAGGGCATGTAACATACGATAAATACTGTCAAATGTTATTCGTAATTTATACTTTGTAATACACTACCCAGATGAAATAAAAATAACAATTTTACAGACACAATACGCCAGAACGCATTACCTATTTTACTACAACATGCAATGCAAAATATATTATGCTCTACAACACACAAAAGCATACTCGTAACAATGAAATGAATTATATATATTACGGCAAAGCATTCGAAAGCTATCTGCTTAAGGTGAGAGATGTTTTCGCGGAAGGCGTTTTAAGGAAAACTAATTCATATTTATGTTGGACATGGGAAAACAAAGAGAACATTCACGCAACCAGGCCATTAATTGGAACATTACATTGGTTCCATTGGAATTGGAACACGGGTCAATCTATCAACATTCAAAGTAGTTTTACCACTCGGCCACTATACATCAAGCCTCTGAAAAAGGGATTTTGAAAATCAAGTGAATAAGCAAAGGAAATGAAGAAACACAAGTTCTGAACTGAGTTTTGTTATGGGTATTGTATAATCGGCAAATCCATTTCAATGACGACACCCGAATCGTCAATCAAATAATGGATGGCGAAATCTGTAGTATGGTTTTTAAATCTAGAAAATGCCACCACCAGTAGTGAAGAAAGTGACAAATGGGTTATTCAGATTGAAAATGTTTCGATTAACAGTTTAGTTAGAATTCTCTACTTGGCAGTTAAAGGAAATGTTCAGGAACTTACTACTGAACAAGAAATTATGTGTGTTGAAGAGCTAGTATTACAAAGAAATAGTTTAAATAACTTACATTGAAAAAAAAAAATTTCTTAAAACGAAAAAATAAATATCGAGCTTTTTTTGGTAAATTATGATTTCATACTCACAAGTGCTTTATTATTTCATATTTTTCATTTTATAATTCCTGCATGTCACCTTAGTAGATTTGACCTCATGATTTAAATCCAGACACTTCCGAAACTGCCAAAGACACATCGGTTTCACTTCTTGGATTTTAGAATCCAATGATAGGTCAAATAGAAGTGAAGTTATATTTGTATGGCTGTTGGCCAAACAAATCCGTCTTACAAAGCTTAACAAATGTTTGCCACAAGGGGCAATGACATGAGAATTGTAATGTCAGGAGAAAGTCTCCAGGGAGAAACAGGATGCAGTATAGATTGCTTTAAGGCTTGATCGGTACACTGGTATACTTGTAGCAGGTGATAGTGATTCGTACTCTTGCCAGCTATTGAAAGAGTCTCATTAGGGCCTGACTTGTGATACAACTGTAAAGAATGTTCTCCAAAAAAGGTAAGTACTTGACGTGACAGTGTAGGTCTGAATATTCTTCTGACGATAGGTGTGTTATATTATTTTGATTACTGGTGCTATCACTTATAAAAGAATGAATATAGAATATGAAAATAGCTGTTTGGCTTTTTTCAGGTGAAAGCATATTACAGAAGAGAAAGTGCTGCTGTAAATAATAATCACCAGTATTAAAATAATAATGTATCTTCTTTACAAATGTAAAGCTTCTCGCTTTTGTAAGTTAAACGATTAATCTCTTGGAAAGTTCTCAAGAAAAACTGCCGTTTTGGGCAGCGTGTTTTCGTGTAATAGAAATCGTATCCAATTTAACATTGTTTACATTGCTGAAGAGCATGAAAAAAAGCCCGCCATGTGGCATGCACGCACAGAAGAGCCAAAACATCATGTCCATCCCCCAATTTTCCGATGAATTCGGTCTGAATGAAGCAGAGGACACGCACTTAATTGAAAATGGTATTTAACTGCTGCTGGAGAAAGTAAGAAATTATTCTTGCACTTAACTTTTGCGAGTGTGGGAAAGGCTGCTGATCTAATAGAATTTGATAGAAGGCAGACTGTAATGCACAAAGACACGCAAAGAGTATCTTCGAAACTGGTAGATTTTCAACATCTGCCGTTGTTGGTATTTATGCAAAGTGGGTAAATGACGATGAAAGCAGCGGTAGACGCGAAAGTGCTGGACGTCAAGGCTCCATTGAAGAAAAAAAACATCGGAGGTACAGCAAAATTGAAGCCTTACAGTGGCTCATCCGACAGCCGCATTCAATCGAGGTTCAAGTGCAAGTGTTTCGCAGCAGACGTCCCCTCGTGTGCCTCTGTTGACCAGGCGTCATTGTCAACTGCACCTGCATTCCACCTGCCCATAACCCATTCTCGATGTTCACCGGCCCACTTCTTTTTAATGTTTAGACAACCCAAGCATCTTATCCAGTCAGGATAGCTGTACTGTCGATGACGGAAAGAAAAGAAAGAGAAGCGGGCTCGGCAACACGGAAATGGATACATGGATAAGTGGAATACAGTTGCCTGCTCAGATGAGTCACGATTTCTCATTTATTACGTCGTGGTCATGTCAGGGTATGCTGTCTTCCAGGCGAAAAGTAGCTCCCTTCATGTACAGCAGATCATACACAGGCTGGTGGTGGCGGTATTATCCTTTAGAAGACATTCTCATGGGTGGCTCTGGGACCCTTAGTTGTGGTAGAACAGACCATGAAAGCTGCAAACTATCTGAACATAATTGTGGATCAGTTGAACTCTCACATGTCGTCTGTCTTTCCAACTGTAAATAGAATCGCCCAGAATGACAATGGCCCATGCTCAGTTTGTGGTTGAGTCGTTGGGGGGAATTCCAATTAATGGCCTGACTACTTAACTTGCCGCATCGTAACCCAATAGAGCACATTTGGGATGTTATGCAGCGGCAGCTCAGAGCTCAAACACCATCACGTCGGAACATTTCGACTTTGTGTGATCGCTACTTTGACATTTGGTACAAGCTGTCTCTAGTCATCTACCAAGAACTTGTGGCATCCATGCCAAGGCGAGTTGCACCTGTTTTGCGAAGCAAAATCGCGCAACGCGTTATTGTGTAGGTGAAGATAATGTTTTGGCTCTTCAGTGTATACATACTGAGGAGTTCTTGCGATTCTCCCGCTGTATGATGTCAATACGAGTCTATTTTAAGAATTTAGCCTCTTCTGTTTTATGTGTCGCCGTAATCCGAATAATAATTAATAAGATAAAAATCTAATCTGGCCACCGCATGACTTCCTTGTACTTATCCTGGAACTGTTCTAATTTATTTAACCGCCTTTAATTTTGAAATTAAATATTCCAGTGAATTTTTGATGTACGAGAGTCAAACCTCTTACAATTTTATTTTTATATATCGAGCAAAAAAATTTTCTAAAATATAAGTACAGGATCCTGCAGATCACATTAAAAGTTAAATTTCGTTATTTTTCAAAAACTAATTTTTTAAGAATTTTGACATTGCCAAACCTTGTATGTTTTCGCCATTTAAAACACTTCTGCAATTAGAAGCATATGATTACGTGCAATAATTGCGGAAATAAAGGGCGGGTACGAACTTATAAGCCGTGTAACGGGGTAGATATATATGTGGTGATGTGGCTTTGGAGGGGGAAGACGAAACTCAAATCATGCTTGAGTGATGGCCGAGAAGATTGTTACTTAGTACTGGTGCGGAAATAACAACTGGCCGTCTGGTCAAAAAATCATTTTTATTTTTTACAGGAATAATTCTTCAGAAACATATTTTTGGTTAAAACTGATACAACACTAGGCATGCTAAACACACCCCACAATTTCGATATACGTAGTTTATATTTTAGGCAAGGAAGAAGAAAGCGAAGCGAGAGACATGGTTTATTTAGGCAACAGCATGCGAAAAAAGCAATGAATACTTACTTCAGTCGGATTTACAGACAGAAAGTTAGTGTATTAATTCTGAGCAGCGACTGAGGTGCGGATGTTGCAGTGCAGAGAGATTGTGGGGAAGACGTGACGTAACATGAGGCACCGTGACGCAGCAAAGTGTATCATTTAAAACGAGGATGCGTTTAATTAAAATTTATATACGTTTGGGTATTGCTGAATGCAATACAAAGGAATTCGCGCTAGTAGATGTTGTAGGTGTCATATACAAAATATATATAATCAAATAAATCAGTAAGATATAATCCCATACACAAAATTTCAATATTCTACGGCTAAATGTTTCTGAGTTACGCGACATACTTATTTACGCGACATAGTTACGCGAAATATATACATACACACACACATTCATATGTACGTAAGTAGAGACATCACAAAAAATTCCTTTTGAATCCGTTTTATAAGCTTATAAGGTATTTCTCCCACTTCCCTAGCGAGCATTCGTGGTGTAACGATAGCACGCTGGGTCGGTATTCCAGAGGTCTGTGGTTCGATTCCCGGCGAAGGCGGTTGCATATTTTTCATCTTTTCTGCTTCCAATTAACCTAATGACTCTACAAGTGGCGCCCGAACTAAAAGGGTTGTGGATGATGATTCTCCGCACCCAGGATTTGTCGACTAGGCCCCCTAAACACCCTAGTCGCGCTTTAAAAAGGGGAGTATATAAGGTATTTCTCCCACTTCCCTAACATGCCTTCGTGGTATAAGTATAACGGTAGCACGCTGGGCCGGTATTCCAGAGGTCCGTGGTTCGATTCCCGGCGATGGCGGTTGCCTATTTTTCATCTCTCTGGTTTCCAAAAAATCCTAATGTCTCTACAAGCTCTTTTGGAAAAAAAAAAAAAAAAGAGTCCTTCATTTTGTGCATATGTACAGTACACTAGGAGGAAGGGGCACCCAGACCTAGCTTGCTCGAGGCTGCCTTACATAGTTAATCGTCCCAAACCCTAGAGGAGATCCAAGAGGCATACGCCCCTGGTGAACCAAAGGCGACAATTTTGGTTTCACACAGGCTGGGTTAAAAGCACACAAGTCAAAGGTGAACGGCAGCGAATTCACCACAAAGAGAATAAAATCATAGTAAGGCAGCCAGTGTTGACCAAGGGAAGCTAACGACAATCTTCGATATCTGATTATGTAACGTCCCCACAACCAAGGGGTAGACAAGCCATTACCATCTGCAAGAAAACTTGGAAAGCAAAACACATTTAAGTTCTACCAGGGTAACGATTCTAAACGTACAACCCTAAATGCTCGTTTGTGGTTATTATACACATGTCCTGAAACTTTAAAAACTCATTCTCCGAATTCTGTGGAATATATATGGAATTAGTTGGATAAAAATGATGAAACATGCTGCTTTTTCGAAAATGCTATTAAAAGGGGTTATCACATCTAGCGACGGTCCCTGGACGGGACTTTTCTGAGAAACGAGATTCTGGTACCACTGGTTTAAATGGGTGTGTTGGTGTATTTAATTATGGCAAAGCACACGAGGGCTATCTGCCTAAGGGGAGGAATGCCTTTCGTGGAGGACTTTCTAAGGGAAACTGGCTCGTATACACGTTACACATGGGGAAAACCACGAAAACGCCCATGCAGCCAGCCCGTTCGCGGGATTCGAACCTCGAACCGAACTACCAGTGTTCAGCGACTTTACCGCTCGGCCGCTGGTGGGCCTGGTTTAAATGGGAGGATTCCTAGCAGAGAAAGCTTCACTGGAAGCATAGTCCCGCCTAGCTACGGAAGCGATGTACCGGCTACGTGGGATTTTTTGAAACCTCGCCGAAAATGTTTCGGCTGCAGCTCTCTCCCGGGTAGAGATCAACCAATGAGTCAAAAGTTCTGCTTCTGAATGATCATGTGATCCCAATCTGAGCGATAATCGATTACTGTTTGGCATTTAAGTCTTTGTAGTAAGGGAAATGGTAACCTAGCTACGCAGATTTTGTGGAAACGTGCGTGTTTTGAGAATTGCCCTTTCGACGTAAAGTCCCTCGCAGCGGAAACATAAGTGATTGGGACTTTACGGAGAAATGGAAAAAATTCTTACAAGAAAAAATTAATTGAATCCAAACCTAAGTACATGAAAGCTGTAATTTCAGCTAAAAGGTTCCGTAGGCTATCATTGAATGTCGCGTTATTTTCAGGTTTTTATTAAATATTAAATGTTTATTCAAAGTGTCCTATTATTTAGTGAATTCATTTTGAAACCGTCATTTTTGAATAAATTATTTTGCTTTACCGACAACGTTCTAACTGGAATTTTCAAAGCAAACATGTTTTAAAAAGATGATCAGTAATTATACGTGAAAAAAAATAAACTTATTTCACCAGTAGCTGATACTTGCAAAAGCAATTGAAAACTTGTGTCCCAAAATAAATGCAAGCCACTGTATGTCAAGTAGCCCGATTTGTTTCAAAGTATAGTAGATTTTGAAGAACCTACAAAAAATATATAAAGTAACACTAATATATATGTGGACATTTATTCTGTTTACTCCAAACTGCAGTTACTCAACAAAATTAATCGACCACCATTCATGTTTCTAAAATAGCATTTGTTTGCTAAACATGTTTGAATTTCATTATTTATAACATAGGTTTCTGTAACAACATGTAGGTTCATAGGTTCAACATCATAGGTTCTTATAACAACATGTAATATTCTTAACATTGGCAAAATAAAATGAGAATATTATACAGAAAATGAAATTAATCCCATTTCATGCATAAGAATTAGCCAAATTTGATTTTTTTTAAATAAAAAAATATTGTCATCTTACCTGATACGCAAAAATATTATGCAATTCTCGCAAAAGTAACTATTTAAAAATATATTTTAATTGCAAAAAAAGTGAAATTCAAAACATATTGGAATACATTTAAATTACGATATTTTAGAGGACGTATTATACGTATTTTAGAAAAAAAAAAAAAAAAAAAATTACTGGACTTAATTTCGAAAATCTGTTCGAAATTTCATTAATTAACAATTTCATGTTTGAAATATTCTCTCTCAAAACTATGAAGCAAGAATTAAGTTGTCCACCAGTATTTAAAAATTATTTATAATTATATATAGGGGGAATATGCAAGTTTAGAATTGTTAGATATAACAAATTGATTACGGTATCTCGACAGCGCAGCTTGCAGTTTTGTGGGCTGCGTACGTAACTCCCATAATAGTACTCCTAGACGAAAGACGACTTTGTTATCTATCATCAACACAAAATGAGTAATAATAAATTATCAATTAAAATTTGAAATAAGTATACATTTAAAAATTGCAGTTGAGAGTTACAACCGTATATTAACTTCATTGACGTTGTTATTATTATTTACATCAGTAAAGGTAATAGTAATATTTATTGACGTTTTATATTGCAATTTGTAGACTTAAGATTTAATGAAACAAGTCAAGCGCAGATGAAACTTTGATTGCAGTTATCACCAAACTTTGTTAATTTCTTAGTGGATTGTTTAGCAGTAATGTAAAAAATGCTTATAATTTCTCTAAATTTTAATACTCATTCTATTAATATCTTCAATCAGTACAGATACTTTTCCTGATATATTTTGCATACTTTTATTTTGTCTAAAATATTGCCATCCAATATTGTTAATTTCTTAATGCAGTTTTTAACAGTATTGCTTCCAAAACGTTTTGCATTACCTTCGTAACATTTCTTGCAACTGTTTGCGATATCACACTTGTGAAATTTATCTTGTTATGATAAATTAAGTTTTTTTTTTTTTTTTTTTTTTAATATAATTTGGCAGTTCCTCCGGAATAGAGGGCATTCCTGATAATATTTTGTCTAAAATAATGCCATCTAATATTTTACACTGAGTTTAGATACTTTTATATAAAGATTATAGAAATATTTAATATTAAAATGAATCAATACACAAATCTTGGCAACACTTTTGTTGGCATTACATTAAAGAGCAGCAGACGCATAAACTTACAAATTTTTTTATTAACAGAATTAACAAATGCACACACCTTGCCCTTTTTTTTTTTTTTTTTTTTTTTTTTCTTTTCTCAAGAATTAAGACCTCCCGCGAACTCAATAAAGAAGATTTCACATTAAGATTTTCCTTTACATTATTTTTCTTCGAACAAAGCATAGAGGGCACTAAAAAATAACTTTCTTTTTTAATTTGAAAATCTGTTAATTGCTGCAGAGGAACCGCTGACAACCTCCGCAATGCATTGTTTGATGATCTAGCTCCAACTCAAGAAAGATGGTTCAGTTAACAGGCCAAGTTCAGATACGAAGTGGTACCATCTTTACGAAGGCTTTTGTTCTCTAACAGAGGCTACAGAGAACTAGGTACTCAAGTCAGCATTCCCATCTGACAGTATTAACCAGGAGAACAAGGAGTGGATGTTGTGGAAGTTAACTTTTTTGGATTTGGGCGTGAAGCTTCTTTGTTTCCTGGCAGCAGACATCTTGACTGTCGATCTGCAATTTATCTTTCTGCCCAACCTGCGTGAGGTACAGATAGAAACAGCTTTCCAGAAATAGTGCTGGCGATGACACATTGCTCCCTTTGTCGGTGGGCTCCATTTGATGTATATGTAATTCTTCACTAAAAATGGCTGAAATGGAAGCTATATTATATACAGCACAATATATTTATTATACCCATAAATTTCGATTTGAGCAAGTTTCAGCTTTATTTTGGGCGTTGAAGCGATTTCAAAATACTTCATAGTTGAGGTCTTGGTGGTCGTGTACCCACTATCTGTGCAAACAAGAATACTTGTAAACTTTGAGGATACAAGAACTTAAATTTGGTTCTTGTTCTCTAGAGTAATATAGTGAAGCGTAATTTTTAAAATGTCGTTACTATAAATTCTTATGGAAGACAGCAGTATGTGCTGCACCAATTCTTTATATGATATTTTTGGTTTTATTAACTGCTGTCAATAATAACATTTCCGATTCATGAACTAAAATAGGGATTAAAAAAGTGTAATTATGTCAAAGACGTTTTAGTTCATTTTGTTATTCTCAATCAATGTAATGTTATCAATAGAAGCTACCAGATACTGTCTTACATGTTATGCTAGACTATATGCATGTTAATGTATTAACGTGTTTTCCTCATCTCGCTTATAATTCTGCAAATCACTTTAATTTATGTTCACATTATACTTCAAACAATTAAAACCCTCTGACTGGCAAGGGATTTCCAATTAGTAATGTCCGAATTTCCAAAACCTACCATGAAAAAGAGGTATTTTCTTGATTTTAATGACAAAATGCCCCTAATACTTTATTACGTGGATTTATGTACTTTTAAGATTGTTGTGTGCAGACGGGTTTGTAATGGATTGACTGCACACAGAACCGATGACAGCTTTATAAAACTGATTTTACCAAAAGAGTTCTGGGACTTTTCACATAAGGACTCGTACAGCTCTTTTCAGCATCGCACAGCACAATCAGTACTAACACTTCAAACTGTTAACAGTGTTAAACACAAAGCGATGAAAAGCGCATCTAAGGCGAACCTCTGACGGATATCTTATTACTATGAATTCAGCTCTGAACTAACAACTAACTACTGGAAAACTAATGCTGTTCCCGGTCTTATATAGTTCCCCCCCCCAGCCTCCGAGAAATCTGTAGTACCTTCTACTTCTCGAAATTACTGAAAGGCATATGAAGGCCGGATACGGGTACAGTTACATATAGGATCACTTACAGTTATTCAGTTAAAATACCAATTATAGTTATACAGAGGCAGGACATAAATGTCGCCAAGTGTGGCCATTTCCCGCCACGTTTGGCCAAAATAAACGCCAAAACCTTTGCCTGCTTGGCGATATCTCGCCAATTTAGTGAAATAACCATTTACTCAATGTCAAATAGGCGCCCGTTTATTCTTTTTTTCGGCAGAACATCTTCTCTTTCAAGTATTTCATGTTGCATTATATGAAGAAATACTACAGTTTAAAATATAATTTCATTAAAATTATTTACATATGCACAATATTCCTAAAAATATACTGCCCTAGATTTTTAGACATATTTTAAGACGCACGTATATATCCGTTGTGTCATATATGTTACATATGTTAAAAGAATAAAGAAACCGATTCCGCTTAAAGATATAAAAAATTCCTCTTTAAAATACTATCTGAATGCAAACTTTCGTGAATGATTTGAAAATAATATGCAGGCAATCATAGCTAAAGGAAAACAGATTTCTTTATACACGAAAATGATATACTCACCAAATATATTTTGCCACTGCCTGCCAATGTTTGGCAAGTTTAATGGAACTCTTCTTTTTATAAACTAACTGATTTTTCTGCAAAGAAAGTTGTGAGACAGTTTTTAATTCCGCAGAATCAATTCCCCCCCCCCATTTTAAATATTTTGTACAGATTAGAGCAAAGGTGTTGGTGTTGCTGTATTTAATTATGGCAAAGCACACGAGGGCTATCTGCCTAAGGGGAGGGATGCCTTTCGTGGAGGACTTTCTAAGGGAAACTGGCTCGTATACACGCTACACATGGGGAAAACTACGAAAACGCCCATGCAGCCAGCCCGTTCGCGGGATTCGAACCTCGGACCGAACTACCAGTGTTCAGCGACTTTACCGCTCGGCCGCTGGTGGGGGATTAGAACAAAGGAACGTCTAAAGCAAGCAAGATCTGGAGGAAGAAGATGATTGGTCAAAAGTTTTCAGTTTTTGCATCACTTGAATAGCAGGTAAACTTGTTGTTGTTATGATGAATATTATGATGAATTATACCTTTTCGAATCGTCAGAACCAGACTTTTCTGGTAAATTTCTGTACTGAGTTTGACAAGTTGTTCATGGTATTTATTCAATGTGACTGTTTCGACAGCCAGAAGAAACTCAAAAAAATTATTTTCATGCAGCCCCATCAGACAGAATACTTTCAGCAGATGCAAAACGACCATTGTGATAAGTTTTGCAATTTAATCTGCTTTTTCCAAGAGCCCTTGCACGTTTTTGCACACGATTCGCTTTTTGTTGCTTATACGACTCGTTGTAAAAAAAGCATCTTTTCGTACCATCGAACACAGAAGTGCCCGGAGAAACATGCTACAGCCTCTTCTTTTCCCTCACACAATGCGACACCCATGTATCGATCTTATAAACGAATCCATATTTCTATAAATGGCGAATACAGACCAATAAGCTTGTTTTTATAATAATTACAATTAGAATTTTAATTTTTATGTGTAAAGTTTAAAGCATATCATAATTATTAGTCCAAACGGGCTTTATCCCTGAAGGACTATTGTTTTCCTTTTGCGATTTTGCGTTGAATTACTATAAATGTCCGCTTCACTTTTCAAACTGTTGCCACCAAATGTTAGAGTCCTCCATTATATTTGAAGACATTAAATAATGAAAAATCGGCATAAATGTATGTATGTTTCTCGCATTGTGATAAAACAACGGTACCTAGAGCCATCGAATTTTGAATGACGTCATCCTCCTACGAGTATGGGCATGTGGAAGACCAAATTTGAAATTTGGAATTTGTTTTAATTTGCTTTATGGTCGATTTCATATTTCTAAACCTTTAACTAATTTTTGATTAACAAACGCAAAGATTTAAAAGCGAGCAATGGCAACACTGTGCGGGTGGGAAAAAAAAAAAAAAAAAAAACCTTTTTATCTCCAGCGCGGGAAACTGTGTATCGGAAATTCTAAAGATAGGCTGATTTTAAAATTATTTTGTGACATTGCTATTGAACTGAATTTTACGGTTTAAGTGCCAAGAACATGATATTTAATAAATAAAGGTAACATACCAAACGTTAAAAAAAAAAAACGCCCCCTTTGGACGTAATTTAAAATATGAAACCTTTCAGAATTTTTTTTTCCTCTTAATAAAATTTATCTTATCATTCACCGGAAAAAAAACTGTTCTAAAATGACACAATTGACCCAAAACCTATTCCTAATATATACATTTTAAATGATTCTGCCATAATCAACTACACCACGCCAAAAAATGTTGCCCTCGCCTGATCTAAGCATGCATCTTAAAATGAACATTGGAATAAATGAGAATGAAAAGGCTGATCGACTGAAACATTACTGCATACTGTATAAGATTTGGCGTTTATGTTTCTGTGACATATGAAACCAAAGTTAGATACTGAATCACGGTCATGGGGAACTGACATTCCATGTTTACGGTCTTGCAGTTTGCTTAACAATGGATTCCCTGACCAGCAAGGAAGAACCAGCTGATTTACGGTAAGGGAGAGCCGTGAAGCGTTTCGCTATAAATACGGCGAAATGCTTATGGTTATTGTTAAAGCACATAAAAGTGCCCGACTAAGCATTGTCCGTTGCTGAGTACCGATTCAGAGTTGTGAATGGATTTACGTCGCTTGAAAAGAGCCACCCGCTGCTAAGACGAACGAAGGTGTATTGCTGTGGCATTGTGGCGTTCAAGAGGTGGTAGAGATGGGAAATTGGACGTTATTGTGATGCATCGTATTTTGTTCCCCGATAAGCTAGTAACTTGAGTATTTCCTTTTAAAATCAAGTACACCAACACAGCAACAGAAACCAATTCACCACCAGAACTAAGACAATACAAAACAAAATTTAAAAAAAAAAAAAAAAAAAAAAAAAAAAAAAAAATATATATATATATATATATATATATATTAAAATAATAATAATAATAATAATAATAATAAAATCTGAAATGTTTCAGATTTTAAATTACGTCCAAAGGGGCGTTTTTTAACATTTTGTGTGTTACCTTTCTTTATTAAATATCATGTTCCTCGCACTTAAACCATAAGATCCAGTGCAGCAGCAATATCGCAAAATAGTTTTAAAACGAGCATATCTTTAGAATTTCCGATACAGAGACTCACGCGCTGGAGATAAAAATGTTTTTTCTGCACAACGTTGCCATTGCTCGCTTTGAAATCCTTGAGTTTGTTAATCAAAAATTCGTCAAAGTTTTAAAAAATAGGAAATCGATCATAAAACAAATTTCAAATTTCAAATTTGGTCTTCCACATGCTCATATTCGTTGGAGGATTACGTTATTCAAAATTCGATGACTCTATGTACCGTTGTTTTATGACAATGTGAGAAATATACATACATTTACGCAGATTTTCATTATTTAGTTTCTTCAAATATAATGCAAGACTCTAACATTTTGTGGCAACAGTTTGAAAAGTGAACCGACATTTATCCGTCCGACGCAAAATGCCAAAACGAAACTAATAGTCCTTCGGGATTCAAATCCCTTTGGACTAACAATAAAAAAGTTGAAAGGTTTCAGATTTTAAATTAGGTTCAAAAGGGCGTTTTTTAACGTTTTTTGTGTTACGTTTGATTATTAAATACCATGTTCTATGTACTCAAACCATAAAATTCAGTTTAACAACAATATCGCAAAATGAGCATATCTTTAGAATTTCTTATACGCAATCTCAGGCGCTGGAAATATTTTTTTTTTTTTTTTTCCCGTGCAGTATTGCTATTGCTAGCTTTGAAATCGTTGAGTTTGTTTCTCAAAAATTCGTTAAAGTGTTACAAAATATGAAATCGATACTAAAACAAATTTCAAATTTAAATTAGGGCTTCCACATGCCCATATTCTATGCAAGATTACGTTATTCTAATTTCGATGTCTCTAGGTACCGTTATTTTATCAAAATGCGAGAAATATACATACAGTTGTGCAGATTCTTCATTATTTAATTTCTTTAAATATAATAAAGGGTTCTAATATTTGGTGGCAACAATTTGTAAATGATTCGCCGTTTATAGTTTTCAACGCAAAATGCCAAAACGAAATTCATAGTCTTTCTGGGCAAATTGCCCCTCTGGACTAATCTGTACATATTGTTACGGAATGTCCAGACGCGGTAAGATGCAACATTTGGCGAGGATGCAACATCTGGGTTTGCAACATTTGGCGAGAAATAGCCCGTTTGGCAACATTTGGTGACAAAATTGGCGATATGCCGGGGACGGATGGAGAACCTTCTGGAACGAATTCTTACCGGTTTAGCCCAGAATGTTCTCGAACACAAGCCAAAAACGGTACTTTTCCGTTTTGCCGGCGCAGGCGATGAAGTCGCCAATAATGGTACAACTGATTCCCAAACGGAATATCCTCGCTGGTAACCTTTTACGCTTCATTTTCAAAACAAGTTGCAGCCATTTCTTATCAGATTGATTGTTTCTTTCAATACTGGCATACAATTACATAGAATTTTTACCAGATAGTTCCATTTTATGCACTAAGGCCATTCGCAGTAATTAAGTCAATTAGGATGCAATCACACTGCTCACCCGAAGGCGAAAATATAGAAAAGGCAAAGTCAAGGGTTAAATTCATCAGTTTTAATGAGAATGCACTAGCGAAGTAAAGCACTGCGGTTTTACATAATTTCTGAATAAGCTATTCGTACGAATTGAAATAATTCTTGCATTTAAACTTATATTCCAAATTAAGATTTAACTTGAAATTAATGTAGATAATTACTGAGATATTATTAATTAGAATTTTGTAACGCTGTTTACGTGAGATGAAATCACTTGGGGTCACGTGATACGAACCGCCGAATCAGGATGTTGAACCATGAAAGCATAGTAAATTCGGCTAAAATGCAGAATCGCCCACTTGTTTGTTTGTCAATTTTTATAAGAGTAAGAATTGGATTTTTGTCAATTTTCTTTGACTTTTAAAGTGAAAATAGGTCGATGTGTACATGGATACCGAGTATGTGCAGTTCTTAAAAACGCGCCAAGCACTGGGCGATTCTGCACTTCCCCCGTAAATTCTTAAATTGATGTCTTTTTTACAAATTTATTGCATTTATTTATTGGCTTTTTACAGAATTTTTAATGATATTAAGATGTCTATGCCTTCCAAAATAAAAAATTCTTAGAACTAACATTTGTTAACATTTTTTATGTGTATACTTTATGTTGTGGCCAATAAAGTCTGCTTGGCGATATTTGCGCCGGCGAAATGGAAAAGTACACCAAAAACTATATAAACCCTGCTGGTACGCGGAGAGTTAGTGCGAGATAGTCTCAGTCCGTGCGGAGTCGATCGAGTTGACACAAGAGCAGCGAGTGCCGAGCGGGTCGTCGAGTGCATCGAAGAGTCTCTTAATGTATCGCAGTTAGTGATCGCCGAGAGAGCGTGTTGAGCTCCGGGAACGACTGAGTCGGAAGCTCTGCTCTGTGCGTCGTCAATTGCATCGGGAGTTGTAGCGTAGAGAGTCTCGAGAGTACGTGAAGTTCCGAAAACGACCGAGCAGAGTCGAGAGCTGTACTCTGGTGCTTTGCAGTGAAGCTGTCTCCACCGTGATAGCCTGATAACCTGGAGGCTGTGTCACTGATCGTGTCAGCATGTTTATAGTAGATCTTCGACGACTGTAAAAACGTGTTTTGGAGTTGTCCTGTTAATACTGGCCAATAAAGTGTGTTATTCAATACTTCATCAAGTGTCGTTGTTATTCACTCCAAATCCACACGAACCCCGTACGAACGTGAAGGAAGGAAATAACGTAACAACTGGTGTCATTAAAAAAAGTAACAATATAATAAAAGAAAGAGTCTGTCTGTGTGTGTCTTTCTTTCATGCTTCGCGTAAGCTACGAAATGTGGTATATAGGTGCATCTAGACAAGAGCCAGTGCACCTCGAAGCGACTTTTTCAAAATTCGAATCATATTTTTTTTTTATTTGATCTTTTTCCATAAAATCGCATCATTTCGAATAGATTCATTCCTTTAGAAATGTGGGTTTGGTAACAGGTTTTTCATTCAATGCTTGATATACTGGACTGCTGACTGTTGAAAATATGAGATAAATGCTGCTTATTTCCTTTTGATTTTTGGACATGCAACACCGCATCGCAATCTTCTTATTCTGACGCGTATGTGCCTCCGCGAGGCACAACAGAAAGAATTTCCTTTCACCCTCTTCTTTTTTTCCGCTATACTGCTTATTTCATTGTAATTTTTTATATTATGTTTTAATTTTATATATAATTTTAATTATATAAAATGTTTTGCATGATTTTTTTAGTAAACAAGTTCTTAACTTCCTTTATCCCACTTGAATTCTTAAGATTTTGCAAAGGGAATTTGGTTAATTTATTTATTATTATAATAACATTTGTATTAAGGGATATTGCTTATATCATTGTAATTTTTTATATATATAACACATTTTTATAGATTTTTTTATAAAGTTATTCTGCAGAGTAAAATTCTGTGCAGTTTTCAAATTTAATGTTGCTCTTGGATAGTAGACTTTTGTCGAGAGAAGATAACGGGAGGCTGGTTAATTTATTTTTAGGGTAATTAATATTTGTATTAAGAGATATTACTTATTTCATTGTAATTTTTTTTTACATGTAATACATTTTTATTGAAATTTCTGTTGTTTTTGTTTATTTGGTTGTTTTTGATAAATTTGTTCTGCAGAGAAAATTCTATGCAATTTTTTAATTTAATGTTTGGTGTTACCATTAAACATTTTTCCGGTACATTTAAAGCCAGACGAAGTCTGGACCAAACGGATGAATAAAAACCGTTAGAAATAAAGGGCAATACAAAAAGAATATTTACAAGAAAACTTGCAAAATGTAATTGAGAAACATCAATGAAGCGTTTATTTTAAGGCTTTTAAATTCCGGTGGTGGATACAAACTTCAAGCATCATTTACTATGACAGCTTTTATCTCGCGAATTTTTCTTTCCTGTTTTCTATATTTCCTTATACAATTCTGTTTTATGTTTTGCGATCGTAATTTTTCATTCGTTCCACAATAAATAAACTTTTATTTTTAAGACAGAGTAAACCCGCCCCTAGTTTATCGGAAGTTGACTGTACTAATTTGCAAAATTCTGAACATGACGATTCAGCATACATGACTATGGAACGACTATAATAAACACCATCATGAAGTATGGCCTTCATCGTACACCATACTCAGTCTTTTAAATGAAGCAGGAACGAAGTTGCAACGCTTTTCAAGCCAAGCATGCTTGAACAACCAAAAGAGCTTGAGTCTCGCTGGAATTTCTGTGGATTCAGGTATTGAGAGGAGCACACAATCATCCTTTATTCTTTCTTGAGATCTTTATAGAAAGAAGACCTTTCTTGCGTTCTACAATGAATGATGATCCGCAACACAATTCTTAGAATTAACTGCGAACGGTTACGGAAGAGAGCTGTGTAGGCTTTAGCTCAGATTTCACATACCACACACGTAAACCCTTCCCTTCGTGCTCAGTAATAACTTTCACATGTTTTCTACTAATTGTAAGAAAAAATTCAACATTGTTCCGTTCTAACACTTTTTCTTCGGTGTATGTGTGTTTTTCTTTGTACATAGTTTAAAACGTTTTGGTATGTATTAATGAACTCCTTTATAAAGAAAAGTTGATTTTTTGTAAAATTAAATTGAAGCTTTGAATTTCATGCAACGGAAATAGCAAAAGTCTCGTTCAGATGGTATTTTGTTTTTCAATTGTCAAAAATACGAATATTTGCCCTCCTTATAAAAACGTAAAACTTTTGCAGCGCTTATTAAAATGAAGAAACAGAAAGATATGTCGTGATATGGCAGAAAATATTTATTTTTGTTTAGAATGTAATTTAATTAGTCGTTGTATTAAAATGAAGAAGCAGAAAGATATGTCGTCATATGGCAGAAAATATTTATTTTTGTTTAGAATGTATGGCAGAAAATATTTTTGTTTAGAATGTATGGAAGAAAATATTTATTTTTGTTTAGAATGTAATTTAATTAGTCGTTGTATTAAAATGAAGAAGCAGAAAGATATGTCGTCATATGGCAGAAAATATTTATTTTTGTTTAGAATGTATGGCAGAAAATATTTATTTTTGTTTAGAATGTATGGCAGAAAATATTTATTTTTGTTTAGAATGTAATTTAATTAGTCGTTGTATTAAAATGAAGAAGCAGAAAGATATGTCGTCATATGGCAGAAAATATTTATTTTTGTTTAGAATGTAATTTAATTAGTCGTTGTATTAAAATGAAGAAGCAGAAAGATATGTCATCATACGGCAGAAAATATTTATTTTTGTTTAGAATGTATGGCAGAAAATATTTATTTTTGTTTAGAATGTATGGCAGAAAATATTTATTTTTGTTTAGAATGTAATTTAATTAGTCGTATTAAAATGAAGAAGCAGAAAGATATGTCGTCATATGGCAGAAAATATTTATTTTTGTTTAGAATGTATGGCAGAAAATATTTATTTTTGTTTAGAATGTAATTTAATTAGTCGTTGTATTAAAATGAAGAAGCAGAAAGATATGTCGTCATATGGCAGAAAATATTTCTTTTTGTTTAGAATGTAGGGCAGAAAATATTTATTTTTGTTTAGAATGTATGGCAGAAAATATTTATTTTTGTTTAGAATGTAATTTAATTAGTCGTTGTATTAAAATAAAGAAGCAGAAAGATATGTCGTCATATGGCAGAAAATATTTATTTTTGTTTAGAATGTAATTTAATTAGTCGTTGTATTAAAATAAAGAAGCAGAAAGATATGTCGTCATATGGCAGAAAATATTTATTTTTGTTTAGAATGTAATTTAATTAGTCGTTGTATTAAAATGAAGAAGCAGAAAGATATGTCGTCATATGGCAGAAAATATTTATTTTTGTTTAGAATGTATGGCAGAAAATATTTATTTTTGTTTAGAATGTAATTTAATTAGTCGTTGTATTAAAATGAAGAAGCAGAAAGATATGTCGTCATATGGCAGAAAATATTTATTTTTGTTTAGAATTTTGTTTAGAACGTATGGCAGAAAATATTTATTTTTGTTTAGAATGTAATTTAATTAGTCGTTGTATTAAAATGAAGAAGCAGAAAGATATGTCGTCATATGGCAGAAAATATTTTTTTTTGTTTAGAATGTATGGCAGAAAATATTTATTTTTGTTTAGCATGTAATTTAATTAGTCGTTGTATTAAAATGAAGAAGCAGAAAGATATGTCGTCATATGGCAGAAAATATTTATTTTTGTTTAGAATGTATGGCAGAAAATATTTATTTTTGTTTAAAATGTAAAGTCGTTGTATTAAAAATAAGAAGCAGAAAGATATGTCGTCATATGGCAGAAAATATTTATTTTTGTTTAGAATGTATGGCAGAAAATATTTATTTTTGTTTAGAATGTATGGCAGAAAATATTTATTTTTGTTTAGAATGTAATTTAATTAGTCGTTGTACTATGGTAACGTAACTACGAAATATGCATGTTTGCTTATATAATTTAATACTGTGACGAAAAACCTACCAGAAACACTATATTTAAGGCTACTGAACACGGGTAGTTCAATCCATGCTCATTACGGAGGAACAGCATCCCGGGGATCCGTACCCTGTTATCGTTACTGTTGTGACTTATCTCACTTTGGCAATAGCATCAGAACAAGCCCATAAAATTCGTCGTTGAAAGGAGTGCAAGATTGCGCCTGCCGTTGGCAACAGCCTTCAAGACAATACAGGTGACTGTACGACTTAGCTCAGTTCCTATTCCAATTTCATTGGAGAGCGCTCTGTGGGGGACCACATCCGAGGGTTTCCCACTCCTCTTCCCCTACCATCAACCTCTCGACAGGATTTCGGCTCGGCGCACATTTAGAGTGCACCCATCCCGCACGGACCTTATACATTTAGAAACATGTATGCCTTCTCCGAGATTCGAACCAAAGACTTACGGTACGGCAGTCAACATTCGTCACTAAGTACTATCCCGGTTGGGCTGCTCCTGTGCTCTTAAAAACAGATAATTCTCTTATGTTTATATCAATGTCTATCAGTGTTTATAGATGTCCCTATCAGTTAACCTAATCTAACTTTCTAAAACGACTTAACTCAGCGTACAAACGCAATAAAACAATAACATCCGCTCGTGATAGCCCTCGTGTTTTGCGACAGTCAGTTAAACTATCCTAAAAACAGGCTGATAAACTGAGTTATCTGAATTCAGTAAACAAACAAGGGTTACATGTCTGAATACCAAAACGCGTAATCCAATTTGCCGAGGCTCGAATCCGGATCACTCGGTCCCATTTTAAGTGCAGTAACTTACTAAAACAATAAATCTATGACGTCGCATCAAGCACATTGTCAAACATTGCAAATATTGAATTTCTGGTATTTATGAATTCAAAATAGAGCCCTGTTGTTAGCTTTTGCAGCATAACCGCACATTTTATACTTGTACTTGATTCCGTAAAATACAGCTTCGCATAATGGTGAGAATGGTCCTACCAGTGGCCGAGTGGTTAAGGCCGCTGAACACTGGGAGTTCGACGGGAGTTCGATCCCAGGTGACTGCGTAGTTGGTTTTCATGGTTTTCCCCTTGTGGAACGTGAATGCGAACCAGTTTTTCGGAGAAAATCCTCCGCGAAGGATCCTTTCAAAAGCCCTGTTGTGTTTCCACCATATTACATATAACCCAAAATAATTTCACAACAACATTCAATAGAAATATATATACATAATAAATAAACGCTCAAAAAGTACAACGTTCAACAGAAATCCGTAGCATATAATGATTACCTGTTTTTATCTGTACATCTCCTATTGAAAAAACATTGCATGTAGGAAAAACTCAATTAGCAATAATTGAATTCTGCAATAAGTTATTTTGAAAACTCAGATTTCAACTGAATTTTGAAAAAAGATTAAGGCGAACCCAATAAAAGAAAACTGAAAAAGGGGGGGGAATCATCTGGAAAAAAATAATATGAGAAAAATTAAAAGAAAAAATAGGAATCGAAATAATAAAGATAGGAAAATAAAGAAAATAAGAAGAAAAAAATAGGAAAATCTCAAAATATTATTTGAGACAAATTGTTATGTTAGTTGTAGTATGATTTGTCATGCTTGTGATACTTTTGATTAATTTGTACTGAGAACATAAATATTTTATAGCGCATTTTGGAAAATGCTTTTAACTGCCATAATATGTAAGTTCGAAATTGTAACATTTGAAATGTTATCTTTTGACGCGATAGTGCAGACTGTAAGAACATTTTGATTGAGTTGAACATATTGAAACGACACATTGCCTCATATTTCTGTGAACGAACGTTATACCATATACTGCAGATATGTCTGATTTGCAATGTCAACCATAAAGGGTCTAAAATTTAGAATTAATTAAAAGAAACCCTTTAGATGAAATTGCAATTCATAAAATTGTGCATGTGATATTAATATGTAAATCAAAGTACATGATCTCTAACACGCACACCATTGTGTACTTGCATCAAAATTAATAAGGAAGTCATTAATCGAAAATCCAATGAAAAAGGTTCTTGTAAGAAGAATCCACAGCCATTTCTGCAGATTTGTAACAGAATCAATACAATTATTTTATCGAAGTGATTCGCACATGTTCATGAGAGAAAAACTAGCACATAAGCATGCTAGCCCTAAAATATATCAATGAAAGCGTCAAAATTGATTTCAGTTACATTAAAATCAACTGGCAGATGTATTGTAACATTTCCAGTTAAATATTCTGCGGTATAAGTAAAAAATAAGACACATTTTTTGTTGTAGTGGAATTAATTTGAAAGCCGTGACTCGGCTTTTTTAAGATATATGGATTTGCCCACTCCATTGTGATAGGCGCCAAAATTCATTTCATATTTTAGGTATCCAAAGTATTTTCTGTATATTAAAACCACTTACATGATAATCACATGCATTTTTTTACAATCATTGTTTTTACAATCGTTTACAACAGTTGCATTTTTTACAAATAAGGAAGGGGAAGAAAAATTTTTTTCTTTGAATGATTTTTTAGGTGGAAATTGTTTTCCTCCAAAACATGTCTCAACACGACACGATTATAAATTTCAGCGTTAAAATAATGGTATCAAAACGAAATTTTTGGTATACAGGTAATTAATTAATTATATAGGTATATAGGTAACTAATTAATTAATTCTTGGTAAATAGGTAATTGCTTTAAATTTTGTAATATGTTTCATAATCGTACAAATAAATCATGAAATAAATTCCTGATGATACAATCAACGAAGCTACAGAACATACTTCGTAAAGGCTGTCTTCACATATGACCATAAACCTCCACACCTGACAAGGTATTTCTGTCAAAGCTTTTATTCCTTTCAGCAACAACAGCACTTTATTAAGACTAAAGCTGGAGATTGTACTATCACCATAACGTGAAAAATGTGTTTTAATTTAT
Source organism: Stegodyphus dumicola (assembly GCF_044657685.1). NCBI lineage: Eukaryota > Metazoa > Arthropoda > Arachnida > Araneae > Eresidae > Stegodyphus > Stegodyphus dumicola. The sequence continues at coordinate 151,690,584 of NC_140778.1, forward strand.
TGGCAGCTTTTTTAGCATTTTAATAATACATTTTTTAATGAAAAATTTAAACTGCAACTTCATTTCAGAGCTCAAAGAGTTTTAACATATTTTTTTAGCCAGCCAGTATAAAAATTATGCTATACTATTTATTATGCCTTCTTGCCAAACATGCTATAAATTCCTTCAAGAAATGCTTTCCGCATACCTCTTTTAAAATGTCGATCTATCAGTGCTAACACTTCAAATGTAAGTGAAAACTAGTAAAATTTAGAACTTCATTCTTACTCAAAACTTGACTTTGTCATCTAGCATTTTTGCCAACGGGTCTGGTGTTAACACTTTCAACTTATCTACACACGAGAGTGACCTTAGGGCAAAAACAGTGAATGAACTGGTTAATACTCTGTGTAGTTAATACCTTTTATAAATGTTTATCCCGATCCCGCATTAAAGTAATATGATCTGAAGGATTGATTCGTTTAATTAGAATGGAACATGGAGTCTACGACCATACGTTAAAAATACATTTAATCATGCAGTTGCCCCCCTACTTTTTTTTAAGCACTTCGTGTATGTGAACCGAAATTAACATGTCTTGCCTCTCATACAGACAACCTTGTTGCATCCATTATTTAATCCATTATGTTGCATCCATTAAAACACTGATCCATAATTTTGTTGCATCAGTGCTTGCTGCTGCTTTATAATCTTAATTATAAATCATTCAATATATAAAATTATTAATATCTCAAAGAAAAAAATTGCCTTTTTATTACATAAATTTACTGTTTTTTATTTCTTTCCAACTAAACTTTTATTATGCTTGCCACAATAATTCTATCCCAAGGAAGTCTGACTGGGATTTTAAGTAACAACTACTGGCTATCCCCTTAAAATTATTACTTGATGTTCTACACCATGATAAATTATTTTTTATTCGAGGAAGTAAATAAATAAACAGCAGTATTTTAATCGCATAAATTTATCTACTCTCCACCCTTGATTTTCAATTGCTTTGCAATAGTATGCTTCACTTCTTTTTGCATACATTTATCGTTCAGAAGCAATGAACTGCAGCTGCGCAACGCATAATACATACACGACATCACAAATGGGCGTGTACACTTACACAATTTCACCAATATACATGAGCTTTAGAATAAGGAAACCAGTAATGACAAAAATTAAAAAAAAAAAATCGGTGGTTAATTTTTACGTTGATTGTCCTGAAGGCTTTTATGTTTTTCAGGCCACCTGCTCCACGTCAGGTTATTTATGGACTTGTAACCATCGTATGATAGTCTCATATGAGTGGAAAGAATACATTTGAATCACATTATAATACAAAGAGACTGCGGAACATGCCTTTCAAAGAGACAGCGCTTTGTGATTGGACATAAACAATATAATCTAGCATTTACATGAGGTATTGTATGCTTGTTGGAGCATTGCCACCTGAAGCCTGCTAAGGGGACTCGTACACCTTAAAACCCATAAGCTCTTCGAATATGTGACTGTTGCAAGAACTGTTGAAGACGTAATATAGCTGCTTTCTGAAATAGTAATCAGAAAGTTTGTGTTGCCAAAAATATTTTTATAACTTAATCCGCTTTGTGACAAAATTTTTCGTCCGCTTTCCACCTTGCGCGCACAGTTTAAAATATTCTGCTGCATAATTTAATTCCATATTTAATATATAGCTTTTATAACATTTGAAAACTACTGTGAACCAAAAATTTGAAGAATTTCATTTAAAATTTTTATTTTATTTGGAGTTGAGTTAAAAAAATGTATTTTATTAATAAAATCTGTAATGTTTTCGTGCACAAAATTTTTTAATATTAAAATGCTCATCATATTTTTGGCTCAGGTAGAAAATAGTGCCCATGTAAAGAATTCCATCCAATTTCAAGTATGTACCATTCGCCATTTTTAAAATATCATGCGCGCAAGGTGGAAACATGACGAAAAATTTTGTCACAAAGCGGATTAAATTACAAAAATATTTGTGGCAACACAAACTTTCTGGTTACTAGTTTCCAAAGCAGCTGTATTATGTAGTCAGCTGTAAAAAGTTGGAAGTAATTGCTTTTAAAATAAATAAAATATTCCAGTTCTTGCAACAGTCACATATTTAAAGATCATAAGAGATTTAAGGTGTATGAGCCCCCCTTAATTGTATGAGCTGCGTGATAAATGGGCTTAGAATTTTAGCTTCATTTTTCATTTTTGTAAGGTTTATTTCTTTTTTTATTTTTATTTTTATTTTATTTTTTTTTTTATTTCTCTCTCTCTCTCTCTTTTTTTTTTTTTTTTTTTTTTTTTTTTTTTTTTTTTTAGTCCAAAGGGATTTGAATCCCGAAGGACTATTAGTTTCGTTTTGGCATTTTGCGTCGGACTCATAAATGTCGGTTCACTTTTCAAACTGTTGCCACAAAATGTTAGAGTCCTGCATTATATTTGAAGAAATTAAATAATGAAAAATCTGCATAAATGTATGTATATTTCTCGTATTGTGATAAGACAACGGTACATAGAGTCATCGAATTTTGAATAACGTAATCCTCCAACGAATATGAGCATGTGGAAGACCAAATTTGAAATTTGAAATTTGTTTTATGATCGATTTCCTATTTTTTAAAACTTTGACGAATTTTTGATTAACAAACTCAAGGATTTCAAAGCGAGCAATGGCAACGTTGTGCAGAAAAAACATTTTTATCTCCAGCGCGTGAGTCTCTGTATCGGAAATTCTAAAGATATGCTCGTTTTAAAACTATTTTGCGATATTGCTGTTGCACTGGATCTTATGGTTTAAGTGCGAGGAACATGATATTTAATAAAGAAAGGTAACACACAAAATGTTAAAAAACGCCCCTTTGGACGTAATTTAAAATCTGAAACATTTCAGTTTTTATATATATATATATATATATATATATATATATATATATATATAGTGACACACGAACTCAAAAGCTTTGCATATCTGCATAAAACTAGGCATTTTAATCAAGACTTTCTCATAATTTTGGACTTCTTGGGAGAGCTTACTTGTAGTAAAATAAAGAATGCACACGAATTGACAAAAATTTCATGAACGTTCAAGGTGAACGAATTAAATCATTTCATTCAGTTTTTATTTGAATAGCTAAGGAGATTTTTTACGAATTTAAAAGGAAATCACTGTTTTTATTATTTCTTCAATTGTTAAGATAAAGGACAAAATATTATTTGTACTTCTGAGTAATCAGTTTATTATTTTTTCCATTAAAATAATTATAGAAATATTTCATAAATCGTTGGTTCCGTATTATTCAAACACATAAATAAATCATTTATAATAAATAATCTTGTTCGCTTAAATAACAGACGTGCGAATAACGAATATTGCTATAATACGAAATTGATGTAGTCTTTAAAATATACATATATACAGTCAAGAAATAATAATTAAATCAAAATTAGATCAGGAAAAGGAGGCCAATTTCCATCAGAAAATATACATATGAAAATAAAAACCAAAAAAAATTTAAACATTGAAATAGAAGCAATTCAATGAAATAAATAAAACAACTAATAAAACTGATATAAAATATAAAAACTACTGAAAATTCCATAGTCTTTTTCAAGGTTTCCTTTTGTCCCCCCCCCCTTTTTTTTTTTTTTTTTTTTTTTTTTTAAGAATTTTCAGCGGAGCCACATTTTTGAGTTATATCTAGATGATTGTTAATACTGAACACATTTCAAAATAAAAATTAAAAAAAATGCCAGTTAAGATAACTCATCAAGTGCTTTAAAAGTGAAACAAAGTTACTTTTTCAAAAAATTTTATAATTTTATTAATCACCAATATATACATGTAAGATAAAAAATATGTAAATTACCTTTTTAATTTAATTTAATAATAGTGTCTTAATTCCCCATTTTTAATTTGGGTAGTTCGTCCCTTTATTCTAAAAATAATACTGACTTTTCTGGACTGCTCTGTTTCTAAATTATTCTGTGCCACAGAACGCACATGACGTAGTTAATTCGGAACCTTAACTTTAAGAACTGAAACCTTTCTAACCTAAACCAAAACCCTTCTCTTGATAGACTGCCATATTGGATTTTACATGCGCACTTTAGCTTCTACGCCTGCTGCCGCTTAGATGCTGTTTCACTGCGCTCTCTTCCTATCGCAACAGTCAATATAAAAAATGCAAATGTTCTGGAAATAGGTACGGTTAAGATTGCCAAGTAAATTGTGGCCACAAATATCAATTTAAATAAAATGGAATTTAATATACCTCGACTGCCAAGTTGACTACCCAGACTTCTAAAGTTATTAACATAATTCAACATTTTAGCATTCTATGCAATCAGAAGTCTTCCTCTTCAATATCGATCTACATTCTACGCCATCAGCATTTACTACGCCTTTTTATTATATATATGTACACACTGTTCAAACATATTAATTAATAAATAAATATTTTTCATATCAAAGGATTTGCTTTAAGTTTTTAAATACATGATGCATTCTTTTTCATAGATATATGCCAATTATACTTTTTTATCGGAAACTAATCTAAATCCTTTTTCTTTAATTTATCAATTATTTGATAAGATTTAATCAGCTTATAGAAATATTAAATTAGAGACAATTACAGTTTCTCTTTGATTATAAACACCTGACCTGAAAAATCTGCCTTTTCCGCAATGACATTATAAGGCCTTCTCAGCATGCCTTCATGGTGTGGTGATCTGCACGCTGGGCGCATATTCCAGAGATCCGGGGTTCGATTCCCGGCGAAGGCGTTGCTAATTTTTTATCTCTCCTGTTTCCAGTTAACCTAATGACTCTACAGTAGCGCCCGAACTAAAAAGGTCGCGGATGATAACTCTCCACACCAAGAATTTGGCAACTGGGTCCCCTAAAAACCCCAGTCGCCCTTTAAAAGGGGGAGTTTATAAGCTATTTCTCACGCCTTCTTAGCATGCCTTCGTGGTGTGGTGGTCTGCACGCTGGACGCGTATTTCAGAGGTACGTGGTTCGATTCCTTGCTCATTTTTCATCTCTCCTCTTCCAATTAACCTAATGAATCGACAGCATAACGGATTGATGAAATCCGTTCTAGAATATTAAATGCGACCAAAATGTGTTATAATAATTACTATTATAGAAATCAAAATAAATAAAAAAATATGAAATATAAAACATCAAAAATAAATTATTAATATTTCAAAAAACTGAAAATATGCATCAAAACAATGCAGCCTATTCGTACATCCTCGTTTCTGAAATCAATTTGGTACTGGTTTAGTTAGGTACTGATCAATTTGGTACTGATTCAGTTTGGTACTGATTAGTTTAGTAAGCAAAGGCAAAGACTTAAAGTGTTCTAAGAGGAGTGATATTTTAATAGAAGACTTTCGAAAGGTAATTGGATGTCATTTAAACAACGTATTTGTAGAACTCAACTGTGTCTCTGCATCATTGCCTTTCATTCCCCTGAAGGTCAAACACACAGCAAAGCTATGAAAACTTGAGCCACTCTTCTACTGAGATCCCACTTATTTCAATACTACCGTATTTAACCGAAAATGCTTTTCTTTTTATTGCATTACATTAATAAGAAAATGAAGAAATTCAGTGCAAAAATTAGCACAAATACTTAACAAATTAAAAATGATATGACTTAAGTTTCACTGGAAATCAATCTAATATTAAAAGTGGTCCAATTCTGGTGAAGGCTATATACAATTATAATATATAATTAATTATAACATGCTAAGGGCAGAAGTGGAAGCAAATCCATGTCAAACACTGTTAACCAACCTTGATCGACCATCCAAGAACATTTAAAGCAGAATGGAAAAATAAGCAAAGCAGGTGTTTGAGTCCCCCATAATCTGTCCGAAAAGAACAAAGCCAACCTATCCATTACATGCAACGTATTGCTTCAACGGCACCCTACAGAACCGTTTTTTGATTGTTTGATTTGTGGAGACAAAAAATAAGTCCTATATGATAATCCAAAACACAAAAGGCAGTTTTAATAGGGGTCACAAAGGGTTTACATCCCGAAAAGGCGCTTCTGGGTGTTTGATAGAGTATTCGCGGAATTGTTCATTTTGAATTGCTGAAACCTGGACACACTGTTATTGCAAGACCTTTATTGTGAACAATTGGATGGAGTGAACCAATCGTTAATCGAAAAATATCAATCGTTAACAGAAATGGCGTCATTCTGCAACACGACAATGCAAGACCGCACTGTGCAAGACGAACACTGGAAAAAATGAATGAATTGGAGTGGGAGGGTACTGCCAAAGAAAGTCTACAATACATATTCTTTGGTAGTGCTATACTCACCCACCATACTCGGCCGATATCGCAGCATTGGATTTCCATTTATTCGGATCCCTACAACATTTTCTTAGTGGCAAAAAAATTGAAAATTTGGATGATGTCCAAAATGTCGTTTCGAGATATTTTACTCAAAAACCAAATGATTTTTATCGGTCCGGGATTGAAAATCTGCACATTAGATGGCAAAAGGTCGTTGAGAACGAAGGTGATTATATTATTGATTAAAAATAAAAACTTGTTAAAAATGTATTCGTTTGAATTTAATGTAAGAAAGCGACATTACTTTCCGGTCCCTCTATTAATGCGCATCATGCGGAACTTGTAGTGCTTGGTCGCATGAAGAGAGGCGGGGCATGAAATGAATTTCCACGCCTCCGATCAGGATAAATTAGAGGCTATGTGTACAACATTTCTGTGAATGAATGAATATTACGGATGTTCCCCAGAAATTCGAATTAAAAGGCGAATTGGCACTAAAAATAATTTTTGAGGCCGAAAAATGAAAAGCTGTTAATTCTTGCTATTGAAAAATCTTCTCACTTCCTTTTTTTTATTACACCAGGCATGTTTTTTTATGTGTCATGTATTATATTTTTCGTTGTTAGGCCAAAACGGCTATTAATATCGTTTTGGTATTTTCCGTCGAAAACTTTAAATGTCCGTTTCACTTTTCAAATTGTTGCCACCAAATATTATCGTCTGTTCTATATTTAAAGAAATTAAATAATGAAGAATCTGCATACATATATGCACGTCCTCGCATCGTTAATTGTGATAAAACAACGGCACCTAGAGCCATGCAATTTTGAATAACGTAATCCTCCACCAAATATTGGCATCTGGAAACCCTAATTTGGAATTTGCTTATCGATTTCACGTTTTGTAACACTTTAACGAATTTTTTATTAACAAACTCAACGATTTCAAAGCGGGCAACGGCAACACTGTACGGGGACATTTTTATCTCCAGCGCGCAAGCCTGTGTAGTATCGGAAATTATAAAGATATGCTCATTTTAAAATTATTTTGTGATATTGCTATTGAATTGAGGTTTATGATTTAAGTGCGAAGAACATGATATTTAATAAATAAAGGTAACCCAAAAAACGTTAAAAAAATGCTCCTTTGAACGTAATGTAAAATCTGAAGTCTTTCAAATTTTTTTTTTTTATTAGTTTTACAGGATTATTAATTCGCGTATTTTTTCTTTTCGTTACTAATTATTTTTACTTCTTGAAAATCTAGATGGGAAATTAGCCATTTATATCATTTTTTAAGACAAGAAATTATAAAAATACGCAAAAAATTATATGCAGTAATGTTATGGCATTCAATACTTTATAGAAGTTTCTAATTTCAATATTTTTTTCTCCTTAGGGGCTATATTTTATATTACACAGGCTTTACGTAATCTTAAATCGGGCTAAATTTTTTTATGAAATATGCAGTGGAAAGAAATATGTGAGTAAACACAGTATATCTTTCATTTTGATTTTATTCTCCTTGTGTTTATATATATTATATATGATAATTTGTTAAAAATTAAAGAACAATAAATTCTATTTGTTCTATTTACAAATTAATGAACGTTTACTTAATTCAATTACTTAATTTTGCTTGTTTCCATGTTTATTTCTTTACCACTATAAACAGGGTTCATAGCCACATTTTAGTTAAAAAAATAAGCACCTATAAGCACTTTTCAAGCACATTTTAAGGAAAAAATAAGCACCTGTCTAATTATATTGCACACAACTGTATAACCTTAAAAGAAAAATTAGACTTGTAATTTAAAATATGAGCAATGCAATATTTATTAAGAGAATGAGCATTACCTCAACAATGGAAAACAATTAACTTTTTTTTTAATTTTAAATGACAGTTCAATTTACAGAATTAGTTTACAATGAGAGGAAAAAAAAACTATGCAGAACTAAACTATATTACAAAATTTAATGATGATATTTCAGTTGAAAATATAGAAAATAAATAATAAGCCATATTAATTGTATTCGTTTGGCACCTAATAATAAATACAATTTATTTTTCCACTCATATTAATATTTAAATAATTTAACTTAAATCAAAATTCTGAACATTTTCTAAATTTTCATTGCATAACAGTTTTTCCTTAACATATATCCCAAGCAAAGTAATTTAAGTAAAAAAGAGGCACATTTCTGAAATCAGAAGACGGGAAATTGTTTCATTCAGTCATCCTTTAACAGTAAAAGCTTAACTAACCAGCATACTCGGAAATTCCCGAATTTTCCGGATAGTAACTGGAAAAAGGGGAGTGGGGGAGATTGTAGCCGTTCTTTAGATTTAAATTTAGGCTAAATAAATGATTTTGACATTTCGATATGTGCATCATATAAAAACCAACGGAACTGAGAAATATTCTGCTTAGAAAGCACAGTAAAACTCTTTTAAGTGTTCATAAACAAATCTCAGACTGAACATCAAAATTAATTATCAATGCAAAATACCGCAAACGTTATTGCGCAATACGTGCGGCGTAATTCTTCCATATGTGATATTACGCAATCAGAATCAACACCTGCCGGTATTCGGAGAAAGAACTAAATAAAGGAAAAGAAAGAGACTTACTAATCTGGGGTGTTTCTGATTCTAATTTTCAACAGACTGTATTAAATTTCTGGAATAGAATCAGTCTTCGCTTGGGTTGGGTAGACCGCAAAAACGTTTAGTCCTATTCAATCCAGATTGGACAGTGACAAAAAAAAAAAAAAAAAAAAAAAGTCCGCTGCTTCAATATAAGAGATTTTGCGGAGAAACTCCCAACCTCCGTACTGTATAATATATTGGCAAAGAAAATGAAATTATTTTGACTATTCGATTACTTTCCTTTTATTTAAGCCATTCCGAATATTATTCCTTAGAAAGCTAATCTGTGTAAAAACACACCCATTTTTGGAAGTTTATCTATACTTCAGCAGTTACTGCAATTATATTATTATAAATATTCATAAATATGCTCATAATATAAGCATAAGGATCATAATAAACACGAATATAAACTGACCACGCGGAACGAGAATGCAAATTTATTAAAATCTTGATAGAAATTCAAACGTGTGAAGTATTTGTGTGGGAGGAAAAGAATACCGAATGTACCGGAATTTTCTACATTTTCGCAATTCTTTGGCCAATAGAACGACGTGCACCTGTCTGTACTCTCGCGCGCACCATAGGTTACCTTAATGCAGGAGAAGGGGAGAAAAGCAATTTTCGGGAGTATGATTCACCATCTGACGTTGCATATAAGGAAAAAAGGTTGTTTATTTAGTTTCGGCTTTGGTACGGGGAAAAAATGCGCGTTCATTAAAAACAAAGGATTAAAAAAAAAGCACTAAAAGCAAAAAATAAGCACTAAAAACAAAAAAAAATAAGGGCTTTAAAGAAAAAGTAAGCACCTATAAGGGCCTTTATATTTTATTTTCAAATATAAGGACTTATAAGCACTTGTAAGGACCGCTACGAACCCTGATAAATAATCTCACGTGAAAACGTATTCACATCCCGATCATAACAGCGCAGCTGTCAGTGACAGTTCAGCTGTTTATGTCTGATCTGTATTAGTTACAGTGGGCTGTTTCAGCTGTGGGTGGAACATCCTTTACTGTACTCTTAAAAATAATCCTATGAAATGTTTTAATTGATTGCTTTTGTTGCAGCTGTTGATTTAAGGAGTGTGAAAATATATAAGAAGCTACCAGTTTGACTTGAATGTCTATGACATGTACTTTCCATCGGCTAAAATGTTAGACAAATATGAAGCTTATAAACATTAATGAAGAAGCCAAGAAAAAACTGAATTGTATGTGTTCGTTTACTATTGTTTGTTTATTCTGTGAGTCATTATTATTCAACCGAAATAAGTGCTTCATTCCTAAAAATATGGTGATGGCTTTATGTCAATTTTTTCTTATTCAAAGAACTCTTGCGTAATAACATACGACTATACATACATAATCAATTACATTTTGCTAACTTTTGTTGCTATTTGGAGATATTTACGAATTTATCGAACGACCATGGAAGAGATCTTGCCATTTCACCAGTCATTTCGATGAACGTTTGAAGATACAAATCATTTTTCAGTTAGTTGTATAATTAACAATAAACGTTACTCTGGGCGTAAATAACGCTGTCGAATGGATATTTGCACCTATGTTGCGACAGTTAAAAAGCACATTTTTTATGTGAGATCCCATAATTTTGAAAAATACGCCGCTACATGTTGTTCCGCAGAACACAAAACCCAAATTTTAATCATTACTTCAAAATGCGATAGCAAAACAGGTTAAAAATTAATTAACAAAAAAAAAATGAAAAGTTTTAGATTTATTAATAAGAAAAGTCATTTAATTATCTTACATACATATACTCTGGCTCAGAATTTAACTATTCTAAAGGAACGAAATATATAATTTTTGTTGCATACTTCCAATATTTATGTACCAGTAATATGTATGTAAAATCCATGATTCATGAAACGAGAATCTTGATTCAACAATGGCTCGGTAGTAATCTTGGTTGACAAAAAATAAATAAATAAATAAATAAAAAATAAATAAATAAAAAATCTGAAATGTTTCAGATTTTAAATTACGTCCAAAGGGGCGTTTTGTGTGTTACCTTTCTTTATTAAATATCATGTTCCTCGCACTTAAACCATAAGATCCAGTGCAACAGCAATATCGCAAAATAGTTTTAAAACGAGCATATCTTTAGAATTTCCGATACAGAGACTCACGCGCTGGAGATAAAAATGTTTTTTCTGCACAACGTTGCCATTGCTCGCTTTGAAATCCTTGAGTTTGTTAATCAAAAATTCGTCAAAGTTTTAAAAAATAGGAAATCGATCATAAAACAAATTTCAAATTTCAAATTTGGTCTTCCACATGCTCATATTCGTTGGAGGATTACGTTATTCAAAATTCGATGACTCTATGTACCGTTGTTTTATCACAATACGAGAAATATACATACATTTATGCAGATTTTTCATTATTTAATTTCTTCAAATATAATGCAGGACTCTAACATTTTGTGGCAACAGTTTGAAAAGTGAACCGACATTTATGAGTCCGACGCAAAATGCCAAAACGAAACTAATAGTCCTTCGGGATTCAAATCCCTTTGGACTAATAAATAATAAAAAAAAGAATCTGAAAAATTTTCAAGTTTTAAATTACATCCAAAGTGGCGTTTACATTAACGTTTTATGAGTTACCTTTATATATTAAATATCATGTCCTACGTACTCAAACCATAAAATACAGTTTAACAGAAATATCGCAAAATAATTTTAAAATGAGCATATCTTTAGAATTTCCGATACAGAGTCTCGCGCGCTGGAGATAAAAAAATCCCCCCCCCCCGCATAGTGGTGTTTTTTTTTTTTTTTTTTTTTTTTTTTTTACACACCATGCGGTGTTGCCATTGCTCGCTTTGAAATTGTTTAGCTTTTTAATCAAAAATTCGTTGAAGTGTTACAAAATATGAAATCGATTATAAAACAAATTTCAAATTCAAATTAGGGCTTTCACTTGCCCATACTCTATGGAAGATTACCTTATTCAAATTTTGATGGCTCGTAGGCACCGTTTTTTTATCACAATGTGAGGAAACATACATTCATGCAGATTCTTTCTTGCTTAATTTCTTTAAATATAATACAGGGCTCTAATATTTGGTGGCAATAATTTGAAAAGTCATTTGCCGTTTATAGTTTTCAACGCAAAGTGCCAAGACCAAATTAAGAGCCTTCAGGGCAAATTGCCCCTTTGAACTAATAATGGTTACATGAATACGAATGTGATTTCCTTAGAAAGTTCTAGACGAAGGCGTTTCTTCCCTTAGGCAGACAGCCCTTGCGTGCGTAGCCATATTTTAATAACCTAACAACAAGGGATTAATCGGGATTACATAAGGGCGAAAGTGAAGATCTTACGAAGGTGTTGTGACGTCAGCCTTATCCATTATTGGCCATACATTATTATTATTTGTTTGGTGACAGGGTTTTTACTTTTCAAAAACTGTCGATATGAAAATACGTAAATATCCGTTTATGTGTGCGTACATATGTGATTTTTTATTTTTGAAAACAATGCCTCCCCTTCATTATAGCGCATTTATATTTTTAATTCTTTTAGCGTGTGTGTGTTTAGCTTTGACACCTATTTAATTATTAGTAATTTAATTAAAAATTAATTACTAATAATTAAATAGGTGTCAAAGCCATTTAAATATTAATTACTTCTATTTAATTATTAATTTATTTCTAGTTGAACTAAAATGAAACAATGAAATTAATTTTTAATTAAATTATTAGTAATTTAATTTAAAATTAATTTCATTGTTTCATTTTAGTTCAAATAGAAATAAGTTAATTATTATTCACAAATAAAAAAATAATATCGTCTAAATGACTATATATTTTTACTTTATTATATGCACATTTTTACTTGGATAATCTTTGTAAAAACAAAATGTGATAAATGAAAGACTCAAATAAGCATCACTTGTATTAGAACGAATACGGATGCTGCAAAAATGAATTTAAAAGAAATCAAAGCAAAAATTCAAGTCTATTGAAGTATTTTAATTATTCGCGTGGGCTCAGGTCTCACCGATTGAGGATATTTAGTGTTCCACTACATTTGACAATGTAAATAATGGTTAAATTACCGAACTATCGTATTCTTGCTTGTATATATATATGTATAAATTACTGAATTCATTTGCAAATTTCTAAACGCAGGGTAAAAAATAGCTATTTAAATTAAACTACACAATTCAATAATAAAAACCACACGTAAACACTATTTTTCAAACACTAAGGTAACATTGGAAAATAGAAACCATAAATCAATGAGCTGGTCTATTGTTTTTAATTCCTATAAAAACTGTAGATACTTATCGAGTATAATGTAAAACATTTGGAAATTTGGACTCTTTCTCTAAAAGCTATTCATTCAAGACAATTCAAAACATATTTTATGATTTTATTTATTAGATTTTATAAAAAGCAAAACTTCTCGTTTTTCCTTATAATAAATATCACTATTGTATTCCAATTGTTTCTTATAAATAATAAATATAATAAATTCTATTGTTTTCCTAGCCGAATCTTTCAAGCAGATATTTTATTTTACTCATTTGTCAGGTTTTGTATTTTTGTAAGATATACAAAAAGGGTTTCAAATCATAAAAAGTGAAATGCTTCGAAATAATTTAAATATTAATTTCTCGTTTACGTTAAATACTAAATTATGTTCTAAAACTCTTTAAACCTTTTTATGTTTAATTAATTTGTTCAAAAAATGTGGCATCAGCTATACGTGTTCAATCCAACAATATTAGTAGCCAAAATTATAATACTGAATATTTTTTCAATATCATAAAATGAAGTTTTAATTTTAATGTTTTTTTTAACTTAGCAGAAATTATTTTAATTGGCTATTCTGAAACACAGCGAAAGATAAAAGGTAATTCAGTGAACTTCCATTTTTATAAATCTTTATTGTCCCGTTAAAAGTAAATTCTAAAGTTTAAGAATTAATTATGGATTTAAATCAGCCAATACTAGAGGCTGTAGGAATTGTTATTCCGTTGCATAAATATTTTCCGATAAAATATTAGAAAAACTGATTTAATTTCAGTTTTTTTTTTTTTTTTTTTTTTTTTATCGGCGTGATTGATTGTAAACTAGGATTTGATGTATTTACTGCAATGAAGAACGGACATTAGTATTCCCGTAGTCGAAGTTTTCTAATTCTTTCCTTTAATTGTCATTATTAAACATTAAAGTCAATAAATATTAGCTAACATTTTTATCTCCAGAGCGCGAGACTGTGAATCGGAAATTCTTAAATTACGCTATTTCTAAACATTTTGTGATATTGCTTTTGAATTGAATTTTATGTGATTTAAGTGCGAAAAACACGATATTTAATAAATAAAAATAACACACAAAACGCTAAAAAATGCCCCCTTGAGCGTAATATAAAATCTGAAAGCTTTCAAAATTTTTATTTCATAACCTGGTTTTTAGTTATATTTCTAATGTTGTACATTCTTTTTATTTTATAACTTTAAATAGTACATTTTTGTTTACTAATTTTACTTTTTTTATTGCGGGTTTTGCTTAATTTTGAACTGATAAGCGCGTACTTTGTATGTATATGTTTATTTCGTGTATTACAGTCTTTATTTCTTTTGAACTGAAAAGATACCTCCAGTACAACCGAAACTGCAGAGACAAATTCTCATATGTGGCATTAATGACAACTCTCGTCTCCAATTTTAGCAATATTTTGATGCTTTCCCGCCAATATTACAACCTTCGGGATGATTCGAAATTCTGATACAAATAGCTTCCACTTTTTAATAAAATAGAATTTCTTGTTATAAAATTGCTCAAGATTTTTATGGTACTATTTAATTTTTTTAAATTATTTTGTATGAATTCTTACTTTATCGTATGATTCTACGAACTTTTGAACTTTTACAGCCTATCTAGCTACTGCATACTTCTGAAGGACTTTGAACTCTTATGCCATTCACAGCTTCAAACTGTCTTCGCGCCATTTTCATGATGTCTCACTATTGCTTATCCTGCACTCTTACTAGCTATATTGCACTCGCCACCTGCATTTGCCATACAACTCACTGAACCTGCCTGCATGCTTCAATTTAATGCCATTGCTTACCTCTGCACAATTTTTATGATGAACGCCTACTTTCGTAAGTATTAAGATATGCCTGCTAACGCAGCTGAATTTTCTTCGCCCACGGGTGTTGGTACTTCCCTAGTACCATTTATTTGAAAATATCTTTGCCTAGTGCACTTTAATGCGATCTACTGGCGAAAACTCTTTAGTAGTTAATGACCAGAAAAAAGTAAGTCATAAGTCAAAGGTAAGCTCTACTTGATTAAAAAGAGAAAGAACGTATTTTGGAATAATTATCGCTATGCGTTAAAGGACGTATTTCTGTGGTACAAGAAATTTAACAAACCCGCGCTTTTAAAAAGAAACCGAAGCACTTCTCTAATTTTGGGGAAAGTGGAAACACTGAAGTTCCCAAGTTCACCTATGGAAAACATCAAAAGAAAAACCAACAGATGTTACGGATGCAGTTTCATGGCTTGGGTCCCGGGAACCTTATTTCCGGCATCAATGACCTGACGAAATCACTGAAGAAATTCAAGGTTTCCACTTGACAAATTGAAGATCACAGTCTAAGAGATTAAATTAATGAAAAAATCTTATGGGTGTAATTAATCTTCTTTGAATTGTATCTATTGTATTTCTTTACAGATGACGTTAGTTTTGAATTTTTTGCAGATGGGCAGAGCTAAAAGCATCTTTTAGCATGTGATTATCTTTTAGCATGTGATCTTTTAGCATGTGATTACTCCACATACGTTAACTGTCAATCGGAAATATAAGCAGATCTGCTCAGTACAGTGCTGCATCATATACTGTATCACGTGATGAGGCTACAAGCTATGGGTTATTACCATGGAGGTAGGAAGTAAGATGGAGTCGCCCTAAACAAGTTTCTCCCGTACCCTGCTCTGAAGCACCGGCGATCCCTACGTGGTGACCAAAACATTGGGTCATTTACCATTGAGTTCAATGGGATTTGACGCGTTCGGATGTAAATATTTTGTAATAACATCGTAAATATATATATAAATAACACTTCAGATTCCTAAATATGTGAAAACAACATATTTTTAAACAACATTTCATTCTGAACGGAATTAAATGCTATACTTTTCACACGAATAATAAATGCTATACTTTTCTCAGAATGGTTTAATTTGAATGAAATATTTTCACAAGTTTTCGTTAATTACATAAGAAAAAAAAATTAAAGTAATTCGATT
This sequence comes from Stegodyphus dumicola, assembly GCF_044657685.1. Taxonomy (NCBI): domain Eukaryota; kingdom Metazoa; phylum Arthropoda; class Arachnida; order Araneae; family Eresidae; genus Stegodyphus; species Stegodyphus dumicola. The sequence goes on from NC_140778.1 coordinate 151,706,849, forward strand.
TTATTCGGTTAAGGCACAAAAATTAAGATCAAAGTTTATTGTATTATTAATATTAAAATTATGCATTATTTCTTTTCTATTTATAGAGCTTCTTCCTAAAATACTTTCTTAAATATGACGTGATTTTTTGGCTTCTGAGGCATCTTTTAAATCGAAAAATGTAAGTCAATTTATAATTAATGCTCTATTCGGTTCATTTTAAATTAGAGAATTATTAGGAATTAGGGAAATACTTTAAATAGTACTTGACTTTCTCTGAACATTTCTGGAAGGGAACAAAATAAGTTTCTTTTTTAAGTATTATTTAAAAGTTGTAACTGAGTTATTATAAAATGTAAGGGGAATAATTCTTTTAATTATACTTATCAGATTTTTTTTTTTACCCTTCATTTCAACAATACATATTCCAAAACTCTTTATTACGTTCTTAAGTGCGCATCTCACAGCATTGGCTTTACAATACCTTTTAACAGATTGCTTTCCAATGCGAACAAGTCTTGCTTAAATAGTTTTATAACGTATTTGTCAACAGGATTTCAATTTATGTTTACAATTCAATATTAAGGTTGTTATATATTTAAATAACATTTATAATCATTATAAATTAGATATATTTAATAATTAGATTTCTTCACAGTACTTTCACAGTTGTATATAAGTGAATAAATTCTTCATTTCAAATACATTTATAAATAATTTAATGAATATTTATGCATTTTGTGAAAGGCAGATACATGGTTTTTGCAATAATATGCAACAATAATATATGGATGTGAAAAAAATTTGTTTTATTTAAAAAATTTTGGCGTTTGGAAAATAAAATAAAAGTAGCGAATATTCTATCAAGGGTATCGAAAGACGTATACAATTTTAAATGTACCGTAAGGTATTTTTCATTCTTTAAGCATAACATTTTTCTTAAAATCTATATTTTTGTAGTGCAACAGCTTAGAATTTTATAAAACAAATTCATAATCAAAGTCGCTGTTGTTAGTTATCGAAAAATAACCAAGATGTGATTTTTGCGTAAATGTCACTAAACTATACAAATTGCTATTATCCATCACACTATGAATGTTTCTTTCATGCGAAAGTGTCCCTTTTTCGATTTGTATGGAACTGTCGTGTTTCGAAATACTATCAGAATCCTGTCAAGCGAGCTTCTGAATATAAACAAAGAACACCCCATCTGGTGACCCAAGCTTCAAAGCAGTGCTTCACTTCTAGTGCCGACTGGCCCCTCCTTCCTTTCCTACCTCCATGACACATGCATAGGCGCTAAAATTCATTTACATACACGTGTGCAGAATACCTCAAGCGGCTCTCGTGATCTAACCACATGTTAGGATTATACATTCGTGCATTTCTTTATCGTTGACAACGTTAATCGTATCGTGCGCAGCGTTAAAAGCGTGCTCATTTGTTCTTCGGCTAACTTGTGCATCGTGAATGCACTTAATAAGATTCGTTATGTAATTTTTCAACTTTCACTTATGATGCCTTAAAACGGTACTTCTAAATTCAAGAAGAAACAGATAAAAAATGGACAGTACAGATATTGGATACCATTAAATTTTGATCGTAGATCAAATTGTTGAAAAGTCACAGAAAAACTGACAAAGGTAATGGCGATGAAAACGGAGAAGTTGAAATTACCATCTCATTCTGAGGCTTGTAGAGCATTTCAATTAACAAGTCAAATATAATCCAAAGGATTCGCTCCCCATGAGCGACCGAATGGATAAGATCGCTGGAAGTTAGTAACTCGATCCAGTTAACGGGCTGGCTGTAAAGTCGTTTTCTTTGTTTTTCCCAACTGTAAAAGTGAAAATGAGACAGCTTCTCTGTGAATTTGTTTCTCTCGGCAAGGGAATCTTTCTCTTCGAGTACTTTTCCTTAACCAGTTACTTAACCTCCTTTAATCCTCCAAGGGTCCTCTTAATCTTATAAGCATTAAGCGATTTGTCAGCTCCCAAACATTAAAACGCTACCAAACATTTCTGCATAAAGTAATTAACAGACTAACATAATTAACTTCAAACTACCTGAACTTTGTTTTGAATTTAATGCACTAGTCTTTTTTTTTTTTAAACAGAATACATGTTAATCATTTCATTAGTATCCTGTTTAGCATATTTGACGCGACTGCAGAATGCCAGTAATCCAACTATACTTTCAAAAAAATGCAATAAATTAATAAATGCAATAAATTAATGCAATAAATTAGTCCTCCAACTAGAAGAATGGAAAACAGGCAGAGCCATCGTGACTCCGCGTTCTCCGTCTGGGGCTTATTTAATGCTGAAAATTAACTGAAAAAAAATCTATTTTAAATCGTAATTTTTTGTTTAATTTTTTCGAAGAATAGCGGGCCATCATGCCATAACAAACAATAAAGGTATCACAAAAGATTATCACACAAGTACCATAATCACCCATGAACCTAAAAATAATTTTTTGGCTCGTGGTTAAAAGTATTTTTCCACCCCAATCAATAATATTTCTTCTCTTCTCTGAGCCCAAAAGGGTTATCTGTCCCGATACACGATTTTTGCTTTTTTTCACTTTTCATCAGAGTCTGTTGTTATTCGGGAACTAGTGTGATATTATTATTCATAATTAATCTGTCTGTTTTAATCAACAAACTAAACTATTTAAAAACAGTACATGCAGTTCTTAAAAAATATTATTTTTCTATATTTTACTGTGATGAATTTAAGTACGAATGCATTTAATTCATGATATACCTAATTAAAAACATTAAATACTTTTATGGAATTACATTACATATTTTTTCACTTTTTGAATACACAGAAGATATATAATTCCCTATGTTTGTCTAAATTCATATTCATCTAATACGCTACAAAGTGTTTCGCTATTCCCCCTGGGTCATCTCTATAGATAATCCCTACTGATAAAGCATATTAAACTTTAATAGAGTCCCTTTGGAAAAAAGGTTAAATGTGAATCCTTTCAGAAATTTTTATAGCCCAAAGGGCTATTAGTCTCGAAACGGCATTTTGCGTTGAATCACTAAAAGTGGCGTACCACTTTTCAACACCAAATATTTTCTCATTGTTGTCACCAATATTAGTCTTGAAATGGCATTTTGCGTTGAATCACTAGAAGTGGCGTACCACTTTTCAAAGTGTTGTCCCCAAATATTTTCTCATTGTTGTCACCAATATTAGTCTTGAAATGCCTTTTGCGTTGAATCACTAGAAGTGGCGTACCACTTTTCAAAGTGTTGTCACCAAATATTATCTCATTGTTGTCACCAATATTAGTCTCGAAATGGCATTTTGCGTTGAATCACTAAAAGTGGCGTACCACTTTTCAAAGTGTTGTCACCAAATATTTTCTCATTGTTGTCACCAATATTAGTCTTGAAATGGCCTTTTGCGTTGAATCACTAGAAGTGGCGTACCACTTTTCAAAGTGTTGTCACCAAATATTATCTCATTGTTGTCACCAATATTAGTCTCGAGATGGCATTTTGCGTTGAATCACTAAAAGTGGCGTACCACTTTTCAAAGTGTTGTCACCAAATATTTTCTCATTGTTGTCACCAATATTAAGTCTCGAAATGGCATTTTGCGTTGAATCACTAAAAGTGGCGTACCACTTTTCAAAGTGTTGTCACCAAATATTTTCTCATTGTTGTCACCAATATTAGTCTTGAAATGGCATTTTGCGTTGAATCACTAAAAGTGGCGTACAACTTTTCAAAGTGTTGTCACCAAATATTTTCTCATTGTTGTCACCAATATTAGTCTCGAAATGGCATTTTGCGTTGAATCACTAAAAATGGCGTACTTTCAAATTGTTGTCACCAAATGTTATAGCCCTGCTTAAAAAAATTAAATAATGAAGAATCTGCATGAATGTCACATTTTGAACAAACAACTGCACCTAGAGCCATCAAATTTTGAAAAATGCAGTTTTCCAACCGCATATGGGCACCTGGAATCCCGAAGTTAGAATTTCAAATTTCTTTTATTATTTCTTTTATATTTTGTGAAACTTTAATGAACTTTTAATTAAAAAAACTCATTTCACATCAAACAGCAGCAAAACTGTACGAGGAAAAAAAATCATTATCTCCAGCATGCGAGACTGTCTTTCGGATATTCTGAAGATATGCTGTTTCTAAATATTTTTAGCTCAAATGCTCTCAAAACGTGTATGTGTGTGTAAATGGGGGGGGGGGGGAACGTAATCTAAAATATAAAAGTTTTTCAGGTATTTAAACAATTTTTTTTTCCGGTATGCTCTGCATATTTAAAGATTCTTTTTCCTTTAAACCCTAGCAGACTGTTATAAATTCTGCGCATTTCTACAACAGAACTCATCTTCAACTCAAGGGTAAGCACAATGATAATGACTTTTAAAAACTCGAAGAAATTTGAAAATTAAAAATGCGAGAGCACAGACAAGGAGACAAGTTTCTTTTCTTGAAAAGTTCAATCCTAAATTCCTCACAGAACAAGAAAATATTTTCATTAAAATTCCTCATGCATGAAGTTTCATAACAGTCCTTCAGAAATAATTATATAAACATAAAATGCGTAAAGAAGATAAAAATTGATTGATAGCTAGGAAAATTTGGATATGGTTAGCTTATTTTCCTCTCGTTTCAACAACATAAAAGAAATTCAGTGAATTTATAAACATTAATAAAACGTAGTGGTGTTTATATTTGATTCCCTCCACGTGAAAATTCAGTTTAAATTGCTTTAGCAAAATAAATGTAGCCTGTCCTGATGTAGACCATACTTTTTCAAATTGATGTTACTCACAAAAAAAAAAAAAAAAAAAAAAAAAAAAAACTTTTATACTCCCTCACTTGAATAAACGTGTAATTTATCAAATATTGAAACGTTTTCGAAAGAAGAATTGCAACATTTATGGAGAAATAAAAGAACATCTTTTGAAATAGTAACCATTAATCACCGGTAGATGAAGCACCAGGTAGGGCCTGTAAATTTTACAACAAATAACTAAATATAAATAATCACACTGAGGGATTTATGAGTCCCACATATAGCAATCACAAGAAGCCTGAAATCATTAATTAGTTTTTTAAAAAACTAAACATATGCAATGTTTAATATTGTTTCGAAATGCCCAGCTTCGGAAAGATAGCTTCCCCGCAAACCGCGATTAGCGTTGCCAGAAAGTGGCAGCGAAAAGCAGGGTTGACAGATTTGGCACGAAATCGCCCATTTGGCGGCATTTGGGGATACGCCATACATAGAGCGAAAACATTCTAGAACGCATTCTTAGGAGTTTCCTCGATAATGTTCTCGAAGTTAGGTTAAAAGCTATATATACCCTGCCCGGAGTAGAAGAGTATGTTGAGTTCAGTAGTAGTGTTCTAAGTTCAGAGATTAGCTTGATTGTATTTTTCGGCGACTGTAAACGTGTCTTTGGAATTCTCCTGTGTAACACTGCGAATAAATTTATTTTGATTTTTCATCAAGTGTTATCGTCCATTACTCCAAATCCACGAACTCGTAGAACGCAAACATATATTATTTTTTTAAAAAACATCTGCATTGTTAGGGGACCCTCCAAAGGATAAGATGGGCCCCAAATGAGATATAAACGCGATTTAGGAATTCGCTTGCCGATAAGAAGTTCATCTTTTCTAGTTTTAATAGTAATAATAGTTCTAGTAATAATGCTTATAATAATAAAGACCTGGAGATATTTTAGAATACATAAGCATCATAAAGAAAACTACATTATGGTAGTTATGTGCATATTAAAATGTTAAAAGTTACATCATTGCTTATAAAATAAAACAAAATTTTAAAATGTTTGTATTATCCCCAATAATTCAACTCTTTCCCCCAAGTAAGTTGAGAAACTCCTGTTTTAAATAAATAATAGTGAATATTCTGTTCTCCAGACAGGATGAAATCATATCTACGTACCAGAAAACTAGCTCTAAAGTAAAAATAAATAAATAAATAAATAAAATAATTTAATTAACCAAATATTTCCTTGTTGTCAAAGATTAAATAAACAGTAATAGTTGAACTAACAACTGCGAAAAAAGGGATTTCTTTCCAAATACAACAGATTCCCGATTAATCAGGATAATGCTTAGGGAAAACGCCCTGGTTAACTCAAAATCATTTCCAAGAGTAGTCAAAAAATAACCCAGGGGGTAATCCATATTAAAATTAACAGAAAAATACCAATGACAATTACCTGTATTTTCAAGCAGTTTAATACAAAGAATAAATTTTTTAGTTGTGTAAATTAAATCAGTGAAAAAAGCGCAATGTAAATGTTACGGTGAAACACCGAAATCTGGAGAATGTCGACTTTCACCGGTGAATGTCAACATTCTCTTGGTGTGTGTCCGAAATATTTTCCAAATACTCTTATTTCTGACTTACACCGGTCAATGTCGACATTCACCACGTACTAATGGTGAATGTTCAACATATAACAATATTATATTTTCTTCTCCGTAATTCAGTCGCGAATAAACGCACTTGAAACTTGAAATAAGAACTTAAGAACATGAGAACCTAAAACACACAATACATTCAAAATGAGAAAAGAAAATAAAAGAAGTTAAAAACTTACTTAATTTTACAGTATGTTCTAAACAGTTCTAAATGAGAAAATAAAATAACAGTCGTAAAAAACTTACTAAATTATGTGATTCAAATCTTATTTATTGCAACAACTTAAACTATTATGGCACTTTTTAACCTCTCTTTTCAACTTTCACCAGAGCATATCTGTGATTGTCGACATACACCGGTGAGGGTCCGAATATACAAGAATGTAGTGCAATATTCGATCTTTCACGACGTATTTGGCGAATGTTGACATTCTCCGGTGAAAGTCGACATTCTCTAATGTCTAATCACGAGTCTTTCACGGTAACATAAATACATCATTAGAAAGGAAACTAAATTGTAAGTAGCATTAAAAGAACAATGTTCAGAAGAAAACTGCGGTTATGTCGTTGAATTCAAATTCGTGCAAAATACCGATTAGAACTTTTTGTTATTTGACAAACTTTATCTGCAATCACTGCTATTATTCTCTGCAGTTTTCTTTCCCTCTTTCTGTTTTCTGCAGACAGTTTTGTTTTGCGCAATGGTTTGCGATAACAATTTTTTTATTTACAAATTAATTTCTTTCTAAAATGTTTTTATTACAAATTTATTTTTTTCTAAAACTGTTCTGATATTTTAAAAATTAAAAAATCACTATTAATAATACAGATCACTATACCAATTACAAAATTATAATACAGATCTTTGTTCTTTCGCATTCAGCTTTTATTCTTTAATCTCTATCTTTACAAAGCTGTTGTATGCTACAAAAATTTAAATTAAAAAAAATATTGTTATTAAAAGGAAAACCCTAGTACTTATTCCTAGAAACGTTTAATTTTATATTCATTAGTATTCCCTAAACTATGAAATTAACGTGATAAATGAATTTGAATTCTTCAATAAAACAGCATTTTAACTAAACATGTCAAAGAAGCTAATTCATAAAAAGACAGTTTTGGTGACTTCTAAAAAATTAGTTAATTAAAAAACTTTCGCTTTAAACTTGCTACAATTTCAAATAATTAACATAAAAAGTGTTCAACAGTCACCCACCAGTTAGCTACATATACCCTATTTGACGGCATATAAGACGCACCCTTATTTAGACGGCCACACACAAGGAAAAAAAGTTTCAATAGCGTTGTTTCTTTTAGTTCTCACGTTTCGTAAAAGCCAAATAAACAATTATTGAATGCAATTACTTTCAACTATAAGACTGTGTCCTTCACTTATAAGACGCAGGTAACTTTTTCGAAACCAAATTTAGTAAAAAAAGTGCGTCTTATATGCCGTCAAATACGGTACTTGCGAGACCTTTCAAATATAACCATCCTAAATTTTTTTAAACGATTTAGTCTTCTGTGAAAGTGTTTGCCTTATAGAACGTTACTACCTGTATACGAGTTCGTAAGAGATTAAATGCATACAGGAATGCATAAATGATTGAATGCATAAATGTTAAAGGAAGGTTAAAGGATTTTCATCGATTGAAAATGAAGCCAGAAAAATCGTACAAAAGCAACTGGCGGAGAAGGATTTTCAGATATGGAAGTAATAGAAGTCGAAGAATTAATCGAGAAATGATGAATGAGGAATTGGATGATCTCGTAAAAGCAACCAACAGCGAATTTAACTTCAAAAAGTTTTAAAAAAAAATGCAGAAACTGTGTGATTTTACAGTGAAAATTGACCGAAAAGAAGAAAAAAGAGGACACTTTATTAAAAGGGATTAAAAAACTCTGAGCCAATTACCGCGGAACTTTTTAAAGAGTTGTGTAAATTATTGTCCAAAACAGATATCACGAGCTTTTCGATGAAATAATTGTGTTAAGCAGAAATAAAAATATTTTCGATTAACATTTGTTTCGTTCTACCGCTTTAATTACAGCAATATTTAAGTTTCTTTGAATTATAAATACTTTCTTAATCTGATACACATAAATAACCATGTTAGTTTAAGTTAACTTTTCGGGACGCAATTTTGCCGTACGCGCAATGCATTTATAACAACACGTTCCGCAAAGACTTACTATACAATATTTTGGGCTAAATAAACTTATAAGAAAGAATAACTAGAATGAAAAGCATTCGATGTCTTTTTAGTTGCATATCTGTTAATTATAAAAATGTTATGAATATGTTATTTCTATCATCGCACGCAGTTGCCTAGATGGTATAGTGGTTAGAAGAGCCTACTGCGGTACTGAAGGACCAGGTTCGAATTCCAGAGAAGGCATGGATGTTTGTAAGTATATAGTGTCTTTGCGGCATGGGGGCACTCTAAATATATGGCGAGCCGTAAATCCTCTTGTGTGGATTAATGGTAGGGGAGAGAAGTGGAAGACCCTCGAACTCCCCCCTCTTGGGATGCTCTCCCTCAAGTGGCATGGAAATAGTTGGTTTGGTTTATTAGATTACGGCAAAGCACTCGAGGGCTATCTGCTTTAAAGGAGGGATGCCTTCGTGAAGGACTTTTTAAGGGAAACTGGCTCGTATACATGTTACACATGGGGAAAACCACGAAAACACTCATGCAGCCAGCCCGTTCGCGGGTCTCGGACCGAACTACCAGTGTTCAGTGACGTTACCGCTCGGCCGCTGGTGGGCGGTATGGAAATAGAAGTCGAACTTCCTTGAGGCTCTGGCAACCATTCTTCCATGAAATTCAAGGACAAGATAAGGCCCACCAGCGGCCGAGCGGTAAAGTCGCTGAACACCGGTAGTTCGGTCCGAGGTTCGATTCCCGCGAACGGCCTGGCTGCATGGGTGTTTTCGTGGTTTTCCCCATGTGTAACGTGTATACAAGCCAGTTTCCCTTAGAAAGTCCTCCACGAGGGCATCCCTCCTCTTAGGCAGATACCCCTAGTGTGCTTTGCCATAATTAAATATACCAAGGACAAGATAACACCATCTTTGCACGCTTATACTATAAAACTTTATTTCCATCAGGCAAATTAATGAACTAAGTAGAAGTGCATTTAAGAACAGAAGTGTGCTACATAAACATTTTATTATTACAGGAAATCTGAGTGACTAGCAGGCCAAAGCTGTCCACTTGATCCCACTCGATTGATTTGTTTTCTTTATTTATGACAGCGACCATTAAATTTGCCACATCCCCCCCCTCTGTCCACCCCTATAAACATATTATAAAAGAACAAAAGGCAGCTAGCAGCGCTGCCAGATCTTTCAAATCATGTTTATTTATTATAGATTTCAAAAAAAGATAAAATAATAGCCACAAGTGCTATTACTCACATTTGAGGATATCTGGCGTGATTAAACGCTGCAATTTAAAAAAAGGCACAGCTCTAAAAGATATGGTGGTCGGCGAACGTAGAATCTTCTTGAAATCAATCATGTAATGTCCTAATAATAAATACCGCTCGTCTGTCCATTAGTTGAGTGATAAAACTATCCTGTTGAGTAATTGCTTCCCGCTCCTAATCAAGAATCTCATCTCGTGGATGATTAACATCAGCAATAGCAAACTTCGCCATTTCTTTTTCTTCTGCTAAATTTAATATCGCGATGGCGAGTGTGTAATCTGCCTTACGACGACAGATGCTAACCGTATGGCCGGATCTTGGTCGGGTACCACGAACTGAGAGGTCGTTCAATGAACTGATACCATAAAGCACTTAATCAGCGATGTTAGCGGCACCTCGTCCGATGTTTTCACGTCCTAAAATTCCGACATCGTGTCGTGCAGTGAATCGAATACTGCAACAAATTCTCAGTACATATAGACTATCCAAACACAAGGAAGAAACCAAGGAAAATATATCACTGCTATAGCACTTTAATTCCCATGCCATAGCACTTTAATGGCATGGGAAAAAGCTCCTGTTAATTAAATGCGTTCCCGAGAATATTGCTTCTTTTAAGATTTATAATTATTACTGGTCTTCTGTATTGACACGTACGATAATGACTTCTACGATGGTGTCTGACTATGTAATTGGCCTGTAACAACTTCCATTTTAACTTCCTGCTTAGCCCAGTAAACTTGTAATCCCTGTTTCCCAAAACAATCATAAAAATGGCATAGTATATGAAATTTTGTTACGTGTTACGTGCCATATTGTTACGTGTTACGTGCATTATTGTTACGTGCCTGCTAGTATACTCTGGTGATCTGAAATAAGGGACAGCTCTGTTAGTTAATAATGTGTAGCTTCGGCTGGGTTTTTTTACTTAATGTTAGATTAGTTGTTTATTTTCTATCTTAGTTAAAGCCCAAGTGGAGGCTTATTGTAAGCCCGAGAAGAGGGCCACCTGTTAACTTATTTTGAGTTGGAATAAAGGGTAAATTTAGCCCTTCTTTGGACTTCTTATTTATGAGAACTCGGCGAATAATCGCTTCAATGTTCCAATGCTCCCAGTGACTTCTAATTTAGCTAGTATAATTCTAATATAATATCATTATTTATATTAGCAGAACAAAATTGCAAATATAAATTTATTTTTTAATTGGAACTTGGTGAGCTATGCATTTTCTCTGATCCCAACATCTTTTTTTTTCCCCTTTCTATCTGAAAATTCGGATACCATAGTGCAGAGTTTCTCAAATGATGGTATGTATCAGTAATGGTACAGGACATTACTTTTGGGGGTACACGTTTACATGAAAGATTTAAATAGGAGATGTTCATAATGAATGTAAATGGCCCCCGTTTTGGTACAGAATTTGGTGCTTGATGGTTTATATATTTTTTATTCTTATTTTTGTAGTGCAAAATTTTAAAAATTTTGAGAACTTCCGCCATAGTCGACAAAATGCATTTGTAATTACATTTGCTTTCGTTGTGGTTCAGAAAAACTAAAAAAGTAGCTATGTGATTAAAATTTTAATAAAAATAAACTGGAGAAAGAGATGCTATACGTTCGATTGGTAATAACAATTCGAACTACTTATATGAAGATTTACACTAAACATCATCAAAATGTTGCGTTTGTAATGAATAAGAAATGCAAATCATTTCTCGCAATAAAATGCACTTAAAATCACTATCTACAAAAGCGAAATTATATTAATTTTTCATTGATTTCTTACAAAATATAAGAAACGTATTTGACGAAAAGGAAAAATGACGATGTACCGTAGTTTCTGAAATAAGTGAAATTCTAAGATTAAACAAAAATTTCCTTCTGAGTTACATTTTAAAAACGATGGATGTGGTAGATTATTTATATTGTAGGATTTATTTCAATTTTCTAATAGTTATTTTTATTTTGCAACAAGCCTTTCTTTTACTTTCTCATTTTCCTCCTACGTCTTCCTGCCAGAATGAGTTTTCAGAATTACGTTTTATGTACATGAGGTAGAAACCAGTATTTAAGCTGAAGTTTGGGTCACTTCACTAGAACACCGTGTTCTGCCTTCTGATCATGTTGTTGCTGTTAGTCTAACCATAGTGTTATTCGGCCATAGTGTTATGTGCCTGTTAGTATACGTTGGTGATCTGAAATAAGGGCTAACTCTGTTAGTTAATAATGTGCAGTTTCGATTGGTTTTCTTACTTAGTATTAGATAAGTTGCTTATTTTCTATCTTAGTTAGGCCGAGAAGACTTTGGACTTCTTATTTATAAGAACTCAGCGAATAGTCACTGCACAGTTCTTCAATAATTTAGCTCTCAAGGACTTAATTTAGCTAGTATAATTCTACTATAATATAATAGTATTCTAATATTATCCTCTATATAGTATTCTAATATTATCATCTATATAGATGATAATATTATCATCTATATAAGTATTCTAATATTATCATCTATATAGTATTCTAATATTATCATCTATATAAGTATTCTAATATTATCATCTATATAAGTATTCTAATATTATCCTCTATATAGTATTCTAATATTATCATCTATATAGTATTCTAATATTATCATCTATATAAGTATTCTAATATTATCATCTATATAAGTATTCTATTATCATCATCTATATAGTATTCTAATATTATCATCTATATAAGTATTCTAATATTATCATCTATATAAGTATTCTAATATTATCATCTATATAAGTATTCTAATATTATCATCTATATAGTATTCTAATATTATCATCATTAGTCTATAATAGTATTCTAATATTATCATCTATATAGTATTCTAATATTATCATCTATATAGTATTCTAATATTATCATCTATATAATAGTCTAATATTATCATCTATATAGTATTCTAATATTATCATCATTAGTCTATAATATTATTCTAATATTATCATTTATATAGTATTCTAATATTATCATCTATATAGTATTCTTATATTATTATCTATATAGTATTCTAATATTATCATCTATATAGTATTCTAATATTATCATCTATATAGTATTCTAATATTATCATATATATAGTATTCTAATATTATCATCATTAGTATTCTAATATCTATCATTATTTACATTAGCAGAATAACAATTGGCATTACCGATATCTATGCATGATACCGCATTCAGAATACTTGAATGTATCGCAATTACAAACTCTACAGCTGAATGATTTATTTCTTGTCTTCAGTTTATTAAAAGCACGGTATATAAAAGCACGGTATTTATTCAGTTTATTAAAAGCACGGTAAGTAGTAAGATTACAATGCGGTAAAACAAAAGACTTAGCAATTTTAACGGTAAAACGTTACGTGCTCATATCTTTTGATGACATAATTAAACGATTTGTCAAATCACGAGGCAAAATTATAAAATAATTAATTACTTCCTCTTTTAAAATAAAATAATTTATAAATAATGATAAGCACATTAATTATCAGAAGGTATCGAATTCTGTTTTCTTGTCTTTCATAATGCTTTTTCGACTTTTGCTTCCCCCCTCCCCAATAATTTGTTGCACTTTTATAATTTTACATTATAAATCATAAATGCATATGTAATTCGTTCATATTTAAATGAAAATCAATATTTAGAAATCATATTCTGATTTACAATTACCCTAAGTAACACTCGTAAATATAAATCGATAAACAAAGCTGAAAATATTAGCTTTTAGGGATGGAAGAAAATCTTTAGCCCAGTGTAGGAGCGGGAAAATCGTAAATACATCTCTGATAGTATTATATATCTACCTACGTTGCATCAGTTTTTGTCAATTTTTGCTTCTTTGAACATCAGATGTTAATGTTACGAAATGAACATTCTTAAAATATAAATCATATTTCAGTATTCATGTTATAAGGGTTAAGCAGGAAAAGGTACAGCTACTACAGCTTGCTACCTTCCTCTTTCGAAGGAGAAGAGAATATTTTTCCCAACATAGATAAATATAGTTCTGTCTGTTAATAAAACACCAAAGAATCTCGGAACAAAACGTAAAATGCCTTTGCTGAATGCAGGTACTACATACTGTGAATTGGACAAAGAAGCAAAGAGCTTCAAGGAACCGAGACATCAACGGAACAAGAGCTGTCACACTTACCTGTACCAGTGGAGGCCCTTTTCATAGTGTCTGTCGAAGAAGTGTATTTCAGGGCCTGGGGCCACCACTTCGGGGTGCAACCTCAACATCTCCAGCAGTGCCCTTGTCCCGCCTTTCTTCACCCCAATGATTATAGCACCCGGCAAGCGGCGCCTCTGTCCTTTGTCCGGAACTCTACAAGAAAAAAAGAAAAGAAAAAAAAGAGATTTAATTTTCCCTTCTTAAATGGGCAGAGGTGAAAAGTTAACTACAGTGCAATGAGGGTAAACACTTTTACAGTGTAATGAGAGATGATATCGGAACAGAAATGCGTGGTTTTCCTGTGCCGTCTCATTTGCGGCTATGCGACGTGGGTTTCTCTTGTTATATGAGCTATTTGGACCACAATTCTCTTTTACATAATTCATGTTACATGAAGTATTTCTTATGAGGGAGTTAAAGTTGCGTACATATTTTGGTTTAATATCAGAGTCGTAGGTAGGGTTTTCAGCGCCCAGGGACAACTGAAGATTTCGCGCCCCCTACTGCTTGCCAAGGATGGAAAACATTTAATTCTAAAATGTCGTAACATCAGTTTGGCGCCCCTTGACGACGAAAAATTATACCGGTCTTTAAAGTAGCACTCCTTCGTTATTATTATATTTTATTTTTATGATATTGAAAATTTTTATTTCAACTTAAAAAGAAAAAAAAATTATGATGAAAAATACTTTCTTTATTTGTACAAAAAGTCAGCTTTTTAATATAAATTAGTAAAATGTAAATCGATCCATTTTGAAATGAAAAAACTCTTAATTTTAAATACCTGTTCATTACTTCATTTTTAAGGTTCATTAACAAACATTATCTTGGATTGAATTCTTATTCTAATACTTTTTTCTAACTCTATTTTTAATTTAATTAATTCTGCAGGTTTTACGCTATGGAATACTTTTATTTTCTATTACTTTAGAAAAGTATTTTTAGAAAGTTTATAAAAACTCGGAACAAACTCTAATGAATATTATTAGCAACGAATCCTAAAAATTTCACAGCATTTTGTATGATTTGACTCCTTAATTAACTTAAATCTCCTGAACCCTGACTCCCAGGCGATTTACAGTCCCATCTGTGAAAGTAACTACAAATTCAGAAAAAGTTTAAACAACCTTTTTAAAAAACTTTAACCTGAACAGATGTGCTTACAACTTAAATCTTTGCAACTTGCTTGCAGGATTTCCTATAACACAAAAAATGAATTACAGTAAAATTAATACTGGAGATTCACGGGGCAAGTTGCTAAGTTATTTCGGTGCAAAAATTAATACTGGAAATTCACAGTGCAAGTCGTTCAGTTATTTCAGTGCAAAAATTAATACTGGAGATTCACAGTGCAAGTTGCTCAGTTATTTCAGCGCAAAAATTAATTCTGAAGATTCACAGTGCAAGTTGCTAAGTTATTTCAGTGCATGTTGTACAGTGCAAGTTGCTACACAGTGCAAGTGCGAAGTCGGTTAATTTTTAACCAAGTGAACGAATAAATTCGGATATCAAAAAGGCTAACGTTGTGTAACACAAGCGTCAGACCTGGACGAACGAACTATCAGAACCGTCAGCGTCGTTATGAAAGATTTCTCTAATTTACAAAAATTTTGTTTTTATATACACGCATTTATTTACATCCTGGTAAGAACTAACACAAGTAGAATTGAAAGTACAGTTCAAACAAAAGGTTGTAGGTTATTTAACTTCAATACTATACAGTTTGATTAATTGGCTTTTGATTTACGAAAATTATTTACATCCTGGTAAGAACTGACAAAAGCAGAATTGATAATATAGTTCAGACAACAAATAGGTTAATTAACTTATTAATACTCTACAGATTGATCAATTGACTTTTTATTTACGAAACTGTGAGTACTTTACAGTAGAGAAAAATACAAGTGGCCTGACGTTTTGATTGAACTGACACACTAATATATACACATTTAGCTGGCAATATCTTCCAAACTCGACGTCTTGTTGGATTGATTTTTTTCCTCACATAAGCATATAATAGCAATTTTCTTTTTTCTTTTTTTTTCCCCTTCCCCCCCTTTTTTTTCAAGTAAATAATGGTTACGAAGTACAAACAGTATGCCACCACTGAGTTCTTGATAAAAAAAAAATGATACAATCTATTCAACATTCACAGAAGGTTATACAGTTTGTTTACAAATATAGCAACAATGGGTACAGCTGGATGAAGTTCAAATGAGTTAAATTTTAAACGGAAGGAAAAATCACACAGAGGAAGCTCATTAGCTGCAAACAAAGGCCCTTACCTTTAATTGGATGATCGAATCGATTTCGGCGGATAATCCATGGGCTATCTGCACAAGTGGATTATGGTCACAACGCAGAACTAAAAGATGGTGAAAGACTCAGATTATCCTAAAATATGTATGATGTAGGTGTACACAACGATACGATGGAGAATATAAAGGTCATTTGATCTGATCAGTTTCTGTAGTTTTTACAAGCAATAAAAATGCACATTTTCAAGTTTTGTGAGTGGAAACGAAAATATAGGGTGCACTTTTACGCAAGGGCAGACCGCCTCGGACCTCTGATCAAGACGAGGGCTCCGAAAAAACTTTAATTTTAAGTATATGTAAATATACATAGGAATCTAAAAAACAGCGAAGCTAAAAAGCAGTTTGCATTGAAAACATTAAAAGTTCATTGTGAAGAAACACTAATTTTGATGAAGCTATAAAATTTGGCTCAGAATCTCGCAAAAAATAGTTTTAGCTTTAAATTAAGCGAAGAAACAACCTTGTCTCTATCGTAGATTTTAATTAAGACTCTATCGTAGATTTTAATTAAGACTCTATCGTAGATTTTAATTAAGACTATCAATTTCGAGGTTAAACAGGTACCTTCTTTATCAGGAGGAAAGCAATCTACTCCTGATGAAGAGGCAGGCTTCTGGCAGATTCTTTGCTCCTAATGAAGAGAGACCTGAACCTGTTTGCCCTCGAAATCGATAGAGTCTTGATTAAAATCTACGTCTAACACATGGTTGTTGCTTTGATACACCTTATTTTACTTTGGCTTGTTTCTCTTCTGTCTTGAGTTTTAGCTTTTTTTTATTCACAGAAATGTTTCAAACATTTTTTTAAATCCTCAAAACTGGCAATTAATACGCTTTTTGAAATGTACTATTGTTTGTTTGCTAGATGCAAGTTGTTTTTTCTTTAAGCTTAAGATTTTTTTTCCAAATAATTTTAATTATTTAACTTTAATTAAATTCATATCCGTTATATATTTGTGTTGACATTTTGTATGGTGACCATTCTAATAAGGGGGGGCTCCAGAAGCTCTTCGCCGCCGGTGTCGATAGCTTTAGATCTACCACTGTCTTTAGATGGAAATCGAGACGAAGGAATCAATCTAAACAATGGTATTACCCCTCTTCTGCAAGACCTCAAATGATCAAGAGCCAGCAGTGAATACTGGAGGATCGTGTTTGCTGTTTTCTTTTTTTTGGGGGGGGGGCATGTCAAGGGTGTTGCTTTCTTTGAATTTTGGGAACATGATCGTCGTATACTTTGATCGATAAGCGGTACATTCAGGAACATAAAAGTATTCGACACTCCATCAAGCCTTCGCAGACCATAATTAATAATCTGCGATCATTGATCAGATTCATTATGCGATCATTGATCAGATTCATTATGCGATCATTGATCAGATCTGCCAGACATTCACGCCTTCGCAGACCATAATTAATAATCTGCGATCATTGATCATAAATTAACAATGCATGCTTTCGATCCTGCACATCGTTGTCAATAACTCGTGTAATCAGCAAACTGGAGTAGACAGTGGTATGTCTGCCAGACATTCACGCCTTCGAAGACCATAATTAATAATCTGCGATCATTGATCATAAATTAACAGTGCATGCTTTCGATCATGCACATCATTGTCAATAACTCGTGTGATCAGCAAACTGGAGTAGACAGTGGTCTGTCTGCCAATGTATATACCTGAATTGTGCCTTCAGACTTCCCGTTCTTCGTAATAGTGAACAATAACAAAGAAACAGAGACATTCCGATGTAAACAGACAAAAAAAGGGCTGTAAAGAAGTCGATGAACAGTGGTGAATTTTTCCAACGGCAATTCCATAATTGGGTTCAAAGATGGGGCAAATTCATTTCATACAACAGAGTCTACGTTAAGTAACATTTTTCTTGAATGAGTTTCGATGTTTTTCTGAAAAACATCGATGTAATCCGACAATAAGTTTTGCACTTTTAGCAGTATTGTTCAAAATATTCATGCAAGTTTATCGGCCTCTCCTTCACGACCATAAAATTATTAATACTTTTATTATTACAACATTATTATTATTATACTTCGATAGGAATATGATGTCTTAATTTAAATTTAGTTAAACAGAAATAAGTTACGCAATTGGTTTACAATAGCAAAAAGAATATCTTCGTTAAATTTCGCTATCTTTAAAAATTAAGTTTAAAAGAAGTTAAATTAAGCAAATATTATTGTCCTGTTTGGGTTGAATAAGTTCAGACAGAAATAAATAGCGTTTTTATACAAACCAAAAGCAGTTTCATAATTTAATTTTATCGAAAAAGCTGAGTGTCGCATATTGCTTCAGAGAAACAAAAACATTTTACCTTTTTCAAGGCATTACCTTTGATAAACGAAACAATAAAATCCTCTCACTTGAATAGCGGAAAATACTTAAAGTAAATAAAAACAAAAATGATTAAATTGTATTAAAAAAGTGGTTGTTTTATCCAGAGTTTTTGAAAATCCAAAAAGCTGCGGTGTCAATTAATCCGAATATTTCAAATTCTTAGAATTCCAGAACAATTAAACTAAAGGTTTAAAATTACTGAAACCCTTGAAGTCTAAGAATCTAGAAAATGATTCGAGATTGCAAAACTAGAATCTTCACCTTTTTTTCTCCATTCCGGTCATTAGAAATCTAAACTAAAAAAATCTGATGTCTACACCACATGACTTCCTTGTACGGAATATTAAATTATACGCATTTTTTCTTGCATTTTATTTAAACTTATAAGATTGAATTAAACCTACTACGCCGACAGCGCATAAACCACAAGAGAATAAATGCATTCTTTAAAATTCACTTTGTTTACCATAACTTTTCTAGCGCTAGGTTTACTTAACAACATTATATTTCGTTCATATTATAACTCAGAATGTACAAAATTTATATCATTTATAGAATTATTTAATCGTTGCCACATGTTCTATTCAAATACTATAATAAAGCTAGAACTATGTATAAAAGAAATTAAGCAAACAAAACAAAAAAGAAACAGTTTTCCACAGACGATTGAGTATTTCTCATTCAATTAATTCAGTTTTCACTTCGCGACAAGGCAAAAATTCATAAAAACTCAAAATATCTGTATTAAAAATTACGAAGTAAATCTTAAACGCTTATTTCCTCGAAAAAATTCCAGAAAGGATTAAGCATGATTTAAATAATAAATGAAGGCGTTATCTTTGTTGTTGCGAAGCTAAGTTTCTCTAGATTAGCAACAAATCCGCTACTCAGCTGTTTCAAACGTAAACAAGAGCAATGGCCGCCATTAAATTAGGCTTAGCGGCACTTAAACAATTTTAAATTGTTAATAATTCTAAAAATATTGCATACAGATTTACTAAAGGCATAAAACCCTTAACCGGAAGATAAAAACAACATAATTCAATCATTTTTAAAGCAAAAAAATGTACAATTTACAAACATATAAGAGTAAAGAAACTGAGATCACTGAGCCGGGTAACAGACTGGATATATTTATAAATATATTTATATACGTTTGGCGCGGCCGATTAAAACCAAAACACGAGGTGCACATCTACATGTTATAGTAGTCTTATATACAAAATTTCAACGTTCTGAGGCTACTCGTTTTTGAGTTATGCGAGATACGTACGTACATACGCCACGAAACATTCTTTTCAGAATTCATTTTAAAGCAGTTTTTTAGTTTTTTTGGAGGAAAAGAGTCTTTTAGTCTGTCCTTACGTACTGATATCACGCAAAAACATCGTTAAATTGCATTCGAAAGCGGTCAAAGTGGATATTTTCGTTAAAATATGCTGCCTGAAGCTTTTCGCGATTACAATACTTCCTTTTTACTTCGTACAAGGAAGTAAAAATTGTTATATGTTTTAATTGAAAAAGGTTAGTTTAATAGACATCCAATAAAGAAAGTGATTATTGCAATTTGAGCATATATCTGGGCTATCACTTTGAGGTGACTCTCTTAACTTTATTCTCTTTGTTCTCTTAATTTTATTCTTTCTTTTAATTTTACTTTTTCTCTTAAATTTATTCTCTTTGTGGAATTTACGAGCAAAGAAAAAAAAAAAGTGCTGTAAAACTTTTGGAAGAATACAGCATTTCGCCGGAAAATTGCTAAAGGGAAAATACTGAGTTTGCGGAATTCTCTGTTTTTTTTTTTTTTTTTCTCAAGCAAAAATAGTTCGCTCTGTACAAAAAGCGCATAGCAGCGCTAAAAAATTACAGAAGGATTTTGCAAAAAATGTGTTTTGCGCCAAACTCTTAATTTTGTAAAGATAATTTAGCCTTTTATGTTTAGTGTTTATCACTGATAACTCTTAAATGATCCAACCCGCCCCCTTTCACACAACTCTTTAAAGAAACGAGGGGAAAAAAATCTGAAAGGTTTCAGATTTTAAATTACGTCTAAAGGGGCGGTTTTTTTTTTTTTTTTTTTAGTCCAAAGGGATTTGAATCCCGAAGGACTATTAGTTTCGTTTTGGCATTTTGCGTCGGACTCATAAATGTCGGTTCACTTTTCAAACTGTTGCCACAAAATGTTAGAGTCCTGCATTATATTTGAAGAAATTAAATAATGAAAAATCTGCATAAATGTATGTATATTTCTCGTATTGTGATAAAACAACGGTACATAGAGTCATCGAATTTTGAATAACGTAATCCTCCAACGAATATGAGCATGTGGAAGACCAAATTTGAAATTTGAAATTTGTTTTAGGATCGATTTCCTATTTTTTAAAACTTTGACGAATTTTTGATTAACAAACTCAAGGATTTCAAAGCGAGCAATGGCAACGTTGTGCAGAAAAATCATTTTTATCTCCAGCGCGTGAGTCTCTATATCGGAAATTCTAAAGATATGCTCGTTTTAAAACTATTTTGCGATATTGCTGTTGCACTGGATCTTATGGTTTAAGTGCGAGGAACATGATATTTAATAAAGAAAGGTAACACACAAAATGTTAAAAAACGCCCCTTTGGACGTAATTTAAAATCTGAAACATTTCAGATTTTTTTTTTTTTTTTTTTTTTTTTTTTTTTTTTTTTCAGTCCAAAGGGATTTGAATCCCGAAGGACTATTAGTTTCGTTTTGGCATTTTGCGTCGGACGGATAAATGTCGGTTCACTTTTCAAACTGTTGCCATAAAATGTTAGAGTCCTGCATTATATTTGAAGAAATTAAATAATGAAAATCTGCGTAAATGTATGTATATTTCTCACATTGTCATAAAATAACGGTACATAGATTCATCGAATTTTGAATAACGTAATCCTCCAACGAATATGAGCATGTAGAAGACCAAATTTGAAATTTGTTTTATGATTGATTTCCTATTTTTTAAAACTTTGACGAATTTTTGATTAACAAACTCAAGGATTTCAAAGCGAGCAATGGCAACGTTGTGCAGAAAAAACATTTTTATCTCCAGCGCGTGAGTCTCTGTATCGGAAATTCTAAAGATATGCTCGTTTTAAAACTATTTTGCGATATTGCTGTTGCACTGGATCTTATGGTTTAAGTGCGAGGAACATGATATTTAATAAGGAAAGTTAACACACAAAATGTTAAAAAACGCCCCTTTGGACGTAATTTAAAATCTGAAACATTTCAGATTTTTTTTTTTTTTAATCATTTTGTTTGTTACATTTATTTACTAAATACCACCTTCTTCGCATTTTAACCATAAAATTCAGTTCAACAAAAATATCGTAAAATAGTTTTAAAATGAGCATGTCTTTAGAATTTCCGATACAGGGACTCACGCGCTGGAGTTAAAAATGTTTTTTCTGTACAATGTTGCCATGGCTCGCTATGAAATCCTTGAGTTTGTTAATCAAAAATTCGCTAAAGCTTTTACAAAATATGAAATCGATCATAAAACAAATTCTAGATTTCAAATTGGGTCTTCCACATGCCCATATTCGTAGGAGGATTACGTCATTCAAAATTCGACGCCTCTATGTAACATTGTTTTATCACAATGCGAGAAACATACATACATTTATGCAGATTTTTCATTATTTAATTTCTTCAAATATAATGCAGGACTCTAACATTTGGTGGCAACAGTTTGAAAATTGAAACGGACATTTATAGTGAGTCAACGCAAAATCGGAAAACGAAAACAATAGTCCTTCAGGAACAAAGCCTCTTTGGACTAAAAATGTAAAAAGTGTGATTTGTTGCTCAGCTATTCTTTGTCAAATTATAAGGAGAAAATGTACTTTGAAAATTTAAGTGGTTTTAATAATGTATTTCATTTATTAAATTCATTTATATATGTTTAATAAATATAATAATTTATTTACTAAATATTGTGTATTTAAATACTGCATTTTTAAATTTATATTCGATTAAACAAATTTCAGGTTTTCCTTAAAAAAATTCCGTTATTTTTTCCTTTTCTTTTGAATATTTTAAGACCTGTTCTAGAAATTTAAGGTTCGAGAACATTTTACAATTCACTTTCAGATTCCTGCTATTTAAAATCGTAGTTAAATATAATTAGTTAAGCATATGGTTAATGCTAATATATACCACCTCATCTCTCTATTAAGCAGCATCTGGTTTTCATCAGTTCATTGCCTTGACAAGAAGTACTTTTTTACTTTTTTTTTACATATTTTGCCTTTCACACAAGATGATTAAGATAAATGAGCTTGATATTTCAAAGATTTCAGCACTGTTAAATTTAAAAGATAAATTATGCCGGTTTCCGCAAGCAGGGTTATCAATTAAAATTTTAATTTAAAGTCAGACAGCTAGGAAAAAAGAAAATATCACATAAATTTTAAACTGTCATCACATGAAATTTTTCGGATCTAAGGCATTCTGACAGTAATGCTAAAAGGAGTATTGAATGATTAAGGAATTATCATCAGTCTCTATAAATAAATCATGCCATTTTTGGCTTTAAACTCAAATATTTAATAAATAAGGGTAACACAAAACATTTAAGAAACGCTCCTTTAGGCTAATATAAAATCTGAAAACTTTCAGATTTTTCTTTTTTAATATTTTTTCGCTATTTCAAGTTAGAACAGTTTTTATAGATAAAGCATGCTATTTTTTGCCTTAAACTCAATTTTAAAATATCACTTGTGGAATTTACCAGCAACGAAAAAAAATGCGGTTGCAAAAATTTCGCCTCAAAATCGCTAAAAGGAAAATGCCAAGTTTGCGCAATTCTCTGGTGTTTCTTAAGCGAAAACAGCTGGCTCTGTATATAACGCGGAAAGCTGCGCTAAAAAATTACAGATGGATTTTGCGAAAAATGTGTTTTAGTTTTTAAATGTATCTTATAATCCCTATTCAATAATTCAAATTTGAATTTAAAAAATTTTAAAGGCTGTTTTCTTTTAATATGTTTATAATGTTTGCCGATTTAGTATAAATATCGATAGTTTCGGAATGTTTTTAAAAAAGGTCGCGAGAATCAACAACTTGCACCAGATAAGTAACTTTTACCTTTTCATCTACAAGTATCGCCAATTTGAGCCAAGGTGATTGCGTTAATACGTAAGTACCGAGATAACAGAAAGAAAATATTTACATATTCGAAATTTGGAACTACAAAAGTTACTCCGACGTCCTTGCCAATACATACCGATCTGCTAAATAAAAAATTACCTACAGTTATACTTATAAACAAATAAAGAGTTAACAAGCTGTCGTTTGTGTAGTTTTAGTGCAGAAGAAATTATTTTTTAAGCAACAGTTACCTTGTATTAGCATTAATTTGACACATATCAAAAGCTGCCTGTATTTCAAATTTTGAATGAAACAAAATGATGAATTCTTTTAAATAAATCAACGAATATCGATATGTTACACACAAGGAGATCAATTATGCTTCACGCCCATGTGTTCTGCATAATGATCAGCGCGTTCCAGCAATGTAATAAATACACCTTGTCACCTTTCTGGTTGCTCGATCGAATTATGCATGTTGGTCGAGCATATCCATAATTTAAAATGTTATTACAGAAGAAGCTTCTGATTTATTGTTAGGGTAATTTCGATAAATAAAAAAAAGTTACAGCAAATTAAGCTAATTTTCGATATTTATGAACTTTTATTAAAACCAATGAAAATAAAATTTTATATTTCTTACACATATATTTAAGATTTACTTACGTAGAAATATACTTATTTCTTTAAAAATGTAATAAAATGTAATACATGTAAAATGTAATAAAATGTAAAAATGTATATTTCAAAAATGCTATCCTGAACCACTGTGCACTCGGGCTGAATGCACAATTTGAAATTAGTCTACGAGCCGCAATTTAAAGGGAAAAAAAAAATCTGAAAGGCTTTCAGATTTTATATTACACTGAAAGAGGCATTTCTTTAACGTTTTGTGTGTTACCTTTATTTATTAAATATCATGTTCTTCGCACTTAAACCATAAAATTCAGTTCAACAGCAATATCGCAAAATAGTTTTAAATTGAACATGTCTTTAAAATTTCCGATACAAAAACTCCCGCGCTGGAGATAAAAATGCTTTTTCTGTACAACGTTGCCATGGCTCGCTTTGAAATTCTTGAGTTTGTTAATCAAAAATTCGTTAAAGTGTTACAAAATATGAAATCTCTACATATAACAAAAGAAAAAGTCTGCGTGTCTTTCCTTCGTGCTTGCGTGTAAGGTAATAGACCCAGGGCTACGAAATTTGGTATATGGTGCATCTAGACAACAACCAGTGCACCTCGTAGAGATTTTCTTCAAAATTCAAATTAGATTTTTTTTTATTTCGTCTTTTCGATTTTATTGCATCATTTTGAATAGTTTCATTCTTTTAGAAATGTGATTTTGGCAACAGTTTTTCATTCAATTGTATACTGGACTGCTGACTGTTGAAAATCAGCACTGTTGCCACTTGGATAAATGAGGGTGATAATTCTGTGCAGTTTTTAAATTGAATGTTTCTCTTGAATACTGGACGTTTGTTGAGAGAAGGCAACGGTAAATTGGTTAATTTATTTATTAGAATAATTAATATTTGTATTATGGGATATTGCTTATTGTAATTTTGTTAAATGTAACACTTTTTTTTTTATGAAGTTGTTCTGCAGAGTATTTAAATTTAACGTTTGGTGTTCCCTTCAGGCATTTTTCCGGTTAAAAGCCAGGCGAGGGCTGGCAGCGTGCTGCCAGTCAATAATAAAACAAATGCTAAATTTCAAATTTGGGCTTCCAGATGTCCATATTCGCAGGAGGATTGTGTTATTCAAAATTGCATGGCTCTAGGTACCGTTGTTTTATCACAATGTAAGAAACATATATACACTTATGGATATTCTTCATTATATAATTTCTTTAAATATAATATTTGGTGGGCGATAATATTTGCTGGCAACAATTTGAAAAGTGAACCGACATTTATAGTGAGCCGACGCAAAATGCCAAAGCGAAATTCATAGTCGTTCAGAACTATTGGACTAAAAAAAGAGAGAAAAAAGAGAATGAAGGAAAAAGAATAAATAAAATTAAAAAAGAAATCTGAAAGGTTTCAGATTTTAACTGTTGCTCAAAAGGGTTTCTAAACGTTTTTTACGCCCTCGCCTACTGTCGCCTTAATCTCTCAGCCTACCCAGTCTGTTGTTATACTCACTCCTACCAATTTTTTTTTTCCCTTCTTAGTTTTATTATTAAGCATCATTTTCTTCGCATTTACCCCCTATACAATTCAGCAGCAAAATTATAAAAATTTTAACAGCTCAGCTGTACACGGAATTCCCGATGTATTGAAATACACTTTTTTTCCAGTCTTTTCTCAGCTCATCATATCAATGTTCAGTTTTCTGACTAAAATGGCTTTGCGAAACTTTTCTGTTTGTCTTTTTATTATTAACGTCTTGCGTGCTTACTTTATTTATTAAATATCACATACTTGGCCTTAGCCACATAAAATTCGATTCGACAGCAAATTCGTGAAATATTAAAAACAACATTAGCGTCAGAATTTCCGATAGACACTCTCGCGCACTGGAGATAAAAATGTTTTATTCCATACAGTGTTGCCATTTCTCGCTATGAAATCGTTTAGTTTCTTAATCAAAAATCCGTTAAAATGTTTTATTCCATACAGTGTTGCCATTTCTCGCTTTGAAATCGTTTAGTTTCTTAATCAAAAATCCGTTAAAATGTTTTATTCCATGCAGTGTTGCCACTTCTCGCTTTGAAATCGTTTAGTTTCTTAATCAAAAATCCGTTAAAATGTTTTATTCCTTACAGTGTTGCCATTTCTCGCTTTGAAATCGTTTAGTTTCTTAATCAAAAATCCGTTAAAATGTTTTATTCCATACAGTGTTGCCATTTCTCGCTTTGAAATCGTTTAGTTTCTTAATCAAAAATCCGTTAAAATGTTTTATTCCATACAGTGTTGCCATTTCTCGCTTTGAAATCGTTTAGTTTCTTAATCAAAAATCCGTTAAAATGTTTTATTCCATACTGTGTTGCTATTTCTCGCTTTGAAATCGTTTAGTTTCTTAATCCGTTAAAATTTTACAAATTATGAAATCTCTACGTATTTTTATTATATGTAGAGAACGAGTCTGTGTGTGTGTGTCTTTCGTTCGTGCTGCGCGTAAGTAAATAGACCCAGGGCTACGAAATTTGGTATATGGTGCATCTAGACAAGAGCCAGTGCACCTCGAAGCGATTTTTTTCAAAATTCGAATCAGATTTTTTCTTATTTTATCTTTTTTGATGAAATCGCATCATTTTGAATAGTTTCATTCTTTTAGAAATGTTTTCATTCAATGCTTTGTATACTGGACTGCTGACTGTTGAAAATATGGGGAAAAATATTATTAATTATACTTTCCTTTTCAGATTTTTTTTTTTGTGTGTGTGTGTGTGTGTGTGTATGTGTGTGTTTCTTTTATGTTATTTATTACTTATTTCACTCTTTTTAATATAATGAAAAGTTTTGCATGATTTTTTTAGGAAACAAAGTTTTTAGCTTCCTTTATACCTTTTGAATTCTTAAGATTTTGTAACGGGAAGTTGGTTAATTTATTTATTAGAATAATTAATGTTTGTATTAAGGGATACTGCTTATTTCATTGTAATGTTTTTATATATAATACATTTTTATTAAAATTTGTGGGTGTTTTTTTTTTTTTTTTTTTTTTTTTTATTATTGTTGTTGTTTGTTTTTTGATAAAGAGTTTGACTGTGCAGTTTTTAAATTTAATGTTTGGTGTTTTCTTTCGGCATTTTTCGGTACATTTAAAAGCCAGACGAAGGCTAGCCGCGTAGTGACTAGTAGATTATAAAACAAATTCGAAATTCGAACTTCTAGGTGAGGACTACATTGTTCAAAATTTGATGTCTCTAAGTACCGTTGTCTTTTCACAATGCGAGAAACATACATACGTTCATGAATATTCTTCATTATTAATTTCTTTAAATATAATACAGGGGGGAAATATCTGGTGGCAACAATCTGAGAAGTGATACAGCGCATTTAAGCGTTTCAATGCAAAATGCTGTTTCAAGACTAATATCCCATTCGGGACTAATGTCCCTTTTGGGCTAAAAAGAAAGAAGGAAAAGAAAAAACGTTTTTAGCAAAACAAAATTTGTTACTAAACTTCAAAATTTTTTGCTACATATAAAAATAGCTCAATGAAAAAAATTCAAATTTATACTTATTTTCGGCTGAAATCTAATATTTGGTATCTGCAAGAACCTTCTCTTGGTCACAGTTTGTAATTCAAGCGTATCTCACAGCTAAATACTAAAATTTTCAGGCTGGTATTTGTTCAAATAATTGGAAAATATATTGAATTAACCACTAAATAATTTACTTAATTAAAAAGAAATATACGAAAACTAAGAAGAACAAAACTTCAGAATAAATAATGACGACCTATTCTCTATCTTTTATTTATTAGATTTTTTTTACTTGTACAGAAAATATACATATTTATATGCAAATAATTGTAAAATTCTTTGTTTCTTACTATACGTTTCAGCTATAACATCTCATTGCATTTTGATTTTCGTAAAGTTTATAATCTTGGAGTGGAAATTACTATAAAGTAATTTATTTATCACAAATTCTACATGCTCATCAGCAGTCTGTTTCTTTTCGTAGATTTTTAATTTTCAACCATAAGTGAAAAACTGTT
Source organism: Stegodyphus dumicola (assembly GCF_044657685.1). Classification (NCBI taxonomy): domain Eukaryota; kingdom Metazoa; phylum Arthropoda; class Arachnida; order Araneae; family Eresidae; genus Stegodyphus; species Stegodyphus dumicola. The sequence goes on from NC_140778.1 coordinate 151,735,378, forward strand.
TTACACGGAAACTATTCGGAAAACCACACGGAAAAACTGTTCGCATGTAAATGTAATCCCAAACAAAGCAATCATTCTTATTGCAAGGATTCGTTTACCTTTTAACAAGTATTCACGATATTGAATTTTTTTGGTTACTCGATGCATTAGATTGTTCTGTAATTATCATCAGAGGGTATTTGAAGCTTTTATTATTCGACTAGGAGATTTCAATATGCGATTTTATACAAATGGAGGGAAAAAAACCAGTGAGAAAAATTTTATGTAATTCTGATTCGCATTACAAGTCAATCCCAAATACTTTGCTGCCATATATCGTTGGTGTAACATTATGTAAATTAAAAATATAATGATTGGTATTATTTTATGCGGATTCAAGGTCATTCTAATACCATTGGCAATGATCTGACTAACTACGTAGCAAAAAATGAAATATTAAAATTGAACACTCATATTGATTTATCATTGCCAATCTTGGAAAATGCAGTGAAAACTTACCTTAAAAAGCAGATCGTATACATGAGGGTTTCTTTAAACGTTTTTCAATCGCGACCCCTTTTTATCATTGAGATTTTTTTCGTGACCACAGGACCCCATAATATTTACGAAAATGTTGTGGGACCCGATTAGCATTACGCAAATCCGACACACGCGTAAGTGAAACTGTCAATTTTTTTCACTTTTACTGTAATATACTATTGCAGCTTTAGGTCATTTAATTTCTAATTTTAAGACACAAAACAATATGAAAATTTTAAATAAGTAACAGACGAAATGACAGCATCACGTGCAAAGCAAGGAAAATGAACGCTTATATTATAAAAAGAATGCGTCGAAACGTTTTCGTTCCCCCCCCCGTCTTTATTGTCTTATCTTCATCTACTTTCAGATACATTGAGTAAAAACATTTGGTAATTGTAAAATTATTATAATAAATTAAAGAAATATCAAAAGTGCTAAAAATTTTAGGCGACCCCCTGCTGCAGATCTCGCGACACCCACCGGCGTCGCGACCCACAGTTTAAGAAACTCAGGTATACATAATACAAGAACGACGACATTTCCAGCGAAATGAAAATTTCAAGTATAAAAAATCTTTCCGGCAGTAAAAGAATGAGGACAGACTATTTTGCTTTGCAAGCAGTCATTAATCATGCGTTATTTCACATGTATTTTCAAAAGTTCTTTAATAAAAACATTAAATGCTATTACAAAAAACGATAACTCCATGTGTTCTTAATAAAAACAAGCAGGTGACACCAACAACATACGAGTATTTTATTGTTCTGTTTCTGAAAGAAAAACAACAATGAAGTTTTGTTTTTAGACGAAAGGGTAATATGCTTTTATACGCCACTGATAAATATGATTTTTCAAACTGATGCCTGTTTTAGAAGAAAAGTGAATATTCTTTCACAGTCGATTAACAAGTATAATTTTAAATGAAATTTTCAAAATGACTCATGTTTTAGGAGAAAAGAAAATATTGCTTCGTAGTCTATCAGCAAGTATAATTTTAAACGTAATTTTCAAAGCGACGTCTGTTTTGGAATAAAAGAGAATTTTATTTCATGGTCGACTAACAAGTATAATTTTAAATGTAATAATTTAAACTGACGCCTGTTTTGGAAGAAAAGAGAATATTCTTTCAGAGTCGATTAGCAAGTATAATTTTAAAGGAGATTTTCAAAATGACACCTGTTTTAGGAGAAAAGAAAATATTCCTTAATAGTCTATTAACAAGTATAATTTTAAATGTGATATTTCAAACTGATGTCTGTTTTGGAAGAAAAGAGAATTTTCTTTTAGAGTCGACTAACAATTATAATTTTAAAGGATATTTTCAAAATGACTCCTGTTTTAGGAGAAAAGAAAATATTCCTTCATAATCTATTAACAAGTATAATTTTAAATGTGATATTTCAAACCGACGCCTGTTTTGGAAGATAAGAGAATATTCTTCCAGAGTCGACTAACAATTATAATTTTAAAGGAGATTTTCAAAATGACTCATGTTTTAAGAGAAAAGAAAATATTCTTTCACAGTCCATTAAGAAGTATAATTTTAAATGTGATTTTTGAAACTGAATTCTGCTTTAGAATAAAAGAGAATATCCTCCCATAACTCATTGACAAGTATAATTTTAGATATGATTTTCAAACCCACTCTTGTATTAAAGAACACGCTAAACTCGTGAGATTTATTATAGATAACGAATATAAGATAACTGTTAACTCATAAATTTAATAGGTATGCAATATAATTACTACCATTCACATCAGTCAGTTTTGTTGTATAAGGTATAAAGTATCATTATTTTGTATATTGTTAAGTAACATTCCTATTATATGTTATATTACGTAGCTTTGTTGGATTTATATTAATACTGAAATATTAATGATTGTGCATAAAAAACTGGTTATATCAGAGATTCCGAACGGGGTAGATGAAATTTTAATGGGGTCAATGATGATCAAGTGGTGAATAGCATAATATGTAGCATCAAATAATTTCCATAATCAAAATCTCATTGATTACAAAAAAATCCACTACTAAACTTGATAATTAATTGTTCATTGATATAAATCCAATCCTATGAATTAAAGTCTTATTCGAAACACAAGGCTATGCTAAGTTTTATAATTTAAAAGTCATCCAAGGGAACTAGCCCACAAAATAAAAGTTGTCACTGAATCAACACTATTGACTTTTCTTATCTAGGTTAAGCAGCTTTTAGTTAAATCAATAATTTACTATGGAAATACGAAACAGAATGAAAATTTTTAATGAAGTGATTTACGAATTAAGTAAAGCAAATGCATGCGAAGCATTAAAAAAATTGCATCAATACACCAAACGCAGCCATCACATTCATTAAAATCGAACTATTTTGCAATTGGAATCTGTGATTTCTTTCTGAAAACTTGTTTATATTGTAAAATTAAAAATAATAATTAATAATAATTAAACATAAATCTAATAACCATTGTTTTCGATACCTTCGTTCATATTCTTAGTCTCATTGTTATCTTCCAGTTACTCATGTGTAATTACTTGTAATGATTATGCTGTATAATACAGCAAATTTTGCCGAACGTGGACTTGCGGAACACGATTCTGCGCATGGGCGTTATATTAATTGCCTCCATTTAATCTGTCCAACGCGAGAATTTCAATTATACGCAGTGAGCTGCACAGCGTTCGCCGCGTTGAGGAATCCTCTCTAATGAGGTTTGAAAATTCATTCATTAAAGAAGTCAAACATTGCTTGCTCAAACATTGCTTTTGCTTAGAACAGCAAAACCCGAGTTGTAGAGTTCTCCTAATTTTAGATAATTCTCCAGGATTTTAGATAATTCTCCAGCTGAAGTTCTCACAACAATGAATCCAAATGTGGAGATTTTCATCATTCAATTCAGAAATTCATTCATTCCCTTCCACCGAACACCACTTCCTTCATCCAACCAATGGATCAAGGAATCATAAAAACATTCAAAGCCTATTATGTTATCTGCAAAAGGCCTGTTAGGTCAGACGCATGTTTACGTCTTGTAAAGCAATTGACGAAGGAAAGCACGTCGCAATAACGACATTTTAGAAGCTATTCAATATGCAGTTCTATTCTATATGGACACTGCATAGAAATGATTAAACTCGCATGGGAACAAGTGACTTCATCAACAATGAATGCTTGCTAGCATCAGCATCAGCGCTGGCCAGAAGCCGTCAACTAGTATACAATCAATACAAACCCTTTCAATCAATAAAGGGTTTGTATTGATTGAAAATGAAGCCAAGGAAATGGTACAAATTGCAAAAGCAATAGGTAGTGAACGATTTTGAAACATGGAAGAAGAAGAAATTAAAGAATTACTGATAATGACGATCGTGATTTGGCAAATGAAGAATAGGACGATCTAATAAAACCAAGTAGTTAAAAGTAGTGATAAGTCGGTACTACCGAACCGGGTATTTTGTAACGGGTACTTAGTTGTAACGGGTACTGAAAATCGGTACATCCAAGTACCCGTTACTTCAGTACCGAAATCGGTACTTTTCGGTATTCGTTAATCTGTACCGAAACGGGTACTTTTCGGTATTCGTTACTTCTGTACCGAAACGGGCACTTTTCGGTATTCGTTACTTTTGTACCGAAACGGATACTTTTCGGTATTCGTTACTTCTGTACCGAAACGTGTGCTTTTCGGTATTCGTTACTTTGTAACGAAAATATGCGTCTCTTCTCGGTATTTCGGTATTCGTTACTGGAGGACCGATGAGGGTTCAGCTCACTTCGGTTTTGGTTCGAGGACAGTAGTATCTGGTTGTATTTGCGAAATGGTGATATGCGCTCGTTGTGTCCATGAATGGTCTGCTCCTCAGACACTTCTGTAGTTGACATGTTTTCTGATATTCAAAAATCTTACTCCGTACAGATAAAATCAAACACATGGTGACGTGGCAGAGATCCTCCAGTGCGTAAAATCGTTAGCTGCGTATTTCGGTACTCCAAATCATTACTAGGGCACTTCGGTACTCCAAATCGTTACTAGGGTACTTTGGTACTCCAAATCGTTACTAGGGTACTTCGGTACTTCAAATCGTTACTAGGGTACTCCGGTACAGCAAACCGTTACTCCGGTATTTCGTTACTTCGGTACTCCAAATCGTTACTTGGGTACTCGGTACTTGAAATCGGTTTTCGGTACTTTTCAAAGTAACGGTTACTTGAGTAACGGGTATTTTGTACCGGGTACAAGAATGTACCGAAGTTGCCCATCACTAGTTAAAAGAAGCTGTACAAACAACAAGTTAAAATAATTTTCAAAAACGGCACAGGAATTTGCAATGGAGAAAGAAGAAGACACTATGTGAAAGGTACTGAAAAAACTTTGCATTCCTTACCGCGAAACGTTTAATGAGTTGCATTAGACATTGTTTTAAATAAAACTCACCAATTACTTAAAAAATAATTGTTTCATATACCTACTTATTAAGCAGTAATAGAAATCCTTTTAATTAATATTTGTTTTCTTTTTCATTTGCAATAATATTTAGATTTGTATAAATTATACATACCTTCTTAATCGGAACTATACCTAACCACCGTTATTTCTATAGAAAGTTAGCTCTGTGGAATGCGAATTTGCCGTACGTACAATGTGTTGATGACTTCACGCCGCCTTCGGCAAGGGTTTACTGTGTTATACTGAAAAGGGGATCCCTGAGGAAAACCATTCTTTTAAAACGGGTCGATGGTAGAAACCGTTTGCTAATTCCTGGATTAAATAGATGATCAGTTTTTAGTTTCAGTCTCTGCAATGGAGTCAAATAAAAGATGATTGATTGATACGGTTTAATTATTTACATATTTAAGTGTTTATTTTATTAAAATGTACCACAATAGAAGATAAAGGATAAAAGAGCAATAGAAAGTAGTAAAAACTCAAAATCTACTCGCAAAATAATTCTTTAAAAGATCCTTTTTCAAGTGATTATAAATAAACTTGAAACTGAAGTTATGAATTACAGTTCTTTTCCCTTAATTTAATCGCTTCTGTTTATAATCAGTGAATCATTCACTTTCATGGGATATCACTTTATCAATTGCATAGTTACATTAGTTTCAACTTTATCAGCAACCCCAATTTTCAAAAGAGTTATTTTATAAGAATAGAATATAGAAGTATCACAAAAACTTACTATTTAAACAATTTAGGGACTGTTTTATCAGTATATATTTAAGAGAAAGGTGAGCAATAACAACTCCACATTCCCAAACCTGAACTGTTGCCATATCAGCTGTACTGAACTGATAAGAAGTATTTACAATGGCGTCACAGACACAGGGGATATTACGCGCTATCTACCTTGGCGTTTGTTTATTTTTTGATACCAAGCGAAGGAACTGAATGACTTTTTATGTTGTAATCTTTTCACTTCATTTTTGGTGACAGGTTTTTGTGACAGAATGTATGCACAGTCCATTGTGACTATCGCCAGTTGTCAACAACATGTGGCTTATATGTATATTTATATTTCGAGACTTTTATGCGGACATAATTTCGTGCTCTCTTCCCCAGAATTCTTGAAATAATAATGCCGCTAAGTAAACAAAGATGTAGGGGAAAATATATATACTAGGAAATATATATAAGGAAAAATATATATACAGGACTTCTCCTAAAAAGCTGTATTCAGTTTCAAATTATACCAACTTTTAATTAAAAATTAATATAACCTTTATGCTAATTTCCGATTTCAAGGAATCTTTCAAACTGTGTGCAGATATTTAGTGTAGTTAAAATGGGCACTGTTGCGAAAGCACACGTTATAAAATCGTTTTTTGTGTAGATGAGACGAATCCTAAATTCTCTGGAATCCTCACCCAAATCTTTCAAGGTTCTCAATCTGTCGTATCCTTCAAATTAAAATTATGGGATGAAAAGAGAAGGGGTTTTGCCTTAAACACAGAGGCAAAACAAATTTAAAAACACATTTTCTTTTCAATTGTAAGCATATATTTATTAAGAAAATGAAAACGAAATTTCGTAAATGAAGTACATTGCTAAAAAAAAAGGGAAACATCTGAAATTTGAATTAAAATTACAATTTATCAAACTTAGCTGAGTAGTTCAACTGGTAGAAAACTAGAGTCACGGGTATGACGGAGCGCTTATATACGAGTATCACGGCACGAAATAGCAGATTCATCTAAACTTAGTAAGTTATCTTTATTCAATTGAAGACTTCATTTCGAGAATTTTCGAGAAAGTGCAGTGCACTGATTTCTTAAAAATTCCAAAGGATTTCTAAGGAATGATGACATTCAGGACCATCATAACGAGTATAGGCGAACAAGTTAGAAACGCATTCTATTTTAATGAATGTTTTTGTCGGACGTCAATAAAATGAAGCTTGCGAGAATTTCGATGTGAAATATTTACTGGTTTTTTAGGCAAGGTTTCAAATGAAGAAAATAGAGAGAAGGTCCGAATTTTTGAATCTACAGTCTTTAACAAGATTCGCCTATTTCGAATGTCTCATTTGTCGTTTACAGAATAAGGATCCGAAGCGCAGGAAGACTGTAAACCTCCGGATCCACCAGCGGTTGAGAGGTTAAGTCGATAAACGGGCTGACTGCATAAGCTTTTTCGTGTGTTTCCCCATGTGTAACGTGTATACAAGCATGTTTCCCTTACCCTAAGTCCTCCACGGAGGCATACCTTCCTTTAGGGTCGAGTGCTTTTCCAGCATTAAATAAACCAAACCAATCAACTGTAAGCATCCACTTGCAGTTTTTCACATTAATTTCTCAAAAAATGAAAATTTGCGTAGTTTTAGAGTTGCATATTACAAATTTAAAGTGTAGAAATACAAAAAAAAAAAAAAAAAAAAAAAAAAAAAATTATTAAGGTAATACTATATTTTAGAATAAATTATTTAGATGAATTAAAATTCAATGTGGTTTGGATGATAAATGATGCTGAATGTGAATGAAAATGTGATAAGATATTTTTTTTTTAAATTTCTATAAGCTCTATTCGTAGCATTTATGTTAAAGGTTTAATGAAAGATAATATTAGTTGTACCCATATATATGAAATTATAGTTATACCTGTATATATGTAATAAATAATTTTGATACCTGATGCAGCACATTTAATAATTGAAAAAAATTAAACTTTTCTGCATTCCCCATTAGAGCCGTCTTAAAGTATGAGTTGGGGATAGTAAGAAACTTCGCAAATATAAAAACTCACTGCCTCCGTTAAGGGATTACGGCACAGCCCTCGAGTGCTTTGCCGTAATCTAATAAACCAAACCAAACCACTGATTTAAACAATTTCTTGCTGCTCTTTTCAGCTGGTGTGGTTAAAGGTCGGAAAACATTTAAAATGACTAGTGGCTAGTGATTTTATTAAGACGGCTTTTTTCCCGTTTTCAAACGGATAAATAAACGGAATTTGAAAAGTTGTCAAATTGTCTTCGTGGAATTTGTTGACCCTTCTCGAATCAAATTCAAAACTTAAAACCGAAACGAGCAAAAGTTTAAATTGAAATTCAAGCTAATATATTCGAGTATGAAGCTTGTAAAGCTGTTACAATCAGGTAGTAATTTATGTATTAGCTTAAGAGATTGCATTATCAAAGACATTCCTGTCGGTAGTAGAAACCGGATTATCAGCAAATTTCGGTAACAACTGATGGTGTAATAAGCTATATTTTTATTTACTAGTTCTCATTTTCAAATTTGTTTAAAAAAATAAAAAAGAGAGAGCTCAGGCTCCTGGAATATTATCAAAAAGGACTTTCCAGTGAAGAAGTTTGCACGAACTTTCACAACATTACTTACGCATTTAAGTGCTATTACAATATGTGCCCAACTGAGCTGTTTTATATGTATTAATGGGGTAAAGAAACTCAGTTTTCCCCCCGAATTATATAAAGTACGAGCAACTATTAGCAGAGTGGATCTCTAAGCACTGAACGGTTGAATGAGTCGATAACATGCATTTCAGTCATGAATGAAAATGAGTACGAGTCAATAACTTCCAAAACAATGTCCATAAAATTGTTTTTCCCAAGGAAACTAGTCCTCGTGCGCTTTGCTACGATCAGTTAATCAGCCAGTCAATGTAAATTATATAAGAAACCTTCCTAACAGATTTTACTTTTACTGGTTTTATTATTTATAATATATTTTAATATAATTCGTCTCGGCTTAAAGAGAAGAATATTTATTCAAATGTAATCTCTCCTTCAGAATGGATCTTTTTAATCTTGCTTATCTGATAAACTGTGTATGAGTCAATAACTTCCAAAACAATGTCCATAAAATTTTTTTTCCCAAGGAAACTAGTCCTCGTACGCTTTGCTACGATCAGTTAATCAGCCAGTCAATGTAAAGTATATAAGAAACCTTCCTAACAGATTTTACTTTTACTGGTTTTATTATTTATAATATATTTTAATATAATTCATCTCGGCTTAAAGGGAAGAATATTTATTCAAATGTAATCTCTCCTTCAGAATGGATCTTTTTAATCTTGCTTATCTGATAAACTGTGTATGAGTCAATAACTTCCAAAACAATGTCCATAAATTTTTTTTTTCCCAAGGAAACTAGTCCTCGTACGCTTTGCTACGATCAGTTAATCAGCCAGTCAATGTAAAGTATATAAGAAACCTTCCTAACAGATTTTACTTTTACTGGTTTTATTATTTATAATATATTTTAATATAATTCGTCTCGGCTTAAAGTGAAGAATATTTATTCAAATGTAATCTCTCCTTCAGAATGGATCTTTTTAATCTTGCTTATCTGATAAACTGTTTACAGAGCTGCCACTGGGACCGGTGCAACCCGCGCAACCCCACAGGGCAGCAAAAAGTGTAACGCTGGTCCTGCTGTCGTATTAACGAAAATAACACACCGAAGAACAGATATTGGAAATACTCTGAAAGTATCATGCTGTTGTATGTTTTCCTTCTTGTGTACATTCCTTGCCCAAGGCTTTTTCAACCGAATCATGATCCTAGGGCCTTGCAAGGCTCCGAGAATTTAATGCTCACTAGAAATAAATTTGCCAAAATATAGGCTTCCATCCTTGCGAAGTGACCATCGTGTCTATACGTTAAGATGTTATAGCCTTTGTCTCTTATTTGCATTTTTTTTTTTTTTTTTTTTAAGTCCCGATTTGAATCCCGAAGGACTATTAGTTTCGTTTTGGCATTTTGCGTCAGACTCATAAATGTCGGTTCACTTTTCAAACTGTTGCCACAAAATGTTAGAGTCCTGCATTATATTTGAAGAAATTAAATAATGAAAAATCTGCATAAATGTATGTATATTTCTCGTATTGTGATAAGACAACGGTACATAGAGTCATCGAATTTTGAATAACGTAATCCTCCAACGAATATGAGCATGTGGAAGACCAAATTTGAAATTTGAAATTTGTTTTATGATCGATTTCCTATTTTTTAAAACTTTGACGAATTTTTGATTAACAAACTCAAGGATTTCAAAGCGAGCAATGGCAACGTTGTGCAGAAAAAACATTTTTATCTCCAGCGCGTGAGTCTCTACATCGGAAATTCTAAAGATATGCTCGTTTTAAAACTATTTTGCGATATTGCTGTTGCACTGGATCTTATGGTTTAAGTGCGAGGAACATGATATTTAATAAAGAAAGGTAAAACACAAAATGTTAAAAAACGCTTCTTTGGACGTAATTTAAAATCTGAAACATTTCAGATTTTTTTTTTTTTTTTTTTTTTAAGTTTGACTATAAAACATAGCTTAAATTAGTGATGAAATTATTAGAATAAGATACTAGGAGTTTTAACTAAGTTATAATTTATACTGAGTTAAGTATGAGTTTGATAATAATTAAAAATGAATATAGTGTTCATTTTGGGAGCGACTTACTTATCAAACCTTACGTCATGCTACATGCATGAGTGTGCTTAAGGAAGATATTCGCTAGCTCATTTGACTACTAGCGGACCGAGCCCGCTTTATTCAAAATTTATTATGCATCCATAAGATACTGCATATATATATATATATATATATGTGTGAGAGAGAGAGAGTGTGTGTGAAAAAATGCGTGCAATGAGTGCAAAATGTATTTGTATCTGAAAAGAAAAAATTATAGGTTCTATGTACACCTGAAAAAAATTGTATAAACACATTTCAATATGAATGAAATCATTTCCATGTACATCTGAAAAAAAATTGTACATGAATGAAATCAGTTTTTCAATAGCGTTTCGCCATTTTAACCATTCACATTTTCTTACGATTTTAATCAGCCGAGATATTAATTAAAAACGCTAATTTTCGTCCTCATTTTTGCTAGTGGCAACAGTCTTGCACGCCGGAGATAAAAATCTGCTGTATTTCGAAAAGTGTTGCCAATGCTCGCTCTCAAATTGCAGAGTTTCTTAATAATTAATGAGATACATTCCGATGACTTCATTGATCACGTGACTTATGTATACCTTTTATAAACAAACAATGTAGGTGACCTCAGAGATCACGTGACTTATGTACAGCTAATGCAAATAAGCAAGGTCATTCTTCCTTTTCTTCTCTTGCAGAATGTATCTCATTTCTAAGTTTCACAAAAAAATGAAATAAAAACAGCATAATCAAACATCAAATAAATTATTCCCAATTCCAAAAATACGTTGGGAAGCCATTTCGACTATTATCATCTTCGAACGACTTTAATCAGCTGAGATATTAATTAAAAACTCTGAAAACGCTAATTTTCGCGCTCATTTTCCCAATTAGCAACAGTCCCGCGCGATGAAATTTTATTTCGAAAAGTGTTGCCAGTGCTCGCTTTCAAATCGTGGCCTTTTAATAAAAAGTTTGTAGGTTTCACAAAATATAAAATCAAAACAGCACTGCCAAACTTAAAATATATTATTACTATATGAGGTTCTATATTCTGACGATGAAGAAAGCACGCGATTGCATGTGACGTCACTGTATGTCGAAAAATCTTTCGTTAATGTTCGTTCATTTTAAATAAATAGCTGCTGTTGGCAACTTTTGCTTCAGGTCAGGATAACTGACACGGTATGTTACTGCCATATTAATTCGTTTACTGACAATTGACAATGAGAAAAAGTTATCATATAACATTAAATTTAAATCATGACGTCATACAAATATTACGTATTAAGTAAAAAACTTTTGTTTCCTGGTTTGGCAACAACAAAATTATTACTCCAAATGGGCTTTGTCACTGAAGAACTATTGTTTTCGTTTTGCGATTTTGCGTCGATTCACTATGCACGGCGAATCACTTTTCAAACTGTTGCCACTAAATGTTAGAATCCTGCATTATATTTGAAGATATGAAATAATGAAAAATCTGCACAAATGTATGTCTGTTTCTCGCATTGTGATAAAACAACGGTACATAGAGCCATCGAATTTTGAATGACGTAATCCTTCTACGGGTATGGGCATGTGGAAGACCAAATTTGAAATTTGGAATATGTTTTATTACCGATTTCATATTTTGTAAAACTTTAAGAAATTTTTGATTAACAAACTCAACGATTTAAAAGCGAGCACTGGCAACACTCTACGGGGGGGGGGACCTTTTTATCTCCACCGCGCGGAAGTGTGTATCGGAAATTCTAAAGATAGGCTCATTTTAAAATTACCTTGCGACATTGCTATTGAACTGAAATTTATGGCTTAAGTGCGAAGAACATGATATTTAATATATAAAGGTAACACACAAAACATTAAAAAAACGCCCCTTTAGACGTAATTTAAAATCTGAAGCCTTTCAAATTTTGTTATTTCTTACGAATTGTTTTTGTTCCTTGGAAAGAATGAACAGATTTCATTCATACTGAAATGGTTTTATACACTTTCTTTTCAGGTGTAAGCAGAACTTCCGAATTTTGCTTTGGCCGTAGCCCGCTAGTTTAATAATAATCTTTGATAACATCTTTAATAATCTTTGACATATTCAAAATATTCAACTTTCTTCGAGGAAAAAAGTTAACATACTACGTTTTAGAGCAGACTATATTACTGTAAGCCTAATCAAAATTTATTAAATATAAAAATCAGACGGCGTAAGAAATAAAAAAAAAAGCTACCCCCTCCCTCTTCTAAAAAAGTGAAAAAACGCAAAGTTTGATTAGAATTGATTTTAACAGAAATGTATTCTATGTAACTACGAAACAATTTAATTTTTTCATCTGACATAGCAGGTAACATAGTTTTGTAATAATTTAATTTTACAAAATTCAAAAATACGCATATACACAAAACACTAGAGATCAAGAATGTTTCTAATTCTTTTCCATATTTAAAGCAGCAGAAATCACAGCAGCTAAAAGCATTTTCTGTTATGTGATGGAATTATAATGCAGGAAATTGAGCACCTGAGTTGTTAGTTTAGAAAATTAAGCTAGCACAACGCGATATACTACTCTAAGCTCTTTTATCTTGTTTTAATATAAAAAATATCGGTCAGTTTTAAAATAGCAGCAAATCTTTTGTTTTAAGTTGCTACTGAAAATTCCTTGTCAAAAATATCTTCTTGTTTTTGCTCTAAATATGCAAATTTCCAAGATTGATAATAACAAAAAGAGTTTAGTTAATATTGTTCTAAGTAAAATATTTATTTTAGGAGCCTTACGAAATAAATGTCTAATCTATTTAAATATACATCTTGATCTTGTAAATTTTGTTTGGCTTAATTCACTTGAAACACTATTAAACATTAGATACACTTTTAAACAGAACCATTTTAAGACATTTATTACACTTTGGAAGAGAACCATTTTAAGATATTTATTACACTTTTGAACAGAACCATTTTAAGAAATTTATTACACTTTTCAACAGAACCAATTTAATAAACTAATTTTTAAAATTATTATTTATCAAATTAGATAAATGAATTATTTAATTATTAAATTTAAAATCAGATAAATTTTTTAATTAAATTAATAAATTCATGTAAGTTTGTTTCTTTACTTTTAAATACATGCTAATTTCATGCAATAAACTGAAAAAAAGCAATTCAAGATTTTCTAACATATTTGCTATCTGCTTGGTCAGCTAAAAAGCAGAATTCAAGGTTTTACCAAGATGAAACACATTACAGGAATACTACTCATTACTTATTAATTATTACTCGTTATTTTTCTCGTTATAATGTTTTTTTTTTTTTTTTTTTTTTTTTTTTTTTTTGTATAAAAAAAATGTTTTCTATTAGAGTCTTTGATACGTAGAAAGTGTCTATAATATAGCATAGTTAACTCTATTTTTACACGAGTTTCAATGTTATTTATCATATTAAAGCATATAATGGTTATCATCTTTACAGTTATAGAAAAATTCATGCGTGTAAATGGGTATCTTAAGAACATTTGAAATGATATGTACATTTTTAATTCCACAATCGTAAATTATATACTATAATTATCAGCAGGTTGCTACGATTACATGAAAACATTTACTCATAAATTATGGGCTCATTTATTAAAATACTAGCAACAATATTCCCAATTATAACCAAACCTATAAAGCTTAGCGACTTTTGAGTTCCAGAAGAGCTCTGTGTATGCGAAAGGTTGTCTGAAGAACGTTTGAAATTATTTGTTTTTTCTTTGTTTTTAATGCCATAATTAACTTTTATAGGCTAGAATTGTTATTAACATGACATGAATGCATGAAAAATCTATCTATAACTTACAGATTCAGTTATTAAAATAATAAAAATAATCGTTTTTGGTTATAATGAAACGTATATGGGCTATCGTTTTATAAGTCGTAAAAAGGCTCCCTTTATACATATGAATAGCACCTTAAAAATATTGAAATAATTGCGCTTTTTTTCCTCATAAACCATTATTAAGATGCCGTTAATTCTAGTCCTTAATTCTGATATGACTGCATGAAAAGTAACTGCAATTTATGCATTAATTTATTAAAGTAATAGCAATAATATTTATGAATTTGCTACAAACAAAAGACATTACATATAATGTAGTATATATTAGCTCTTATCAAGTGCGGAAAGCTTTTATAACTATTCTTAAGCATTTAATTCCAAAAAGCAAAAACTGTACAATACCTATCTTCCTTGCCGAACAGTTCCGTTAGTGTTTCGGCTGCATCGTCATCCTGGTCGCTCCTCGCAGTCATCCCGGAGTTCTTTTGCCACCGCTCAATCCTTTGCATTAACATCCTTCGTCTAGAAGATACATTCCAAGATCTATCTTTTCTGTCCAGGACAACAGAATTTTGAAGTTGCATTTGGACATCCAAGAATGCAACACATATTAATAAAAATAATCCAATAATTGCTAGGAAAATCCTCCAGAGAATTCTTCGAATACGTTTATTTAAAAGCATGTTCTTTGGTTAGAATTTATAATAATAAGCATCCACAAAACTAAATCACTACAAGTTGTCATCCCAGCTTTAAAGCTCAAAGTAAAATGAACTGTGTTGAAGAAACATATCCTTCAAAATTTACTTACACTTTTTGAAAACTTGTTTATATTTATCTAAAATTACTAATAATTCGTAATTCGAAGTAGACAGAATCCAATATATTTCAGGCGACAATAAAATTACGTATGAATTTCAGATAATTTGCAATAAAATTCTGTCAGCAAAAATTTATATCAAGATGCTACTTAATAGATTTAAAGTCTATTGTTTGGCAATATTTAATTTTTATAAAAATATGTTTCACGAAGGATTAAGGCACTAGGAAATTTTCGTAGGAACTTGAAACATTTTAATAGCACAACAATTCCATCATACTTGTGAAAGATGTAATAGTATTTGTTTCGTTTTGAAAATGATTAGCAACATCAATTGTTCTGCAACTGTATATTGCTGTGAAAGGTATCAACAATAAGCAACAAAATAAAATTTTAAACAAATTTCATGATAAAAATGTAGCTCATTATTCAAATGAAATTCTGGAATTTAATTCTGGAAAAATGTGCAACTCTTTTATAAAGCTCAGTTTTTTGACAGCATCCAAAATCTGCATAATACATAAATTATCACAGGGAACATGTAGCAAACACAAGTGTAGATATTCAAATATCGTATAACTTCATTGTAAGTTTATTTTCCTTTCATGAAGTGAATTAAAAATAATGTTCATAAGTTAAATTTTCAAGCTGTGCCTAAATTAAAGGTGTTTAAAAAAATTCATTTGAGCTACATTTAGTTACAGAATATTAAATCATAATGCAAAACATATGCATGTATTTTCGGCAAATCATAAATCTCTAAACTCATGTTCCTTTGCAAAAATTACCCTTTTCTTCGCAAAAGAAAATACATATTGCAATGAATAAATTCCGTACTCTATTTCTGTTTGCCGTAGCTCCATTGCCATACCGTCAACATAATACACATGCCTCTTTTTTCAGCTCGACAACTCGCATGCATGCTCGCGTGGCAATGAGCCGATAACGAAGCTGACGGAAAGGTTGCGCTGACATTAGGGTTGCCATAAAAATACAAGCAGAAAACTCTCCGACATTTCGCCAACTAGCCCTCGAGAGAAATCGTTTCTCCAGCATTTGATGCATTGCGGAAAGATCTGAAGAATGATGCTATCATCTCTGAAAGCTGCGGAATTTAAGGAAGTGAAATTAGTGCTTGTGCGAAATAAATTCCTGATATTATTCTAAAAACTTAAAAGAATGATAACAATGCATTTTTGAATTATTTCAAACAAATTATTTCTAATGTTTTAATAGTTAATGAAGCGAATTTTATCAAATAGTTTTGCTAAAGAATTTTGAAAAATTTATTTTTACTAAAAATATACTTTACTAGAATATTTTTCATATTTATGACATTCTTCTTTCAGGTGGCAGCACTTAGCAAGCTTTAAAATGAATCATTTACAACAGAATTACTCAACTCTTCTTCCCTCGCCAAATCATTTTGATTACACGAAGTTTTTTAAGACTCTTTAATTTGGTTTCGAGGCAAAATACGTGAATAAAAATTCGCTTTGTGGAAAATTACAATGCGTTAGTGATCACATTGCTCAGACTTATTAAAAATAACAATTATTTATTTATGAAACATTTTCAAGGAAATCTCTCGCAGGATACTTGAGACTTTTATTAACTTCGAAGCGGGTTTGGTGTCCTGGCGAAAGAAGAATGTTTCCATATTAAGGAAATATCTTTTGCAAGACCATCCATAGAAATGAATGCATAATTAAGTCTTGAATAATTAACGTTTTTCTTTTTTAAATAAATGCGTGTATTAAATATTTAGTAAATAAATGTTTGCATCTGCATCTAGCGTTAATTAACGAGGAATGATATCATTACAATCTCCACCCTTACAATTTTTCACTACTTTTAACATTTAAGTTTTAAATATACGGCTTTGTGTTTCATATCTTTCATTCTTTTGCTCTTAATTCTTAAACTAACACAATCTAACTAACTAGTACTTGAAACTGAATAATCGTAACTGTCTACTTTAAAACTGTTTCACTGTTTAAACTTAAATCTTTATACAAAGATCCGAATGAAAATTTTAAAAAATATTGTCACGGATTTGGTATTAAAATAACTAATGTTAGTTGAATTATCAATTAAATGGTTTTATTTCCCGCCCAGTGCAGCGCGTGCCGAATATTAAAAGAAAGCTAAGCAGGGAAACTGAAAATACAAGAGCGCGTGCATTTAACATTTAATAAATATCTCCTTTTGATTTCGAGAAAGTACTAGAAAATTCTCGCGCGCGATTTTAAAATCTTATAAAAGGAGGAAAACCTCTCAATTCGTGGTAGTTACTTAGTTTGTTGTTGTTTAGAAAACAGCTCTTGTTGACTGTAGCGAATTCGCGGATTAGCTTTCTTTAGCTGTTTTGAATTAAGTTCTCTTGAACGTTTGAGTAGTTAAAAGATAACTACTGTGAGATATTGTAATACTGCACGAATATTTTAGGAAATTTAAGCATATTTGTTGCGATAATAATAAATTTTTGTTCATTTTTCATCGGACTTGTGCATTTATTTCGTAACGAACCCGTACGCACGCAACAATATATAAAAAGCATAAATACCAAATTTTTTGCAGATTACAATTTTTTTATTTTTTATTTTAATTTAATTTTGCTTATTTATTTGTTTATATTTTAACTTTCTGAAATTTTAATATAGAAATTTTCTGAAAAAAGATTATATAATAAATATGTAAAATAAAAACTCAATTTTAATCGTATTTTTAATAAGGAAATTCAACCTCAAAGTTACATGTAATTCTTTAATATACCATACCACATCCTATACCATAAAACCATACCTATTTATATTACTGTTACGAATTTGGTATTTAAAAAGCTAATGTTAGTTCAATTAGAAATTAAATGGTTTTATTTCTCGCGCAGTGCAGCGCGTGACGAATATTAAAAGAAAGCTAAGCCGGAAAATTGAAAATACAAGAGCGCGTGCATTAAATAAATAAATATCTCTTTTTGATTTCGAGAAAGTACTGGAAAATTCTAGCGCGTGATTTTAAAATCTTATAAAAGGAGGAAAACATCTCAGTTAGTAGTAGTTGCTTAGTTTGTTGTTGTTTAGAAAACTGCTCTTGTTGATTGTAGCGAATTCGCGGATTAGCGTTCTTTAGCTGTTTTGAATTACGTTCTATTGGACATTTGAGTAGTTAAAAGATAACTACTGTGAGATATTGTAATACTGCATGATAATTTGAGAAAATGTAAGCATTTTTGTTGTGATAATAATAAATTTTTGTTCCTTTTTCATCGGACTTGTGCATTTATTTCATAACGAACCCGTACGCACGCAACATTACCATACACATACCATGTAACATACTATACTGCTTTCATTAGCATTATTTAAATTAAAAATAAAGCTGCGAAAGCCCTTCTGACTGCTAATAGATATATGAAAATTCATCGTAACAGCCAGAATTCCAGCTGATCTCATACAGGCTAGTGCTCTTCCAGCTCATTCAGGCTAGTGTTCACAGCCAATAAAATAATGTGGTTATAGCATTCTCTAAGGGAGAAAATTATGAATCCTCTATTCACGTGCAAATTATCAAACTGAATTCTGCTTTTTTTCCAAACCTGTTTCTGTATCTCATTCATGGAAGATGTTTCTTCATAAATAAATGTTTATATTTACCAGTGCGAACCTGATCCGTTTAGTTGTTAGCGAGGCTGGCTGCAGTACTGAATGTCTGTGGTTCGAATCCCGGAGAAGGTATGAATGTTTGTAAGTGCATGGCACTTAAAATACTGGCGAGACGAAAGTTCTCTGAAATGACTTGGTGGTAAGAGAAAGGGGTGCCAGACCCTTGGTTCATTTCTCAGAGTGTTATTGCAGTGGGACTATATCCGAAAGGCCAGTAGTAAAATTCTAGAATCTCTCTCCTTTCTATCTGTACTTGTCTGTAGCTTCTCCTTCATCTTCTGCCAGTTGTAATGCTGCAAAAATGGGAAATTGTTAAATATCAGGTGATTCCCTCTCTGCTGTCATCACTTCTTTATTGTCATTATTCAAAGAAAATATACTCAAAGATAAGCGCCATATCTACAATATCGATTAGCTTTTTCCTAAATGACAACAAAAAGATTCTATTATTATAAGATTATTATAAAAAGAAAATACACGGGAAGCATTTCATAGGCACGTTGACACACATTCGTTTCTTAAATGTATGGTGTTTACAACTACGTTATAGATATCAAATATCTGTTTAGTTTCGGTGTTAATAATAAGTGGTATGTCAGAAGTTTCGATTAACTAAGAAAACATATGCTTAAACGAATATTCGCTTGGAAATTTACCACTAAGGTTGTAGAGACATTAGGATTTTTTCTTGGGGGGGGGGGAAGCAGGCAAGAGAAAAATTAGCACACCTTCGGCGGGAATCGAACCACGGACCTCTGGAATACGCGCCCAGCGTGCAGACCACCACACCACGAAGGTATGCCAAGAAGAAGGGAGAAACACCTTATATACTCCCCCTTTTAAAGGGCGACTGGGATTTTTAAGGGACCCAATCGCCAAATACTGGGTGAGGAGAATAATCATCCAACACCCTTTTAGTTCGGGCGCCATTGCAGAGACATTAGGATTTTTTTGGAACAGGAGAGATTGAAAAATAAGCAAAGCCTTCACCGGGAATCGAACCAAGGACCTCTGAAGTACCGGTTCAGTGTGCTGATCTCTACCCCACGAAGGCACGCTAGGAAGGCGGGAGAAATAAATACCTTATATACTCCCCCATTTAAAGTACGACTGAGTTTTTTAGGGGACCCAATTCCCAAATCTTGGATGGGGAGAAATCATCATCCACCACCCTTTTAGTTCGGGCGTCACTGTAGAGTCATTAGGTATTTTATTTATTTATTTATTTTTGAAGCAGGAAAGATGAAAAATAAGCCGGCAATCGAACCACGGACCTCTGAAATACCGGTTCAGTGTGCTGACCACTACACCACGAAGGCACGCTAAAAAGGCTGGAGTAAACGGTGGGAGTTCGCGTTATTCAAAAGGTTGAGAACCGCTGCCATAATTAATGAAAAGAAGTCTCAAATTTTGAGAAAATATCGCAAGTGGTTGAAAACTTAACTTCATTAAGCGCTACGTGTCCTTGAAAGGGGAACAACATGGATGCACGACTGTGATAGCTGTGAGAAAATTAAGCTAAAGAAAAGCAAAAGGAGAATAAAAAAAGAAATGCAGAAATGTGTTCTTGAAATCAATAGTCAACACATCCTCTTCAGTACAGCTTAAGCAAGTATAGGAAAGCTGCGTGCGCACAGAAATTCATGTAAACCAAATGTTAGGTTATGATATTACATTCTGCTATCAACCAAAAGGCTGGTCATAGCTTTAATGATATAATTAAGTTACTTAGCACCTATCGTATTAGAATGGGCAATCGTGTTTACTACAAAGTTCTGCAATTAAAGAAAAAATTCTTGCATTATTGCTCTAGAACAGGGTTTCTTAAACTTTTTTCAGTCGCGACCCCTTTTTATCACTGAGATTTTTTTTCGCGACCCCCAGGAACCCATAATATTTACAAAAATTTTTAAGGCACCCCATAAGTATTGCGCAAATCCGACACGCGCGTGAGTGAAAAGGTCAATATTTTCACTTGTACTGTAATATACTATTGCAGTTTTAGATCATTAACTTTAATTTCTAATTTTAAGACATAAGACGTGTCATTTCGTCTGTTACTTATTTACAATGTGAAAATTTTAAATAAGTAACAGACGAAATGACACGTGCAAAGCAAGGAAAATGAACGTTTATATTATTAAAAAAAAAAATGTGTCGAAACGTTTTCGTTTTTTTCTTTGTCGGTATTGTCTTTATCTATTTTCAGATACATAGTGTAAAAATATTTGGTAACAAAAATTATCATAATAAGTTAAAGGAATATCAAATCTGCTAAAATTTTTTGCGACTACCTCCTGCAGGTCCTGCGACCCACAATTTAAGAAACCCTACACTAGAAAGTTAAATAACTTCACTTAAATAAGGATGGACAGAAAAAACTAAATTTAGTTTACAAAGAAAAATTATTCGGTAGCTCTTCAAAATCATGGTTTCTAGAAACAGGTATTCCTAACTGCTAGAATGGTTCATCAGCGGCCGAGCGGTCAAGTCGCTAAACACTGGTAGTTCGGTCCAGGGTTTGAATTTTAGCAAACGGCCTGGATGCATTTCTGCCCGTGTGTAACATACATACAAGCAAATGTCCCTTAAAAGTCCTCCCCGAAGGCATCCATCTTTTTATGCAGACAGACTTATAAACGCGAGATGATAAAGAAGGAATTGAACGAACCAAAACCTAGATTTAAAATCTTTTTAGGAAAATTCTTTAATAATCATGGGTCAAAAGATACTAGGCTTTCCTCGGTTTAAATTATACGAAAGTCGTAAGATATATTTTTTGCAAATTCTGGACTCTCTTCCGCAATCTCGAAGGTAGTTACGTGTTAACATTAACATGTTAACTAAAGTAAAATAATGAACGCAATATTAATAGTTACGGTCAGCAGTCAATTAATGAGATAAGGTTAATGATAACGATATTCACAAACGATTAGATATTCTATGAAAAAAAAAAGAAAGTAAACGTAGAAAAATTACATACTTTTTGCAAATTCTGGACTGTCTTCCGCATTCTCGAAGGTAGTTACGTGTTAACATTAACATGTTAACTAAAGTAAAATAATGAACACAGTATTAATAGTTACGGTCAGCAGTACATTAATGAGATACGGTTGATGATAACGATATTCACAAACGATTAGATATTCTACGAAAAAAAAAAAAAAAAAAAAAAAAGAAAGTAAACGTAGAAAATTACGCAATTTTATATTACTTCCAAAGAGGTGCTTTTTTAGCGTTTTGTGTGTTACCTTTATTTATTAAATATTTGGGTCTTCTCATATAAGCCATAAAATTCAATTCAACAGCAATAGCACAAAATATTTTAAAAGAGCATATTTTTAGAATTTCCGATAAACAATCTCTCGTGCTGGAGATATTTTTTTTTTTTTTTTCCGGTACAGTGTTGCCATTGCTCGCTTTGAAATCGTTGAATTTGTTAATCAAAAATTCGTATAAGTTTTACAAAATATGAAATAGATAATAAAACAAAATCCATATTCCAAACTTGGGCTTCCAGCTGCCCATATTCGAGTGAATGACTACGTTATTCAAAATTTGATGTCTCTGGGTGCCGTTGTTTTTTTCACAATGCGAGTATCGTACATAACATTCCTACAGATTCTTCACTATTTAATTTCTTTAAATATAAGGCAGGGTTCTAATATTTGGTAGCAACAGTTTTAAAAGTGAAATGCCGTTTTATAGTGGACGGCGCAAAATGCCTAAACTAAATTAATAATTATAATAAAAAGGGAAAGAACTACTGTTATGAAGACGGAAAGATAAACTGCAATAAAGATTTTAAAAATTTGTCTTTAAGGAAGGTCAAATGCGAAGACAGGTTAATACGAATCACGTGACTGTGCTTGCATATCGAACGGAAAACGATTAGTCATAGTCTCCTTTGCATTTACTATATTAAGGGGCCGAAACAGACATGACTGATAAAGGATACTGCCAGTTCGGACTGAGCTAAGAACAAAATCATCGCAGATGTTTTGGACAATAGATTGAATTGACGCACCATCCACGGAATACGGACAGACGATTATTTCTATCTATAATTATGATTACAATGTGAAGCTCTCAGTGGCCATCTTAAATAATAATTTATAAATAATTCACAATGTTTCTCTACTTTGCTTACTTTACTTTACGAATTGCGTACAACTTCTTATTGATTCTGTATTAATGTATTGCGAATGTTGCCTAAAACTGTTCCAGTTGCTTTTATAACATGTGTTTTGCTTTATAGTTAATGAACTTTTAGCAGTAACCTCATGTCATCAACCTGTTAAATTGCATCCTCGCCACAATGTTCTGATATTTCGTTTCATTTTCAAGCAACTCCTTATCATCTACAGTTATTCGAACCAGACAGTACTTCTTAATTATCAATCAATTTCGATGGAGGTTGGACCTGGAATCCGAGCCCTCCGGTGTTAAGACCACTTCTACTCGCAAGGACAGACGATAAATGGTCCCATTTCCTTTACTTGTCATTCACTCTGCACTCTTCAGAGAATGGTTTACCTGCAGTGGTCTTAATCACGGAATACACCTGGTGATGAAGAAAGGTTGGGATTCATAGCCAGCCGATAGCTTTCTTCAGGAAGTCAGTTCTTCGCTTCTGTTTCTGAGAAAATCGCAATAACACCTAAACACTGCTAAATAAGTACCCAACAGAAGTGAATGATGTCAGTAATCTGAGAACTCATATCCACTAACGGGGGGGGGGGAATTGCGGAAATAGGATTCTTTGAACTTGCATGGTAGGAATGAACAGCCAAAATTACAGTGTGACAGTTTCTTAGATAATCAGGGAGAAAATTTAAAAATTAATAATATTGAGTAAGGAAGAATTAAATTAAAAATCAATGAACAGTTTTGTGATGCATTTAAATATGCATACAACCAAAGGCTGATTTAAGCAAAAGACAGACGAACCACTTGCCACGGACTCACTCAGTGTTCCGGAAGCTTTTAAATCTTTCTACGGTACTTAAAATATGCCAAATTTCATGTATTTTTCCACTTATGTTTTATAAAAATAAAAATTCGAAAACCTTATTTTCAGAATTCGTAGATCCTCTTTTTTCAGGTTTCTAGTTCTAGGCAGGGCGCTCTCGTATGCTTTGCTTTAACCAATTAATAGCCCAAAGGGGCAATTTGCCCAGAAGGGCCATTAATTTCCTTTTGGCATTTTGCGTTGATTTGATTCGCTATAAACGGAGAATCACTTTTTAAATTGTTGCTACCAGATATTAAAGCCCTGTATTATATTTAAAGAAATTAAATAACGAAGAATCTGCATGAATGTATGTATGTTTATCGCACTTTGATAAAACAACGGTATCTAAAGCCAGCAAATATTGAATAACGTACGTTTCCATTCGAATATGGGCCTCTGGAAGCCCAAATTTGAAATTTGGAACTTGTTTTATTATCTATTTCATATTTTGTAAAACTTTATCGAATTTTTGCTTAACAAACACAATGATTTCAAAGTGAGCAATGGCAACACTGTAGGGAAAAAAAAACAAAAAAAATTTTATCTCTAACGCGCGAGACTGTGTACCGAAAATTCTAAAGCTATGCTCATTTAAAAATTATTTTGTGGTATTGCTGTTGAATTGAATTTTATGATTTAAGTGCGAAGAACATGATATTTAATAAATAAAGGTAACACACGAAACGTTAAAAAAACGCCACTTCAGGCGTAATTTAAAATCTGAAAGCTTTCAGATTTTTTTTTCTTTTAAATAAGTCTTCGCTTGCTACAAAAGACGTACACAGTCTTTCTTATACAGACAAAAAGTTTTAATAACCTAATTTGTCATTAAATAGAACATTTTAACCCTTTCGCCGTCCTCTCCTGTCGGCGAAAATCCCCCCCCCCAGCGGCCGTCTGTTTTCGTAGCGTGTAATGTAGTTTTCTCTGTACATCATAACTTTCCATACATGACTTTCGTAGTGGATGAATGTCAATGAATATTAAGTAAAATTATAAGGAAATAAAGCATAATGGAAAAATAATAGTATATCTGCTTATTTCTAACTGCAGGATAATTTGATAACATCTGATCCTGGCGGTCCACTCCTCCCATTTTGTTGTAATCTTTTACAATTATTGGTTTTTTTACAGTTCTTTTCCGTGTTCCAACATCAATCATCGAGTTATTATGGACTGTACTCATCAAACGTATATCATTCTTGTTTTTCCAATTCACAACCTCATTTTTCTCTTTTTCTGCTGAGTAGACGTTGAAGCCATGTCTCACTGTCTTGTATCTTATGTAAAATGGTGCGAATATTCATAAAAACCGGGGCAAATTCGATTAGAAATAGAATGCCTGATTAGTGCTACCCTCTAGGAGGTATTAGAACACACGACAGGTGACGGAGGACGGGGACGCCTGGCGTCTAACAGAGGTAAACAGGCATATGTCCCACGCCCTCAAGTAAACATTTAGAAAGCGTTTTAAACGTTTTAAAAAGCCCTCAAGTAAACATTTAGAAAGCGTTTTAAACGTTTTGAAAGGTTTTAAAATGTAGAAGAACGCTTGAGGCGCGTTACGGCCGCCCTGCGGAAGTTTCACTTGAACGCCCTAGACGCGTTACGGACGACGAAGAGGTTAAAATGTTATTTGAATTCTAGGGAGATTCTAGGGAGTGGCGACTTATCCCGAAACACCCTATTCTAAATCCCGCGGCTGCTTTGCGAATTTAAATGCATTGGGGAAAAGTGTTGTCTCCTCTCCTGTCAAGTAGACTAGAAGTAGAGTACCTAGAGGAGGAGTAGGGTTCCTAGAGCCTGAAAGTAGGGGAAGAGTGGGTATGAGATACTCACATTCCAGTCTTCGGGAATTTCTAACCGAAACTGATAAGAAATTTGAAAAGACGTACTGCCACCGCTGGCGTTCAATGCCTATGATTATTGATGAGAGCATTTAAGCACACCATGCTTATATTATGATAATTACTAGCGTTCTAGAACAGCGGTCGTCAACCCTTGGAACTTCACAGACCACTACATATATAATTTTATATTTGGCGGACCACGAATATTAATTTAAAAAAAAAAGGTTAATAGATTTATACAATAATAATCAGCAAACTACACATATATCGTTCACATTGCAAAATTTCATGAAAAATACAAATATCTTACCTTTTTGTACGGAAAGCTTTACATTTCCATATCACTGAAAAGGAACTTCACGAAAAGCAAGAGTAAATCGGCAAAAGCAAAGTAATATCAATAATTATGCCGTCAATTTTTAATAATTGTAAACGTACTAATCATCGCTTACTCAGCAATGGCGCCATCGATCAACCATTAGACAAAATGAAAGCGGAAACTTCCAATGATGCAATTATAAACAAGAATGCAGGTGGTTCTCATAAAAAAAAATCCACCAAGTTGCCTATTGACACAAATAAAAAACTGTGTTATTAACGACTACAATAGCATATGTTTGTAATTCAAAAGGAAAGAGAATTCCAGTCCGCGCTATTATTAATAACAGCAACATATCCATGGATGCCAACTCTCACTTTCAAATGTCGCTAAATACCAGTGCAAAAGTAGCTAAAAAGTCGCTAAATTCAGAAAGAATTTCGCTAAAAGTAGTAGCTAAAATAATAATAATAAAAAAGTGTAATCCATGTTCCATAATAAGTTTTATTACTCGTCATTTTCTAAACTGAATCTTCATAAAAATATACATAATATCCCAGTTTTTCTGCGGACCAGCGAAAAGTTATCATGGACCACCAGTGGTTCGTGGACCACCGGTTGGCGACCGCTGTTCTAGAAAATATACCTTGTTTATTTTAATTCTGCATCATAAATTTTACGCTTTTCTCATTTTTACAAAAGGAAAGTATTTCTGAATAAATGGAAAAAAATGTTCTCTCAGATTTTTTTGTAACTAAATGCAGAGAGGAATGAGGCTATTTGCCGCCGCCGTTTCGCCGTCATGCCATTTCGCCGTCGTGCCTATTCGCCGTCGAAACGTATTTTTCTTTACATGATTTATTATATCTTGCCATAGCATATTAAGATTATTAGCCCAAGAGGGCATAAACCCAGAAGAACTATTAATATCGAAACGACATTTTGCTTTGAATCACTAAAAGTGTTGTATCACTTTTCAGATTGTTGCCACCAAGTATTATCGTCCTGTATTATATTTAAATAAATTAAATCAAGAAGAATCTGCATGTTCCTCGCACTGTAAAAAAAGAAGATAGAGTTATCAAATTCTGAATAACGTAGTCCTCCACCCGAATATGAGCACCTGAAAACCCCAATTTGGAATCTAAAAAAAAATGGATATTGTTGATGTAGCGCAATACATTGGGCGCACAGCAAATGGGCATATAAACAATTTCACAAACTTCAATACCTGCTGCAGCTTCGGGGGGGGGAGTTGGATGAAAGACAATTATTTATTTGATCTCTATGATAAGCAATAGCGTAACTTCCGAAAAAAAAATCTATTTTAACAATGTGCAGCTATAGAAATATGCATTTAGGAGAACATATTTTCCTCTAATAACTGAATATGAATTTTTTAAAATTCTTTCTTGTTATAAGAAGGAAAATCATCTATTAAAATAAATCAGTTTTCAGTTTTTTTTTTTTTTTTTTTTTTTTTCGTTATAAAATAAGCTGCTAATATTATTAATGATGCTTATTTAAATAATGTGCTAATTACTTTGTAAAACTTATTCCACCCTTTTGTTCTAACAACTAGATCTCGGTTAAGTTTTTGATATTTTCTTTTTCTTATTTCCGCGAATACGTTTGCAAAGGCATTTCCATGGTTTTTTCCCATGTGTGATTTAAATATAAGCCAGTTTATCTCAGAAACTCCTTCCCGAAAGAAACTCCACCCCTTAGGCAAAAAGCCCTCGTCAGACTTGCCATAATCAAATAATCTCCAGTATTCATTTTCCTTAGGTTGCCAAACAAAATAAATCCGATTCAAGCCTTTTCTTTTTTTCTCTTGGAATTCATATTCCCATGGTATTTATATAGTTGACTTCAGTAGCGTATATAAATGAGGAATTATGTTTGAAGAAGCAATAAGAAAAAATATGTAAATGAAATATAAGTGATCATAAATACAAATAAACCAAGAATTACGCTTAATCAGCAATGAATAATATTGCTGAGTCAAGTATGTAAATGAAGAAATACTCTTAAACAGCAGCGAAAATAGATGCGTAAATGAAGAATTATATCTAAAAGAGAGTGAGTAAGATTGCTGAGGATGACATTAATGAGAATTATGCGGTGATTATTATTACGAAGTTCGAGTTCCAGGCTGCCTTAAACTTGACCTTCTGGTACACTGCTCAAAGAAAGACAATCGCCATTGTAGCTAAACTAGGCCGTATAAAAATGGTGAATACTGAATTCTATCAGAAGTAGGTAAGTAAAATTTAGTAGAAAAGTGTCGTTAGATAGGCGTAGATTTTGAATATAATTTGTTCTTTCCTTGACATTCTAAATATCAGCAATGAATTTGATTGCAACGCTATATTGTTCACCGTTATTTTTTTCTCTTTGCAAAAATCTTTCTCCTCATGCGAAATTACGTACCCTGCTTAATGAAAAAGAAAAAAGCAGTTAGTTTTCATTAACTTTTACGTACATTCAATTTTGAAGGTATGTCCTTCAGAATCTTCTCAAGGATAGAGATTTTTCTCCCATGATCGCTCATAAACCCTTTCATTTTTTACTTTTCTTGTACGAAATAAAGGAAGTACTGTAATCCCGAAAAATTCCAGGTATTATATTTCAATGAAAATATCCATTTTGACCGCTATCGAACGCAATTTAACGATATTTTTACGTGATATCTGTACGTAAGGCCAGAATAAAGGACTCTTTTTCACCAAAAGAATTATGAAACCGATTTTAAATGGATTCATAAGAGATTTTTTTTTTTGTGGAGTCTGTATGTACGTACGTATGTATGTATCTTACATAACTCAAAAATGAGTAGCCTCAGAAAGTTGAAATTTTGTATGTGGACTGCTATAACATGTAGATGTACACCTCCCTTTTTGGTTGTAATCGGCAGCACAAAAAGTATATATATATATATATACATATATACCCACTCTGTTACTCGACTCCGTGAGCTCAGTTTGTTTATTCTTATATATTGGAAAATTGTGCATGGTTTGCTTTAAAAATAATTGAATTATGTTGTCCTTATCTTCCGGTTAAGGATTTTATGCCTTTAGTTAACCTGCATGTTATAGTTGTAGAATTATCAAGAATTTTAAAGATGTTTAAATGCGGTTAAGCCTAATTTTTTAAGCATAGCAGCCATATTTGTTTACATTTGAAACTTAGTAGAATAATAGATTTGTTGCCAATCTAAATAAATCAAGCTTCGTAACAAAAACTGTTTCTTTTTTGTTTTGTTTGCTTAATTTCTTTTATACATCGTTCTAGCTTTATTATAGTATTTGAATAGAACATGTGACAACGATTAGATCATTATTCAGATGATATAATTTTTTTTGCATTTTGAGTTATAAAATGAATGAGAGGTAATGCTGTTTATTGAACCTAGCGCCAGAGTGTCGCTATGGTAAATAAATATAGTGAATTTTAAAGAGTGCATTTATTCTATTGTGGTTTATGCGCGTGCTATCGACGAAGTAGAATTCAATAAGTTTAAATGAAATGCAGGAAAAAATGCGTATAGTTTAATATTCCGTGCAAAGAAGTCATGTGGTGTACACATCAGATTTTTTTTACTCTTATCGTCATAAAAGTCATTTCGCTATTAAAAATCACCATAACAATCTTACCGGCATTCCGTTTTATCCTTTTGTGTATCACAAAACTACTCGGATTCTTCACAAGTTCAACTATCAAGTCATTTTCTCAGCTATGAGTGAAATTCGTTATTCGATTCTTAAAGATTCTGCTTCCAGTCTAATTTTAATTTTTGCAGGATTTATTGCATATCTCGAGAGTGTTGTTTGAAACATGTAAGCCGAACTAAAAAACATTAAAATTTCTCGTTAAAGATTATTATCCTGTGTTCGAAAAGGAAAAGCAACTAAATCTTCTGAGGACAATTATAGTTGGTGTTGGTCGGTTAACCATTATTTTAACTTAAGTTCTGCGAAATTTCTCCACGCGGCTCCTCCGATGGTGAATTGGATTTTCTTAAAACCTTATAATTTATTTCATTTTCTTTAATTAATGGCATTGCTTTTAACACAGTTCTTCAAAATGCTTTTTCTAAAAAATTTCAATATTTTAGTGTTTTTCATGTTTCATTACTTATTCCCTCAGCAGATGGGGCTTCTTTCATTACCGCTTTATTCTGCTCGTTCATTTCTAAATGAATGTAGTAGTTCTTTGTCCTATATTTCAGAATTTTTTTTGTTTCTAAAGAACTTATGAACTAAGAACTAAATCTAAAGAACTTCTAAACTTATGCCCTCATTCGCAATCTACTGTTATTTAAAATCTACGCTAATTTAAAGCTATTATTATTATTTTTTAATTTTATTTATTAGCCCAAAAGAGACGTTAGTAATTAGTTCCGAATAGGATATGATTCTGAAAACGGCATTTTGCTTTAAATCAGTATAAACGGCATACCATTTTTCAAATTGTTGCCACCAAATATTAGCGCCCTGTATTATGTTTAAAGAAATGAAATAATGAAGAATCTGCATGAATATATGCATGTTTCTCGCATTGTGAAAAAAAATGTACTTAGAGTGGTCAGATTTTGAATAACGCAGTCCTCCACCCAACCATGGACAGCTGGAAACTCGAATTTGGTTTATTATCTATTTCAAATTTTGTAAAAATTTAACGAATTTTTGATTAACAAATTCAACAGTTTCAAAGGGAGAAATGGCAACACTCTGGAAAACATGGAAAAACACATTTTTATCTCCAGCGTGCGAGTCTGTGCAACGGAAATTCTAAAGATATGCTGTTTTTAAATATTTTGTGATATTGGTGTTGAGTTGAATTTAAAGTGGAAAGAACATGATATTTAATAAATAAAGGTAACACACAAAACGTTAAAACCTGAAAAGCTTTCAGGTTTTTCTTTTTTCCTTCTTTATTATTTTATTATTTATTTACTTATTTTTGTTTGTTTGTTTTCCACTGTGAAAAAAGGTAAGACATGTTACAGAAAATAATGTACTCACGAGGTATTGTCACTCCTTTTGCCTATCATCCGTTAAAGAATATGAGTAATTCATAAATCAGAAATTTTTATTACTATAACGATAAACTTTATTCGATTGATTTTTCTTTTTTTTTTTTTTTTTTCCATGAAACAATCTTATTTCAAAATTCGTAATCACGGTTATGAATAAATACTTTTTAATTAAGACACAAGCCGAATAAGTACTAATTCAGTACTAAGCCGAATAAGCCGAATAAGTACTAATAAGCCGAATAAGTCAAACAACAAAAATCAGCGTTATTTTTGTTGCTGTGAAAATTTTGAAAATATAACGCTGACTGAAAATTTTGAAAATATAACGCTGGCTGTGAAAAGTTTGAAAATATAACGCTGACTGTAAAAATTTTGAAAATATAACGCTGATTTTTGTTGTTTGACTTCTGAAATACTTTTTAACTAAGTAATTAATATTTTAATTCATGCAATTCAGAGACATACAAAATTCATATGCCAGCTGATCTTTTATCCATCATCAATTAAATGATGACTGATAAAATCCATTATGAACAGTTTTCATGATTTCCAATCAATATCTGATTTTAACGAGGTAATCACATTTAACTCATTGATAACTGTAACACATTAAATGCAGAATGTAAGAATATATCTCCCAATGAGGTGACTGAAATTACAAATTTATTGCTTGACCTGGAGTTCAGGTCCGTAATAAACTTGATGTAGGAACCCATTCGCAACCACTCTTAATTGACCTCCATTGTCTGCATGAGACTCCCGAAACAAATTACCCAAAGGCGATATATTTAAGGACCCAGTAGATGGAATTTCCGCTATTAATTTATTTCAGGACAGCTATAACGTCGCAATTCCTCCATCTGCCCCCCCCCTACTAAAACAGGCATTACCTCCATGAAAACAGGACGGGGGTGCGGTGGATTCGTCGGTGCTGCGAAAGGAGGAGAACTCGAATAACAACGCGGGAGTGATAAATGGCTCTGTCCCTTCGGGGCTGATGTTCCGCTACGCAGAAAAGCACCATAAACAATCAGGGCTACAGAAAATTCCCAACAAATTTCTTCGCTCCTACAACAAGCACATTTCTGACATACGGAGCATATTCTTTGTCATTTATTATCACTCCACCTGCTTAAATTAGTAACAGTTTTCTCTGAAAGGTAATTTAGAATACTATAATGCAGAAACTGCGATCGATTGTCAACAAAATTAGATTTGCTTTAATGCGAGATGCTTACGCTTTACTAGCTAAGAAGTAGAACTTGGCGAAAGCACTGTTCATGTGAAGTAGCCTGGACGCATCAGGTGCAAACAATCAGATGTGTTCCCACAGTGGGAAATCAGATGTAGAACAGAATTAGGACTTGGTTTTCTAAAAGTAGAAATACTGGAATCCTAAGGCAGGAGCGGTAAATAATAAATAAATAAACAAAAATAATAGTCCCTCAGGGACAAAGCCCTATGGACTGTAGAGTTCCTCACTTTCGAATTTCTAAGTTAATGCTGGAAGTGACGAATCTAAGAACTGATAAGCGAATAATCGCTTGAGTTCGGTGACAAGAAACAACAAGATAGAAGGGTAACTAACCCTTTACTATTTCAATAAGATTTAACAAAACTCCGCCTGGGAGTGTACAAGCAAAGCCCGCACTTGAACTTGAACTTAAAAGACTAAGAATTAAACTAAAACTAAGATTAACTAAAGAAGTATAGCCGAAGCTATCAAGGTTCAAATCGAGCTGGCCCCTTAACTAATTTGACTACGAAGCTTAGCAAGGGTTTGAGTAGGGCCGACCGTAATAACAGCTTTGAGAGAGAGTGTGGCCAAAAAGGCAGACGCGCGTAAATCAGAAACTCTGATTCTCTCTGCCTCAGTAAGTAACTTCGTGGTTTAAATACCGCTCCTCCTCATTAAATATTCAGCAAGATTCCAAAACTACGTTCTGGTCGGAAGTAGTAAGTTGAAGTTAAGAATTTGACAGGAAAGGAGCTTTTAACTTAAAATTTAACTGTTAATAAAATTAACATAATCCATGCAGGACTAATAAAAATAAATATCTAAAAAAAAAAAAAAAAAATCTGACAGGTTTCAGATTTTAAATTACGTCCAAAGAGGCGTTTTTTTTAAAACATTTTGTGTGTTACCTTTATTTATTAAATATCCTGTTCTTCTCACTTAAAACCAATGAAAATAAAAGTTTTATTGTTCTTGCACATATATTTAAGATTTACTTATGTAGAAATATACTTATTTCTTTAAAAATGTAATAAATATAATATTTCAATAAAGTTATCCTGAACCACTGTGGTAAAGTAGTGATCTCAAATTCCATTCGGGCCGAATGCACAATTTGAAATTAGTCGACGGGCAACAATTAAAAAAAAAATCTGAAAGCTTTCAGATTTTATATTACACCGAAAGAGGAGTTTCTTTAACGTTTTGTCCGTTACCTTTATTTATTAAATATCATGTTCTTCGCACTTAAACCATAACATTCAGTTCAACAGCAATATCGTAAAATAATTTTAAAATGAGCATATCTTCAGACTTTCCGATACACAGTCTCGCGCGCTGGAGATAAAAATATTTTTTCTGTGCAACGTTGCCATTGCTCGCTTTGAAATCTTTGATTTTGTTCATCAAAAATTCGTTAAAGTTTTACAAAGAATGAAATCGATAATAAGACAAATTCCAAATTTCAAATCTGAGATTCCAGATGTTCATATTCGCGGAAGAATTACTTTATTCAAAACTGGATGGGTCTAGGTACCGTTGTTTTATTACCATGTGAAAAAAACACATACATTTATGCAGATTCCTCATTATTTAACTTCTTTAAATATAATACAGGGCGATAATACTTAATGACAACAGTTTGGAAAACGAAACGGACATTTATAATGAGTCAACTGAAAATGCCAAAACGAAAATAATAGTTCTTTAGGGCAAATTGCTCCTTCCGGCTAATAATGAATATTAACTAAAATATTAACAAATTAAATCAAACAGATGATACATAGTGTGATAGTTCTTTGGCAATATGAAGCAACTCCAATGATGGAACACAAAAAAACTTTATTTAGCACTCAAAATGGCGACATACAAAACAAGAAGAAAAAAGAATTCTAACATTTTGAAATAAAAATACATTCTTCGTGCCAGAGTCGCACGTGGCACTCGAACCTGGTTTCAAACATTGCCATTCACATGTACCTTAATGTTCATCTAATTAAAGTATTTATTTTAAACTACAAGATTTTAATAATATCTAAAGCTGTTACAATCGGGAATTGTGATAGATATTAAAGGAAATAATAAAATAAGCGAAAAATTATTAAACTAACAGTAGTAAGTTGTGTTACGGAAAGTAAAAATTTTGAATATTATTCTTTGATGGTCAGAGTAAATTGTATTTTTATTTTAGTTTAGTGCTCTTGGTACAGTTCATAAAATTCCTTTTCTTAAAGGAATTTCACTTCAACGAAATTTTCTTTCTCAGCTGCTCCGGTTTTCTTATCGATTTTGTTCTTTAAAAAGGGACGTTTCGCCAGTTTTAGTATCTGTTAAATGAAATGCTGCATTAATAACAGTCTACGTACCTTTTCCCAGTAGTAGAGTGGTAAAAACGCGGAATACTGGTAATTCAACCAGGATTATATCTTGGCGAATGAGCTAGTTGCAAGTCATTTCCGTAGTTTTTTCCATGTGTAACTTGGATACGAGTCAGTTTCTTTTAAAAAGTCCTTCACGAAGGTATCTCTCTTTCCTAGGTAGGCAATTTCTCCTGCTTTGTCATAAGGCAAATAATCCTCTCCTACTATCCTGGAGAATGGGCTGGCTGCACGGGTGTTTTCGTAGTATTTCCCATGTGTAACGTATATACGAGACAGTTTTCCTTAGAAAGTTCTTCCCCTTTAACCCTTTGCGCCACAGTGTGTCCGATCTGGACACACCTAAACATTTCCTTCTGTACGCACAGGAAAATTGAATGAAAAAGGATTTATAGGTTACTATAGGTTACTCTGCACCTTCTTTATTTATAGTAGATGGCAGCTCAACACAAACCAGTCCATATATTTGAGAAATGTTTAGTTTTTTAAGACCCTCATTTTTCAAAGAAATCTTCTAGATTTTTTTAGGGTATAAAAGGAATTGTTTAAAAAGAAATTTCTATGTTATTTTTTGGCTGTATGCTAATCTCTATATAGTTTTAAATTTTTACCTTGAAATCTTGCCTAAAATCAAACGGCGAACCCTAAATGTGCCCAAACCGGGCTCACTGATCATCTAGGACAACTGAGAGTCTGTATTCTTTGTTTCTCCGCATCTCATCGGTCAGTTCATTGACAACAATGCTCGTTTCAGCACTCTTTTCGAAGCTTTATTTAATCATTGTGCCACTTTGGGCACACCCACAGAATTAAAACGATAAGTGCTATCTTCACAAAATTTTACTCGTATACTCCTCTATGCCTAATTAGACTGCCTACCCATTTTTTTTTTTTATCAAAGCTCCGACTTTAAAAGGTTGCGTGCCGAAAAGGGTTAAGTAGATAACTATGGGGTTTATTGCCATAATCAAATGAACCGAACCATATAAGGTATTTCTCCCACTTTCCTAGCGTCCTTCGTGGTGTAGTGGTTTGAATTTTGAAGAGAACGAAATGCGTGAATATTTGAGGGCACAAGATCTGAGGAGTATCACCCGTGGAAATACTTTTCATTCAAACTCCAATCATTTTTTCAGGTGCTCAAACTTGTGTGTGGTCTCGCGTTAATAGGATGGAATGCAGTTCTTATACAATTAATGAGCTGTGGAAGTTTCTGGAAGATGGATTCGTGGAAACTGTCCAGTTGGCGACAATACACATTCGAACGGATTCGTTGGTTCCTTGGTAGGAGCTTGGAAACAAGACCTGACAGATCACCTGACAGAAATTATTGGAATTTGGAGGAAAAGTGTTGCCACGCGTATCATACTCGCCTAATCTTCAGCCCTCAAATTTTCACATATTTCGCTCTTGTCCAAATTTTTTTCGTAGTATTACATTCAGTTCAGATGAGGCCGTAAATCAACATCTTGCTCAGCTTTCACAGATAAACCTACGTTCTTTTGTGAACGAGTTTGAAGAACATAGAAAAAAATGCGTCATGACTTTTAGAAAAACCTAATAATATAGCTGAAGACAGCACCAATTTACTTGGTGCTGTTTGACTACTGACTATTGTAATCTTTGACTCTTGACTACTGTAATCTTTGACTCTTGACTACTGTAATCTATATCTTACGCTTTGTATCGCTGTCTAAAACCTATTCGGTTAATCTTCGGATTATGGTAACTTGTCGATTTTTTGGCGAAAATTTGGCCACCAATCTGCTAGTTTTTTTTGGGGGGACGCCATTTTGTTTTCACGAAGTAAAGGCATGTTTTTTGTTGTTTTGTTTTTGTTTTTTTAACTCAACTTTTTTTTCCAACAATCTGCTAGCTGAATTAGGCTTATGCTAGAACTTTATGGAACAAAAGTGCTTAATCATGACGAAGATTAGGTGCGAAAGTGGGAGAAAGTGCAGAATCGAAAACTGCTTGCCGCGTTTTTAAGAATTGCACATACACGGTATCATCCATGTACACGTCGACCTATTTTCACTTAAAGAAACATCCCAGAATTGCACAAAAATGGCACTGAGCACACTCTTGACTTAATCCGTGTACACTGCTAAAGTCCTAGCTAGTAACCTTTATCGCCTTACCAAAATGTCGCCAAATTACCTGTTACCATATTCCAAAGATTAGCCACCTATTCTTATTGGCAAGACTAAAACAGTCATTTTAATAACTTTATGGTTCAGCAAATTATTGATAATTAATTACATGACATCGGAGACGTCAATTTAGTTACAAAACATCGAATTTGATTACAATTTAGAGAAAAAAATCGACATTTATAATTAAATCAGAAGAACAGCCCGCTCAAGAAGAGCTAGATGTTGACTTAAATGCTTTGACCTTGTTAATCAACTGGAGTACGTCACTGTCGGATCGAATGCCTTCCTCAAGATCCTGGATTGTAAGTCCAGATTCTTCCCATTTAGAATCTCGTTTCTGGGCAGCAGTTACAGACAGCTTTAAAAGCTCTGCGGACAAATAGTTCATGGCTTTGACTAAGGAGCGTCTACCATCTGGGGTGAAATTAATCCCAGGATATTTACTTTCCAAAAATTCTTGAACTTTTTGTTCGATGAGGGGAAATCGCTCTTCAAGCTTGTCTTCTATTTTGCTCATAGTTCTTCTTTGCTGATGAATTCTCGTATTGGCTACTTTTCCTGAATCTCTGATATTTCTGGAAAATTTTCCATTGAAATATAAAAAAAAGTACTTAAATCTGGCATTTAAAAATTGAAAATTTAATTGGTAAATTGAAATTATGAAGCTATAAAAGAAACTTAAAAGATATAAAAAGAAAGTTACTTCCTTATTTCCCCCCGCAATTGAATCGCTAATCAACCGAGATATCTCGCCACGTGTTCTTATATTAGAATGGCCTTTCACTTTTGTTGAGGTTTTCGAATTCGTAATGGTTTTTTAAAAATATTCCTTGCTTATCTGCAGCGTGAGTAATCAGTATTTTCAATTATCTACATTATGTGTACTTAGCATTATGTATTCTGTATATAGTAATCCCAAGTTTATTCTGTATGTATTCTGTAAATAGTAGTTCTAAGTGTGTATATAGCAATCTCGAGCACATCGTAAATGAATTGTATCTACAACATGTATATTAAATGCATAGCAATGTAATATCAGTCAGGTATCTGCAGCGTGTGTAAGCAGTCTCTTTAATGTATCCGGTATTATAAGTAACATATTTATAATAAGTATACTTAGCATTATGTTTCCTTTATATAGAAATCTTAAGTCTATTATTCTTTATATGGTATTCTGCATGTATTGTTTATATAGTAGTCTCAAACGTGTACATAGCAATCTCGAGCATATCGAAAATGTACTGTATCTGCAACATGTATAGTTAAATGCATAGCAATGTGATGTTAGCCAGGTATCTGCAGCGTGCGTAAGCAGTATTTACAATGTATCCAGTATTATGAGTAACATATCAACACTAAGTGTACTTAGCATTATGTATTGTGCTTATAGTAATCCAAAGTTTATTCTGTATTTACTATGTATATAGTAGTCTCAAGCGTGTACATAGCAATCTCGAGCATATCGTAAATGATCTGCATCTGCAACATGTATATATAAATGCATAGCAATGTAATATGAGTCAGGTATCTGCAGCGGGTGTAAGTAGTATTATCAATGTATTCAGTATCATGAGTAACATATCTACATTAAGTGTACTTGGCATTATGTATCCTGTATATAGTAATCCCAAGTTTATTCTGTATATAATAGTCGTAAGCAGTATTATCAGTGTATTCAGTATTATGAGTAACATATCTACATTAAGTGTACTTGGCATGTATTCTATATATTCAATGCATATTCAAAATTGATCCTCAGCATAAGTACTAAACTATACACAAATGTGTGCTTAATGTGCTAGATATGTGTATCTTCCTTCTGCTAAGCGCATATACCTCCTTTATTAATAGTGTTTATGTGTCATGTATGTGTTATGTTAATGTTTTTTTATTTATTTATTTATTTATTTTTTTGGTAACCAGTATGTTATATAATGTATACCTTGCAAACCTAAAACCTGTAATACAACATAAATAGCCGATGTATCTCTCATCTGCCCCTGTATGGCAATGTAATAATTCTTTTAAGATCTCAATAAACTCCCGGTAGATAGGGGAGGGCGCGGGACATATGCCTGTTTACCTCTGTTAAACACCAGGCGTCCCCGTCCTCCGTCACCTGTCACCTGTGAATATGATGTTACCACATTTAATTCAAGAAATAAAGAGGTGAATGTCATATATAATTTTTTAAAGAAAGAAGTCGTTTACCTGACAACTGAGTATGTAAAAATGGCCACAATATCAAATAATACGTTAACGAAGGAACCATTTAGAGGCGCGATGTTTAAAATTGTAAAAACAAGAAGGGCCTCAGCATCGTAAATTGTTTCAATATTTCCCGAATATCACTGGCTATCAGATTTATGTTTTCTTGGGCAGAGAAGTTGACGTCCATCAAATGATGTGATAAACAACTTAATAGTGTTAAAATGCTGCAAATGATTGAAAAAATTAAATGGGGGAAGTGTATTCCTTATATCTGATGCAAAGATTCAATGAGCGAATAAGTGGTCCAAATAAAATAGTTGAAATCGATAAATTTTGTTTCGTCCGACTTAGAAATGTTAAAGCTTACAAGAAAAAAGTCACCGACTTTTCTAGATTTCAATACTTACAAGTATAAACCCCACTTCAGCATGAAGTAGCCTTTAAAGATTCACTTTATAGTTTCAAAACGTTCACTATCATAAAAAATTATAGCTGCAGTGATTATTCACAGAATAAAATCAATTTCAATAAAAAAAAACTTTATTATCAAGAAAGAACAATAACTTTGCTACATCGTTCTAAGACTTAAATATCTATCATTGTTGCCATACACACATTACTAAACTATACTCACAAAATATAAGAATAACAGCGGCAGAGTATT
Source organism: Stegodyphus dumicola (assembly GCF_044657685.1). Classification (NCBI taxonomy): domain Eukaryota; kingdom Metazoa; phylum Arthropoda; class Arachnida; order Araneae; family Eresidae; genus Stegodyphus; species Stegodyphus dumicola. Next base: position 151,774,959 of record NC_140778.1, read on the forward strand.
CGCACGACAGTGAATTTTTGGAGGAGTATGTCGGGAAGATGGCGAGTAATTTGTAGTTCAGATCTCGAACAGAGTTGCCGGTGCTGTTATGGAGAAAATTATTCATTATGTGTATAAAATTCCTTTTAAAATTAAACCTAAAATTTTTGATTTGAATTGAAAAGTCGATTATTGTGGGTTCAATGCAGATTTTTGGTTTAATTTGCTTACTTTGATTGTTTTTGGTCTGCTGATAGTTTTTGGTATTGTTGCGCGCGTACGGGTTCGCAATAGATTGCATGCACACAGATCCGATGATAGGTTGATAAAATGCATTTTGTCAAAAGAAACATTTCAGAATTCTGGAGTTTTCAGCAGAAATAATCGTACAAGTGTTCACAATATTACAGAACACAATCAATACTTACTCTTCAAATATTAAGAACGTTAAACATAACACAATGCAAAATGCAGCTAAACAGCGGAGCTAACAGGAATCAACAACCAATGATAGTAGTACTATGATATTATCATACAATACTTTTTGCCATTTTCAGATGGAATTTTATGAGAGCAGATGCTCTCTCCGGCCTTATATAGTTTTCCACCGACCGCCGAGATATTTCTAGTATTTTCTGCTTCTTAAAATTACTGGAAGGCAAATGTGGCAGCTAATATAGTGATAAATTACATTTATTTAATTACAATACCTATTACGGTGATACAGGGGCCAGACCAAATGTGGTTAAAATTCCATGAATCGGGGTGAGCGCCAAGCTTGACGAGAGTTTTTTTATTTGGCGCCATTTTAATTTGGTTGTGGTTTCCGGCTGTAGGTTTTCTTGTGGCAAACCTAGGGCTTTATTTCGGTAACAGTAAGAGCGCGAATTTAGTATAGCCAGATTTTTTTAAAATTTAATTTTGAAATACTGTGTTTGTTTTTAAAAGTTTTACTTGTTATATAAATGTTTAATATTATATTTATATAAATATTGCAGAAGGTTAAGCTGTTGTTGGTGGGAGAATGTTGGATTTCATATGACATGAAGTTTATAATTTTTGAATGTTTTCATTTAATTTTATTTAGTTATTTTTTTTTTTTTTTCAGTTTTGTTTGTTGCATGTGGCAATCGAAAGATGTGGAATATATAAAGCTTTGAACGAAAGTTGTTTAGTGTGTTGAATTCCACGACGATAGTAACTTGAATATTTTAGTTAGTTTATGATGCTGAATACGCATAATTTGCTATTCTGTTTACTTTTAAAACTGACTTCGCAGTGCTCTGATCTGTGTATACATTTATTTACTCAATAATTATTTACAAGAATTGTTCATTCGACTATTTTATGATGAATTACATATATATAGGACTATGCTTTTACTTGCAAAGCTGTTGAACTTCGTTTTACTCATCTAGTATTTTATCATTTCATTTTACTATTCTGCTTACATAAAATAACGGCGTTTCACTTCTGCAAAACTTAAAAGTTACTATTCTGTTTACGTTTAAAAATCACCTTTTAGTTCTTTCATTTAGTGCGCCTAAAAAATTCGCCAAATTTTGAAGGCCAAAATAGTTTGGCGCCAACTTACTCCGCTTATGAAATTTTAGCCCCAAATGTCGCCAAATGGTCGTCAAGATTGCGAGTTTTGGCAATTCCTTGCCAAATTTGGAGACAAAAATAGTTGCCTAAATCATAACCACTTAGGCGAAACCTCGCCAAATTACCGAGATACCCAAGATTTGTCCCTGTATTCTTACCTTTCCGGCATAGCTGGTCTCTCTAGATTTTTTCACGTTACATTACGCAGAAAAATACAATAATTTTACATATAATTGCACTAAAATCTATGAACACTATCATGTACTATGAACGCTATCATGTACAGTTTCAAGAACAGGAGAGACAGCATTAGCAAGCTATCATTAGTGCGCGTAACCCTCTGAGCGGCCAGGGTTTTCGCTAAGAAAGCACAAATTTCCCCAATCTACTATGAGAACAAATTATTTTTTGATTTTAATGTAAAAACTCTCCTGGTATTTCATACCTGGATTTTCTTTCTTTTGATATATTTCCTTAATTTCTTTGACATATTTTAATATGCACGTATATATACGTTCTTACAGATATCACAAAAAATATTCTAGTATATATACGGCCGTATATATACGTCGTATATATATGGTATAGTAGAAGCCGTACATATACGGCCTTGCCGCTTACAGAGTTAATATAATACAGTAGATTACATACACAAAACATTAGTACACAACACACAATATTAGTAAGCTTTAGCAAAAATTAATACTTCAGAATTTAAAAGATGCTACAAGTGCTAACGTACTGTCTAACAGAAATCAATTTCAGCTAATTTGAAACATTTATCTTTTAGCACTAAATAAAGGATTTACTTCATAAATACTCTTAAACTAAAAATGCATTTTCATTACATTTCTTTACATTACATTTTCACGGCAAAGATTCATATCATAATAAAATTCTTCCCAGTAAAGAACTTTTAAAATTAAAGTATACATAATAAAATAAAAGGAGAGCAGACAATTATTTCTTTTATTATAATTATACGTGAATAATTCATATGCGCATTTAAAATCTAAATTAAAAATTCATGTCTAAGCATTCTTACCGATTACTTCAGGAATAAAATTTTAACACATTAATCTTCAGTCGCAGCGCAAGGACAAAAATTCGTAATTATAAGGCTAGCAGTTTCTAGGCAAGCGTTTTCAATTGCCGAAAGATAACGCGAGCCTCAGCTTAAACGTGCTCAAAATTCGGAGGATAATTTTAAAAACAAATTTAAAATGAGATTCACGTATATTACCTTGAACATGTTTTAATCAGTTTTTACAATGATAAAGCTGAGTTTTTAAATATGCTCCTTATCTCTTATACGTGTTCAGAAGAAAAATTTTCTAACAGAAATCTCAAGAAGGAAATCAGGATATTTTTTTTTTAAACAAAGAATTTAATTATTTCAGCTATATCATTTTGATTGAGCAAACTTTTCCAGGTTTAATTGTTCGTTTTTTAAGATTGGCATATATATAACATTCTCAAAAGAATCATCCACTTCTAACAAAAATACATTATGGCAATATACAAAAAGAAAACTTTATTAAAGGAAATCAGACACAAGAAATCTTACCACATTCTACCAAACCATAATAATGAAACTCTCTCTCTTCCAGATACATTTTTAACTCATTCTTTTTACAATTTTATATCAATGTTGCCAAAATATTAAAACTTAAAATTATGCTTTATAAACAAATACTATCATTAATTCTAACACTATTCAAATATCGGATTATTTGATATACTGGTTTTCCTACTCAGGGTCGAATAAACTCGAAGTGACCGATTAATTGATTATAAAAATTACAATATGAGAGGATTTACCAAAAAGCTGAAAGGTTTCAGATTTTAAATTATGTCCAAAAGGGCGTCTTTTTAAAGTTTTGTATGTTACCTTTATTTATTAAATATCATGTACTTCACAAAATTCGATGGCTCTATGTACCGTTGTTTTATCACAATGCGAGAAATAGACATACATTTATGCAGATTTTTCATTATTGAATATAATGCAGTTCTCTAACATTTGGTGGCAACAGCTTGAAAAGTGAAACGTGATAGTGATTCAAGGCAAAATCGCAAAACGAAAACAATAGTCCTTCAGGGATAAAGCCCCTTTGGACTAAAAATCAAAGCTTGAAGTTAATACTTCACAAGAACGTTTTTACTTCCTTGTACGAAGTATAAAGGAAGTACTGTAATCGCGAAAAATTTCGGGTTAACGCATTTCAACGAAAATATTCATTTTGACCGCTTGCGATTGCATTTGAACGATGTTTTTGCGTTACATTTGTACGTACGGACAGAATAAAGTATTCTTTTTTCTAAACGGATCGTAGGGTTCCTACACGGTTATGGTTTTTGTATTTAGTTTGCTATTTTTTTAGTAGAATTGTTATTAAATTGTTACATTTCTCCGTGCGATGTTACGCGCGATGAGTTTTAGGAGAAAGCTACGCCGGAAAAGTAAAAATACAGGAGCACGCACATTTTAACATTTAATAAATAGATATCTCGTAATTGTACTCTTTTCCTTTCCAGAAACCTCGAGAAAATACCAGAATGCCCTCGTGCAGGATTAAAAAGCTTATAAAAGTCGGATTAAAACATCTCAGTTCAGTTGTTTACTTAGTGCTGTTATTGATTGTAGTGAATTCGCCGATCAGATTAGCTTTCTCTGTGTTTTGAATTGAGCTCTGTTTAACGTTTCAGTAGTTTAAAATAAAACTACTGTGAGATATTGCGATATTGTAAAAGAGGAAATTTCAGCATTTTGTTTTATTTCTTGGGATAAGAATAAATTTTATTAACTTTTTATCGATTTGTGCATTCAATCCATTACGAATCCGTACGCACACAACAATATCTATTTTGACCGCTGTCGATTTTTGTACTATGATTTTGCGTTACATCTGTATCTAAGACAGAGGAAATTACTCTTTTTCCTAAACGAATTGTGAAATGGATTCAGAAGAGATTTTTAGTGACTTTTGTACGTACGTATGTACGTACATATATATGTCTCTCTCATAATTCAAAAACGAGCAGCCTCAGAACGTTGAAATTTTGTATATGGGAATACTATATAACATATAGTTGTGCACCTCCTTTTTAGTTGCAATCGGCATCACCAAACGTTATATATATATATATACACACTCTGTTACCGGCTGGATGAGATCAGTATATTTATTCTTAAATGTTAGTACATTGGGCACGTTTAGCTTTAAAAGTGACTGAATTATGTTGTTCTTATGTTGTTTTTAGAATTTTTATGACTTAAGTTAATCTGCATGCAATAGTCGTAGAATTATCAACGATAATTTAAAAGTTGTTTAAGTGCAACGAAGCCGCCATTCGTTTACACTTGAAAGTTTTAGTAGAATAGTGAATTAAGTCAATTTCTGTATTAACTTCAGGGTCTTTTTGTCGAGTGGAATTTAAAGTAAACTTTCTGTTTTGTGCAGCGAAATAACTGTCTTCCTGCCCGCTGGTAGAATTGCTTGGTTTTACGTAGGAAGTCTTAATTTTAACTGTAAAACCTTTTTTTAGCTGTTTTAAAACGCATTTGGTGTTTTATGTTTTTCTGTATTTTACAATTTTTAATGAAAGTGTTTTGAGATTTTATGTATTTTTGCCTTGCCGCGAGAGAGAACTAAATTGATTGAATGAGAAATATATCTCTAATGAAATTCGAGGAAATAAGTTTAAATGAATGCAGGGGGAAAATGTGCATATTTTAATAGGCTGTAGAAGGAAATTATGTGATGTCCACATCAATTTTTTTTAATTAACGAATCGGATTATTTCTCTCCACCGAATCGGGTTGCACTTTATTTTTCCGAATATTGATTTCAAAACACTTGACAGTTTGGAAAGCTTATTTAGTTTTGGTATGTTGTTATAAATAATAGACATCCAAAATCTTACTTTTTATTAAATTTATTACGCTAACAATCTAATATGTATAAAAATAGGTGGTGCCGTACATTTCTGTTGTTATGAAAATTCAGATGATAAGTGACACGTGACAGAGGATGGGGCATCTGGTGGCTAATAGAGGTAAATGGGTATATGTCTTGTGCCCTCCACTTATCTAAAGGCATCAGTTCCCTGGAGCCGCAATTAATTTAACGTAAAAGGCTTTAGGGCATTATTTTAATTTACTGGTTAAGACTCCTTGCAGTTCTGCACCAGCAGCAAAATAAAGATTAAAGATCAAAGACAAGTGGAGCCGCAAAAGGTTGCATTCGAAGTTAATTGCAAACTACTTCGAAACTGTATAGCATTATAAGGGCTTGGTGCATCTGACTAATGACTGCGTTATATTTCTGTGTTATAACAGACCTAGGTTATAACACAGAAATATAACGCAAAATTGTTACTATTGTGGCGTACGTACGGGCTCGTAACAGACTGAATGCACAAGTCTGATAAAAAGTTAATAAAATTTGTTCTTATCGCAAGAAATAAAACAAAATGCTGAAATGTTTCCTCAGAGATATTCGTATAATATTGTTATGAAATGCACAGGCGCGGTGAGATGGCTTCTACGCAAAACAGGTTAGGGTTGCCACTTGACGAGAAATTGCTCATTGGGCGACATTTGGCGAGAAAATTGGCGATATGCCATGGACGGATGGAGAACCTTCTGGAACGAATTCTTACCGGTTTAGCCCAGAATGTTCTCGAACACAAGCCGAAAGCTATATAAACTCTGCTGGTCCGCAGTGAGTGTCTGCCTTGTCGAGAGGGCGAGAGTGTGTGCCTCGGCTAGCGAGCTGATAGTTAGTATCGAGTTGATGTCTCATCTAGCGAGTCAATCCCTGCGGAGTCGATCGAGTTGACAGCCGGGCAGCGAGTGCCGAGTGGGTCGTCAAGTGCACCGAAAGAGTCTCGTAGTGTATCGCGGGTAGTGCATCGACGAGAGAGCGTGCTGAGCTCCGGGCACGACTGAACCAAAGAGTCGGGAGCTGTGCTCTGTGTGTCGTCGAGTGCACCGCGAGTTGTAGCGTGGACGGTCTCGAGAGTACATGGAGTTCCGAGAATGACCAACAAGAGTCGGGAGCTGTTCTCTAGTGCTTTGCCGAGTAGCTCCACCGTGATAGCCTAATAACCTGGAGGCTGTGTCACTGTTCGTGTCAGCGTGTTTATAGTAGTTCATCGACGACTGTAAAAACGTGTTTTGGAGCTGTCCTGACAATACTGGCCAATAAAGTGTGTTTCGATACTTCATCAAGTAGTGTTGTCATTATTCACTCCAAATCCTCACGAGCCCCGTACGAACGTGAAGGAAGAAAATAACGTAACAACTGGTATCGGAAAAGAAAAATGCAACAATATCATAATATCACGCAATATAATCAGTAGCTATATTTTAGATTGCTAAAACGTTAAATAGCTCACAATCCAAAGCGCAGAGGAAGCTAATCCGTTCAACAAAATTTACCGCAGCTAAGTAAACAGCAACTAATAAGCAAATAAACTGAGATGTTTCTCTCCAGCTTTTAAATCGGCCGCGCGAGACAATTATAGCAATTTCTGGAAAGCAAAAAGCGTAGAATTACGGTCACATCTAACCCAGCAATCAATTATATTTATTCACTTTAAATATAAATTACGAGATATCTATTTATTAAATGCTCGTGCTCCTGTATTTTTACTTTTTCGGCGCAGCTTTCTCTTAAAACTCGTCACGCGCTGCATTGCACGGGGAAATAAAACAATTTTAATTACAATTATACTAAAAATATCCAAATAAATACAAAATCCATAAAGTGTTACGTATTTTGTAGATATTTTTAATGGTAATTAAATGTGAGTTTTGCTGAATGTACTTAGTCTCTGAATTACTTTTTATTAATTAGTCTCTGAATTAGAAGTAATTAGTCTCTGAATTAGAAGTAATTAGTCTCTGAATTGAAGTAATTAGTCTCTGAATGATTGAATATATTATTACACAGAAATATTGCCCTTCGGGAGCAAAATTTCAACTCAAAAAATATGCATAGGTATACATTATCCTATATTTATCATTACACTACGTAAAAAATTCAGAGACTAAGTACATTCAGCAAAACTCACATTTAATTAGCATTAAAAATGTCTAAATTTCCTTTATTTTCATTTCAAAACATCATCAGTAGCTGAGAGGTTAAGAAAGCTGAATGCTGGGATTCCTTCAGGGCTCGATCCCAAGCGAACGGGCTAGCTGCATGGCTGGTGTCCGTTACTTTTATCATGCATGATGTGAATAATAGCCAGTTTTTTTAGAAAGTCCTCCACGAAGACATCACTGGCAGGTACTCTTCGTATGCTTCTCCGTATTCAAATAATAACCTAACATATCATTTGAAAATACTGTATTTTTTTTCCAACTTTTGTTTTTCACCTTAGTACTGATGGTAATCACATTTGTTCAGATAACTCTTAATTGTCAAACGGGGGGAAAAAGACGGGGCAGTTCTATATTTCCCCTTTCTACTGGGCCGATTGACTAAATTCAAACTGCGTTCTTCACGTCTCCAAAGCGAGGATATATATATTACATTTATATATGATATTATTCTAGCACAGGTATTTTGATACAAAATCGGACTTTGTGTGAAATGGCATGCCAATTTTTTTTTTAATATTTCGATTCTACGACTCAAATTGTGCCTAAATATTAAATTTTGTCAAATGTGGTGCGAAATTTACTGAGAAATTCAAAAATTTATCTTGCCTCATTTTTTTCAGTTTGCGCCAAGAATAATTTACTTGGCGAACTTCTTAATTTATAGCAACCTATTTTCCTTTTCTTTTTTTCACTGTAGACGGAGTGTAAAAAAGTCATCGTTCATGCTTTCAAATAATTGTAACAAAGTGCGTAAACCCCATTTGCCTAAATATTAAATTTTGTCAAACGTGGTGCGAAATTTAGTGAGAAATTCAAAAATTTATCTTGCCGCATTTTTTTCAGTTTGCGCCAAGAATAATTTACTTGGCGAACTTCTTAATTTATAGCAACCTATTTTCCTTTTCTTTTTTTCACTGTAGACGGACTGTAAAAAAGTCATCGTTCATACTTTCAAATAATTGTAACAAAGTGCGTAAACCACATTTGGCGTTATTATCGCTCAAAAAAAAAAAAAAGGTGCCAAATTTCAAAAGGCTCCAGTATATAAATCTTAGAAAATTTTGGTTAGAAAACTTTAATTTTTTGCAGGTGTGCCTAGAAATACATCTACTTTAAGATGATTTAAAAAATTTGGTACTATTCGAGGGCCGTAAAAAATCGCCAAACTATTGTTGATGCCAATGCTGCCAAGAATAATTGCGGCAAGAAAGGAAGTATAACAGTAAATAACTATCTGAGATTGATGTTTTAATTTAGATAAAAGGTTAATTTCATATAATACTTTTTTATTATTATAATTTATAGGAAAAAAGCTAAACATGACTGAATGGAAACGTAAGAGTAAATAACTATTTCAGATCATTCTTATAATCTATATAAAAATTGCTGAACATAACTGAATGGATGCCTGCATCGCTATTTCGCTACCGACTTATCGCTAAAGCATAATTTCATCTCGTTGGTTGTTCAAACATAATTTTCTATAATGAATGATACCTTTTCTTTGAAAATATTCTCGGTAAAGTGCAGAATCGCTCACTTATTTGTTTGCCGCTTTTTACAAGGGTAAAAACAATTGGATTTTTGTCAACTTTCTTTAACTTTTTAAGTGAAAATAGGTCGATGAAGTCAAGGGTGTGCGCAGTACCATTTTTGTGCAATTCTAGGATTTTTTTTTTTTTTTTTTTTTTAAAGAGAAAATAGGTCGATGTGCATATGGATACCGAGTATGTGCAATTCTTAAAAATGCGTCAAGCAGTGGGTGATTCTGCGCTTTACCCAAAATTCTATTGCCGACTTTTCGTCATGGGCAATTCCCAAATTGTTAAATCCATAGGATATCAAAAAAGTATTTAAAAATTAAACTAGTATTTCAATTGCGTCTTAAGAAATATAGAACTACATAAACTTCCGCAATTTGAAATCAACGCGTACGCTAGATTTGGCGCGCTGTTAAATGGGCGCGTTTGCTAGATTTGGCGCTTTTGCGCATGCATTTTCGCTGCAATTTTTTTACCGCCCTCAAAACGGAATAGTACCAAAAATTTTATAGGTTATAATCAAATAATATTATTATTAATACACAAAAATCTTTTCGAAAAATTTATAAAAGATATTTAAAAATACACATTTAAAAAATAAATCATATAATTATATTTGGATTAAGCCTAAATTTCAAATTTTGGAAGAAGGAATCAAGTAAGTTTAATAAAGGAAAGAGATATTAATAAATATAAACATTAAGCAGCTAAAACTTTGAAAGCTAATTTTTTAAAAACTTCCGCGCGATTTTTACAAAACTTAGCAGTTTGGCATAATTTGAGACGTAGAATCGAAAGATGGGAAAAAATTGGCATGTCACTTCAGAATAGAGGTAAACGGATATATGTCTTGTGCCCTCCACTTATCTAAAGGCATCAGTTCCCTGGAGCCGAAAATAATTTAACGTAAAGGGCTTTAGGGCATTATTTTAATTTACTAGTTAAGACTCTTTGCAGTCTTGCACCAGCAGCAAAGTAAAGATTAAAGATCAAAGATCAGTGGAGCCGCAAGAGGTTGCATTCGAAGTTAATTGCAAACTACTTCGAAACCGGTATTTTGTGTCAAAAGACCTATATTAGAACAATACTATATATAAATCTAATACATATCCTAAGTCGCGCTTTCGAGCCATGAAAAACGCAATTGGAATTTCGTCAATCGTCCAAGTAGAACGTGAGATATAGAAACTTCCCCCCTTTTCTGTCTCCCCCCGTGTAATATATTTTTCAGCTGTAAAAAGGCTGTTTCCGGCACTGTAACTGTCTTCAGCTCTTAAATTCTAATTTAACGAGTTGTGCAAATAATGTTTGGTACCTGCATCTCAGCTGATTTTAGTCCGAACTATAAATTAATATCTAGATTAAAGATTAAAGATTTCTTGTCCAGGTTTTCTTATCTTATCTTGATCATTATCCTATCTTGTTCATTTGCAGCTGAGGATGATGGTTCGGTAAAACCATCGAAACTAGTGCTGTGAAAATTTGAAAATATAAAGTTGATTTTTGTTGTTTGACTTCTGAATTAGTAATGTCTAAATATTAAGACACAATAACACGCCGAATAAATACTAATTCAGAAGTCAAACAACAAATTTTGAAAATATAACGCTGATTTTTGTTGTTTGACTTCTGAATGTCTAGATATTCAATTTTACGAATCGTTTGAAATCAAACTTTCTCTAACTCACCTTTCAACTTCGTATAGCCTAAATTTTCAACGTGTTTGACATGTTATGTCTGAGGCCCATTTGTAACAGATTTTATCTCTAGCGGGTGAAGTCTTTCAGATTTATTTGTGATCGGCTGACACTTCAATGAAACAAACTTGTCTCGATTTTTTTTTTTTTTTTTTTTTTTTTTTTTTTGAGCGACAATGAAAGGAAATATTTCCACACTTTTCTTTAAGATTAAATCAATTCCTTGTCACAATGATTTAAACCTAGTTTCTGAAATAGCTGCTTTTGCTGAAGAAATCTAATAGTAAGAAGTAAATCTAAATTGATTGTTCAAACTTGTGTTATGAACTAAGAATCGAAGTACTATACTGAAGGAAAGAAGTACAAAGTTACTTACAACTAGTACAGTAAATTTATGGCACAGCCAATATTGAAAATTATTTGCACGAATTTTCTAACATTTTATTAATATCAGATTCTTCCTCAAATTTCGAAGAAAGATATTTGAGCATTTCCACTTTTTTTTTATGAATTAATACCTATTGTTATTGTTAGGCTAATTCAGTATTTGAAAACGCTTTTATGTTACTTTCTATTAAAAATTCCAAAGACATACGCAAAGACATATTTCTGTTCTGAAATTCGAACTAATAAATTGAACTTTGAATTATTGTAAGGTTTGCTGAGCTTCAGAATTAAGAGAAAAAATCATTTCCGGGAGTTACATAATATCTCTTTGCATTACCTATCAATGCCAGAAAAAGAAAAAGTTTGATAGGAAACATGTCAAATTTTTCCCTTTTTCTTTTCGTTTCTTTTTTAACCCAAAGGGACGTTAGTCTAGAGGGGCTATTAGTCTCAAAATGACATTTTGCATCGAATCACTGAAATCGTTGAATCAGTTTTCAAATTGTTGCCATCAAATATTATCGCCCTGTATTATATATTTAAAGAAAATAGATAATAAAGAATCTGCATGAAAGTATGTATGTTTCCCGCACTGTGGAAAAACAACGGTACCTAAAGATACCCAATTTTGAATAACGTAATCTTTCTGAGAATATGCACATGTGGGAGCCCAAATTTTGAATTTGTTTTTTCTGTCTATTTCATATTTTGTAAACCTTTAACGAATTTTTTTATAAAAAAACTCAACGATTTCAAAGCGAGCAGTAGCCTTATTGTACGGAATGAAACACGTTTATCTCTAGAGAATTATACTGTCTTTAGGAAATTCTAAAGATATGCTGCTTTTAAATATTTTTAGCTTAAAAGGGTGTTAGCCCAAATGCTCTCGAAACGTGTGTGTAATTAAAAAAAACGCGCCATTTGGGCACAGCTTAAAATCTGTAAAGTAATATAATAATGACAGTTCTGCGCCAGCGGCTCAGCGGGCAGAGGCGTGGCCAGTGACGTCACAGGTGCTTCGTGGAACGTCATCGATGACATCACACCAGGGGCGGCTCAACTCGTGTTGGCCCTCGCCCCTGGTGTGATGTCCTCGATGACGTTGCACGATGCACCTGTGACGTCATTGGCCACGCCTCTGATCCGCTGGCGCAGAACTGTCATTATTATACTACTCTGAAAGCTTTTAGATTTTTTTAGCACAAAAAGGTGTGACGCAGAAGGCCTTTTTTAGTATCCAAATGGCATTTTGCGTCCAATCACTGAAAGCGTTCTGTCACTTTTCAAATTGTTGCCTCCAAATATTATCACCCTGCATTATAATTAAATAAATTAAATAATGAAGAATCTGCATGAAAGTATGTATATTTCTCGCGTTGTGATAAACAGCGGTACCTAAAGCCATCCGATCTTGAATAACGTAGTCCTCCACTTGAATATGCACAACTGGAAGCCTGAATTTTAAGTTTCAAATTTGTTTTGTTATCTGTTTCATATTTTGTAAAATTTTCAAGAATTTTTTATGAAAAACTCAACGATTTCAAAGCGAGAAGTAGTTACGCTGTACAGAATAAAACATTTTTTTCTCCAGCGCGCGAGATTGTCTATCGAAAATTCTAAAGATATGCTGTTTTTAAATACTTTTAGCCCAAATGCTCCAAATACGTGTATATATTAAAAAACGCCTCTTTGGGTGTAATACAAAATCTGAAAGCTTCAGATTTTTTAATAACATTTTTTTTATGTGTATTACCTAATAAAGAAAATCCATACATCAACGAAAGGAGTGTACAGTTGTTTAAAGATATCATCCAATTAAATAATAACCTTGAATTATAAAAGCGATGATCTATGCGTATCCTGAATTTAATGAGTTTATACATGCTAAGTTTTATTTAAAAACTCAATAACTTAACTTTTGTTTAGTTACACACTTGTTATTTATGTTACTGTTTCGCTTCTATTATTCCTAACTGAATCGTTTCATGCATCTTCCCTCTGGAACTGTTTAATGTTACCTAGACCGCGAAATTGTTACTGTAAATCACAGGCCTCTAAAGTTTCGCCAGTTTTTGACTATATTATAATATTAACGATATGTGTATGGTATCCTTTGATTTTAATCTACAATCTACAGCAAATTCCTTTGCACCGCCAATAGGGAAAAGGAAACATTTTAAGAAAATAAAATAAATGTAATAAAGTGCTGAAATACATTAAATGCGTTGCTTTTTTACACAATCGATTGCAATTTATTAAAAACAACAGTATTTCTGTTTAAGTTAGTAATTGAGAAAAGTGTAATGCTCCAAAATAATTAATAATTCACAAAATGGGGGGATTCTAAGACAGGTCTCGTTTTAAGTGACAATCTTCATTATAGAGAGGTACACATCTTAAAAGATTATTTAGAATATGGCAAAGCACTTCAGGGTTACTTGCCTAAGAGAAGAGATGCCATAGACCAGCGTTTCTCAAACTTTCGAGTGGGGACCACTTTTATAAATTAGAATATTCTGCGAACTACTTCAGTCTTATCCATTTCGAAAGGGACCCACCAGCGGCTGAGCGGTAAAGTCGCTGAACGCTGGTAGTTCGGTTCGAGGTTTGAATCCCACGAATGGGCTTAGTCGCATGGGCGTCATCGTGTTTTTCCCCGTGTGTAAGCGATACGCGAGCCAGTTCACTTACAAAGTCCTCCACGAAGGCATCTCTCTTCTTAGGCAGATAGCTCTCGATAATTAAAAGGACCGCATAAGCAGGCGTCGAGAACCACATAGGGGCGTTCCCACTGGGATTTATCTGAGCTAACGAAGTCTGTTTCATGTGTTTGTTTTTCCTTTAAAAATATCTTTTACAAATTTTTAAACTCATAAATATCTATTTGCTGCTCTTAGAAAATCTATTTGAGGTTCTTGAATGTTTCTGACTTCAGCAATCGACCTTATAGTTTGGCCGTTCATTCTCCATACAAAGCGTGGTTTAAATGCGAAAACTTGAAAGCTTCCGAGAATGGTACTAGTTCTGTTGTAAAAGTCTATTTTGTAAGCACGTAGTATCAGTAAAGAACATGAAAGAAAACTCTTTGGTGCTAATTTTCTCTCCTCAAAAGACTAATTTATTTATTTACAGCATCTTCAGAAAACAGCTGTAGCTTCCTCCATTGAGGAAATCTTTTTCTCTTTTTCAAAGTCCAGGGACTCAAGTGATGAATTACTTATTCCCTGGTGGTGAAAGGGTTGTAAACCTCCACCTGTGCTTTCTCTTTGACTTCGACCCCCTCTGTCTTTGCCTTGCCCCTGTCAGGCCTCTGATTTCTTCTTCTGCGAATTTCCTTGTGAGATAATAACCTGGTCATAAAGAGAGAAGGGTTACTAAAATTAGAACAAAACTAGTAAGCAAACCCACCAGTTGAGCGGGTTCCGGGTAAAGCAAAATTTATTAGTTCTATGTACACCTGAAAAGAAAATGCATAAAGTCATGTCAATATGAATGAAATCAGTTCATTCTTCACAAGCAGCAGCCAATTCGTAAATAATTTTTGTATTGCCTAACCACGAAACAAAAACATTTGACACTTGGTATGCGTGTTACTCAGGGATCTAAATTTTATGGAATATAATAACGTTTTCTCAATACTAATAAAAGAATTAACATGGCAATAACATAACGTGTCAGTTATCCTAACCTGAAATATAAAAGCTGCCAACAGCAGCTATTTATTTAAAATGTTGATATTAATGAAAAATTTTGGGCATACAATGGCGTCACATGCAATAGTGTACTTTTTTCAACGTCATAATACACTGTAAAAAAAAAATCTGTAAAGTTACTAAGAAAAGTCGTGGAAACTGGGATGCCATGGATTATTTGAGTAATCAAAACAGGAATTTTCTTAGTAACTTTACAGAGATTATACCTGTAATGGTTACAGATGTTTGACATGTAATGTTACAGGAAGTTATTCTGTAGGCATAACAAAGTTTTTGTATGTTGATTACCGAAGCATATGCCTGTAAAGGTTACAGATCTTTGATCTGTAATGTTACAGGAAATTATCCTGTAAGTATAACATGTTTTTCATATGTGATTTACCAATGTAAACATCTGTAAAGATTACAGGAAATAATAGTGTAAGTAGATCGTAATTTTTGAATGTGAATTACTAAAGGGAATATTTGTAGATTACTAGTGTTCTGCTTGTAAGGTTATTGCAAGTGATTATGTAAGAACATGTATTTTCATGTGAAATTTTAAAGGATATATATGTAAAAGTTGCAGATAATTTACTTAAAAGTTCTTTCAAATAATTATGCATATAGAACATATTTGTCTTATACAAAATACAAAAATGATGTATTCCTAAATATTAAATATTTTGATTGTAATATTACTATAAATAATTACACATGTAGAACATATGTTTTATGTGAAATGTCTACAGCTACTGCTTGTAACAAAATATGCTGCATTTATTTATTTGTGGGGAAAGGGAAGTTATGTAACTTTAAATATTAAGCGTTTTTTTTTTTTTTTTTTTTTTTTTTAAAGGAAAAATACCTTAGATTTTCTAAAAGATATACAACATTTTCTTTCAAAATATTTCCAATGTTAAAAAGAAGCTCAAATTTTGTTTTTCTTACATCTGCATTACTTTCCTTTATTGAATTTTAAGACATCTCAAAGTTACATATGCATCACGAAATAGCTGGAAAAAAAACTTGTGTATTAGACTTAATGGTTTTTTGGCAATAAATTAGTAATGTTCTAGAATTCCCCCGCTGAACACTGGTAGTTCGGTCCGAGGTTCAAATCCCGCGAATGGGCTGGTTGTATGGGTATTTTCATGGTTTTCTCCTTGTGTAACATGTATATAAGTCAGTTTCCCTTCGAAAGTCCTCCCCAAAGGCATTTCTCCACTTAGGCAGATAGTCCTAGTGTGTTTTGCCATACTTAAGTAAACTAAACCAAATCATTCTCCTTATACTCAACAGTGTAATCTAAAGAGACTGCAATTGGATATGATTACAGTAAAAAAATATTTTAATGAAATTGTTTCAATAAACAATTCTAAATATTTTTTCAAATTCTAAAAAAAATTACTTATGTAACTCAACAATGAACTTAAATTCAGTTATCACAAGTTATCCAAAATTATTTTCATGCTTAATTGCATTATTCATTTTAATTACAACATATAATTCTTTTAGGCATAAATGCTTTTTAATCTCTTCTGCTACTGACCATTAATTGAAATAATAGATTAATTAATCGGACAGTTGTACAGGTATTTTCCCAGATTTAAAACTTTATTAATAAATTACATTCTTCTCATTGAATACAAAATTGAAGAATTAGTTAGTCCTAAATTTAATTTTTCAAGTATTCCTTCTACTAAAACATTTATTGCCTACAGGCAGCCAGACAGTAAGCTGAACACTAGCATTTGGCTCTAGATTTAAATCCTAGAGAATGGGCTGTCTGTGTAAATGTTTGTGTAACATGAAGTTTTCCTTAAAATATTCCTTTCCTTGGACAGATGGCCCTCTCTTGCTTTGTCATATTTCAAATAATCAATTCAAGCATTTAATGTAGGTATGACTTCACAACTTCGTCCCAAATTCTAACTGAAAAATTGAACAGAAATCCCTGATACTGTGTCTATAATACATGATGAATATAGAATGATCTTAAAAATTTAAGGAAGAAAATATAATGTATTTGGAAATGCCTTGATTCTATAATTATATTTTTCTCTGCTATGCCTAGAAAATTAAGAAATGAATGTAAAAACTGAAGATAAAGAATTCAGCATTAATAATTGATATGATAGTAGTAATAAATTAAAAATTTTTTAATGAAAAATTTATAATGCATAATGGCTCCTTAAAATTTTAATTTTCTATCCTACTATTAATGGAACTAATTTATCACTATAATCAAAATGACTCAGATTTTCTTTCTTTAACTGATGTCAAAAATACGATGATTATTTCAAAATTCCTGTGGATGATTTAATTGTTCTCAAAATTTTCTATTCATTTATTAAATGGTTCAGATTAATGTTTTTGTTATCATTATTTCAAACGACTTTTTAAATCTTCGGGAAAAATGTTTAAATCTTCATTCAACAAAACTATATTTTTAGATAGATTTTTATGGAATAAAAAATTCTGTAAGATAATATTCATTCACACAAGATATTAACTTAATATTTGCTCATTACTTTACAAGTATTCGATGAAGCCTTTTAGTGTAACATACAGGTTACATAAGGAACCATTTCATTTTAACGTAATATTCCATAATCATATATTTTATTTCAAAAAATATCATATTTTGAAAATATTGGATATTGCAATGGATTTCGACTCTTTATTCCAATACACAGAATATAGAAACAAAAATAGGTTTATTTTTATTTGAAAACTATCCAATAGGAAAATAAAATAAAAAATAGGTAAAATTTATATTATTGTTATTTTTAATTAACTAGTTGTGAAGGTGCAGTCCTCTTCTTCTTAGGATTCAAAGCATGGCTCCTAAATAAAGAAAAAATCACATTCGTTAGAAGTACATAACATATTCTAAATTTGTTATGTGACATTTTAATTTAGAATCTCTTCATAATAATTTAATGCACTTGCACATATTCCAAATGATTTAAATCTTTTTTTAAATTAAATAATTAAATTGCAAACAAGATTCCTTTTGGTCCTTTCATGAAATCATAAATTGCATGTATCATCCATTTTTGAAGCAAAAACAGTACAAATTTAAATAATTCATTTTGCAGAAAATAATTTGAGGTTTATTAGATATTTACTATATTTATTTGTAATATAAAATAAATCTGTAAAGTAGTTTTAATAATGATCATATTTTTTTTAAGATTAATTTCTCTAGAAATTGAAATGTATTAAGGTAGCACTTCTCAATCTGTGGATCATACAGCTTGCCCTCATGGTCCTCCGAAGTTTCCAAAGGAGACAAAAAAATTTAGTTGAAAAATCTCAGAGTTTAAAAAGTTACATTATGACAATCATCTATCACCTTTTCTCGTAAGATAGACATTTTATGAAATTTATTATTGGTTACCCTACTTACAGACTTCCCACTCAGTCTTAGCAGTAAAAGATGGATTTAAAGCACTATAACTGTGGTACTTACCACCATATATCCAAATATACTATCATATATCCACTAAGACTGTGGTCTTACCATCATATATCCAAATATAGAAGAGCCATGCAAGAATTACAAATCATCCTTCTCATTAATAATCTTGAAATATTAGAAATATAACTTTTCTTCAATGGACTTAATTATGAAATATAACGGATTTTAATTATATATTAAAATATAAGTGTACTAGTAGTAATATATGCTAAAAAATTGCTTTCGAAGGGAACAACAGCAAGGTGATTCACAAATTATGATAATTCACATAATCTCTATTCGAAAAAAGTTTAAGAAACCCTGAAACAGGAGAATAATTAAATTATGGTTAATACTGATAATTTCAGCCATATGCTTTAAGCTTGATGATCAACATTAAAATATTCTCAGAAAGTGTTACTACTAAAAAAAAACTACTTTTCCACATAATATGAACTTATACGTAACAGCATTTAATACTTAGCTCACTGGCAAAATATACAAAATTTTGAAATGCAAGTATATATATATATAAGGCCAATAATATAGTTATCAACAATTAATGCATGAACTTCAATACTTACACAATTAACAAACACATGAACAATGATGTTACATGCATTCATCCTCTGAATTAACTAGTCAGTTTGGGTATTTTCTATCTTAGATGTCGCAAAAATTGATCGTGGATTTAATATTTTAAATGTTCCTCTCATAGACATTTTAATACTTGTATTTTTTACATACAGTGTCATCTTTAGTTTTACAGATATTCATTTGTTCACTTATTACGATTAAGTTTTACAGACAGAACAGATGATACCTGATTACATTAAGTGGTATTTAAGACAAACTTACTTACTGGTACTTAACACAGTTGCTAGAAAAATATTACATAGTGAAAGACAGGGTACAAAGTCAGAATCTGAAAACTTATTGACTTACACTAAGCTATTTAATGCTTGAAATATTTATGATTAGATAATATCTTTTACATCATCAATATCTAACAGTGATATGATATACTTTAAGTATACAGTAAAACCACTCTATAACTTTTCCATAATTTTGTACAATTTTGATATTTAATGGAGGTGGTTACTTCACAAAGCATGATTCTCAGTGATAATTAATATCAATGTTTGTATCACCAGAATACTTGACATAATCACTTAAAGAGGTATAGTTGCTAAGGAAGGTTTTTCTATACTTCAAACAATGGTTTACATATTTAAAAAAGTATATTTTTCTGACACTGTTATTTAAAAAGTGTATAACTCCTTCTACTCTTAAGCATAAAAATTTGAAATTTTTATGCTTAAGAGTCATTCATTTAGTTGTAACTTACAGGAAGATATCTTAAATGCCTAAAATGTTTTAATTTATGAAAAACAGCAGTTAGAGTATATTGAAGGGTGCTCCCTGTATTATCAAGGGAGCGCAAGTTTGTGCAATTCTCTGATGTTTTCTTAAGTGAAAATAGGTCGATGTGTACATGGATAAAGTCAAGGGATTGCGCGATGCCAAGTTTGTACAATTCACAGATTTTTTTTTAAGTAAAAATAGGTCGATGTGTACATGGATACCGAGTATGTGCAATCTGTCTTCGTGTAGCGGCGGTTTTTGGCACACAAATCGTCGCTACACAAGCCAAAATAACATGGTCAAAGAATTGCAAACTCGGTATCCATGTACTGCCAAAAATCGCCAAATTTTGCCAAGGGGCACCCATAAATATGCTTTTACCAAAACAAGCTTTAAGGCATACTGTCAATTACATTTTAAATTCCAGTGATTTTTCAACACTAGTTCAAATACTCTAAGCATATGTTTGCATGTTACATAACTTTTGCATCAGCAAAATTTATAACTTAGCAAATATGAACTATGAAAAAAAATATTTGAGCTTACCTTGACCCTTGGATTTACTAAATCTATGACACTTTTAACGCCAAAGAAATTCGATGACCGAAAATACGCGATGATTTATTTAATCTGGTTTTAAAATGGGTCATTTTAAGTTTGGCTATATCAACAACATATTACTCAGTATTGTTGGATAGTGAATTTGTAATTCTTTTTCATTCTTGAAATATATACACATGACAGAATTGGAATAAAAATTTTAGGTTTTTCAGATGAACTCATAGATTGAACTAATTTGTTGAATTTTATCAAGTAGTTCTTAAAAATACAACCAACGATTAATTAAAACCAACTGCAATTCAAATGGATACTCTTTGTCAAAAAGGAGCAGTAGAACTTATTTTAAACATTCAGCAATAAATAGTTTTCTGAATATATTTTTTAGCGTAACAGCAGTTTCAAACATAATAAAGAGAACAACATTCATTCTAATGAGGATAATTTTGAAAATAATTCACATTAAAATATATCTGAAAGAGATTTTTAAATGAAAAGATGATACAAAATATTTATTTTCAAAAAATACATGTTATCTCAGATATAGAAGAAATTTGGCATTGAGCTGAGTATTGAAATTAATATATGCAACTGACGTATCATTACTAATATTTCCATGATTTGATATTGAATGCTATAACTATTAAATATTAGCAAATGCATTTTATAATGAACTTTGCACCAAAATTTATAGTAAATTTATATGTAAATTTACATTGTAAGTACTAGAATGAATGTTGTACCATTTTATTAATATTTTACTTTTCAACAAGCATAAAGGAAAAAATAGAATTTTTTTTCTTTAATGTTCCTAGTATGTTACATCATAGTTAAAAATATGTCAAAGTCACGACATTTCGATTGCCTTTTGTAAATGTTGGTTATAATGTAACTTAATAGATGCTTTATAAGTTGGTAAAGACTGTCCTGGATTAAAACTATCTTTAACACAAAAAATAATATACATTGAATACTTTTACAAATATGTAATTGCTATCCGACTATATAATCTTTTAAGGCGAACTTATCGCATGTATTAATGAAATGATATTCCATTTTTAATGTATGTTAAGTTATTTTGTCGAATTTTTTAAATATATTACATTTATTTTTTCTTTTTCGTTGAGATTAATAATAACATACATAGTGTAATAATGCTCTGAAAAATATTCTAAAGCAGTTCACGCTGGGATTAATGATAACATGTATGGAATAATAATGTTACATCTGTCAACAAAATGAAAAATATGAATATTCTAACGCGATATGTTTTAAAAGATACATAAATATTTGACATGAGAATCATTGGACTATAGATAGAACATTAATATTAAGCTTATTTGTTTTTAAACTAACATATTAACAAATTTGTTTCTGTTTATAAATATGAGCAGTTTAACTGCAGACACCTGCAGATGTAACGAATAAAAGTTGTTATTTTACTAAATGGAACACAAGCTCTGTGATTTGAACTCTAACAATAATTCAACACAGGTTTATTTAGGAGCATTAGAATTATAAGCGAAACATTAAAAGAATTTAATTATAGATAGTGTAAAGAACATAACAAATACATTACATAAAATTAGTAAAATACACGTCAAACACTATTTCGAACTTACCTCGACCATAGCAAAAATAATGGCTAACATGGCGACTATCGTTGAACTCTCCCGCTAAGACGCTGTTTTTCCACCTTCTTCCTGATTGGTTCTTCTCTCTCAGCCGTTTTAAGCCACGTGATCACACGCTACGGACAAAATCCAAGCAAAACTTCTTGAAAAACTCCTGTAGAGTTTACAGTTTCGTTTGGTTCTGTGTTCGTTACAGGTATTTCCTTCGTAATTGTTCGCATTTCTGTAACTATACAAGACTTTTGTCTGTAAACTTCGAGGTTTTTTTTTACAGTGTATGGCCTTATACAATAAAAAAAATCTGAAATCTTTCAGATTTTATATTACGCCTAAAGGGGCGTTTTTTTTTTTTTTTTTAACGTTATAAGGTATTTCTCCCGCATTCTTAGCGTGCCTTCGTGGTGTAATAGTTCTGCACGCTATGCCGATATTCCAGAGGTCCGTGGTTAGATTCCCGGCAAAGGCGTTACCAATTTTTCATCTCTCCGTCTTCCAAAAATAACCTAATATCTCTACAACGTTTTGTGTGTTACCTTTATTTATTAAATATCATATTCTTCGCACTTAAGCCATAAAATTCAATTCAACAGCAATATCCCAAAATATTTAAAAGAGCACACCTTTAGAATTTCCGACACACAGTCTCGCACGCCGGAGATTTGTTTTTTCCCCGTACAGTGTTGCCATCACTCGCTTTGATATAATTGAGTTTCTTAATCAAAAACTCATAAAGGTTTTACAAGATATGAAATAGATAATAAAATAAATTCTAAATTTGGGCTTCCAGATGCCGTATTCGCTGGAGATGTACATTATTCAAAATCTGATGGCTCTAAGTACCGTTGTTTTATTACAAGGCTAGAAACATACATACATTACACAGATTCTTAATTATTTAATTTCTTTAAATGTAATACAGGACTCTAATATTTGGTGGCAACAATTTAAAAAATGAATCGCCGTTTATAGTGAATCAACGCAAAATGAAATTAGTCGCCCTTCTGAGCAAATCGTCTCTTAGGGCTAATAATGATATGTTTAGAATCTGGCAATGTTATTATTATTTCCAATTTTGTAAAACTTACAAATTTTTTATTAAGAAAGTCTACAATTTGAAAGCGAGCTGTGGCAACACTTTTCGAAATAAAGCAGATTTCTATCTCCAACGCTCACAACTATTGCCACTTGGAAAAATGAGTGAGAAAATTAGGGTCCAACGAAAATTTTGCCTTTCTGCCTGTTGACCAAATTCCGCATTTTTGCTTTTGCGTAGAAACTGTAATTTTAATCGTAAAAAAAAAAAAAAAAAAAAAAAAAAAAAAAAACTGAAATGTTTTAGATTTTAAATTACGTCCAAAGGGGCGTTTTTTTAACGTTTTGAGTGTTACCTTTATTTATTAAATATCATGTTCTTTGCACTTAAACCATAAAATTCAGTTCAAGAGCAATATCGCAAAATAATGTTAAATTAAGCATATCTTTAGAATTTCCGATATACACAGTCTCGCGAGCTGGAGATAAAAGTATTTTTTTTCTATATAACGTTGCCATTTCTCGCTTTTAAAGCATTGAGTTTGTAAATCAAAAATTCGTTAAAGTTTTACAAAATATAAAATCTATAATAAAACAAATTCCAAATTTGGGATTTCAGATGCCCATATTCGCAGTAGGATTTCGTCATTCAAAATTCGATGGCTCTATGTACCATTGTTTTATCACAATGCGAGAAATAGACAATCATTTATGCAGATTTTTCATTATTTAATTTCTTCAAATATAATGCAGGACTCTAACATTTTGTGGCAACAGTTTGAAAAGTGAACCGACGTTTATGAGTCCGACGCAAAATCGCAAAACGAAAACAATAGTCCTTCAGGGACAAAGCCCCTTTGGACTAAAAAAAGATTCCTTTTAACTGCATTTGGGTGTTTTAGGTGTTTTTGTATTTCAAAATTTTTAATGAAGATAATTTGAGTTTTTATGTATTTTTGCCTTGCCGCGAAGTGAGAACGGAATGAATTGAATGAGAAATATATCTCTAATGAAATTCTCGCAAATAAGTTTAGATGAACTACAGCAAAAATGCGTATATTTTAATAAGCCATACATGGAAGTTACGTGATATACACATTAGATTTTTTTTCATCTAACAAACTCAAAATTTATAAAGATAAAACTGTCCTATCTAACAATACTGCCTCATTCAAACTAAGAAAGTATACTTTTCCTTCCTCTCTTATATGTGCAAACAACTGCCTTTGAAATAGCAATTTTTTTTTTTTTTTCCAAGTCTTCTTCCGCTTACAATTTCTTCTCACTTCTTTGCTTTTGAAACGTATACCATTTAGAAATTTGTGGCATGAAATGATTAAAAAAGAGTCTAGAGGGAAGTTACAAAAAAAAAAAAAAAAAAAAAAAAAAGTATATTTTCCCTACAACAAACGTCCTTTTAGAGACTTCCAGAGATTAAATTAGATCTACAAAAAGGGCTACACATTTGATGTTTCTATTATAAGATTCGCAACAACTCTTCTTCGGTATTAGAAAAAAAAAAAAAAAAAAAAAAAACTGAAATTCAGGGAACCGTGGGAATGATTGATTACTGTGTTAGTTATATTAAACGCGAATGAAACCAGTTGGTTTCAAAGGATGACAGTTTCCATGAAAATTCATTTTTTAGCAGCTGAAGTATCTGCTTCGCCATTTATCACTAAATATTTCATATCTTTTCTCTATTTAGCTAGACGTAATTTCAGAACAAGTTTATTTCGCTTTTATAAAAATTATATATAAGAATAATAAATACATCAGAGTTTCGATACAATACCAATTTCGACACAATACCAATTGTTCAGCGCACGTATTTTCTGCTATGTATTAAAACACTCAAAAAATACTGGAATGAGGTATGCGAAATCTTATACGTAAAACAATCTCTATTATTAAATAATGTATATACATGTACGTACGTATGTTGGTATGTATGTACGTACGTATGTATGTACTTATGTATGTACATACAATCCTGGAAAGAGGTATGCGAAATCTTATACGTAAAGAAACTCTGTTATTAAATAATGTATATGCATGTATGTACAGTGGATGGACAAAAATATGGAAACACCTTGTGAAATGCATGTTTGAAAAGAAAGATTGATTTTAATGAAATATGTAGGTGGCGTTGGCGTTTTTGACTACTGACGCCACCTATACAACTTCGTAAATGTGCTAAACAGTTCAGTTGTTGTCGGAGTACTGTTATGTGAGGTTGTCATTGCATTATGTCAAAGTTAACAGACTTCGAACGTGGGCAAATTGTTGGAGCACGTATGGTAGGTGCTTCCGTAAGCAACGTAGCCGAGGTGTTTAGTGTTTCAAGAGGTACTGTATCGAAGATTTATTCCGCATATTTGAAAAGCGGAAAAACATCATCTGCTAAATCACAGCGCGGACGAAAGTGTGTCCTGAGTGATCGTGACAGACGATCATTAAGGGCAATTGTGACGAAAAATAAGAAGACCACAGCTGCAAAAGTTACTGCTGAAATGAATGTTGTGTTACCGAACCCTGTGAGTACCAAAACAATTAGAAGGGAGCTTCATAAACAGGGAATTGCTGGCCGTGCTGCAATTGAGAAGCCACTCATCAGTGATGCTAATGCCCGTAACAGGAAAAGGTGGTGTTTAAGTCATAAAGCCTGGACTATAGAGCAGTGGAAGTGAGTAATATGGTCTGACGAGTCTTCTTTCACATTGTTTCCCACTTCTGGCCGAGTTTACGTCTGGAGAACGCCATCTCAAGCCTATAATACAGACTGCTTGTTGCCAAGAGTGAAACATGGCGGGGGTTCTGTTATGGTTTGGGCAGCCATATCGTAGTTCTCTGCTAACCCCATGATAACTGTGTCAGGGCACATGACTGCCAAGACTTATGTGAACATTTTGGCCGATCAAGTTCATCCCATGGTACAAACTTTGTTTCACGATGGTGATGGTGTCTTCCAAGACGACAAAGCCCCTGTTCACACAGCTCACATTGTCCAGGACTGGTTTTCTGAGCACGAGGATGAGTTGTCCCATCTCCCCTGGCCACCACAGTCACCAGACCTGAATATTATCGAACCTTTGTGGTCTACATTGGAACGGAAAGTGCGTTCTCGTTATCCACCGCCAACATCGTTATCTGAACTTGCCACCGTTTTGCAGGAAGAATGGTATAATATTCCTTTGGCAAACATACAGGAACTGTATTTATCCATTCCGAGAAGACTGCAAGCTGTTTTGGATGCCAACGGGTTTCCTACACCATATTAAGCAAAGAAATATGTTTTTTTAAAGGTGTTTCCATATTTTTGCCAACCCCTGTATGTGTGTACGTACATATGTATGTACGTACTTATGCATGTATGTACGTACGTATGTATGTATATACGTATGAACGTATATTCTTCACATCGCGAAAAACGACGCCATCTAGAACCATCAGATTTTAAATACACATATTCTTCCATTCGAACATGTGCACATCTGAATTTTCAATATCGAGTTTGTTCGTTTTTCATTTATTTCGCATTTTGTGCGAATTGAATGACATTTTGATCAACATTCTCAGTGCTTTGAAAGCGATTTGAAATCTTAGGGATTTGAAAGTGAGGAGTGACAACACTGTTCAAAATGAAACATTTTTATCACCAGTGCGCTAGAAGTGCCTGGTTCAAAGATTCTGCAGTTTAAAAGCAGCAGTGTCTTACCACTAGCTGAAATACAATACATTTATCTCCCATGAGCCTGCGTGTTGCCATTCGATAAAGAATAAGATTGTTAACTTTCCGATTTAATTTCCCTATGAGTAACATGTAAGGGATTTAAAAGCACTTATAATTAATTAATTGACAATTAATTTTTAATTATTAACTACTAATCATTAAGTTTTTCCTGGTAATAAATCTGATTGATTTAAATTAAAATGCATTTAAGTAATACTATGCTTTATTAAAAATACAGTAAGACCCCGCTTAACGCGGGGGGGGGATACGTTCCATCAAAGTAGAGCGTAATGCGAAACAGCGCTAAACGAGGCTATCTTTACATGTAAATATTGGGGTTAGGGGAAGATGGCTAGGAAATTGGTTAGGTGTTAAATTTAAAAAGTATGTTTTTTTAATAAAAATAAAACCAAACATTTGTTTCTTAAAGCCCAAATTAATACCACATTATTATTTCTTGCAAAAATAAAAACAAAATATAAATAACAAAACGAATATTCTTAAAAAAACAAATAAAATTCTCAGTCATATTTAGTTAGCCTTCCGCGTTTTCAGTGTTCTGCCTTTTTGTGACAAAAGCATATAATGTTGTTTGCCTTTTTCTTTTGCGTTGTTCTCTTAAAAGTCTTCATAAACGGATAGAGCATCTCTAACACCACGCCTTACTTTTGAACTCCTGTCAAAATTCGGATCATTTTTAATGAATTGATCCATTATTTCAGTTATGGTAGACAAACTCCTTTTTACAAACGCCATCGAAAGTTCTTTTTGCTCTTCTTCTGAATCACTGCTGTCAACATTTTTGTTTTCTTCTTGTTCAGTTAATTCCTTGAGCTCATCATTAGAGAGACTAGCCGCTGCTTCTTGAATTATTTCTTCGACATCTTCCATATTTATCCCTTCAAAATATGTCTGTACAATACCGCACCAAACAAGAAATACAAGTACACTCTTTCGGATATGTATTTGAAACCTATCGCTGCATAATATTTCGGGGAATCCCCGGGTTGAAATAAAAGAGCGCTAAACCGAAACAGCGCTAAACGAAACAGCGTTAAGCGGGGTCTTACTGTATTAAATATTTTTGTGAAATTATGCTAGCTGGACTCATTAAAATTATTGCATACTTTCTTCTTTTCTGTGAAAACAATTTTAAGCGCTTACTGTAATTAATGAAGGAAGTAAAGTTATATTCTTCTGATATAATTATCCTGATTATTGCTGTATTACACACCCTGAATTATTTACCCCCTGATTATTGCTCGATTATAGCATTTCTTTATTTTCAGCAAGTCATTTATACAATGTATAATATTGCGTGTTTCAGAGTTTGTAATGGATTGAACACACACAGAGCCGATGATAGCTTGGCAAATTTATTTTTCCAAAGAAAACAAGTTCAGTTCTGGAACTTTCCACAAAATTACTCAGTATGACTCTGAACATGAAAAAACAACGGTACCTAGAGACATCAAATTTTGAATAACGTAGTCCTTCACTCGAATATGGGCATCTGGAAGCCCAAATTTGGAATATGAAATTTGTTTTATTATCTACTTCATATTTTGTAAAACTTTCAGGAATTTTTGATTAACAAACTCGACGATTTCAAAGCGAGCAATGGCAAAACTGTACGGGAATAGAAAATTATCACCAGCGAGCCAGACTGTGTATCGGAAATTCTAAAGATATGCTCTTTTTTTAAAAAAAAATATTCTGCAATATTGCTGTTGAATTGAATTTTATGGTTTAAGTGCGAAGAAAGTGATATTTAATGAATAAAGGTAACACATGAAACGTTAAAAAAATGCTCCTTTGGGCATAATATAAAATCTGAAGGTGCTCAGATATTCTTATTTTTTATTTTATTTATTTATTTTAGTTAAAAATTAGTAATTCCAATAAAAGAACCAGGCTGATCGATGAGCGTCCATTTTTCGTGTTAAATATAGTTTTTTGGAAATTTTCTCCAGGATTACAGACTTTTTCAAAACCTAAATGCCATGAGGTGTCCTAACTGAAAGCTGTAGTAATAAGTAAAGAGGCTTTTTTTTTATTATTTACACAGAGATATATGCATTTTTTCTTTATACGTTGAAACAAAAATTAGCAAATAAAAGAGAGAGAACAGGCTGTCTTTATTGATTTAGAAGTTTTCTCTCAAGTTTTCGTAACTTGTTCACTTTTAGTTTAAGTATGACATTTCGCTGCTTCTTCAATATACAGGGTGTTTATAAAGTCCCGGACCAATTTTGATGTTTAATAACTCATAAAATAATAAAGATAGATTAAAATTAATAACATAAATGGTTAGATAGACTCAAAAAGTTTCATGACCCTTGTCAATGAACTTCCACGTGTGCCCCCTTCGTCGCACGGAGAATATCAAGTCGATATTCAATTTCACGCCAGGTACCCGCAAGCCTGTCGGCATCCACAGAGGCTATTGCGGTTGTAATTATGCCTTTTAGGTGATCCATGTTCGACACGCTCCTACCGTAAACGTTGCCCTTTACAAATCCCCAAAGGAAAAAGTCCAGCGGCGTTATATCAGGTGATCTGGGTGGCCAAGGAATTGCACCTCCTCGCCCAATCCATCTTCCTGTAAAATGGTCATTCAAAATCAAGGATCAAGGAAGTTCGTGTTACGGAGTTCTTAGGCATAAACGCCTTTACCTCCACATCATCTGAAGAATAAAATGTCATCATCAAAAGAGGGAATTTTCTAATACGGTAAAAAATTTTGTTAAGCCGAAAAAAGCTTTTAAGAATAAGTGCCTTCACACTGAAAACAAATATAAAATCTCAGAAGGTCTAATTTTGCGCCAAAATAAGGGCCAGAATAAATTAGAAAGGGGCAGTCAACTTAGACAAAATTTTTGCTAAAGACTAGAAAATAAAAGCAGGTGTTTCCTTGATACTTGATCTTTCTTTGCGAACGTCAACTTCGTGGTCATTCAAAGAACTACGAACGATGGTACCCCAATGAGGTGGTGCACCATCTTGTTGCAAAAAGACATGTGGTTGAAGCTCTCTTGGGTGTGTAAATACGAAGTTTTCCAACATGTCTAAGTATACGACTGATGAGACCGTCTTTTCTTTAAAAAAGAAAGGCCCAATGACTCGGTCGTGCATTAGCCCACACAACACATTAACCTTTAGAGAGTCCCTTTGTGCCTTACGGTATTCATGGAAGTTTGGCAATAGTTGCCAAAAACAAAAGAAAGAAAAATGCAATTAATAAGCAGACGATATTTAGAAAAGTACAGATATTTAGACTGGAAAATGAAATTATCTGAAATTAACCACGAGCGCAGACGATATTTACAAAAGTAAAGATATTCAAACCTGAAAAGGAAAATATATAAGTTATTCCATCAATAAATGCCATAAGTTTATTTATATCTTCATTATTTTATGAATTATTAAACATCGAAATCTGTCCGGACCTTTATAAATATCCTGTATTATAATGATCTGAAATAAATATTACATATTTTATATTTAGCTGCCAATATGTTTGAATAAGTGTACCTTGATAAGCGTACCTTGCAGATACCAAACTCTAGATTTCATACAGAAAATAAGTATAAATTTTAATTGTTTCTTTGTACCGTTATTACTACTGTTTATCTATGTTTTGATATATATTTGGTAAGTAAAATTGAAAATTTACTTGAAATGTTGCCATTTCGTTAACACAAATTCTGGTCATTCAGCTATTTTGAGGTCGTGTATTCGCCCGGTGGGGTTTGGAACTACTAATTTAACACATTGCTTTTTTAATGTCTTTGTACAAATTGATTTTGTTGTGTTCTATAGAGATGCTTTTTTAATGTCTTTGTACAAATTGATTTTGTTTGTGTTCTATAGAAATGCTTTTTTAATGTCTTTGTATAAATTGATTTTGTTTGTGTTCTATAGAAATGCTTTTCTAATGTCTTTGTACAAATTGATTTTGTTTGTGTTCTATAGAAATGCTCTTTTAATGTCTTTGTACAAATTGATTTTGTTTGTGTTCTATAGAAATGCTTTTCTAATGTCTTTGTACAAATTAATTTTGTTTGTGTTCTATAGAAATGCGTTTTTAATGTCTTTGTACAAATTGATTTTGTTTGTGTTCTATAGAAATGCTTTTTTAATGTCTTTGTACAAATTGATTTTGTTTGTGTTCCATAGAAATGCTTTTCTAATGTCTTTGTACAAATTGATTTTGTTTGTGTTCTATAGAAATGCTTTTTTAATGTCTTTGTACAAATTGATTTTGTTTGTGTTCTATAGAAATGCTTTTTTATGTCTTTGCACAAATTGATTTTGTTAGTATTCTATAAAAAATAAAGGTATAAAAAACCTTTCGTTATTCAAATTAGATTTTCCTCCTATCGCTCTTCCCTGAAACAAAACAGGAAGTGGTCATACTTCAGAGATATCAGGCTCCGCTGTTCGAGATCATGATGTTCAATCCATCCGATGATAGCGGCTTGCTTTTTAGAAGTTTCTTTTTCTCTGTGTTTTTTGGTTTATAGATAGGAGGGGGGAGTTTGTTACAAAATATCCCACTTTTCAGGGAATCGCCCAAAACGGGAAGATGACGGGGCTAATGGAGGGCGTTATCGGAGGCGAAGGTTCGTGATAAATGGGGGCGAAAGGTTGTGATCCCAGCTTCTCTCACGCCCACCCGTCTCAAATGTTTCAATTCATTCTTTTAGGGATGCCGGCATGTTTCTTGCGTAATCTCTGCGGGCATCCAACCACCTGAAGTTTCTAGCACTAAACTGTCTCACCTGTGCCTTGAACATCAGATTTTTCCCGCTGATTGTATCCAACCGAGTTATCTCACACGTGCGTTTGCTGTATAGGCACGTGCGATGTATATATATATATATATATATTCACCTATATGTATGTTGTACATTAATCTGCTTTCGTAAGTTGACGCCGCCGTTTTGCTATCTTAATCTTCTTAGTTTTGCCTGTAGAAGGTGTCTGGCGCCAATTCATTTGCTTTGCAACGAGAGTTCTGCGCATGCTGTGCTATCAGAATAACGTGATGAAGTTCCTCAATATCTTAGGTTTCATGGACATCTTTCTTAAATGTGCTTAGCGGGTAACACATATTGCATCCCAATAACTAGTGACGAATATTTATTTATTTGTTTACTTCCAGACTGGTTTAAGGTGGCTCATACACCTTAAAACCCATAAGATGTTCGAATAGGTGACTGTTGCAAGAATTCGGATAACTTATTTATTTTAAAAACAATTACTACCAACTTTTTACAGCTGACTACATAATATAGCTGCTTTCTGAAATAGTAATCAGAAAGTTTGTGTTGCAGCAAATATTTTTATAATTTAATCCGCTTTGTGACAACATTTTTTGTCATGTTTCCAACTTGCGCGCACAGTTTAAAACATTCTGTTTCATAATTTAATTCCATATTTAATATATAGCTTTTATAACATTTGAAAACTACTGTGAACCTAAAATTCTAAAAATTTCATGTTAAATTTTTATTTTATTTTGAGTTCAGTTTATAAAATGTATTTTATTAACAAAATTTTTAATGTTTTCGTCCATAAAATTTTTCAATATTACAATATTCATCAGATTGTTGGTTCAGTTAGAAAGCAATGCCCATATAAAGAATTCCATCCAATTTCAAGTATGTACCATTCGCCATTTTTAAAATATCATGCGCGCAAGGTGGAAACATGGCGAAATATTTTGTCACAAAGAGGATTAAATTACAAACATATTTGTGGCAACACAAACTTTCTGGTTACTATTTTCCAAAGCAGCTATATTATGTAGTCAGCTGTAAAAAGTTGGAAGTAATTGCTCTTAAAATAAATAAAATATCTCAATTCTTGCAAGAGTCACATATTCGAAGATCATAAGGGGTTTAAGGTGTATGATTCCCCTTAAAAAGTTGTGAAAGAATCTCAGGACATCTGGATAATTTAAAAGAGTGGTTATTCATTCTTCATTAACATTAATATCATAAACAAGTTTTTTACTTTCAGATTTTTATATTACGCCCAAAGAAGCATTTTTTTAACGTTTTGTGTGTTACCTATATTTATTAAATATTCTGCTCTTCGCATTTAAACCGTAAAATTCAATTCAACAGCAATATATCATAAAATAATTTTAAAAGAGCGTATCTTTAGAATTTCCGATACACAATCTCCCACACTGAAGATAAAAATGCTTTTTTTTTTTTTTTTAGTCCAAAGGGATTTGAATCCCGAAGGACTATTAGTTTCGTTTTGGCATTTTGCGTTGGACTCATAAATGTCGGTTCACTTTTCAAACTGTTGCCACAAAATGTTAGAGTCCTGCATTATATCTGAAGAAATTAAGTAATAAAAAATCTGCATAAATGTATGTATATTTCTCGTATTGTGATAAAACAACGGTACATAGAGTCATCGAATTTTGAATAACGTAATCCTCCAACGAATATGAGCATGTGGAAGACCAAATTTGAAATTTGAAATTTGTTTTACGATCGATTTCCTATTTTTTAAAACTTTGCCGAATTTTTGATTAACAAACTCAAGGATTTCAAAGCGAGCAATGGCAACGTTGTGCAGAAAAAACATTTTTATCTCCAGCGCGTGAGTCTCTACATCGGAAATTCTAAAGATTGCTCGTTTTAAAACTATTTTGCGATATTGCTGTTGCACTGGATCTTATGGTTTAAGTGCGAGGAACATGATATTTAATAAAGAAAGGTAACACACAAAATGTTAAAAAAACGCCCCTTTGGACGTAATTTAAAATTTTTTTTTTTTTTTTTTTTTTTTTTTTTTTTTAGCCCAAAGGGGCAATTTGCCCAGAAGGACAATTAATTTTGTTTTGGCATTTTGCGTTGATTCGCTATTTAAATTGTTGCCACCAAATAATAGAGCCCTGTATTAAATTTAAAGAAATTAAATAATGAAGAATCTGCAAAAATGTATGCATGTTTCTCGCGTTGCGATAAAATGACGGTCCCTAGAGCCATTCAATTTTGAATAACGTACGTGTCCACCCGAATGTGGGCATCTGGAAGCCCAAATTTGCAATATGATTTATTATCTTTTTTATATTTTGTAAACCATTTATGAATTTTTGTTTAAGATGCTCCGATTTCAAAGTGAGAACTGGCAGCACTATACAGAAACTGAATTTTATGGTTTAAGGACGAAGAACATGATATTTAATAAATAAAGGTAACACAAAAAACGTTTAAAAAAATCACTTTGGGCGTAATGTAAAATCTGAAAGCTTTCATATATATATATATATGTAATATTAAAAGCACAAAGGAAAAGACGGAACACTGTAGATGCGTGATTAGACCCATACTGAAGAAGAATTTGATTGCGTAGTATGCTAGTAATGCTAACTTGGTAATATCTAAAGAACTTGGCAGTCGAAGCAGTTTTAATTCCATTTTTATTTCCAATTGATATTTGTGGCCACAATCACTTGGCACTCTAATCGTGCCTTTACACAGAAGATTTACATTTTTAATATTGTTGATATAGAAAGCAAGCGAAATTACATCTTAGCACAGTAGAGAGCTAAAGCTGAAGTGCGCAGTTATGAAAGATAAAAGCACGCGAAGAGAAAAGTTTTGGTTTACAATTCGGTGATTGGTCGTTAAGAGGCATGTGGTTACGTAAGATCGCATGATTAATTTGAATGACGCAATGCAGATAAGTTATTACGATTTTAGAATAGAGAGGAAGAATTAATGTTTATAGTTATATTATAATTCTGATTCATACATTTTTATCTTACATATATATATATATATACTTTTTTTTTCCCCGGGTATAATATGGCAATTGTTCGCTTTGAAATCGTTGGGTTTGCTAATCAAAAACTCGATAAATTTTTACAAAATATGAAATAAATAATAAAACAAATTCCAAATTTGGGCTTCCAAATGCCCACATTCAAGTGGAGGACTACGTTATTCAAAATTTGATGTCTCTAGGTACCGTCGTTTTTCCAAAGTGCGACAAACATAATTCATATGTTCTTCATTATTTAATTTTTTAAATACAATTCAGGGCTGTAATAATTTGGTAACAACATTTTGAAAAGTGAAACGCCGTTTCTAGTGAGCCAATGCAAAATGTCAAAAGGAAATTAATAGCCCTTTTGGGTAAATTACTCCTTTGGGCTACAAATATCTAACATACTTTAAGTTACTTTACTTAATTATCGAGGTTAAAATTAGTAGCTGTGCAACGTAAATCACTGGAATAATAATGCTTAATTTTAAGAGGAAAGAACAGTGCTGAGGATGAAGGGACAATGAAATTGCTTTATCTCTAATAGTTCATGAAAGAAATTCCTTTCTATGTCATTTTTTAACAAATTTCAGTCACCGTGACTTAAAAAGAATACAGACGGCGATGCTTTGATATTTGCAATAAAATTCCAGTATTAAATTTGTCATTTTATTCACCTTTTTACGTTTTACAAATAAAAAAACTATATTATAGTACATATTTTCATTTAATCGTAATTCAATAAAAAATATTTAAAATATATCAAATCTGTATTTTTGCTCATTAGTAACATGTTCGACATTAAGCGTATCTTGATGGGAAGACGGACGTACAAATATTATTACCAACTTTAGTAAGTAAACAATTTAGGGCTAATGTTTGGAATGTGGTAACAGGTACTTTGGCGACATTTTGGTAAAGCGATAAAGGTTACTAGCTAGGACTTTAGCAGTGTACATGGCTAAAGTCAAGAGTGTGCGCAGTGTCATTTTTGTGCAATTCTGGGATGTTTTTTAAGCGAAAATAGGTCGACGTGTACATGGATGATACCGTGTATGTGCAATTCCTAAAACGCGGCAAGCAGTTTGCGATTCTGCACTTTCTCCCAATTTCGCACGTAATCTTCGTGATGATTAAGCATTTTTATTCCATAAAAGTTCTATTATAAGCGTAATTTGGCTAGCAGATTTTTGGAAAAAAATGTTGAGTTAAAAAAAAACAAAAAAAAACATGCCTTTACTTCGGGAAAACAAAATGGCGTCCAAAACAAAACTAGTAGGTTGCTGTAGCAGGATTGGTCGCCAAAGTTTCGCCAAAAAATCGCCAAGTTACCATAATCCAAAGATTAACCCAATTTAGTAATACAAATCGTTTCTTTTCATTCACTTTTTAATCTATTGCCTAATAGCATTTAATCTAGAATTAAATAATTTTTAATCTATTATTTTAATTATATCTTTTCCACTGTTATCTTAAGAGAAAAAATAAGAAAAAAGTTACGGTAGGCTCTATCTCTTTTAATTCAAAGATCCGTTGGTATTTAATGTGCAGAATTACTAACGGAAGTGGAGAATGTTATAGAACAAATAAAACAAACAAAAGTTTTACCACATACATATATATCCCCCTTTTTTATTTATTACATTTATTCATTCAAAATGACCCTGTGTAAAACTGGTCGATGATATCTGAACTAAGACACGTAATTTAAGATGTCTGCAATTATAATTCTAGTAAATGTTCAATTTATAAATAAATTTCCAAGTGTATTGGATAGTTACTTGGCATCATGTAGAGATTAAAATGGCGTTTCATGAAAACAAATGCCTTTTTATTTTGTTTAACGTCTACATTGAAATCTCTCATCATAATAATAAGAACATCTGGATCTACAGTAAACTCTTCATCGATCAATTAAGTAGTCTTAGAATTTCATCAATGCGCTAAGCAAGAATATCATCAAACTTCCTGAATTAAGAGTTAAATTAATATTTCTAGAGTAACTATTGGCTGTCCATGAACAATTACATCAACATACAGATAGCGCCTGCTTCTGAACCCTGTATTCTCTGACGCTGCTTAACAGTAAATTCTATTAGTTTAAAATCTGCTACACATCTACTTTCTATAAGTCACAACACAACTAGCTTGGTAAAATCAAATAAATTACAGCAAACATCACCCGAACACACTGACTGTCTACGCGAGGCTGTCTACCACTCACATGTGTGCGCGCATGCGCATAGAGCTTTGACTTCACTCAAATTTCTCTGTTTTTGACGCGATACTATGAGTATGCCCTTTGTCTAATTTTTAAAAATTTTTGTTGTGTTTACTAATGTGCTCTTTCATCTATCTAACGATATATTTAGATATATATTTAGATTATATATTTAGATTATACAGGGTTCATAGCCACATTTTAGTTAAAAAAATAAGCACCTGTAAGCACATTTCAAGCACATTTTAAGAAAAAAATAAGCACCTGTCTAATTATATTGCACACAACTGTATAACCTTAAAAGAAAAATTAGACTTGTAATTTAAAATATGAGCAATGCAATATTTATTAAGAGAATGAGCATTACCTCAACAATGGAAAACAATTAACTTTTTTTTTAATTTTAAATGACAGTTCAATTTACAGAATTAGTTTACAATGAGAGGAAAAAAAACTATGCAGAACTAAACTATATTACAAAATTTAATGATGATATTTCAGTTGAAAATATAGAAAATAAATAATAAGCCATATTAATTGTATTCGTTTGGCACCTAATAATAAATACAATTTATTTTTCCACTCATATTAATATTTAAATAATTTAACTTAAATCAAAATTCTGAACATTTTCTAAATTTTCATTGCATAACAGTTTTTCCTTAACATATATCCCAAGCAAAGTAATTTAAGTAAAAAAGAGGCACATTTCTGAAATCAGAAGACGGGAAATTGTTTCATTCAGTCATCCTTTAACAGTAAAAGCTTAACTAACCAGCATACTCGGAAATTCCCGAATTTTCCGGATAGTAACTGGAAAAAGGGGAGTGGGGGAGATTGTAGCCGTTCTTTAGATTTAAATTTAGGCTAAATAAATGATTTTGACATTTCGATATGTGCATCATATAAAAACCAACGGAACTGAGAAATATTCTGCTTAGAAAGCACAGTAAAACTCTTTTAAGTGTTCATAAACAAATCTCAGACTGAACATCAAAATTAATTATCAATGCAAAATACCGCAAACGTTATTGCGCAATACGTGCGGCGTAATTCTTCCATATGTGATATTACGCAATCAGAATCAACACCTGCCGGTATTCGGAGAAAGAACTAAATAAAGGAAAAGAAAGAGACTTACTAATCTGGGGTGTTTCTGATTCTAATTTTCAACAGACTGTATTAAATTTCTGGAATAGAATCAATCTTCGCTTGAGTTGAGTAGACCGCAAAAACTTTTAGTCCTATTCAATCCAGATTGGACAGTGACAAAAAAAAAAAAAAAAAAAAAAAAAAGTCCGCTTCTTCAATATATTAGAGATTTTTCGGAGAAACTCCCAACCTCCGTATTGTATAATGTATTGGCAAAGAAAATGAAATTATTTTGACTATTCGATTACTTTCCTTTTATTTAAGCCATTCCGAATATTATTCCTTAGAAAGCTAATCTGTGTAAAAACACACCCATTTTTGGAAGTTTATCTATACTTCAGCAGTTACTGCAATTATATTATAATAAATATTCATACATATGCTCATAATATAAGCATAACGATCATAATAAACACGAATATGAACTGACCACGCGGAACAAGAATGCAAATTTATTAAAATCTTGATAGAAATTCAAACGTGTGTAGTATTTGGGTGGGAGGAAAAGAATACCGAATGTACCGGAATTTTCTACGTTTTCGCAATTCTTTGGCCAATAGAACGACGTGCACCTGTCTGTACTCTCGCGCGCACCATAGGTTACCTTAATGCAGGGGAAGGGGGGAAAAGCAATTTTCGGGAGTATGATTCACCCTCTGACGTTGCATATAAGGAAAAAAGGTTGTTTATTTAGTTTCGGCTTTGGTACGGGGAAAAAATGCGCGTTCATTAAAAACAAAGGATTAAAAAAAAGCACTAAAAGCAAAAAATAAGCACTAAAAACAAAAAAATAAGGGCTTTAAAGAAAAAGTAAGCACCTATAAGGGCCTTTATATTTTATTTTCAAATATAAGGACTTATAAAGCACTTGTAAGGACCTCTACGAACCCTGTTATATATTTATTATATATTTAGATTGATTGCACATTTGTAGTTTCGAAGATATAAACAATCGCTCACTCTCATAGCGTCTTCAGTTTTACTTTCCCGTCAGACCTTTATGGAGAAACGTAATCCTACGTTAAAATTATGTCTGCAACAAAACAGACTTTATTTCACTTAACTAAAATCAGAAATCAACGAAATCAATTGAATAGCAAATGCGTTATAAAGCTATTTCGACTGCTACAAAATACGCATAATTTATTCACCTTATGAAGTTGCTTAAAGAGCAAAGCTACAGGAAATCTTAAAAATTTAACAACATACATTTACTCAGTTCAAACAAATATCGTAGTTCTTCGCTTCTAAGACGCATTCCTTAGTTTTGATTTCACCAACTGAGAAAAAGACTTTCATTCTAAAAAACTAAAATAAGTGTTATGAAACGCTAAAACAAACTTTGCAAATATTTTTTAGTAATCGACTTTCAATTCATTAGCAATAATAATATTGTTGCGTGCGTACGGGTTCGTTATGAAATGAATGCACAAGTCCGATGTAAAATTCAAAAATTTATTATTATCACAACAAAAATGCTTAAATTTTCTAAAATAATCGTGCAGTATTACAATATCTCACAGTAGTTACCTTCTAACTACTCAAATGTCCAATAGAACGTAATTCAAAACAGCCAAAGAACGCTAATCCGCGAATTCGCTACAATCAACAAGAGCAATTTTCTAAACAACAACAAACTAAGCAACTACTACAAACTGAGATGTTTTCCTCCTTTTATAACATTTTAAAATCACGCGCTAGAATTTTC
This sequence comes from Stegodyphus dumicola, assembly GCF_044657685.1. Classification (NCBI taxonomy): domain Eukaryota; kingdom Metazoa; phylum Arthropoda; class Arachnida; order Araneae; family Eresidae; genus Stegodyphus; species Stegodyphus dumicola. Next base: position 151,814,638 of record NC_140778.1, read on the forward strand.
CAGTACTTTCTCGAAATCAAAAAGAGTTATTTATTTATTTAATGCACGCGCTCTTGTATTTTCAATTTTCTGGCTTAGCTTTCTTTTAATATTCGTCACGCGCTGCACTGCGCGAGAAATAAAACCATTTAATTTATAATTGAACTAACATTAGCCTTTTAAATACCAAATTCGTAACAATATTATTGCTTAAGTATACTGAAAAATATATTAATTCGGAATGCTTAATGATTAGAGCTTACTAGCGGCCGAGCGGTAAAGTCGCTGAACACTGGTAGTTCGGCCCGAGTTTCGAATCCCGCGAACGGGCTGGCTGCATGAGCGTTTTCGTGGTTTTCCCCATGTGTAACGTGTATACGAGCCAGCTTCCCTTAGAAAGTCCTCCACGAAGGCATCCCTCCTCTTAGGCAGATACCCCTAGTGTGCTTTGCCATAATTAAATAAACCAAAACCAAACTTAATAATTAGGCGAATCGGAACTAGGGAATCTAAGGCGCATTCCGTTTTTAGCTACGTTTATTTGGAAAAAACGATGTGTCTTATGTTCAAAGAAATGTGGTACTTATTTAGCACAGCTGTTACAAACATTTCCATCGTTCATAGCATGCAAATCCAGATAATAACCAGGCGAATTATAAAAAGTTTGGTTTGGTTTGGTTTATTTAATTATGGCAAAGCACACTAGGGCTATCTGCCAAAGGGGAGGGATGCCTTCGTGGAGGACTTTCTAAGGGAAACTAGCTCGTATACACTTACACATGGGGAAACCACGAAAACGCCCATGCAGCCAGCCCATTCACGGGCTGGCTGCATGGGCCATTCGAACCTCAGACCGAACTACCAGTGTTCAGCGACTTTACCGCTCGGCCGCTGGTGGGCCTCGAATTACAAAAAGAAATGCGTGCTGTGGTTAAGGCAAACCAATTCATTCAAAACTGCTCTGAAGCATTTTAGATGAGTGTAACATAGATCCTCCCATCAAAGAATTAATTAAACAGTGGCTGAAACAGTTTTCAGAAATTGGAAGCATCCTTTTTCCAAGCAAAGGAAATTAGCTAGACGTAACGCCTCTGAAAAAAGAAGCTGATGCCATGCAAGTATTGGAAATAAAAGGAAACATTCCACTTGTCTTCCATAAGTTATTTCTGCCTAGACAGCTTTTTGGGACTGGCGATGGTTAAATCTATAGCTCAGGAAATGGTTTCAAAGAAATTAAAATTTAATCTTATTAGTTGTAAATTGTGTACAAACATTGTGACAAGTCAATGTGTCGTCAGGCATTCATCATAAAAATATTTAGTTAAGTATGTCACCATAATCAAATCTTTGCTAATTCATTTAGGTAAAGTAGCTTATAAGGACCAAAAACCACACTTCAAAGCTTTAAAAAAAAAAAAAGTAATCGTACAGCTGCTAACTTTGTAGATCATGGATCCTATGTCATCTGATAATATCGAACAGATAGCCGAAAATCATTGTAGGTTATTCACTGGCCTCCATAACTGACACATTTCTCTTAGACAAACCAAGTGTCAGCTCGATGTTCGGCAGCTGGATCTGACACCATATCTTGCTCTAGTACCCCTCTCAAAAAATAATGTTCAATTTCAGTCCTTTAAATGCATTAGTTTATTATTTTAATTTCACAACTACACAAATACATAAATTTATCAATTTTTATTAATCTGAATCTATACTATCTTTACTGCTATGAAAGATTAAGAAAGTTCAGTTTGACTAAGACTGTTATCTTTCTTTTGAAACAGACCACTTCTTCTCGGGCTGGTTGAAATAATATTTTGATACTAGAACTGCCAAATAGCTTCTCAGCGCTCTTTCAGTATCAAGATTAAAAATGATGTCATATTGTCCATGAATATAAAATTGCTCTTGAATCTCGCCGGCACGTGACCTTTTGTTCTGGAAGAGACGCGTCCTAACTTCTCCGTTATTGATGTAACGATAAAGAAAGTCTTTAATAAGAAAGACTTTTTTTTTTTTTTCATTAGTTACCAAAAGTCTGGGCTCCTTCGGAAACTAGAATTCTGTTATCTTCTTGCCCCAAGAATTTACTAAGAAAGTCTGACGTCATAGTCTGAGGTCCTTTCAAGAGTTTCTGTTATTCAAATTACCTGAGACCTAAAGGCTTATGCATAGGCCTTGCATGGTCCTAGATGGTCTCTCTAACCCACAATACCCAATTTCTACCTGTACTCAGTTTCCATATTTCCCTCCTATTCAAAAATAGGATTTGACGAAGAAAGCCTTTGCTGTACAAAGACTTATTTTTATTTTCATCAGCCACATTAGTCATTTTATTAGTCTGGGCTCCTTCTGAAACTAGAATTTTCTATCTCCTTGCCCCAAGGACTGATTAAGAAAGTCTGAAGTCATAGGCCCAGCATTGTTTCAACCGTTTCTGTTATTCAAATTCCTTGAGACCTAAAGACCGGGGTTTTTAGGCTTAGGCAGTAATCAGGCCTTGCATGGTCCTAAATGGTCCCTCTAACACAGCACCCAATTCCAGTTTCCATATTTCTTCCTTATTCAAGGATAGGATTTGATGGAAATCTTCGTCAATGTGAATTTGGCAGTCATTCTGATTGGGCGCACGCAAACAAGCGCATATATTTTTAGAACCAGAGAATAATATAATTTGTTATTATGAAATTTTCGCAAAAATAATTATCGTTCATAATGAATGTCTGAAAGAATCGATGCGTAGGAAAACGTAATCATATTTTTTATCCTTCATACATAGATACAGCAGTTTATATGGTGCATGCTTAAACATATGATATTATTTTTGATAAGAAACTAACTCGAGATGATAACATCACTCGAGGCACTTTTTTTTGCAGTGGAATTCAAACCGAATTTTCTATACTATGAAAGATACGTTTGTTCCTTTTTATGACGAATGCGTTCTTTGATAAGACACCACCGCTATATCTATCGATGCAGACCACGCAGGTAACCGTCGAGAGTTGAATCATAAAACGATTCTTATTAGCAGCCCGAGTTTCGCCGGAAACAGTGTTAGATAAACACGAAACAAGATGCAAGCGCCAAGACTTTTTTTGGAATGATTTTGCACATTCTGCAAGGCTCGTAATTTGTAGATACTCCCGCTATCTTATCGTATGTCCTCCCTCAGCTAGAAGTGAGAATGACAAATTCGACACCTCTTATCGACAGTCGCCCACCATCGCTTCTCTTATCTCCAGAGCATCACTTTTCCATTTGCGGCAAGTGCAACGAGGTCCGAAGCACTTGTTGACGGCAATAGGTGGATCTGTTGCCAACATTCACGAAGCAGAAAGCTTGTTTCCCCAGAGTATTTATGTTTTCAGCAAGACTTCCATATCTAGTATTAAAAAATTATAGTATTTTTAATATCGTTTAATTCGAATACATGATGATGCCCTTTTTACTTCCTTGTACGAAGTAAAAAGGAAGTATTGTAATCGCGAAAAGTTGCAGGCAGCATATTTCAACGAAAATATCCATTTTGACCGCTTTCGAATGCAATTTAGCGATGTTTTTGCGTGATATCTGTACGTGAAGACAGAATAAAATACTCGTTTAGACAGAATAAAATTCCTCCAAAAAAATTATAAAACTGTTTTAAAATTAATTCTGAAGAGAATGTTTCGTGGTGTCTGTACGAACGTATGTACGTACGTACGTATCTCGCACAACTCAAAAACGAGTAGCCTCAGAACGTTGAAATTTTGTATATAGGACTGCTATAACATGCAGATGTGCACCTCGTATTTTGGCCGCACCAAACGTATATAAATATATTTATATAAAAATTGTAGAAAGTTCGCCTAAAAGTTACCAAGAGCTGCTGCTCCAAAAGGTTTAAAACGTTTTCAAAAATTAATACACATGAAAAGCAAATCATTAGACATGTAAAACATAAATAAAATTAAAAAACTGAAAAAGTTAAAAAAGTAAGCGGAAAATGGTAAATTAGCCCAATTCGACTTCCAAACAGGCTTTTCAAGGGAAATTTCATTTATTTGAACGTCGAATTAAGCTAACCCCATTACGCGTTTCGCCGAAACAGACAATTGAAACTTTTTCGCTAAAAAAATTTTTGACAAAGTGTCTTGGAAATTTTAATAGTCTCAATTCTCTGTTCCAATTTCCCGACGCGTCCATATGTTAATCAAAATCAAAACTTCCTAAATCTAGTCTAAAATTAAAATCAAAACGAAAATAAATAGCGATGAGCTATTAGTCCTAAAAATACAAAAACATACGGGCTGGGCCTGCAAGCTTAAAGATTAACAATTTAATTATAAAATAATAGATTTTAGAAAACTGTAAGAAAACCTGTAATTAATAAAAAATAAAAAATTAGGAAAAGAAATGAACAAACTCAGTGGGTCTTGCTAAGACCAAGAAAAAGTTGTAACAAAAGAATATATTTATATATATATCCACTCTGTTGCCCGGCTCAGTGATCTCAGTTTCTTTACTCTTATATGTTTGTAAATTGTACATTTTTTGCATTAAAAATATTGAATTATGTTGTTTTTATCTTCCGGTTAAGGTTTTTATGCCTTTAGTAAATCTGTATGCAATATTTTTAGAATTATCAGCAATTTTAAAGTTGTTTAAGTGCCGCTAAGCCGTTTTTTTTTTTTTTTTTTTTTTTTTTTTTTTTTGATGGAAGCAATTGATTGTTTACATTTGAAACAGCAGACTAGTGGATTTGTTGCCAATCTAGAGAGATTAAGCTTCGCAACAACAAAGATAACGCAGGAAATAAGTGTTTAAGATTTACTTCGAAATTTTTAATATAGATATTTTGACTTTTCATGTATTTTTGCCTTGTCGCGAAGTGAGAACTGAATTAATTGAATGAGAAGTATTCAATTGTCTGTGAAAAACTGTTTCTTTTTTGTTTTGTTTGCCTAATTTCTTTTATTCATCGTTCTAGCTTTATTATAGTATTTGAATAGAACATGTGGCAACGATTAGATAATTCTGTTCTTTAAATGATATAAATTTTGTGCATTCTTAGTTATAATATGAACGAAATTTAATACTGTTAAGTGAACCTTGCGCCAGAGTGTCACTATGGTAAACAAATACTAGAGTGAATTTTAAAGAATGCATTTATTCTATTTGAATTTTATTGAAAGTAATTTGAATGTAAATTGTTAAAAATGTTTAACGGGGACTTGAATTAAATCATGAATAACAAAATTTCAATTGCAAAAAGAAATTAAATTAAAAGCAAGTAATCATTGCCATTGATCGGAAATTAGTTGACTTTTCAAGGGGAACAAACCAACTTGCGTTCAATGAACAATAATTAAGAAATAAATACGACGGCGTTTCGTCCTTTACTCAAGTAATAAGGCGATGTCAAATTGGCAATTTAATTTAGGCCAAATATTTCCGTGAACCGAAGGGTACAAAACAATTCTTTTGAAAACAAAACACAAACATGCCTAGTATTTTTGCGCATAAAGCTGCAGAAAAATTATCGTTAAAGACATAAAGTAAGAAATTTAGAACTAATATTTCACAAAGAACCAGAAATTGAAATTTATAATTAATAAAATTTCAAATAATCATATAAATGCAACAAAGAATTAAAAATGTTAAAACCATAACATTTCAAACAAGCAAAACCCCACCTAAAAAAATTAATGAAATGTAAAGAAAGATGAACAAAAACAGAGGAAGAATTCAAGCAATCTCAGTGTCACTTCATCAGGGGTTAGGACTTTGAAATTAATTGAAATATCTCTTATACAAAATTCCTTGCTTTTCTGTACCCAGAATTAGCCGATGAACCATTTCAATGTATTTTAATTATAATTATAATAGTTCACCCGAAAGTTCCGGCCCTTCCCTAGTTTATATATATATATATATATATATATATATATATATATATATATATACGTATATATATATATATATATAAACTGGCTTTGGGTGGCAGAAGCTCACGTATTAAATGCTTCATTTTAGCTTAAATAGGCAAACTACAATTTTCATGAACTACTTTATATTATAGCAACTTATTGCACGTAGATCATAGATGTTCCTCTGTTGTGAAATAAACGGCTTTTGTAGGGCCTTCATTTCCATTGACTTATCATGCAGTAGCAACTTTAAGAGAGCTAAGGAAGGGCGACATCCCGTGGCGCTGAATGCATCGCACCGAATAATCAAGACATTTTGAGATCAAGAAAACCCCTTCAAATACAATGAGTCTGGCCCTGCAATTATGTATTAGATTCTGGCTTTCGTTTCACATATTCTTATAGATGCATAATATACGAAACGAAACTAATTAAAACAGTAGCGAAAATTGTGAAGCATACGAAAACATACAAAAGAACAATTTGTATGAAGGATATGAAAACATACGAACGAAAAATTATTTGTACGAAGGATATGAAAACATACTAAACAATTTGTATGAAGGATATGAAAACATACTAAACAATTTGTATGAAGGATATGAAAACATACTAAACAATTTGTATGAAGGATATGAAAACATACGAACGAAAAATTATTTGTACGAAGGATATGAAAACATACTAAACAATTTGTATGAAGGATATGAAAACATACTAAACAATTTGTATGAAGGATATGAAAACATACTAAACAATTTGTATGAAGGATATGAAAACATACTAACGATCAATATGTATGAAGCGTACGCAATAGAAAAACAGTTTGAATACCCTTCTTCAGGTCTTGAATCCATCCATGTTTTTGTAATGTCTTCCGTTCATAATGTTTAGATAACTTTTCCATGAGTTAGTGAATGCACTCCAAACTAGATGCTGCAAATATTGGAGGATCTGGACACAGTGCCGTATAGGCTCCCATGGTACAACTCTTCTCGGAAAGTTCGTCACTATTTGACAGCTATCTGGAGATTCGTCGTGGCAGAAGACGAAGTAGTATAAACACTTTAATGAATCATCTCTGTTAAATTTGCTCACCAATCGTATACGATGTGGAAGCTTTATCATTAATATGTTTAGATGTAATGTTTGTATGATAACCATGTAGCATGTACCATATGTAATCGTGTAGCATCTGGAAGTTTTATTATAAATATGTTAAGATGTAATGATGACCATATGTTAGATGATAATATGTTTAGATGTAATGATGACCGCCCAACCGGTATAGTGGTTAGCATCGCTGACTGCCGTGCCGAAGGACTCGGACTCGAATCCCGGAGAAGGCATGGATGTTTATAAATGTGTAGTGTCCGTGCGGCATGGGGACAATCTAAGTATGCGGCGAGCCGAAAGTTGTTGGTGATAGGGAAAGAGGGGTGGGAGACCTTTGAAGCCGTCCCCCCCCGGGGTGCACTCCATTAAATTGGGGGCGGAACTGAGCAAAATCGCACTGTCACCCAAAAGGTGCTCAAGGATGTTGCCATCGACATGTGTGAAACTAGCGTTCCTTGCCACCAGGTATTTTGTGGACTTAAGCTGATGTTATGGTCAGACAAGTGAGCATGTAACAACAACAACAGATGCAGTGATGATCATTAATATGTGTAGGATAGAAGTGACAACAACAAATGTAGTGATGATCAACAACAGATGTAGTAATGATCATCTACACATATTAATGATCATTAATATGTGTAGATGACTTTTCATATGATGTGCCTCCTATGACGAGATATATAATTCTTGAGTGTATTGCTATAATGTGTACCCTGGAAAGTATGATAGAGAAATATGTTAAGAATAAAATATCAAGTAATCGCTTTGAATCTCATTTAAGTTTAATGGCTAAAGTTACCGTAAGTCTAGTAGAGTTATTGCTAAGTTTACACCTTCAGTTGTCGCCCTCGTGGCCTAATGGATAAGGCATCGGTCTCCTAAACCGGGGATTGCGGGTTCGACTCCCGCCGAGGGTATGTGTATTGTTATTATTATTTTTTTTTTTTTTCTTTTAACAGATCTAGGTAAAACTATGTATCTTGATTTGAAAATCAAACTGCAGTTCTCTCTCGTTGAGAGAGTAAAACTAGATTTGCTACGTGAATGGATATACAAGTAACGCTTCACTATTGCAATTGTTAATTATTTAAAACCCAGTGAAATGGGAATGAAATTTGTTTTTAATTCTCATCCTGTTTTATGAAACGTTTGCTAAAATAAATGCTTTTCTGACTTTTAATTTTACTCAAAGAATGGGGCAAAATGAACACGAAGTTACAAATTTGGAATTTAACAAAATTTGCCTAATTTTAACTTAAAATATGTATTACGGATTTTGGCCCTATAGGAGTGAGTAATAAAAAGACATTTTTTTGATTTTTAAAATCTACATCTGAACACTGTACAGGTCTTATAGCCGCAATCTAATATTTAAATAAAATGATAAGAAATTCGTCACCTACCTTTCAATTTTTTTTTTTTTTTAATTTTTATTATTATTATTATTATTATTATTTTGAGGGAGAAGTTAGTATTAGACTGTAATAATTTTACTCACTTTTACCTTAAGTATGATGTTTGTATCATTCGATTGTCAACTTCTATATTACTCTCAATATATCAACTCCAGGTGTATGTAAAGCCAGGATTATCATACGGTTACGAAATGGGGGAAAACAAAAAAATTATCCGTCTTGCTTTTCTAACTGAAATATAATATCCTCTGTCCTGTTTAAAAATATTTTTTAAACTTATTTATTTATTTATTTCATTTTTATTTTTTCGTTGTTTTATATACATTTTATTTAACCGGCTTAAAATTTAAAAAAATTGGTTTTACACTTCCGCTCGTAATGCGGATACTGAAAGGATATTTTTCGTTTCTAGGTATTCAGTTAATCAAGAAGCAAAACAGATATAGTGTTATCTAGTACTCACAAAATATAGCTTTAAGATATATTTCGCTTTGATTTTTATAAGTTAAAAAACGAAAAGTTATCTGAAAAAATACATAGCTTCTAAGAAGTAGGATTAAGCGGGTGATAATAATTTCTTCATATTAAATTATAGGATTATTTTAATGGTGGTAGTGATGTTTTCTTCCATAACACAAATTTGTTAGAATATATAAAAATGAGTGGTGTTTTTTGGTAATAAATTGTGCTTATAAGATAATTTTAATATCAGGCTTAATTGAATACTAGTATATATTACAAGTTTGTAGAGATGTCTGCAATAACTAAACTGCAGGAACAGGAAGAAACTGACACTTTATTGAAGTAAATAGCAGTTTACAAAATAAGACAAAGATAGACAGTTATTAGTAGATGATAATAAGATAAATAGCTATCAATAACTGAAGGACAAAAAACAGAGATGAGGACAAAAAGACATAGAAGTCACTTTAACAAAAAGACATAGAAGTCATAGAAGGACAAAAAGACATAGAAGACATAGAAGTCACAGGACAACAGACATAGAAGACATGAGGACAAAAAGACATAGAAGTCACAGGAAGAAATTGACACTTTATTGAAGTAAATAGCAGTCTACAAAATAAGATAAAGATAGACAGCTATTAGTAGATGATAATAAGATAAATAGCTATCAATAACTGAAGGACAAAAAACAGAGATGAGGACAAAAAGACACAGAAGTCACTTTAACCTTTTAAATACATCTCTGATTACCGATATCATTCACAAAGTAAACTTTAAAGCAGTAATCACTGATAATCAAACAATTATGAATTGAAGCACTTGGCTAAGTCTTCGAAATGAACTGATTCTGAGCTTCAGCGCAGACGTATTTATAGGGTTGCTCAGGCCTCTGGAAGCTTCGGGGAAAATCGCTCCTAGGACTTCGAAAATGCATTTTCAGAATATTTCTGGTATGTCTCCGAGCTGGCGAAAAATTTCTAAATAATATAACCAAACCGGGATTAAAAACGTTTGCCAAAACCTGAATTTCTTCTTATATCTCAGTTTCTAATTAAGCTTTCTTCGTAATTTAAATGTCGATTGATTCAAAATTTATAACTTTCAGCCGGATCCAAATGCAATGTATTACATAAAATAAGCATTTCCAAACACAGTAACGTGGTTACAAATTTGATTTAATAAAAAAAAAAAAAAAAAAAATTGTAACTTCATTATTGCACAAAATTCAATAAATTAATAAACAAAGTAGCATAAAAAAACTATAAGAACAGCAGTGAAATAAGAACGAAAATTTGCATATATTTACAAAAAAATATATTAGTTTCAAGCTAAGTGTAAATATTGTTGCGTGCGTACGGGTTCGTATTGATTGAATGCGCATATTACAGTTCAAACTAATAAGAACGTTAAACACAACGCAGTGCAAAGTGCATCTAAAAGGCGGAGCTCTCACGGATACCTATACTCCGAAATTAGCTCTGAACTAACAACTACTACTTCACTCAGAAACTGATACTTTGATATTTTAGTGGACTACTCTGGAATTAGTAACTGTTTTAGTCCTGCTCCTTCCAGATTCCTTATAGAGCCCCGTCTGGGTCCTGGCGTATGTAAAAGTCCATAATTAATTTTTCTTCATCAGAGGTAGATCTAAATGGGTCAGGAACTGATGCTCTAGACGGTCTTCTATAGTTTTCATCTGGCCGCCGAGAAATCTTTAATAAGTTCCATTTCTGCAAATTACTGGAAGGCATATACGATTAAAGTTACATCTAAAGGTCTGATACGATTACAGTTGCGTGTATAGATTAATTACAGTTATTCTGTTACAGTGACCATTACAGTTATACAGTACATGACAAAATGTCACCAAATGGTTGCAAGTTCGGGCAACTTTTGGCGATATCTCGTCAGTTTAGCCAGATAGCCATATAAGATATTTCTGCCGCCTTCTTAGCATGCCTTCGTGGTGTAATGGTCAGCACGCTCTGCGCGTATTCGAGAGGTCCGAGTCCCAGCGAGGGCATTGCTCATTTTTCACTTCTGATTCCAAATAACGTAATATCTCTGCAGTGGCGCCCGAATTAAAAAAAGGGGCTGGATGATGATTCTCCATTACCAAGATTTGGTGATAGAGTCCCCTAATCCCCAGTCGTCCTTTAAAAGGGGGAGCATATAAGATATTTCTCATGCCTTCGTGGTGTAATGGTCAGCACACTAGGCGCGTATTCGAGAGCTCCGAGGTTCGAGTCCCGGCGAGGACATTGCTCATTTTTTCCGTCTCCTGCTTCCAAATAAGCTATTATCCTACAGCCATTCACTCAATGTTAAATAGGCTTGAGCCTGTATGCTTAATTTTCCTGTGAAGCTTTGGTTCTTTAGACTTTCATGCTACATAACAGAAAAAAATACTATAATTGCACATAAAATTACTTACGTATGCACGAAATACGTAACTAGGGGGGAAAAGGGGGATAAAATAAAAATTAAAGGGGAAAAAATAAAAATCTGATGTGAGCACCTTGTATGGCCTAATAAATTATACACATTTTTTATGCCATTTCATTTAAACTTATTTCGTCGAATTTCATTAGAGATACATTTCTCATTCAATTATTTTAGTTCTCTCACGGCAAAGCAAAAATACATAAAAACTCAAACACCTTCATTAAAAATGGCGAAAACAGTTAAAAAATAATTTAAATTTAGAGTTTTTATGCAAAAACAAGCAATTCGGCCAGCGGGTAAGAAGGCAGATTTTTCGGTGTAATATTGAATGTTATCTTTTGATCCCACTCAGCAGAAAGACACTAAAGATGCAGAAACCGACATAATTCTCATAATGCTACGTTCCAAATGTAAACAAATGGCTGTTCCGTTATCTTTGATCGCACTTAAACAACTTTTAAATTGTTAATAATTCTACAAATATTTCATGCAGATTAAAGGCATACAAACCTTAAACAGAACATAAGAACAGCATAATTCTTTTAAACAGCATAACTTTTAAAGCAAAAATTGCACAATTTACCAACATATAAGAACAAAAAACTAAGCTCACCGAGCCAGGTAATAGGAGAGGAATATACTGTTGCGTGCGTAGGGGTTCGTAACATATAGAATGCATAAATCCGATAAAAAGTTATCAAAATTTATTCTTATATCTATATAATTTATTCTTATTCTCTATTATCACAAGAAATATAACAAAAACGCTGGATTTTCCCTCAAAGATATTCGCACAAAATCACAATATCACGCAATATAATCAGTAGCTATATTTTAAACTACTAAAACATTAAATAGAGCACAATTCAAAGCGCAGCGAAAGTTAATAGGATCTCAAAATTACAGCAGCTAAGTAAACAACAGCAACTTATTAAACAACAGAACTGAGATGTTTTTCTCCGGCCTTTTAAAGCTTTATAATCGTGCACGAGAACATTCTGGTAAATTTCTATTTTCTCGAGGTTTCTGGAAAGCAAAAGTTACAGCTAACACAATTGCATTTATTCAAATTAAATATCAATTACGGAGATTAACTTTTATTAAATTTAAATGCACGTACTCTCGTATTTTTACTTTTCCGATGTTGCTTTCTCTTAAAATTCGTCACTCGCTGCATTGTACGGGGAAATGAAACAATTTTAATTACAATTCTATTAAAAATAGCCAACTAAATACAAAATCTGTAACAATATATTGTTACGAAATGTCCAGGCGCGATAAGATAGCTTTCCCGCAAAGCAAGTTTAGGGTTGCCATAAGATGGCAAGGGAAGACATGGTTGTCACATTTGGCGAGAAATCGCCATTTGGCGACATTTGGGGATATGCCATGGACGGATGGAGAACCTTCTGGAACGAATTCTTACCGGTTTAGCCCAGAATGTTCTCGAACAGAAGCCGAAACTATATAAACCTTGCTGGCCCGCAGTCAGTTAGTGTGTAGGTGCCTCGTCTAGAGTGCGAGATAGTTAGTCTCGAGTTAGTCAGTTCGTGAGGAGTCGATCGAGTTGACAGCCGAGAAGCGAGTGCCGAGTGGATCGGCGAGTGCACTGAAGAGTCTCTTAGTGTATCCCGGTTAGTGCATCGTCGGGAGAGTGTGTTAAGCACCGGGAACGACTGAATCGAAGAGTCGGGAGCTGTGCTCTGTGTGTCGTCGAGTGCATCGCGAGTCGTAGCGCAAAGAGACTCGAAAGTTCGTGGAGTTTCGAGAACGACCGAGCAGAGTCGGCAGCTGCAATCTGGCGCTTTGCAGTGAAGCTGTCTCCACCGTTATAGCCTGATAACCTGAAGGCTGTGTCGCTGATTGTGTCAGCGTGTTTATAGTAGATCTTCGACGACTGTAAAAGTGTTTTGCAGCTGTCCTGATTAGTACTGGCTAAATAAAATGTGATTTGATACTTCATCAACTGCTGTCGTCATTATTCACCCCAAATCCATACGAACCCCGTACGAACGTGAAGGACGAAAATAACGTAACAACTGGTGTCAGAAAAGAAAAACACAACAATATATATATATATATATTTGTAATAATAAAATTCCATAGTCAAGAATACACTTAAAATTCAAACTGTATGTTCTTTTCATTTTTAATGGCGAAGCTCTCTTATTTGAAAGTACGTGGAATTAAATCCACAGCCCCGTAGTCAGTACGTACAGATATCACCCAAAAACATCGTTCAAATATTTTGGAGAGTGGATGAAATGGATATTTTCGTTTAAACAATGATACCCGAAATTTTTCGCGGTTTCTATACTTCCTTTACTTCGTACAAGGAAGTAAAACACGGAGTTTTAACACTGATATATGATTATGTAAAAAGAAGCTTCTTTCAAAGCAAAATGATTTTTCAGCAAGGATAAAATGGAAAAAATTGTTCTTATTACATTGTTACCAACCATGGTATTATTAGGACAATAAATGATCTTAAAATGCTAAATCTGAAAAAAAATTATTATTATTAACTGAATGTTGCTGTTTCATTTATTAAAATAAATGTTAAAGCATCTTGAGATTGTAAAATGGGACGTTAAATTTAACCTGCATTCGTTTGATGAAATGATCGTTTGATCGTTTGATGAAAACGAACTATATTTCCGTAAGTTCCAGTTAAGGCTTGTCTAGACTGATTTTAGATTTGACAAGCTAGGTTACATGAATGGCGCGTTTAATGCTAAGGAAACTTCCACCAAACATTAAGGTAAAAAATAATAATAATAATAATAATAAAGAAAGAAAGAATGAAAAGCAAAGGAGATATTCTCATTTTCTGAAAGGCGTGGATAAAGATGAATGACCTAAACAGCTGGCATATAGGCAGTCAAATTCTCTTCCCCTCCTTTCTTTCTTTATAAGAAAAAAAAAAAAAAAAAGCAATATCAATAATGATAATAATATCGCCATAAAGATACAGGAAAACCTTACAACTGAGTATTCCTACTATAGTGACAGATTTGATTTGCCTGATCAATATTGTCACGTTAAATACAATAATGCTAAAATTTAACAGAAATGCAGAATGAAGACTTTAGATACCAGCTTTGAAATTTTAAACTGTACTTTATCACCTCAAAGAGGTTAATAAATAGAGTTTCATAAAATCAGAAAAATAGCTAAAATATCTTTAAAACATAAAAAATCATAAAATAAAAGAAAAAACTGAAATCTGATTTTAATATGCAGATTACAGTTTAATGTCAAAAGCAACTGGAAGTTAACAGTTGCGGCCCAACAGCGGCAGAGCGGTAAAGTCTCTGAACACTGGTAGTTCGATCTGAGGTTCGAACCGCGCAAGCGGGTTGACTGCATGGGCGTTTACGTGGTCTTCCCCATGTGTAACGTGTTAATACCAGCCAGTTTTCCTTAGAACGTCCTCCACGAAAGCATCCCTTCCGTCCGTGTAGTGCCTTAAAGCAGAACACATAAAATAATAATAATAAGTTAACAATTGCAACAAAATTCCTACTTTGAGAATTAGTTCCCCAAAATAAAAAAATATAGAACACAAAATCTTGCACATCGAATGAGTTAAAAGTTGAATTGTTAAAAGTCAAATGATAAAAAAGAAGTTTGATGAAGTTTTTTTTTAATTAAGTCACGTAGAGACTAATAACGAAAAGTCTTAATTATTCAAGATGTCGTTGTGCACTCGTTTCCCTGGATTGTTTACTCATGCGACAGTATTTCCTATTTTATTATGGCAAAAATTAATTTCCGGCGTTACCAATTCTGGCGTTGAAAACAATAAATATCTGGAAGCGTTTGCCCTTCAATGTATACGGTTCCCCTTAGTTCACTAACCATTTATTAGTCCAAAGGGGCTTTGTCCCTGAAGGACTATTGTTTTCGTTTTGCGATTTTGCGTTGGTTCACTATAAATGTCCGTTTCACTTTTCAGACTGTTGCCACCAAATGTTAGAGTCCTGCATTATATTTGGAGAAATCAAATAATGAGAAGTCTGCATAAATGTATTTATATTTCTAGCACTATGATAAAACAGCGGTACATAGAGCCATCGAATTTTGAATGACGTAATCCTATTGCGAATATGGGCATGTGGAAGCCCAAATTTGGAATTTGTTTTATTATCGATTTCATATTTTGTAAAACTTTAACGAATTTTTGAGTATCAAACTCAACGATTTAAAAGCGAGCAATGGCAACACTCTACGGGGGGGGGAGAAGCCTTTTTATCTCTAGCGCCCGCGGAACTGTGTATGAGAAATTCTAAAGATATGCTCATTTTAAAATTATTTTGGGACATTGCTGTTGAACTGAATTTTATGGTTTAAGGTTTAAGTACGAAAAACATGATATTTAATAAATAAAGGTAGCACACAAAACGGGGGGGGAAAAACCGCTCCTTTGGACGTAATTTAATAAAATCTAAAACCTTTCAGAATTTTTTTTTTTTTTTTAATTTTGGTATCTTTTTTTAATTTTCATATTTCCTCTCACATTTTCACTCCAGGATGCAAGTTAAGTAGACGAAGGAGAGTGTTTAAATGGGTAAAACGAGAAGATTAGACAGAGCATGATTTCGCTAGTGTAGTTCACGTTTGCTATTTTGTCCTCTAGCTCTTAATCTTAGGTGCTGCTATGCATTCATGGCGTTTAGTTACTCAATCGCCGGTGTAGGTTGCTGAGTCAGCCTGTTAAATTAGAATAAATTGTGTAGTATAGCACTACTTCTTCCCTTTTGAATTTATTGTTAAATTACAATTAGAATCTCCCACAAGTAGTAGGTGATTTTGTAAGCCCGAAGTCCATGCCTTTCTGTTGAAGAACTATGCTTAGTAAAAAGGGTTTTTTTACACTCTTTCCCTGTTGTGTTCATGTTCATGCCTGTGCGAGAAGTCACCAAGTTGGACCCTGAGATCTAATCACACTGTGTCATAGCTAAAAAGGCCAGATCTTACAGTACAATGTACCCAGTGGGATGTGAGAAAAAATAATCTGTTAAAAAAAAGATTACTGAAAAAATTCATAATTTTCATGGAAGTAATTTTAGTGGGTGAGAAAAAGAGGGGGGAGAAGCTGTGTCTGAAGCTAACCAAATTCAAACTTCATCCTAGAAATCGAACAAGAACGAATAAACTTAACTGAAAGTCTAGAGCAGGGTTTTTTAAACTTTTTTCAGTCGCGATCTTTTTTTATCACTGAGATTTTTTCGCGACCCCCAGAAGCCCACAAAAATTTTATGGGACCCCATAAGTATTGCGAAAATCCGATGCACGTGTGTGTGAAACTGCCAATTTTTTTCACTTGTACTGTAATATATTATTGCAGTTTTAAATCATTAACTTCAATTTCTAATTTTAAGACATAGAACAATGGGAAAATTTTAAATAAGTAACAGACGAAATGACAGCGTCACGTGCAAAGCAAGGAAAATGAACGCCTATATTATAAAAAGAATGCGTCGAAACGTTTTCGTTTTTTTCTTTATCTGCATTGTCTTATCTTTATCTATTTTCAGATATATTGTGTAAAAATATTTGGTAATTGTAAAATTATTATAATAAGTTAAAGAAATATCAAAACTGCTAAAATTTTTGGGATCACCTTCACAATTTAAGAAACCCTGGTCTAGAACTCTATTTGCTAAACAAGGATTCATCTTGTACGGAATCTCGGGTTTTTTTTTTTTTTTTTTTTTTTTTTTTTTTTTTTTTTTGAGTAAGAGAGATGAAAAATTAGCAATCACCTTCGCCGGGAGTCGAACCACGGACCTCTGAAATACCGGCTCAGTGTCTGACCATTACACCACGAAGGCACGCTAGGAAGGCGGGAGAAATGCCTTATATACTGCCCCCTTTAAAGGGCAACTGAGGTTCTTAGGGAACTTAATTCCCAAATCCTGGAAGAGGAGAAATCAACATCCACCACCCTTTTAGTTCGGGCGCCACTGTAGAGACATTAGTTTTTTTTTTTTTTTTTTTTTTTTTTTTTTTTTTTTTTTTTTTTCCGGAGCAAGAGAGATGAAAAATTAGCAGTCGCCTTCGCCGGGAATCGAACCACTGACCTCTGAAATACCGACTCAGTATGCTGACCACTACATCAAGGAAGGCACGCTAAGAAGGTAGGAGAAATAGAAATACCTAACAAAAGAAGCTCAGAACTTAAGAAAACAAATGCTTCATTCTTCCAGAACTAGAAAACACTTCTTCTTCGGAATAATGCCAACCAGCGACTGACTGAGCGGTAAAGTCGCTGAAAACTGGTAATTCAATCCGGGTCCAAAGCTTGGTTGTATTGGGGTTTCCTTGAATTCCCCTGTGTAATATGGATGCTAGCTAGGTCCCCTTAAAAATTCCTCCACGATATCATTCCTCCCTATAGGCAGAAATGAATCAACTTAACCATCTTCAAAAGATATGAAATATGTTAAGAAAATGCAAACAAATAAATATAATAACCCCCTCCCAACGGAAGTATGAAAATTTTTCAAAAAAAAAAAATAAATTGAATAAATAAACTAATAAAAATCTTAATATTAAAAGGAAATTGAACTCAGAGCTTAGTATGCATATTTCTGTTTAACACTTATTGAACCAATTAAGGCAAGCAACTATAAAGTATTTAAAAATTAACCCCCAAGAAAATAAAGGATTAAAGGTAGTGAATAAAGAATCATAAAATGAGTTTTTTTAAGACAGTCAGATGGCAGTGGAGGGAAGATGCTGTAGTCCTACTTGATCTTAAATTAACTGGCGAGAAGACATGTATGTTATTTAATGAAGAAATGATTTTATTACCGTATTTCTGAGAGCATTTGTCCTCTCGCTTATCTCCCCTAGCATTTTAACCCCAAGTTCTGAAAATTTTAGAGATATTCGCGTAATTGTAATTAAAATAGATTCGTCCCCGTAGTCCTTGTTTCGTTCTTACTAAACAAAACCTTGCACAGCGACAAAACCTTGCACAGCGAAGTCACGGCGAAGGTCACGCCGAAACGTTCCCTTCTACTGTTTATGCAAGCAATAACCGTCCCATTCCACCACTGCAAGCATGAACTGACATTCAGTCTATGATTCCGCCGAGTCAGCTGCATATTTGCCTTCTCTAATTATTTATAGATGACTTGAGGCCTAAGGAGTAGCCGTAAGAAGAATAAAAAAGGAGAAAAATTACATAAATACAGCTGGGAGTTACTGGGAAGCAGAAGCGAATATATCTCATTAGATAATTGTAATGTTAGTATTACTATGTATTCTTGGTTTCTTTTAAGTAAATAATATTCTGATAGTGACCTGTAACTTATTCATGACTACTTTCCATTTGTTATGTTCTTACTGTAACCGCAACCACCAAAACTTTAATTTTTTGCCTAATTTTCACCTCTTGCGCACGAGGTTAGCAATAAACATTTCCCTCAAGCTGCAACGTTTTCTATTTTGCCTATTAGCCAATACTTTCTACTTTTTCAGAACGGGAAAACGGAGAATTGAAAACAAAAAATACCTTGAAATTCCCCCTTCAAGATGTTTAAAAACCTGATGCTATAATAATGATTTATTAAGATTAAAGCCATGTCATTTGTTTCCTGACAGACATATTAAAAGCAATTTTATTTCCCCTAGAATAGTAGTTCTCAACCTTTTTTGCCCCAAGCGCCTCTTTCAGCATTACTAAACCATTTCCTTCTCGCTTTCCAAAATTCGGAAAATACATTCCCATTTATTAGATTTAAATCATTTTTAACGGCATAGCAGGAAGCAGGTAGAGGCAGACTGACCGCATCCCCCCTCTGAAACTATTCCCTAGTTGATAACCTCTGACCTAGATGCATAAAAACCTTTTCCCTACAATAAATTCATTGTATTTATGTAAGAGAATAGAAATGTTTTTGAAGTTCCGCACGTAAAAAGTAAACGGATTCCTAAATAAACGACTTATTTAAGTTATAGTTATAGGCGCTGATATAAACAAATGCAACAGAATATAATCATTGCAGTTGAATTTTATTACTGACGCACGTAACAGTGTATATAAGCAGAAACAAATAACTTTTAAGTGAAGTGCATAATATACAATGCTCGAAATAGCATTTTAAAGTTGTATTAACAATACAAATTTTAAACAGCCTTCTTGAAATACATCAATAGGAAATAAATATTATTTTCATATTTTTCACTTGATAAGAATTGTGCTGTTTTAGTATGAAAAATAAATCACATGTATAATATATATATATAAATAGATAGATAGATAATTTATTTACTAAAGAAATAATGATTATATTATCTCCTAATATTAATTTTAGTAGAAGTATCTAAAAATAGTGACCATAGGTAGGAAGTTTAATTCCGAAAATTGTTTTAAAGTAACTTGAACATAAATTGTTAAAAATGTTTTATGGGGACTTGAAGTAATATCCTATATAACTTAAATAGGCATGAGTTCTATTTTTATCTCGCTTTAGAATTATTAAAAAGGAACCTAAATTTTATACACATTTAAATATGATAAATGGAAAGCATTTTTCTGCAGCAAATAGCTTCATAATTTGGGAAGTTTTGAAAACTCTTATTCAATAGAAAGATTGTCTATTCGTGGAAGACATACGACCAATTTTTATAAACAACTTACTTAACAGGAAAAAAAAAAAAAAAAAAAAAAATTCTGAAATGTTTCAGATTTTAAATTACGTCTAAAGGGGCGTTTTTTAACATTTTGTGTGTTACCTTTCTTTATTAAATATCATGTTCCTCGCACTTAAACCATAAGATCCAGTGCAACAGCAATATCGCAAAATAGTTTTAAAACGAGCATATCTTTAGAATTTCCGATACAGAGACTCACGCGCTGGAGATACAAATGTTTTTTCTGCACAACGTTGCCATTGCTCGCTTTGAAATCCTTGAGTTTGTTAATCAAAAATTCGTCAAAGTTTTAAAAAATAGGAAATCGATCATAAAACAAATTTCAAATTTCAAATTTGGTCTTCCACATGCTCATATTCGTTGGAGGATTACGTTATTCAAAATTCGATGACTCTATGTACCGTTATTTTATGACAATGTGAGAAATATACCTACATTTACGCAGATTTTCATTATTTAATTTCTTCAAATATAATGCAGGACTCTAACATTTTATGGCAACAGTTTGAAAAGTGAACCGACATTTATCCGTCCGACGCAAAATGCCAAAACGAAACTAATAGTCCTTCGGGATTCAAATCCCTTTGGACTAAAAAAAACTGAAAATTTTCAGATTTTAACGGTCGCTCCAATTTTTTTTTTTTTTTTTAAGTTTCATTATTAAACATAATTTTCTTCTTACTTACGCCATATACAATTCAACGGCATAACTAAAAAAATTTTTAATGCAGCATAGCAGTCATACACGCAGAACAAGTATTAATTAGAAGTCAAACAACAAAAATATTTGAAAATATAACGCTGATATTTGTTGTTTGACTCCTAAATTAATTACAGTATACGTTTAAAGTTCTCGATTGCGGCATTCAATGCTGGCGTACATTTCGCTGCCCTTTTCAGTCTTTTCTCACTCATCATATCAGTTTCCCAGTCATCATATCAATGATCAGTTTCCCAGTCAAAATATCAATGATCAGTTTCCCAGTCATCATATCAATGATCAGTTTCACACTCATCATATCAGTTTCCCAGTCATCATATCAATGATCAGTTTCACACTCATCATATCAGTTTCCCAGTCATCATATCAATGATCAGTTTCCCAGTCATCATATCAATGATCAGTTTCCCAGTCATCATATCAATGATCAGTTTCCCAGTCATCATATCAATGATCAGTTTCCCAGTCATCATATCAATGATCAGTTTCCCAGTCATCATATCAATGATCAGTTTCCCAGTCAATATATCAATGATCATTTTCCCAGTCATCATATCAATGATCAGTTTCCCGTCATCATATCAATGATCAGTTTCCCACTCATCATATCAGTTTCCCAGTCATCATATCAATGATCAGTTTCCCAGTCATCATATCAATGATCAGTTTCCCAGTCATTATATCAATGATCAGTTTCCCAGTCATCATATCAATGTTCAGTTTTCTTATTCAGATGTTCTTTACAAAACCCTTTTTTTCCTTTTGATTATTAATGTTTTGTGTTTTCGATAGACAGTCTCGTGCGCTGAACCTAAAATATTTTATTCCGTACAGTTTTGCCACTTCTCGCCTTCGTTGAGTTTGTTAATCAAAAATCAGTTAAAGTTTTACAAAATATGAAATAGAGAATGAAACAAATTCAAAATTCGGGCTTCCTAGCCAAGTGCCCATGTTCCTAGCCCATGTTCCTAGCCAAGTGCCATTACAGTAATACGTTTTTCAAAATTTGATTGCTCTAGGTACCGTTGCTTTTCCGCAATGGGAGAAACATGCATATATTCATGTAGATCCTTCATTATTTAATTTCTTTAACTATAATACAGGGCAATAATATTTGATGGCAACAATTTCAAAAGTGATACGCCGTTTATAGTGATTCAACGCAAAGTGCCATTTCGAGACTAACATTCCATTCGAAACTATTGTCTCTTTTGGGCTAAAAGCTACAAATATTTAACTGCAATGATCTGAAGAAAACCGCATATGACACGTGACCCAAAGCACACTGGGGACAGTCACACAGAATGCTAAAAGTGCCTTTTCGAAAAGTCAGAACCATACGACAACACTTGACTTACCGATGGTCATTGACGGCTTTTGTGTATAGTTACTGTTAAACTCAGTTAAAAATGGCCGCAGATCATTTGTTGCCGTTATGCCTCATCAACAATTGTCAACAAATCTTCGGCTGTAGCGTCAAACACAAAACAGGAGAAATCGATTTACAGCGACCACCTGGTTGAGATAATTTATGCGACGTAATATACGGTATATCAGCTATCATTATACCAGAACAACTAAGTAACATCAGCGACATCATGTTCCCTAAGGCGATCGCTTTTAGTAAAGCCCAGAATGTCTGGAATCAAGGCATGGAAAACTTAGGACAAGTTTCAATAGGAAATTTCTAAAAGCAAAGCCGAACAGCAGGGAGAACAAGATGCACTCAAGTTCAAATACAGTTTTTTAAACTTTTAATGAATGACACTTGATGTTATTACAGTTTTTTTCACATATTATTATTATTATTATTATTATTATTATTATTATTGTATTTAAAAAAAATTTTTTTTGTTGACCTTAGTGGGAATTGACTTAATTTTTTTTATTTAATTAATTAATTTTCAATCGTTAATACAATACTTTTTATTCATCCACTGAAGTTCAAATACATTTTTTAAATCTTGTAGTGGATGAAACTTGATGTTAATACAGTTTTTTCACATATTAAAATTTTTTTAAATGTTTAATTTTCTTTAAAAAATTATATTTCAAGATTTTTATATTTATATATTTCTTTATTTTGTGTTTTAAATATTTTTTCTTTGTTGACCTTAGTAGGAAATGACTTAATTTTTTTTATTTAATTAATTAATTTTCAATCGTTAATACAATACTTTTTGTTCATCCACTCAAGTTCAAATACACTTTTTTAAACTTGTAGTGGATGAAACTTGATGTTAATACAGTTTTTTTTTAATTTTAAAATGTTTAATTTTCTTTAAAAAATTGTATTTAAAAATTGTTATTTTATTTATTGATTGATTTTGTATTAAAAATTTTTTTCTTTGTTGACCTAAGTAGGAATTGACTTGATTTTTTTTTATATTACTTGTTTTTAAATATTCTTTTCTCGATTTGCTACTTCTTTGCAAACAGATCCAAGAATTTAATTGATATTTAAACGGATTACTTAATTATCTTCCGCTAATTATAAAAGTTTGTACTGGTTACTGATGCGTACATAAATTTGAACCTACCTTTAACGGACCTACAGATAAAATCAAGAATTTTGTCAGTTACCCGGAAGATTCCGCTAACATGAGTACCTTGGTTTCCTATATCGAGGGTAACGGAATGACAAAATTGTTCATTAATGAAAGAGTGTCCGCTTAAGTGGGCAATCTTTTTACAGAGATTCGAGTATATTATGCTCTCGCGACAATACCATTTCAGAAGTTTTGCAATTAAAATAACCAACATTTTTTCCGGTTTATGAGCTTCAATTTTTTTAATATGCTTTACAAAGAAGTTATATATATGTCTGGCATGGACATGTATATATAACCGCGTAGTTCATTTGCATTTTCACACTGAATGAGTTTCTTCTTTCAATTTTTATGGTTCAAAATAGGGAAATGTTTTATGATTTTCGGAAAGTCTTTTTTTCTGTTACCTAAACTAGTGTTTTTCAAACGCTTCATTCCGGTTACCATTTAGTTACTGACCCAGAAAATATTCATATATAGTTGCAAATTCGGAATAACTCACAGGTTGAAAACAATATTGTCACATTATGCGATTTATCGCCACGGTATACGTTTACTAACTCGGGGGGGGGGGGGGGGAGGATTTTCCCAGAAGAAAACAGTGTAATAATAAACACACTGTTACGGTAAAAGCAATTAATCGAATTGTGCAAAACAGCCAATACCTGATGCGTTTATAAATTTGATTCATATACTATAAATTAATCGCATTTATTATTTATTTATTATCACCGGTTAATGGTAGTAAATATGATAAATCAGTGCTTAATTAATAGATATTACACATAAAAAGTGCAGTGACCTTGCACTTTTTCCATAATAGCATTATAGGTACTAAATACAAGTACAATTATTCGTTTTTCGAAACTAAAACTTCTGTAATATATATTACAAAAAAAAATTTTATTTTTTTTTTTATTCTGTATTTATGAGACTGCCACAGTTTCCATCTTGTAAATAATCTAGATTTAAATTAAAACTTCGGCGGTAAAATAGCTATAATTAATTAATTACTTAATCTTGAATCGCTGAAACCTTATCAAAAGCTAAAAAATCTAAGAACATTCTGAAACGAATTACTGAATTCATATTCATGATAATATTCACGAAGTCAGATAATTAAATGCACATACTCGTTCTTTCAATTTTATATTTAAAAAATTGAATATTCTTTACCAGGATCATTCCTGCTGGGTATTCACAGAATGCCTCTCATGTTAATTAATAGCTGCAAAATTTAGGGGCACCAAATTCGGGCTGGCATCCTGTAAAGCAGGAGTTCCCAACCCTACGCTCGCACAATAGCGCTCACCTGTCGTTTAACGTGTGTCCTCCGTTGTGCAATCACATTAAAAATGTTTTAGATCTCAATAAAATTCTGAATGAAAGTTTTCTCGTATTTAATGAAATGAAAATTGTTTCCAACACAGATACCAGCACAAAGCGAAATGCAACCAGTCTCTTTTTTTATGAACATGTATTGCGAACTCTATCCAACTAGTATAAATTCACCTTAAAAACGTAAATGGTGCCCGTCGTCTAACAGATATTCTAGAATGTGCTCTTAGGGATCGAAAGGTTGGGGACTCCTGCTGTAAATTTACCTGTGCAAGGAATCTCATTTTTTTTCCAAAAAAGACTTTAAAAAAGGCCTTTATTATTCAAAGATCAAAATAAATTATTAAATTTTATATTTAAAATTATATAGGGGTGCACCTGCACGCAGTCGCTCGAACCTCTAGGCAGAGCTTATTCTTTTGCGGACTATTAACTCGGGTCATAGAATAGCAGAGAAATATTTTACGACAAAACGAATGTTGTTACATATTCCATAGCTTCCAATAGATGGCAGCACATGACAAGATATGGAAAAGTAAAGAGTACTTTTGTAATTTATTTCTAAATTTTGTATCGATGGAACGAAATACAGGTACAATTTCTCAGTATTAAAATTATACAAACATTCTATATTGAAAGTTCTATAATGAAAGGGTGGAAGTAATTTCATCAGAATAATCACATTCAAGAATTAACATCTGCGAACTGATTTTTAATGAAGATTCTACTTCAATAAATTATAATGCGGCTTCTTTTTAAACATTATGCATAATTATTTACTATGCTTGCCAACTACTAAACAGATATAAGTACTAATTCGTTGGATTTCTGTCGATTTATTGTTATTTGCAATTATGCTTTTATTCAAAAGATACGCATGGCAAACTCTTAAAGTGAGCTCTTAAATGAAAATATGCGCGGCTTTTCATTAACTAAAGCTTTAACTGGTAATCATGTAGTATGCGATGTACTTCTTTTAGTTATTTATCTATTTTTTAGATGGTGGCACTAAAATGGCTGTTGTTTCAATAATTTCTTTTTTCAAGCCATTTTATCACCCGCTGGAAATTAAAAATATTATAAGGAGCGCCATCTAAGAAATAAATAGTTAACTAATAGCCGTAGATTGCATATTACATCATCACTCGTTAACTTAACACAAAGAACTCAAAAAAGGAATTTTAATATTAAAACCCCCCATTTCCAGAAAAAAAAAAAAAAAGGAGAGTCCTTCAATGACGAATTAAAATAACGAATCCTTCGCAAATAATAATCTCTTAAATTAAGTTCCTTAGAAATTATAATTTTACAACCACTTGATGAATAGTATTTAGAGCAAATGTTCCCAAACTTGTTTGTCGCGTAGACCACTTGCTGATTTTCTGTATTTTTTGTATATACCAGCCTAGGGATGGTTCTAAAAGTAGTCAAGAGAGTAATATTTATACTTGAGCGTTCGAAAATAGTGAAACTGAGGATAAAGTATCACCCAAGGCGTTCCAAAACATTAAGATGAAAGCAAAATGTATGGAAAAGTCTCCTGGCAGGTGCAAAATTTACTTGACCGCGACAGTTGTCAGATGAAACTTACACCGGCTTTTAGAAAGTTGAGAATATTCTAAATGAACATATTCTGTAATACTGCATTTAAAAGGTTTTTTTTTTTTTTTTTTTTTTTTTTTGTCAGCCGGTATAGAGCTACTCATTTTGACAGGGTTTACTATAGAATGGAAAATTTTAAAATAAAAAAATATGTTAAGTTTTTATTTATATATCTTTATCAATCAAAGCACCAAAAACTACAAATCTAGTAAAATTCTTACATAAAATACATACACCAAAAATCAATGCTTTTAATGAGAAGGATAAATCTGATGCTTTAACATTAAATTTTTAATATTTACTTCAAATTAGTCATGCTTAACCTTAAATCTTCTGGACCAGTTGTCTTCTTGGCTCGTGTAAAGGGTTGCACGAGCCATGAAGATGAAAAAGCTATCGGAAATGTTTCTACGATAGTCATTATGCAGAGTAAGTAACAGGTCTAACTCTTTGAAGCTAGAAATGTTGATAAATGCTTTTTAAACTGCACCTTAAGTTCTTCGTCAGTGATTATTCTAATCCTTTCTTCTTGTAACAGGACATCCGATTTTTCAGTGTCACGGTATGGACTAATAATTCACTGAGGTTTTTCCATAGTCAGAATATTATCAAACCTGGTTTTAAAGCCTATGCGAAGGTCATTTAAACGTTAAATATAGGCAAAATATCATCATCTTCTCAGTTCGTCTGTGACAAATTAGGAAACACAAAATTCCCATCATCCAATGTTGCTCCATTAGGTTAATTCTAGTAAGAAAAGCTGCAATGATGAATTGGTTTTTATTAATTATTTAAATTTAGATTCTTACCTTGTAACTGAAAATTAATTTCATTAAATTTAGAAAACAAATCTGTAATAAGTAATGACCGGTTTCCATTTGATTAAATTTTCTTCTAAAACGGGATCTTTAGCTTCCAAAAATTCTAAAACAGATTAAAAGGGCATGGGGGTGTAGTCTCGTCAGACAGAAGTATTTGATAGCCAGCATAAATTAGTGTAAATCAATGAAAGTTAACCTCATTTTCTTCACACAACTGTTAAAATAGTCTAGAATTCAACGCGTTACTCCATATTTTATTTAGTTTATGTGTTTAGAACGAATTGAGGATTAATGCAATCGACCACTTAGATTTTTAGCAATTAGATGACGGCTCCATCTGTTGCTTCTGATATTATATTTGATAAAGGGATCTTTTTTTTTTTTTTTTTTTTTTTTTTTTTTTTTTTTTTTTTTCATGAAATAATCTCTCAAAACACTTTATATTGCTTCGTCTTTAGTGCCTGTTACCAAAGTTCTGTCGAAGAACAGTTCGTTGCCAGTGGTGTAACAAGGATTCCAGCGCCCGGGAACAACTGAAGAATTTGCGTCCTTTTTTGTGTGCCAAGAATGGGAAACATTTCATTACAAAACTTCGTAGCATCAATTTGGAGTCACCTGGATGCTGTGCCCCAGAGACAGATGGGTCGATGCTATTCGCACCAGTAGAGCGGTGTCGGGGTACACCAGGGTACCTGGGCCGATGGTCTTACCCCTTGTAGATCATGTTTGAAAGTTACGAATTAGGATAAAAAATAATCTCTTAGGATTTAAGTTTTCTTTAAAATTTATTTTATAATTATTATTATATATTTTAAATTATATTTGAAAGTAAGATCATACTTCAATTATGCATTTAAAGTTTTAGGTTTAATTAATCATATGCTCTTAATTTTTTAGTTGCAGGGTGTGTCTGTAAAGACTAGAAAGCCGCTGAGTCTAGAAAGCAAAGGTATGAGTTATGCAATACAATTAGTTGAAGTACACATTACTATGCTATGATTTACATACTGTTGTGGGGTGGATGTACATACATAAAGATAGAAATATGGGTTACATGATCCATTCATTGAGGATGGCCAGTGCCCTGTCTATGTTATTTAAATCATAATGATCATAATTGGCAATTCTGATGGCAGGATTATTGAGGGTGAACTGTTATGAAATTTTTTAGCTATTTTGTAGTAGAAAGATCTTAGGGCACAGATTCCCAGTTCTTCATGAATTCTGTTGTTACGGATGTACCACTGTGCGTTACTGATTTGCCTCTGGGTAGAATTTTGAGATATTTGTAGTTTTCCTCTATATTTATTACATGAGTAAGCCCAAACAAGGCATGCATAGCATAGTAATGGACGCAGAATGGATTTATAAATGAGTAATTTATTATCTATGGATAAAACACTGTTTCGAGCAATTAGGGGGAAGAGTCTAGCTTTATGTGCTCGAAACTTCTGGATATTAGGTGTAATGAGTGGGTTCCATGAAAGTGTCTTACTGAGGATCATCCCAAGGTAAGGGACTTGCTTGGCCCAGGGAATAGAGCTGCCATAGAAGTGCAGGTTTTTCTTGAACTTTTTCTTGCGGGTGAAGGGGATGGCCTGGGTTTTGTTGATATTTATCTGAATCTTCCATTTCACTAGCCAAGTCTTTATTACATGTATGTAATTTTGTAGAATAACTGAACCAGCAAATGCACTTTGGGCAAAGATCGCTGTGTCGTCTGTATACATAGCTAATGTTGTGTTGTGTGTTGTAGGGATGTCGTTCAGGTAGATATTGAAGTAAGTAGGACCTAAAAGAGACTCCTGGGTGACCCCGGCCCTTATGGGATGTTTTGTAGAATTTGCACCTGAAACGTGAACGACAAAGTTTCTACCTGTGAAGTAGTACTTAGTGATGTTTGTGATGTAACCTGGGAAGCCCAGGTTGTGTAATTTGTAAATGAGGGCCTCCAGCCAGACTCTGTCGAAGGCCTTGGCTATATCAATAAATAGTTCACCAGTGACTTTGTTGTTTGTCATTCCATCAGAGATCATCCTTACCACCCTGCAGAGTTGGTTGGTGGTTCCTAACTTCTTTCTGAACCCGAACTGGCTAGGTATGATGATGCTTTGTTTTTCCAGGTGATTGTCTTTAATATGACTGCCTCATGGATTTTGCTAAGGGAGGTTAACAGACTTGTTGGCCTGTATGCCTCAGGATCATTAGGTGACTTTCCAGGATTCAGGATAGGAATCACTTTAGCTGTCTTCCATGGACTCGGATAGTATTGAAGCTGGAGCATTTTATTGAATAACTTGGACAGAAGGAAGATGACTTTGACAGGAAGTTATTTAAGCGTGGTATTGGTGATTTCATCGAGTCCAGGGCTTTTCTTCTTCTTTAGTTCATTGATATAGCCTACTACCTCCGAAGGCATAACTGGAGGGATATTGTTTATGTTTGTATCTGTTGTGAAGTTGGTATGAAAAGTGTGAACAAGGTTTTCTGTTGTAGGTTCATGTATCTTGTTTGTGCAAAACTGTTCCAATAGCTGTGCTAATAATTCTGCTTTCTCAGTTTCAGTGTAGTGGATCCTCGTAGGGCCTTTAAGAGGCGAAATTTTATTGTGGCATTTAGTGTAACTTGAAATTGCATTCCACAGTGAATTATCTTCTGTTGAAAGCGAATTTAGGTAGCTGGTCCAGTCTTTTTCTGCCTGTGCATGTGTAAGAGACTTTACAGCATTGCATGCGATTAGCCACTGCGGGGATGGATGTCCCCTCTTCCCTCGCCCTAGTATAGCTAATATAGCTACCTAAAATAGCTACTCCACTGTTCGTTGCACACCTATATTAATGTAAAATTAATTAAGTTTTTTAATATATTTATATCTTTGAGGCCAACGTCTATAAGAACTTGTGCCATATGCCTTGATAGATCTAGTTGGCATTGCACTAGATAATCTAGTTGGCCTTGCAGGTGCCTGCCGTTTCGGGATGGATTTTAAAATTTGTTATGATGCTCTCGCACTGCCTTTACATGTTTAACTTTATTTCTGTTTACATGATCACGATTTCGACAGCTCGTCTTACATGTCTGGTTCGTACGAGAAGAGCTATGTGATCACGGTATTTTTATGCAACTTTTGTCATTCCTTAGCATTTAGAAGCACCTCTGCTACTTCGCAGTAAAGTCGAAAGTAACTACTTACTCGATGGAAGTAGGTATGACGGTAGAAGGTGCTAGCACCAGGGTACCTGTGCGGAAGGCCCTATCCCTTATCGAACAATTTGGGTAATTTTTTAATTTTGCAAGCCATAAGGTGAAAAGTATTGAACAATGATAAAAAATTTTGGAGTACCGCTAGAAATTTAGAATAAACACTAAGTATACGTGAAACCAGTCGAAAGGTGAAAATGTCAGAGCATCTGGGAAATTGTTGGAGCTGGTGATTTGAAATGCTGTGTAAGAGAGTTTCTTTCGGTTTGGGGGAAAAAGAGTCCTCTATTGTGGCATGCAGGAAGGAGGAAGAAAATACCGTACATGAGAGATAAAGGCAGTACAGAAGCATTCGGTGAGATACAAATTAGGAATTAAGTTAGTTAAATAAATACTGTAGACAAACGATGAAAGTAAGTCGCCATAGGCCAATCCGGTGTTTTCACCACTCGAAGAAGCATTGAAGAGTTTGACGCAAAAGGTACCTTTTTTGGCAACAGTACAAAACGTAAACACGGAGCTTAAAGGAAAAAAAAGCGTATCGCTTCCGGAGCTTGCGCATTGTAGAAATGTGAATTGATTCAAGTGGAATTCAACCTTCAAAAATGTCTGCACTGTATAGAAGTTTCATCGCTGTATTAGATAAGCGTGTGCCTGCTAAGTTACGACCGCTATGGGTACATCCTGCTGGTGAGTTTCCGAAGTTTGAATAGAGTTTTTATAAAGTCTTATTAATTTATTATCTGTGTGAACTATCGTATAGTATGCTGTTGGATAAAACTAGGGAGTTGTAAGGAAGAAATGTGGGAAAACTAAGAGTTAACCTTAAAATATTTATTTTGAAATTAAATGACGAAATTGTCTAAATCTGAATTTAAAATTGTAATTTGTTAGCTACCGGAATTCATATCTCGGCACAGCTTTAGTATTAGTCCTTTTTGGCGAGAAATTTGTTTGGCGACATTTTGGAGCGATAAATGAAAAATTATGATAACCTTGGTAACCCTAAATACTGAGCTTCAAACATGCCGCCATTTCTGTCCACGTAACTTTAACCAATTTGATAGGTATCAGAGCTTTGATGGCAGGAGGGATAAATTGTGTGTTTTTCTTAAAGTTACTTTTGTGTTAGGAAAGCACAACATTTAAAATATTTTTTAAAAAGCCAAATTTTTTATAGTTAAAACTGTTGCTTTTAATATTACATTACATGAGTCTTGACATTTTTTCATATGTCAACTCTGCATATTATTATAAACTCCACCCCCCCCCCCCAAGGAAAACACATTTCCAGTAGCATGAGGTAAACTCTTGGTGTTTCTTTTGCTAAGGAGATCAAAATTACCATGGTCTAAAAATACTTATTTACCTCATATTAGAACTATAGGGATGTGTAATTGCATGAATTCATAGGTTCAAATCAGGACCAAAATCAGGTTTCCTTATTGCTTTTGTAACATTTTCATAATTTGTCTGACTATAAAAAATATAATGTTGCTTAGATTATGGAATATATTGCTTATAATTTAGAGTTCTCAAATTTTGTAAATCTTACAACCTAACAGCTGTATATGAATAACCTTCACTGAGTATTATTACTTTTATTAATAGTATGTTGACATAACAGTTGACTTTTTATTTTAAATTTTATGCAAATTTTCTACATTACTTAAACATTTTATCTAACAGAAATCTGAATTTTTTGTAATAAAAACTGTATAATAAAAGTAAGAGTACAATTTATATATAAAAATTTGACTACATGGCAAGCACTTAGATGCTGATTTCAACGTCTTAAATGTTATTATCATAAAGTTTAGATATATTCTTATTAAGTTAAGATATACTTTTATTCTATTATAAAGTTTAGATGTACAAAACAGAAGGCACACTTTGTGCTTACGACTCAGTCAACCACTTGTGGCAAGATAACTTATAATAACAATTAAGTTCAAATGTAAAATTTAAATTCAAATAAATTTGTAGCCCAAAGGCTGCACAAATCAATTTAATGCAAAGTTGGTTAGAAACTTAACTGGCATGGAATTCAACTATCAGCAATTATAATGCAAGGCTGAAGACTACAAATCTTTTCTTATCTAGCAACCTATTAATGTGGCCTCAAAAGGCAAAACGCGGTTTGTTTTACAAAATAAAAACTTCATTTGGATTCTGGTGAGAAAACGGATGAAGGAAATTGTCAGTAAAGATCCCAAGCATAAAATAACTCTGGTTATAAAATAAAGGAACATTACAATATACTTTGTTCCCTGATTAATTATTCAGTACATGAAATAGTGTAATGCATTTTTTTTTTTTTTTCTTTTTTGCATCACATACAAATTATTTAGTTTATTTAAATACTTTCCAAAACTGACAGGATTTTGCAAACATATTGACCATATTTTTCGACCTATAGCTGCAACACTTCTCTTCAGAAGTAAGATTTAGAATTAAGAAATAAGAAAATAAGAGAGAATTATGAATAGAAAATAAATACATATGCTGGCTAGCAGAAGAAGGATGCCTTCATAAAGTACTTTTTAAGAGAAACTGGCTCAGATTCATCTACGGAAAACTATTAAAACTCCCATATAGCCAGCCTGAACTACCACTGTTCAGTGGCTATCACTCCACCACTAGTGGATTCCAATGACTGTTCGAATTTTTCACAGAAATCATCATTTACGATGATTGTTGTATTATTATCATTGGTACAAAATTTACTCATTATGATAATTTAATTTTAGCTTTAAAATTATAATCATAAATTACTTGTAATAAATTGAGGGATTAAAAAATACACACTTCTTAATATTTTTACCATTTACAATATTTAATCATAAAAAATATTTCACTTGTACTGGTACAAACTTGCCCATTATAATTGAATTTATTTCCTTCACTTTGAAATATTTTTTTATTTTCTTTTAATAACAGAATCTAAGAAACTAAAGTAACATATACTAGTTTGAAATGCATTTATTAACCTTTTGTAAATTTCATTATTCATAAACATAAAAATTAACCTTTTGTAAATTTAAAATATTAGCTAAGTACTAATATAATAAAATATAAATATGAACTAACTACTTAAAATATTAATGTTTAATACATTATATTTTGTAATTAAAAATATTAACATTTTGTAAATTTCATTACTCATTCCATAATAATTGTCATAAATTCATTTACAGTAGTGTTTCAAGAATTTATCATAGCAGTACTAGAAATATTGAAAATTAGAGAAAGACTGTTTATTCTGATTAAGAGCTTATTTTTTAGGATTGTTATTTAGTCTAGATCGGGTTTTGTTGACAATCCGCCATTTTTTTCCAATCTTCAAAACAGGGTCTACCTTGGCGACGGAAGTTTGTCGCCAAATAAAAAAATCGCCAAAGGGACCAATACTAAAGCTGTTCCCATACCTCATTTTCCGATCAAAATTCTTGTGTGGAATTTTCTTGAGAGAAGAAGGTTGCACATATATCCACGTTGTTTTATGAAATGCCAGTACGATGAAAATAGTGAATATACGTATATAAATGGTTTTTTGATACAGATATATAAATAAAATAAGGCCATATCTGATAATACCATGTTAAGGTAAAGTTATAATAGTCAAGTTCAAAAAAGCATTATGCGATAATTATAAAAAGGAGGAAAACCTCTCAATTCAGTTAGTTAATTGTTGTTTTAAGAGTTTGTTTAGAAAACTGCTCCTGTTGACTGTAGAGAATTTGCGGATTAGCTTTCTCTAGCTGTTTGAGAGATGTTTGAGCTGTTTGAGAGATTCTCTAGCTGAAATGAACTTGACTATTTATAACCTGTTCTACTCAAGACCCATTTTATTGTCATTGATATGTCACTGTTGCATTAATATGAAACATTTTATATATGGACATCTTATGTCACTCACTGGAGATATGAAAAGTGGTTAATTTTGTTGTTATAGCAATGTATGAAAAGATTATTTGGTGAATGGATTCCGTCCTTGGAGGACTTATGGTCCCTGGACTAAGAGAAAATGTGCCATATTCATGTTACGCATGAAATAAATCTTAAATCCTAAGCAGCCAGTCCTTTGCTAGGATATTAAACAGAATTGAACTTCTAGTATTTGTCTTATTCTGTTGGTAAAGTTTTTTAAATATTGAATGCTTTACTATAGAAAAGTATTGTTGCATGCATATGGGTTCGCTATGAATTGAATGCACAAGTCCGATGAAAAATGAACAAAATTTGTTATTATCACAATAAATAAAACAAAATGTTTAAAATTCCTCAGATATTCAAGCAGTATTACAATATCTCACAGTAGTTATCTTTTAACTACTCAAACGTTCAATAGAATTTAATTCAGAACAGCTAGAGAAAGCTAATCCGCAAATTCGCTACAGTCAACAGGAGCAGTTTTCTAAACAAACTCTTAAAACAACAATTAACTAACTGAATTGAGAGGTTTTCCTCCTTTTTATAATTATCGCATAATGCTTTTTTTAAAAAATATCTTTTCAGAGTTTCAAGTAAAGTATAACTTTCGGTTTATCAGTTCACATGAAAATATGAAATGCTGTTTCCAGAAATAAAAGTCTTAAATACCAAAACTGAAAAACTGTGGATTATTTTTTAATTAAAATTTTTCATTAAAAACTGTTATGAAATTCAAGTAAATTACCACTTCTGGTAGTCCATTAAAAACTGTTATAGTCTTCACGTAAAGTACCATTTCCGGTTCTCCAGTTTTACCCCAAAATCTATTCAACTCTTCACATGAATGCCGAAAGCTTCAATGTGTAAAATGTCAAATTTTGGAAGTTGCATTTAGAAGAAGCTTTTTAAATCATGCATGAGATTGTTCTAGCAATTTCTTGAAATCCAAAAGAGATATTTATTTATTAAATGTTATTCAAATACCAAATCCTTAACACTGTCCTATTCACAAGGACTGCATGTCCCGGGCAGTACAATCCCTGGACAGGAAGCCAAAGTTACAACTAAGCATAAATGCAATAATAAACATTACATTACAGTAATTAAAAAACATGAACAATAAGTGCAATAACTGACTTGAACAAATCAAATGCTATGAAATACTAAATACAAATCAAATACTAAATACAAGTCAAATCAATTACACATTTAGAAACAAAAAAGACCATGGTCTTACACTATTTACATTATGTACTATGGTCATAGTAATGAGCTAATCTGTCATGAGGCACGACTTTAGGTTCAGAGTTCGAAGACTTACAGATCTGAACCACGACGTCATTCAGCCTGTTTAGGACTGTGTATGGACTATCCCAAGGTGACTGTAATTTCAGACACAGTCTTTTTCGTCAAATCGAGTTCCACAACCACACCTTGTCTCCTTCATTGAATCTGTGTCCAGTAGCTCTCGTGTCGTATCTGGTCTTCACTTTCTCCGTCGGAAAGTTGACTCGCTTTCGTGCAGAACAGTGCATCACTTCAAACCAGACCTGGACATCTTGGATGTATTCCTCAGTCGATGAAGGCTCATCCATAGGACAACCAAACCGGCAGTCACAAGGCAGATGAAGATCTCGACCGAAGAGCATCTGGGATGGACAATAGCTAGTAGTCTGGTGTTTCTCTCTGATCCTGGTATGATTTCAGCAGCTTTCTGAGTGGGATCTTTCACATGAGATGTCTGCATTTCCACGCCACCCAATTCCGTGGATAATTGGGAGTGTACTGTATTCAAATTTTTGCTATTTTTAGAATGATGTTTGGGTGTATTTCTGTGTACATGTGAGGACTATTTTTTCGTACATATAACTCTTTCTATGCAACTTCCAAAATTTTCCATTTTACACATTGAAGCTTTCTGCATTCATGTGAAGAGTTGAATAGATTTTGGGGTAAAACTGGAGAACTGGAAATGGTACTTTACGTGAAGACTATAACAGTTTTTAATGGACTACCAGAAGTGGTAATTTACTTGAATTTCATAACAGTTTTTAATGAAAAATTTTAATTAAAAAATAATCCACAGTTTTTCAGTTTTGGTATTTAAGACTTTTATTTCTGGAAACAGCATTTTATATTTTCATGTAAATTGATAAACTGAAAGTTATACTTTACTTGAAACTCTAAAAAGATATTTTTTAAAAAAAGTATAATGAGATAATTTAAAACTTCCCTAATTCGGTATTTAAAACTCACAATGTGACAGAGACCAGCATATTTATAAACATTAAATGTATTCTTGGAATTATGGCAAATGCAATGAGAATAATTTCATTATGAAGCATTTTGTGTTAACCTCGATCCTCAATTGTTTCATTTAAAAGGATGCGCCCATCAAATGTTATTGCTGTGTTTTTTTTTTAAAGAAATAATATAGCAAATGTAAATATATATATATATAGCAACACTTAACTCTCTAAAAATATGCTTTTAAAGATTTTTGCAATTTTGTTGTTGAATTTTGTGACATGAGTGTGTTCAATAAATAAACTAAAGTGACAAATAAAAAAGTGTGCCATCATATTAAGAAAACTGAATGTTGTTATCAAGAACTGAGAAAAGTCTGGAAAAAATATATGGCACAGCAATTCTAAAAATATATTGCTTTTAAAATTTTTGTAATTGTTAAGCCATTGATTTGTGAATCTGAAACAACATGACAAAATGACCAGTGCAACATTTTTAAATAAAAACATGAAAATGGATGAGTACATGGGCATGTATAGTTAATCATTTTTCATAAAGTGAAATCATTTTTTTAGTGCTTGAGCTTTTCTTTCCCTTTCTTTTTCTTTGTAAATGTTTGATATATTGTGCTTTAACATTGTTTGAGTAAAATATTTTGTATGTTTACTAATTACTTCACATTTTACATTTTTAGGACCCCAAACTGTGTTTTTCTGGGCTCCTGCTTTCAAATGGGTAAATCGTTTTTAATTTGTTATACAGTCAAAAGTCATTAATCCGGACTCGTCGGGACTTCGCCGATTCCGGATTATAGATCATCAGTTTAAATCTGGTAAGATGGCATGCAGAAATTATAAAATTAAAAATATGAAACCGTAATTTATGAAATAAAGAACAATTATGATCTAAAGGGTATCAAAATTTACAAAAAAAAAAAAAAAAAAAAAAAGCTTAATATTTATTTGTTTACTTTATTAAACATTTCTTTCAATGTAAGTTGTTTAGTTTTATGTAATAATACTTTCTCTTTAATTCTATAAACAGACATAATTTCTTCTTCAATTACAAAGTTTCGCTGTTCAAATCCCATAATTGCTGTGTCGAGAATACCGATTAATTTGTCAATCGAAATTTTTTCGTTTTCAATAATTCACTACGGAAGCGAATTATAATGACGAGGCATTTGATTTCAATCATATTAAAGACGGAGTACATCGAGATGAAATACTACATTTAGTAAGGAATTATAAGCCAAATAAAATAAAAACATCTGCCCTGAAGATAAGGATAGTGCTGACAGATCAACTTTCAATTCATTGCGCGCTCGCCGTGGTGTTCCCCTCCCCCCAGAGCAGCATGAAATTGATAAACAGATTTCGGAATGGTTAGAGAAACGAAGGATATGCCTTTATCCATTTTTTGCAGCAATTCCACTTTTTGTTTAATGGACTTCAAAACATACTTTCGCTTTGTAGATCCTTTACATATTAGTAAATTATATATCGGAAATTCTATTTGATGTATTTGAAAGTTCAAGCTTACTTTTATAAAATTGCTCTAACAGTCTGCAAAAAATAATAAGCTGGATCCAATTCGAAAATTAAGGAACAATGCAATCTGCAACATTAACTGAATTAGATAATTTTAGCTTAGCTTATACCGTCCGTTATACATTAAACGCACATGCGTAAACGTATTATGCGCATGCACACACGCATATTCGCATCCGTCAACGTGACGCATGCGCAGAAAGTTTGTAGCTTTGAGGTCCGGATTATGGGTCGAATTAACGACTTTTGACTGTATTTATGACTTATGACTGTATTTTTTGACTGTATTTAGTTCTACTGAAAGTGAAATGTTTCATGTTTTTAAAATTTTTCTTATAAACATTATTGAATATCATTTCTTTTTAAATGGAAGGAGACGGATTTGAAAGTGATAATGTATTTTTCAGCTTATAATTCTCTTCTTTTGTATATTTCAAAATAGTATCTAATTGATGAAGAATTTAAGCAAATCTTACATTAATATTTTAAAATTCTATTCAGCAGTCATAATTGCTTTTTTACCTTCCATGCAAGCATCTTTTTCCACCAATATATTTATATCTTGAAGATATGAGAAAATTCTGTGTACACTTTTGGCCAGAATAACATTTCATGGGCTTGGTCTAATGTTATAATCAGACAAGTAAGATAAGTAATAGTACACTTTTTCCTTATTCTTGATCTTAATACTAGATTACACTGTTTTAATTTTATGACACATTAATCATTTACATTTCATTTATTTAGTTTTATTTTATTTAAATATTTGTGTACAATTTATATTTTATTTAAATTATTTGTGTACAATTCCCTTAGAGATCCTGCACTTTTAATTAAAAAATTTAAGCTTTTGTTTGAAGAACTGAAAAAGCATAATTAATTAATATATCATTAATCAATTAACACCAAAAATAAAGTGTTTAACTTTTTATACATGTATATGATTCTGTTGTTTTGTGTAGCTATTTGATACTAACCACACTTTAAATGCTTAGGTATAGCCTCATCCGCAACCATGAGTGCAAACACACGAATTATTCTCAAAATAGGGTGGAAGGATGGGGAATTTATTTCCCTCGAGCGTAGCTCTTTCCGGAGAAGTGAAAACCTTTCACATCACAGCAAATAATACCGCCCCTTTTGGACGAGTCTATGTGTTTTGGCAGAGTGCCAACCAGGGTTGCGCTTGAGGCAGTTGAACTATACCTGAGCATCAGTTGTGGTGGTAACAAATATTTTTTAAATAAATAATAATAATAATAAAATAAAAAAAAATTGAAGCA
Source organism: Stegodyphus dumicola (assembly GCF_044657685.1). Lineage (NCBI taxonomy): Eukaryota > Metazoa > Arthropoda > Arachnida > Araneae > Eresidae > Stegodyphus > Stegodyphus dumicola. The sequence goes on from NC_140778.1 coordinate 151,853,891, forward strand.
AAAGGTTAGCTTTTGTTACTATAAAGTACTTAAGAAGGCTGAAAACAAACATTTAAACTAGAATTTTAAATTAAAGTACAAAATGAAAATCTGTTTATTCGAATAATGAAAATAAAATAGTCTTGCTTAAAAGCATTCTTAAACCGTTTAATTTTCATAAGTAAGGTAAGGTTAAGTAAGGTTTAAGTAATTTGTTACTTATGTATTAGCACAATCACTTTTGTAGAATGCATTAAACTCTGCCAGCTATGGTCAAAATATTTCTTCCATTTTTAATAAGCAAAATTGCCATTTTTATAAGCTCTTTTTTTAATTCTAAGTTCAAATGATTTTTATAAATAAATGGTAATTTTTTTTATCATCTTAAACTCAGTTTTATATATATATATATATATATATTGTATGGAATTTACGTGCAGTAGAAGAAACTGCAATAAAATGTTTAAAGGAATATAACATTTTGTCATAAAACTACTAATAAGAACTTTGAATCTATTTGAATCTATTCTTTAAATGATTGCCATGGAGTTTCCAACAGAGCAAAGAGGTATAAAAATCCACTTTAAGTAGATGTATTCATGATTTTTCAGAATGAATGACGTTATGTATAAAAATATGTGTGTGTAATAAACAGTTTTTTGCAGTTATAAATCATCATTCTTTTTCTTTAAAAAATCACCAAATTGCATTACATTGTAGAGTCATTAGGTTAATTGTTGGAAGCAGGCAAGATGAAAAATTAGCAACCGCCTTCGCCGGGAATCGAACCGCAGACCTCTGGAATACCAACCCAGCATGCAGAACCACTACACCACGAAGGACGCTAGGAAAGTGGGAGAAATACCTTATAACATGATTACACTAATATATAAGAACCACAAATTCCTGTGTAATATGATGCCTCAACACATAATATATACATGGTTTTATAAGAATTGGTTTTTTATATATGATTAGATGTGCATTGCTATTTGATGAAAACAATTTGAATTATTTTCTCCTTTTAATTAATTAATTTTCTATGTGCATGTGGAAGTTATTATGTTGATATCTGAATATATTTAAACATTGTATCCTTTTGGTTATTTAATTATGCTGCATGTTAAAAAGCACAGAACATTGTATTTTAAACATTAGTACAACTCCTGTAATATCTATATGCAGTCCAGTTGCAGATGCTGAATTCTATAAATAATTTCTTTCTTCATTTTGAAAATAGACTTGCTTCCCCCACTCCCAGTTAGAAAATTATAAAAAGGTCTTTGTTTTATGCAGTTTTTTGGAATAAGATGTTTAAATTATTTTAGTAATTCAAAGTTAATGATGCCAGCCACCGGCCGAAAAGTCGCTGAACACTGGTAGTTTGGTCCAAGATTCAAATTCTGTGAAGCAGCTGGCTGCATGGCTGTTTCCATGGTTTTCTTCTTGTGTAATATTATATAAAGCCCTTAAAATGTCCTTCATGAAGGCATCCCTCCCATTAGACAGATAGCTCTTGTGGCTTTGCGATATTGACATAAACCAAAGCAAACCAAAGTTAATTATATAAATTGCATGAGATATAAAATGCATTTAAAAAATATTCTATATTTTGAGACTTAAATAGAATTGTATTTTGATGGTAAAAATGATGATAAGAATTTTGAATTTTCAGTGCCTTGTAATAGCTGGTATTGGTGATATGGCCCGACCTGCTGAAAAACTCAGTCCTGCACAGTCAACTGCTTTAGCTGCTACAGGTAAATAAAATTTTATGGCTGCAAATGAATAAAATTTACTATAATGCATTATTTCTGATGTGAAGTTTTAATTGCCTACTATATTTCTTTATAATTAAAAAATAAACACTCCTGTCTACTTATTTATAATGATTAACGTTATTGCCGTATGATGTTGTTGTATTATCTCATAAATGGAAATTTACTTAGTAATGATTCTGTAAATTATTTTTTCCATCCAAATCATTATCACTATACATTCATGTCATAATTTCATAATTCATGTTTTCTAAATCATATTTCTTGAAAATCATCTCTCCCATCTAAATGTATTACAGGTCAGTTTAATTGCATGAATCATCAGTCATAGTGTAATTTAAATTCACTAAGAGAGCTTGTGTTTTCTTTATGCAGTTTTAGAGATAATTTTTATCATTGTGTTTATCTATTTTTGAATGCTTATTCATCAAAATTCTTGATTTACAATTTATTTTTTGAGTAGCAATACATTTTGTGGTATCCAAGTGAAATGTTGCTACTGAATATTAATTTTTGAATGTCGTAAAGTTTTGGCACACATTTATTTTTATTTATTTAATAAATTATTTTAGCTCTCATTAGAAACTTTATTGAAGTGATCACACTCAAACATTTAGAACAAAGTAACATTCCTTTCACCTGTGTGGTGACCATGTGTGAAAGAATAATCCCAAAGTAGACTATGCGTGTCATAAAAGGTGTTAAAATACACTTTTTTTTTACACACACAACACTTAGTCTCCATACACACAAACACACACATACTAAAATACAACACACACTTAGTATCCATGGATATAGCAGGGTGCCCTGCCCTTGAGGATTATATCAGGGATCCTTCAGGTTTGGGGTTGGATTTGAGGCCGACAACTTCACCTTGTAAAAAAATTACATGTTAAGAAATCTCAGGAAAGAAAAACTGGATGGACCTTATCCAGATGACATGAAATGAAAAAGGGCATGAGGATTGGATCGTGGAACATACACACGCTCCTTAACTCCTTCGCAAAAGCATGTTGCTGAGCTAAAATCCCTCTGCAGACGGGTGTGTCATATATGCATCAGTTCCAAATGTCGCTAGCAGCTGGTGTAACACATTGTCTCCAAGCTTATTTGCACTAAGTGTCATTCTGTCTGGTAAGAGGATTAGCTGCTGATGCATATATGATATACCGTCCTGAAGTTAAGAGTGGAGCACTGAAAAATCTAATAGATGAAGTGAATATATATAAAATATTGGCTGTGCAGGAGATAAGATGGTTAGGAAAGGGAAACTAGACAAGAGAAGTTACAGCCTATATTTTAGCTGCTAAGAAACATTCCAAAAGCCAGAGAGAAAGACAAGGAGAGAAAGACAATGGACAAGGTGGCTAGACGGTATGGAAAAGTGTTTAAAGAATGTTGGTGTTAATAGGTGGAGGAATGTGGCATTGCATGGATTAAGATGACAGAAGCTGTCTGAAACAGCCTTGGCCAGAAATTAAATGTAGAGCATAGGAATAATAATATTACTTTAATTTATAGTTAAGTATACAAGTGGATAATGATACTTGGATAATGATACCCCCAGAGCAGCGTGAAATTGATAAACAGATTTCAGAATGGTTAGGTCATTTTATGCAGCAATTCCACTTTTGTTTAATGAACTTTGAAACATACTTTCGCTTTTTAGATCCTTTACATATAAGTAAATATATATCGGAAATTCTATTTGACATAATCAAAAGTTCAAGCTTACTTTTATAAAATTGCTCTAACAGTCTGCAAAACATAATAAGCTGGAAAATTAAGGAACAACGCAATCTGCAACATTAACTGAATTAGATAATTTTAGCTTAGCTTCTACCGTCCGTTATACATTAAACGCGCATGCGTAAACGTATTTTGCGCATGCGCACTCGCATATTCGCAGCCGTTAAGGTCTTACACGCATGCGTCAACGGGATGCATGCGCAGAAAGTTTGTAGCCTTGAGGTCCGGATTATGGGTGTCCGAATTAACGACTTTTGACTGTATATATATATATATGTAAAAGTTAAATAACAGCTGAAAATTTTGAATCTTAAATAGTAATAGTTGTACTGAGAGTGTAAAACATACATAATGATGAGATGTATGTGTACAATAGACACTCAATTAATCAGACTGTTAGCCTGATATATCAAGGAATAGTTAATCAAATTAATTTTGCATCATTATTTATGCACAAAATTTACTTTCTAGGGTTATAAATGAAATTTAAATAATTGCTACCCCAAAACTTCACATGATAATGTGGAAAAAATTAAATTTTAACATTTAAAGTTAAAAAAGTATTAAACATCATAGAAGTAAATAATTCTGTACTAAATTCCCCCGCCCATAATTTGAACATCACCAAGATTATTGATAAATTGCCAATGTGTGTTGCAAACCCTCGCCAAACAATAAGTCACTAAAGTGGTTCTACCTTTGTATATAATAATGGGATCAATAATTTGGTGGCCATTTTCATGTTTGAATGCAGGGTAAAATACCTGTTTTTGGAAGAATGATATGGTAACTTTCTTACTTTTTAAAAATTCAAAAATTCTTAAAGCTTTTTGAAAAAACGGCACAAATACAAGTATAACATGGGGCCTACTTAAAGCTCCTCTCTTGATTGTCTAATAAGTAACTGTGATTAAAACTTCTGCCATTTGGCCATGGTTTAGGATATATATTAGTAATTTATCAATCAATCAATCAGCTTTACACTGTTATGGGACATATTAGCAATTTATCAATCAAAAACCTTTGCACTCTTTAAAGAAAGGAGGCCATAATAATAAGGAAATATTACATAACATAGTATTAGAAACTTTTATTAATTACAAAACTGCTGTTAGTATTGTAATTGGGTGTATTAAAATTTAAATATATTTTAATATATATATATATATAATTTATTATTAGAAAAGGTATTTATATATCATCTCCAAGGAAAAGAAATTTTTATTAATGCTATGAATTATTAGAAAAAAAAACTTTAGTAAGTATTTTTAAGTAGCTTTTTAAGTCAGTATCCAAAGTTATCTAGATCTATTGTAGTAGAAAGTATTTAAAATCTGTTGTAGTAAAAATTATGTAAAATTTGTGAAGAAAAATCCTTTGACCATAAAAATTTCAAATATTAAATTCAAAATCAAAGAAAAACTTAAAAAGTAGCTATTATTATTGATTGCAGATTGACTTGTCGAAGAAGAACAAATCAATCTATATATATGAGGAACATATGGTTTGCTAAGTAACAGTACTTTGAGAAGTAGCTGTGCACAAGCATAAAGGGAAAATAAATTTAAATATTTTGTACATAGTGCTGACACTTAACACAACATGTGGATGAGTAATGCTGCTTCTAAATTCTTTTTATTCTTTGTCTATTAGTTTTTGAGGCATGGTCATATCTACAAATTATATTTTGCCAGATTGGGGTTTTATTTGTTAAGTGAAAGCAACATACCTTCTTCAAATTGTAAAAGAGTATTTATGTATATTAGATATAAATTTTTTTTCCAAAAATTGTTTTATTTAAAAAATCAGTGACTTTTATATTTTTTAGATTTTTGTTTGAATTTTCATTTTAAAACAAAATTGTGCAGTTTTACCAAAAAAGTAATATGACAAATTGGTATGCTTTTAGTGTATCTAATTATTCATTTCAGTAATTAATATGCTGTACTTATTTGAGCATAGCATTTCATAAACTAAAGAAATATACAAGAGTCTAAAATGTACCAAGTAACTCAGGTGCACAAGATAAATTAAAGCATGAGCTAAAACTAAAACTGTATCTAAAATATGAACTTGAGAGCTGTTAAACTGTGGTATGAATGTTTTAGCTGTATTTTATCATCTGGGGATAGTAACATCATATTTCCTCATGTATTCCTTATGAATAGCTTGATAGTTAACAGTGGTTTATTCATAAATGCTTTTGGTTTATAAAGTACAGTAACCAAATAACAAATGAAAGTATTTATAAATCAACTACTGGTGACTATCAAGCAAGCATTTGGAGGGAGGGATACAGTAATTTATCTTAGACTATTTTTCCCTGGAATTGGCAGTGAAATTTTATTAGTGGAAGAGAGAACTCTTGATGAAAGTATGACATGATGAAGCCAGATTGGATAAATTCAAGTCTGTTATACATATTTACATACATGCTGTGATTATATGCATGTGCATATGGTATCTATTTGTACTTTCTGATTTTCCACTGAGTAGTGATTGAGTGGATAAAGTCTTTTGTACACACTTACATATATGATGTGATTGATTATATGCATCTACTTTTTGCAAAATTTCTGATTTTCCACTGACTAGCGATTGAGTGAATAACACTACTGAACACTGGCAGTTTGATCTGGGTTCTAATTGAAGCATGTCAGCTGGTCATATGAATATTTTATGGGTTTACTCATGTATAACTGAATACAAACTAATTTCCCTTAGACAGTCTTCCACAAAGATATAGCTTTCCTTCGGCAAATACTCTAATATACCTTACTATAAATCCACTCTCCTGCAGTTCTGCTTTGCCATTTTATTTGTAGCCTTTTATATACATAATTTGTAACCTCTACACAAAGATGGTATTTGAGTTTTTCATTACATTATAAAAATTTACATTTAGTATTATATGTAACTTTAATGCACAAAGATCTTTTTGAAGTTAATTGTTAAATATACATTAATACATAATTTCTTTATTTGATGTAAATATTTGAGTTTTTCTTTCTGTTGGGAAATTTTTGTATAACAGATGTAATGTTGGCATTTATGAGGGAGAAGAGTAGTTAATTTGCATGAATATTTCTTGATGCATATAACTTATAAATCATTCTTGACTTCAGTAAGAAAAATATTTTTAAATACTATTCATTGTGTAGATTTTGAAGTGAAATGAATAGATATCCAGGTTTTAATTAGATGTTCTAAAGTATAAATGCAGATATAAGATCAGTTTTATAATTTTTTTTTGTTAATAATTTAGTTTTTCACTTAGTTATAAACTATTTTACCATTTTAGGTATTATTTGGTCCCGTTACTCAATGGTAATTATACCAAAAAACTGGAGTTTACTCAGTGTCAATATATTTGTCGCTTTAACTGGATTATATCAACTAGCAAGGATTTACAAGTAAGTTCTCAACAAAATGTATAAATAATGTACAATGTTTCAAATATATCACTTATATGTACATGCCTTAAATATAAGGATAAGCAATATTTTTGCATATTAAAAAAGAAGATAAGAATTATATGAATATAATATGAAGATAAATATTGCAAGTTATTTATTTTATAATTCTTTATGCACGATAATAACAATCTTCCTGTTAAAAATAAAAGAGTAATTATATTAAGTCTTTTACCAAAGAAATTGCATATAGGAGTTGAGCATATGCAAAGGTTGGATGAAAAGTATTTAAAAATTTTAAGGTAATTTGATTGCTGAAATTAAAATACAGTCAAAAGTCGTTAATCCGGACTCATCGGGCGATTCTGGATTATCGATTTTTCCGGATTATAGATCATCAGTTTAAATCTTGTAAAATGGCATGCAGAAATTCTAAAATTAAAAATATGAAACCGTAATTTATGAAATAAAGAACAATTATGATCTAAAGGGTATCAAAATTTGCAAAAAGAAAAAGCTTAATATTTATTTGTTTACTTTATTAAACATTTCTTTCAATGTAAGTTGTTTAAGTTTTGCTTCGTTTCATGTGATAATACTTTCTCTTTAATTCTATTAAACAGACATAATTTCTTGTTCAGTTACAAAGTTCCGCTGTTCAAGTCCTATAATTGCTGTGTCAAGAACACCAACTAATTTGTCAATCGAAATTTTTTCGTTTTCAATAACCTCTGTCACTTTTCTTCGCTATCGGAAGCGAATTATAATGATGAGGAAGAACTTATTTTAAATCGTATCAAAGACGGAGCATATTGAGATGAAATACTACATTTGGTAAGGAATTATAAGCCAAATAAAATAAAAACATCTGCGATGAAGAAAAGGATAGTGCTGACAGATCAACTTCCAATTCATTACACGCCCGCCGCGGCGTTCCCCCCCGCCGAGCAGCTTGAAATTGATAAACAGATTTCGGATTTCAAAACATACTTTCGCTTTAGATCCTTTACATATTAACAAATATATATCGGAAATTCTATTTGATATAATCGAAAGTTTAAGCATACTTTTATAAAATTGCTCTTACAGTCTGCAAAAAATAATAAGCCGGATCCAATTCGAAAATTAAGGAACAACGCAATCATCAACATTAACTGAAATAGATAATTAGATAATTTTAGCTTATACATCCATTATACATAAAACGTGCATGCGAAAACGTATTCTGCGCTTGCGCACACTCATATGTGCAGTCGTAAAAGGTTTTACGCGCACGCATAAACGCCTATGCACATTTGTCCACGCGGCGCATGCGCAGAAAGTTTTTAGTTTTGAGGTCCGGAATATAGATCATTCCGAATTATGGGTGTCCGTATCAACGACTTTTGACTGTATTTATATCTTCTGCTTGCCATTGTGTTGCCATCTGGCTGTATGTAACTACTTAACTTTTAAATTTAATCTGCCTGTTATTGATTAAAAAACTAAACAATTTAAAAATAATAAATACAATTCTTAATTTTTAGTATATATGCAGTACAAAGTTTGAGATCCAGACTGGTCAGGATTTCACCGATTGCAGATATTAGATCAACAGTAGTAAGATGACATGCAGAAATTATAAAATTAAAAATATGCAAGAGTGATTTATGAAATAATGAAGCATTTGTGACATTAATGGAATTAAAATTTACCAAAGGAAAAAAAAAAAAAAAAAGAAGCTCAGTATTTGTTTGCCCTATTAACCATTTCTTTCATAAGTTGTTTAATTTGCTTTGGTTTTTGTGCTAATATGTCTTTATTTCTATAGGTAGATCTAATTTCTTGTTTGATTACAAAGTTGCACTGTACAACTTCTGTAAATGCAGCATTAAGAATTTCCACTAAATTGTCGATCAAAATTTTTTTATTCTGAACGTCTTTCGCTTTTTCATTATTGATCACAGTATTACGTGGATTTAGCACCATACTATAGATTTCATCATCTCTCGGTTGATTAATTGTTAGGGCATTGTCATTGCAATGAAAAGCTTCTGTTCTGTCATCTTCATTTATTACCCTCTCCATTAATTGGAAAATTTCGCTTTTTGTATGTGATATCTGAAAAACTTCAAATTTGTGATTATCATCATAAAGCTTAGATAGTGTTTGCTGTGCACTATTGCCGATGTATCATGAGGTTGCCAACTAAAGACATGTTGTTCCACTGCATTTTTTCTTATTTCTGTCACACTTTGATGAAGTTAAGCATGAATTTATATTAGTTTAAATATTTATTATACGAGGGCAATCCCAAAAAAAAGGTCTCCTATATTTTTAGATATACAAAGAACCGTTTATTTTCTATAATTGCTATATCACTTTAAAGATTGAAGAATGCTTTATTTTTCAACATAATCGCCATTTCGGTCGATGCATTTTTGTAGATGCTGTGGCAGTTTTACAATGCCCATGTCATACCAGCTTGCCGCCATGCCCTTCAGGAAGTGTTGAGAAGCATCTAGATGATCCTCCGATCTTTACGCATTTTACGAACTCAACAATCCCGAAACTCAAAGAATATGAACTCAACAATTGCGATCGCGATTCTCTCGTCGGCAATTGACAGTCTCCCGCTCCTTTCTTCGTCATGAATTTCAGTACGACCGGCTGTAAACTCTCTACACCACTTGCGAACGCTTTTGACATCCACGCACGACTGTCCATACACTTCCGTCAATAGGCGGTTAATTTCAACCGGTTTAATGCCTTTTGCGTTCAAAATCGAATAACTGCGTGCACTTCGCGGTAACGTTTATTGGGAGCTCCATTTCGAATGGCTGCCAAGCCAAGACTGAGCATCCGAGCGAACAGTGTTGCCAACAACCATATTAAAACTTTCTCTACGTCCCCAAAAAATAGGAGACCTTTTTTTTTGGGATTGCCCTCGTACTTATGACTATTTCCCACACATGCTTAAGGTTTATCTGAATTTATATTAGTTTAAATATTTATTATTATTATACTTATGACTATTTACCACACATGCTTAAGGTTTATCTAAGACCTGAATGAATAAATTCCCACATATACTTAAGTTAATCCTGTGCGAGTGCTAAGAATTTAATTGGCCAGCACAGTAGCCATCAATCCGAAATTTTGCTGCCAAGCACCTCCCTAAATTCTAAAGGTTTTGTCATCCCTTAATTTTGTTATTGTGTGCTTCTCTGACTTCTAAAAATGTTGCCTTTCACTAAATTCTGCCACCAAATGCAGCCACACCAGTTCTGGTGCTGCTCTTGGGCACAACTCAATAACTTCTCAATTTAAACAGCATTAAATGTAATAGTTTGGGTATGAGCATCATTTACAAGATTTTTAATTTCTCCTTGTCAACACACTTTACACTTCAAGCAGAGTTATATGGAGTCTGTAAGCATCACCAAGCATGATGTCAACATAAAAGGTCACCATGCTGTTTGATATTCAGTTACCAATATTAAAAATTTTAAATTGTTTAGACATAGTTGCATGAGTCATTTGTCAAACTGCAGTGTGTGATGAAAGCAAAAAATAATAAATAATGATTCAACAGATTAGCATCTGCGTCAAAGTGAAATTAAGAATCAGGAACTCTCTGCAAATTTTAATATGAAAAACTACACAAATTCAGAAGCGTAAAGCATTAAGAAAAGGAAAAGAGAAGGGGGGAAAATGAGGTTACTAGTGATTTGGAGGTTCAGATATCTGGAGTCTCGATTTTAGACTGTGTACTGTATATATATGTAAGATATAACAAAATACAATACCTACTTTAAAAATAATTGGCGACCTGAAAATTAACGATTCTAGATTTGGTGCTGTCTACCCTAAATTCATCTGTAAGGTCATGAATCATGATAGGGCATAGAAAAACCTGCCAGTTATGTCCTTGATGCTTTCTCATGTAATAAACTTTCTGTTGCTTCACTAATGCTTTTCTGCCACCCTGCTCTCCCATTTTTTTTTTTTTTTTTTTGAAGGGGGAATATGTAAGACATAACAAAATATGATTGCTTTTAAAATAATTGGCGACCTCAAAATTAATGATCCTAGATTTAGTGCTCTGTTCATCTGTTAGTGCCCTAAATTCATTTGTTCTTGCAAATTTGAAATTGTTGTATCCAACCTTAAATTAACCAATCACAGATTAGCTCTACTTTTATCTCAAACTTAGTATAAAGCTGATAGAGAAAATGAACTAGCATCTTAATAGGAAAAGAATCTTAAAAAAGATCTTAATAGGAAAAGCATGCCATTATCCAGTATGGAAGCTCATCTAGAGAAGGTTTTGGTTTAGGTTAGAAAGGTTTAAGTTCTCAAAATTTTGAGTTCAAGTTTCAAATTACTTATGTCATCAGCGTTATGTAAGCCATGGGACATAGATTAATCTAGAAATGGTACAGTGCAGAAAAGTTATTACTACTTTTAGAATACAGAGAGGAATTGCCCAAACTAAAAATGAGGAATTAAAAGTGTTAGTAAATTAAATTATAAAGCTGATTTACATATTTTTAATCTTGCTTATATATTATATGTTATTTTATGAATTAATTCATGATGAAGACACAATAACACGCCGAATAAATACTAATTCAGAAGTCAAACAACAAAAATCAGCGTTATACCTACAAAATTTTCACAGGACTAGTTTCGATGGTTTTACCGAACCATCATCTTCAGCTGCAAAACCGCAAATGAACAAGATAGGAAATAATGATTAGATAAGATAAGAAAGCCTGGACAAGAATAAGAAAGTGGCGCCATCTGTTGGTGAAACCAGAACTAAAACATAATTTGTGAAAATGTTTTCACATTCATAAAAATCTTTCTGTTCTAGTTAACGATCCTAATTCCAATCCAAATTTGCCTTCGGCTTTTAGAGAAATTATGTTTTAGTTCTGGTTTCGCCAACAGATGGCGCCACTTGCTTATTCTTGTCCAGGCTTTCTTATCTTATCTAATCATTATTTCCTATCTTGTTCATTTGCGGTTTTGCAGCTGAAGATGATGGTTCGGTAAAACCATCGAAACTAGTCCTGTGAAAATTTTGTAGGTATAACGCTGATTTTTGTTGTTTGACTTCTGAATTAGTAATTCATGATGATTTTAACAATATGGGTATTAATATAACTAAGAGAATGAAACTTTCATAACACTTTGCTCTTCCAAATTGAGCTGCAATTTCAGTTTCATCATATAACCTACATAAAGCTTTAATACTGTTGAACTCTTAACTGGTTTTAGATTTAACAACTTTTTGATAAATTGATTAATAATCATACCCCCTTAATCTTTCCTTCAGAGTTTTTATACTCTTATCATAATTTCCATTCAATACTAATGAAGATACTACATTACTTGCTGCACCTGAGCAATGTTTTCAGATATGTGAATTTTTCTATTGTACTAAGACTTTCGTTTTTGTATATAGTGCTTTTGTAACTGCTCCAAAACACCCTGAATTTTTAGGATCACCTGAATGTTGTTCTAACTCTAGTTTTGTAAGTTTTGAAGTTCTTTGTACATTTTGAAGCCTAACTATCTTTTGATCAGGATCTTTAATACTTATTCTCTTTTATTCTAATACTCTATTACAATATAAAGTTCAAGATCCTGACTTGTTGGGACTTTGGCAATTCTGGATTTGGGGTTTTTCCGGATATTGGATCATCAGTTTTAAATCTAGTAAGATAGCATGTAGAAACTATAAAATAATGAAGCATTTATGATCTAAAGGATATCAAAATTTACAAAAACTAAAGCTTAATATATATTTATTTACTTAATTAAATTTTTTTTAAATGTAGGTTGTTTAAATTACTTCGTTTTTGTGCTAATACTTTCACTTTAGTTCTGTACGCAGACATAATATATATTATAAAGTTCCATTCTGTAACTGCTGTGTCAATAATTCTAACTTGTCAATCAAAATTTTTTCATTTTCAGTAACTTCTCTGTCAGATTCAGTAGTGGTATTTTCTGGCCAAACCTTTTTTAAAGTATCTGGAGAAACATTCTCCCATGATCTTGTGATGCTTCACACAACAGATTTTATGCTAAAATATTTCAAAAATTCTTGAATAGTCTGGCCATTAGTTAAGAATTTTAACATGGATTTTAAAAATGCTACTTTATATTTGAATTTCAGCACATGCACTATTCCCATATTCATAGGCTGAATAATCGACATATAATTTGGGTTAAAGATTTTTTCTACATTATCTTTCACTAAAACTTTAAGAAGTATGAGTTGAACAGTAGTCTACAATGAAGACAATTTTTGCATTATCAGGTAAACCAACCAAATTCAAATTTGGCCGAGCCTTTGTGTGATCTCTTCTAACCAATCATTAATTAATTCTTGTGTCATCCATGCTCTTTTATTTGCATGATATATAACAGGTAAAATCTGTACTCCTTTAAATGCTTGAGGTTGTGTATTTTTACTGATTACGAAAAGTTTACACTTGCACATTACTGCAGCATTTGTACATGCTAAAATTGTTAGCATCGCTTTGGAATCTTTGATACCAGTTGGAGCCTTTTCTGTAGAGGTTGCCGAGGTATTTCACAGTACATATTGGCAGAAAAGACCAGTTTCATTTTCAAATTTGTTCTGGAGATAACATTTTACTATTAATGAGTTCAATGAATTTATCTGTGAATAGTTTGGCAGCTTCAGTATCAGCTGAAGCTTTTTCACATAAAATTTTTAATTGCCTTATGCCATGGTGATTTTTAAAGTTGGTTAACTAACCTGTCGAATATCTGGACTCAGTTTTTAAGTTTATTTCTTCATGAAATATTTTGGCTTGAGCCATTAGCATTGGACTTGTCAGTGGCATGCTGTCCCTGTCTGTTCACTACTATTCCGTCATCACTTGGTCATAATCGTCACTTTTGGCATAATGAATAATTTTTCTGTTATTCATTGTGAGGTGTGGGAATCCACAAAAAATTCAAAAAGATCCTTTTTCTGTTTTCTTATGTCGTATACAGTTTCCAATGTCATACTTCTCACATAATTCTAGACAGATATGCCTTTGTCTATTTTCTGCAGCAGTTCTACTTTTTGTTTAATGGGCAATTGAAACATGCTTTTACTTTATAGATCCTTTTGCAGCTCCAGAGGTAGATATTCTTTTTGACATATAATCAAGAATTCAAACTTTAATTTTTCAAAAAATTGTTGTAATAAAAGCAGCCTGCAAAAAATAATAAACTGGGTCAAATCAGAAAGTTAAGGAACAGCGCAATCTTCTATATTAACTGAAATTCCTTGGAATCAGCAAAGTATAATTTTAGCTTAATAGAAAGACAAGTTGTTTTGCTAAATTTTGGCTTGTATGCACTGAGACAATTAAGCTGAATTGTATTAGTTTTTTTTTTAATACCCAAGTCTATTTCTTGCACATGTGTAAGGTTTATCTGAGTCCTGAATAAATAAATTCCTTTTCTACTTCAGGCTTATTGAGGGCAGGCACTAGATATCTTACCGCCTGATGCAGTCACTGTGGGTCCTACTACCATGTGCCTCCCTTAGTTCTCAATTTTTTATCCCAGTGCTTTTCCTAAATTCTACAAATTTTATCATTGCTTAATTTTGTTACTTGGTGCTTCTCTAAATTCCAAAGTTTTTCATCCCTAAATTCTGCTTCCCATTGCAATCATACGAGCTCTGGTGTCGGTTTTGGGTTTATGCAAATAACAAATCAGTTATTAACTCAAACAGCACCAAATGTAATCTTTTGGACTATGCAAAATCATTAGCAAAATTAGCAAAATTTTGCATTCATTAGGCAAATCTATTTTTAGGATGTGGAAAGAAATTTCTGTTAAATTTTTTCTCATCAACATTTCTTAGCACAAGTAATTTAAATCTGTAACTATCACCAAGCATAATGTCAACATAAACAGCTACCATACGTTTTGTTATTCAATTACTAATGTAAAAAAAAAATTTAGGCATCACTGCTTGAGCCATAATTCAAGTTGTCACGTGTTGAAAAACATGCTATTATGAAAGCAAAATATAACAATTAATGATTTGCCAAGTTGGCATCAGGAATATAAAATATTAGTAGGTGTAAAATCAACGATGTTTCTATGTAGAATATTTCAGTTTCAGATATATGTCAATCAGATATGCAGCTACCGAGCCAAAATATTGATCACACAGATTTATGCTAAAATGAATTTCTTCAATAATGAGAAGAATACCATATGTTTTATAATCGTTATATGTTTATTAACCTATTTATCATTCATGGCTACATATGTTTTATTATGGAAGGAAAAACATCAAATGTGCACACAAAAATAATTATTTCAGAGGTTAGGTTTTAAATTATGTCCAAAAAGGCACTTTTTTTTTAACGTATTGTGGGTTACTTTTATTTATTAAATATTATGTTCTTTGTACTTTCTTCTTTGTCCATAAAATTCAATTCGATAGCAATATCTCAAAATAATTTTAAAACGAGCATAACTTTAGAATTTCTGATACACAGTCTCGCATGCTGAAGATAAAAATATTTTTTTTCCATACAGTGTTGCCATTGCTCGCTTTGAATTAGTTAAGTTTGTTAATAGAATTAATCAAAAATTCGTTAAAGTGTGACAAAGTATGAAATGAATAATAAAACAGATTTGTCCAAATTTGTTCATTGAGATGCAAATATTGGGTGGAAACGTATGTTATTCAAAATTTAGTGGCTCTAGGTACCATTGTTTTATCACAGTGCAAGAAACATATATACATTTATGCATCTTCGTTATTTAATTTCTTTAAATATAATTCAGGTCTCTAATATTTGGTGGCAACAGTTTGAAAAGTGAAAACAGACATTTAAAGTTTTCGATGCGAAATGCCAAAACAAAATTAATATCCCATCTGGGCTAATGCCCTTTTGGCTATAAATTAAAAAAAAAAAAAAAGTTTGTTGGCGATTTGAGGTCTGGATTTTAGATTATTCTGGATACTGGACGTCCAGATCTCGGGCTTTGTAATTTATTTAATAGCCCCAAAACATATTTCCTGTTATTCCTTGGAACTGACTACATCCACTTCCAAAGAATCTCCATCAATTTACAAAATAAATTGCGTCATCTCATTCTTTCGCACTACTTTTCCTTTCCAATAACAATTCGTATAATTCATCTGTATCTTTCTTTGCTAAACCGTCCTCGACTTTCTTTAACAGTTTAGAAACTACTCAGTTCTCAGTGTTTTCTTTTATTTTAATCCATCAAGTTCTGCCATTTTCACATTAATATGTAAATGTACCCAAGAATGCAAATTATCAAAATTCAAATCAAATTATTTTAATACTAATTATGCTGTTACATAATTCTTAGGACTTGGTCTGAACATGTCCTTCTGTATGAAGGTCATAATTCCTTGTTTTTTTACAAATCAGAAATTCCAGGCTTGATTCAACATTTAAGACCAAAAGTTGGCTCATGTAGTAAACACAGCATCAATTGGTTTTTTTTTAACATATATAATCATTTTATATATACGTATTTACATTAATATGTAAATGTACTCAAGAATGCAAATTATCAAAATTCAAATCAAATTATTTTAATACTAATTATGCAGTTACATAATTCTTAGGACATGGTCTGAACGTGTCCTTCTGTATGAAGGTCATAATTCTTTGTTTTTTTATAAATCAGTAATTCCAGGCTTGATTCAACATTTAAGACCAAAAGTTGGCTCATGTAGTAAACACAGCATCAGTTGGTTTTTTTAACATATATAATCATTTTATATATACATATTTACATTTGTCCTATTATTATGTGAACCAAACTTTACAGAAATTCAATTGCATAATGAAATGATCTGTGGTTTCCTTTTCATTCCTTCATTACATAATGTTCACCCGCCAATACAATTTGAATTAAAACGTTTTCTGTTTATATTCATTCTGCTGCTTGTACTTTCTCTATTTTCAAATCTAGCAGTTTTTCAGGATTTTCTGCAGTTTTAAATTTCAGTTATTCAAATAAAATATAATTTAGATAATGTTTCTAATTTCACTACTGATCAGGAATTTTTATTTTTTTAATACTTGTACAGAAGTAAAAATCATAAAATTTCTAGCAATTAAGTAGCTACTGCAAAAAAATAATAAAAAATAGGAGGCATCAGGGCATGTTGTGTGTAATGTTGTTGTAAAAAATATTATCTATTAAATCTGTTGTCTGTCTATTCATTTAATATAATCAGATTCAAAAATATTAAATGTATTCTAATGATATACTTTTACTATTCTACATATAAGTCTTTATTAAAACTGAATGTAAATTTTTTTCCTCCATTTCAGGTACAGACAATCTCTTCCAAAAGAAACTGCTAGTAAATAATTTTTGTAGAGAAGCACAATGTAGTGGCCTTTATTTATAAAATTACTGAAAGTTCTTAAGAGTACAAAAGTTAGTTAATAAATTAAATGTTTTGTTATTGTTAATGACTTTAATTATTAAATATTTGTGATTTTATACTTCATATCACATTAATAAGTAGGAAATAATTATATATATTCACAATCTTGTTAAACATGGATACCATTATTAACTAGATTTATTTAAATCTGGGTTTATAATCTGTAATTATATGAAATTTATGTAATATTAGAAGTATTAAATTAGAGTATTTATTTATATACTGTAACGTGCTAAACAATATGGTACAGTAACCTGATACAGTCAGAAGTCGTTAATCCGGACTCGTCGGGACTTCAGCAATTCCGGATTATCGATTTTTCCGGATTATAGATCATCAGTTTAAATCTGGTAAAATGGCATGCAGAAATTATAAAATTAAAAATATGAAACCGTAATTTACAAAATAAAGAACAATTATGATCTAAAGGGTATCAAAATTTACAAAAAAAAAAAAGCTTAATATTTATTTGTTTACTTTATTAAACATTTCTTTCAATGTAAGTTGTTTAAGTTGCTTCGTTTTTTTATGTGATAATACATTCTCTTTAATTCTATAAACAGACATAATTTCTTGTTCAGTTACAAAGTTCCGCTGTTCCAGTCCTACAATTGCTGTGTCGAGAATACCGACTAATTTGTCAATCGAAATTTTTTCGTTTTTAATAACCTCTGTCACTTTCTTCGCTATCGGAAGCGAATTATAATGACTTATAATGACGAGGCATTTGATTTAAATCATATCAAAGACGAGATGAAATACTACATTGAGTAAGCAATTATAAGCCAAAAAAAATAAAAACATCTGCCCTTAAGATAAGGATAGTGCTGACAGATCAACTTCCAATTCATTGCATGCCACAGCGTTAAAGATAAACAAAGTTTAGATAAACAAAGGATATACCTATATCCATTTTTTGCAGCAATTCCACTTTTTGTTTAATGGACTCCGAAAGATACTTTCGCTTTGTATATCCTTTACATATTAGTAAATATATATCGGAAATTCTATTTGACATAATCGAAAGTTCAAGCTTACTTTTATAAAATTGCTCTAACAGTCTGCAAAAAATAATAATCTCCAATTCGAAGATTAAGGAACAACGCAATCTGCAACATTAACTAAAATAGATAATTAGATAATTTTAGCTTAGCTTATCCCGTCCGTTATACATTAAACACGCACACGCAAATTCGCAGCGGTAAAGGTCTTGCGTGCATGCGCAGAAAGTTTGTAGCTTTGAGGTCCGGATTATGGGTGTCCAAATTAACGACTTTTGACTGTAGTTTATAAGTTCTTTCTGGGAGCACAAAAGGAAAAAAAAAGTTACGATCTTCATAGGATCATTTTATTGGCAATAAATACTATACTTACCACAGAGGAGTATATAATTTTACTTTACCTAGAGATATATAATTTCTCTGTTCCAAAATTGTTTCACTGCATCCCCATATGCGTTTCAGATTATGTAGGTGACCATGGCAAGATTTGACATTTCTAAACATCTTTACGGTTGCACACTATTAGATGAAGGCAAACCCCATCAGAATTAACTAACATTAATTAATTAAGGCAGCAGCAGGTATATCTTGTCAGAAAGGAGGAGGATAAAAATATTCACCTGCCAGAGACAGCTGCAGATCTACCAGGGGTCCGTTTGAATGCCAGCTTAAACAAACCCCATACCACTAAGAGATCACCACACATAAATCCTTCTATCTGCTGTAAAAGTCCCGCAAGCTTCAACTATTAGACCATAATACACACAAAAAAATAAGTAAATAAAAATTTTAAGAATTCAGTCAATGAAAATTGCCATTCTGAGGCTTAAAACAGCTTTCACAGACATATATTTTATATATACACTGGTCATTGCAACCAGTGTGTATACAAAATGACTTATGTAGTACGCATAGCATTATTTAATACTGCAACTGCCGCATTCCAGTTCTGCAAAGTTCTACTGCAGAGGGCACATAGCATTAGAATTTGCAGAAATTACGATATTCTCTAGAGAGAAAGGCTAACAAGGTGCAAAAATGGAGCTGTAAAGCATCACAGGCATGAGAGAACTCCATGTCAGTCATTCAGATATACAATTCAGTGATATATGCATTAAAATTATTGCAAACAATTTTTAAATATAAAGAAAAATTGTACTGTAAATCAAGAAGTTGAACAAAAATAGTTTTTCTCCAAACTTGCAAATTGGACATTAGCTTTTTTATTATGAAGGTACAAAATGAATAAAAATGTTTGTCACTTATTATGTGCCTGCTCTGTAGAAAACTATATATATGGCTATGTTTAATTAATAGTTAATTTCTCATGAGTAGAATGGCAGTGCTATAAAAAGTATTGCTGTATGATTTTTTACGAAAATGCTAAAAAGTGCATGTGTTACTAAAATAATTACTATACCCAATATATCTTAAAACAGATGTAAAAATAGGATTATAAAGCAAATTTTTTAATATTAAAAATTTATACAACTTTATTCAGAATAAAAATAATTGCATAAAATATAAAACTTTTATTAGCTAGATGATAAAGATTCTCTTGAAATGTCTTTTAAAAATTCATCAAAATTCCAATTAGTATAACACTTGAACTCATTGCCTAGTTTCCTTTTGTGTTGTGGTGTGAAATTCGTAGCTATGACTCCAAGTAATTTTTTGGCACAGTCCTCCATGACTGCCCCTGAAATAAATGTAAAAATGAATCTATTATTTTTTCAGAACTGTAAAATACTCTTATTTTAATTATTAAATTTAATTTGTAATTTGAATTTAGAAATTATACACAAAAATGCTAAAAAGAATTAAAGTTCTGTGAATATCTTCTTAAATCATTAAATATTTCTAAAATAATTTTTAATGCTTTACATAATACAATTTAAATACATTAAAATTTGGATGAAATTACACAAAAGTAATTAGATTAAAATGGATGAGAGGTTTGGGTATAGTAAAAAACTCAATATATTTTACTGACTTAAATAATATGATGAATGATATGCAATTACCTGTACATAACACAATTTTGTCTTTAGTCAGAAACTGAACAGTTTCAGAAGTTTTTTCTAAACATTCTTCAGATAAATAAGGTGGATCAACTATAACAATATCAAAATATGCTTTGAACTTTTTATCAATGTTCAATGGATAACTGTAATCATAATAGACAAAATGTTCAGGAAACCTTTCCTGAAATCTTTTATCATATTCAAATAAGTAATGTCTATCAGAGTCTGGATGTAATTCTTTTATATGAGTATATGCGGAAGGACATGAAACACAAGCTATCCTAAAAAGGAAAAAAAAACTTTTAATTTATAATTATCAGAGTCAAATTAATCAATTATCAATCAAAAAAGAAAAAAAATCACAAAAAATTAAGTCGGAGGGAAAAATATATATTTATAATAATAATCACTCAAAACATCAATGAGTAACTCAATATATAAAAAAAAATTAAAAGGAAAATTTGCAGCCCAGAAGAAGTATTTGGAAAAAGCTTATCAGTTACTAATGGATACAAGACAACAACATTAAAAACACAAGGCAACAAACTAGACAAAATGTAAGTAATTTGTTTAAAAAATTAAAACAAATCTTGCAAAACAAAAAGGTGAATATAATAAATATGAGATCGCAGTGTTATAATGGCCTTCATTGAAAAAAATTCACCGTCTCAGCAATTAATTGCCAAAACTGATTGTTGATTGAAAAACATCCTACTTAAGATCTCATAACTATTCCAGTCAGTGATTGTTTCAGACATTTTAAACTGTTTCTCACATTTAAATGACAGAAGTTTCTCTGCCCAAAGGTTAAAAAAACTGCTATATTTTAAGAAATACTTGCCAGAAACCACAGAAGCTAAGCATGAAAGGCCTTTATTCTACCTGTAATATTTAATGTTGCGTCTCCATTTGCTCTCTGGCTTACAGGTGCATTTCATAATCATTCTTTGCACATTATATTATAAGGTAAAATGTCTTGACAGAATGTTTCATATATCTTGACATCACACTGAATTTTACCTAACAGAATTATATAATGGTAGACTAGTATAACATAAATGTACCATAGAAAGGTTGGGGGGGAGCTAAATAAATATAAGGACATCAAATATATAACACAAAATTTTAACTAATTTTATTTATACATTTGTAACAATATATATAAAATGCCACTTATAGCTTACATATTTGTATCTATAATTGTCATGGGAATGTCAACATTACACACAGTTAAAAATCTGAATATAATATTCTTCTCTTAAAA
Organism: Stegodyphus dumicola; assembly: GCF_044657685.1. NCBI lineage: Eukaryota > Metazoa > Arthropoda > Arachnida > Araneae > Eresidae > Stegodyphus > Stegodyphus dumicola. Next base: position 151,875,576 of record NC_140778.1, read on the forward strand.
ATTTAACCTTTAATATCCTGTCAGTAACCTAATGCCTTATTGAACATAAGTTCTATATTAATGCATATTTATGCTACATAGTGAATGCTTCTCTACAAAAGCAAATAAGTTCACAAATAAACAAAGCCGGATTTAGCATTTTTCCCAGGTGGGGCAAAAACTTAAACGAAGATGGGTGAGGTAGTTTTAAATTTTCTATAAATTTTAATTTTTTTAATACATTTAAAAAAGATAGGGTTTGATATAAAATTTTAAATCCATTTTACAGTCAGAAATTCTTTATGTGCCATTTTTATTATAAAAGAAATTACAGTCAAAAGTCATTAATCCGGACTCGTCGTGACTTCGGTGATTCCGGATTATAGATCATCAGTTTAAATCTGATAAGATGGCACGCAGAAATTACAAAATTAAAAATATGAAACCGTAATTTATGAAGTAAAGAACAGTTATGATCTAAAGGGTATCAAAATTTACAAAAAGAAAAAGCTTAATATTTATTTGTTTACTTTATTAAACATTTCTTTCAATGTAAGCTGTTTAAGTTGCTTCGTTTCATGTGATAATACTTTCTCTTTAATTCTATTAAACAGACATAATTTCTTGTTTAGTTACAAAGTTCCACTGTTCAAGTCCTATAATTGCTGTGTCAAGAACACCAACTAATTTGTCAATCGAAATTTTTTCGTTTTCAATAACCTGTGTGTCACTTTTTTCACTATCGGAAGCGAATTATAATGACGAGAAACTTGATTTAAATCATATCAAAGACGGAGTACATCGAGATGAAATACTACATTTAGTAAGGAATTATAAGCCAAATAAAATAAAAACATCTGCCCTGAAGATAAGTATAGCGCTGACAGATCAACTTCCAATTCATTGCGTGCCGCGGTGTCCCCCCCCCAGAGCAGCGTGAAATTGATAAACAGATTTCGGAATGGTTAAGAAACAAAGGATATACCTTTATCCAGTTTTTGCAGCAATTCCACTTTTTGTTTAATGGACTTCGAAACATATTTTCACTTTGTAGATCCTTTACATATTAGTAAACTATATATCGGAAATTCTATTTGACATAATCGAAAGTTCAAGCTTACTTTTATAAAATTGCTCTAACAGTCTGCAAAAAATAATAAGCCGGATCCAATTCGAAGATTAAGGAACAACACAATCTGCAACATTAACTGAATTAGATAATTTTAGCTTAACTTATTCCGTCCGTTATACATTAAACGCACATGCGTAAACGTATTATGCGCATGCGCTCACGCACATTCGCAGCCGCAAAGGTCTTACGCGCACGCATAAACGCCTATGCGCATGCATCAATGCAACGCATGCGCAGAAAGTTTGTAGCTTTGAGGTCCGGATTATGGCTGTCCGAATTAACGACTTTTGACTGTATATAACAAATGCTTTAGTTTCTTTACTTATGGCAAAGCATAAGAGGGCTATCTGCCTACGAGGTGAGATGCCTTCTCTGAGGACTTTCTAAGAATAATTGGCTTGCATGCAAGTTACGCATGAGCGAAACAATGACCTCCTCCTCAGGCTTTAGCTTGAAAATTATTTTCCTATACTTATAGAATGGTTGATTTCTGAGGTTGTTCTTAATGCATTATTTTCGCGATCAAGATTTAAGAATCCGCTTGAATAATTAGACAAAAACAGCTAACATTAATTTATGAAAATTACTGAATAAATATCATTTTGAAAATAAATTTTCAACAGCCAATCCAATGACTCACTTCAAACAAGAACAAAAGTTAGCAATGAATATTGCGGAAATGCGAGAAAAAGCGGCAAGATCCATGTTTAGAAAGTCTGATTATATCTTACTTTTTAAACACTTCTTTTATTAGCTGCCAAAAAATAAGGTAAAGTCAAAACCTTTGATATGCTTTTCTCTGGTTTCATTTACGTTACCTTAGTTTTTATAGTTTAAGAGGGCAGTGACAGGCTCGTCTGACATTGTCAGCGATGCCTGGAGTCCCACCATAGTCCTCTCTGTGATCTTATCGGAGTCGTATTTGGCTGTACTTAGTTTTCTTTTAACTGTTTGTTCCATTAAAAGGTTTCTTAAAAGAGGTTTTTAAACCTTGCTTTAAAACTACTAATTTTGTATCAAAATTAGACAACATTCCACCTGGGGAACAGACCCCCGCTTGCCCCCCCCAGATATGGGATTGCGAATAAATTATCTGAATAAAACCTGCCTCAGATGTTGAACGGTGTCTTGAGCTAGCAAGAAATGATTTTCAGATAATATCTGATGCTGAATTAACACTCAGACTTCTAAAAACATCATTGTAATATTTTCCATTGCTTAACTCTCATTAAAAAAGCCTAGCAGCAAGTGACTTACAGGTCCATGAATATGGCTTGGAGGAAAATGTGACCAGATTGTGTTGCAAGCAGAGATTTTAAGGGTTTTTATATTGAGAAATTTTTTGTTACCTAAGATACTGTGTCTCTAGGCAAAACCATAGGTCTGGAAATTAGCAATGTAGAAGATGAATTATTATTAGAAGGCCATAAAAATAACTCAACAGGAAAGAAATACAACAACATCAGAAGCAGCAATCAGAGTTCTCTGATCCATGAAATTTGTGCAAAATGGAATCAGATGCAGGTAATACATGCAGGTTTACATAATACTATCACCCTGAGAAAGCTGTAGCAAGCTAACAACATAAGCATTTTCAATGATAATGCCTTATGTAATTTAAAAAAATTTTAAAATGTAGGCAACAACAGATCACATTGGACAGATTTTGAATGAAAAAGATGTTCAAAAAGTCTCAAGAGGAGTGGCACTTGGTGACAAAACAAAAGGTAAAAGATGCCTTTCTAATGAGTTACCTGATATTTTTATGGGAATTTAAATATGAACAATACTGTCATCTTCACAATTTTCCACTTATGCTGTCCACTCTTCTTTATGCAGTTATAGAACAACTTCCAAAAGCATAACAGATGGCAGTTGTGGAGAAAATGAAGGAAGAAAAATTGAAACCTATTCTTCCATGAAATTTGTACAAAATGGAATAAGTTTCAGGAAATGATAGTATCCTGATAAAGCAGTAGGAAGATACAGCATCAGCATTTTCAAAGATAATATACCATATCTCACTTTAGGAACACTTTAAAAGATAGGCAAAAACAAATTGAGTGAAACAGAGACACAGGGAATCATCAGCATAGTTAAATGGCATTAAGAGATGCAGAAAAAATAAAAGCTGCTTCAGAAAAATAGTCATCTAGTATTTCCAGGAAAAAGGTAACATCCATTATAAAATAACATCTCTTCCTTATGAGTTTCCACTTATGCCATCGACACACTGCAAGTATAGTATAATTAAATGTATTTTATCTGTTTAATATTGTGTATATTATTGTATTTTATTTATTGTCTTACATTTAATTATTTCCATTCATTTTATGTTATAGACTTATCCACAGGGTACTATAACAAATTTTAAATAATCAATCATGCATCATCCAGGAACAGATTAATCCATTTTGCATTCATTCTTATGGAGAAAACAGTTTCTGTTTACAAATATTTTGGGGTACTTGCATATTATCTTATTGACTGTAAAAGTTGGCTACCATTGAATTATGAAAATTGGTGGAGATCTTATTGAAGTTGTGCCAATAGTTCCTGTGAAATCGATCCCCTTTATTTAGTAAACAATTGGTATTCGACCTGCTTCATTTCTGTGCTTTGTAAAAAAGGCTTTTGTTGATTTCTACTATTTTGTTAGCTGTGCAAAGTTTCCACAAGTAACTGTTCCAAATTATTATTACTGTTTTGTCAGCCGTATTCAGTAGACGATATCTCGTCTATCAATATACACTCTCTTTAATGGCATGATCCCATAAATTTGAAAATAATGTACTGCTTGATGTTTTGTACAACACAGGTCCCAAATTTCAGTAATATATTTTTTTTTTTTTTTTTCAAAAATGTACAGAAAACATACAACAAAAATCTGAAAGGTTTCAGATTTTAAATTACGTCCAAAGAGGCGTTTTTTTAACGTTTTGTGTGTTACCTTTATTTATTAAATATCATGTTCTTCGCACTTAAACCATAAATTTCAGTTCAATAGCAATGTCGCAAAATAATTTAAAAATGAGCTTATCTTTAGAATTTCCACTATACAGTTCCATGCGCTGGAGATAAAACGGTTTTTTCCCTCCTGTAGATTGTTGCCATTGCTCGCTTTCAAATCGCTGAGTTTGTTACTCAAAAATTCGTTAAAGTTTTACAAAATATGAAATCTATAATAAAACAAATTCCAAATTTTGGCTTCTACATGCCCATATTCGCAATCGGATTATGTCATTCAAAATTCGATGGCTCTATGTACCATTGTTTTATCATAATGCAAGAAATATACATACATTTATGCCGATTTTTCATTATTTAATTTCTTCAAATATAATGCAGGACTCTAACATTTGGTGGCAACAGTTTGAAAAGTGAAACGGACATTTATAGTGATTCAACGCAAAATCGCAAAGCAAAAACAATAGTCCTTCAAGGACAAAGCCCCTTTGGACTAATAATGGATAATTTTTATTCCTGTTCATTTAAAAAAATGGTTTATCGAGAATCAGTTGGTGTTTGCACCAAATGAAATTGCAGATGTTACCAGTGTGTTGTTACATCATGCTTATCTATAATAAAACAGTAATAATTTGCTAACAAAACAGTAATAATTTGGAACAGTTATTTGTGGAAAATTTGCACTCATAGAGTTTTAATCAAAGCTTTAGGTAAAATTGTGGAGCTAATAAAATAGTAGAAATCAGCAAAAGCCTTTTTTTACAAAGTACAGAAATGAAGCAGGTCGAATACCAATTGTTTACTAAATAAAGGGGCATCAATTCCACGGGAACTATTGGCACAACTTCAATACTATCTCCACCAACTTTCACAATTCGATGGTAGCCAAATTTTACAATCAACAAGATAGTATGCATTAAATCATTTTGCTTGGTTACAGAATCATTGTTGATGGGATAATATGTAAATACACATTACAAATGGCTTTCAGGAACAAATTAATTTTTACACAAAGTTTCACTGCATTATATTTTCACAAAATAGTAATCTTAAAATAAATTTACTATTGTGTATTGAGATGTTAGCCAAGGTTTCACTACATTATATTTTCACAAAATAGTAATCTTAAAATAAATTTACTATTGTTAATCGAGAATCAGTTGGTGTTGCATCAAATGAAACTGCAAATGTTATCAGGGTGTTGTTATGTCATGCTTATCCATAACTAGCATTAAATCGTGCTGCTTGGTTACAGTTTCATTGTTGATGGGATAATATATAAAAATATATTACAAATGGCCTTCAGGAACAAATTAATTTATTAGCCAAGGTTTCACTGCATTATATTTTCACAAAATAGTAATCTTAAAATACATGCTATACCACTTCTTGCTGAATCATGTCACAAAATACCTACATATGCAACATTATATTCACAATACTGCATTAAAAACCTAGAGTATATATCATAAAATTTAACTTATCCTTGATATATTATAATTTAACCCTATCTTGGCATCACGTTTAGTTATTATAGCAAACCCTTGATAACGGAATTATTGTATTAAGATCTGCAATATTACACTAAGCATGAAGAAAAATGGTCAAAAATGACAAGCCACACTTTATTACAATGTAGTATTTGTCAGACTAATGAATTATTCAGGATGATCATCAGCAGTAAGAGATGGATAGAGAATTATTACAATAACTTGATACATGTTCCGGGACCCAAGGTCAAGAAAGCAGATTTCGGGGCAGTGGTCCACTACGGCTGTTGCGCCACTGTATTTAGTTTGTAGTTTGATACATGTTCCAGTTAAATTTATATCAATGATTTATCTGTAAATCACACCTACGATTTTCCTATAGAATTATTACAATAACTTGATACATGTTCCGGGACCCAAGGTCAAGAAAGCAGATTTTGGGGTACTGGCAGGCCGTGGCCCACTACGGCTCTTGTGCCACTGAATTTAGTTTGTAATTTGATACATGTTCCAGTTAAATTTATATCAATATCTGTAAATCACACCTATGATTTTCCTATAAATTTTATTTACATTTTTCTCACTGTCATGCTTCCATATGAAGTTTGCTGTGCTCATTGACTTGAGAAATTTTTAACTCTTATAAATATCTTACTTAGATTTTATGTTATTTATTTTAGATTTTATTTACTTAGATTTATTTGGAATACCTAACTCTAGTTTTTTAATTTATGTGCACTTTGCCAGTTAGTTCACTCAAACTGTGACAAATTTTCACCTATATTCTAATATGTTTACTTGAGAAGAGCTATAAAACATGTTTACACTTCAAGGATTATATCAATATGATTCAACAATATGTGTTTCCAAAGAAATTTACAACTTAGAAACAGAGTTTTTAATACAATATAGAATAGTCTTTTATATCATACAGGTAGCTGTGGCACAATATTCAGCTGTTCTTCATGTAGTCCTTATTTTCACTTATGAACAACATAACATGGCACAGCTATTGAAAAAATGTTGAAGAACCATGTGACAGTCACTTGTGAATAACCTTGAGGATATCCTCAGTGCTGATATACGAATGGAAATTGTTTACAGTGAAATTAACTCATCTTTGCTGACAAGTGCATTGTTTATTTTCAAGTGAACAGACGTATAAATATGCAAGTTCGGACTTTTTAAATAGTGCATGGAAGGATCAAAACCACCAAACAATTTGAGTTTTGGAGAAAACAAAAGTAAATTTAAAAGGCATGGAAAAAAAAAATTACCAGATTTACATGTTAGGACCTAGTGATAATACTAAAGTGCCAGAAATTAGTAGCTATTTCTTGCACTAGAGAAATTTAACACATTTGATTTAAGTGAAAAAATATAAAAGATTGAAAAAGTCATTAAAGCTTTTGAAAATTACCGCATACTGAAAGCAATACTGTTAATAGGCATATATTTTTTGATGTTTACATATTAACATAATCACACTGGCTCAACATGGCAATTTTTTACAGATCAAAAGGTAAAAGTTACTTATCGGGTACAAGTTGGTGGTTTTGTGCCCTTTTTTTTTAGAAAGATTCCCAAACTATCGATGTTTATCATAAGTCAGTAAACATTAACAGCATACAAAAAGAAAACACACTCTAGCAATTTAAAACACAAATTTGAATTAATGAAATAATTATTACATGATACATTAAAAAATTAAACATTTACATTCTTCTTCAAATCTTTCTGTAATTTTTTTTGTTCCAGAATACACAACAATCTGTTTTTGTTTAAGAAAACCTAAGAGAATTGAAGGGAATTGGCTTCGTACAATTCTCAGCAGCAGTGGCTACCAAGGAAATGCATTCCCTTATTCCCCTCTAGAGAATCTTCAGCAAATATACCACAGTATTTCTGCAGAAATTTACCACAGTTTCTTCCACTGCGGGCAAATTCTACAAGCTTATATTTTAAAACTAAGTTTAAGGCAAAATATATCAGGATTTGTTCATAATAACTGTTGGAATACAACAAAAAAGAATGCATACAAAAACAATGGCATTGCTTGACTGAAGGATGTTATGGGCATGGTTGCCAGAGTTGGCCCATTCTGCATATTTAGCAACTTCTACTAAGGTTGATGCGTTAATATTTATTTTTCTCCCGAAAACCTATTTTTCTCCCAAAAGTAATGCACAAGTGAATCCTTTGATGATTTCTTAATAATAAAATTAAATACTAACTGTGGATTTTCAGAGGTAAGGGATAGTTTAAATAGAATAATAAGTGAATTTTAAATAAAATTCTTAAAGGTAGACTACTGACTACATTTAAGGTAACATTCCAACTAACATTGGAATAATAATGCATTAAAATGTGTAAAGCTGCTGAATTAGCAGAATTCCAATTGAAAATTTTAACAGAAGAAAGAAAAATATCACATTCAAAAGGGCAAAAATCAATCAGATAACAAAAATACTAGTACTTCTTTATTATACTCAAGATTGAATGTCACAAAATGTTACATCATCTTCAAATTCTCAAACAAATAAGTTTAGTAATTCAAAACCACATTGAAAATGTGACACTTTTCACATATTATATAATTGTCCTGCTAATAATAAGATTTGTATACTATAACAAAAAAAAAAAAAAAAAAAATGATGTGACTAAAATGTGCACAACTAAAAATTTTAACATTGTAGTTGTGGTGGTGATATGAAGTGAGTCTTGCGCCCCCGAGTACAAAAAAATACAGCAACCCAAGGTAGAAGTGTGCAGAAAAAAAGGGAGAGAGAGATCTGCTGTTCGAGGAGGAAAAACACTTTCTTTGGATTTCAAATTAACATTTTTTGGTGTTTACATATTAATGTAATCACACTGGCCCAACCTGGCAATGTTTTACAGATCAAAAGGTAAAAATTACTTATCGGATGCAAGTTGGTGGTTTCGTGCCTTTTTTTTTTTTTAGAAAGATTTCCAAACTATCGATGTTTATCATAAGTCAGTAAACATTCACAGCATACAAAAAGAAAACACATTCTAGCAATTTAAAATACAAATTTACAACAATTTACTTAGACTTTTCTTATAGCAAAAATCGATCTTTATTTCGAGACTTTGAATATGCGTGTTTTTCTTCCTCGAACAGCAGGTCTCTCTGTCCCTTTTTTCTGTGCATTTCTAACTTGGGTTGCCATATTTTTTTGGCATACACTCAGGGCCGCAAGGCGGGCTCTACTCTTTTGTGATCTCGAGGATAAAAATTGATTTGATTTTGCTTTGGAGGCATTGAGATGGCAATCCATCAAAAGTTAAAGTACTTGCGAGCTATTCACACGGCCTGATTTAGCAAAGTCCAGAAGTCACTATTGTAGTGTTTGTTGGGAAGAGTTCCATTTTTGTGATTTGTTTGCCGGAAGTAAGGACACGTCAGAGCTGGTATCGACGAATAATGAAATGTTTGTTCTTCGGTCACGAACGAACAGGCGACGTGATATTTGAGGCAAAGAATAAGTCGCTTCTAATCTTTGCTGGTTTCGTTTCCCTTCCATGAATAAGGTTTGATACACTTGTCTTCTCTACGTCATTTTCCAAAACATCTATACCAGTAAACAGAATAATCCCTCCTTTGTGAACTGCTCCTTTCTTTATTGCGATTTCTGGAATTGGAGAGCGACCTTGAGAAGGAGAAATACGCTCAATATGTTTCTTTAATTTTTTTGATTTCTTTACACAATTTATCTTCAATAAATTGATCAACTGTAGAAGAAACTGTTCAAGTCCCTAGGGTTGGATTTACTTCTAAGATTCTGTCGGCAATTTCTGCAGCCTTATCTAAAGATAAATCGGAAACAGCTACCAAAATAGAGCGAACTGCCAAACAAAAATGCTTAAGAAACAAATCTAACATTAAATTATTGGGAACATTTAAGGATTCTGCTCTTAATTTCATATTCCTAAGCAAAGTTGATGGTTTATGAGAGCCTAATTCCTCTCCAGATAATAATTCGTAAATTTCTTGCTGAGATTATTCTCCCAATCGGTTTATTAACTTAGTTTTAAGCTTTGTATAAGGATCGGTTGGGTCTGGTTTCATAAGTAAATCCTGAACTAATGACGCAAGATCTTGAGAGGCTATGGTTAATTCAGAAGATGATTTATTTTCATCTTCTAGTATTGGATTCACCATAGGAAAGTCCAAACATATACTGATTTATTCTCCTCTAGCATCTGCTGAACATTTTCTTCTTGAATCATCAACCAATAACTGAAATTCTGAAACTCAAATGTCTTTTGATACAGATATCTTATCTGATGTTTCATTTCCTGAGTCTGATATTGGTGAACCATTTGAGAAAGAACATATTGTACTCTCAGACTGTTATGAATCTGATCAAAACGATGAATTTAAGAGGCTTCATTTTGCAGTGTCTGTTAAACAAAGTTCCAGTCAAAATGACCTGCTTGATCCATTCGATGATGAACCATGAGAAATCACGATACTTTCATTTGCAGATGTTTTGTCTGATGTAGATGAAGTTTTCGATTTTTTTGAAGGTTTGAGGCTCCTATGTGGCTTGCCTGCTCAATGCAGTTTCAGTCCAGTCAGCCCACTTTATTCATCCAATGATGTTCCTTTGAACTGGCATCAAAGGAACTGGGAGGGGGAAACCCTGTGCTGTGGTGATAAGGAGCACGCCTTGCGCCCCCGAGTGTGTGCTGAAAAAGACAGTAACTTGAGGTAGAAGCGCACAGAAAAAAAAGGGAGAGAGAGACCTGCTGTTCAGGGAAGAAAAACATGCATATTCGAAGCCTTGAAATAAAGATAGATTTTTGCTGTGTAATATGTCCTCTGAAAGTTCTGGATTAATACAGTGAGAACATTTAATGTAATATGCACAACAAGAACTCCTTGGGATCCACAACAATCCCTACATAGTACAGAATAATTTAGAACATGAATCACATAATAATAATAATGCATACATTCTTAGGATCTGTAGAAGATAAGAATCAACTATTTAAAATTTGAAGAGAATAATGTAAAATACTAAAAGTTTAAAGGTGATAAAGATGAAGTAGAATTTCATGTAGTAGAATGTGATAAAACTGTTCCAGATATTTTAGGTTTTACCTTCATTATAAAAATCTTAGTACAAATGATAAATACAGTAAATCACGAATCTAGTGAAAATAGAATCTTTAGATAGCTATCAAGCAGGGGTGTAGCTAGAGGGGGGCATCTGTCCCCGGGCACAGAATCCAAGGGGCACCAAACTGATGTTACCACATTTTAGAATTAAATGTTTTCCATCCTTGGCAAGCAGTAGGGGCGCGAAATCTTCAGTTGTCCCTGAGCGCTGAAAACCCTAGCTACGACTCTGCTATCAAGTCTTATTTAAGGAAATTGGTAATTTAACTAGTTATACCTAACATATTAAATTAAAACCAAAAGCTCTAGTCAATATGTCAAATAAAGCCCTCTAGGAAAATTACACTTCATTTATTATATACCTGAACAAATGAATTGGCAAGAATGGAAAAAGAGGGTATTCTACAGAAAGATAATCAACCTACACAATTTATGAATTCATTAGCTGTAGTAAGAAAAAAGGATAGTCATTCAAGGGTAATGGCATTCTCAGAACTATGCATAACACGCATCCGGCAATACTTTTCTCCTATTTACAGGCATGCTGGAGAATTCGCCACTTTCCAGAAGGCACAAAAATAGCAGAAGTTGCCCTCTTCCTAAAGGGAAATAAAGATCCAAACGAGGCTGCTTTTATAGGCCTATCTGCCTGCTCCCAGGCATGAGAAAAATCCTCGAAAGAATAATACTTCAAAGACTGAATTTTTAAATTCATGCTAATAAACTCATAAATACTAGGCAATATGGCTTTATAGCAGGAAAGTCAGTGGATCACGTAATCACCTACGGAACATGGTACTTAGAACCAAGCAGAATAAACTGCATACTGTTGTCATCAGTATAGACATTCAAGGTGCCTTCGATTTGTTGTGGTGGCATGATGTTTTGAAATGTCTCAAAGATATTAATTGTTTCAAAACTATATTTGATTTGATCTACAGCTACCTGAGTGAAAAACGAATTCAAGCTACAATGGACGGAGGTGTCCACATGCAAAAGGTGACAAAAGGCTGCCTGCAGGGCTCCTGCCTAGGTCCACTTCTGTGGAACCTGGTAGCAGGCAACGCGCTCAACCTGTGTGATGATGATGAAACATCAGAAATAATAGCGTATGCTGACGACTTCTTGCTAATTTCAAATGGTCACAGCCGTAACAGTTACGAGGTAAATTCCCAAAAAGTGTTAGACAAAATAGTCCGCTGGGCCAGTGAACATAAGCTCACAATTTCAAGAGCAAAAACCAAAGGAATGCTAATTAGCCCAGGAAAAAGGCACGAGCGTACCCCATGCGTAAACCTTCATGGCAGAAACATACAATTCGTGAGACATTTCTGCTACTTGGGTGTGATTATAGATGACAGATTCTCCTGGCTCCCTCACATCAAGGATCTTAAAGAAAGGCTACATAAATTGTCTAATACAATACGGAGAACAGCTGCTGCTAACTGGGGTGTCTCCTCACAGATGCTCAAAATATGGTATGTCACAGTTGCTGAGCGCATAGCTCTTCATGGCGTTTCCATATGGGGCATCAATGTCACGATTAACATGCAACATGCATTGAACTCCGCACAAAGACCTTTTCTTATGGGCATCTGCAGAGGATTCCGTACCCCTCCTACAACTGCATTAAACGTATTGGCTGGGCTTCCGACGCTGCACTTGATAGTACAGAGCGAGAGTGTTGTGGTGAGAGTGATCAGACTAAAACAAGACATTACTATTTGACGTCTTGTTTTATTCTGATCACTCTCACCACAACACTCTCTCTCTGTACTATAAGACCTATGTATCCTGGGACTACGAGAATCACATTACCCACTCTCCTTGCCACCCTGCAGACTTCGATAAAGAAGCAAACTGTAATCCTCCAAGTGCATTACAATCCTTAGCCGTATATACTGATGGCTCCAAAGGAGAACTCGGGACTGGCAGTGCCTGGTGTGCAATGGAGGGTGACCACATTCCTGGGCTAAGAAGCTTCATCCCAGTAACTTGGTGTTTCAGGCAGAACTTACAGCCCTAAAGGCAGCTCTGGACTTTACTGCTAACAATAGCAGGTATAAAGTAATTTACACAGACTCAATGTCAAGCTTGCAGGCCATCCAAGGTGGCCGCAGTAGACATCCCATTGTCAGAGACATACAAAAACTATTAATTTCGATTCCTGCAAGTCTGAGGCTCCAGCTACAATGGGTTCCAGCCCATACAGGGATTAAAAGAAATGAAGCAGCGGATATGATTGCGAAGGGCGCAGCCAATGAACCCCACGTGAGTAGCATTGATGTGCCCCTTCACACTCGTATCTGAAAACTACTCTCAAATGTGAACTAATGAAGCAGTGGCAAAACTACTGGGAGACAAGCATCACAGGCTGAAGACTGTATGATTTCCAACCAAAAGTTAACCACAATTTAAATAGCAATTCTTCGCACCTCACACAGTATTTGACAGGGCATGGCCCATATATGTCCTATCTTCACAGATTTCGCCTAAGAGAGAGTGACCAATGTATTTGTGGCAGTACTGGTGACCCAGATCACTATCTGTTTGACTGCTCGCACACGGGAAATTCACATTTGAAAAGACCAACTGCAATCAATATGCCAGCATGGTTCAAGAACACAATTAAGAATAAATATGCGCTCAGCCGCATTAGAGACTGCACTACCATTGCTAAAAGCATTGCTGACAATCTAGAGTGACTTCTTTCCTTGGACACCATGCCGTCAGCAGCCTGCTCTGTACATATATTGATTTACTTAATGTCTTGTGTTTTTTTGTTTGTTTTTCTGTTTTTAATTATATTTAATATTATGACTAATCCAGAACTCATTTAATGTATTCCACAATTTGTAATGTATTTGGTCATCTTTACATCTGTACCTGATTTTTATAGCACATCCTTAATATAACTGTGTGCCTAACATGTACAATAATAGTGAAATGTGTTTCGCTTAGTCTCAGCAGTCCCCACCATGCACTTTCTTTCCATGTTCTGGTCTTCAATGTTCGTCGTTTCGTGGCCAATTCCCGGAGGACACAGTACTAAGCTCTTTATTTATATTTATTCATGTATTTTTAAAATTCCATCAACGGGATCCAACAGGCTGAAAAGCACCTAACCCAGTGGGCCAGCTGTTCCATCAATGGTGAAAAGAAAGAAAGAAAGTAGTCCAAGGGTATGCTTAAATCCTCAGTACATTAACTAAAATATACTGAGAGAACACCATATATCAGCCTTTGAAAAATTTCTATCTCAAATGTCAAATGATAAAGTATTGAGTATTTTAGATGCTAATAAAGCATTGTGGCAAATTAAATTTTCAGATTCAAGTTGTGAGCTTGCATCATTTAATATTCCATTGGTAGATACTGTTTTTTATGTTGCCATATGGACTCTGTTGTCAGATTAAAATCAAATTAAATTGTCAGATTTAAGTTGTGAGCTTGCATCATTTAATACTCCACTGGTAGATACTGTTTTTTAAGTTGCCATATGGATGTTCATTACCAGAAGTTTTTCTGAAATTCTTAGTGATATAGAAGGAATTTAAAGAAGGTGTTGTGAAGAACCAGAGAAAAGAATGTTAAATTAAATTTCAATAAAAGTAAAACTGGATTAAATGAAGTCAAATATATGGGACATATATTTTCTAAAGCTGGTGTAAAACCAGATGAAGACAAAATTATGGCTATTTTAGATATAACACCATAAAAAAATGTCAAGGAATTACAGACTTTCATAGGAATAATTATATACGATTATATTACAATGTAATCAGAATTAACATCATGTTTAAGAGATTTGTTGAAGAAATAAGTCTTCTGAAATTAGAATGCAGAGCATGAAAAAAGATTCAGGAGGCCAAAAATTGTGCTATAAACCAGTTTTACAGTATTGTGGTATAATTTTGCTAGTAGTTTTATCTGTAAATGTATCTCACAAGGGATAGGAGCAGTCTAACTGCAGCATAATTTAACAGTGGACATTAACATAAATAATTAAATTTCTCCAATATATATTTGGTAAATGCTTTACATTTGAAAGTGACTATAAACTGTTGGAATCAGATTTTAAAAAGCCATTAAATAAATGTCCAGTAAGATTACAAAGAATGAATATAATATTACAGCTACATTAGTTTGAGATACAATATAAACTAGGGAAAGAACTCTTTATAGCTAATGAATTATGAAGATCATTTACTGTTTAAGGACATGATTTTTTGAAGAATACATAGAAGCCCATGTTGGAATGTTTGTAAAATGCATATCAATGTCTAAAGGCAAAATGGAATTTTTTCAATAAATATGAAAAAAAACTACATGTTTAAAAAAATTTATTAAAATTGGATGGCTACATACAAAATTTATTGTTCTAGAACTGACAAAACTATATTTTAACTTCAGATAAGAACTATCAGAAGCAAATGGCTTAATATTTAAAAATTCTTGTGTAGTTGTACCTAGAAGTTTACAAAAAGATTGATAAGAATTCATTATAATAATTTAGGAATAATAAAATACAAAAATAAAGCAAGAGAAATATTACACTGGCCAAGAATGTCAAAAGAAATTGATAACACAATGCTTGAGTTTCCAAAAATCAAACAGTAAAGAACCATTGATATCTAAAGTTCCACGGGAAGTGCTGGGAATGTATCTTTTATTTCCAAGGCAGAATTATCTAATAGCTATAGACTACTTTAGCAAATATGTAGCATGACATTTAGAAAATTTATCAGATGCAGCAGTGATAAAACAGTTGAAAACGTTTTTTGAAAGAGATGGTATCTCAAAACAAGTATACTGAGATTAATTGCCTTCAATATAATTGCAAGAAATTTACAGAATTTGCAAGGAAATGGAATTATGAAAATAGAACTTCCAAGTCCAAATTACCCATACTCAAATGGAATAATTGAAAGACATATTCAGACCGTCAAGCGAAAGTTAAAAGAAACTAATTGAAAACAAAAATCCATATTTAGTATAGCTGGAATATCATAACTCTCTTATTTTATCTGAAAATAAGTCACCGTCAGAATTAACGAGTGGAAGAACAATGAATGAACTGATGCCAGTAAAAGAGACTTTTATTCAAATTAGTGAATTGAAGAAGAAAAGCAACATTTGTTGAAAAGCATTACAAAAAGTTTATGATATGAATCATAATAAAAGTGCTGAAGGTAGGAAATCATACGTACATCAATGAGAAAGGAAAAATCATAGGAGAAATATGCAGAATTATACAAAGCAATGGAAGACTTAGAAATGAAAAGAAAAATCATCCTTAAAGGAACTAATCAGAAAGATTTCACACTGCAAAATAGTTATCAGAATGACAGCAGTGAAAGCAAAGAAGTGAATGAATCTGAGATTAGTAGGAACGCTCCAAATTTAAAGGTACTTGCAAATTCTCCTGCATGCAACAAAAGTGTTGCATCCAGGAGTTCACTATAACATTCTAGTTGCTCACATACTAACCATATATTCTAACTCAACATCAAGTCTTTACTCTATATAGGATTGGAAAAGTTGGAACACTATAGTCAAGGAGATTCAGAGAATGCTTCTCTTCTTGCCAACAAACATTAGACCAAAGCTCCAATCAGTCCATATATACATTGGAGTACATGGCAATGAAAAAGGTACACAAAACTGCGAAATTGGCAACCATGAATGAACATATGTAGATATTGTACCTACCATGGCCGAAGTTGCACATGAAAATGACCACTAGGACTCTTTGGATGGAGCAGTGGCAAAGTTCCTGGAATAATGACATACTGGCCAAAGTGTACATAATTATCTTCCCCAGATCAGATATAAATTATGCAGTGGTACTTCTGAGCTGACACTATTCCTGATGGGACATGGTCCATACATGAGCTATTTATTTCGTTTTGGCTTTTGGAACAGTGGGCAGTGCATATGTAGAGGGATTGGAGACACTGACCATTATATTTTTGACTACTCATAAACAAGTGCTTATCATCTCCGCATTCCATCAGGTGAAAACAAACATGTGTGGGCAAATAACAGCTGTTGTAACACATAGGTGCTCAGATGTACCCAGTAATGCTCTGAAATAGCTCTTGAATCTCCAATCAACTAAATAACTAGATCACGTCCTGCTATAGCGAAAGGCAGTAAAAAGAAATGCCATAAACTTGAAAAATGCATAATATGCATATTTTTTCAAGCTAGTGGTATATCAGCAAACAAAATAAGAATCACTGGCAAGGCTTAAACAGGTTGATAAGCACCATTTTCAAGTGGACCAACTGCTCTATCAGTGGAGTAAAATAACATAAAGAAGTGATGCATCACCAGATTTTCCAAATGGACATAACTATGTTATTTCATTTGGTATGATAGTTAAAAAACTCTATTATTTAAAAAAGTATTTAGAATCTTTTTATTTCTGTTAAAAAGAGAGATGTCACATATGTAGCTGTAGCTGTAATACAATGTATGTAACCATAACTGTAGTACAGAATTGTAGCAAGTAGGGTAGAATAAACAATGTTCAGCTGATCTTGGTGTAATCCTTACTTATTAATAACATATAAATAATATTACACTTACCAAATATTAACGCCTCCTTTGAATTTCCAATAAAATATTTGTCTTAATAGACATTTTATCATTCCATTCATGTTACACAGTACCTAATCAAGGCTCATTTTTAAAAGGCTTCATTACTAGGTTCTGTATTATTTAATATTAATATAAACTATCCAACTTTACATTCCAACAATATTTCCCCAAACACTCTACAACTTCACATTTTGCACTTGGCTCACTTTGAAGAACCTAACTTCAAATGTTTCAGTTGTTTCCTTAGATGAATACCAAATTTAAAATCCCTAAATCTGCATTTGATGTCTAAACTGCTAAAAATAACATTCTTTTGATACTCAAGATCACCCTAAATGCTTTGCAAAAACAGCTTCGATATTTTATGAAAAATTAATAACAAAACAGGTATTGTTTTAAAAGTTATCAGTTAGTTTTACTATTCAAACAAATTTTACACTGACATGATTATTTCCTCCTTATTTTATTTGGCAAAAATATTTTTGTTCCTGAAGAAAAGGATCTGCATCTGACTGCTTTTGAAACTGATCGTGTTTTATTGAAAATCTCTGACAAACTTAAGGTCACCTTTTTTCCCCCCGATTTTACACTTATTTTCTTCACTAAAAAAAAAAAAAGAAGAAGAAGAAGAAGAAGAAAAAAGAACTGTGTAAAAATATCTTTGAGAGTTCCTGCAACAATTGTAAAATAGAATTTGGAAGCCTGAAAATTTTATTACCAAAATAAAACTTCACCCTAGTACCTATAAAAAAGTATTCTCAATTGAAAGAACTTCATTTTTTTTTAACTGGAATTTGAATTTCAGAACTCAAATGAAAAACTTTTATCATTTTATACATGATCATAATAACAAAAAATTTTTTAATCCAGTTACATTGTGTCAAAGGAAGAAAGAATCAGAAAAGTACTGAAGTACCTTTCTTGATTATTTCACCAAATTAAAATCATGCTTATATTATAAAAACATTAAAATAAATTGTCATATTCTATAAAGGTGCATTTTATTCACAAATTAAAAAAAAATTCATAAATAACAATTCAGCATGCAACATACTTTCCATTTTCTCCAGCTGCTTTGAGAGCTATTCTGGCCAATGTTTTAGCTGTAGTTTCATCATACCAAAATTGACTGAACTTCTGTAATTCATGAAATATGTTAATAATAGAGATATATATACACAGATGTATATTCAGTAATAAAACCTTTCATCAAATGGTAAATTAAACCACATAACTAACACTTAAAATGTATGCACATGGTGCACACACGTATATGTACAATATGTATGTGTACACTGACTACCAATAAGTATTAGGACACTTATGCAAATGACGATATCTGAGGTCCTAAGGTACATCACTGACTCCGCCGGTATATATCATGTAGGAAACAGCATCGGCTTTAGTCGCATGCAAGATGCCTCGCAGTTCAAAGCTCTATGATTTCGAGAAAGGTATAATTATCGGGTATCACAAATACAGCCGATTCTTAAGGGACATATCTAGCGATCTGAAGTACCCAAAATCGACAGTGGCCTATGTGATTAAGAAGTGGAAGATGAGCGGCGATTGTTGGAATGTGCCCCGAGTCGGCAGACCAACGAAACTGGGAGACAGAGACCGACGAGTGCTGTCCAGAGAAATTCGGAAGAACTGCACCCAACCAATGGCCCTCGCATTCAAGAGGGAAGAGTTTCAACAGGCATCCGGGAGTATTGTTTCAATGAATACCATCCGTAAGGAAGCACATCTGCTTGGTTTTCATGGTCGTGCTGCTGCCCATAAGCCTTTGATCATAAAGTCCAACCGCGCTGCTCGGTTAATGTGGTGCAAAGCACATTGAAATTAAACCCTAGATCAGTGGAAACGGGTTCTTTGGAGTGACGAATCAAGGTTCACCCTTTACCGTTCGGATGGCAGAGTCTGGGTCTGGCGTCTACCTGGAGAACGTCTCCTGCCAGAATGCATTGTGCCAACAGTCAAGTTCGGCGGAGGTGGAATTATGGTCTGGGGGTGTTTCTCCTGGTATGGGCTGGGACCCTTGGTCCCCATTCATGGTAAGCTCAACTCCGATGCCTACTGCACTATTTTGGATGACAATGTGCTTCCTACGTTGTGGCAGTTTTACGGGTTGGACCCCTGTTACTTTCAGGACGACAATGCCAGTTGTCATGTTTCGACGTTAACCAAGGCTTGGTTAGGGGCCAATGGAATTCATCGAATGGACTGGCCTGCCCAGACTCCAGACCTGTACCCTGTCGAGAACCTCTGGGACGAGTTGCATCGCCGAATTCAGGGGTGCACTACCCGTGCAAAATCGGTGAAGGAACTTCTATGTCTTCTCCAAGCCGAGTGGAAGAAAATACCACTAGCTGTCATACAAAGACTTGCGGAAAGTGTGCCCCGGAGGGTCTACGCTGTAATTACCTCTCGTGGTGGCTCTACCAACTACCGATTTTGAAAAAAGTTAGTTTTTCTTTTCTATCACAGGTGTCCAAATACTTATTGGTAGTAGAGTAGATTTAATGGTGGCCCTTGAATTATCGCTAAGTTGTTGTTTCATTTATGGTAACTTGAGTAGCTGAATGCCATGGAAACCCTATTATGACATAATTGGTTGAATGATGCGTGACTGTGGTGAATTTGAATGATGGGAAAAGATTTGGAAAGAAGTATGTTGTTATTTTGTGGTTCACTCGGTAAAATGGCTGAATGTGGTAAGATTAATTTGAAGTTCCTGTACGACTTGAAACGAAAGGGGGGAAAACGTTAATTGACTGGTGTGAAAATGAAGGTTTACTTAGTAGCCATTGTAAGTGTCCTGTTTGTAGGAAGCAAATGCATATGGTTGAACGTCGGAGATATCGGCACTATGGAGGATACTTTTGACTTTGATTTTTGTGAATTTATGTGGTGATGCCAGTATACAGATTACAGATCCTAGATCAGATAATTTTAGGAAGTTTTTGGATGTTGTTGAGGAATTTTGTTTGACTGAAGACACGAAAATTTTTTAATAAAGTAAGTGGATATTTTCTTTGTGTAGTGCTAAGATAAATTTACTTTTTTATGTTATTTCACTGTTTGATTTAAAATGTAGTTTAATTGAGATTATATAGCTTTTGTTGGTGCTCCTTTGACTTTTTACGTGAATATAGATCAATGTATACATAGCCAAAGGGAGTGCCTAATGCCTAGTTTGTGCAAACCTCTGATGTTTTTTTAAGTAAGTCAATGTGTACATGGATACCAAATTTCTGCAATTTTTTGACTTGTTATTTTGGATTTGAAGAAATTTCAGATAAGCGGCACTTGGCACAATTTTTTCCCGCCATCTTGAATTATGAAAAATTGCCATATCCTCGGGAGGGATTTTTTTACACCAAGAGAGAAATGGCATTAAAAGGCGCTTTCCAAAAATTCCATCTTCAGCTCAATATTGAAGAAAAGCTCTTCCAATATCGGACGAAAATCGCATAAGGCAAAGTGTAACATTTGCTTCGAGAAAGTAAATCATACACATAGAACAAATTGTACTCGATTAGTTGTTATGATTAGGTAAATATACGTACTTTTTTTCATCTTAGCATTTTAGATTATGATATAGATAACTCCAGCATCATTAACTTTTATACTTCTGCTTTTTAGTTCTTAGCATTAATTTGAACAATTATCCATAATAATGGTTATACATGTTCTTTATATAAATGCAGCAATGATCATAAAAATGCAATATATATCACATAGTTAAAGAAAGTTTTAAAAAATAAAATATGCATGTATTTCCAGAACAATATTAAATCTCCAAAATGTATTCAATCATCATCCAGTCCGGTTTATATTGGACATTCTGGATTCTTTTATGCACACAATTTCTCTTAATAAGTTTAAGAGTATTATTATTTTTTTTCTTGTTTAAGTGCGAAAATAGTTTTCATGTAGGTAAATAAAAAAATGTCATCCTGAATTGCATAACAGCAGGGAAAGAAGATTTGTAACAAGCGCTTCTATGTCTTTTCATGACATAAAAGAGACCAATCAAATAAAATAGAATAATGTTAATTTTATTTGTCTATATTTATTCCATGAAAAGTTAAATCATAAGATATTATTTTTGTGCAATTTGAATGTTCTCTATAACAGTGGTTTCAAACTAGTGTCCGGCGAAGCAATTTTATGTGGTCGACGCATGTATTTCAGTTACGCATTTCTTGCAAATACAGTGATGCAAAGATTTCTATGTTTTATTTATTAGAAGTTTGAGTTTACATTAGATTCATTAGTATTAAACATGAACATAAGTAACACGTCAGAAAAATCTATAAATATAAATCTTATTCAAAGATTTGAAGACACAAATTTAATTAACTTAACAAAAGGGATTAAACAAATGACTTCCACAAATTAAAACATATATATATATATATATATATTCGTATTAAAAGTACAGTTAATTTATTTATGGCCAGACTCCCACAAATTTAAATATCAAGTAAATAATTAAAAAATTTTTCATTCTAATTAGAAATTACCTGGAAATACGAGAGAGAATTTGTATATTTTATTCTATAAAAATAAAATTATTTTATTCTGATTAAAAGCATAATTTATTGAAGTCTATAATTAAAAATTTTAGATAAATTTTTAAAAATAATTTATTTAGAAATTAGTGATATGTAATACCTGAAATAATGTGAGCCATCTTGTATAAAAATAAAATTATCTTATTCTAATTACAGTTTTAATTAATTCATTTAGAAAATAATTAAACAGCGAATTCAAAATGGCTGCTGAAAAAGTCACATGATCACATGCACAGAGATTTATCTGCAAAGTCAGGATACCCAACACAGAAAGAAAATAGTCCTTTCCTTTTCCCTATCTTAGTTAACATCTGAACTAGCAACCTAAACACTCTTGCCACAGTTTGGCACCTATTGCTCAATTCAGGAACCTCGCCAAGTGCCGCTTATCCAAGTATCCCCTGGATTTGTGTAGCAGCGATTTTTGGCCCAAAAATCACCGCTAGACAAAACCAAAATAACCAAGTCGAAGAATTGCACATACTCTGTGTCCATATACCATCAAAAATCGCCAATTATCGCCAAGGCGCACCCATAAAAATATTTTTACTCTAATTTTATACTCAGAAGGCAGAAGAGGGATCAACATCAACTGTTCTTGAAATTGATAGTATTACTATTAAAAAGCTACATCAAACAATTTTTTTTTTGCCTAATTTTAAATGGTTGACTCAAAATGAAATCAAGATGTGGCCGATTTCAACCATTACTTGCTGACATTTTTCTGCAACTTGTCAAATTTTACAACGCATGTTAAGCATTTTTAGCAACTTTATCTTTTATTTGGCTATTTTATTTCCGTTTAAGAAATTTATTCTATGATACTCTTATCATATTAATTGAATTGTTGATAAAAATAACCATTGTATTTTCACCGATTTCACATACAAATAGGTACGACTTCAGCAATTAAATAACAGTATCCAAATGCACGTTTACTCTAGAACCAAAGAAAAATTCATTCACAACAATACAATTACCATATAAAATGGATATAAATATTTTTTTTTTGTAAAATTAAAAAACTAAATTAAAGCTAAAAGTACTTTCAAAAAACATATTCAGATAGAGCAAAGCAGAATAAAATAGTGCAAACAACTGCAAAAGTTGGAGAAATGTGGGGGAAAAAAAAAACAATCAAAATCATTACCTTGCTTTCCAATCTAAAACTTAAATTTGTATAAATTACCACAAAATAATAACTATATTTCAAAACAAAAAAAAAAATTCATGTATTATATACTGCTGCATTTAGAAACAAGTCTATTGTTTATGATAAATTCAGAAAAACGAAGAAGACATTATAGTTTATTTTGTTGATTACGGAAAAGCAAGCAAGGTTTGATAGTTATCTAGTACATAAATAAACATATAACTTAGCGGGAAAAAGAAAACTCTCTCGATTTCGTATTACACAAGCAGATAATGATGAAAACATTTATGCAGCTAGCCCATTTGACAAGATCCAAGACATTAAAATGAATTTGTACATAACTTCTGTGCGGAATTTTTATGAAAAAAAAAAAAAAAACTTAAAATGAATGTTATAATTGATCCAGAAAATTGATTGTAAGCACATGTATCTAGTTTCCAAAACGCTACATGCGTATGTTTTCAGTTTGATTTAATGCTAACGTATAAAAATTACCCAGTCTTCCTCCACTAAAATATTATTATTATGTGTAGTTTCTGAAAGAGATTTCTCTTCTTGTTCTTTGTAGAATTCCTGAAGAGCTTTCAAAGTATGCTCGGAAAGTTTTATATCGTTATCATCAGATAGCATGTTGTAAGGTAATTTGTTTACATTTCATAGACGTTGGGTTTTGCCACTTTCGGAAGTAATTCTTTGTTTTTGTCATATTAAAAAATGCATAATAAGTGAAAAATTAATTTATGACAATGACTTTGTTTGAAATATTCATCAAGTTTAAATCGTGATCTCATTTTTTAAAATTGTGGTGATTTATCAAATTGTACGTATATCAATCGAAAATAAAAGTAACTTGCTTTTTTTTTTTTAAAGTCAACGCGCATGCCAGACGTAGATGTACTCAACTCTGCATCGTGTTGCTTTTGCGCTCGTGTTCGTGTGTTGAGAATTTTTTTATAATTTTGTAGTGTTCTAGAAGCTTGCGTTAACAGGTAATCGCAATTTATTTAAAACTTTTTTAAATCGGTGAAAATACAATGGTTATTTTTATCAACAATTCAATTAATATGATAAGAGTATCATAGAATAAATTTCTTAAACGGAAATAAAATAGCCAAATAAAAGATAAAGTTGCTAAAAATGCTTAACATGCGTTGTAAAATTTGACAAGTTGCAGAAAAATGTCAGCAAGTAATGGTTGAAGTCGGCCACATCTTGATTTCATTTTGAGTCAACCATTTAAAATTATTACTAATGCTATACTATTTATTACTAATGCTATACTAATAATCATAATGAATTGGTCCGTGCCGTATGGTGAAGGATAATTTCTCTGTCACAATCAGTTGTTTCATTGTTTGTCATGTAATACTGATGTATGAAATGAGTATATTTAGTCACTTGGATTTTAGCAGATTTCGTGTTTCAGTTGTTAAATTGTACGTTTCTGAGAAAATCTAACTCACGCACATACTGGCACGCCCACACATATACACACGTATGTATAGGTTTATAAACTACAATTTAGGATTTTCAAAATTATGATTTAAATTATTAAAATGTTTAAATTATTATTAAAGTAGCGCAGTATGCTATGACTGTAATATCCAGTTTTACCAAATACTTTTTTTTAACTTGCAGACTCAACATGCAGTTGTTTTTGAGAAGCCAAAATGTCCATCCTGTTGATGTGAATAATGAAAGGATTTCATATCTTAAAGTAAGTTTTTTAAGTATATTTTAGTACTATTTATTGTGATGATTTTGTCTGAATCATCATCTATACATAAATTTTCAACAAAAACTTAATTCACAAAAATTCTAACGATCTGCCCATCTTGGGACAAAATGTTGTGTGCAAATTAGTGAATTTTGTAAATTAGAACTTGAATTTTATTTACATTTTTGGGTACAGATGTACGAAACACATGGGCTGCCAAATATGGCAGTATTTAGTCTAACATAGTAATGCTGATTTTTGGCAAGATTTTATATTGTATGGTAACCCATTTAACCAGTTTAGGTATTTCTGTGGGTTTTCATCCGCAGAGAACCCCTTGGCACTTTGGGAAAGCACCTGTTGGCGTCGTTGCATTTTTACTCGCTATGCTCACAAAGAGCCGAGCCATAAACGTGATTTTTAGCGCATGCAAATTCAAATTAGCAGATAAAACAATATATTAAGCATATGGTAGTAAAAATTCACAGATAAGAAGCATGTAGATGTAAAACTAACCGGTTAAACGAGATATACGAAAATAAATTTGTATTAAATTCAAGTTAGCACAGAAAAGAATATATTATTAAGCATAAGACAATATATAAGCATTTATAACGGAAATAAAAATTTATTAAAAAAATATAAATTAGTATTAATATACTGAAATTTACTGGTTAAACATGATATACGAAAAAAATTTGTCTTAAATTCCAGTTAACACAGAAAACAATATATTCCATAATAAAATCATTTTTAAAACAAATGCAAAATTAAAATGTATTTTAATATTTAACAGCCATAAATAATGTTTAAAACATTAGATTAAATTTATAGATATTAATAAAACCAATTACTTTTTAAGTAAGGTGGCGTCATTGATTACATCATCCACAACATAAAATTATATAAAATATTATAAACAACAAAATTTTTATTTCAAATAAAAATGTAAAATTAAATTGATTTTTAATATTTAGAAGCCATAAATAATATTTAAAATACAGAAGTTATGCATAATAAAACGCATTATTTTTTAAATAAAATGACAACAAAGTATCGGTTACCATAAATAAATTATCCAGCAATGGGTTTACCATAAGTTGTATTACTCGCCAAAAGGCAAATCGCCAAAATCCGTGCAACCGTCTACCAAAGTAGCACCATTTTTTTAAGTGAAAATAGGTCGATGTGTACATGGATACTGAGTTAGTGCAGTTCTTAAAAACGTGCCAAGCAGTGGGAAATTCTGCACTTTTCCCATCTGTCTCTACCAGTTGTTATGTGTGATTGGTGTCAATTTATTAATGAGACCATTTTGGGTTATATTTGTAAAACTTGAAAAAATAGGGAGGTAAGGATAAGGTGTTTCAAAATGTCAAATTTCAATTCAGAAAAAGAAAGATTAGGTTATAGTAGATTGAAGGGTGCCCCTTGTATAATCGCGAAGTTGTTGTTTCATTTATGGTAACCTGAATAGCTGAATGTTCTGTAATTATACTTTTAAGTGAAGATATATTGATGTGTACATTGACAAAAGGAGTGCATAGTGCCTACTTTGTGCAATTCTCTGATGTTTTCTTAAGTGAAAATAGGTCGATGTGTACATGGATAAAGTCAAGGGAGTGCGCAATACCTAGTTTGTGCAATTCTGTTTTTTTTTTTTTTTTTTTTTAAGTGAAAATGCGTTAGTGTACACATGGATACCGAGTTTGTGCAATTCTGTGACTTGTTATTTTGGCTTTGTATTGCAGCACGCCATTACACAAAGCCAAAATAACTTCTAAAAATAATAAGCCAAAAACTTCTCAGATTGTTGCAGAAGAATCTCGAAGTTTTTCATATTTCAAAATTGGCAGCTATGGTTTAACTAAATCCATCGTTATGAATATCTTACTGTTGTATTCTTTTCAATCATCTTTGACGTTTGTGCTTACACAAATGTTTATCTTCTCTACAGTTTCATTATACATTAATAAATCTGCTGTTGAGTTTGAGAATCATAAAATTTAATGTTGTATATTATTCCTTCCCCCTTTTTTAATTTAATCATTGCTTTGAAAAAATACTTTGATAAGTGTTCCTTAATATTTTTAGACATTTCTTGAAAAAGTAGAAGGTATATCAAGTGAAGAACAAGTTCTTTATTGTGGTGGTATTCCATTAGATGATGATCAGGAGATTGCCCAGTGTTTAACTGATGGTGCAACAATAGATGTGTGTGTCAGGCTTAGAGGAGGTATGGATTCTGTTTGTATTTTTATTTAAAATAGCTGTGTAACTTATTTCATGTGCAGTATGAATCTATTTATTATAGTAAAACATCACGTATACATTTTTGAAGGGACCATTAAAAAGCAAATGTTATTTAGTCTTATATAGCCAGAGGGGAAAAATAATGCAAATTATAAATCTAGTAAATAAGTGAAGTTAATGAAATCATATAATTCATACAAAACTGTCGTTACTAAGTCAAATGTCCAGAAAAAACCAGCAAGTCAAAAGTCATTGGTAAAACAATCAGAATTATTGCCCTTGTTAGTTGATCTCTCAAACTAGATTTTATGCCAGAGGAACAATATACTACAATTAAACCAAAATTGTGCTGCCAAATTGTATATATTAATAAATACAGGGTGTTTATAAAGTCCCGGGCCCATTTTGAGGTTTAATAACTCATAAAATAATAAAGATAGATTAAAATTACTAACGTAAATGGTTAGATAGACTCGAAAAGTTTCATGACCCTTGTCAATGAACTTCCATGTGTGCCCCATTCGTCGCACGGAGAATATCAAGTCGATATTCAATTTCACGCCAGGTACCAGCAAGCGTGTCGGCATCCACAGAGGCTATTGCTGTTGTAATTCTGGCTTTTAGGTCATCAATGCTCGACGCTGTCCTTCTGTAAATGTTGTCCTTTACAAATCCCCAATGGAAAAAGTCCAGCGGCCTTATATCAGGTTATCTGGGTGGCCAAGGAATTGGACCTCCTCGCCCAGTCCATCTTCCTGTAAAATGGTCGCTTAAAGAACTATGAACGATGGTACCCCAATGAGGTGGTGCACCATCTTGTTACAAAAAGACATATGGCTGAAGCTTTTCTAGTTGTAGAAATACGGAGTTTTCCAACGTGTCTAAGTATACGACTGATGAGACCGTCTTTTCTGTAAAAAAGAAAGGCCCAATGACTCGGTCGGGCATTAGTTCACACCACACATTAACCTTTGGGGAATCCCTTTGTGCCTCACGCAGAGTTGCCAACTCTCCCGATTTAGGCGGGAGACTCCCGATTTTCGACCGCTCTCCCGCCAACCCGATTTACAATATATTTCTCCCGACTTTTTCTTATTCTTAATATTTCTCACGATTTTTATGAAACTTGGCTTAATACTTCGTTATATGAACCAAAAAAAAGTGATTTTGGACGTCTGAAAGCAACTGAATTTTCTCTAGATTATATCTAAAATGAAACCTTGCGAATCAGATGAGAATTTCTGCTTTGTGATTGACAGCATGCCTATCCAGAAACGTCGTTCTCCAGTTGTCCAATGGGCATCGAGCTCCACTGCGTGTCATCTGGCATATATTAGCCAAGCTCAAGGCCGTTGGCCGTTCTTTGGATGTTCTTTCGCTATTTTGTTCATCTTGTCCTGAGTTGTGTGAGTACACGTGCCTTTAGGAAATAGTTTTAGAAATTATCGTCTTTTGATATGTCTGTGAGAAAGGTGAAATACTCGTGCACGTTTCAAAAATTGTACACAGTTGACTTTCCTTCCATTATTTCTTCAAGGAAATGTAATAAATTTGCGAGGTGTACCATCTGTCGTTGCGATTTTTCGATTTCGCTTGGTGGAAGGGCAGATGTTCTCAAACATGTGCATACACAAAAACACAAGGACAACATGAGTTGTTTTGAAAAAACGAAAAATTAAATTTTTCTTCGGAAACAAAAGACCAAAAAGTGATTAATGCAGAATGTCTGTTCTCTGCCTTTTTACTGGAGCACAACCTGCCACTGAATGCATCGGATCACGCTGCAGCTTTATTTAGAAAAATGTTTCCCGATAGTGAAATCGCTAAGAAATACTCAAGTGCAAGGACCAAAACAGGTGCAATTGTTAAAGAAATGAGTTTGAAAAATAAATCTTCAGTTATTGATTGCATTAAAACAGCTCCGTTCTGCCTCTCTACGGATGGAAGCAATAATACCAATTCAAAACTGTATCCAATTGTTGTTTCTTTTTTTTTTAATTCAGAGTCTTCAGAAATTGAGTGCAGTTTACTTTCTGTCCCCACTTTAGAAGGACATTCGACAGGCTTTAATATAGCACAGCTAATTATTAAAACTTTAAAATAAAATGCAGTCCCTCTGGATAATTGCTTAGCGCTTGGTGCCGATAATGCACCAGTAATGGTAGGCTTGAAGACTGGTGTTGCAGGCATCTTAAGAAAGGCAAATTCAGATTTGCAGATTATGAGGTGCACCTGTCACCTCTTAAATTTAGCAGCTGAAGAAGGGGCAGATTCTTTACCATTAAATGTGGATGAACACATTGTTGATTTTTTGTAATTTCTGCATCATTCAGCAATTCAACTGGCAGTTCTCAAAATAATACTGCAAAATATAAGCGTAAAGCTGATACAAATTTCTCTCAAAATAATAAAAAAAAATTGCTCAATACATGAAACATTTTTCGATTACTGTAAGTTTATCTTCTGAAGAACGAATGTTTATGTTTTTTTCTTCGGACCTCAACAAAGCTTTCTGCTTTTTTTTTTTTTTTTTTAAATTCATTTTGCCATCATTCGATGTTCTGAACACAATTATACAAAGCAGAATTCCATTAATTCATGTTTTGCAATCAATGATTTATGATCTGTTTAAAGACATTTTATCAAAGTTTGTAAAACCAGTCTGTGTTTTGTCTTGTAATTCTATATATGATGTGATTTATGGTGAAACAGAAAATCAGAAGGAAGATGAAGATTTGGTAATAGGAGCTGCAACTACAAAAGTAGTGGAAGAACTTTCAGAAGAAGACAAAAATAAGTTTTATCTTCATGTTAGAAGTTACTTCTGTCGAGTATGTGATTACACACTACATAAATTTCCAGTCAACGATGAAGTGATTTTGCATGCTAAAGTTGCTGATGTTTCTGCTCTAGCAAATGCATCTTTTTTTGATATAAGGTACTTTTTGAACAGATTTTCTGTGTTACTTCGTTTAGTCATGAAAGATGATGATATTGATGTTGCTACTGATATACTGCAGTCGCAATTTTGCAGTTTACAATTAGAAAACTTGGATGAAGTTTTAAAATCAGCTAGGATTGACACCCAGTGGAGGTTAATTGGAAAATTGAAAGGTGCTGATGGAATTTTAAAATATAGTGAACTCTCTAGAATTATGTTGGCCATCTTGACAGTTCCCCATAGTAATGCAGAGTGTGAGAGGATTTTCAGTATTGTTGCGAAAACGAGGACTAAATTTAAATCTAATATTAGTGATGACACATTAGAAAAACTTTTATTAGCAAAAGCAGGCCTACGTGGCAATTACTATGAACAAAATTATGAAGTTTCTTTCTTAACGAGAGCAAAATCTGCCACTGTCCATGACATTTGTATGAAAACTGATTAAAGTGCCTTTTTTTTTAAACGATGAAAGTAATAAAAATGTTTTTTATGTCTAAGGTATTTTTGTTTTGCTTGCATTTAAGACTTGGTAACTATTTAAAGTTAATTCATTATTAAAAACTATATTTTTATCATTTAAAAAGTCTTTTTAACATTGTGAAAAATCTCCTGATTTCTTAAAAAAATCTCCTGATTTTTGAGTGTCATAGGTTGGCAAATATGCTCACGGTATTCATGGGGATTTTCAGATCCCCATATGCGCACATTATGGTGATTAACATTGCCAGAAAGATGCCAAAAACAAAGGAGAGAAAAATGCAATTAATAAGCAGATGATATTTAAAAAAGTACAGATATTTAGACTGGAAAATGAAATTATCTGAAATTGACCATAAGTGCAGACAATATTTACAAAATTAAAGATACTCAAACCTGAAAAGGAAAATATATAAGTTATTCCATCAATAAATGCCATAAGTTTAATTAAGACACAATAACATGCCGAATAAATACTAATTCAGAAGTCAAACAACAAAAATCAGCGTTATACCTACAAAATTTTCACTGTGAAAATTTTGTAGGTATAACGCTGATTTTTGTTGTTTGACTTCTGAATTGCCATAAGTTTGTTTATATCTTCATTATTTTATGAGTTATTAAACATCAAAATGGGTCTGGGACTTTATAAACACCCTGTATATTATTTTCTTTTGTTATGCTAACAATAAATCATGAAATTATTTTATAAAAATTTTAAGAAATTGCTTTCAGTTTAGAAGTTATAGATACTTAATATATTATTATAATTGAAATTTTTATATGTCCTTTTGTGGTGATTTTTTTATTCAGGTATTTTGGCAAACTTTTATGAATATTATATTTTTCCATATAGCCCATTTAAGTGTTTTTCATTCATCTCTAGTTACATTTTTTTTTTTTTTTTTTTCTTTTTGGCAACAGATGAGATATTCCCTTTGCCATGTAACCTTTACATTACAGTTTTGAATAATATTTAAGAAACACTCTTTGTTTTGTAATGTATACTGTCAACACCTCGTTGTTCTGGTAACAGTTTCCCAGCATGGTTTTTTTCTTGTAGTAAATCAGTAATTTTTTAGTGTAATTATATAAATTAATTATACTTACCTATGATATTCTTCTCTTTTTGTTTTAATAGGTAAAGTTCATGGTTCATTGGCTCGAGCTGGTAAAGTCAAAGGCCAAACCCCCAAGGTATAATATTTTTCTAGTGTTGTAGGTTAAGCTAGTATTTACTGTTATTAGACATGAAAAATATTCAAATCATTTGTATATTTTACATAAAATTTTTTATAAGAATATTCGTTTACCATATAAAAATGCGATACTTGAATCAAACGAAAAATATTTCTGCATCTGTCTGATAAAAAAAAAAAAAATCTTCAAGCTCTTTGAACTAGCATTACTCTCAAAGAGCCTTTTTTTTTTTTTTTTTTTTAATGTTTAATGTGCTACCTTTATTTATTAGATATAATTTTCTTTGCACTTAAACCACATAAAATTAAATTCAACAGCAATATCACAAAATAATTTAAAAAGAGCATGTCTTCAGAATTTCAGAAACATAGTCTCACACATTGAAGATAAAAGTGTTTCTTAGTTTCCATTGCTCGTTTTGAAGAAATTATTGAGTTTGTTAATTGAAAATTCGTTTTAAAGTATACAAAATTTGATGGCTCTAAAATCCATTGTTTTTCCACAATGCGAGAAACATTCATGCAGATTCTTCAGTATTTAGTTTCTTTAAATATAGTCCATGGTAATAATATTTGATGGCAACAGTTTGAAAAATGAGCCAACACAGAAAATAAAATAACTCAAAATGCTGTTTTGAGACTAATAGCACTTTCGATCTAATGTCGCTTTGGGCTAAAAGAAAAAAAAAAGAACTGAAAGAAAGAAAATATCATTTGTCTCTTAAAACCTTCGGAACTTGAAATATAATAAAGTGAATGCATCCGAGAATCATGGCATTGCTGTTTAAAACTGCAGAAATGGTATGCATGTGGTTGCCGAAAATTGTCATATTCTGAAAATTTCATGACTTCTGCTAAGTGGTTGTGCTAATATGTGAGAACCTAAAAATTTAGGTACTTCCTTATTATCGTCTGCATTTTTAAAACATGAAATTGGTGCCAGGATTATCATCAAATTCTTGTTTACTTCTCACATGCAATAGTGCAAGCTTCCATACTTCAGCTTCTTCATAATAACTTTTTAAATTGTTGCCACCAAATGCTATCACCCTGTATTATATTTAAAGAAATTAATTGCGATTGATTTTAAAATTGCATCATTAACATATTCTTGTCTTATGGATTTTTTCCACAGGAGTTCTATTAAGTAAGACTCATAATGACAGCAAACCATCTCCATTGATTTATATACGGTCATTTAGTGGAGTGCCACAGTGTTTCAGTATTTTGTATATAATTAGTAGTGGTTAGACAAACAAAATGAAATTTACAATCACAATAAAATGTCTCTAACTTGTTTTTCTCGTTCCTCATCAACGATCTGAAACAAACTGTTAAATCCCCTTTATACATGATTGAGGATTTTTCCCATGAGTGTTGTTACCGCTCTATTCGGAACCTCAGCAAGAAAGAATTAGTTTCTCGACATAATCTGTGAAATATCAGTACTGTGGAAGAATTCTGCCGGCTTCATTTTTTTTCTCATATAAGAACAGATGGTTTATGACCTTAATGATTCCAGGTCCAGTAATTTGCTTACTTGGTTTCTCATATAAGAACAGGTGGTAATCTGAGTGGGATTAGATGTAGAGAACACAGTTCTTTCATAAAAATGTTCCAGTCATTATAGACATCAATAGTTGTATTCATAAAGGCTGAGGTGTTTCTTCCACTACTTAACCGACATCAATTTCTCTGCCTGACAATAAATAAATCGCTGTTCTGTTACAGTATTCTGAAACCACTGAACCAGTTGTAAAAATATATGCTTTTCCTTACATACAACTTTCCACGTTCCTCCTTCAAATACTTTCATTCATATATGGTTTTGTGTAATGGTCCTTTTCATTTGTGAAATAAAATGCTTTTTAGAAGAATGAAGTAGCATCTTCCTCACTTATCTGTAAATAAAATGGTTCTTAACCCAAAGGGGCCCAGAAGAGCTATTAGCCTCAAAACGGCTTTTTGTGGCATTTCACTATGAGCGGCAAATAACTTTTTAAATTGTTGCCACCAAATGCTATCACCCTGTATTATATTTAAAGAAATTAAGCTATAAAGAATTTGCATTCATGTATCTACTCGCATTGTGAGGAAACGACAACATGTAGAGCCATCAAATTTTGAATATGTGATCCTGCACCTGAACATTCGAATTTTGAATTCTTTTTATTATCTTTTTCATATTTTGTAAAACTTTTAATAAATTTTTTATTAACAAGCTCAGACTTCAAAACGAGCATTGGCAACATTGTGCAGGAAACAACAGCTTTATCTTCAGCATGCAAGACTGTCTATCGGAAATTCTAAAGATACGCTGTGTTTTTAAATATGTTGTGATATTGCTGTTGAATTGAATTTTATGTGGTTTAAGTGTGAAGAACATGGTATTTGATAAATAAAGGTAACACACAAAGTGGTAAAAAAAAAAAAATGCCCCTTTAGCTGAAAGCATTGAGAACCTTTTTTCTTTCTTTCCACCCCTTTTTTTAAGGAAAGAAAGTACATTAACATGTGGAATACTTGGGAGCTGCTCTCATGATGAGAGAATTATGAGTAATCATAAATTCTGAGCATTTGAATGGAGGGAATATGATACATATAGTTTACTCTGTGGTTTGTTTGTTTTTTTTTTAATCATGAGCAAACTATTAGTAATCAGTATTAGGACTACTGACCATTTAAAGATGCTTTGCATGGGTGATTTATTGATAATCTTAGCACTGTTCACAAAAGATAGTACCATACTGATTTCTGTGGGAATAAATTAAAGTAAAATTTGCCTATAATGTCTTTTTTGTAATCAAATTATTAGCCTTAGGCTATTAATTTCATTTTGGCATTTTGCATTAATTCACTTTTCAAACTGTTGCCACTAAATATTACAGCCCTGTATTATATTTAAAGAAATTAAGTAATGAACGATCTGCATAAATATATACGTGTTTCTCGCATTGTGATTAAACAATGGTACCTCGAGCCATCAAATTTTGAATAACATAATCCTCCACCGAAAATGGGCATCTGGAAGCCCTAATTTGGAATTTATTATCTATTTCATATTTTGTCAGATATTAAAGAATTTTTGATTAACAAACTCAATGATTTCAAAGCGAGGAGTGACAACACTGTGCGGGGGAAAACATTTTGATATCCAGCATGTATCTGAACTGTGTATCTGAAATTTTAAAGATGCTCATTTTAAAATTATTTTGCCATATTGCTGAATTTTATGGTATAAGTGTGAAGTACGTGATATTTAATAAATAAAGGTAACGCATAAAACGTTTTAAAAAAAACCCTTTCGGGCGTAGTGTAAAATCTGAAAGCTTTCTGAAATTATTTTTTTTAATTTTGATTTCGTATATAAACCAACCCTAAGATTTCAGTAGCCCCCTGTCCAAAAAAGTTTTGAGCTTATACATTTAAATGGAACAGTAATTCTTCAGCTACATCTATTAAAAATTGAATTCTTAGTAATTGATTTTGTAGTTTCCTATTGTTCTACTTTTATATTATTGATAGAGATTGATGTGGCTGAGAAATGTTTTTTCTGATAAATTACATTACTTAATACAGTAAACTATAATTGTACTTCTGCAGAGCATCTACTAAATTGCCCATAATGTTGCTACCAATGATACAAATGCATTTTTTGCACATAGCAGCTTTTGAATCACTCTGTGCCTGCTCTTTATTACTTTCTTTCATCAGCATTGACTTTTATTTAGTGATTAACTATCTTAATTTTCAGGATTAAATAAGTAAAATAATTTTTTGTTGTACCCTCTACATTTACTTTAGTTCAAAAAAGTTAATGTATAGTATAATTATTCATACCTATTGTAAACAAATATTTATAATATACTATTCGTTAATAGATAAAAACAGGAACAGTGTTGAATTTTGTGAAAATATCTCGCATATTTTTAATATGTAAATATGTTTTAATTTGTCATGTTATTTGTATTTTAATTATA
Source organism: Stegodyphus dumicola (assembly GCF_044657685.1). NCBI lineage: Eukaryota > Metazoa > Arthropoda > Arachnida > Araneae > Eresidae > Stegodyphus > Stegodyphus dumicola. The sequence goes on from NC_140778.1 coordinate 151,911,202, forward strand.
AGAACAGTCACCTACAAAAAGTTTGTACTCATAGCATTCTAAACAGATCTTCTCGGGAATTCTAACAAAATAATACAAAACTCCAAAAACTTTTTTTATGTAGTGAAGAAGTGAAGCCAGTTGAATGTGGATTGTTTATTAAATTAAGAGGATTCTGTCAGAGCCGTACCAATGGTTTTCAGCAACCAAGGACCGCTGAAAATTTTATGCCCCTTCCTGTTTATCAAGAATATTAGCAAAAATGTGGTATCAGGACTAAGGGAAAATAATTATGCACTGTTTTCACCATGAAAATACCAAATACGGTTAATATGATTTACATAAATATAAATTGTAAACTGAATGGAAAAATTACGTGCATGTTGCTCATTTTAGTTCATCAGTCTTTCATTTATTGTTATCTGCTGTAATTATAGTTGAGTTTAATAAATTCTTGTTCGTAAGGATTTATAAAACTTTTGGTAGATTGTCAGAATATTCAGTTACTAGTAGTTTTCTGGCTAATCTCTCTCTATTTATTTATTTTATTTTTTTTAAAAAGATTTAGAGTAATGGTCGAGTTTACTGAAATTTCAAATTTGGCAGTTCTGTGTATCAAATTATTTTTTTCTGTTGTTCTTGATAAAAAGCAGACAATAAACATAAGCTGAAACAGTTATGATATTTAGCCAATTCACTAAATGCACTTTTATGTTCAAATGTCAGTTTAAAATAACTTTTTTTTATTAAATTAAAAGTTTGTTCTTTTTCTTCAAAAAATAGGTAGAGAAACAAGAAAAGAAAAAGAAGAAGACTGGGCGTGCTAAGCGTAGAATGCAATTTAATAGAAGATTTGTAAATGTTGTTGTAACATTTGGAAGGAAAAAAGGACCTAATTCTAACTCTTAAATGTTGATTCTTCTTTGTATGCCACCTCTAAATTGCTTCTAAATAAATTTTGTTTCTTGGCAACTCCAAGATTTACATGGCTGTTGAAATTTTTACCATACGCTAGGTAAGGGAACTAGTGCGCATAATATGTTTTGGGATTAATGTTGTTTTATGTATAGGTACCTAACTCACTAATCCTAAAATTTATCACACTATATTTACTGAAGATTTAACCGTTTTGATGGAAATAACTTAGCTTTATACCAAAAATGATCCTTAGAATTGCATAGTGCAATTAACTCTTAAAAATCCAAGCTATTTCCAGAAATGGCACCTCAGAAAGATTTTCCAAAAATTATGTCTCTTTGATAAGTCCCATCTCATGGGATAAGACCATTTAGCTTGGTATTGCATTGTACTTTTTGTGCTTATTCAAAAAAGACATGGATAAATTCAATTATATCACCTGTAACATATGGCGGTAATTTAGTACCAAAAATAAATTCTTTAAAATAACAATATTATACGAAATAGTGCACAGGCCTGTTGTGTTCTACTTGGGCTTGTGCTATGATATTTTATGGTAGTTTCCTCAATGATATTTGCGACTCAGATAAATCCAAATAAAAGAAACCATACATAGATAATTTCAAAAAAAAAAAAAAAAATCATGAAAAAGGTGAGGCCTATACTTTTAGTTAGGATCGTGCAGCAAAAAAAAAAAAAAAAAAAAAAGTGTAATTAACTTCAATTTTTAGTAAATAAGTATGTGCAAAAGTGACGTGTTAAAAACTCAGCCTATTTATATATATTAGTAATACAGTGGAACCTCGAGATATGTGTTTAATTTGTTTCAGCATTGAGCTCGTTTTCTCGTATATAGAAACAAACCTCGCCTTTGAAAATAATGGAAATCCAATTAATCCAATCCGCACCCCCAAAAATATCAACATATAAATCAATTTTCCTGATAAATGCCTAGTGTTTATTTGAGAATGTGCAAGTACAGATTCTTACCCTTATCACAAAAGATAGCTTAGGTTCCGGCAAATGCTTTCACTACCATCTGGGTTTCACCATCAGCTCCTGTCCTCTTGGATCTATTGTTCAGATTCAGTCTACCTTCTGCGTCCTTTGTGCAATCACTTGATGACAGCCGGAACAAATCGAGCATTTTGCTTGATAATCACGGCAAAAGAGGAACTTGGAACCATTTGGGTACCTGCGAATGACGCTAACTTAGCGTTATCCAAATTAAGTGATTTTTGAATCCATAAAAATTTCTAACAGAATTCTCCAATGATTGAAATGGCAATATGCAATCCTTTCTGGAGATAGCTTTCGACACTAAATTGCCTTTTAACCGATTCTCGTTAATCCACACCAACAACATCTTCTAGGAACTTGGAAATAACGGTAACTCGTTTGGCCAGATCAGGTGTGTTAATTTCTTCAGAATAGTGCAGATCGTCGATGTCGTACGGCCAAGTTTTCGCCAATTCTGTTATTCTTAACCACACTTATGTTTATCTATGATTCCTTTTTTGCTTTCAATGACCATGGCTTCCTTCTTTGCAGCAATATCTGAGCCAACAATCTTCTTGGGAGGCATTGCAACATAATTATTTTTATGTTAAATGTAAAAAACAACTCGTAAGTGCGCAAACACGTAGATCAAAGAACACTGAGTGCTCTGATGAGGTATTCCCCCGAGTTGAGCCTGATTGCGAAACTTTGCCACGCATACCAACAACCTGGCTAATTACTCGAGTCAGTGCTCATATTTAGAGACGAATTTTTAACTCATCCTTTCCTTGTATATAGAGGTGCTTGTATCTCAAGGTTCCACTGTATATTAAAAATTCTGAAATCCACAAATGTAATACATATACTTTGCATGCCTGCTAGATTTCACTTTGAATTAACATTCCCACTGTAGGACACATGAAAAGTTAATTATGCTACCGAATTTTTTCATATAAAGTAAACACTGAATGCGGAGTTATGTCATTAATACACTGCGCATAAGGCAAATGTTCTGCGAAGTTAACTTTCTAATCTAGGAAATCTATGAATTATAATTCAGATGAAAAAGAACACGTATAATTTAACTGGTGTTATAAGATCATCCAATTCTTCACAGTCATTTCTTGGACTACTTTTCTCATAACTGAGAATCCTTTGCTGCAAAGTAATTTTGCAATTTGTACACTTTCTTTGACTTAACTTCACTCAATGGAAATCCTTTAAAATTTCTGATAACTTCTGGCCAGAGTTGATACCAGTAAGCATTTAATGTCAATGAATGAATTTTGAACTGCATGTAAATGAAATCCCAGTATTGTAAATATTAAGATAGAAACAAAGTGAATGTACTATATGGGAATCCATGGCTCATCAAGCATGTACTGTATTCTGATCTTCAAAATAAAATGCATATAAATGAAAAAAAAAAAAAATTTACGTGAAACATCAACCAATTCCATCAATTTTGTTCAAAATATTTGCCTTTCTCCATAGAAAAATGAACTTTTCCAGTAAGAACTACATTCAATAAATATCATTTTAGCATTTTATACTCGCCCTTATGCACTGGGAGGTACCACATTCTAGAATTACCGAAGTTTGATATTTACCATTCCGATCAACACCAAATGTATACGTAACTTGCTTGGCCTTGCTAGAGCTACATTGTACTAGAAGAAAGAAAGGAACTAATGACTTTTTTAACTTCCTTGTAGGAAGTATTGGAATTCCGCAAAATTTCGGGTATCATATTTCAAGGAAAATATCCATTTTGACTCTCTCGAATCTATTTGAAGGATGTTCTTTACATGTCATCTGTAAGTGAAGACAGAATAAAGGACTCTTTCCTAAAATGGATTCAGAAGAGACTTTTTGTGTGTGTGTGTGACATCTGCATGTACGTATGTATGTATCTTGCATAACTCAAAAATGAGTAGCCTTTGAATGTTGAAATTTTTATTTGGGGCTGTATAGCATGTGGTTGTGCACCTCCCTTTTTTTTTGGTTGCAAACAGCTGCACCAAAAGTGCATATAAATGCTGAGTTGCCAACTCTCCTGATTTAGGTGGGAGCTTTCTGATTTCTGACATATTTCTCCCAATTTTTATCTGGCTTCGTTTAATACTTCTCTATTGGCACCCCAAAAAGTTATTTTTGGCATCTGAAAGTGCATGGTTTTTCTTTAGAATACATATAAGAGAAAATAAAAGTCATCAGTGAGACATTATGGCACGCTTCTGATGTGTGAGAGCACATTTATCTAAAAACATCATGTTCCAGTCCTTCAATGAGCATCAAATGCTACAGCAGGCCATCTAGCCCAAAAGTTGACTCCTTTTCCATGAAGTCGCTTATTCCGCTGAATAGGGGATAAAGATTTCCCTTCTGGCAGTAAAATGTTCCAGGTGCATTTATTAGCATAAATTTAGGTATTTTGCATAATGGAACTCGAAAGGCATACAAAACGAACATGTGCCAAGATATATATTGGCGAGAGAAAGTAAAGTTCATGAACAATGCAGTATATTCGATTCTCACCTTAACTTCTTGTACCTGGCCAAAGGTCTAATGCAGTTAGTACTTTCTTCTCTTTCAGGTATTGTGTCGAAGTATGTTCGTGTTTCTCTTTTCTTTTATTGCCTAAAATAGGTAAGCCTGATATTCGCGACTGATGATGATTCTATGTAAGTTATCTTCTTTTCAATACTTCAGTGTTTTAATGTCTGTGAAGATTATTACTTTTTATTATGCTTAAGTTAAGCAAAATTCTACTGCTTTATTAAATAAAGATTTCGTAGTTAATTTTTGACTTATGATTCTTTAATGAAAACTGTGCTTAAGGAAACGTACTCATTATGCCTTCAGTGCTAATGCACAACCAACAGCATTGCATTTCAATCTTGGTTAGCATCAAATACTGTATCTTAGATTTTCATGGGACAAACTTGGAGGGGTGGTGGAGCGTAGTAAAACATGCCTTTTTTTAGGAATGTAGGGTCTAATGTGACGGGTTAAGGCAGGAACGCGAAAAACGACACGAGAGTAAAATGTGTTTATGTACAAAATCAACGAAAGTGCTTCTTTGAAGCAATACAGTAGTCACAAACAAATGTTCAAAATTGAGACCACCAGCAGTAATACATGCTTGGTAACGTCGCAGAAGGGATTGACGAACATTTTGAAAAAAGACGGGCACTTCGCGGATGCTTGCTGCCGCACTGGATAGTCGTGCAACAAGGTCCTCCAGTGAGTCAACAGGAGTCTCGTAAATGATGCTCTTCAGATGGCCCCATAAAAAAATCCAAGCTGGATAAATCTGGCGAACGGGATGGCCATCGATCGGGTCCACCACGGCCAATCTATCGGTCTGGAAATGTCACATCCAAGTAATTGCGGACTCGCACGTGGTTATGGGCTGGTGCACCATCATGCTGGAACCACATGCGATCAGGAACGACAGCCGGAACATCCTGCAGCAATTCCGGTTGCACCTCTTGCCGAAACATATGATAACATTAGACATTTGTACGTGCAGGTAAGAGGTATGAGGTTAGTTTACAAGTATGTTGCAAATCTCCTAGCCGATAATAATCGGCCTTATGGTTAACGCAGCATAGCCGACGCAGGCAAACAAAAATACAAATTAAAAGATAAAATTAAATGAAAAAATAATCCATTACATATTTAGTTTTCAAACATATTTAAACCCTACAAATTTAAATTAAACATATTAATTAAATATTTTAAATTTAAATTAGTAACCTATGAGGTAGTCGTTAACAATACCAGCACACGGAGAAGCGATTTTGGAATGCATGTGGACGTATGCCGTGTGCATTATGAGTTGCTTACACGTGCATGTTGTGGCTATTGAAGATGCTGTCCTGTGAGAAAGTTGCCTCGTCCGTGAATAGAACATCCGATGGGAAATCCGCCTGTGCCGCACACTTCTGCAAGAACCAATGATAGAAATGAACTCGAAGAGGATAATCTGTCTCTTGCAATGATTGGACTCTCTGCAAATAGTATGGGTGCAATCCATTTTCATGCAATACTCTCCAAACGTGGGAATGACTCAGCTGCACACGACGTACAATAGCACTTGTACTTGTCAGAGGTGATTTATGCACAACGTTCAAGTTGGATTCTTCAATGCGAGGTTGTCGTGCACCTCTTCTTCCACTCCTAGTGTAAGAGGTGGCTTCAAATGACCCGTTTTCACACAAAGACCGATGCAACCTCTCGAACATTGTGTGCTTCGGCATACGCCTGTTCGGAAACCATCCCTGGTACAACCGTAGCGCTGCTCTGCCGTTCCCATTAGCAGCACCATACATGAGATGCATGTCAGCTTTTTACCTGAGCGTAAACTCACCCATCACGCTTGACATCAGAGTTGCGAATGATCCTCTGTTCCAAGTTCCTCTTTTGGCGTGATTATCAAGCAAAATGCATAATTTGTTCCGGCTGTCATCAAGTGATTGCACAAAGGGCGCAGAAGGTACACTGAGTCAGGACCGTAGGTCCAAGCGCGGTCACGGACACTCAGCCGACAACCACTTTACCCACGGGTCACTTAACCAACACAACAACAAAACAAAAACGAGAAAGAGAAGGAATAATAAAGTTCATCTTATGATCTTAAGAATTCCTACGCTAGAAAACTCCCAGATAATATCCTTAATACTATCAAAGAAAGGAATAGATTAAGGAAAAGGCATAATATGACTCAAGACCCTACCTTAAAAAGGCAAATTAATTATTTAAGCAGAAAAATTTCTAATGATATTAATGATTTTAAATCAAGCAGTTGGGAAGATTTATTGGATAACATAGGCGCAGATAGAAACACAGTTTGGAAAATTGCTAATGCTGTGCGGAAAGAAAAGACGAATCATATCGCGCCGTTAAATCACAGGGGCTTGACCTACCACTCCGAAGCTGACATTGCGAATGTCTTCGCTGATACGCTGGAGGAGACTTTTCGCCAAACCATACGACCAACCCGCAACACGAAGGAGATCAACAATGAAATTGATAGCATCAAAGGCAGAGATAACCAAGATTTTATTAAATTTGTTTCACCAGGTGAAATTCAGTACATCATCAAAAGACTTAACACCAGGAAAGTCAGAGGTTTTGATGGAATAAACAATCGAGCCTTGAAAACCCTTCCCCACAGATGTTTCGTATTACTCGCTAACATTTTGAACGCGTGCATAAGAAACTGCTACTTCCCCTCTCAGTGGAAACACTCTATAATTATTACGAACTTAAAACCGGGAAAAAACCCATCGGAAGTTACCAGTTATCGTCCCGTCAGCCTTTTACCGGCGATTGGCAAAGTATTCGAAAGAGCTCTTAACTCGAGAATCACAAGTCACCTAGAACGCCTTGATCTGATCGACCCAGCACAGTTCGGCTTCAGAAAGCACCACAGCACGACCCACAAGGTGCTTAGTGTTGTAGAATTTATTTCCAGAGCTTTTTTCCACAAGACCGGAGTTGCGGCGTGTTTCCTAGACTTGGAGAAAGCGTTCGACAGAGTGATTTATAAAATCAATAATTGTATGTTCCCCATCAGTTTTATGAAGCTCATGATTTCTTATCTGAAGAGAAGAACTTTTTAAGTTCGGGTTGGAGATACTCTGTCACAGAAGAAAGTAATATGAAATGGGGTCCTGCAAGGCTCAGTTATCGCACCAAAGCTTTTTAATATTTTTATAAATGACTTACCTAATCCATTGGGGTCTAAAACACTAAAATATGCAGATGACACAGTGATTTTGTCGCAATCAAGAATCCCGCAGTTAGCTCTAAACAACCTCCAACTCTACGTGAACGTTGTCGCCACCTGGTGTCAGCTCTGGAAGGTAAAAATTAATACCTCAAAATGCAGTATTGTTCACTTTCGTCGTTACAGGAAAAATGAGAGAACAAATAGTGACATAAAAATTGGAAATGATATCATCCTAGTCTCTTCGTCTGCTAAATATCTCGGAGTGATTCTTGATAAACGGCTTAGCTTTAAAGACCATGTAATTAACCAAGTTACCAAAGCAAATAGAGCTTATATGTCTCTCTATAATCTCATAGGACAGAAATCTAAACTTAGCGTTAAAATTAAACATACTCTGTATTTAGCACTTATTAGACTGCTTTATGCAGCTCCGACCTGGGCCACGGCGTTAAAGACAGAATGAAGAAAAGTTAACCTCCTGCAAAATAAAATACTAAGAGCGATGGTTAATGCGCTTTGGTATGTTAGAAATACGATCATTTATGAAGATTTAAAAATTAAACCAATACCGGGGGAGATCCTAATGGATGCTCACAACTTTTTTGAGAAAATAGAGAATTCACCAGTCAATACTTTGAGAGAACTTACGAACTATGATCCTACTGTGAAAAGCGTCGTGAAACGACTTAGCGTCTTGAAACGAAATTCACCACAATGTAAAGTGGTAGCTGTAAATATGTATATAGTTTTATCCAACTTATCTCATTTTACTGAAGTATTTAATCAAGCATTTAATCCTAGTATTTATCCAAGTATTTAACCAAGATTTATTTCATGTTTGTGAATTTGTGTTTGTGCTTATTACTAAGAATATGGACTTAGTGCCTGGACAGGCAAAGACTTTTAGTATTATTTGTACAAAGTGTAAATAATGGAACTCACCATGCCTACCACTGTGGATCCAAACGTATTGGCTAGTACCAGTCACGTGATACTCATACCCTGAATTCTCAAGAATTAGATATTATTATCTCAAATCTCTCACTAAGCAGTTTTATGTTCTTCAGTCAGGACAATTTTGTAAGGGAAAGAATGTAACATGATGTATTGAGTAAAATAGTAATCAAACGTAAAGGTATTAGAAATCTGAAAGCATTTGGAAGAGCAAGATTGGAAATCTAATATCATTAAGTAAACAAGAAAAATTAGTGATGTGATAGTGTTCAAAGCAACCCGCTTGATTAAATGAAGAAGCTTTACGGATAACTTTTGAAGATCTCATAATGAAATGTAATTAAGTGACCGCCGTACTTAGAAAATTCTTTTTTCCTTTCGAAATTTAATTCATATTCCCCTTGACGAGAAATTTCAGCGCTTTTCAATTTGGCCAATGTACACTGAACTGCACGACACAAATCAAACAATGCTAAATTAACCCAATAATTAAAAGCACATATGAGATCTTAAAGAATCGAAAAATGAATTTTACTGATAGGTGGAAAAATAACTGAAATATTGAACTTATGGATAAGTCGAGAAATTTTGTAATTCATAGTAAGTTTAAATAATTATTGGGTATGTGTGAGCTAAATGTCACTGTCGGCCTAATGTCCTGTTGACTAAATGTCTTGACAGTTAAATGTCCCGTAGCTAAATGTCTTGACGGCTAACTTTCTGTGTCGGCCAAATCCTGTTGGCTAAGTGTCCTTGTCGGCTAAATGTTCTGTCGGCTAACTGACCATGTCGGCTAAGTGTTCTTGTCAGCTAAATGTCCTGTCGGCTAAATGACCTGTCGGCTAAGTGTCCATGTCGGCTAAATGTCTTGTCGACTAACTGTCCATGTCAGATAAATGTCCTGTCGGCTAATTACTGTCAGTTAAGTGTCCCGCTGGCTAAGTATCACGGACCCGTCTAAGAGGGCAGGAGCTGATGGTGAAAGGGGCGTGACAGCTTGTCACATGAGCTGTAAGCAGAATTCCCAGGGAAATTCTGAAAAGTTCAACAGGAAAGTTAACAAGACATAATGATAGAGAGTCCACAGGTCACCTGTGTGGTCACCCACCCAAGTGAAGGCTCAGACGCATGCTGCTTGAGTTTTATAACTTCGTAGGAATGTTACAGCAGTAAAGTAATCAAGTGGGAAAGTCATGATTTTTCTTTAATAGATATGCAGCATAAGGATGTAGAAATCTGTCCTCATAGAAAATCTCATAATTGAACAGGTCAAAGTCTCTAACGCAGTTAACTGCTCCGTTAGAGAAGTTGGCATTGATTTTATGGATGAATGTTACCAGAGGATCATTATGAAAGACTTGATTCCGAACAAAATAGTGTGCATTCGTCATGATTCTGAGGATTTTATTTTGCACTGTCTGAAGCTTTTGTATATCCTTTGCTGTTGCAGCGGCCAAAGCAGGTGCAGCGTATGTCATTATCGATCTTACTGTTGAATGATAATTCAGTCTCTTATTCTGGAGGCTCAGTTTGGAGTACTTCCCAATGATATTGGATAGAGGCATTTCATAACTCTCAATGCTTGGTTTCGGACGTTTTAGGTATGAGTATTTCCAGTTATCCAGCTGTTAATTGTGATACCAAGGTATTTAGCTTTACTGACAATCGGCACAGGTTCGTTAAAAAAGTACAAATCCTTCTTTACGGGTGCATTTCTCTTTTTCTTTTTCACAATGAGCTGCGATTTTTGGGCATTAAATCGCACTTTCCAGCGCTTGCACCAATCTTCAATGAAAGGAACATTGTCTTGTAGTTTTTTAATTGCATGATTAATATTTGCTGACCTGACTGCAAGAGCAGTGTCGTCAACATAGCATGTTAGAATTGCACTATTATTGTAGTGGATTTTCGGGAAGTCAGCAACATAATATAAATAAAGAATTGGCCCAAGGAGAGAACCCTGCGGAATACCGCTTTGCATATATCTCACGGTGGAGGGCGTGCCTCCTACAGAGACTCTAAACGCTTAAATGCTAATTGTTTATGCTTATATTAGCCTAGTTGGGCTTTAATAAGCTATATTGATCTAATCCCCTAAGGACAATCAGAATGTCAACTATGAGCTAGTTCCCAGCCGGGAAATCGGAACAGGTAAGCAAAAGAGGGTCCATCGGCCATAGTGACAAAAGTCGAATTATGAAAGTAACTTAAGTCTTATCCCTGAAACAAGAGTAATAATCACGTGTATGGAGCTATGAAGATGCAAAATAAATGAAAATACATGAAATATGCATAGGATACAGTGTTAAACATTTAATAAACCAATGAAAGTGAAGTAATGTATACATGAAAATGCGTTATTTACATATTTAAAAACGAGTGGGCTAAGTGACAAAATTGTGATCCCTCATTCTGTGAGCCGTAAAAGGTCTGATATTGTAGTCCTCAGGAATGCAGACATAGTTCAGTACAGCATTAAAGTTTCATTTACTGCAATTCAAACCCTTTTCAAAGAACTTGCTGTTAAGTTTTTGCAGATATTTCTTATTATATTCAACTTGTAAATCATCGTGCAAGAGTTTGTTACGGATGTAAAAATGCGCTCTTGCAATGGTGCGTAAGATTTGTTTTGAGTCACCTGCAATTTGTTGATATCTGAGCTCGTAGCAGTCGCCCAGACAGGGGACGCATAACACATAATTGGTCGTAAAATAGAAATATAAATCTGCCTTTTCCTTCTCAGATCTAACTGCGAGCTGCACCCTAGCAGTACTTGTAATTGTTGAGCTACTCCTCTAGTCTTGTTTACAATGTAATAAACACGCGTATTCAAAGTGAGTCTTTTATTCAAGTAAACACCTAAATACTTGTCCTTGTTTACCATCGGGACACCTTGGCCGAATGGGTAAAGTGACCAGTATTTTCTTCCTTCTAACAAGAAGTAGCTGTGATATAGTCGCATTGATAGAAATCTTCCACTTGAACCACCACTCCTCAATGTCCATAATAATATCCTGCATAACAGAAATTGCCCATAGAGACTCTAAACGTTCTGCTGGAAATAAATGAAAGAAGCACAAGGATCATTTCTCTTTCAAAATTTTGATCGATCAGCTTGGAAATTAGTCTCTCATGCCAGACGCGGTCGAACGCTTTCGCCACATCCAGCATGAGGATAGCTGTATTTAAATTCAAGTGGAGTGCTTGGCCTACAAATTCAGTAATTCTCACTAATTGCTTTGTTGTAGATAGCTGCTCACGGAAACCAAATGGCTCCGGTGGAAGTTGTCTAAAAGGAAATGTAGCCCGACTTGGTGAGATTTCATCCTCGCTAGTAAAATTCTTTCATATATTTTCTCAATTGTTTGATAATATTCATGATTTCCGAAAGAGTAGTTAATTTCATTAAATTGTTGGCAGTGGGGAAGTTTAACCACTCCTTCACTTCAAACAGTGTTTTCTTTTCAAATCCAGTATTCGCTGGCCAATCATTTAGCAAGAACTCTTCCTCCAAATGTGAAGCGAATACAGCAGCCTTTTTCGCGACTGGAAGTAGCAATATTGTTCTTAAAATGCAGGGGAGGATTACCAGAGTACGTAGATTTTAAGTTTTTAATAAAATTCCAAAATGTACCTTCTTTTGTATCTAAATTAAGCGTCTTTATGTAGCTTGATTAATTTTCTTTGCTGAGATGGTTAATCTCACGTTTGATTGCAGGAGACCAAGTCAGGTGATATCTTTTCCGAAGCCTATTCCGTTGCCTCATGAGAGAACGAATGGGGGATGGCAGTTTTTAGATTTTTTCTCTTTCGGTGATTTCTTCACTAGTCTCAGTAGTAGTATTTTTAATTTTGTTAGTTAAAGTCGAGATTTCTTTGTCTATATCAGTCACTGTCTTTAAGTTACTTTGGGCGAAAGTCCAATCTTTCATCAAGTTCTCAAATAGCTGCCAGTCAGTGTAAGTTCTGGTCATGCTAGTAGAAACTTTGCGAATTCCAAGAGTTGCTATGACAGGTAGGTGGTCAGAATTTAATTCATGGACCACGTCTAATGCAAGTGGAATGGTAGTAGTTGAAGATCAATATCAAGAATGTCCGACCTTTCAAATCGATCCTGTCCGTATACTCGCTAGGAGCATGCAAAACCACAGGGTGACTTATGACATAATCGTGTAAAACTTTTCTATTAGCATTACCCCTTCTACAGCTCCAAGCCACATTTTTTTAATTAAAATACCCGGCTGCAATTGTAGGAATGCTCTCAGGTAGGATAGAGTCAAGAAAATCTTCACTAATTTTGTTTTTAGGTGGGGTGTAGACAGCACAAAAGTTAATGTCACCAAACATAGGAAACACAATTTTCCCAGTATCAATTTCACAGTTATTATCTGTGCTTGAATTAGTAAGACATAAAGGGTAACTTCGTTTGACAAAAATCATAACTCCCCCTCCTCTATGGGTAGTGCGATCACAATTATATGCCACATAATTCAGAATTTTTAGACGATGGCATGATTTTGCGTGAGTGTCTGTAATCATGCCTACATCAATATCATGACCTATGCAAAATTGTTGAAGCTCGCTGACTCGGTTATGGAGGCCCTTGGCATTCCAGATTATGAAGCGTATAGTAGTCAGCGTTTTAGCGTACTTATCCATGAATGCTGGGGCACGTAGTAAGCTCCTGAGATGTAGTTGTAGTTTCATCTGTTTTCTTGCATAGAAGAGGAATTCCCGCCTCTTTGATAAAGGAAACCAACATATTGAGCTGTTGAAACACTTGTTTGGCCTCATTAATCATTTTCATGGATTCCGGAGCAAGTCCGCTAGTTAATGCTTGCACATAGGATTTATTAGTCACAATTCGTTCTGCAACCGTGTTGGCAACAGGAGCCACTTTCTTAGGAAATTTTTCACAACTTCTAAAGTTGGCTGTGTGGCCGATCTGCGAGCAGTTAGCACATTTTGGGGGCTTAGATTTATCTTCCTTGCATTGGAAAGTTTCATGAGCTTCAGCACAACGAACACAGCGTGGCTCATGATTACAATCTGCTTGTGAGTGGTGAAACCCTTGGCAGCGATAACACTGCAAGGGTCCCGCTCTTCTTTTGTAATCTTCTACCTTAATTTTCATTTCTAGAAGAAAAGCTTCATGATTTATCCTTTTGTTTTTCTCTTTTCTTGCAAGCGTGATCAGAAAGAGTGTCAGGTTAACGACTTCACCGTTTCGTCGACGTTTTAATTGCTTCACTCTTATAATTTCAAAGCTTTCTGCAGTTAATTCCTCAGCGATTTCATGAACTTTGATGTAGGCAGATAAATGTCTAATTACTACTTTCAAGTTCCTTTTTTCCGGATAATTCAAAGCAATGAAAACTAACATTTTTGTCTTTAAGGATTTGTTGCAATTGTTTGAAAATAGACGGTAACTTTAGAAGTATTTTAAATCCACCCTGTATTTGTTTTTCGAAGTAGTCACTTTCCCAGTATAGGTTGTGCTTCTTGAGAAGCGCTCTTGCTTGATTCCAATTGAAAAGAGAGTCCTTAATTATAAATGAAAGTAGCCTTCCTCCTTTCGTGCTGGGATTTGCAACTTTGGGGGAGGTTTCGTCATCCTTCGAAAGGGTAATATCCATATTTTCAGAATCGGTAGCTGTAGCAGCAGGAAGATAGAAACCACACATTACAGCTAGTATACAGAAGTTTCGAGCTCGTAAAGCTAGACTCTTCCCCTTAATTGTTCGAAACAGTGTTTTATGCATAGATAACAAATTGCTCATTTATAAATCCATTCTGCGTCCATCACTCTGTTATGCATGCCCTGTTGGGCTTATGCCTGCAATAGATATAGAGAAAAACTTGAAATTGCCCAGAATATTATGCTCAGACAAATTATAAATGCTCCTTGGTACATTAGGAATAATCGCATTCATGAAGAACTTGGAGTATGTATGCTAAGATCCTTCTATTATAAAATTACGAAAGAGTTTCATGAAAAACAAAGTACCTGGGAGAACCCAGCTATTAAAATTGCTACATATGATTACAATAACCTTGATAACAAAGATAGGCCATTGGCTATTTTAAACATCTGAATTAGGTAATTATTGTCATATATTTACTGTAATATGTTCTATGTGACTTTATATATTATTTTATGTATTTATTCATCTTTATATCCTATTTAATACCTATTTATTATACTTACCATCTGCATTTCCATACTTGTTAATTATGCTCCCATTATTGTATTATTTGGCCCCAAGATTCTCAAACTTTTCTTTCTATGTATTAACATTTTGACTTTCAGGGCACACTCACCAGCTCGACTGCTTTCTGGCCTGCTGATAAACAAAAATTCAAAGATTAATCTTAGATCTAATACAGTCTTTCCATTTAATATAAAACTCTTTAAAAAAACATATATATATATATATATATACTTATTATTTGAATCTTTTGGCTAACCTCAATGCAATTCGCAATGTCTTAATTATTATACATGGGGTAGTGCCTTGGCACAGGTACCCAGGTCTTCAGAAACACCGTTCTACTGGAAGCAGCAGGAAGCGCAGCCGTGGGCTGGCTGGTGGGCGTGGCTATGCTCGGTTGAACAGGTTCATTTTGTGCAGAGTCTCTGATTGGTTGCGGCGTCTTAGCACGGATCACCGTCGGCGAATCAGAAGTCATCTGGTTGCTTTTGTCGGCGTTGAGTTTCCAAGAAGCTGGAGTTCTCCCTTTGAAGCGGTGATGCCTGGGTATCTTCGAAATTTTAGTCAAACCGTGGTCAGATTCATTATCTTGACTGTCAGCGTCTAGGGAAATTTCCTGTTTATTGTCATCTCCAAACGAATACCGATTTGCCACTGGTACACTGTAGTCATGAATAGGACTGAGAGGTCTTTTTGACTTGTGCGAAGTTCATCATGGTTTTCCATCAAGGTGCTGGTGACAGATTTCCAGGTGAGGTGGGTTGTTAGCAGTCGTTGCGGCGTTAGAGCTGGGGCTAGCAGTCTTTGCAGCGTTACAGCTGAGGACAGCAGTAAGATTTTTATGAATACAAAACCCGAAAGCCTTCTAGCATGGTGAAGTCTCTGGCTTCTTGCTCGGAGAGCTGAATCTTCGAATCTCGCTTAGCTTCAAGCACAGAGATGAGTAATCAATTACATCTAAAAGTCGTTCCATCGTCACGCAAATCGTAAGTCGAAATCCGTAGAAGGGGTCAAACTCAAAATAAGCTAAAACAAAAATGCAAAAGTTCCGTGAGGCCCTTTTACAGCCAACAACCGTAAGGTCGTACGGCCAAAACCTGCTTTGAGCTGAATGCAAAAACAGAAAATGCTACGCAGTATCAACAGAGTTACAACACGAGCGAGCGGACTAAGCACCTTCACGCTTCGTATCACAAGCTGAACTCTTTATCCAGCCAATTACAGATGTAGTTCCTATTACTGATAGTGTTCCCTTTTTTGAACATTTATTGTGAATACTGTATTGCTGCAAAGAAGCACTTTGCGTTTAATTTGTACATATTTTTTTTTCCTCTTGTGTCGTTTTTTTTGCTTTCCTGCCTTAACCCGTCACTTTAGACCCTACATTCTTATACGAAAAATGCATGTTTTAGTACGCTCCACCACTCCTTCAAGTTTGGCCCATGATCTGTGAAACACTCTGTATAATTCTCTAATTTTTAATATTATAAATACTACTTATGTCATGAAAAAAACCTTAACTTGAATGAACAATGACGAAAAAAATATTTAAATTCTGCATTGTTATTTTTAAAACTCGCACCTCATATTTGACTAAAAATCAAATCTTGTCATTAAATATTTAGTGGAACAGATAATAAAATGAAGTTAAATAGATAAAATATATGACTTGTACTATATTCACACTTATATTCTGCTTGAAAAATCACGTCAATTCCTACAGAGGATGCAAAATACACCAGAAGAGATTCCAAAAACTAACACTGAAGGAATTAAAACTGCACCTTCTCCTCCTACAAAGAAGATTTCCCCACTACGTTCAATCTATCTAATTCAGAAATTCCTAAGTTATCTAAAGCAAATTATAGCACTGCCCTTAAAAATACCTTAAAACCAGAAGAAAAATCTCAGAAATTCTATCAAGAATCTCTGATAGAATTTTCTTTCTCAGAAAATCTTTCAAGAACCGAAGATATTTCAGAAATAGCCCATCAGATAAAAAAACACCCATAGCTCCACGAAAAAAGTGCTTTCAGCATTCCGTACAGTTGAATTGAGGCTAAAATTCGCAGATGAAGATTAAATTGTAATTTCACTCTAGATCAGGGGTTCTCAACCGGTGGTACGCAAGAGAAAAACTGGTGGTACGCAAAAAGAAGCAGAGTATTTTTAGTCCAAAGGGGCTATGTCCCTGAAGGGTTTTCGTTTTGTGATTTTGCGTTGAATCGCTATTAATGTCCGTTTTACTTTTCAAACTGTTGCCACCAAATGTTAGAGTCCTGCATTGCATTTGTAGAAATTAAATAATGAAAAATCTGCATAAATGTATTTATATTTCTCGCAGTGTGAAAAAACAACGGTACATAGAGCCATCGAATTTTGAATAACGTAATCCTTCACCGAATATGGGTATCTTGACGCCCTAATTCGGAATTTGTCTTATTATCGATTTCATATTTTGTAATACTTTAACGAATTTTTGATTAGCACACTCAAAGATTTCAAAGCAACCAACGGCAACACTTTACGGTAAAAAATTTTTTTATCTCCAGCTCGCGAGACTGGAAATTTTAAAGATACATTCTTTTACACATTTTATGATACTGCTGTTGAATTGAATTTTACGGTTTAAGTGTGAAAAACATGATATTTAATAAATAAAGGTGACACACACACACACACACAAAAATAAATAAATAAATAAATAAATAAATAAACCTAAAAAAAATCTGAAATGTTTCAGATTTTAAATTATGTCCAAAGGGGCGTTTTTTAACATTTTGTGTGTTACCTTTCTTTATTAAATATCATGTTCCTCGCACTTAAACCATAAGATCCAGTGCAACAGCAATATCGCAAAATAGTTTTAAAACGAGCATATCTTTAGAATTTCCGATACAGAGACTCACGCGCTGAAGATAAAAATGTTTTTCTGCACAACGTTGCCATTGCTCGCTTTGAAATCCTTGAGTTTGTTAATCAAAAATTCGTCAAAGTTTTAAAAAATAGGAAATCGATCATAAAACAAATTTCAAATTTCAAATTTGGTCTTCCACATGCTCATATTCGTTGGAGGATTACGTTATTCAAAATTCGATGACTCTATGTACCGTTGTTTTATCACAATACGAGAAATATACATACATTTATGCAGATTTTTCATTATTTAATTTCTTCAAATATAATGCAGGACTCTAACATTTTGTGGCAACAGTTTGAAAAGTGAACCGACATTTATGAGTCCGACGCAAAATTCCAAAACGAAACTAATAGTCCTTCGGGATTCAAATCCCTTTGGACTATAAAAAAAAGAAAAAAAAAAAAAAGTATTGGACGTAATATAAAAATTCAAAGTGGTTTTTTTTTTTTTTTTAAATTTTTATATATTACTATTCAGAAATCGAAAAACAATCAGTGTAAAATGTAGGGGTGGTACTACCGGTTTTCAGTTTTTGTTTAGATGGTACGCGTTAGTGAAGAGGTTGAGAACCTGCTGCTCTAGGATTATGCCATGCTCCCTCTTCCAAGGCCAACTTATAGTCAAGGCCTGCCAATGTGAAAATATTCTTTTGTGTTTTCGGTGGCCTCTGTGAAATTTCTACTGACCGCAAGAGGGCGCTACTATTCCGCTACGCTTTGCGACGTTAACAATGAGCAGAATGGTACCCCAGACAAATAATTGTCTTGTTATATGCAAAATTTAAAAACGATTAATCTGTAGTAGTCAGAAATTATACATTTTTTTAAATAAAATATTTTTATTTAGAGAGAAAGCATGAAATTTCAAGTTAGCCGTTTTTTTTTTCGTATATAACCTCAGCTACTTGATTCTGATTTCAATTCCTGCTTGTATCTAGATATACGCTATTTTTAATTGTGCTTATTTGAGTTACCTATTCTAATTTAAGGGTAAGTTAGAGCACATGTTTTACTTTTAAATTATTTAAAGAGTTTTAGTACTCAGTTAGCAGGTAGCTTCAGAACATAAACTATTTCAGCGCAAAATTTTCATCATATTAATATGTTGTCCTGCGCAACAAACTAATTTGGAGCCACTATTAAATATGTAATTAAGAAATTAATAAATGATAATCTAAAATTTGTTAATACATAAGAGAAAAGTATTTCTAAAAGAGATTTGGTTTTAGGTATTGAAGATTCTTTTTCTGTTTTTAATTAATATAAAATACTTTTTTTAGGAAATATTAAAAAAGTAAAATTTTAAATAATGCAGATTTAGAGCTCTGAAGGGTAAACACAGCACTACAGATATTCAAAATACTGCCAACTACAGCATATAATAATGACATACATGAAATTATTTACCATGGATCTTATATAAAACTTTAACCCGGTAGTGATGAACACCAACTATTTCAATATTACTTACAGCTTATAATAATAACATGTATGACATTATTCACAATGAATCATATACCCCCCTAGCTCTAGTGTAGAATTGGGCGCCCCTTCGATTAGCGATAATTTGTTTTTTAATTTTGGCGATGAAACCTCATTTCTGGTTACCACGATAGTTTTAACTTCATTTTAGCTTCCTCATTTTATTTAAATGAAAATAGATTGATGTGTACATGGACAAATTTAAGGCAGTGAGCAATGCCTAGTTTCTGCAATTCTAGGTTGTTTTTTTAAGTGAAAACAGATCGATGTGTACATGGACACAGAGTTTATGCAACTCTTTAACTTCTTATTTTGGTTTTGTGTAGCGGCCATCGTGAAACCAAAAGAGAATCGCAAAGAAACAAGGGGCTTCCGATTGTAAACTTTTACCTACTCCCTCTGTCCCAAATTTGTTGCTACATTTGAGTACTGATTATTGATACTGAAGATTTTTTCTGATTCTGTTTGCACATTTTCCAGATTTTCAGGGTGCTACGTTATCAATCAACAACAACTTTACTTTTAGCATACCCTCCTTAAATCAGTACCAAATGAGTTTCAAAAATCCAGCTTTCGCACACCCTTAAGCCACGCCCCATTTTGTAAGGGCTCATCCATCAGTAATCGCTTTAAATCTTCAGGCTAATTAAATGTAAATTCAATGATCCGCCTCGTCTATACGAGCCAGTTTGCCTCAGAAATTTTTCCATCCTTCAACTTAGACAGCCCTCGAGGCTTTGCCGTAATCACATAAACGCGATCTTTCTGAAATACGGGCGGTATAGTCCTTACAAAATCGGGCGTGGCTTAACAGCATGTGAACCCTCTGCATTTGCGTCTATAAAATTGTCCCAAAATAAGTGCTACATCTGCGGAAATTAAAAACTGAGAATGAAAATCTATTATGCAGCGTTACATTCCTTATAGCACATTGTGTAATTTTACAGATGTTGATCTGCTAAACTGCACCGAAAGTTACTTATGACACCACCTACTTGAAATGTAGCACCATTTGAGAGAAAACTTTCAACCGAAGTGTAGCAACTAGTTTGGGACGAAGGGAAAAAACAATTTTGAGACTGCTAATTTCAATATCATTAACAGCATATTTAAAAAAAT
Source organism: Stegodyphus dumicola (assembly GCF_044657685.1). NCBI lineage: Eukaryota > Metazoa > Arthropoda > Arachnida > Araneae > Eresidae > Stegodyphus > Stegodyphus dumicola. Next base: position 151,931,524 of record NC_140778.1, read on the forward strand.
AAAACCATATTCCTTAAAACAAAAAGTATTACATCTATTAATTACATATATCTATGGATTCGACATGAATCTCTATTACTTCAAGTGCAACCACAAAACACTCAACCAGGTAGAAAGAAATTTATGTACAGCATCACACTAATTAAAATGAGATATGCGCTTTAAAATTTGTGCGTATATGTGTATTAATTATTATTGTGCGTATATGTGTAAGAAAATGTATTTTAATTGTTCCATTTTTAATGTATGGAAGGAAGAATAGGATGCCAATATCGAAGATTATTTACTATAGCAAATAATCACGTCAAGATAAATGTTATATAGAAATCTTGGGAGTGTAAGGGATTATAAGAGTACTTTTAGATTATACTGAAAATATATGCACTTCTGCTAAAATCTGAAGTGAATCAGTATGAAGTGACTTTTCACTTTAAAAAGAATGTGATAAGTATACTATTTAAAAGTATAATGACGGATATTAAGAAATCTGTAGAATTTTATGGTATTTAAATATGAATTTGTTAAGTCAAATCTTTTTATATATATTTTTGCTTGAGATATGTAATTTAAACTAAAATCACGATCATATATTTCTCATGGAATGTCAAAGTTCATTTGTATTAAAAAAAGTGCATGAGCAATGAAAATAAATAGAATAATACTTTTTGATTATGTTTTTGCCATGGTCTTAGCAGTTATGCCATCATGTGTTCTGTTCAACAAGATTTATTTAGTGCAAACAATACTACGAAAAAATATTTAAAAATACCTTGTTTTACAATATTTATTTCCCTTAATGAACTTAAATATCGTTTTTCATTTTCTAATGCTTTCCTTTACGAAAAGAATTTAATGTTTACAATTATTTTCAGCATTCGTACGAATTCTGTGCATAAAATAAACATTTTCTTTAACAAAATACTTAATCGGAAAGTACATACCCGGTATTTCCGGTGTATCTACCACAGATAAAATGATCGTTTTGCTTTAGTTTACATTCAAGATCGATTGGAGGGTTCAGTTCATTGGAGGGTGACCCCCACGTGACTACCACTGTCCAATCTCTGTTTTACAGCAAGGATGAATTTGAATATTTTGTTTAGGTGAGCACCCACGTGACAGGCTCCTGCCAATCATCTCCCTCCACGCCACAAAATTTGACAAGTTTCGCCTAGTTGGTGCGGCGTAAATCGCCTTAATTAAAAACTTAAGTACCAACGCCTTAGGGCAATCTACCAACAGAGACAGTTAAAGTAGCGATTGGCTACTAATTGCCGCCTAGCCATTGACTCGATTTCGATTTTTAGTTTACATTTTTTCCATTACCAAAATCATGTAGCAGACGCGTCGGCGGATTTTCTTGTCTCCCGGGTGGCGTCACTACCAGCAACCAACGGCACGCTTTTTCCGTTCCTGGCCTAACCTTAGTATGGGCCCTAGTCTGGACACCGTCGAGATAGAAGAACGGGTCTCTTTTTGCGATCTACTCGACAGAGCCAGTACCTCCTATAAACGAAGCCACGGCACGCCGCACACTACGTCACTAAAGTCGGCCTTATGTACAGAAAGCATGGTTGCCACATGAAACCACTTATCGCTGTTATTCCTTTAAGAGGAGAGAAAATGAAAAGTAGTTTTTATTTCCTTGCATAAGGCTTACTATATCGTTTGGTTTTAAATATATATATATGTGTGTGTGTGTGCAAATATATATATTCCGATTTGATTTCATCGACTGCATTTTCTAATTTCAAATACCTAACCTTACTTTCCTTATATATTTTTATGCTTAAAATAATAACAGTATAGTAAAGAAATTAATTCAACATACTTCAGATTAGTAGTAATAAATATATACTGAATATCTGGCTGATGCTGGTTTGCTTTCTGAAGAATATATATTTTATTAAATATTTTCTTCCTTAACAAAGAGGATAACGCATAATTAAGCAAGTTTACAATTGATTAACACTAAAAATCCTTAAATTAATTTTAATCAATTTTTAACGGCATTTTCTGTTTCTCATAAATATAAATTTACACATAATTGTTTAGTCATTTTCCGCTTTTTTTTTCACTTCAGTGTGGGACTGAATTTCTTAACAGATGAGAAACCTGGAGAATGATTTGAAAAATACTATTTTTTAGCATCTATCAATATTTATTCATTGGTAGTTTTAAAATACGGTAGCAAAACATTTCATATATTTAGGCATTTTAAATTAGATCATTATTTGAGAATACATAACTGCATCTTCCCCAATAATAAAAAAAAAAGAAAAATTGTAAAAATTCAACAAACTTGACACTTGCTAGGAATTCAAAATTCTTATGTTTCATTCTTATTGTTAAATGTTTGTAACACCCCTTTTGTCTAATTATGTGCATATAATTTTTTTTTGTAACTTGTAAATTTTTGTTCCTGAAAGCATTTCATTGTAACTTATTTGAGAATTTTTTAGCAAATGATAAATATGAAGTTTATATATGTATTTACTGGAATTTTTATCAGGGTAATCAGTAGGAACTTTTAAAACATCTAAATAGATCAAATGTCCTCAATTCTTAGAATTGAAAGAATAACAAGTTTTATGTATTTTCCTATTAGAAATGAAAATAAATATAGCCTGATTGTTAAGATGTAAAGTAAGATTTAAAATTTTCAAAATAATTCAGATTTTTATTAAAGGAAAGCAACACAATTAGGATGCAAAACATATAAAAAGGATTTTATTTATTTATTTTTTTTGGCCTGAATTTTTTGTACCAGTAAATTTATAACTGGAAGTAATAGGAAATGGCATTGCATACTACAGTGGGAAAAAGGGTGGGATGACTATTTATTTATGTAACTTGATGCTACTTATTTTTTATTACAGTTAAGTCTTTTTAATATCAAAATAATTTAGTATAACTGCATGAAGCCTTACAGCTGGGAAGGATTAAAAATATTTTTTTACTCAATTTATTTTTGATAAGTTTTCCCCTGTATATGTACAACCACATCATTAGAAATTTTAATTCCAAAGTATTTAATTTTAGTTTTGACAGAATTTAGCATGTATTACAATGAAAATATTGTATAAGAATACAGTGAATTTCCTCCATAAAAATGCATGAATATCTATAAAAATGACTCATATGGAATTGTAGGTAAAAACAAATTGTATTTATTTTCTTCTTACAGTGTAAAATTAATGTAATAAACATGTCTGCTTCAATTAAAATAATATTAAAAAATTGCAAGATACTGATTTCAAAATCTAAACAATAGTAATATTAATTGGCAAAGTATTTTATCTTCAAAAATCAATATTTCTCTAGTTTACAATAAATACACCTATTTTGCACAAAATGATATTATATAAGAGACTTAACAACTTTAGCACTTTACTGTCATAATTAGTTATCTATTACAAATGCTTTTTTTTTTTGTGTGTGTGTGTGTGCATGCATTTTGAAAGAGTTGGTAAAGATTTCACAACACAAATAGAAAAAGCACTATTTTTTTATTTAACATACTATCTACATTCTGCAAAAAATATTCATTTAGATAAAATGAATTACAAATTAAGTCTGAAGATAATAAGAAACAATAGATTAGTGTCACTATCTTATTTTATAAAGTTTACTAACTTATAAACATAGTATATGTCATTTCTGCTGTATGCATAAATTATTTTTTTAATGTTTTCAATTTCTGTTGCTTATTTAAATTGTTACTTAAAAGATTATCATTCAACTTTTTGCAGTAATTATTTAGAAAAATATTCGTTGATGCTTGTATGATGTTTTTCAAAATAATTTGAGGGTCATGAAGTTTAGGACAGTCATTCAACTCTAAAAAAAAATTTTCATGAAGTAAATTTAGAGTAATTTTACACACTGTAACTCGTGGATTTGCCGAAAATAAAAATTTTTGCTCATATTCATCTGAAATAAGTTTCTTAACAACAATAAAATTGTATATAACAGCATGTAAAATATCAGGATGAGGATACATAAGACCTCTATCAAAAACCTTAATCCATGAATGAATATTTTCATCGTTTTCTAAAGCTAACTCCTTATCAATAGTAATATTGGATTTACATACATCACATTTTAACTTTTTTAGCATACTATAACAGCAATATCCAGCTATATAAGTCAAAATAGGTACATCCAATTTTATGTCGTGTATATCACTATCTTCAACTGTTATTTCATCTATGAATGTTTGTACATCAGGGTCATCAAAAGTTTGTTCTTCAGTGTCTTTAAAATTAGATACATGAAGAGGAATATTTCCAAATTTTGAAGAATTTATTAGGGTTGGTAATGTACTCTGAAGTCTTAATTTACCCTCTATTTCATAAACCTGTCTGATAGAAATATTATGGTGAGCTCCAGCCAGTTGCCTGTACTTACCAAATCTAGCCTCTAACATATCTGTGTATTTTTCCAAGTAAAAGGTATTTAAAACCCAACTCATTTATACAATACCTTGATATCTCAATTAAAGCATACGTTGTATGGTATACTGCAAAGTGAGTTTCTTTGGTTAGGCAACCAGAGGTTAAATTCAAATTTTTCCAACTATCTAGCCAATTCAAAAAGTTATTCATAAAAACATATTTTTCATCATTTTCTGCCACAGTGAAAGGTGTTTCAAATACATTATTTTTATGAACCCCTTTAAAAATAGATTTCACATTTACAATTGACCACCATGTGTTTATTATTTTAATAAAGTTTCCAGTTTCTTGGAAATTTATTATTTGTTTCTGCTGCCCAAAAGAAAATAATGCTTCAACAACATTATCATTAAAAATCTGCAATGCAAGCTTTACACTTTGTTTTTCTAAGTTAGTTGGATATAGAGCTTTTATTGTCAGACCATAAGCATACTTTAATAACTTACCAGTTTCAGATTCATGTAATTTTTTAATACAAGAAAAAGATGCAGTTTCAATATGTGAAGCATCATCAAAACTTGGGAAAAACATACTGATTATTATTTTTTTGATTTATCCAGTTATTTCTAATGCATTTTAAAATATGCACTGTATCAATAATAAAAAACATTGGCCTAGATTTGTCAACAGGGTTTTGATAAACAATACTAACTTTAGGTGGTTCGGAAAACAGAGACATAGCCTTTTTATTAATCGAATTATTGTCAGTGACAATAGCAATAATTTTAAACCCAATATTTTTTAATCCCACAACAATTTTTTTAATATAAATATACAAATTATCCGCACTAAGTGTTTTCACCGGCAAAATATGTACAACATCCTTATAAACAGATAATAGGCTGCGAATCATGAAAACATATGCACTAGATGCAGCGTTTTTGCAATTATATGCCATTCCACACAAATTACCACCTTTATAATCAAATGCTTGATTTAGATGAATTTCATCAATCATTAAAATAACAAGCAGATCTTTTTCTGATAGTTCTTGAAATTTAAATTTTATGTAGCTTAGGAACTTTTGGTTGTATTGTTCATTTATTGGATATATATTAAAATCTGAAAAAATTTTTTGAATGGTCCGTGGATGAGGCATAATAATATTTTCTGAATTTCGAATAAAATTATATGCATGTGGTGAAATTGTGTGAAGTAAAGTGGAAAATATTAGAAAGTCTGCAGAATACCTATATTGTTGTTTTTCTGAATTCAAGTTTGATAGTTGCTCAACGAGAAATTTTATTTCATTGTTTTTATGTGGAATTTTCTCTTTTAAAATTGTCATTAATTCATTTACAATTTGTAAATAATTTTGAATACTGTCTTCAGATGAATCATTTGAGGCAAATAGGTCTAATTTCTCTAAAATACTTAAAAGATCTTTAAGGTTGTTAATTTTTGATGGGATTACATATTGCTTCAGTGATTTAATAGGTATATTTCTAATTGCTACAGATATATTCAAATTACAATCAATCAATAATGATTTTAGAATTCTTGGATGATTGTCATTAGAAATATTAAGAATCATAGTATGTATAGGCCTGTGTATAACTATCCAGTTATCTGGTAAATTCACAGTATTAAAACAAATTTTTAGTTCATCTAAATTATAAAACATTTGTTTTCGTTCATACTCTTCCTTTTCAGCTAAGCTACAGGCTAAGGCTTTTTCGAGTGCATCTTGTTCTCTTTTGAGTCTTTTATGCTCTGGTGATTCCCTTGATGAAACACTGGAACTAAGATGACTCGGACCATCAGGAAACAGACTTGGAATTGCACCATTCTTTAAACGAGGATATGACAATGGTATAATGATCTTCTTTCCAGTTTTCTCATCAAAGAATTCAGTTTGCCTCAGAACATCCTCTTGCTTGAAGTGAAGTTCACACACCTTTTAATATGAAAAAGAACAAATAAATAAACATGTATCAAAAGGTTAAACAATTATAAAATCGTAAGCATTCGCCATCCTTTAAATACATGCACAGTCTAATAAGGGTTTTATTGTATTTTTATTTAATCATGGCAAAGCACTCAAGAGCTATCTGCTTAAGGGAAGGGTTACCGTTGTGGAAAACGTTCATCATTTAATTTCTTTAAAAATAATACAGGGCGATAATGTTTGGATGGTAACAATTTGAAGAGATATAGCCATTTAAAGTGCACAACGCAAAAAAGTGATGCAGCCATTTAGAGTGAATAATGCAAAATCTTAAAACAAAACTATTAACTCTTTTGGGCTAAAAAGAGCCATGGATGCTGTCATAAAGTTTTGAAAAGTGCAAATAATTAGCACATGTTTGTTGTCATATGTCAAATGCATATAACATAAGTAATATTTAATTGATACATCCTCAGGTAACATACAATTGCTCATGTATATATAATTGCTACATCCTAAATATTTCTTTCTTCAGTTATTTGAAAACAACACTTGGTTATGGAATTATATTCAAAATGGTGATAATACAGTTATAAAAAGAATAAGATTAACCATCAGTTGATGGATAAGAATAAGATTAACCACATTCATTCGTACCATTCAAATATAAAGTTACTGGCTCTTTTTCTAAACATTTTTACAAATGATATGTTCACAACCAGAAGTACAAATTTACTTGTGTGCCTATGAATGTTTATATTTAAGAGCATAAAACATCATTAGTCATTAAAAAAATTCATTTTTCTTGAATTATTAAAACATGTATAAGTGCTAAAATATGATACACAAAGAAAAAAACAAGAATTTGTATATTTAACAGTTTATTTGCAGTAATTAAATATTTTAGGCTATTCTTATGTAATTTTGGAGTGAAATATTCACATTCATCAATCGTGTTTGACATTATATTACTGTGGAAGGCTCACTAGATTGCTTATTTTCCATATAATTTTCTTAACTTTTTTCAAAAATTTTAAAAGTTAAATAACTTATTAATACAATGAAACATTTTCATATTCCACTGCAACAAGTATAAATAAACAAAACCCCTTATATAAGTGTTTTTAGATAAGAAATTAATGTAAATTTCAAGCCCACAAGAACTTACTGCCAGTAGCAAGTGAACCACTGTAACAAGGTAGGTGTTATTGGCATAAGAAACTCGTACTTTTATAGATGTGTGTGTGCATGAAACAATTTAATAGGCTAATTAGGATTTATGCTAACATGTAATGAAAACTAGTAAGCTTACAATCTTAGGCAATATTATTTGAACAAGACAGTTTAATTTAAACACCTTGTAACTTATTCCAGAAATTAAAATAATTACTGTCAAAACTAGTCCATTTCTACGATTGTTTTCTTTTACATATATTTCATAATTTTTTTAAGGATTTTAGAATTAATAAAGTTTAGAACATTGCATAATTAGCATTAATTTCCTGTTCACATGAGTTACGAGCAAAATGCATTCTCAAATGCTCCTAGCATATAATAAAGGGGCATTGCATACATTCAGTTTTAAAAAGAAAAAAAAATAAATAAATAAATAAAATAGGTGGAACGAGACTTATCTAAATCAAAAGAAATAGTATACCCAAACAGTTAAATACTTATATCTAAAACAACTTTAAATTAACGGCTTTAAAATTACGACTTGAAGCATTTTATATTTATCTACTTAAAGTTATAATATGAACTTTATAAGGTTGGTGGATTTTCTATTGACTAGTTATTGAGAAAAGGGTCCATTTTATAATCACTTTAAAATTCAGTATAAGCTCTGTATAACATAAATTCCTGAAAGATTAATCAATCCCAAATCAATGTGCGTGTTATAAAGATCCCGACGCCGAAAATATAAATTACTGAAAGAATTCATTAATAATACTCATTCATAATGGGATAAGAGAAATTTCTGCCTAGTAAATAAATATATAACTATGCTTGTATAGAAAGTAATTAAAACTTCGTTTTATTTTCTATGGTTGAATGCAATGGAACTTTAGTAAATTATTTCCCTTGCATTGAGAATTTTTTGTTTTCGCATTTTCAAGTCATGTTTCTTTCAATGACATTAATCTTTCAGGAATTTTCTAATTTAAAAATGAAATGCATGCTTACCTTTGAATGTTTCGTAGGCTTGAATCCATCTTTTCGTTTGCAGTTCCAAATCCATTGTTTTCTCAGTTGTTCTTCCGTAGGAAAACTAAATACAGCCACCTTCGGGCCATTCTTATAATTTCCTTTGCATGTTGCAACACAGCATTTATGTGGCATAATAAAAAATAAATAAAGTAATTTAAATTAAAAATGTTCTATTAGAGCACACTACACTTTGAAACAACAGTCAGTTCACTACGCTACGACACCGAAGTATATTCTTTCTTTCTTTGCCACGAGGAAGATGGTAGGAATGACGACTTAGATGACGTCAGACCGTTCAAGCAACCCTAGAGGCTTGGCTTCGTATATAGGAGGTACTGACAGAGCGCGAGTCTGGTGTCATCGTCTCGATCATTACAGAGATCGACGCGTCGGAAATTTTTCCGTCAGCTGGACAACTGCCGTTTAAGTTTCTAACTGTCGTTTTAGAGCTAAACTGAGGACGGCGGAGGTCACGGATTGTTTTTGAAAGTGTACGTAATAGATATTTTAATTTCTTAAGATTTGTGAAAAACTCGAGTATTTCGCTATAGAAATAACGCATTTGATGCTGACGATTCTACATTATTTATTTATTCTACATTACCAATGCCTTAATTAAATTTTAGTGAAAATAATATATTTGGTATTTTTCTATTTCACATATAAAGAAGGGGTGTATACTTTTAATTTAAAATTGTAATTTTTAAACTAATGTATATATCAATGTACTTAATTTCATGTTTTGATGAGTAATTTATAAATTTTGAAATTTTATGTTTTAAATTATAATGTATTTCCTTCTACTTTTATTTGAATTTGTAGTGTATAAAAATGTAATACATTAGACATGCATTAAAGAATATTCAGTATATAATTCAAACTATGCACATCCTAAATTCAACATTTGCATTAAATTGCTTTGAGTTCAAAAATTTATTTAAGTAGTTTTAACTGTATCGATATCGTCAATTTCCAATAGTTTCTAGAATTTCCTGTATAAAACAAGTTAAATTCCTGTATAATTTTCGGTTAAATTTTTGTCAATATTATAATGCAAGATTTATAATTAGTTATCAGATTTTTTAATGTGGTCTACTTTTAGATATTACATCAGTTTTGTGTATATTTATTCAGATCTAAAAAATGCTTAGTTTTGGTTTTATGTAATTACGGCAAAGCCTCGAGGGCTATCTGCCTAAAGTGAGGGTTGCCTTCGTGGAGAACATTCTAAGGAAAACTAGCTCATATACACGTAACACATGGGGAAAACCACGAAAACGTCCATGCAACCAGCCCGTTCGCGGAATTCCAACCTTCGACCGAACTTCTAGTGTTTAGCGATTTTACCGGCCGCTGGTGAGATCGATTTAAAAAAAGGGTATAAATATACTGCAATTCCTTTCACTGCATCTGTTAATATATTTATACAGTTATATATATATATATATATATTTATATTTAAAACAGATTTTCTGTGCCTTAAACTTCTATGCTTCTGGAAGTTATCAATGATATATCTATCTACACGCATGCGTCCAGCCCGTTCGCGGGATTCGAACCTCGGACCGCATTACCAGTGTTCGGAGATTTTACCGTTCGGCCATTAGTGGGATCGACTTAAAAAGGGCATAAATAGGAATATGTACTGCAATTTCCTTTCACTGCATATATTAATATATTTATAATACATTTATATATTCATATAGTTATTTATTTAAAACAGGTTTTGTATGCCTTAATTTTTTATGCTTTTGGAAATTACGAGAAATATGTTGGTAATGACAGATATATTGGTTATCAGAGATATGTTGGCAATGCAACAAACCCGTTTGCTGTATTCGGACCTCAGCCGAACTACCAGTGTTCAGCGATTTTACCACAGGGTCACTGGTGGGATCGATTTAAAAAGTGTATTAATAGGAATATGTATTGCAATTTCCTTTCACTTCATATGTTAATATATATGTGTGTGTGTGTGTGTGTGCGAGATAATATGTTTTATGATTTAACCTATAGTTATTTAATTTTTTTTTTCTTCCTATTACTTTTGTTAAATGTTTGTTATATTTTTACTCACTGCTTATTGGTATCTACGATACGTAGTATATTTGTACCTACGTGATAGGTATAATTCCTGAATAAATAAAATTATTGATATAATCATGGGTTGCTAAAAATTAAAATTTTTTTTGATTCAAATTCATTAGGAAAATTAAACACGCGTACGCGGTGCTATATTTCAATGATTTGACTTACGACGTTGTTGCATTAACCTTTTCAGACAAAATAATGTATTTTAATCATAAAATTCCTGTTAACAAATAGTTTACAAACATGTAACCTTTTAGAAAATTTCCATTTTGTAAAAGATCATAGTAAATCATTTTGTAAAAGATTGTAAAATTATGTTTACGTTTCTGCACATACCTGAAGTTTTGAAAAGGCCATTTCTTTCTGCATTTAAAATATCCATTAACGTTCCCCATTTCTTTTTTCCATACTCTTTACTAAATTCAGCAGCATATTTTTTCAAAAAATTTCGCTATTTACTCAAACACGATTTTTTTTCTACCGCCATCCTCAGTATTAAGCACGTGCGAAACAGTCCCTTTGACAACAAACTACCCCCTTTCCCTGAGCCTGGAGCAATGTAGAGGTGAGATAAACTGGTTGCTATGCAATAAACGTCACTTCCGCACGGAATTTCCACTTCACTTTCCGCCGACGGAATTTGAAGGGGCCAGACTCGCTCTCGCTTCAGCTGTCGAGTGGAAAGAGAATCCCGACTGGTTTTCCGATATCGATCTCGACCGGTGTCCAGACTAGACCCCTATATTAAGAATCTTGGCCAGTATCATACTTTGGAACTTTGCGGTTATACTGGCTTTCAGCAGGAAATTAAAGTCCTGCTCTTGCCAGTTCCTGATGTGATCCCATGCGGGGCCTGACAGAGTAGAAACCTGAAATCATAATTTATATCAAATAAAAGAGAGTACTTTTTGAGTGGCAAATTAGTGGTTTGTATTAATGTGCTTCTGCACCTCACAGAAGAAAGCTATATGGACTTTAAATAAATTTAAAACAATATAAAACTTTATTTTTTTGTGTGTGTGTTCCTGTCTCATTACATAAGTGTTTGTACTAAATAAAGATTGGCACAACGATTAAAAAGCTTGTTTGATTAAGTGAAAACATTACTGCAATGAAAAAGTGGATTGTGTACGATATAAATTCAACATAATAAATAAGTCCTGAACCTTATTAAATCATGTGAACGTATCATATAATTTAATGATAATTAAAAATTCAGATTTTTAATCTTTACAAAATGCGGACTAATATGCATATTTTAAATGAAAGGATTTGAAAATTTACTTTTTATAACTAATCCAGTAGCTAAGTTTTAATTTGGTATTAAAATCTTCTTAATAAATTTCAATAATTAAATATTAGATCATTATATAAATTAGCATTGAAAGCTAACGGTAAATTAATCAGGATATTGCACATATTTTTATTTCTTACATAGTTGATTTCTGGTAAAATAAAATCTTGTATCAGTATCCGTATCCAAATCCTAGTGACTGTTATATGGCCTTAAGAAAAGCTTTTACCAGTACATTCTGATAAAAGGAGGTATACCAAGTAAATAAGAATGTGTGTAAAAAGGGCAGTTAACGGTTAGAAAAGCCTAATGAAAGGAAGAAGAAATTTCCGGGATAAAATTATAAAAAAGTTATCTTATTTGTTACCAACTTAAGTGAACAATATTTTGACTCTAATATTTTTGTTTATATTTTTTTGTAACTGCAGCTTCTGAGTAATATTGCACGAGCTTCAAGCAGATGTAATCGTTTTCTTTACTCTATAGGTTTTTTTTATTCATTATCTATTATATTATTATTATCTATGTTTTGTAACAGTTTATGTTTTCACAGAATGGCAACATACAATGATGTTCTTTTTAGAGAGTTAAGTGTAACTTTTGTTTTCATCATTTGAGAGTATGCATAAAAGAACTATTTAATTATTGTAGAGTCTTAAATAACTAAAGAGATATAGATAGTTATTTTCGAGTAATAAATAGTTCTTGAGGTAACAAATTTGGTCAGAATTTTTTAACATTTGGCGCCCGCGACAGGATTGTTATCTGTAAGTAGTGAAGTGCAAACGATCTCAGTTTAGGAGATTGTTTACAAAAGCTTTAAATGATTTTGAGAAGAATGAAAATGATTTATCTTTAGACGGAAAAATTTCGAAACTTAAATTAGTTGAGGACAAAGCAAAACCTATGATTGAAATAGAACAGACTTATAGAGAAGAATTGATTAAAATTGAAAAAGATGAAACTGTGATAAATAACGAGTTTGATGAGTCGAAATGCTATATTGATAAGTGGAGAATGGTAGAAATTAAATTAGTTTCGATTTTAGCTGAAAAGGAAAACGTTTCTGTTGTTAATGAAAGCTTAACTCAAAATTCTACTATTCGTTATCCTAAGCTTAAACTTCCGATTTTCGATGAGAATATTAAAAGCTGGTTAGGATTTTGAGGCCAGTTTAAAAAGATCGATAATGATCCCAATTTAGATGATCATGATAAATTTGCATATTTATTGCAGTCTATGGAAAAAGGGTCATCTTCTGAAGAGTTAATCAAAAGCTTTCCGCCTGGTGGCGAAAGTTATAGCAAAGATTTAGAACAACTACAATCGCGTTTTGGGAAAGAAGACCTTCTTATAGAAGTCTATGTTAGAGATCTACTTTCGTTAGTATTATTAAAAAACTCTCAGCAGAAATTTTCATTACGAAAACTCTATGATAACTTAGAATCGAAACTAAGAGCGTTAGAAGTCCTGGGTGTTGCTATTGATAAATACGCGGCGATGTTATATCCTCTAGTCGAATCGCCATTGCCGGATGATACATTAAGAGCATGGCAAAGATTCCGAGTTATTAATCGCAGTCAGAGTAGTGAGCAAAAAGAAAAATTTGCGTCAACACATCGCATGGATTTAGATAGTTTGCTTTCATTTTTGCTCGATGAAATTGAAGGTGAAGAGAGAGTATCTATAGCTACTCAGTGCTTTACTAAATATCAGACACTTAAGCCTGGGAATGTTAAACACTTTGGTTTCAAAAACCGTGGAGAATTTTCCAAAACACCTTCTGCTTCTACTCTAATAGCAACATCTGAACAAAATTTAACTGGATGTATTTTTTGTGCTGGAAATCATGCATCTGGTGATTGCGTTAAAGCAAGAAAGATGACGTCTGAGGAAAGGCAAGAAGCAGTCCTAAATAGTCACAGTTGCTTTTTATGTTTAGACAGAAAACATGTAATAGCTAAATGTAAAAAACGAACATCGTGTGTGATTTGTGGGAAGAAACACCACATACTTTTATGTAGAAATATCCAAGCTGAATCAAAATCTCCAGTTCCTGTTAGCACGAATAAGGATGGAAATACGGATGCAGTACTTGAACGAGATGAAACCCTCGCCAATTTGGCGAGAACAACAAATGTGTTTTTGCAAAATTTAACGGTTACATTGAAAGGGCGAGATAGAAAGCGCCAGGCCCGTGCTATTATCGATTCAGCTTCACAGAGATCTTATATTTTAAAAAGCACTGCAGATGAAATGAAATTTGAGAGTTCATCTAAAGAAAGATTGAGCCATTCATTATTTGGCGGGTCATGTACTGATGTCATAAACCACGATGTTTTTACAGTGTTCTTGTCTAAAACGGATGGAACTTATCATTGTAACTTCAAAGCTCTTAGCCAAGATATTATTTGTGGAAGTATACCACCAGTTGCTAATGGCGAGTGGATTCAAGAGCTTAAAGAGAACAATATATCCGTATGCGACGATAGTAATGGACCAATAGAAATACTTATTGGCGCTGACATTGCAGGGAAGTTGATGACCGGAGAATTTAAATTGCTTACTTCAGGCCTTGCTGCTATAGAAGCAAAACTTGGTTGGACTCTTTTTGGGAAAAATGGTATGCGTGAGATCTCGGACAATTCCGCACTGCTCGTCACATCCATGTTGAATAAGGAAATATTGATATCCAATCTATGGTCTCTAGATTCACTTGGAATTCTAGATCCATCAAAGAAAAGTAAATTGGAACTTCAAGAAGAAGCAGGAGATCATTTCTTGTCTACTGTAAAGGTGAACGAAGAGGGGCGTTTTCAAGTCAGCTTGCCATGGCTTGATAACCATCTACCGTTAAAAGATAACTATGACTTAGCTGTAAAGAGATTAGCTTCTACAGTAAAACGACTAAAAGCTGATGCTTATGGAGAAGTTTTTAGTGAATGGGAACAAGAAGGCATCATAGAAGAAGTACCAAAAAGCGAAATTGATGTAACATGCCATTATCTACCACATCGACACGTAGTAAAAGAAAACAGTACTACACGAATCAGGCCAGTGTTTGATGCTTCGGCCAAACAAAAAGGATCCCCTAGTCTCAATGATTGTCTAGAAAAAGGTCAGAACCTTATTGAACTGATTCCTTCAATTATTCATAGATTCCGAATGAACAGAATAGGAGTTTCTGCAGATATACGAAAAGCATTCTTACAAATAAGTCTCAACCATAAGGATAAAGACTATCTAAAATTCTTATGGTATAGAACTGATGGAAAACTGAAGTATTACAGGCATTGTAGGGTAGTATTTGGAGTTACAAGCAGCCCTTTCTTGCTAGTTTCTGTAATTCACCATATTCTAGAATCCACTTTGAAACAACTAAATGGAAACCCAAAGTATAAAGTGGATATTATTGAGCAATTGAAGAAGAGCTTTTATGTAGATAATTGTTTAGCGAGTGTGAAAAATGATTTAGAATTGCAACAATTCATACAAGTTGCATCAGATACTTTATCTACAAGAGAGCTAGAATTGCGTGGTTGGGAATATAGTGACCCAACAGATAACTCCTCTAGTACCACAAATGTATTAGGAATGATTTGGGAACGATGTGGAGATTATCTTTGTCTTAATATTACTAACATCAGAACTAAAACAGCAATATTTCAAAGAGAAGATACATCTGAGTTCAGAACTCCTGCTATTTAGCCAAGTGATCATCCTCTTATAAAAGTTTAATTATGGAAGAACATAAGTTGAAAGGACATGTTGGAGTTTCTCACGTCCTAAATTTCTTAAGAGAAAGATTTTGGATATTAGCTGGAAGAAGAGTTGTGTCATCCGTTTTGAAAACTTGTATAACATGTAAGCGTTATTCAAACAAAAATGTTAACCCACCAGCGCCACCACTTCCTAGAGATCGGGTACAGGATGCCTCAGTATTTCAAATAACTGGCATAGATTATGCTGGACCTATATTTCTAAGAGACTACAAAAAGGCATGGATTTGCCTATTCACTTGCGCATTGTACCGTTGTGTTCATTTGGAACTGGTTACATCCTTAACGACAGATACATTTCTACAAGCGTTTCATCGTTTTTCTGCTAGACGTGGGAAGCCATCCATAATTTATACTGATAATGGAACAAATTTTGTTGGAGCATGCAATGCACTTGCTTCAATCGATTTCAATGAAATTGCAAAAAAAGGAGCTAATGAACGTATTATTTGGAAGTTCATTCCCCTAGGCGCTCCATGGTGGGGGTGGCTGGTGGGAACGCCTCATAGGAATGATGAAAAGAATATTAAGAAAAGTTCTTGGGAGAGCTTGCCTTAGTTATGAGAAAATGTGTACTGTTTTGTGTAACTGTGAAGCTATCTTAAATGATAGACCTTTAACAGTTGTATCGGCTGATTCAAGTCCCACTTCCATAACACCTGGAAATTTTTTACGAGAAATACAAAACTATTCAGTGTTAATTGTGAAACATGACTTCAATTCTAGCTTTTATAAACGTAGATTGCGTTATATCCAAAATGTTAACCAGGCTTTGAAAACAACAAGCAAAAAATTCGCTAGAAGTTGTAAATTAAAAGAAGGAGACATTGTCTTAATCGGAAGCGATGACAAAAGGAGATTAAATTGGCCTCTTGGTAAAATCATACAATTATTTCCAGGTGCCGACGGTGAAAGTCGACGAGCCAGAATTAAAGTGCAAAATGGAGAAGTCATAAGAGCTGTACAAAATCTTTATCCTTTGGAATTATCGACTGCCGAGGAACTTCGAAATTCAGCGGAAGTGAACGATGCGAAAATACTTCGGTAGAGCAAACTCCAATTGATGATGTACCTGTAGAAACAAATAGAATAATCCATACCCATTTAAAATCGCCCACGATAACCAAATCAGGAAGGATAATTAGAGTTCCTCATCGATTGGACTTGTGAGAACAATGTTTAATTTTTTATTATTTTGCAATACTCAAACCCGAATTTCATATTGCAAGGTGGGAGGATGAACAATATTTTGACTCTAATATTTTTGTTTATATTTTTTTGTAACTGCAGCTTCTGAGTAATATTGCACGAGCTTCAAGCAGATGTAATCGTTTTCTTTACTCTATAGGTTTTTTTATTCATTATCTATTCATATTATTATTATCTATGTTTTGTAACAGTTTATGTTTTCACAGAATGGCAACATACAATGATGTTCTTTTTAGAGTTAAGTGTAACTTTTGTTTTCATCATTTGAGAGTATGAATAAAAGAATTATTTAATTATTGTAGAGTCTTAAATAACTAAAGAGATATAGATAGTTATTTTCGAGTTTCGGCGTGAAAACCTCTCAATTCGTTATTTAGTTAGTTGTTGTTTTAAGAATTTGTTTCGAACACTGCTCTGGTTGACTGTAGCGAATTAGCGGATTAGCTTTCTCTAGCTGTCTTGAACTAAGTTCTCTTGAACGTTTGAGTAGTTGAAAGGTAACTACTGTGAGATATTGTAATACTGCACGAATGAGAAAATTTAAGCATTTTTGTTGTGATAATAATAAACTTTGTTCATTTTTTTTCACCGGACTTGAGCATTCAATTCCTAACGAACCGGTAAGCACGCAACAATTTTTGGTGTCAGGAGTGAGGTTTTTGAATGCCAGTTACAAGAACGATGGAAGAACAGTTCAGGCAATTGATGACTGCATTTGCTGCTTTCCAAGAAAAGATGGAAGGGGCGGTCAACTCTGTTAAAGGAGAGATGTAAGCAAGTCAGAAAAAGATGGAAACTGGCCAAGCATCCTTTAAAGAAGTGATTAAATCGGGACAGGAAACCGTTAAAGAAAAGATCGAAGCGATTCAGAAATCTTTTAAAGACAAGATGTAATCTAGTCAGGAAAAAATGGAAGAATCCGTTAAAAGGGAAATGGAAGCCGTTCAAGCAAAGATTGAAGCAGGTCAGGAGAAAATGGAAAGAGCGTAATAGCGTAATCGAACGAGCGAAACCTGCGTAATAGAAAATAAATTTGAGGCTATAAACACAGAATAGGAGCTGTCGAAAATAAAGTCGGACAAATTGAAGAAAAGGTTTTCTTTCTTTCAAAGATGAAATAGGAGTGTTTATGCACGCACTAATGTACACTATTCGAATCAACGAACAGCGCTGCCTAAGCATCTAACTATGAATCTAACGACAGAGCTAAATGCCACATCTAAATTTCTGCAAGCGGTGGTTCAGCTATAATTCTATAATCAAATACTCAATCTAGTTTTAAAAGGATTTATTAAAATAATAAAATTAATGTAATCTAGAATCTAGAATCGAATCTAATGTTACATCTCATGAGCAGCGTTCTAGCTGTGTCATAACAAATCCAAAGTCAAATCCTCACTGTTGCCATTCCGAGGCAGAGAAAAGTTTGTTTCTAATCAAACCAGAGTGAAAGTTTCTAGTAAAACCGGAACATCCCGGCCCCCATTGGACTATTCTTCAACATCATTTCGAAATGGGAGTGGACTGATATTGGAGACGGCTCGACGAAAGATTCCATCTGAAGTTCTGACGTCTACGAGTCGTACTATTCTATCTGGACCAAGAAAGGTATCCTCGATACGAGCTAGTGTCGACTTCATGGGTGTCTTGTTTTTATCGTTTAACAAGACTAGTTGTCCTGCCTTGAGATTGAATTTCACTTGATTCCATTTTGAACGGTTCTGCAAATGATTAAGATATTCCACGCTCCAACGGTTCCAGAAACTAGCTCTAAGTTTTTGAATTAAGGTCCATCTAGAAGACAAGGTCAAAGAATCTACAGAATCATTCGGTTCTGGTATCGACAAAAGCGGAGCTCCTATTAGGAAATGACCTGGAGTCAAAGGCTGAAGATCTGTTGGAGCAGCCGAAATAGGTGACAGAGGTCGAGAGTTCAACAGGCTTCTATTTGTGTAATTAATGTATGCAGCTCTTCAAAGTTTAAAATTGTCGTTTTCGCGACCCTTGTCAAATTCTCTTCATTGATTTTATATTAGACTCCTATAATCCGCCAAAAT
The DNA here is from genome assembly GCF_044657685.1 of Stegodyphus dumicola. NCBI lineage: Eukaryota > Metazoa > Arthropoda > Arachnida > Araneae > Eresidae > Stegodyphus > Stegodyphus dumicola. Next base: position 151,950,507 of record NC_140778.1, read on the forward strand.
GCGGGGAAGAAGGAGGAATAAATCTCCATGTTATACCTTCTTCGGAACTAAAGCGTTGAATGGGATCCGATCTACAAATTCTAAAACGTTTATCAAGAACATTCTTCGTTCCCTTGAAGTTCGTAGCGTTATCACTCCAAACAATGGATGGTTTAGTTCGTCTGGCAATAAACCTTCTAAGACATGCTAGAAACGCTTCAGTAGACAAATCCGATACTACTTCTAGATGAATAGCCTTTGTACTAAAGCAAATAAATATAGCGATGTATGATTTTAACGTAATCCTAGATCTTTTCAAATTAGGCTTGGTGATAAATGGACCTGCAAAGTCCAGTCCTATTTTTTCGAATGGTCTAGTTATTACAACTCTATCTCTAGGTAAGTCTCTCATCATTTGGTTTACGGTGTAGTTCCTTGTCCGAAAGCATGTCATGCTTTTATTTATTGTCCGGAAGGTATCCAGTATAATTGTCTAATAAGAGAAAGTGTTGTTTGAACGCCCGAATGAAGAGGTTATTTATGATAATAATCTATGAGTACTTCGGTAAAATGATGTCTTTTGGGTAAAAGAAATTGATGTTTCTGGTATTCTGAAATATTGGAGAAACGTATTCTCCCACCAACTCTTAAAAGTTCATCTTCATCAAGAAATACAGTTAAGGATAAAACCTTACTATTACTTGGAACTGATCGTTTCGACTGCAGGCACTTAATTTCAGGTTTAAGTTCAGAATGATGTACACATTTGACTAGCACCTTTGTTGCATTCTGCAATTCAGAAGCACTCAAAAAACTTTCTTTTTTTAACGGTGGATTGGTTCTACAGATGTTCGCAAACCATAAACAATATTATGCTAATATTATTATAATTGTTAAACAATATTAGCACCATGCAGTAGTTCTAATCAATTTGCTAAATGACGAATACCTTTTAATGAATTACTTCTCAATGGAATTTTCACCTGTGACTGTTGAGTTCACTACAGCTCCCCTTCGAAGGTCAAACTCTTCATTATCTTTAAAATCTCTTTCTGATTCGGCAAGTTTTGGCCACTAATCGATGCTCTATAATAGCCACTTAGGTCCATGCCCCCACATGTCACTATTTCATAGTTCAGATAACGTTATTACTTTCGTGGACTTTGTCTTTGTTTCTCAGGTCAGCATATCAGCCGGATTTTCATCTCCATGGCAGTAATTCCAGAACTCAGGGGATGTTTCCTCTCGTATTTCCATTAGTCGATGTTGGATGAATGACTTCCATTTGTTTAAATCATAAAATTTATTAAAACCATTTTTTCATTGTGTTTTCAAAGTCCAATGTTAACGGATCATCTCAATCTACTCCAAGTTGCCAAATTTCCTGCACTAGTATTTTTGCCCTAATAGTGAATGGACTTATGAATCCAATGGGATCGTAAAGCTTTCCAATAGTTTTAAGAACTTCTTTTTTTGTCATTAGCTTTGTTTTCCCTTGAACTTGATTAGTTAGATTTTCTGATTCTATCTTCAGAAGGTCTTCCTTGTAATTCCATTTATAGCCCCCAATGGGATCGTAAAGCTTTCCAATGGTTTTAAGGACTTCTCTTTTTGTCATTAGCTTTGTTTTCCCTTGAACTTGATTAGTTAGATTTTGTGATTCTATCTTCAGAAGTTCTTCCTTGTAATTCCATTTATATCCCAATACCTTATGTTCCAGAACTTTCTGGATTTCACCATTTTCGAATTCGTCAAAAATGCCCAGCAAATTCGCACAATTTGTTTCCATTTTCGCATGTTGAAACCAGCAGCCTTCAATATATCTCTAATATCTTCACATATCAGTTTGGCTTCGTTTCCGTCTTCATCCCCGCCTATTAAATCGTCTACGTATAAACATTCATTCAATAGTTTAACTGCTTTCTGATTTGTTTCTTTAAAGGTATTTATGTGATGTTTGATAGTAGCGAAAAGCAAAAATGGGCTGGATGTAGCTCCAAACAAAACGCGAGTCCTTCTAAGGATTTTCGTGTTAGGTTTCCCATCCTTATCTGTAAGGTTATTTGCCCAAAAAAATCATACAGCATCCCTATCTTCAGGTGACAGAGAAATCTGGAGAAAGGCTTGTTCAATGTCGGCAGTAAATGCTATGTGTACGAAATTGTATTAATATCTCTAACAATGGTGGATTTAAATTAGGACCGGAATAGAGACAATCGTTTAAAGAATATTCGTTTTTCGCTTGGCTGGATGCATCAAATACAACTCACACGGGTTTATCAGGTCGAATAACCGACTGGTGACGCATGTAATTAATTCTTCCTGTTTCTTCAGAAATTTGATCAATTTCCTCAGCTATACCCATTTTTAAATGCTGTTCTATAACTGAGGGATACTGCTGATGAAGCAGTAGATCATTTCTCAACCTTTTAACCATTTTATTAAAGCGAACTTCTGCATTTACGTAATTCGTTTTTAATTCAGACAAATTTTCATTCCAAGGGAGCTTAACTTCATATCGCTTTTCTTTAAATTTGATAGTTCTCTTAAAATTCTCTAAAATGTCATTATCTATTTTACTAATTTCCTTCCCTTGTTCAATTCCCAATGTTTCTAATTCCCAAAACTGCTTTAACTGTGTTGAGACCAATTTTTCGTCAACAATAATGTCCATGTTTACCAATTCACCGTTAGAATCTGTCCGGCCTTGAAGGCACTATCCAAATATTTGTTTTGGAAGCTATAAGTTTATTTTTAAAACGTTTAAGTCTACCAGTTATTACTTCATGATAGTAATCTCCTCCGATCAAAACAGCAATATTTTTGGCACTGAATTCACAAGAATCAGCTAATTGTAATCCTATTAACATTGTTAATTTTGGAAACGGATATCAGAAAAAGGTAAATTAGTTGCACATATTTGGTTTGTTTCTAAAGCTTCAATTTCTATATTTAGGGATGGTTCACTTCTGTTTACGAGTTTGACTTTCACAACATTGTAAGTTTGTTCTGTTGCCTGGTTAACCCCAAAGGCAAATACGGACAAAGTTTCCTTTTGAATAACAGGTAATTTACACTTGTCTGAAATGTCCCGAATTATAAAACTTCTCATCGACCCATTGTCTAATAGAATACGAACTGGTTCTAAATTATCCTTACAAGAAAATGGACGTATATCAGAAAATAGCTTTCATAATCTTATCACTATACAACGTATGCCATTTAATAATTAAAAACAATTATGTGATACAAACGCCATAGGTTTCAGTGTTAAAGTCAACCAGATCGTCCCTACTCTTTCTTGTGGACATGTCGGTGACGCGCGCCTCACCAACTGGGTTCGTCTATCTCTTATAAGGCCCATGGATTTCCATGAACGTCTAATGCCAATGATTTGCAATTTTCGGAGTGCCTATGGTTCAAAACCATGTACCTCCACATCAGAATTACTAAAAGTGAGCAGAAATAGGAAAAATTTGGCATAAGTGATTTACTTGATGCTCAATAGAGGGAGCCACAGGCTCGAGAAAGTTTAGGGATAGGGATAAGAAAATAAAAACTTAAATATCATAATTCTTCTATAAGTTTTTAGGTTTTAATAATTTTTTTGTACTTTTATATTTTATAATTTTTTTGGTTTTTATAATTTTTTAATATACGAAAAAACACTAAAGCAAAAAGCGGATAGGAAAGAGTTTACGGTTAATAGGCTGATTGGCATGTGGCTTGTGTAGGATAGTGCAAATAATAAAAAGGGAACGCGTTGAAAATATTCATAGGCAGATTTAAAATCTGCGGGAGATGTGATTCTATGCGAACAGATTGATAACTTTGCTTGAAGATCTTGATTGCAGGTATAGATGATGGAAAAAGCAATTATATGGCAGCTCGCTGAAGAACGTCTAGGAATGTCTAGGAACGTCTAGGAACGTCCATGAACGTCTAATAATCAGATCCGCCTTATAGTAACCTTTTTTTTTTATAGACCACGCCTCTTACTTAGGAAATCAGCTACAAAATTTCTACTCAGAGAACTAAACTGTTATATTATAACCTTAATTTAGGAAGAAAAACGTTTTAATGTTTTTTATTAGCAGGTTAAATATCTGCAAAAACTAAATTTGCATCTTCAAACAATCTAGAATTTCAAAGTGTGGTTACACCTACTTTATATTTGAGGTCCTCCTATATATGAGTATAGACTTTGTTGCGTCTAGAATTTTAAACAGAGCAATCTAATTTTTTTTTCCAAATGTCGCACTTGATGTTAAAATTCTTTCTGCAGCCAAGTAGATAAATTTGTAATAAACAGTTGAAATAAAATGAATTTAATATAGCTTATATTTTACTTAAATACTGATAAATTTTCTATTGTTTATAAAGTGTTACTACACCTTTTTATTATATTAGCGGCTCATAATAAGGAATTTGTGTAGAAGAGCAAAATAAATGGATAATGTTTACATCAAATCAATCTAAAATTAATTAAAAAATTGTTTAATGTTGCACATTAAAACTTAATCTTTCACAAAAGTTCCTAGTTATAGTATATTATCTAAGTGGTACGTTATAAATTTTTGATTAGGGGTTTGATAGTCAAGGTAATAGTGAATTGAGATGGCGTTCTACAATTTTAGACCAGAAATTTCTTCTACGTTTTAAATCACATATTTCCTCTTTCAGTCATCTTCCTTTTTAAACATGAGTTGATCTTTATGCGTTTAACTAACCGGAATATTTTCTTATACGACATCTCCCTACTTTCCTGGATAATCGAATTTTTAGCATCAATAACAAAATTTGTGAAATGGTTGTAACTATTTGCTTGAGTGAATTTTGTATATTGAAAATAAAAATAACAGAACTAACACATTAAAAAAAAACTCTAGAATAATGTCGCCAAAGAACGCTTAATGGAAGATATTCTTTTCTTTATGTAGGTATATAAAAATATTTGAACATACTTATGAAATTTTTAATATAAATAAAGTCTTTTACAAAAAGCTGTTTTAGTGGAAATTTAAGATTTGAATTAAGGACATTGTGTATCAAAATGAGGAAATGACAAATTTGCAAAGCAAATTAAGATCTCTAATTATTCAGCTTAGAAGTTTAATTTCTTTTCTAAGAAGAAGAAAAATGTCATTGGTAAAAATATTAAAAATAACTTAAACAAAGGGGAAGCAGGAATAAATTGGGAATAATATATTTAAGCAAAGAAGAGAACCCGTTCCATATTGCTTAAGGGAAGCACAAAATTAAATACAGACATTCCCTTAAGAAGGAAAAAAAAATTAATTCGTTTAAAATAAGTCAGTTTACACCTTTAAACAGAATTGTAATTGCAGTAAATATCCCGGACTTTTTAAGGCACATACGATCAGAATGCTATCTGGCGGAATATCAAAATTCGAATACCAATTATAGCCTCGGTAATTCAACCTACCATCTAGTAGATTACAGCAACTATACTAGCATGAGAAATGCTGTGACGCCAATGTAAATTAAGCAGCGGTACTAGTCTAAGGAATACAATCACATAATATTGAAATATATAAAAACTGAAATTATTAAACATATCTGCCGGTTTTCTTTTTGGAGAATTATTTAGTTGTTTAGAAAATGTGATGTTACGCTAGCTCCGGTTCGACGGACCAATGTTTTATTAAAATAGGCTCTCATGAACTACGACTTCGAGAGAGTCTGAATATTTATATCCAGTAAGAAGCTTAAAATATGTGAAACTGCTATACACAGTTCTAGTAGATAGCCCTCCGCCTGAGGGCAAGTAAGTGTCTACATTCCAGACTTCACTCTGGAGGAAATGAATATTCCCAAACATAGGTAGATAATTGGACAGAGGTTTTGGTATTTTCCCGCTTAAGAACCACGAAAAAAGCTTATTTTCTCAGATTTTTTTTTTTTTTTTTTTTTTTTTTTTTTTTTTTTTCCAGCAGTGAATAAGGTTGAAGAAAGTATACGGCGTAACGGAGTTTATCTGCAGTTATTTACCCTATGGGGTATTCATGGTGATAAATCTTAAAATCCACTAAATGTGGAACCTAAAGCAAAACTTCCCTAAGTGAAGTTGATCGAATATTGCGCCATCTATAGGCCACTAGTCCAACTGTTGTAAAAGGCTGCGACTAATATCAAGGTTCTTTAATATACTAAGGTTAGGCCAGGAACGGAAAAAGCGTGCCATTGGTTGCTGGTCGTGACGTCACCCGGGAGACAAGACGCATCGGCCGACGCGTCTGCTACATGATTTTGGTAATGGAAAAAATGTAAACTAAAGCAAAATGATCATTTTATATGTGGTAGATATACCGGAAATACCGGGTATATACTTTCCGATTAAGTATTTTGTTAAAGAAAATGTTTATTTTATGCACAGAATTCGTACGAATGCTGAAAATAATTGTAAACATTAAATTCTTTTCGTAAAGGAAAGCATTAGAAAATGAAAAACGATATTTAAGTTAATTAAGGGAAATAAATATTGTAAAACAAGGTATTTTTCAATATTTTTTCGTAGTATTGTTTGCACTAAATAAATCTTGTTGAACAGAACACATGATGGCATAACTGCTAAGACCATGGTAAAAACATAATCAAAAAGTATTATTCTATTTATTTTCATTGCTCATGCACTTTCCATGAGAAATATATGATCGTGATTTTCAGTTTAAATTACATATCTCAAGCAAAAATATATATAAAAAGATTTGACTTAACAAATTCATATTTAAATACCATAAAATTCTACAAATTTCTTAATATCCGTCATTATACTTTTAAATAGTATACTTATCACATTCTTTTTAAAGTGAAAAGTCACTTCATACTGATTCACTTCAGATTTTAGCAGAAGTGCGTATATTTTCAGTATAATCTAAAAGTACTCTTATAATCCCTTACACTCCCAAGATTTCTATATAACATTTATCCTGACGTGATTATTTGCTATAGTAAATAATCTTCGATATTGGTATCCTATTCTTCCTTTCATACATTAAAAATGGAACAATTAAAATACATTTTCTTACACATATACGCACAATAATAATAATAATAAACTTGCCTTACATCTTAGTTTCGGCCCACCAGTGGCCGAGCGGTAAAGTCGCTGAACACTGGGTAGTTCGGTTCGAATCCCGCGAACGGGCTGGCTGCATGGGTGTTTTCGTGGTTTTCCTCATGTGTAACGTGTATACGAGCCAGTTGCCCTGAGAAAGTCCTCCACGAAGGCATCACACCTATTACGCAGATAGCCCTAGTGTGCTTTGCCATAATTAAATACACCACCACATCTTAATTTCAATTCAGTCTGTACACAAATTCAATATTTTTAATCACTAATGTATTTTTATTAGCTTGTTTCTTAAAATACTTTTGTTATACTCGAAATATGTGTTCAATATTGAATTATTTTTCTTTCTCTTATAATTAAAAACAAGTTATATGGAATCAAAATTAAAACATATGCAGCAGTTAAATAACACTGAACAGAATATCTTACTTTCTCTTTCGCTATTTGTATTCTAGCATTATACACAGATTTGTTTTCCTTTAGGTTCAAGCATGTGTAAGTTATATCAATTAAATTACATCACACATACCTGTATGCATCAGTTAAATAACACTGAAGGAAATATGTCACTCACTCATTCGATGTTTGAAGCATAGTGTGGTCGAGAAATTGTTCTTTCCTCACGGTGAGGCATGTATCAGTTTACTTAGTTCGCAAAGCTTAACCCAGACGCTGCTTCAATACATAGAGTTACGTTTGGGATGTAAAGAAAGTAACCAAAACATGTGAATGAAGTTGGATACGCAAATTTATTAACTAATCATTTAGGTACTCAGTATTGGTAAACATGACACTGAGTTTAAATATCTCACTACGATGTAAGTCTCATACACAAAATGAAGATTATGATAAAAAAATGATTTAAAATGAGAAATTTTTCAATATAAATGTAAAATAGCAGTAAAATGAAAAATAAATGTAAAATTACATCACAGTTATGTATGAAAACTACATAAATTCATTAAAAAAATTGTTATTTTATCTGATTGTAAAGAGTGTTTTCCGCCAAAAAACGTATTAACGTGTATAATTCTGACACAACGCTATAGCACAATTTGCCACTTCCGCTTAGGTATAATAGCAAATTAACAACACAAATCAAATCAAACTGTTGATGCAACGAAAGTAAACAAACGCCAAGAACTAACGCTGTCACCCACATGACGTCATGCGTATGTGGCATAACTTTCTCCCTGCACTGCGCATCGCTCTTGGGCCCCCTGGACTAATATGTCGCCATCTATGAGTGAAGTCGGAGAAGAGGGAGTTGGAAGCAAGGCCAACCGTATGTGTGTAAAATGTGTAAAAGAATGTATCTTTAAAATTTCCAGTCTCGCGAGCTGGAGATAAAAAATTTTTTTCCCGTAAAGTGTTGCCGTTGCTTGCTTTGAAATCCTTGAGCTTGCTAATCAAAAATTCGTTAAGGTATTACAAAATATGAAATCGATAATAAGACAAATTCCGAATTAGGGCGTCCAGATACCCATATTCGGTGATGCATTACGTTGTTCAAAATTCGATGGCTCTATGTAGCGTTGTTTTATCACACTTCGAGAAATATAAATACATTTATGCAGATTTTTCATTATTTAATTTCTTCAAATATAATGCAGGACTCTAACATTTGGTGGCTATAGTTTGAAAAGTGGAACGAACATTAATTGTGATTCAACGCAAAATCGCAAAACGAAAACCCTTCAGGGACATAGCCCCTTTGGACTAAAAATACTCTGCTTCTTTTTGCGTACCACCAACTTTTCTGTTGCGTACCACCGGTTGAGAACCCCTGATCTAGAGTGAAATTACAATTTAATGTTCATCTGCGAATTTTAACATCAATTCAACTGCTTTTCCTGAAGCTTTGGGTGTTTTTTATCTGATGGGCTATTTCTGAAATATCTTCGGTTCTTGAAAGATTAGTAGAATTTCTGAGATCTTTCTTCTGGTTTTAAGGTATTTTTAGGGACAATGCTATAATTTGCTTTAGATAATTTCGGAATTTCTGAATTAGATAGATTGAACGTAGCGGGGAAATCTTCTTTGTAGGAGGAGAAGGTGCAGTTTTAATTCCTTCAGTGTTAGTTTTTTGGAATCTCTTCTGGTATATTTTGCATCCTCTGAATTGACGGGATTTTCGAAGTAGAATATAAGTGTGAACAGAGTATTATGCTACAAGTCATATATTTTATCTATTTAACTTCATTTTATTATCTGTTCCACTAAATATTTAATAACAGAATTTAATTTATAGTCAAATTTGAGGTGGGAGTTTTAAAAATAAGAATGAAGAATTTAAATATTTTCTCGTCATTGTTCATTCAAATTAAGGGTTTTTCATGACATAAATAGTATTTATAACATTAAAAATTAGAGAATTATACTGTGTTTTTCACAGATCATGGGACAAACTGGGAGGTGGAGCATACTAAAACATGCATTTTTTCTATAGGAAACCCGTCACTTTAGACCGGACGGAAAGCAAAATAACGACACAAGAGGAAAATAAGCTTATGTACAAAATCAACGCAAAGTGCTTCTTTGTAGCAATACAGTATTCAGAACAAATGTTCAAAAAAGGGAACACTAACAGTAATAGGAACTACAGCTGTGATTCTCTGGCAATGCTGCGGTAGTGAGCCGGACAAACCACGATTCTATGCATCAGAGGATTATTGATTGCATCGGATTGACTGGCAAAAATTTGCCAAAGCTCTCAACAACATACACTACACTGTTCCTTCGATACAGTCAGGGGATGACATTGACAGTTTTCATGAGATTACTCAAAGAATTATTTTGGCAAGAGATAACGCCAAATGTGAAGTACCAAAGAGGAAAACGGTACGAAACAGAGAAATGCAGCAAGAAGGAGATTTCAGAGGAGCCGGCACAGAGATGATAAACAACTGTTGAATCGCCTGTCTAACGCAGTCAAGTCTCTTACACGTGAACAACCACAACACAGCTGGACCAGTTACCTAAACTCACTTTCCACGGATGATAATTCACTGTGGAAAGCAATCTCTAGGTATACTAAATGCTACAATAATATTCCGCCCCTTAAAGGCCCTACGAGGATTCACTACACTGAAACTGAGAAGGCAGAATTGTTAGCACAGCAGCTGGAATCTCAGTTTTGCACAAACAACATACAGGACACTACAACAGAAAATCTTGTTTACACCTTTCATAACAGTCTCACAACAGAAACAAGCATAAACAACATCCCTCCAGTTATGCCTTCGGAGGTTGTTGACTATGTCAATAAACTAAAGAAGAAGAAGAGTCCAGGACTGGACAACATCACCAACACCATGCTGAAGAAACTGCCTATCAAGATAGTCTTCTTGCTTTCCAAACTCTTCACCAGAATTTTGCAACAGCAATATTTCCCAACACCATGGAAAACTTCAAAAATCATCCCTATTTTAAAACCGGGAAAAACTGCATCGTATCCGGAAGCTTATCGGCCTATAAGTCTATTATTCTCACTCAGCAAGCTCTTTGAGGCCACCCTACTGCAGAGAATCAACAGTCATGGGGAAAGCAATAACATCCTTATTCCGTGTCAATTTGGATTCAGAAAAGGCCTGGGAACTACAAACCAGAGTCGTAGAAATGATCTCAGAAGGACTTACACAGAAAAAAGTCACTGGAGAACTGTTTATTGACATAGACAAAGCTTTCGATAGAGTCTGGCTGGAGGCACTCGTTTACAAAATATACAATCTGAGTTTCCCAGATTACATCACAAACATCACAAAGTCCTACCTAACAGGTAGAAACTTCGTCGTTCACGTATCTGGAACAAATTCCACTGTGCATTTCATAAGGGCCGGGGTACCTCAGGGATCCGTTTTAAGGCCCACCTACTTTAATATTTACGTGAATGACATCCCTACAACACACAACACTGGCTATGTATGCAGATTACACAGCAATCCTCACACAATGTGCATTTGCTGGTTCAGCTATCCAACACTTACAAAATTACATACAAGCATTAGAGGCTTGGCTTGTACAATGGAAAATCAAAGTCAATATAAACAAAACACAAGCCATTCTCTTTACTCGTAAGGAGAAGTTCAAGAAAAACCTGATGCTGTACGGAAACTCCATCCCCTGGGCCAAGCAAGTCCCTTACCTTGGGGTGACCCTCAGTAAAACTTTGTCATGGAACCCACACACATTAGAGAAATTATTAAGAAGTTTCGAGCACGTAAAGCTAAACTCTTCCCCTTAATTGCTCGAAACAGTGTTTTAACAGTGTTAATAAGCTACTTATTTATAAATCCATTTTGCGTCCATTACCATGCTATGCATGCCTTGTCTGGGCGTACTCATGTAATAGATACAGAGGAAAACTGCAAGTAGCCCAAAACTGTACGCTACGTCAAATTGTAAACGCACCATGGTACGTGCGCAATAACAGGATACACGAGGAACTGGGTGTACGCTCCCTCAAATCTTTTTACTCTAATATTGCCAAGAGGTTTCATAACAGACAGCTAAGCATTAACTTCTCTGCCATTAAGGTACCTGACTACGACCAACACAATCTTGAGAATAAAAATAGACCCCTGGCCATTCTCAACGAATGGATAATGTAAGCTCTTCTCTCATCTACTCTTATCCTTGTAACATAGCATAGTAATGCATTTCTGTTATCATGTTTATATTTTTAATATTGAGTACCTTCTTTTACTTTTATTTACTGTATTGCATTTTTATATTATATCTTCTTTGTTTACCTGCAACCTCTCTGTATTGATCAAGGGCTTGTAACACTTTTGCACTCCTTTTGCCACATCTTGTCTTTCAGGACACACAGCTCGACAGCTTTCTGCTTTTTACAGCTACTAATAGAAGTTAGTTTGAATTAGATTAATGATTCAGTAAAAAATTTAAACAGTATTAAAAAAAAATATTAGATCAAATTAGTTAGGTTATTGGAATTAATTAGTTCGGAATGTCTAAAATACTCTACAAGGGGTAGGGCCTTCGACCCAGGTACCCTGGTGTTCCAAAGCACCGCTCCACTGAGTCGGCAGAGGATCATTTGCAACTCTGATGTCGAGCGTGATGGGTGAGTTTAGTCTCAATGGAAAAAGCTGACGTGCATCTCATGTATGGTGCTGCTAATGGGAACCGCAGAGCAGCGCTACGGTTGTACCAGGAACGGTTTCCGAAGAGGCGCATGCCGAAGCACACAATGTTCGAGAGGTTGCATCGGTGTCTGTGTGAAAACGGGTCATTTGAAGCCACCTCTGACCCTAGGAGTGGAAGAAGAGGTGCACGACAACCTCCATTGAAGAATCTATCTTGAACATTGTGCATGAATCACCTCTGACAAGTACAAGAGCTATTGTACGTCATCTGCAGCTGAGTCATTCCAACGTTTGGAGAGTATTGCATGAAAATGGTTTGTACCCATAGCATTTGCAGAGAGTCCAATCGTTGCTCGAGACAGATTACCCTCTTCGATTCATTTCTGTCATTGGTTCTTGCAGCAGTGTGCGGCACAGGCGGATTTCCCATCGGATGTGCTATTCACGGACGAGGCAACTTTCTCACAAGACGGCATCTTCAATAGCCACAGCATGCACTTGTAAGCAATTCATAATCCACACAATCCACACGGCACACATCTACAAGGATTCCAAACCCGTTTCTCCGTGAATGTGTGGGCGGGTATTGTTAATGACTACCTCATAGGCATGTATTTAAATTGCCAAGCATGTATTTAAATTTAAAATATTTAATTAATATGTTTAATTTAAATTAGTAAGGTTTAAATATGTTTGAAAACTAAGTATGTAATGGATTATTTTTTTTCATTTAATTTTATCTTTTAACTGTATTTTTGTTTGTCTGCGTCGGGTATGCTACGTTAACCATAAGGCCGATTATTATAGGCCAGGAGGGTTGCAACGTACTCGTAAACTAACCTCATAGGCTCATACCTCTTACATGAAAGTACAAAGAGCTTATATTATCATATTTTTCTACAAGACGTGCTACCGGAATTGCTGCAGGATGTTCCAGCTGTCGTTCGTAAATGCATGTGGTTACAGCATGATGGTGCACCAGCCCATAACCACGTGCTGGTCCGTAATTACTTGGATGGGACATTTCCGGGCCGATGGATTGGCCCTGGTGGACCCGATCGATAGGCACCCTGTTCGCCAAATTTATCCAGTCTGGATTTTTTTTATGGGACCAATAAAGAGCATCAATTACGAGACTCCCGTTAAATCACTGGAAGACCTCGTTGCACGACTATCCTTTGCGGCTGAAAGCAAGTGCGAAGTGCCTGCCGTTTTTCAAAATGTGTCTCAATCCCTTCTGCGACGTTGCCAAGCATGTATTACTGCTGGTGGTCGAATATTATTGAACATTTATTGTGAATACAGTATTGCTACAAATAAGCACTTTCGTTGACTTTGTACATAAACACACTTTCCTCTCGTGTCGTTTTTTCGTGTTCCTGCCTTAACCCGTCACATTAGACCCTACATTCCTGAAAAAAGGCATGCTTTAATACGCTCCACCAACCCTCTAAGTTTGTCCCATGATCTATGAAACACCCTGTATATATTTAGAACAACTAAAGTATGATCAATTTATGATTTAAGTACTTAGTTACTGTTTTTTTGTTTTGTTTTGTTGTTCAGAATACTTTTAATACTAGCGTTCATTAATGATAAACGGCAATTAAATAATGTAGAAATTACTGAAATTACAAAATGTAGAAATAAAATGAAATGACACGAAAAGTAAAGGAAAAACGGTGCAAAGAATCGGCGGTCTTTAATTTGCGTCTGACAGGAACGAAATTGGGTATGGTTAGGAGCTGCCTCATTGCACCCGTAATTGGGTTCCCCCCTCCTGCACTCCTCCTTAGGAGGATTCGCCGAGTCAAGTCATTGACTTTTAACTGCGGCAAAGAACGTCTAAGTAAAGAAGGAAAGGCTACATAGACGTAATATAAACCAGTTTGTCTTCTACGCCGCTACAAAGAAGAGGGAAAATTCGCCAAGGGATTTGGCGTCAGAAACTGTTGGCGAAAATTCCCCCCTTTGTGATGTACCGGACCTGGCCGAGATTTTCCTCCTCCGCCACGTGTACAGGAAATTGAGGAACACGGATGAAGATGAATAAGAAAATTAGGCAAAGTTTCACTTTCATTGGCTGTTGAACTTGCATAATCTATATCGCAGTTTAATGTCATATTATATCCGTCAATATGGAAGGAAAAAAATTGGAGTCACACAGCTTTAAACTCTTGATTAACGTGACCGAATCTGATACCGTGATCGAACCTGATATCGAAGTTCGATATCAGCTTCGAGCTTTGGCGCTTTTGGGCAACAGTTGTTTCACGCACGCACAGCTGTTTCCCTTTTCGAAGGGAGCCACTACTGCTGTTGCGAAATTTTCCTTCTTAACAATACATATTCTTTGCCTGCGGGCTCTTCACTATCCGCGAAGTTGACGTTCGCTACATTAAGGTTCAAGGAAACATGTACCTTTTACTATTTCTAGTCTAAATTTTTACGAATGATAACTGCTATCTAAATTGTTCCAGCCCTTCTTTTGGTGAAAAATTAGTTTTTACTAGCGGGCAAGCCCGCCAGCTGAGCGGGCTGAAGCCCGCTAGTATAAGGGGTGTTATGCCTTTGTGGAGGACATTTAAGAGGAAATGACTTAATTTCGCCGGTATTCGAAATTTGGACCGAACTACCAGTGTTCAGCATTTTATCTCGGGCTGCGCCCGTTTTCTTCATATATGCATGGAGAAGATACTGCATAAACGATACACATGCGTAAAAGCAAGAAAACAGCAATGGAGCCAGCCCGTTCGCCGGAATTAGAAAGTTGGACGAAACTACCAGTATTCTGCTGTTTAGCGGGTGCTGCGCCCGCTTTATTCACGTATGCATCCAAAAGATACTGCATACACAATACACATGCGAAGAATCACGAAAACAACCATGGAACCAGCCCGCTCGCCGGAATTCGAAAGTTGGACCGAACTACCAGTGTTCAGCGGATTTGAGCGGGCTGCGCTCGCTTTATTCACATATGGATGGAGAAGATACCATGTACTCGATACACATGCGTAAAATCACGAAAACACCCATGCAGCCAGCCTATTCGACAGTTTTCGAAATTTGGATGGAACTACCAGTGTTCTGCGCCCGCCTTATTCACGTATGAATCCACAGGATGCTTCATAAACATTAGAAATGCAGAAAATCTTGAAAACACACATGCAGTCAGCCCGCTTGCGGGGATTCGAAAGATGGACCGAACTACCAGTTTTCAGCATCTTGCTCGGGCTGCGCCCGCTATATTCACGTATTCATCCAGAAGATACTCCATACACGACACACTTGCGTAAAATCACGAAAACACCCATGCTGCCATCCCGCTCGCCGGGATTCGAAAGTTGGTCCGAACTAAGTCCATGCTTTCAGCCCCTCCCGTTTTGGCTATACGTGGACGGGGAGATCAAGGTAGTTTAGACCACCTATGGAGCGGTGTGAGAAGACCTGGATGCCTGGGCCGAAGGCCTCACCCCAGATCGAAAACTTGAGCTGTTCTTAATTATGCAGTCTTAACAGTTTACATTAGAGTGAGAAGGAGTAAGTGAAAAATCTAGCAGAATTAGCAAGCTTGAAAGGTAGAATAAAAACAATTAAAGTAGATTAAAAACATGGTAAGGTGCAAAACTTATGGTGACAGAAAATTTAATTGAGAAACTCAATGAGACGGAGAGCATTACTACCAAAACCGAGGATATATAAATTTTCCATAAATAGGGGTACATAACTCATTTTTAAAAATTTAACTGTAAATATGAAAATTGAATATTATTAGTTGGCGTTATTCATAAAGATTTCTTCAAATAGATTAAATAAAATAAACATTTTATCAATAGAATTGTTAGCGGACTGAATTTCAGGCTTTTTTTTTTTTTAAGAATATTAGCAACGGAGAAACCTTTGAACATATCGTATATTTCTCTCACTAACTTAAACACATCTGAGAAAGCATTAATGCCAAATTCTTTAGTTTTATCCTGTTTTCTGCCTGATTTCTTAACCACAGTTCTAGCATTCTGTACAGTGTTAAAGACTTGAGTGATGTTTGCATAAGAAATTCCAGTAGTAATCTGGGTGAATTTCACCTTGTTGACTTCCTTATTGTTATTACTAGCATTTTAAACTATTTTCAGGAACTTTGGGCACCCCCACCCCCGTAATATGCTTTGTTGCAAGACTTAACAAATCTAATTTCTTAGTTGACAGTCTGAGAATTTATGTGGGCCTACGCATTTTATGCAGCTTAGATTAAGTTTACAGAGTCAGAATGGTGGTGGAAGTGTTGGCACTTGCGACACTGGCACAACACCCCCACTCACCTTGTATTCAGCATAAAGTAAGTGATATCATAAACCTTCTCAACACCTTTAAATTTGGAAGAGAAACATTGGTGCACGCGACTTAAGTCTGTGTACTTGTGAAACTTTTTTTTGCCATGAAACCGAAGTTCAAAAGTTCATCTGGAAAGCAATTAATTGGTAGAAATTTAAAGAACGTCACCAGTAACCTTTCCTGCAAAATTTATCTTAGTATATTTACGTAATTTTTTAAGAAGATCAGAATATTTACAAATAGGCTTAATCTTAGGTTCTGCAACTTGAACAACTGTTTCAGTCTCTATATGGGTCTCAGTGTTATCATCTACTTCATTTGGCAGATTCTCAAATATATTATTCAACGGAATATCAATATTAGATTTCACTAACATGGAAGGGCGAGCCATTTTTTTCCGCAACGTAAAGCATAATTTGATCGCAAGGCATACAGTTAGTAACTTGATGACTGTTGCCTTCACAAATGCAGACTACACAAATAAACAAACAAACTAAACAAAATATACATGATATGCGGATATGACATATTAACATAAAACACAAAATAAAGACAATTTGACTAAATGCAAAAGAAATTAACATATATATATATATAAGTTTAGGAATTGACGAGTGGCATCTACCCTGAATATGTCCACTCAGGTGCATTTGAATATGCCACGTGCATGGTATATTTTGATTAATTTAAATTAACTGATTACTCCTGAAGAGTTAAGGTAAAAAGCAGCGAAGGGCCTGATATGCCGATCTTCTTTGAGATTTTCATATTAAAGAGCAAGTGCCATGACAGCAGGAGTTTTGTATACAGTGTTCTCAAAGAACGTTTCCTTAATTGTACCATGATAATCAGAAATGAAGTCAATTTTCAGATCAATATGAATGTTCATATTCCACACGATATGCGGGGCTCCGTTTATAATTCTGACCATTCTATTTTGAAATCTTTTTAAGTGGTTTACATTGCCCTCGCATTAGCCTATGTAGGAGAAGGGTATGTAAAAATCGGGCTAGCGAAATTCTTATAAAAGAAACTTTGTATTTTTCAGGGTTTATACTTGTCTTCCACTTAGCACACCACTGTTCGGTTTAAGTGATACATTCCTGAAGTTTACCAAAAGCATTGTTTAGCCTGCGTGATTTGAGTACCAATGCTATATCGTCTGCGTAGCAGACGAGTAAGTCATTTTGAGTGGTCCTAAAGTTTGGGAAGTCATTTATATACTATAAAATAGAGAGAATCAGGCTAGGACAGACCCTTGTCGGACGCCTCCATATATTTTCGTGTTATTAAAACCTATTTACCTTGTTTAACTGCGAAGGTACTCTGCGTAAGGAAGGTATCTATGAGCAATTTCTCGGGAGAAGTCCATATGTAAAAACTTAACGATTAATTTTTCTGGCATCTTACTGATGCTAGAAAGGACTGATGGCCGTGTAGCTGGCAAGGTTGTCTTGCGTATTGCCCAGCTTTTGAAAAAGGAAGATAAGTACATGTTTTCATGCCTAAGGACAATAAAGACATTTATAAAGCGAATCTAAAATGCTATTTTTCAATTTCGAAGTTCTAATGAAGTTTCCTCGAATAACATGCCTTTTTCTGAATGTAAGCAATAATGGCATAGTTAGCGGTAGTTTATCCAGAAAAAGCTTTTATCTTACACATGTTCTTACTGAAACATGTAAATTAAAATTATGCCTTCGGAATTTAAATTATTCGCAAAATTTCCTTCTGTTGATTTTCTTATACAAGTAAATACTGTATATGAATATTATAAATAGGAAAAAGTCTGAAAATTTTTCTTGCGTGCTACTTATATAAAAAGGAACATAAAATGAGATGTTGGGATTCATAAATTGAGCATATGGAAGTATTTGAAATATTTTCATTGTGTAAGATACAGGTTTAAGGATTATTTTACCTGTGATATATCTCATGCCGGGTACTGCAAAAATAAAAATAGTTGTCGCGGTTACTCTTTTATGATAGAAAAATTTAAAACTTTTGGTTAATGATACTTTAATCATACACATGATCATAGTAAAATCTGGATGATTTAAACTATTATTACCGTTGAAAAGAGCGTTTTTATTAATGGTTTGTGGCATTCAAATCCTTAAAAGTGGCACATTCATTGTTTTTAAAAAGTTGTGGTTATTCATTTAAATCAATGATTACGTTTCAAATTGTATGTATCAAGATTTATGTAAATTTAATCATAAATGTGATGCTGATTTAATCTAAGAGCTCTATGGTTTTAGGTGTGTTGAAGAGTGTTTTGTAAATTATTTAATGGCATCGTGAGCTCCACAAAGAAAAATACTACAATTTCACATATAATTGCATAAAAATCATCTTTTCTGTGTACAAATTTCGTAACACTGTATTTCCTAATGAACATTCATATCCTTATATGGATATGAGTTAGGAACTCATTCATGAAAAGGATGAGAAAATGAGAGCAATGTATATTATATAGGCTGTATATGATGGTTCGAGCAACAGGAAACATACTTACAGTTGATAGTGTTTCCCCTTTCCCAACAGCTGACTTTTGGCTCTTTGCGTAACGTAAACTCTGTACAATTTATATATTTTAGTTATGTCAAAATACTTTTGATTAACCAGAACAGGAATGAAAACATCTTTCACACATTTCTCGTAAATTAGATAAATAAAATTGTGAAACAAAAGAAATTAGGCAGTTATTTTAACATTGTGCTACCTCAATATATATGAGTTTAATTCGTTTTGTGACCAAGCTCGCAAGCCGATCTATTTGTATTATGAAATGGGCTTTCGCCCTGAAACACATTTAAATAATATTAATCGTCTGCAACAACCCAAACAGACAGCTCAATTATGTTTTCTCTTTGTTTCTGTTATCTGACACCAAATGTGAATAATTGCACCGGTTTGTGTAAAAGATTATTATGAAGTCTGAAAAATAGCATAAAAATGGACAAAAGAGAAGGAATAAACTTGTTTTATAAATTTTAACTACTTTGTTCTGCTTGTCTACATCGTATCTGCATTTTTCGTTACTGATTTATGTTATCTTTTCACAACTGTTTCATACCGAGAGACGTAGTCTATTCAGTTTGGAAAACAAGGATTTGATTATTCTTTATTCAGTTAGATAACCAACAGTTACTAGGTAGGGGGCATAGAAATGTTTAATTTTTTTTTTTTTTTTTTGTCTCTAGCTTATATAATAAACAACAATAAAATATTCCAGAAAGGCGTTTCTGATTTCTAAAGTTGCATGCAGTGATGAGGAGTTCCTTAAAAAGGGGGGGATGCTCCAGCTTCCAATTATCGAGGCCGTAACGAAAATGAAGAGGAAGGATCTTGGGAATACGTTAGGAAATCATGTGTATGTTTTAGCACTAAAAAAAAGCTGAAGAGTGTCCTGTATATGATTTTCGATGACTTTAGAAGTCTCTCAATTGTTCACATTAGAAAAAGGGATAAAATACCTTAAAATACGTATCCGTATCCTTTTCCTAGTGACTGCTCTTCAGTCCTAATAAGGACTTTTACCAGTACCAGTTTTCGTGCCCTAATAAGGGATCCTCGATGAAAAATACTCCAGAAGCTATTTGCTACTATTTGGAGAAAGTGATGGCATCTCTTGTCACCAATGAAAGAAATGTGCTGAAAATCAAGAGTTAAGTTTAACATCATAGCTAGGGAGTCGCCATCTAGTAGGAGCATCTAGAACTTCATTTTAAAATTACTTAGTTTAATCTTCGATTTCTGCGAATTTAGGTGTTATCTTCACTGCTTCGAAGGCTATAGCTAATTTTTCCGTACTGTTTTTCGAATGCTTAATCCTTTCTGCGATATTGTTCATTTTTTGAATAAAATTAAATACTTTAGGGTTTTGAAAGATACGAAAAATATCGTCAACTTCTGTATCTGGTATCTTCTGCTGATTGAAGACGGTACTGAATGCAGTGTTTGGTTGAACTTCTTTAATTTCTGCTTCGATTTTAGTTGTTAAAGCTGGGAAATCTTCTTTAGTAGGTAAAGGTTGATTTATTTCTATTGTATTAGGGGATTGAAATCTCCTTTTATAGATCGGACATCTACGATAGGAACTTAAGTGGTCACCTCGGCAAAAATAGTAGGTAGGCATTTTTTCGCGTTTTAAAGTACACATATTTGAACGGTTTTTGTGAGAGCATTTGCAGGAGATATCTCTTTTAAAACAGTTCGTTTGGGAGTGTCCCTACGCTTGACATTTAAAGCATTGTATAGGTCATTTGGTTTTTGGTGCATATTTTTCGATGGTGAGATTAAATTAAAAACATTATTGACTTGTTTCTTCGGCTTTATTTATTCAATGAAGTAAATCGGCAATTTAATATAATCATTTTCTATTTTGTATCTTAAAATTGTAAAAGATTCATGTTATTTGAGCTTTTCGATTAGTAGTATGCCGGTGAGTCTGCTTTTCCTGCGCCGAAGTTTTTGGAATAGTATATTGTTATAAATATATCATTAAATAATTTTGTCTTTTCATATTAATACATGTGTTGATTGCACATTTAGTATTTTAATAGTTTTAATTGCAAAATAACTGCAGAAATACCCGCGAAACGCTTGCGTATCCGTATCCTGATCCTATCGACTGGTATACAGTCCTAAGAAGGACTTTTACGAGGCCTGTATACCCTTGTTAGGGATCCTAAGTTGATATTATCCTCCGGAAACAGTACGTTTCTATGGAGCAAAAAGCACCTCCTAAGTGCTAATACTGGAGAGCAGATCTTGGCAAGGGCAAGGCACATTCCTGTCATGGCATAATTTGAGGGCATATTTTGAATATCTTGAATTAAATGGCATATTTGTGAATAGATCTTGAATTTAAGGTAATAATGATGATGATAAGCAATGTAGAAGATAAATGATAAGCAATGGCACGATAATTTGAGTAGCAGCATTACGCACGTCTTTATCCTGAGAAGATGGAAGGCTGAATGAGAAAATTTGGGCGGTGTCTGAACACTTCAAGCGCGCGCTTAACTCTGATTCGTTGATTTAGTCACATGATAAGATACACAATTGCGATTTGTTGACCAGTCCTTAATTTTTAGTCCTTCTGGTAAAGGAATCGCAAAAATAATGAAATAGAAAAATCTTGGTTAAATATGAAGAAAATAAAACTAATATAAATATTTACATATATACATTACCATTTTTCATGAAAAATGGTACGCGGTCTATTATATCGCTGAATCAGAGTTGCGTCGTAGTTGAGTAGGTTTGATATTGTTGCATCTGAGTGCTTGCTGCATTTTAAAAAGAAGTTGTGGCTGTTTTTGATAATTTCACTATTGAGTGGCTTAATATTGAGATCTCTATGTATAGTACTGTTCCTGATAAACCATGAGGCGTTAGTAATAATTCTGAGCATCTTATTTTGAATAGTTTGTAGAATTTCTCTATTAGTTTTAGCAGTGGCTGCCCATGCTGGTGATGCGTATAATAATATTGGTCAAATGGCTTGTAAATAAATTGTTCTTTTGGTGTTGAGGCTTAGTTGAGAGTTTCTTCCTGTAAGTGCTATAATTGCATTGAAAGCTTTATATGCCTGATTTCGTGTATAAAGCGTGTGTTTTCTGAACGTAAGTTTGTTGTCTAGGAAAACACCTAAATATTTAACTTCTTTAGCCTGTGGGATTATTTTATTGTTAATAGTGATATTTTCAAGTTGACGTCTGAGGCTATTTTTTCTGAAATAAATTAGAGTAGATTTGCTTTCATTTATTTTAATCTTCCACGCTTTGAACCACTGCGTAACTATATTGAGGTGCTTCTGTAGATTATTTTTAGCTTTTTGGGGGTTTATGGATTTGCTTAAGATGGCTGTGTCATCAGCGTAGCTGGAAATTAGGATGTTATTATCTGTTGGAATATCGTTAATATAAACATTGAAGAGGGTCGGAGAAATTATGGATCCTTGTGCTAAACCCGCAGTAGGGTAATGGATAGATGATAAGGAATTCTTGACTTTGACTTGGTAGGATCTGTTTTTAAGGAAGTTAGTGATGAGAACTATGAGGCTTGGTGGGAACTTATAATTTATGAGCTTGATAATTAGGCCGTCCAGCCAGACTTTATCGAATGCTTTCTCTATGTCGAGGAATATACCGGCTACGGTTTCCTTTTTAATGAAACTTTCGCCGATATATTCCACAAGCCTGGTAATTTGATGAACTGTAGAGTAACCAGTACGGAAACTGAATTGATGATTTTGAATGATATTGTTATTGTTAAGATGGTCTTTAATTCTATTTGTGATGATACGTTCGAAGATTTTTCCGATAGCAGGGAGGAGAGAAATGGGTCTGTAATTTGCTGTGCTTGAAGGATCTTTTCCAGGTTTCTTAAGTATGAAGGTAATAGCGTGTTTCCAACATTGCAGGAAATGATTTTTTCTAAGGCAAGCATTATAGATGTTGCATAGGAGGATGATTGTTTTTTTAGGGAGACTTTTGATAGCTTTATTGTTGATTTGGTCGTGTCCTGCAGCTTTTTTGATATTGAGGTTTTTGATGATCTTACGTACTTCACTTGGGTTGGTAGGAAGATTGGGGCTATTGCATTTATTGGAGATGAACTGTTTTACATGATTAATGACATTAATGTCATTACTGCAAGGATAAGAGTTGTTAGAAAATTGAGTTTGATAGTCTTCGGCGAAATAGTCTTGCGTTTGATAGTCTTTCCTGGTATTGGGTCCTCCGTCACTTATTGGATACTGAGAGTGGTTCGCGTTTCACTGAAACTCCCGCTATCTAAATTATTCTGGCTCTTTTTTCGGCGCAAAATTAAGACCTTCTGAGTTTTTTGCCTTTTTTGACTCAGTGTGAAGGCACTTACTCCAAGTCATTCGGCTTATCATCAAAATTTTACCCTATTTGACAATCCCCTCTTTCGGATGATTTAATTTCCTTTGAAGATGTGGAGGTAAAGGCGTAATTGCCTATGAACTCCGTAAATTGCACTTCCTTGATCCTTGATCCTTGTATTTGATTGGTTCGTCGTATTGGGAGTATTTTGACTTTTGTTCATGGCGCTGGGTATTATTGTTGAGTGCTCCTTAGTATTTCTTGCAGCTTGTTTGTTATTAGGGTGTTCAGGGCATTTTAAATCGCAGGCTGCATGAGAGCCTTTGCAGAGAACACAGATAGGGGGGATCTTTTTCCCTTTTTGCGGGCATTCGTAGGATTGATGCTCTTCAAGGCATCTTACGCATCTGGGAGTATTGTGGCATGCCTTCTGAGTGTGCCCGTATCTCTGACACTGGAAACACTGAGTGGGGCCTGATTTTCCTTTATATGCGACTATTCTTATTTTCATATCAAGTAATAATTTTACACTGAACATGCTTTTTCCTTCTGGGGTATTTGCTGCTTCAGTATAAAACATTGGAAGTTGTGTGGCTATACCGTCACGCATTCGTGTTGTTTGTTTTACTTTGTTAATAGGTAGCTTATAATATTCTATAAGGGCTTCTTTAACCTCGTCTTCTGTATATGTGGTGTCTAAACCTTTTAGAACACCTTTTAGATCCTTGTCGGAGTGTAGAAGGAAAGTGTGGTAGGGGATTTTTTATTTGTCGCATTTATTTTGTAATTTTTTGTAGTCTTTTGCCGAGAAAAGTTTAATGACCAGGTTTCCGTCCTCTTTTTTAGCCTCTATTTTTCTATATTTAGTCTGTCTTTGAGATCCTTCCTAAGGTCTTTCCATGATATCAATGAGTCTGTGATTATGATTGGGGGAATTTTATTAGCGACTTTAGAAGGTTTTATAAATTGTGTGTTAGAGATATTTTCATCTTCCATCTTATTATTTTCATCAAGGTTTTGGTCTAGTTTTAAAGTGCTGAATTGATTTGATAGTTGAGTTGGGGGTAGTTCCTCTATTGAATCGTTAGAAAGTCGTCTGTGCCTTTTTCTAGGCGCCTGTGTTAGCCATGCGTCTTTGGGATTAGTGGTGTGATCTTTAGGATTAGTGATTTTGTGGAATTCCTCGGGTGAGAGGGAATTGTATAATATTTTAATGATTAAATCTCGATTATCTATTTTAGGTAAGTTGTTAAGCTCATTTTCTAATTTTTGCAATTGCAATAAGTCGCAATCTGATAAATCCGCTGAATCATTTTTTGCCTTTAAAAAGGCAATTTCCTTAATTAGCCTTTGTTGTTTGTTAAATAATTTAAGTTTTTCGAGTTCTTGATCCGTGATCCGAATTTCGTTGTCCATAATCGAATTCATACCGGTGATTGATAAGCAAGTAGAAATGATCGAGAGAGTTGTCACTGCCCTTACTGGATGTCGTATGCGAGAGAGAGACAAGACATACTTACAATCATAACAAGAAGATCTAGCTGGGGAAAAAATTTCGTTCCTGTCCCTATGAGCTCAGGGGAACGAACGATGATGTGAGAAATCGAAACGCTTGCAAGTAAGAAAAAATGATTTAATAATGAATTCGTATCCGGAGGTACCGGTGTAAATAGAAAATGAGAAATGATAAGTACAGGAAATATCAAATACGTCGCGTTTTTTTTTTTAAATATTCATTAACACATAAAAATGTATAGCCTTCGGAAAACGTCAAGTGAAACAGTAGCTCATTGTTTCTACTAAACGTTACATTGCAATAGAATCTTATGATTTACTCTGTTGATACAGAAGAAAAAGGAATGCGTGATTAGTTTGAAAATATATAAATTTACTGCAAAATTATTGTTTATTGCTTAACTTTAAAAAAACTGAACATTGCGTTTCTATTTACCACTAGTATATCTTTGTACAAATGCTTACTTAAAATTTCTAAACTATATTTCACATATATTTAATTCTGTAAGACTTTTCTGGTAAAACGTTGTTGCAGATTGCGGCAGCGGATGTGTAATTACGACGTAGCGCTTGTCTTGCTAAACCTGCTTTATTTTGATTCGGAATCGGGTGAGCGGCTACTCCGCAAATCGGATTTTTCGGACTTACAGCACGGACTCCTTTGAGGACTCTATACCAACATTTTCCAGGCCTGTGTAAGCGTACGGGTTGTTGTATTTTTTTAATTAATTGTAAATGTAAATTTCGTTGTTCTTTAATGGTTATTTTAAAATAGATCAAGTGTCATATATTTATAAAATGGTTTTTTTTTTTTTTTTTTTTTTTTTTACTGACAGAATTGTTAGAGTAGCCTTCCAACGGTTTCAATTATATATGTGAAGCAAATATGGTGCTACGAAGATTTCAGTTATTTAAAGTCCGAAATTATTCTTATTACAATTAAAAATGAAAATGAATAACACAGAAAAAGAAAAAAAAAAAAAAAAAAAAACCGAAAACTAGAGGTAATTAATTTAAAATGTGATAAATGTTATTCGAAAATTTAATGATGCGGTTTTATTCTTTTATTTGCATTTCTGTCAAAAAATAACTACACTCTGGTAAAATTTTTGAAATAAGAATAAACGCAGTGTTTCAGTATATTTATATGCGAATAACTTTTATTCAGTGAACAAATGTTTTCATTTATATGTGAACAGCAGAAAATTAAGAAGAAAGGAACCTTATTAACCGATGGTCATTTACAATCCATGAAGAAGGTAAATTTTAGTGATTTCTATCTAAGGCTATAAACGTTTTTAGAATCGAGACGCTATTAGATGTCAGTATACTACAATATGACATACAGATATTTATTATTATTAGACAGTAACCTATATAATTTTATTTAGGCATCGAAACAAAATTTACTAAATAAGAGAAAGGGGGTTGTGATTAATTATTCCCGATCTATGTGCCAACTGGAAATATTTTTTAAAAATATAGAAAGATACCATAGTTTTTATTTTTAGTGTACATTAAATGAACAGTATCATTAAAAGCTAAAGTACGTTATGGGCCTTCATTCATCAATTACGGGCACATATCGACTTATACGACACTAATGAATGGGGCCCATACTGTTCAATCCCTGTTGCGAACCCTAGCCCATAGATGGCGCTGATATTTGAGAACTGTTTTATGATATATTAGTGTTTTAGGAATGAAGCTAGATGTGTGTCCGTCAAGCGTCTAAGTTCTCTGTTATTATATTGCGCGGTGCCAATAAAAGATAAATGTGTAAAATATGTTCAATTACTGTCTGAGAAGCTCATAAGGTGAGGAATCATTAAGAATCATCTTTGAATCTCTGATGAGGAACCATCTTTCAACCAGCTAAATGGCGAAACCACGCCCCTCCAGCTTCAGTTCCAGCTCACTAAAGCCACGCTGCCATAATAGCTTATCTATCTTCGCTAGAATTTGATACCACCAAACTGAAAAGTGGCCTTTTGCATAATTATCAATCTGTTATTTTAATAATCACATCTTCCCGCAGAATTTACTTCTGCCTTTGAATATTTTCTCGCGATTACGTTGCTATATTTCCATTATTACATCGCGTCACATGCCAATGAGCCTATTAATCCTCTCTGCTTTTAGCTTTAGTGTTTGTATTGTGTATAAAAAATGTATTAAAATTTTTAAAAAATCTCAAAATATAAAACTACATAAAAGTATAAAATTTTGAAAAATGAATATAGAAACTAAAATCTCGTTTTATTAAATCGTTTATATTTATCTCTATCCTTAACCTTTCTCGAGCATATGTGATCAAATAAAAGAGTGTACTTTTTGAGTGGCAAATGAGTGGTTTGTATTAATGTGCTTCTGCATTACATAAGTGTTTGTACTAAATAAAGATTGGCACAGCGATTAAGAAACTTGTTTGATTAAGTGAAAACATTACTGCAATGAAAAAGTGGATTGTGTACAATATAAATTCAACATAATAAATAAGTCCTGAACCATGTTAAATCATGTGAACGTATCCTATAATTTAATGATAATTAAAGATTCAGATTTTTAATGCTTACAAAATGCGGACTAATATGCATATTTTAAATGAAAATATTTGAAAATTTACTTTTTATAACTAATCCAGTAGCTAAGTTTTAATTTGGTATTAAAATCTTCTTAATAAGCTTTAATAATTAAATATTAGATCATTATATAAATTAGCATTGAAACTAAAGTTAAATTAATCAGGATATTACATATATTTTTATTTCTTACGTAGTAGTTGATTTCCGGTAAAATAAAATCTTTTAGCAGTATCCGTATCCAAATCCTAGTGACTGGTATATGGCCTTAAGAAAAGACTTTACCAGTACATGCTGACAAATGAAGGTATACCAAGTAAATAAAAATGTGTGTAAAAAGGGCTAACGGTTAGAAAAGCCTAATGAAAGGAAGAAGAAATTTCCGGGCTAAAATTATAAAAAAGTTATCTTATTTGTTACCAACTTAAGTATCAAACCCTATATCACTTGGTATTAAAAGTTAAAAATAACGTACTATAAATAGCAAAAGAATGCTTTTAAATTAATTATATGGAAATGTCACAAGCATGATTTCCATTTGCTAGAAAGCTGCACTTGTAACATTGCTACGGATTAGGTATTTAAATAGCTAAAGTTAGTAAATATATAAATTAAATTGTTTTATTCCTCGTACAGTGCAGCGCGTGACGAATATTATGAGAAAGGTAAGACGGGAAAATTAAAAATACAAGACCACGTGCATTCAACATTTAACGTATAAATATATCTTTGGATTTCGAGAAAATATGAGAAAATTCTCGTGCATGTGAAATGCTTATATAAAAAGCTTATATAAGCGGCGTAAAAACCTCTCAATTCGTTATTTAGTTAGTTCTTTTAAGAATTTGTTTCGAACACTGTTCTGGTTGACTGCAGTGAATTCGCGGATTAGCTTTCTCTAGGTGTCTTGAACTAAGTTCGCTTGAACGTTTGAGTAGTTAAAAGGTAACTACTGTGAGATACTGTAACACTGCACGAAAACCTGACAAAATTTAAGCATTTTTGTTGTGATAATAATAAAATTTGTTCATTTTTTTTCACCGGACATGAGCATTCAATTCTTAACGAACCGGTATGTGCGCTACAATTTTAGGTGTCAGAAGTGGGGTTTTTGAATGCCAGTTACAAGAGCGATGGAAGAGCAGTTCAGGCAATTGATGACTGCATTTGCTGCTTTCCAAGAAAAGATGGAAGGGGCCGTGTTAAAGGAGAGATGGAATCTAGTCAGAAAAAGATGGAAGCTGGCCAAGCATCCTTTAAAGTAGTGATTAAAGCGTTACAGGAAAAGTGTTAAAGCAAAGATGGAAGCGATTCAGGTATCTTTTAAAAACGAGATGCAAAATGGTCAGGAAAAGATGGAAGAATCCGTTAAAAAGGAGATGCATGCAGTTCAAGCAAAGTTTGAAGCAGGTCAAGAGGAAATGGAAAGAGAAATAACCTGCGTAATAGAAAATAAATTTGAGGCTATAAAGACAGAATAGGAGCTGTCGAAAATAAAGTCGGACAAATTGAAGAAAAGGTTTCATCTGTCAAAGATGAAATATAAGAGAGTGTTTATGTACGCCCTAATGTACACTATTCGATTCAACAAACGTCGCTGCCTACACATCTAACTATGAATCTAATTGTTCTTGCCGAAGATAGCTCGAACTTATTTAATGATACTTAACTTCAGTAAGTGGACTGTAATATTAACAATAACAATTTTATTTTAACAAAAACAACATTATTGAATACTAGCACACGCATGTGCTTATAGTTGCCCATGTAACTTAGCTAAGAGCGAGCAACCATATGCTCTTACATCAAGTTAGAAATCATTCATACTAATAAAGCAAAAACGAAATAACTTTAGGGTTACACTAAAGCCAAACTCTGCTTGGCGTGAAACAATGCTGCCAAGCAATACTCTTTCAGACACCGAACATCCCGCCCGGCGTTGAAATATTAATTTCAA
Source organism: Stegodyphus dumicola (assembly GCF_044657685.1). Classification (NCBI taxonomy): domain Eukaryota; kingdom Metazoa; phylum Arthropoda; class Arachnida; order Araneae; family Eresidae; genus Stegodyphus; species Stegodyphus dumicola. The sequence continues at coordinate 151,979,933 of NC_140778.1, forward strand.
TACAATAAGTAAATTTAAAAAAAATAATAAATGTTCATATAATACAAAATGATACAGTGTAAATTAATGCACAAATTATAATACAAGTAATTACAATGTGAAAAGAACAAATATGATAGATTACAAGTCAAACCTTCAAATAAACATAAAAATTCATACATTATTTCTCAATTGGCAGTACAGCAATTTTAGTAACTGCTCGTTTATAAATACCATTTTTGGTTTTGACAGAGACAACTTGCACAAGGTTGTCCTTCCCATAAAACACATCTACAATTCTCCCTAACAACCATTTACAGGTAGGAAGATTTTCTTGCTTAATCACTACCATATCCCCTATTTTAATATTTTGTTTACCAATCATCCATTTATTTCTTTGAATCAAAGTGCTCAAGTAATTATTAGTCCAGTTCTTCCATATATTTTGTACCATTTTTGTAGTTTTTTGCCATAAACTCTGTTATTATCTACTTCTGTTAAATTGGGTTCAATTATTGAATTGATCGGTCGACCTATAAGGAAATGACCAGGGGTCAAAACATTTAAATCATCAATATTAGAAGTTAACGGTGTAAGAGGGCGAGAATTTATCAGTCAGGAGTCATCACTTTTTTGTTGTAGTCATCATTCGACCGCTGAGCACCTAGTGACGAGGTCGGATTTCTCTGCGCTCTGCTTTCTTTCGGGATCGCTCTCTACCGGATTACCATTCTTGGATTACTTGGATCATTTACTCTCGCCGAATGTCTGGTAAGTTATTCTTTTCTTCTTGTTGATCTAGAGTATGCATTACCAAGCCATTGGTTAGGTTAATTGCTGCCCAGGATGAACAACATAGACGAGAACAAACTGCACAGATACCTAGAGCAGATACGTGGGAGTAACTGCGAAGAAATAGATTACGAGAATCTAACACTAAGAATAAATGCTTTAGTTCTTGAAGCTGAAAGCTTAACAAATGCGAACATACCTAAAGCTGACTTCAGGATAAATCAGCTCCATGAGCAAATAGAATATCTAACATACATAAACGACACCCCAATGGATGAATTAAAAAATTCTAAATCAGAGAACGGCTCTGCAAAACAACTAAATGAATCTACAATACAAGCAAACTATCTTAAAACCCCATCGAAACCCAAAAAGGACGATGATACAAACAGACACAAACTCACCCTTAGTGGGAAAAGCCGTAAAAAGAAAACTGAAATTGATAGTGAAGGTTTCACCTCACCACGTAAAACCCAAAAACTCAATAAACCTGAGGTTGTTTACCCTCCACAGGAAAACAAATTTGAAATCCTTAATCAAGAGACCAACATGGAAGAAGACACAAATGATGCGCCTTTTGTCTTACCAAAAAAGACGGCAGGACATATCCCACCAATTGTCCTAGCAGACTTCACTGGCAACTGGGATAAAATAAAATCAGAATTCGAGGAAAAACTACTAATTAAAAACTACACTGGAGATCTCAAAGGAGGAAGACTCACCATTCGTGTCTTCACCCCTGACCACTATAGAGCTATAACAGAATATTTAAAGGAGAAAGCAATCCCTTTCCATACTTTTAAACTAAACACTAAAAGACCAATAAAAGCAGTCATAAAAAGACTACCGGCTAACACTGATATCGAAATCTTAAAAAAAGAAATACTAGATATGAATATCCCAATAGAAAAAATAAGACAAATAACGTCTGTCAGAAATGGAGAACTAATTAAACTCCCAGTCTTCCTCGTCGATGTTAAAAGATGTGAAGAAGGAAAGAAAATATTTGATATTCAAAAACTCAGAGGACTCAATATCCAAATGCCAAGATATAAAGCACGGCCAGGTTCCGTGCAATGTCACAAATGCCAGCGCTATGGACACACACGGGATCTGTGTCATTACACACCAAGATGCCTTAAATGCGCACAATTACATGAAACATACTTATGTAAACAAAATAAAGAAACTGAAAAACCTACTTGCGTCCTTTGCGGACAAGAACACGTCTCTTCATACCGTGGGTGTGTAAAAAACCCAGATAACATAAAGAAAAAATTAGCCGCCGAAAAAGAAAAAAGAAATAATCTGCACTCATTCCAACTAAACGAGAATGAATTCCCTAAATTACCAGAAAAACCACAAGTATCTCCCATACCAAACAACAACAATAATAGTTCAAGCAACAGTAACAATAATAACTCATAACTCCAATAATGAAAGAGAAGAAACTCCAAGTTTCTTTACTTGGATTAAAACTCAAATGCAACAAGCTAAAACTTATTTCAAAAAATTCAAAGAAGCAAAATCTCTCATAGAAAAGCTAGAAGTCGGCATGGCCGCAATGGATTATTTCATGAACCTTGATTATGAATTTTAAATCCAATCAATTTAATCACAACCTTATCTCAACTACCAATAGTTTCCTAAAAGTTGCCTTTTTCAACGCTAACGGTGTGACCAGACAAAAAGATGAACTCCACTCCTACCTGAATCATCATAAAATAGATATCATGCTTATTAATGAAACACATCTTAATAATAAAACTCGCTTCAATTTGGAAGGCTGCAAAATCATTAGGACTGATCGCCCCAACAACATCTTAGGAGGCACAGCAATCATCATTAAAAATCATATAAAATTCACTCCTCTCAAAATTAATACCCAAAATATCGAAAACACGGCTGCACTTGTTTACTTAGGCTTCAATGAACCTTACCTTTTCATCTCGGCTTATAACTCACCAAGTAACAACCTCCTCTCTACAGATCTTGACAGACTGACCGATTATAGGTACCCCACTCTCATCGCGGGGGACCTAAACTCTAAAGATCGAAGCTGGAACTGTAACGTTAACAACCGTAATGGTTCTACGCTCAAAAACTACGCTCTAAACAATGAAATCAGGATTATTGCTCCAGACTTACCCACGAGATATCACTTTGATGGCCGTGCGGATATCCTCGACATCCTTATCCTCAAGAATATTCAATCTACTCCATATCTTGAAGTGACTGAGGAACTCTCTTCGGATCACCTGCCCATTAATTTCGACTTTTATGGATTTTATCCTCCTCTCATAAAACCTAAATTTAATATGAATTGGATTATCTTTAAAAACAAGCTCATGAATATCTCTAATAGCAATAGCATGAATACCACTGAAGAAATTGATAACTGCATTAAAGACTTGACAGACAATATTCAACATGCAATGAATTCTGCGGCTTATATCCAAAGAAATAATAGCTACTTCAATCTTCCCCAAAATATCATAGACCTAATCAAGCATAGAAATAGAAAAAGAAAATTCTGGCATCTTTCTAGAGACCCTCGCGATAAAAGAGAAGTTAATTATCTGACCCGTAGAATTTCTCAAGAAATTAAAAACCATAGATCGGAAAAATGGGATGCACTGTTAGAAAATATTGACATTCAACCAAATACTGTATGGAAAATCGCAAATTCTCTCCACAATAAAAATTCAAACTATAAATATCCTATTAATTACCAAGGAAATATCGCATATTCTGAAGCTGAAATAGCCGAAGTTATGGCAGATAACCTTAGCAAAATATTCGAACATCACACAGAAGAAACCCCCCAAGATTACACCATCAATAATGAAGCCGAAGAAATTAAATTTCAAAGCACCAGATTTTATATTAATTTCACCTCAACTGATGAAATCATAGGAATAATCAAAAATCTTAAAAAGAAAAAAGCGCGGGGCTTCGACAACATCAATAACGAAGCAATTCAAGCTCTTCCTTCGAACTGCATCACCTTACTCTGCAACATTTTCAATGCCTGCATCAGACTCTCCTATTTCCCAAAAATTTGGAAACACTCTCTAGTAATTATGATTCTAAAACCAGGAAAAAATCCAAAAGAAGTTACAAGCTATAGGCCTATCAGTCTGCTCCCTGCAATAAGTAAAATCTTTGAAAGAATAATTCTACGAAGACTTAATGAGTTCACAATTAATTTAAATCAAATCGATAATCAGCAATTCGGATTCAAAAAAGGACACTCAACTTCGCACCAAATTCTTAACTTAATAGAATATGTTGCTGTTGAATTTCAAAAGAGGAATACAGTGGCAGCATGCTACCTCGATTTCGAAAAAGCTTTCGATCGAGTGTGGCATGCTGGCCTTATATACAAGCTCTCAAAACTTCAAGTGCCTACTAATCTCATAAAAATCAACGTTTCAGGTAAGATGTGGAGATACTCTCTCTAATATCAAAAATATCTACAGAGGACTCCCTCAAGGTTCTGTCCTCTCTCCTACAAATTTTAATATCTATGCGTATGACATGCCAAATCCAACCTCAGCAAAAATTCTCAAATACGCCGATGATACAGTGATTCTTTCAAACTCCATAAACCCTCAATATGCCATAGATAAACTTGACTCTAATGTTCAACGGATCTCAAACTGGTGCAAATTTTGGAAGATTAATCTTAATCCATCTAAATGCTGCATCGTCCTTTATCGCCGTTATAAGAAAAACTACCCTATCAATCTAAATATTAAAATAGACAATAACCCGATCCCTCAAGCCAATAGCTACAAATATCTAGGCGTATATATTGACAACAAACTCACCTTCAAAGAGCACATCAACTACATTTGCAATAAAGCCAATGCCGCCTTTGTGGCTATCTATCCAATTATCGGAAGAAAATCAAAACTAAATCTTAATACGAAAAGGACTCTTTTCCTTACTCTAATTAGACCAATTCTTCTCTTCGCCGCCCATGCTTGGGCTACGGCAAATAAAACTACCAGGAAGAAACTCAGCGTTCTTCAAAATAAAATCCTCCGGGCCATGACAAACGCCCCTTGGTTCATACGCAACAATCAACTATATGAAGATCTCAACATTCCAGAATTTCAGGATGCCATACTGAGATCTACACATAACTTCTTTGAAAGTGTTGCAAACTCTCAACATGACAACATAAGATCACTCGTAAACTATGACCCTACAGAGGAAAATGTGGTGAAAAGACCGCGAACGATACACCATAACACTAAATGGTGACTGTACATAATGTATATAAATTTTATTTTCTCGTTTCTTCATATAATCAAGATTTTCACATTGTAGTATCATGTTTGTTTACATTAGTATCATGTTTGTTTACATTAGTATCATGTTTGTTTTGAAGCAGCAGCATCGCCGGTCAGTACTTGGGAGGGTGACCACCCAAGCACGCAGCGATCTGTGTTTTTTCTACTGCAAAGACGGACTTGTCAAAGCAAGGACTTTGTTCACATTAGCCGTTGGACTTTGCTATTTCATTTTACTCTGAATTATGTGCTCTTACTCAGAATTATGTGTTTTTCTACACTTAAAACTACTCTCGTTCGCGTGTCATTTCAATTTTACTGAATGCATTTGCAATTCACATCCTACGAATCAGATTCAAGACTTCTGATCACATGACATACTCCCACGTATCCCTGCTCATTACCGCCTCTCTACTGCACTTGGTTAATACTCCAGGCACCACTCCTGTATGCTACTTATTATTTGAACTTTAAATAGTTTTCTTACCTCATATTACCCTGCTTTGCCACCTATGTTTCTCTTGCCTAAGGGCACGGTGCTTACGCACTTATTTTTAAATAAATGCTAATGGCCGAGGCCGAATAAATATTGGTCAATACTCTCAGCAGTAAATACCAAGAATTAGAAAGACGACTTGACTTGACTTGAGGGCGAGAATTTAAGATTCCCTCTACTTGAACTGTTAAGGCCCGTTCCCACTGGGGTTCATCTGAGCTAACGGAGGAGTCAGTTCCATGTGTCGACTAGCTCCGCTGTGCCTGCAGTTCAGATTTTTCAACTTGCCGCCCTATGGAAAAAAAACTGGTTTTGGAGATGGGTCGGCTATGTCAATTGTGTTCGTTAGCTCAGATAAACCCCAGTGGGAACGCAGCTTTACTGTCAAAAATTCTTCGTAGGTTAATACTGAATTTCCTACTGTTCGTTTAAAATGAAATCTAAAGGATTTTACTCCTGCTTCAGATAGACCATTAAAATTTGGTGCTCTTGGGGGTATAAACTTCCATTGTATACCTTCCTCGGCTAGAAAAGTAGCTAAAGTTCCATTCTGCTTTAGAAAAATACTCATTAATTTTTTTATTTCTGTATTTGCACTAACAAAGTTTTTTGCATTGTCACTAAATATTTTTTTTGGTTTACCTCGTCGGGCAAAGAACCTCTTCAGACAAGGAATGAATGCTTCTGCGGTTAAGTCATTGACAATCTCTAGATGAATTGCTTTTGTCACCATACAAACAAAAATACAAACATATATCTTATGATAGTTACCCTTGCGTTGCCCTTTGTACTTTATCAAAAATGGGCCGCAGTAATCAATAGCACAACAATTAAATGTAAAGTTAATATTAATTCTCTCTTTAGGTAATTCTCCCATTAGTTGTTGAGAAATTATTGGTTTTGCCTTAAAGCAAATTATGCAGCTTTGGACCTGCCATTAATGGTCCAATAAATTTGTCTAATAGAATTTAATAGTGATTGTGGACCATTATGAAAATCCTTTTCATGAAAATAAATAAATATAGGTTCAGTTAACTTATTCTTGGCAGGCAAAATAATGGGATGTCTTTGACTATAACTTAAATTAGAATTCTTTATCCTACCACCTACCCTTAACAGACCTTTTTCATCTAAGAAGGGATCAAAATATTTTAACTTACTCCTTGATGTTAGCTGTAGACCTTTCTGCAACGAAGAAATTTCTTCTGCAAAATACCTACCTTGGACATATTTAAGGAGTGTATTCCTTGACAGCTCCATTTCATCTATACTAATACTACCTGTTCGTTTCTCACTTGTGTTCCTACAGTTGTAGATAAATCTGAAAAGTAAACTAAGAATTCGTATTAGTTTCAAGAAATCATTAGTTATTTTTAGGAAGTCATCAAAGAATGAATCGGTTTTTAAAGTCAACAAGGAAGTCGTAACTGGTTTCAGTTCTGAAGAATAAAGCTCATCACTAAGTCCATTTTTATCTTGAAAATTGTCTTTGTTTAAAAAATCAGGACCTTTCCACCACAGCTTGTTAGATCCAAGAGTTGTAGCATCTGATCCTCTGAAAATGATGTTGGCTGGGTTCATTTCTGAAGAAACATGTCCCCACTGATAGATGGAAAAAAGTTCCTCTTGAATCATTCCACCTTTACATAATATGTCGTTCAATGAACAACCGTTAGTAGTTTTGGCACTCGCGTCGAACACAACGCGTAACTTTGTTGTTTTACTATCAGGTTTCAGCACGCCATGATGAGGAAGAAAATATCCTCCTTCAGTTTCAGAATAGTCTTCCATCCTCTCCATATGATTTAATGATTCATATTCCCTTAAAAATGAAACATAAAGTTCTTTCATTACAGAATCACTCAACAAACGTTTCCACAACTGATTCAGTCTTTTTTCAGCGATTTCCTTTGAATCCCCTAATTGTATGTTTTCACCAATATCTGGCTTGAACGGCATTTTAACCACATATCTTCCATCCGCATGCCGGTAAAATGAGTTTTTAAAAAGTTCGTTGCAATAATTTAATTCAGAATTAACTGTAGATTTAGTTTCATTTACTTCTTCAACTTCCCAGAATGACTTTACTAAGTTATTTAACGAATTAATCTCTGTTGACAAAAAACAATAATTTAAGTCATAATTTTTTACATTTGGAATTCTAATGCTTCCAGAAACTAAAAAGCCGAAGCAGCTGTTTTGAAGAAGTAACTCATTATCTTCTAAACGTATTTTATCTGTTTTTAAAAATTCAAAAAATAATTCCGCACCTAATAATAAATCTACCTTTTTTGCCTTGAAAAATTCATCATCAGCTAACTTTATTCCTTTTGGAATATTTAATTTCGAAATATCAATAGATTTCGATGGTGTCATGTCAGTTATTTTGGGAACAACTAATAACTCTATTTCCCATTCATTTTCCTTTTCTAAGTTCGATAAACGCGTCTTTATTTGCGATTTAACATTCAAAGTAGTGTTGCCTATTCCACTAACTGGAATAAATGCTCGTTCTTTTTTTATTCCTAATGAGTTCATAACACCTACAGTACAAAAATTAGAAGTCGAAGCTGAATCAAGCACGGCTCTAAAAGGAATTCGTTCATCGTAAACATCACGAAGATAAACAATTGCTGTATTTATTAACACAAATTTAGATTTATTTGCAGCTGCCATCAAAGTTGTAGGGGGGGAGAGGGGCAGTCCTCTTTCCCATTCACTGACGAAAGGTTCAAGGTTAATTCATTTTCTTTCGATGATTCATTTTGTTTTTCGTCAATTTTATGTAACAGCGAATGATGTGTGTCTTTCTTACAGACATAACAGCTAAATTTAGCCTTACACTGCGATAATACGTGTGATGGAGAAAGGCATTTAATGCATAATTTATATTCTTTAACAAAATCATACCGCTCAGAAACAGAAATACTCTTAAATTTCGAACAATGATAAATTGGGTGTGGTTCTTTACACATAATACACTTTCGAAAAGGGTTTGTTTTAGTTACCAAGGATTTTGAATTTCTAGAGCGACTTAATTGATTTGATACTTTAGTAGCATAGCTCTGCTTAGGAAAACTAACTTTGTTTATTTCTTCAAGAATGCGAATTCTTTCTTCGAGAAATTCTAAAAATTCATCAAGTTTGGGAATTTCATTTGATTTTACGTTTAGTTCAAATGCTTTTCTAGATTCTCTATCTAATTTATGCAATAAAATATTTAATATCAAAACATCAGATAAATTATTTCTATCAAATTCTAATACACTTAAAGATCTCAAACATCTTTTAACATTATCTACCAGTGATCTCAACTGAGAAGGTGAGTCATTTATTTTTTCAAATTTCAACAAATTATTGATAAAGGCATCAACTACTGCTCTTTTGTTTTCATATCTGCTTTCAAGTGCAGAAAATAGCGACTCAAATGTATCCTGACATGATTGTAACATTTTTGCTTCACCTTTAAGTGATGCTTTCAAATAAAACAGTTTCTCAGTATCATTTAAATTATTATTATTACCAATCATAGACATAAATTGCACTTTAAAATTTTTAAAATCTTTATATTTACCATAAAATTGAGGAAGAGGTAAATCAGGCAGTTTAAAATTTGATTTAGAAACATTTTTGGTTTCAAATTTATCTGTATTATTTGTTTCACAATTAGAAAGAAAAATTCTAAATCTTACTTCGAACTCTTCGATGCTTTCTTCCAATTCTTGTGTAATGCTTAGATTATCCTTCAAGTCAATTTCCTCTGGCAAATTGGTATATTCCACTATGAGTTGTTTAACCCGAGATTTTAATTCCAACAAAGAATCCAATTTAGTCTTCATAATAACATCATGGTTGAGTTTATTCTCCTCCATTTTATACTCATCAAGGAATTTTATCAAAGCTCCGAGTTTCGTTTTCACTACGCCGCATTGGCGATTCAATGAAACAATATTAGTAGCCATATTCTTCTCCGGCTAACGTGAGACCAAACTGTTCTTGCCGAAGATAGCTCGAACTCATTTAATGATACTTAACTTCAGTAAGTGGACTGTAATATTAACAATAACAATTTTATTTTAACAAAAACAACATTATTGAATACTAGCACACGCATGTGCTTATAGTTAGTTACCTATGTAACTTAGCTAAGAGCGAGCAACCATATGCTCTTACATCAAGTTAGAAATCATTCATACTAATAAAGCAAAAATGAAATAACTTTAGGGTTACACTAAAGCCAAACTCTGCTTGGCGTGAAACAATGCTGCCAAGCAATACTCTTTCAGACACCGAACACTAATGACGTATCTAAATGCCACATCTAAATTTCTGCAAGCGGTGATTCAGCTATAATTCTACGATCAAGTAGTTTTAAAAGGATTTATTAAAATACTAAAATTAATCTAATTTAGAATCTAGAATCGGAAAACTGTTCACACTGCAATTGCTGCTCTGTGATGCACATTCGTACCTTCACTACTTCATAAAAAGTATGCATGCGCATGCTGGTAGCTTGTACATGGTTTATGTTTACGTTTACGAAAACTAATAAAATTAAACTTGATAGTCGTTACATATTTTTACAACAATATAAAATTTAATTACCTATCTATCTTTTTACTCAAACAAAAAATTCTACATGTTCTCGATTTATAGAAGAATTTTAATTTATCAAAATAAAATGTAATTTACTTACTTACCAAGTTTTTTTTAAATGGAAATATTATTGCGCCTTTCCTGGATACTTGCACCAGAGCCGCACTTAAGGAGCCAAAGAGCCATATGCGGCTTTGTAGCAACACTTTGCCGACCACTGGCCTAAGGCATACTTGATATATTGGTAAAATCTCTGTGTAGTTGAAACCGAAAGCGAGTGACGGTTAAGGTCATCTTACTTTTTAACTCTAAGTTGCACTTTTTAAGAAATAGACTAACCCAAATGGATTTTCTCCCTCGTCTGAGGGCCCACCAGTGGCCGAGCGGTAACGTCGCTGAACACTGGTAGTTCGGTTCGAGGTTCGAATCCCGCGAACGGGCTGGCTGCATGGGTGTTTTCGTGGTTTTCCCCATGTGTAACATCTATACGAGCCAGTTTCCCTTAGAAAGTCCTCCACGAAGGCATCCCTCCCCTTAGGCAGATAGCCCTAGTGTGCTTTGCCATAATTAAATACACCAATACACACCCTCGTCTGAGGCGTTCCCGGCTGTCACCTTGATCACATCCGGAGGAGTAGGGACGACTTGCAGAAATTTAACAGTGGTTGCCTAATGCAGCGTGTATAATTGTCAAGAAAAAGCTGGTTGTAGCGCTTCATTTCACAAATTAGAATTTCTACATATTTTTATTTTTGAAACTGAGATTGATTTTTAAAAATTTAGCATATTTATCAAGCATAACAAATAATTATAAAGCTATTACATGCTTTCAGGGCTGGATATTCTTTTAGCTTTTCCAATGCTGTAAGGAAATTTGTAACTACTTGTTTTAGAAAATAATATTTTAAATCTGAACTAATAAAAAATTTCAAACAAGCAAATTTTATGCTTTTTATTGTTAACTAAAAAATACTAAAATATTTAAAAACTAATTTTTGAAAGTTTTGTTTAAAATTCTAAACTGTGCTGCCTTTTTAAAATTATAGATGAGTATCATAGCACAATTTCTATAAAGGAATTTTGTTTCAATTATATTTCATAATACATCTAGTGATAAACATTTTTGACTCCTTAAACATTTTTATACATTTAATTCTAATATTAAAATTGTATTTAACCATAATAATGAATTTTGCTTGTATTTTATAGTGATTATTATTTTTTATTTATTTTTAGTTCTGCATAAGATTTTTTTTTATTTACTGTTAATTTAATTTATTAGCCCAAAGGAGCGGTAGCCTAGAAAGGCTGTTAGTTTCGAAGCGGTATTTTGCGCTTTTTTACTATAAATGTCCGTGTCTCCTTGCAAATTGTTCTTACCAAAAATTATCGCCCTGTATTATATCTAAAGAAATTAAATAATGAAGAATCTGCATGAATACTTGTATGTTTCTCACACTGTGGCAAAAACGACAGTATCTAGAGCCATCAAATTTTGAATAATGTAATCCTCCACCCGAACATGGGCATCCGGACGGCCGAATTTCGAATTTGTTTTAATCTATTTCATATTTTGTAAAATTTTAACGAATTGTTGATTAACAAACTCAACGAGTTCAGAGCGAGCACTGTACGGAAAATAACAGTTTTATGTCCAGTGCGGAAATTCTAAAGATATGCTGTTTTCAAATGCATGTGGTTTACCGGCGAAGAACATGATATTCAATAAATGTAGATAACACACAAAACGTTAAAAAAACGTTCCTTTTGGGCGTAATATAAAATCTGAGTGCTTCTAGATTTTATTTTCTTTTTCTTTTTTTTCCTTCATTACACAGAAAATTTTATGCTCCGAATTTTATAAATTACTGAAATAAGTGTTCTACTTTAATATTAATATGTTAATGATGATATAATCAAATAAATGATTGTTTTGTAATGTTATTATATTTTTGAAAATCACTGCGTGAAAATGGTCATTAAATTAAAAAAAAATAAATGATAAGATCTTGTTTAATTTTGCCTTATTTATTTCAAAGCATCACGTACTATCAATTTTATTTAATTTTACATTATTTGCACTCAAAATTAATTTCGTACAAGAAGTACAAGTGAAAAATTGCGCGAAATGCAGTAAAAAGTGCTTTAATGAAATATATTAAATCCTATTTGGAAAAAACTGTGGCTTTCATAATCTCATCACTATACAACGTATCACATTTAATAATTAAAATGAGTTGTGTGATACAAACGCCATAGGTTTCAGTGTTAAATTAAACCAGATCGTCCCTTCTCTTTCTTGCCCACATGTCGGTGACGCGCGCCCCGCCCACTGTGTTGTCCTATCACTATATCTAAGTTCCATGTATACATAAGCTAGCGGAAAGTTAGCGTCCGGGACAGGTGGGCGGTCAGTGGTCTGAGTTGGCCTTGAATACAAGGAGGTTAGAACTCATGGAGGGCCAAAAAAGGGGGGAAGCATGCCCTTAGTAGTCGTGGCTTAGAAAGATTGACGTGCTCTAACCACACCCAATTTTGTTCCTGGTAGTCGTAAAGGATAGCAGATTCTTCACCTCCTCTTTCCCTTACTTTTCTCGCCATTTCATTTTATTTCTATATTATGTAATTGCAATAATTTCTACATTATGCAATTGCATCATGTAATTAATGAATGCTAGCATTAAAAGTATTGTGAACACAAACCAGTAACTATGTACTCAAACTATTATTTGATTATAATTTACTTATTTTATGTATATATAATTATCAACTTTTTCATGTTATAAATTAATATTTATATTACGAAAAAACTTAATTTGAATAAACAATGAGAGAAATATGTAAACTTTACCTTGTTATTTTAAAACTCATACAACAAATGTGACTAAAAATCAAATCCAGTTATTATATATCCACTTGAGCACAAAATAAAATGTAGTTAAACTCCTATAAGGTAAGACCTGTAAAGTAATTATGATCAGGCATTAAAGTAAACTGTTTACTTTCCCATGGAGAGCTAGCCACTCCCCCTTTCCATGTTTACTTGTCGTTTTGTTATCACATATAAGTTAATTACGAATATCGCTTTTATTATTATTATGAAAAGGTAAATCTGAGAACTATATATGTTTCTTCGTGTACTTTACAATAAGAAAATACTCAAACTCTTTCTTGAAGGCCATTGAAACACAAGTTTCGAATATTCTACTTGTGTATGTAGGTTCTAAAACATTCTTTTACATGGACATGAAGTCGGAAATGTAGACATTATTTCGCTGTAACAATTCAGTGCCTTTTAGGCCTTTCAGATCTACGCATACAAAATCAGAAAACACACTGAGGACTTGAAACCAGCTGGCGTTTTACCTCACTTCCCTTAGTAAGGTAATCGTTTTCTTGCCCTCACGTGGCGTGGCTTATTTCCTTCCCCCTGGCTTCACTTTCTTCGTACTGCAATAGCAGAGACGCCATCTCCATCTATTCTAACCTCTTTGCTTAAATATGAATAAGGCTGACTTAAACTCAAGGCCTGCCAGACTGAACGAAATTTCGGTTCTCAATTTCCAGTTGCTTTCGCAAAATTTATCACTAGGTGGCGCTCGTATTCTGGTACACTTTTGCTTTACGTTCTCTATTTGTAATGTGGCTCGTTATTAATAAAAAGGCTATTTTATTAAAACGTGCCGCTGTAGCTAATAGTAACATAGGATGGTATACTGGTGCTTGCTAGAGTGGAAAGTTTTCTTCCTTTCAAAAAAAAAAAAAAAAAAAAAAAAAAATTACAACTGTTATTAAATAATTATTCGCAACATATAACTGCTGGACGGATAGCATTTTCATCAGTTTATGTAATACAGATTTAATACAAAATTTCTTAACCAAAAGCAATCATCACTAAAATTTTAAAGCGTTAAAAATCTTTAGATATGTTTTTTTTTTTTTTCCCTGAGCTTTTGTATATGAACAAGCTACTTAATACGTGTGTGTGCCGCCCAGTCGGTATCGTGGTCAGGGAAGCTGACTGCGATGCCGAAGGCCCTGGGTTCAAATCTCGGAGAAGGCATGGTTGTAACTGTCCGACCCTTCATAGGAAATGCGACGGTGGTCCGCCTATTAGGTGCCTCCATAATAAAGAGACCATAACATCCGGCCTTGTACAGATTAATGAAAAAAAAAAAAAAAAAATGTGTGTGTACGTGTAAGCCCCTGGGTGACGCCCTATTCTATGCGCAATTCGTACATTCGTACAAGATTCGAAACTCCACAACTTGGATAATCTTAGCCTGCTTTTGACTTGAAATTTCTTTTGGCTCTAGTGTAGAATTGGGTGCCCCTTCGATTAGCGAAAATTCTTTGTAAAATGTTGGCGATGAAATCTTTATGTCATCATGAAGCTTTATGTCATGTTTTCGTCTTCCTGAAATAAAAATATCATAATTTTGTTTTATCATTCCGGAGATAATTTCTGTTTTCTGCATAAATGATATAACTTAAAAAAAATCCTAGAATCGCACAAAAATGGCACTGCGCACACCCTTGACATTATCTATGTACACATAGACCTATTTTCATTTAAAAAGTAAAAGAAAATTGACAAAATCCAATTGTTTTTACCCTTGTAAAAAGCGGCAAACAAATAAGTGAGCGATTCTGTACTTTACCGAGAATATTTTCAAAGAAAAGGCATCATTCATTATAGAAAATTACGTTTGAATAACCAACGAGATAAAATTATGCTTTAGAGATAAGTCGGTAGCGAAATAGCGATGCAGGCATCCATTCAGTTATGTTTAGCAAATTTTATATAAATTACAATAATGATCGGAAATAGTTATTTACTCTTAAGCTTCCATTCAGTCATGTTTAGCCTTTTTCATATAAATTATAATAATAAAAAAGTATATGAAATTAACCTTTGATCTAAATTAAAACATCAATCTTAGACAGTTATTTACTATTATAACTTCCTTTCTTGCTGCAATTATTTTTGCCAGCATTAGCATCAACGATAATTTGCGCTTTTTTACGACCGAATAGAAACCGAATAGTCTTAACTGATTCAGGTACCCTCAAGGAGGTTAGAATACATGGGGATGCCCTGCACGCAGTCAAAGTGAAGCCAAAAAAGGGGGAAAGCATACCCTTAGTAGTCGTGGCTTAGAAAGATTGACGTGCTCTAACCACACCCAATTTTGTTTCTGGTAGTCGTAAAGGATCGCAGATTCTTCAGGTCCTCTTTCCTTTACTTTTTCGCCATTTCATTTTATTTCTACATTATGTAATTAATATAATTTCTAATTTATGTAATCGCAATAATTTCTACATTATGTAATTGCATGCTGTAATTAATGAATGCTAGCATTAAAAGTATTGTGAACACAGAACAGTAACTATGTACTCAACTATGTACTAACTATGTACTTGATTATAATTTACTTTTTCTAAGTATATATAATTCTCAAATTTTTCATGTTATAAATATTACTTATGTTTCGAAAAAACTTAATTTGAATAAACAATGATCGAAATATGTAAATTTTACGTTGTTATTTTAAAACTCACACAACAAATTTGACTAAAAATCAAATCCAGTTATTATATATTTACTTGAGCAAAAATTAAAATGTAGTTAAACACATAAAAGGTAAAGCCTGTAATGTAATTATGATCAGACATTAAAGTAAACTGTTTTCTTTTCCATGGAGAGCTAGCCACGCCCCCTCCACTTGTTTACTTATCGTTTTGCCATCTCATATAAGTTAATTACGAATATCAGTTTTATTATTACTATGAGAAGATAAATATGAGAACTATATATGTTTCTTCGTGTACTTTACACAAAGAAAATACTCAAACTCTTTCTTGAAGGCCATTGAAACAAACATTTTGATTATTCTACTTGTTTATGCACGTTTTAAAACATTCTTTTACATGGACATGAAGTCAGAAATGTAGACATTATTTCGCTGCAACAATTCTGTGCCTTTTAGGCCTTTCACATCTACGCATACAAAATCGGAAAACACACTGAGAATTTGAAACCAGCTGGCGTTTTACCTCACTTCCCTTAGTCAGGTAATCGTTTTCTTGCCCTCACGCGGCGTGGCTTATTTCCTTCCCCCGGCTTCAATTTCTTTGTACTCCAATAGCAGGGACGCCATCTCCATGTATTCTAACCTCCTTGGGTACCCTCGGTACACAAAAATGTCGTTTTTTAGGGCACCATCGTCAAAAACGGATGAAGATACGTATACCGATTTGGATAGATCTTTCAGATCAGCGAAGTCACACAAGCTAAGGAAAGAAGATTTCATCAAATCTCCGAAAAAGAAAATCAAGAAAGCAAAAACGGCGAGGAATGTCCAGGAAGAATTACTTGAAGTGCTGAAGACTAGGTTCAATACGGATAACATTAATGAATTTAAAAAAAAACTGATATGGAGCAAGGGGATTTAATTCCAGAATTTGGCGTAGAAGCACTTACTAAGATGAGACAAGAGCACTCGGACAGAAAGTTTATGGAATATATTGCGAAAGTAAAAGAAAAGCAAAGAGCAAAAGCAGAGCAGGAAGAGAAAGACCATAAAGAAACCATACCATAAAAAAGGAGTATGGAAATCTCCAAAGAAATTTGCAAAACCCCCCAAAAAGCCGATGGAAATTGTAAGGAAAAACCGCTTTGAAAACTTGAAACCCCAACTGAAGAAGGAGGAGCTACGAAAGAAAAAACCCCGCCCTCCATACTATTCCAGCAGAAACAAATCGATTGGTTGAAAGTCGAAGGATATCTAAGAGAAAATTGTATCGATGAATTTGAAGCACAGATGAAGGGGCAAGCTATTTTCGTTCAATTGAAAGATGCTGATGAATATCGTGCAATTACTGAAATGCCTAACAAATGAGGGGTACCTTCCACACCTACCAATTAAGCTGGGAAAAACCGATAAAAGTAGTATTGAAGAATTTGCCTGATAAAACCTCAGAGAAGGCAATCTTTGAAGATTTACAAAGAAAGAAGTTTCCGATCGTAAAGGTCAAACAATTCAGAAGATCCCTCAAAAACAATTTCGAGAAACTCCCAATCTGGCTTCTAGAATTAAAGAGGAATACAAATGAACAAGCAATACACAACCTCAATAACATGGTCAGCCTAAATGTCAGCATAGAGAAATGGAAGCCCAAGAAAGGCCCAGGCAGTGTTTCAGGAGCCAGAAGAGGGGACACTCCCAGCACCTATGCACAAACCCAGAAAAATGTTGCAAATGCGGAGGATTGCACAGAAGCAATGTCTGCACATTAAAAGGTGAAGAAAAACCTACGTGCATTTCCTGCAAAAAACCGCATGTCTGCAGTTATCGTGGATGCCCTGAATACCGACGTAAATTTGAGAAAAAACCAGTACAGAAACCAAAAACTCCCATCCCAAAAGCAGAAGACTTCCCACAATTAATCACAGCTGAAACATCTGATGAAAAACCAAGTAGAAAACTCTACAGTGAGAAAGCACGGTCAACAAAAGCCTCAATCCCAAGTGAATTCAACGAAGCAGTCTCCTGGCTCCGCGATGAAAAATTTCAGAAGTTTTTAGAAACCATCATTGAACATATTCATCGTATCAAAAAAGCAAAGACTACCCTAGAAAAACTAACTGCAGGATTCAAAGCAGCCATGTGCCTCGTCCAAATCGCAGAAGAGGAAGATTAGATGGTAAAAGTTTACAATTGGATGCCCCTTGTTTTTTTCCCGATTCTTTTTTGACGCCAAGATAGGCAGCAGAAAGACACAATTTTAAGATGGCCGCTACACGAAACTAAAATAAAAAGTAAAAGAATTGAATAAACCCTATGTCCATGTACACATCGATCTGTTTTCACTTAAAAAAACATCCCAGAGTTGCACAAACTGGGCATTGCCCACTGTTTAAATTTGTCCATGTGCACATCAATCTATTTTTATTTTAAAAAAATCAGGAGGCTAAAGCAAAGTTACACTATCATGGTAACAAGAAATAAGATTTCATCGCCAACATTTTACAAAGAATTCTCGCTAATCGAAGGGGCACCCAATTCTACACTAGAGCCAAAAGAAATTTCAAGTCAAAAGCAGGCTAAGATTATCCAAGTTGTGGAGTTTCGAATCTTGTACGAATGTACGAATTGTGCATAGAATAGGGCGTAACCCAGGGGCTTAACAACGCGAATTCGTCCCTCCTCTTCCCGGGGGCTGTCCCATTCACTGACCGCATTAAACAAGGACTTTTAGAGACTTTGCTGAATAAAGTGGAATGGAAATCAGAAAAACCTATCATATCGTTTTTCTTTACTTTCCTGCCTGAATACTTCTTTAAATGGAGGAAATGAATGAAAAATTAATGTCTATAACCCACGGGTAAAAGGTTTCCAGGACACATGCTTATCTGGAGGCCATCTGGAGGAAGATCAAAAGTTAATTTCCAAAAACAGCGAGAATAATTACACTACATTTTTATTTATACTGTAATATTCTCTTGGAAGAGATGAGTACAAAGAAACTTCCGACAAAAGAATAGCAGAGTTAAAAAAAAAAGTTTATTTATTTATTTCCACATTTCTGTGTTCATAGAGCATCTCATATGACTACTTTTACCCTAAGGATGGGATTCACGGATTAAAAATCCTTTACAGTTTCGTGTCACTCACCTCTTTGAAGTTTGCAGGAGTAGTGGGTTTGATTCGGTTATATTTCCGATATTGAAAGATAGAAATTCTCAACGAAATGTTTTCTTCTCTTTTAAATTCAACAATTTAATGTGCATTTCTGACAACCACTTTTATTCTAAGGAACGGGCTAACTGAACGGTGTAGCGGTTTGAGAACAGTCAGTTTTTATTATTGGTAGCGTAAATAAAATAATTCAAGATGCGTTGGGCTGTGGACAGTTCACGGGAGGATGACTACCACTGTCCAATCTGTGTTTTACAGAAAGGGTGAATTTGAATATTTTGTTCAGCTAATCTGTTGCGCTTAGTTGTGCCATTTGTCTTCATTTACATCGCGATATTAGTTTAATGATTCCATTCTAGATAACCTGTTTCAAAACTTGGATCTTGGATCATATCTTTACTGCTGGCTTTAGCTACTAGGAGCTCTTACCAGTATATTATCATTTTACCATAGGCCATAAAGTTAAAAATTTAAGAGGTGTATTTAAAATACGCCGCGGCCGAAGGCGAGATCAATAAATGAGAGAACTCATAAAATAATCTTGGATCATATCTTTACTACTAGCTACTAGGAGCTCTTACCAGTATATTATCATTTTACCATAGGCCATAAAGTTAAAAATTTAAGAGGTGTATTTAAAATACACCGCGCCCGAAGGCGAGATCAATAAATGAGAGAACTCATAAAATAAGTTTTGCTAAATTGCATATCATGGCATAGCATGGGTGATTATATACGTAAATGGTGGCGAGAAGCGAAATGAAAGTCTAAGCTTCTGCGTGAGTCAAGAAGAACAGGAACACGTGATCAGCGTCCGGTATTTAGATTGGTCGAGGAGTCAGAGTTCGAAAAATGAAGTTTTTGTAGTTTTTGGCAATAAATAAAATTCGAACATAGTAAAAGCAACATCTATTTGTGAATTTAAGAGTCTAATGTCTTTTGAAACACTTGAAAATCTTCTAAACTTGCGATATAATCATTAAATGAATAGGAAACTGTAAAAGGCGAAAATGAGGTCATGTAGCTCACTAGGGCTAATGAGTGAGAGTAAGCACTTGGTGTTACCACGAACTTTGATTTTAAAACACACGATACGAAATAGTAAAAATAAAAAGTAAAAATCTTGGTTAAATAAGTAGTAAAACGAAGAATTCATCGATGAAAAATAAAATCCTAATTTTGCAAAGTTCATCTTTCTTGAATAGTAACTGCAAAGGAATAGTATTTTTTTTTTTTTTTTTTTTTATACATTATATACACTACCACCACTTAGAATTGTGGTGGATCGTTCGAGGTCTTTTCACTACTAGTAGGGTCATAGTCTGTAAGCGATTTAATAGCTTCATAGGGAGAATTTCTCATATCTTCAAAGAAGTTGTGTGCAGAAATTAGGATTTGGTCGTGAATTGGATTGATATCCAGGTCTTCGTGAATTTGAGAATTTCGCACGAACCAGGGTGCGTTCACTATGCTACGTAAGATTTTGTTTTGAAGTACATTTAATTTTTGTCTGTCTATTTTTCAGGCAGTAGCCCAGGCTGGAACTGCATAAAGGATTAATGGTCGAATAAGTGAGATGTAGATATTTTTCTTGGTACGGAGTTTCTTCCAATTAATGAGTAGAGAGCAATGAAAGCAGCGTTAGCCTTATTTGTAACATATTGAATATGATCTTTGAAATTTAGGGTTTTGTCAATATAGACACCTAAATATTTATAGGAGTTGGCAACAGGAATATCTTGGTTATTGAGTCGGATATTTATATTCACTGGGATATTTTTTCTGTATCTGCGAAAGAGAACTACGCAGCATTTATCAGTATTTAGTTTGATTTTCCAGTCTTGACAAAATTTGTTAATAATGTTGACTTGGAGCTGAAGTTTCTCTAAAGCATTATTTGGACTTCGTGAACTGGTGAGGATGACTGTGTCGTCAGCATATTTGAGTATATTAGAATGAAAAGGTAGAGGCATATCATTTATGAATATTGTAAAAAGCTTCGGTCCTAAAACACTGCCTTGAGCTACTCCACTGTAAATCACTTTTTTTGAAGAGATTGCTTCACCACAGCGCACTTGAAAAGTACGATGTTAAAATAAGAATGCATAAGCTTAATAAAGCTGTTTGGTAAAAGGAAGTTAGATAGCTTATGAAGTAAGCCAGCATGCCACACTCGATCGAAAGCTTTTCGAAATCGAGGAAGCATGCCGCTACTCCGTTCTTTTTTGTAAATTCTTGGGCAATAAATTCAACTAAATTTAATATTTGATGTGTGTATTGTGGCCTTTGCAGAATCCAAATTGATGCTTGTCTATTAGATTAAGGCGTTCTAGATGATTGGTGAGCCGAGCACTAAGTACTCGTTCGAAAACTTTTCCAAGCGCTGGCAGAAGACTGATGGGTCTGTAATTTTTTGCTAGCTTTGGATCTTTTCCTGGTTTCGGGATCGTAACAATGATCGAATGTTTCCACTGCGATGGAAAGTAGCTGAGTCTAATACAAGCATTAAAAATATTTGTAATTAAGACTATGCATCTTCTAGGTAAAGCTTGCAACGCTTCATTAGAAATCATGTCACATCCTTTAGCTTTGCGCTTCTTTAATTTTTTAATAATTTGCTGAACTTCGTTTGGAGATGCAGGCATAAAAAAATTATTGCTGGGACTGTTGAGGATGCTATTGACAGGTTAATTAATATCTTTTTCGTGATCAGAATTTTTATTTTCATGGTGTTTAAAAATGTTTTCTAATTCTTTTGCATGAATTTCAGCTGTGGAGTCTTCGGAGTGGTGAATTTTGCCCATGTGATACAGGGGGTGAATTTGATTGGGTGAAAGATTTCTGAGTGATTTAGCTACTTTCCAAACAGAGTTTGGGTAAAGATCCAGATTGATTGGTCATTAATTCATTGAACAGCGATGGCTGCTAACAGTGACGGACGTACGAGCTCTGAGCTCCGTAATGTTAATGCGAATGGTACCCTGAATACGGCGCCGCCAGCGGGCAATCAACCTTCTTCTCCTCCACCTTTACTGATACAAACCGAAATGGAAGTAACTGCAACTACTCCACCTGCCTCTCCTTCAGCGCTAGAGTTATCCAAGAGCGCAATCCAGATATACTCACTCAAGAATCGGCACACAGACCTCCTTTTTGACATCCAGCGTCTTCAGCGAACTGAGACACCTAATAAGGAACTGATGGTCAAACAGTTACAGGATGAGGGTGAGAAAGTTTTATTTTCCTTACATACCCTCTGCTCTAAACTCGGCATAAATTTATTTACCCTCCCTGCCACTGAAGAGGAATTCTTCAAAGAACTCAAAAAGACTTCTAAAACCCCTGATTCGGACTCCAAAACTCAAAATTCTAACGCTAAAACCCAAAACACTACTCCACCCTCATCCTCAGCCAATCAAAATCCTCCAAAAGAAAATCTCAAAAATGATTCTAAAAAACGAACCAGACCCACGGACAGTGAAGGATTTGTAGTTCCTCCAAAACATTTAATTGCCAAAAAACCACTTCCCAACACTAATAGTAATGAAAACATCACAACATCCAATTCTTTCACAAACATACAAAACTCTGATAACACTGAACACTCGACGCAGCAGCCGGCTGACACTCAAACACCAAAAATTCAAGCACCACCTCCAATTTTCATAAAACCGCGAGCTGACTGGTTCTTTCTCCTCAATCAGCTACGCCGACATGCACCAACTGTTCTTTCCAAACAAAACATTGACTTTCTTAAACTCACTACCACTAATGAAACTGACTATAGAACAGTTGTTAGATTCCTCACAGACAATAATATTGAATTCAAGTCCCACACACTCAAATCAGATAGACCACTTAAAGTGGTAATTAGGGGATTACCCTCAAATACACCGCTCAACGTTGTGCAGACTGCGGTTGAAGTGCTTGGCTTCAAAATTCACAAAATCTCTCAACTAAAGAAATGGAAGACCAAAATGCCAATGCCTCTCTTTTATTTACAAATCTTCAACAGCCTCAAAGCCGAAGAAATCTATTCTATAACTGAACTCCTAGGAACTGAGGTATCCATGGAACACTTCAAAGGACAGAAGGGTCCCTCCCAATGCTGGCGTTGTCAGGGATTTTTTCATTCATCTGAAGTTTGCACATTACCAAGACGATGCGTCAGATGCGCTGAGCCGCATCAAGCCAAAGAATGCACTAAACCCTTTGAAGAGCCGAACAAATGTGCAAATTGTTCGGGAAACCATGCTGCTAACTGGCGTTCCTGCCCGAAGTTCCCAGGCTCCAAAAACAGACAACCTCCAAAGCCAAGCACCAAACCCAGTCAGACCGTTGACAACACAAACAAATTTAACTTACAACATAATACATTTCCAGTTCTGCCGGCTGCACACACTCCCAGTGCAAATAATACTCGCCCTGGAGTATCATACTCTGCTGCCCTTACGGGTATGCAACAGACTGCACCCCAAATTCTTCCAAATCTATCGGTCCCCTTAGGAGCAAATCCGACTCTAAATTGTACCGAAATCCTTTTGGCTATAATCCAAATTTCTAATCAGCCTGGCATTGACCAGAGCAAATTACTTCTGGCATTCAAAAACGCCTTGCCGCAGCTCAGAGTGGCTCCATCTGGTGCTGACGCGGCCTACTATATCTTTGAGAGTTATATTACTCTCCAATTCTCTGATTCCCACATTCATTAAAATTCAATACTTTGAAAGGGTTGAAAAATCTTAAACTATGCACCTGGAATGCAAATGGCATTCTTTCCAAATTCCATGAGTTTAGAGACTATGTAGAAGAAAAGGATTTTGATATCATTTTTGTCCAAGAGACCAAACTTCAGCCAGGGAGAGCTCCCAAGCTTGTAGATTATGCACTATATAAAAATGACAGACAAGCTTCGAATACACGTGATGTCTATCATGGTGGCACTTGTATTTACATAAAAAATTCTATCTCGCATCGTAGAATTGATACACCAAATATGAGCAAACTTGAAGCAACAATCATCGAAATTTTTATTCAAAATTCACCATCCCTAGTTATGATCTCTGCCTATCTCCCACCAGGTGGAAATTTTCCTGTGGTAGATTTCAATAAACTGCTCAATTTTTCAAATAATCTTATCATAGCTGGTGATTTAAATTGTCACCATCAGCATTGGCGTTGTCATAGATCAAACCCTGCTGGTCGTGGCCTTCTAAAATGGGCTCAGTGCGCCCAAATTAAAATTATTGCGCCGGATTCCCCTACTAGATATGGTTCACGGGGTGCCCCTTCATTCATCGATTTGGCACTCTTTCGAAACATCCCTTTTGGATATCACGTGACTGTCGAAAACTGTTTATCTTCAGATCACAACCCCGTAATCATAGACCTTAACTGTACTACTTTTAATCAAAATTCCCCGGCACTCGTCTCTACAAACTGGGACAATTTTGGTTTCAAACTTAAAAGTAAAGATTTGCCCTCCCTTGAAATTAAATCCAGCCATGATATAGACTCGGCAGTTGATCGCTTAACGACCATTCTAACAGATACTTATAAGGAAGTATCAAAACCCACCCTTAGACCCAATTTTCGTAAATTACCCCGAGAAATTAAACTCAAAATTAAAGAAAAGAATAAAGTATGGAGACTTTGGCAAAGAAATAGGAATCCAGGTCTAAAAATTAGAGCTGGACCAAATCGCATGTATTCGTTACCGAGTAACGGGTACATCGGTTGACTCGAAGTACCGATTCGGTACTCACAAATTCATTTCGTTACTCGCATCTGTTCGTTACTTGCATCTGTCGTATGATGCGGTTTATTCGAGTACGAATGATGCGGTTGCTATTCGAATACGAATGATGCGGTTTCTATGCGAATACGAATGATGCAGTTGCTGTTCGAATACGAATGATACATTTGCTAACAATACCCGTGTGCAACATTTTTCATTGATAATTTCGAATTTTTTTGGTTAACTCATCGGGCAAACTCTTGTTTACCTTATGTGTTTTAGTTGAAATATTGTTTAGTTAAGAAAATGATCAATTTTGATAGCGTGAAGCGTTATTTTGTATTTGCTTTTTACATTTAGATTTATAGTGCATATTATGTTTGTAATTTGAAAATTTAGATGATTATTGATTTTTTTCTTGAGTGTGCCATAGGGATATTTTATTGATTTGAAATATTTATATACTGCACTTAGGTATTGTTTAAATAAGAATATGTTGGTTAATATGAGTTCTTTACTTCCTTGTACGAAATAAAAAGGAAGTATTGTAATTGAGAAAAATTTTTGGGTGTGTAGCGTTGCGCGCCTCCAACTTGCACGCAACCAAGAGGTAACTGTTGAAACTGGATAAATGACAGAGTCTTGTTAAGGTTTAAGTCCCTTTTTATTCAACGTAATAAATTACAAGTGCGTGCTCTTGACGCTCACAAACTACGCCAACTCGGCGGTAAAATAAAAATTATAACCTGAAAAGAAACTAAAGACAAGACTCTAACTACGAGGCTCTCTAAAAGTAACTAACCTCACCGCGTTTTACAATACCGCTGCTAATTCAGCAAACTTGAAGATCACTTGAACGATTAACAATTCTTCCAGGCAAGCACACAGGCCGAAACGCGGGGTTCTTCAATTTCTGGCTAACTACCTCCGCGCTCGTGAAGTAAGAACAGCACACCTCGAACTCGTTTCCTTTCTATTTAACTCAGAATACTTCCGCTGATAATTTGAATCCTTGCGCGTTCTACTAAAATTTACATACTCTGGCATTGGCAGTTCCAGGGGAAAGTAAGGCTTGACAGGAAAGATAGTTTAAACTTAAAATAAATGTTAGTTAAAATAAATATAAACCCTACATTTGCCGCTGCCAGAATTTGGAAAACTTGGAAGCAGGTCCTACAAACGACCTGTTGTAAGTTTCTATAATTCTGAACTAACTCTCGAGAACCTCGTTTACACAAAAAAAAATCTTATGTAACAAATTGTATACTAAATTTCTGTGGATACTTATAACTCTCTCTTTTTACAGCAACTTTTCCTGGACTTCATCAATCAATCTTGGTCTTTTCCTTCCAGCATCTGGAAGGAATAAGTATCAGTATCTTTCTAAATACATTATAATTTACACTTTCTTGACACAATAAATTTTTGTTTTTAAACGATTCGTTTTCCTTAGTTATTGCTTAATTCACATTCATTCAATTTGTGAAGCATTAATTTAACTTTACCCTGGCTCTCCACCATGTGTGGTGTCAAACGGGAATATTCGTGTTTTAGTCTTACAACACTTCCCCTAACCACCATGATTTGTTAGAATTCAACGACCAAATAGACACACCTTACTCGACATTCTACAACTCGATGAGCTACTTTAATATTCTTAGAAATTCAAGTGTAGGTGGAGAACCCTACAAAACACATTCATTCTAACTTCCCTCTCATTCATCTTTAAACATGCAGGCTTTCGCTCTAAAGCATGACTTTATCTACAGTTTAATACTTAAATTTTGAATTCATTCCTTTTGAGCATTTTACTTTTAGCATCTAAAATTTTATGCTTCTAGACTAAATTCTACTTTTACATAACATTCAAGTATTTACGTACATTTACAAAATTTTAATACATATGATTTTTACAATTTACCATAAAATGAATATGAGAAATAAATTTTTACTTTACTCATTCTTCGCCAAGCTGGCGGCACTGAAACTAAAATTCTTATTAATACAAGAATACGAAGTTATTTTTATCTTCGGCCAAATTTTGGCTTTAACATAACAGAATTAGTCTTTCGACCAACAGAAAATGCTTGTTCTTAGCTTTTATACTTAAAGAAAATAATACTTTCGCCTTGGCTAAATAAAGTAAAACAAAACTAAGTCTCAACCGAGACATATTGACTTTCGTCAAAACATAGAACTTCGTACTTATGCATAACATTTTGGAACAAAAGAGAAAAAAAAAATTATAGAAGATTTTAACTTATCTTTGAGTTTTCGATGCTTGAAACTCCGTCATTCTTTTCTGGCAATATTGTTCCCAAGTTATAGGTTTCATGAACGTCAATCTTCTCCTTACTGACCTCCGAGTGTCGTCCACATTAGGTTTTCTTTTGCGTCCTCTGCATGCTGGCCTCTTGGCGGAGTAATCGTCGGGTTGTTGTCGTTTCCGTTTTTCCATGGGACGGCTGGTCTTGACGTCCTCCGGTCTGGAGTCCTTCTTGAATTTCTTCTGTTGTTCCTGGTATTTTTGTTCCTCCTGTTGCCGTTTCGATTTCCGGAACGGCGGCCTTGCTGGCACCTGACTCTCTGGCCCTGGGCGCGTTCTCCTTGATGTATAATTTCTCCTGCGATCCGTTGTAGGTGGTATTTTGCTCTTTACCACGGTTTCTTTACGCGGTGCATCTGCCTTCTTGTTTTTCTTAAATGCTGGAGTTTGAAAGTTTTTATTTTTTCTTTTTGGTACCGTCGTCCGGGTTGTAGAAGGGCTAGGTCTCTCTTCAGTTCTCTGCCTCTTGGGTGGTGGAACAGTTGTTGTTATTTCTGGACCTTCTACTTCGTTTAGACTTGAGTCCTGCAAGAAACTTTTTAGAATTTCAAAATCATTTGGATTATAGTATTTTTTCACCTGGTCGGGACTTGCTTTACAGATCTCCCCTCTCTCGTTCTTAAGATATAATACGACTCCTTTGATTTCCTGAATTACATATGGGCCTTCAAATTTTGGAGCTAGCTTTGCCGTAAAATTGTCTGGGGCACTTGATAAAGAAAATTTCCGCTTCAATACTTTATCCCCAACTTTAAAATCTGCTTCACGGCGTTTTCTATCATAATATGCTTTTTGCTTATTTCTTGCCGTATCCGAGCTTTTAAGCGCCTGATCAATCAGTTTTTGCACATCTTTCTGTTTAAACTCTTGCTCTCTTTGTTGCACAAAGAATAATTTATCTAAAGGCGTAATTAACTTTCTGCCTAAAAATAATTCTGCTGGGGTTTTTCCCGTAGTATCGTGATTTGCCGTTCTTAAAGCATAAGCTAATTCATTTATGTAGCCATCCCAGCGCTTGTGATGTGTGCTCACGTAACTGCGAATTATTTTTACTATGTTTTTATTCACTCTTTCTGCTATGTTTGCCTGTGGTCTATACGGAACCATTTTGATATGGCGCATGCCAAGTCCAGTGCATATGTTTTCAAATATTTGACTAAAGAATTGTTTTCCGTTATCGCTAATGACTTTTATCGGTGCACCGTATTTTAAAATGTATCTGTGTAAGAATGCATCTGCGACTGTTTTGGCTGACGCGCGTTTAAGTGGAACAATTTCTGTCCATTTTGAAAAATGATCTACTATTACTAAAAGAAAACGATTTTTATTTAACTCGCTCTGGGGGAAGGAACCAAGAAGATCTATGCCTAAAATTTCATTCGGAAATGTAGCGCGAATGCTATTTAAGTACCCGGCCGGGCTGTAATTAATATCATTTATTAACTGACATTGATTGCAGGACCTGACATACGCCGTTACTATTTTGTATAATTGCGGGAAATATACCGCCTCGCGTATCCTTTTCAAAGTCTTTCTGACCCCTAAATGACCCGCTGTTTTCGCGTCGTGTAATTCCTTCAAAATGCTTAATCGAAGCGAGGCTGGGAAGACTGGTTTGTACTCAAGATTTTCGTTTGTTGTTTTCGTATAAAATAATAAATTATCTATTATTTCATAGTTTTCTGCTCTATTTCTTATCGCATCCATATCTGTGTGCTCAAAGCTTTCGGGGTCTTTCAAATATGCATAGATATTTCCAAATTCAGGATCAGCTTTCAGTTCAGTGATAATCGTATCTCTAGAATCTAAAATTTTTGAAGTCAACACAGCGCATTTAAGTTCATTTCTTTCATCGTCCAGTTTTATACGAGAAAGTGCGTCAGCTACATTGTTTTCCTTACCCGGTTTATATTTCCCACATAGCACAAAAACATCCTTGGGATATCCCAACGATGTTGCTCGCGGGATATGCGCACATCCTTAGGACATCCCGGAATATCCCGCGAACCTCCTAAACACCTCCTCCCGAGTGCTTAATATCACATCCCGGGATATCCTCAGGACATCCTAACCAAGTCCCATCGACAGCGTGCGGGATGTTATTAGGATATGAACTCCTATTTACTACATCCTCAGGACATCCCACAAACCTCCTAAGCACATCCCATTATATCCTATGTCCCATCGACAGCATATGGGAGGCTATTAGGATTTAAAGTCCTACTTACTATATCCTCAGGACATCCCGTAATATCCCAATTTCCTCCTAAACTCATCCTCCTGAGCGCTTAATGTCACATCCCAGTATATCCTTAGGACATCCTATCTACGTCTCACCGACAGCGTATGGGATGTTATCAGGATTTGAAACACTAGTTACAATATCCCTTTAACCTCTTAAATACATACTCTCAACTGCTTAGTGTCACATCCCAGTATATATACAGAGGAAAATTCCAGTGAAAGTATGTGAAGGTGTGATGATCTAAAACCTACTTTTTTTACACAGTCTCAAATCCTTTTCCTATGGTTGCTATGGAAAAATCAGAAATGTTGAAAATATTTATACAACTTACTTTGTTTTTAAATCTGAATTTGTGAATATATTAAAACTAAGCAAGGAATTTAAAATGAATTATTAATAAAAAATATTAAAACTGAAAATTTTGCTTTTATTTTTAAGATATTAAAAATCTTTTGATCATTTTTAAACATCCAATAGACCCCAAATTGAATTATTCATAATTAAATTATTTTACAAAATCAGTTTCTAATTTCAGTTAATTTGTATTCAAAATTGAATAATAAAATTAGCCATTTAATAATCTTTACATAAATGAATCATCTTTCTTTAAAACATGTAAGGAATTTATAGTGTTTTGATGACACTGTTGGGAAATTGTTAAAAGAAATAAATTGTATTTTTAAAACTAAATCAATTCCTAGCCTCAGAATAAATAAATATGTTTTCGTAACATGAGAATGCTGCAGGCTTTTTTATATATTTAATATTTAGTTGTAAAAATTTGACATTATGTTAACAATTCTTTATATCATTCAAAAGGTAGCTCAAGAAGCTCTTCTAAAATTCTATCTTTCTGCTCACACAATTAAAAAAAAAATCTGAAAGGCCTCAGATTTTAGCAGTCACTCAAAGAGGCTAAAAGTTTATGAATGCATAGATTATCAATACAGATGGGGCAGTGGAAATAGCAAAACATTTTATAAGATACTGACACCAGAAAGTTATATATCTTCTATATATTTGAAAAATGAAGAAATATATCATGTAATTATGTAAAAATATTAAAATGTTTTCAATTAGATATATCATGAATTAAATGCATTTTAAATCAATTAGATTAAAAATTAAAAAAAGCATTGTTAAGAATTGTGTGTAATGCTTTTAAATAGCTTGGCTTGTTAGTCAATAATATATTAGATTTTAAAGGTAAATATGTTAAATTTTGCCAAATGGCAAGACTTGAATGAAAAGCGAAACAAGTTTACGATTGACAATATGAAGTCTCATTTCAAAACTAATAGCCCTTTTAGATTAAAAAAAAAAGTTCTGAAAATAATTTGCAATGGTTCATTGGTATTATTTTATGCAAAATTCAGTAAAATGAAATTTACCCGTTGAAATCAGCACCAAATTAAACTTTGTAAATTCTAGCGCATGTTAAAGATTGTCTCATCCATAATTTTATTACTAACCATTCATTTAAGAGCAAAATAAAACAGTAATTGCCATTTATATGACAATCAATATCAAAAATTTAAATCTGCATTTTACGCAACATAGAAAAGCTTCAAAAGATCTACTGTTTACCATGCAATTAAGGCATTTTATTCTGCAATCAACTCCACCAATTATTAATTCCATTAAGTATATTCAGTTTACACTTTCTGCTCAATATATGCTATGTAAAATTTTCCATACATTTATTAATTCATTTTATTTTGAGGTGAGCTTTTATTCAACTCTCAATGTCAATGAGAATGTTTAGTTCATTTTTATTCGGTCTCAAAAGAGAAATCAAAATACGTGGATTTATGTACGTGTATTTATGAATCAAAATACATGAGAAATCACAGTGAGAAAAGCACTGCTACCTTAAACTGTGATTATATATAACAAATGCAGTGAATTATATTTAAAAAATAGTGAAAATATTTATATTTATGAACTATTTCATATATAACATTTTCAGTTTCGCATATGTGGCAATTTAAGAACTTTACGTATACCAATTTTTTGAAATATCTGCAAATTTTTGTATTTTCAAGGAAAGCTTATTCTTTCACCTTTAGTATATAAGTAATGGTAATTTACCAGATAAAATTACTTAATGGGGAATACAGAAAAATATCTAACCACTTACCTTTGTGACTTCATCTGCAGAGAGACTAAAAAAGTAGTTCAGCTAAATCTGCTATAATAAATATGTATAATAACGCTAAATTATGCAATATCTATTAATATGACAAATTTTTGTAAAGCTATTTATTTGGATGAAAAATAAACACATTCAGAAATTTATGGCACTATATTATGATTAACAGAGGAAAAACACTTTTCAAAATTCAAAATAGTTTTTATTAATCCAATTTATCACATTTTATTTGAATTCATGAAAAACAATCTTATATCCATGTATTCTTATGTATATAAGAACTCTTGATAAATTGGATCTCTGTCATTGCCTTTCACAGCACCTAAAATAAAAAAACACTCACAATTACTATATGTGAATATAATTCATAATTAAATTTAAACAAATGACTATTAGAATGCAAATTAAAGGAAGCATTTAAAATATTTTAACATTTAGCACCTATAAACAGAGTAGCAATTATTTGATTTTTCGATTATAGTAAAATAAACATGGGGGATGCCTTTTAAAATTTTTTATGTCAGAAAATAAACTCAAACCACCAGCTGAACATATGAGCAGTTTTATCAATCAGCCACTGGTAGGTAACCTGGATACTGAATGAACATATAAAGTTGCCAAGATAAAGAGAGAAACAAAATTATGATAATCACATCTTACCTATTCATAAAACTATTTTAAATTTAATGTGTAGGCAAGTCCAAAAAGAGTGAGAATGAATTTATTTTGCAACACAAAGTAAAGTCTTGCAGGAGCAAAAAAAAACTTGTCTCATGAGATTGGCAAGTAAAAAATAATTAACTGCGTCTGGTAACATTTATCTGACAACTCATAAGTAATTGTTAGCTACGTGCAGAAAATAAAGTCTGATCATGTTAATGCAATTTTAAACTTTTGAATTTAACCGCAGAAATTTACCAAAGAAATACAGTAGTAAATGAAGATGTGGCTAATCTTTACTGTATGGTACACTTTGGTTTCTGTCTGAAAAAAAATCGCAAAGTGGTATTGGTTGTTTGTGAAATGTGGAAGCCTGTTGCGTCAAATAAGTTTTTCGGTAACCCTAATATTGATAATGTTGGCAAAAGTAGCCTTTGAGGGAAAAAAAAAAAAAAAAAAAAAAAAAGGGGAGTTATTTCTGCAAATATTGCCAATGTGTTGTGATAAATTTAGTTTTGGGCTACTTTTTTTAATAGTAAACCTTTTGTACGGACCCAGGTTTTTGGTTCTTACCATTCTTTTGAATTGCTGTGTTTGGTTGCACGGAAGTGGTATGGTCTTGTATTTTGAACATGCTATTTATTATTTTGGTGTGGGTACCATCGTTTGAGTATGTCTGAGGTGACTAAGAGACGAAAAATTTAATTGAATTGCTTACCTGGAGGATGGTGGTGGGAAGCCTAAACATATGCATGTGAAAAAAAAAGGTATGTTAAAAAAATGATGTTTCATTTATTTTTTTGTCTCTGTGTGTTAATTTTTGTTAGAAGATTTGCTGTTTAATGTTTTTATGTTAGGAAATATGTATTTTTGGTAACTTATTCCTCTCTGTGTATTTTTGGTTATCTGTGTGTTAGGCAGTGGCGAATTTTTTCTGGTAACTATGATATTTTTAACTTTCTGATTTTCTTAAAGTGAAAATAGATCAATGTGTACATGGACAAAGTTAACGCAGTGCACAATGCCCAGTTTGTGCAGTTCTCTGTTTTAATAGGTCGATGTGTACATGGACACAGGGTTTGTGTATGTCTTTGACTTCTTATTTTGGTTTTGTGTAGCGGCCACCTTGAAATTGGTGCCGATCTTGATATAAAAAAAAAAAGAAACGATTCACCAAGGGTTACATTACAGTAAATTTTTATCAAAGATGTTCTACCATAATCACCATTTCAGTGGTTTAAACACTAGTGGAGCAGTATGCAGAGATGAAGATTTGAGTTTTGTTTACACAGCATGATGGTTTAGGCACTCCAGCCATTACAGTGAACAAAATTATAATAAACATAGCCACAATAATTGTCTATAAATACTGATGTATAACACTGCATTAACAAGTATATTTCTTATGCTAGTATATACAGAATCCTTAATCGAAGGCAAAATCAGAAAACTGTGCATACATTTTCCTTTAACTGAAACATGGATTTGACCATACAAATCTCAGTCTTACGGGACATGCCACACTATGCAGATAGACAGTAAAAAGTGCTTGTGTTGTTTTTATTTGTTAGAGGTATGAAATAAATATACTTCTAGATTTTAATTTTTTCTTTTCTTGTTTTACATTTGGATTACCTATAAAAAAGTAAGGAATTTTGATATTATTACAACATCGGAGTTAAAATAACAATTATTGGACATGTTAAAGTAATGAAAATTTTAAATTAGGTTAAAAAGTAACCCTTAATGTGGCATATTTTTGAATTAAACTCTATCAACATTAAAAACAACAAAACGTCCCTCTTTATTAAGGACTTTGATTAACTAATTTTAAATACGGAGCTATGAATGAATTTTTTCCCTTGCATGTTATAATAACTGAAATAAAATTACTCTGATACAGTCAAAATTCCTAAATGCAAGTACATAACATTTACTTTAGCAATTTAAAGAGATGAGACACACTGAACACATGAATAAATTTCTATCAAAGAATAATTTATTAAATTTGGCCCATTCCATAGTAAACTTTAACCATTAAATTACATTATTACACCATGTTATCAGTTTGAAAAGCAAGTCATATGTCAGATCTTGGATGTAAAAGAAATGCACAAAATAATATACAGATTATTGAAAAATGATGTATACCAATGTTTATAGATATGATTAAATGTAACAGAAAATTTACTGTCACAACCACATTTTTAAGTGAAATGTATTATTTTAACATTTTACAATATTTAAGGTATGGCATTAAATGCAACATTATGTGCCTGGACATAGGTTAGTAAATTAAAAAAAAATAATAATAATCAAAGAATGAATGTCATGAAAAAGTTCAAAAACAAGCAGAATTTAAGTTAGAAGACCTTTAGACACTTATGATAAATAAATTTGAGAATTCTTCACCCAAAATTTAATTATAATTAACTAAAACCAGTTTGACTGACCTTCTACAAAATCCTTCAGCTGCAATTTTTTCTAGCTTGAAAACCAAATTCTTCTCCACATGATAATAACATCTCAACCAGTTGAAATTCCTGCAGAAAGTTTGATAACACAGTAATAGAATTAATAGAATAGAAAAATTAACACAAAAGTATAGAACATCATTTAAACTTAACATTATTACAAATTTTGGTGCTTTCTGACTATCTGCAAAGCTGTGAAAATTAGCAAAATGGTTAGTTTATGGTTCATGTAGTGTCGCTTCAGTTCCGTTACATTTCTAATTAAATTTAGTTAAAGCGGAATGGCAACACCTTCTAGTCTCCGCGAAGAACGAAGTAAACAAACTTCGAGTTTTTGTCACGCGATGCTACGTGCATGTAAAATGTAAATAAATCTTATGAATAAGAATCTATAACATCGTAAGGAATAAAATATTGGTTCCATAGGAGTCAGAGAAGTGTTATTTTTCTATATTTGCACACCAGACACTTCACTGGTGTATCCCGGCGTGATCGAATTCTACAATGGCTGACGAAGACGAAACCGAAATTAAAGCAACAACTGCATCTGTCGCCAAGGTAAGCGTTAAAGTTCCTCCTTTTTGGAAGCCAGATCCTAAAATATGGTTTATTCAACTAGAAGCACAATTTAGAAATGCAAAAATTAGTGCAGATCAAACAAAATATGATTATGTTATAAGTTCCATTGAACCCGATATTTTGTCACAGGTATCTGATATTCTGCTAAGTCCACCACAAGATAATAAATATGAGGCAATTAAAAATAGACTAATTTCATTGTATGCTGATTCAGAGACTCAAAAAACCCAAAAATTACTGAGTGAGTTAGAACTGGGTGACAAAAAGCCATCTCAATTACTGTGTGAGATGCGTAATTTGGCTGGCGATAAAGTAACAGATACTTTCCTAAAAACATTGTGGCTACAACGTTTACCCGTTAATATGCGTAGCATTATATCTGTTAGTAGTGAAGATTTGTCAAAAGTGGCTACAATGGCCGATAAGATTTGGGAATTAAACCCTGTTACTCCCCAAATAGCTGCTGCATCATCCATAACAATAAAAACGGAAGTGATTGAAAGTTTACAAAAACAGGTTAGTGAACTTAGCTTACAAGTTTCTGCTTTAAACAAGCAACGCCACAATCGTCCCTATTGTCGTAACCGATCCAAATCAAGAGATAGGAGTTACAGTGGTAACAGATCTAGTGATATTTGTTACTATCATAAAAAATTCGGTGATAAGTCATTTAAGTGTAAACAACCCTGCAACTACTCATCAACATCACAGACAAATAGTCCGGAAAACCAGCTCCCCGTCTCTCATTGACGACGGAGGGACAAGGGGTGCAGCTGAGTCGTCTTTTCATCAGCGACAAAGAATCGGCTACCCAATTTTTAATAGATACTGGGGCAGAAATTTCTGTCATTCCTCCCTTGCCTGCAGATAAAAAAAACATCTCAAAATTAGAACTCTTTGCTGCAAATGGTACGAAAATTAAAACATATGGCCAAAAATTACACAAGCTTGATCTTGGACTCCGACGATCATTCACATGGCCTTTTGTAATTGCGGACGTAAACAAACCGATAATAGGCATGGATTTTCTTGCAAATTTTAACCTTTTGGTAGATTCTAAAAATCGCAAGTTGATTGATGGCACTACATTCTTAACAACCAATGGAACTCCTTGTTTTCAAAATAACAATAATAATATTCCGATTTTAAATGCCGTAAATGATCCATATAAACGTATCATTAACGATTTTCCAGATTTGTTAAAACTCAATGTAGTTAATAATAAAGTTAAAAATCATAACATCGAACATTATATCGAAACCAGAGGTCCACCAGTTTTCGCTAAAGCCAGGAGACTATCAGCTGAGAAACTTAAAGCGGCTAAAAAGGAGTTTGAATTTATGCTCCAAATGGGTTTATGCAGGCCATCCAAAAGTAACTGGTCGAGCTCACTACATCTCGCTATGAAGAAATCAGGTGATTGGAGACCTTGTGGAGACTATCGAGCGTTAAACAACGTCAATATTCCTGATAGATACCCTCTCTCATTTTTAACAGATTCCAGTTCCATTTTAGCTGGAAAAAGAGTTTTCTCATCCATAGACCTCATTAGAGCGTACCAACAAATTCCTGTTCGCGAAGAAGATATACCGAAAACGGCCATTCTCACTCCCTTTGGCTTATTCGAGTTCCCATTCATGACGTTCGGCCTACGAAATGCGGCCCAAACGTTCCAACGTTTCATGAACAGTGTGTTGAATGGACTAGAATTCGTGTTTTGCTATTTGGATGACATTCTAATAGCCTCCCCAGATGAAGAAACTCACCAAAAACATCTACGAGCAGTCCTTGAGAGACTAAACGAATATGGCCTGTGTATTAATGCGGCAAAGTGTAAATTTCGTCAAGCAAAACTTGCATTCCTGGGATACGAAGTGTCAGCTGAAGGACTTAAACCTCTCTCAACGAAAGTTGATGCCATCAAAAATTTCCCAGAACCAAAGTCATTTACTAGTTTAAGACGATTTTTAGGTATGGTGAATTTTTATCACAGATTCATACCAAATTGTGCGAAATTGCAACAACCTTTAACAACATTGCTCAGTGGTATTAAAAAGAACTGCAGAAAAGAAATAACCTGGACGGCAGAAACAAGAAACGCCTTCCAGATCTTAAAAGATGCACTTATTCATGCCACAAACTTAACTCACCCATCCGAAAAGGCTGAAATATCGCTAACAACTGATGCTTCCGATACTGCCATTGGAGCCGTTTTACATCAGATTGTGAATAATGAAAAACAACCTTTAAGTTTCTTTTCCCGAAATTTGACATCAGCACAACAAAAATATAGTGCCTACGATAGAGAACTCTTAGCCATCTATACAGCAGTAAAACATTTCAAATACATCTTAGAAGGGCGAACTTTTGCAATATACACGGATCACAAACCACTAACATTTGCCTTCCAACAAAATTTGGAAAAAGCTTCGCCACGACAAGCTAGACAACTGTCATATATTGGCCAGTTCTCAACCGATATCCGATTCATACAAGGGCATGAAAATACCGTCGCTGATGCTCTCTCTCGCATAGACACCATTTCTGTACCATCTGCAATAGACTTACAAACTATAGTAGACTGTCAAGAAGATGACGACTTGGAGATACTTAAAAACAACCCAAACTTAAAAATCCTACAGATCCCTATACCGGACAGCGACAAGAAAATTTACTGTGATACTTCTACAAATTATAATCGACCATACATCCCTGCAAAGTTTCGGCAGAAAATATTTTCTTCAATCCATAATTTATCTCATCCTGGAATAAGATCCACGATAAAATTGATAACACGACGTTTCATATGGCCCAATATGAATAAAGACTGCCAACTATGGACTAGAGCATGTTTATCTTGCCAAAGATCTAAAGTTCACAGACATACACATTCATCTTTGGGAGAATTCAAAGTACCTCCACACAGATTCCAGCATTTAAACGTAGATCTGGTGGGTCCGCTACCTCCTTGCAAAGGATTCAAATACCTTCTAACCATCATCGATCGTTATACACGATGGATCGAAGCGGTACCGTTAGAAGATCAATCAGCAGAATCTATTGCTAAAGCTTTGATTTATACTTGGTTTTCACGCTTTGGAATTCCGAATCGCATAACATCTGACCAAGGTCGGCAATTTGATAGCCAACTTTTTCAAGCTTTAGGAAAATATCTTCGTTTTCATACAAACACTACAACTGCGTACCATCCACAGGCAAATGGCCTGATCGAAAGACAACACCGAACTTTAAAAGCAAGTCTCAAATGTCATCTACTCGAATCAAAATCATGGCTGGAAGCATTGCCTTTCGTTCTATTAGGCATAAGATCTGCCATCAAGGAAGACTTAGGTTGCTCATCCGCAGAACTTGTATACGGAACTCCTTTAGCATTACCTGGTGAATTCTTTTCAACAGTACCTCATATGAAACAGTCTGAATTTTCTCAAAACCTTCAGAAAATAATTAGAGCTATGAAGCCAAGTTCTACCACCACCCATGGAAATAGAACAGTCTTTGTTTCTAAACATCTTTCCAACTGTTCTCACGTATTCCTATACAACAACATTAATAATTCGTCGCTACAGCCTGTCTATCTTGGACCGTATCCTGTAAGAGCAAGAAAGGATAAGTACTTCGATATTGAAATCCAAGGAAAAGTTAAAAGAGTTTCAATAGACAGACTAAAGCCATGTTTCCTAGCGCAAGATTCTGATATTCCTTTTCAAAACTCCCATTCCAAGAAAGCGGAACTTTGGGAAACACCTTCACTCAAGAACACTGAAGGAACTTCAGAAAAACATCATGAAACTAAGACTACTAGAACCGGCAGACATGTGAAGTTCCCCAGTCACTTTAAAGACTATTTTCCATAATCGCTGTCACTAGGAAGGGGGTGTGTAGTGTCGCTTCAGTTCCGTTACATTTCTAATTAAATTTAGTTAAAGCGGAATGGCAACACCTTCTAGTCTCCGCGAAGAACGAAGTAAACAAACTTCGAGTTTTTGTCACGCGATGCTACGTGCATGTAAAATGTAAATAAATCTTATGAATAAGAATCTATAACATCGTAAGGAATAAAATATTGGTTCCATAGGAGTCAGAGAAGTGTTATTTTTCTATATTTGCACACCAGACACTTCAGTTCATATCTACTGCTCTGTTCACAAGTAGTAATTCAAATAAGCACTTTATAAGAAACAAGAAATTTTAGGATGCACACACACAAAAATATATATATTGGGTCAATATTCACATATTTTTCATCGA
This sequence comes from Stegodyphus dumicola, assembly GCF_044657685.1. NCBI lineage: Eukaryota > Metazoa > Arthropoda > Arachnida > Araneae > Eresidae > Stegodyphus > Stegodyphus dumicola. Next base: position 152,019,241 of record NC_140778.1, read on the forward strand.
ATGGAATACTATTCAGAAATAAAGATTAAATATAAAGCATGTAAATACCTGTGTGTGGTATGCATATTCATAGTTTGCTATTATCGTGTGCATAGTCTTGCTGTTTTAGCTTAAGTTGAAGCTGTGAGGGTAGATGATAAGAAAGTATCAGAATTTTTCATGTATAAGAAAAGATTGCCCTGACAATAGTATCTCAATTGTTTAGCACTGACATTTACATAGCGCATTAGAAATATATAGTAATATATGTATAATAAAAAGATAATTGCATATTATTAATTCATTTTTTTAAATGCCAAACTTTAACAATTCTTTCACTAATTAAACAGAATTCTTTCACATGAACATCTAAAATCCATTCTTAACTAAAGAATAAATAATAAAACCATGTAAATTTCTTATCAAGCCCATCATTTCCGAAATGTCTACTTCTGAAAGTTCCCAGCATTTCTCAATATATTATTAAACTAAGCATCAATGATCGTCATGTTCGCTAATGTGGCAATATCTTTCACACTTCTTTGTTACCACAAGTAACAAGTAGGCTTTAATAAATCTTTAACTGTTACATGCTACTTTTGTCTAAAATTTGTACAAATAATAAAATTAAATGAGCTCTTTATAATATGCTCAAAGAAATAATTTTGTATGAAAATTTGTATGTTATATATTGGCCTGATTAATGATTCAGGAAATAATTCAGCTTTTCAAAGTGCTTCCAATAATTCAAATTTCAGCTTGTGTCAAAATAAAATCTATAACACAAAGATAAGCAAATTTCCTTATGAACAATGCATTTTAACATTATTCAATCACACAGTACTGATTGCTTCAATAAACATTACTGTAACTGTGTTATTTAAAAGACTGTAATGTTTTAATTATTTCCTTAATTAAAACATTACAGTCTTTTCCTCCTTCTAACACCAAAAGAAAACCCAGATAAGAAATATAAAAATATCAGCAAAAATAAATTATATTATTGAATAACACTTTACATTAATTACACTTATGCATATATTATTTTATTATAAATTATTTCAAAATCAAAGAAGAGAAGGGAGAGAAACTTTAATATTGACATTTCTAAAATGATATAAACATTAATCATTTAGTACAGTTTGTTATTTCAGGCAAAAAGAATTCACTTTTCTGGATAGCATTTGTATTTCCATCTCACTTTCAATGAAACATTAAGAGAAATGCATATAATTTAAACACCAGTTTATTTTATTTATCAGACAGATTATGTCAACTCGAAAAAACCTATCAGTAAAATTCGGTAGCAATAATTCTGAATGTTAGGCAACTTGCAAGATTCAACAAAAATTATCAATACTTTTATTATAATGACAATACTACAATAACATGAACATAAAATTAAACTGCATATAACTATAAAATAAGCCAGCATATAATAATGGTGCATTGATTTCTAAAACAATGGGCTCGATGAAAAAATACATGTATTATGGTAGCTATTCATATTCTTCAGCTTTCCTAATATTCTCATGTTCACTTTACATAACTAAAGTATCTAAAATACAATAAAAATGCAAACAATATTTATGAGAAAATGTTAAAAGCAATCATAAGCATTTGATTGAATGACCATATTTTGTCTTCCTGCAAGTCGAATCTTAAAATGATATGCAGTTTGAAAAATGCTTAATCATTTTATAAAATATTCAAAAAAGATTTAAAAAAGGTACTGTTCTGTTATCAGGACCGGGTTCAGAAATGTATTTATGTATGCTTGTATATTTGTATGTGTGTGTGTCTACATTCAAACATCTATGCACATACTTACGAACACAGGTTCATACATTTCCGATTCTGGTCCCAATAACAGAACAGTACCCCCAAAAAAACTTGAATTACAAACTAGATTAAGATAATGTTTCAACCATACATATTTTGGACAAAACAATGCAAACTCTTATTTTTATACAATTGTTCAAACTATTTAACATAAATTTATTGCTGCAATAAAATAATAAGCAATCTGATCACACATATTATTTTGAAACTGAATGCATAAACTAGACTAAAAAAAATTCAGTCATAAACATTTGGATAGCAGGGCAAATTAGATATTTGAAAAGACAGCCAGCCATTGAGATACACGTAATTCAGGACAGAATGGTAACAATTCATAAAGCTGTGAAACATTTAACTGTCAAAATGACATAAATTCGAAAAGCAAAAAAAGTAAACATACAAGTATTGCAACTGAACTTACCTTTCATGCAACAAAAAATATCCATACAAGTTAACCTCATGGCGCAGCCATTTTGGATTTCGTTTCAAATCAGACAGATGTTTACGGATTTGCGGAAGAATACGAGGAACTAGTAGTTTGCCGGATACAGTGTGCAATGACGCGAAAGAATATAGTTCTGTAGAATTTCCTACATTATTCCGTAATAAACAGAACTATTTCCTAATTTTTTCTTTATCTAATTAATTAATTAATAGGGAAATAGTTAAATAATGCCGAATTTATTTTTAATGAAATGTAAAATTTTGCATGTATGGGACGACCACCTTCCATCCAATATTTCTGAGAATATAAACAAATTTTGGAATCTGAGAGTATCAGTAAATAAATATATAGAATATCGCCTCTCAAACGACCACTTCTGAAAGTGACCTATAGTTCTGAGATTATAAATAAATATTGATATTAAGCATTATTTCTATAAGACGACCATCTCTATATAAGACCAAAGTTTCTACAATCTTGGATAGTCATCAGAGATGTATCTTTACTGCGAAATTATCGCACGATTGTAATTCAATATCAATAACAGATCGCGCGATTGAAAAACATTTTCTGTCCTGTAATTAGAGGAAAAAATTTTTCCTTATGAGGTATTTCTCCCGCTTTCCTAGCGTGCCTTCGTGGTGTAATAGTTCTGCACGCTGGGCCGGTATTTCAGAGGTCCGTGGTTCGATTCACGGCGAAGGCGGTTGCTAATTTTTCATCTCTACGGCTTCCCCAAAAAGTCCTAATGTCTCTACAGTGGCGCCCGAACTAAAAAGGTGTTGGATGAGGTATATCCACACCCAGGATTTAGTGATTGGATCCCCTTAAAAAAAAAAGTCGGCCTTTAAAAAGAGAAGTAATATAAGGTATTTCTTCCGCTTTCCTAGAGTGTCTTCGGCACACCAGCGGCCGAGCGGTAAATTCGCTGAACCCTGGTAGTGCGATCCGAGGTTCGAATCCCGCGAACGGGCTGGCTGCATGGGTGTTTTCGTGGTTTTCCCCATGTGTAACGTGTATACGAGCCAGTTTCCCTTAGAAAGTCCTCCACGAAGACATCCCTCCCCTTAGGCAGATAGCCCTAGTGTGCTTTGCCATAATTAAATACACCACCACCACACCTAGCGTGTCTTCGTGGTGTAGTGGTTCTGCACACTGGGCCGATATTCCAGAGGTCCGTCCTTCGATTCCCGGCGAAGGCAGTTGCTAATTTTTCATGTTTCCTGCTTCCAAAAAAATACCTAATGTCTCTATACCCAAATTTAAAAAAAAATTCGTTTCCGTAATTAAATATATATATATATCTAATTTTACCTATATTTGTAGTAGGGTTTGTAATCTGTAAGTAATTATACATGTAATTTATTCATTTTTTATAAAAAAAAATATATGTTATTTAGAATTTTGCAAATATTCTAGAAAATGCTAATCCATTGAAAAAATCTTTTCCATGACTAAATAAATTTTTAAAAAGTCAGAAAAAATAGCAGTTAAAATTAATAACAAAATAACAAGAATAAATGATCAATCATATCAATATTTTTAATGTACAGCATTTAGAAACAACTTAGTAAAATACATATGAAAAATAAAATAATGTGCAAGTTTCAGATGCGCAATGTCAAAAAATTAAAACTGGTAAATTTGAGAACAAATATCCTCAAAATATTTGACAACGAAAGTCCTCCGGACGTTGCAGAATGAATGTCCTCAGGATGTGAAATTGGTGAACTCCTCAGGACATCTGAGAATCAACATCTTCAGGACATCCTGTCATATCCCGGGACATAGCGACTTAAATAAGACATCCTCAGGATGTTAAATTACGATCTCCTCAGGACATCTGAGAATCAACATCCTTAGGACATCTTAAGTATGTCCCGGGATATTGCGACTTAAATAGGACATCCTGAGGATGTTTTGTGCTATGGGGGTTTATTCTGATATTATATTCTTGGAGTTTTAAAGCCCATCTTATTAACCTGGGCGTTAGGTTTCTCCCCGAGTAAAGTCTACCAACAGCCGCATGATCCGAAAAGACTGTTACTCGCGCTTTGCCGAAATAAACTCGAAATTTGTGTACAGCCATTAATACGGCTAATGTTTCTCTTTCTCTAGCTGTATAATTCCTTTGTGTCTGATTCAATGTTTTACTAAAAAATGTCAGAGGATGGCTATTTTGCATAAGAACCGCACCCACCGCATAGTCTGACGCATCTGCTGCAATTTCCAGGTTTTCGTCCCCCTCCGGGAATTTTAAAACAGGGGCATTGATGAGCGCTTCTTTTAATTTTTCAAATGCTGTATTTGCTTCCGCTGTCCACGTAAATTTACCTCTCTTTCTTTTGATTACTAAGAGTGGTTAAACAATATTAGCGAAATCTTTTATGAAAGACCGATAGTAAGAACATAACCCAAGGAAAGAAGAAAGTTTCTTGGCGGTGTTGGGCGGTGGGAAATTCTTGATGGCTTTTATTTTTGAATCTTGCGTTTCTATACCCTTTTGCGAAATTTTATAACCGAGATATTTAAGTTCTTTAGTTGCGAACTTGCATTTTGAGGCGTTAATTGTAAGACCGGCCTCTTTTAATAATTTAAAAACTTGTTCTAGATCATTAATGTGTTGTTCCAACGTACTACTCGTTATAATTATATCATCTAGATAAATTAAAGTTGATTTTCCTAGGAGAGGCTTTAGAACAATGTCCATAGCTCTCTGGAATGTTGATGGGGCCCCACACAACCCAAAGGGCATGCGTAAAAATGCATAAGTGCCCGATTTTGTTATAAACGCGGTTTTATGTACGTCTTCGGGTCTCATAGCTATTTGATAGTAGCCAGACGTTAAGTCCAAAGTAGACATGTATCTTGTCGATTTGATCTGTCTAATAATTTCCTCTATAACCGGCAAAGGGTAAACTGGAAATTTAGTAATACTATTTAGTTTTCTGTAATCGATAGCAAACCTCCAAGCCCTTTTATCCGAAGGAGGAAACTCGTTCTTTTTCCTACATAGTACGACTGGACTCGCGATCACTATTTATGGGCGTTATTATTTTATTCTTTAACATCTCCTGAATATGTTCTTCGATGATTACGTCTTTTTGTTTGTCGTACCGATAAGGTTTAGTCCTACAAGGTTTTTCGGCAGTTAATTGTATCTTATGCGTAACTATTTGACAATTTCCCGTCTTTTCTGAAAACAAGTTAGAAAAATTACTCACCACTTGCTGTATTGCTTGCCTTTCATGGTCATTCAGATGGCTAAGGTCCACTTGCGGTTTCTCCACCGGTTGCACCACCCTCTGGTCCATCTCCAGCACCACGGAACTGTCTTGAAAATTCAATTTGGCCCTCGCGGCCCTTAAAAACTCCATACCTAAAATAAGAGGATTTTGCAGATTCTTCACTACAAAAATTAATACTTTGAGGCTTTCCTCTTTTACCTGTATGTTTAATGATAATTTCCCGATGCAGTGACATGTTTTTCCTTGCGCAGCTATAATTTCCGTATTTTTGGTTTTAAATAATCGTACCCTATAAAAATTCTTTTTGAAGAAATTTTCGCTCATAAAATTTCCTTCTGCTCCTGTATCGATGAGGGCTTCTACTGGTACATCGCCAACCAGGACTTGTATAATTGGTAGATGTGAGTTTTTTACGATGACCGTATTTAAATGTCTTTTTGAGGGTTTTTGGGTACGCGGATGTTTATTTTCGAATTTTCTTTTTGGGCCTTGACCTTCGAGTTTCGATGAGTTAGCTTGATAGCTCTTTTCCCCATAAGAGCGATTTCCATTTCTGGTTTCCTCATTTGAAGATTTCCTTCGGGTACTTTGAGAATACGTTGCCCCTCTAGCTTTTTCCGCTATTCTGCGATTTTGAAACTTCACCGCCAATTCGAAGAGCTCCTGGAATGTGCTTGGGTTTCTAATTTCGAAGTAGTCTTGAACAGCGGGTAACAATCTTGGTAAGATTATTTCAATAATCTCCGCATCGGGTTTCTTCCCATACAGCATATCCGTCAGCTTAATTTTTCGTAGAATAAAGTCCGTCAAATCTTCTATATCCCGTTGATAGAAACTATATAGTTCGGCTTCCAGCCTTGCTCGATCTTTCACTGTGGGGAAGGCCTTTAGTAACGATTTTTTGAAATTTTCAAATGTATATGTCTGGCTTCCAAATTCCCCTAATAAAAATTTGCCTATATTTTTCCACCATAGCGCGGCCTGTCCTCTTAGTGCGGATGTGGCGATGGCAACTTTTTGTCTTTCAGGCACAGGGTAGAGCTGAAAGTGATTTTCTAGGCCTTCTAGAAATATCGCCACCGAATTTTTTCCGTCGAAATTGACGTTTGGCTTGATTGACGCTCTCAAAGTCTGGACCAGGTATCCAAATCCTTCCAATTGGCTTGCTATTTCTTGGTGTTGTCCAGCGGCTTCCATCCGATTTTCGGCCATTTCAGTTCGATAAGTGTTCGGGCGCCAATGTAGCGTTGCGCGCCTCCAACTTGCACGCAACCAAGAGGTGACTGTTGAAACTGGATAAATGACAGAGTCTTGTTAAGGGTTTAAGTCCCTTTTTATTCAACGTAATAAATTACAAGTGCGTGCTCTTGACGCTCACAAACTACGCCAACTCGGCGGTAAAATAAAAATTATAACCTGAAAAGAAACTAAAGACAAGACTCTAACTACGAGGCTCTCTAAAAGTAACTAACCTCACCGCGTTTTACAATACCGCTGCTAATTCAGCAAACTTGAAGATCACTTGAACGATTAACAATTCTTCCAGGCAAGCACACAGGCCGAAACGCGGGGTTCTTCAATTTCTGGCTAACTACCTCCGCGCTCGTGAAGTAAGAACAGCACACCTCGAACTCGTTTCCTTTCTATTTAACTCAGAATACTTCCGCTGATAATTTGAATCCTTGCGCGTTCTACTAAAATTTACATACTCTGGCATTGGCAGTTCCAGGGGAAAGTAAGGCTTGACAGGAAAGATAGTTTAAACTTAAAATAAATGTTAGTTAAAATAAATATAAACCCTACAGGTGTCATATTTCAACGGAAATATCCATTTTTGACGATTACAGAATCCATGTGAATTATTTTTTTGGATGACGTCTGTACGTACAAACACAATTTTTTTCCCCCCTAGAAACGGATTGTTAAATGTAATCCCATTTACTCTAAGCTGATACTTATGACTAATGATTATGACTCTAAGTTGATACTTGAAAGGGATTTTTTCGTGATCTGTAAGTACGTATATATGCATTTCGCATAACTCAAAAACGATTAGTTCTAGAACGTTGAAATTTTGTATATGGGCCCGTTATAACATCTAGATGTGCACCTCCCTTTTTTATTGCAATCGGTAATGCTACCAAACGTAAATATGTATATTTTAAAGAGATTATAATTAAATGTAAAATACATATATATATATATCCTTATAATTAAATGTAAAGTACACACACATATATATAAATATAAAATAAAAGCCAAGTAAGGCGAAAATAAGAGCCTTGGTTTTTATTTTATTTATTTATCACTAAGTAAGTTACTTGGCTTTTATTATTTTACCAGAGTGTAGATAGAAATTTGGTTATGTAGCCTATTCTTCTAAAACGACGTTTCGTCGCTGCCTCCCCCCACCAATTCCTTTTTTTTTTTTTTTTTTCGGTTTCGGATTATTTGGTTACGGCAATGCACACTAGGGCTATTGCCTAAAGGAAGGGATGCCTTCGTGGAGGACTTTTTAAAGGAACTGGCTCATATGCAAGTTACACATGGGCAAAGCCACGAAAACGCCCATGCAGCCAGCTGTTAGCCGGGAATTGAACCCCGAAACGAACTATTAGTCTTCAGCGACTTTACCGCTCGAGCGCTGGTGGGCTCTTCGCTGTTTGCAAAATAGGTGTTCACTTTACAATAAAGCAAGCACCTGTTTTCTTCAATTAAAACAGGTTAGACGATATACTACTGCATTCTCACTTAGCTTTTGATTTCTAATATTGATTCAATATTTTCTGTAGACATTCTGGTTAGAATAATGGATTTCAAACATGTGCAAAAGGTGTGTGTCTAAATATAATTAGGTTTTTATAACATAAGGCCCATTTTATTAATTTCTAAAGCAATATTATCGCTGTTTAGAACCACATTATCACTGTTTTGAAAGAAAGCAAAAATGTGACAAATGCATAATGAACATTAATATACATGCTTTACTAGAAATTCACCCTTTCATCATTAGCGGTTCTGATGAAAGGAATGGGAAGAAGCAGCAAACGAAATAATGAATAACGGACAAATAACGAAATCTAATCTTTAATGCTGTCTCCCAGTTTCTTTAGCCCACCAACGGTCGAGCCGGTAACGTCGTTGAACACTGGTAATTCGGTCTGAGGTTCGAATCCTGCGAATGGGCTGGCTGCATGGGTGTTTTCGTGGTTTTCCCCATGTGTAAAGTGTATACCAGCCATTTCCCTTAGAAAGTCCTCCACGAAGGCATTCCCCCTTCAGGCAGATAGCCCTAGTGTGCTTTGCCATAATTAAATACACCAACACCAACCCAGTTTCTTTATTTGTATTTGGGAAAGTTTTTATTGTCATTATGAAAAGTGAAATTTGCTATGGATACCGCATAACTTTTTAAATTATGCTTATTTTTGCTGCACTTCATTTAAACGTATTTCCTCGAATTATTCTAACTTAATTAAGCGATACCCGAAGGCAAGTTAAAATGGTATCAAACACTGCAAATTTTGAAATTAAATTTCCCGGTCAATCTCTGTCTACGGGACTCAAACTTCTTGTATTTTTATTTTTTCATAACGAGTATAAAACTTTGCCAGCTATAAATATAGGAACCAGAAGACAACATTAAAAGTTAGATTTCATAATTTGTCCAAAATTAATTCTTTTTAAAATTTGACAAAATATGAATATTTTCGTCATAAGACCACGACATGTAAAATCCTCTAAAAAGCATGAATGGTTGCATTTAAAGAGAACCCATTGCTTTTAATAAAGAATGTAACATTAATGTTAATTATACATGTTTTTGTTGTGTGTGCGTGCCAAAATAGTGATACCGTGGTTCTGTTGCTTTAGAAATGTGTGAAATTAAAAAAATGGATACTATATAACAAAAATGTTGTTATATTTAGATACAACACCTTGTGAACACGTCTGAAATTCATTCTTCTGCTCAGCATAATTCGTCTGCATAAAATAATAAATAGTATTAGAAATCAAAAGCTAAGTCGAAGTAGAAACAGTCATCTCTTCTAAACCATTTTAATTGAAGTAAACAGACGTTCGTCTTATCGTAAAGTAAACACCTATTTTTCAAACAGCGGATAAAACGGGAAAGAGGAAATTGGTGGGGGAAGGCAGCGAACGAAATGACACTTTTTGGAGCTGGAATGAAATGAGAAAGGACGAAAAGGTACTAAGCCAATAAGACAAGGTCTGGTATTTTACTTTATAATTTAACGATTCATCATAAATTTAAGAATTATTTTAATTTTTATTTGTCTTTACATTTTTGTTAAATTTTACTTATAAGTATTTTATATTTCAGTTGCTAATTATTATGTTACTTTAATTATTCATTATTTTAATCACTATTTTTTATTATTTTAATTATTAAGTTTTTTACTAAGTAATTTTTTGTTATTTTAATTACTAATTAATGTTATTATTGTTCACATAGAAGTCAATAAGGCATTAACTTTAGAGGCGAGAATTAATGGAATATTTTAATCACACACATATATATATATATACACATACACATCAGAATCACACACATATATATATATATACGCATACACATCACAAATATTCTTAACAAAGGGACATAATAACTGATGATAAATTCTTATATTACACTTTTACTGTATACAAAATACTTATTCAGATAAGAAACTGGCATGATCACCTGATCACCTCTTTACACTCTATGTTTCGCCCGATTCGAAACGACTCAGCCCATTAGCATTTTTATTCAATTTGCCTGGGCGGTAAACTACCTCAAAGTTATAAGGTTGCAACACTAGAGACCACCTCATTAATCTCGGGTTTGAACTTGCGTTTTTGTTTAGCCACACCAGGGGGTTATGATCTGTTTCGATTTTGAACCTTTGCCCATCTAAATAATGATGCAATTTTTTTATGGCAAAAATGATACTCGCGCACTCCTTTTCCGTAGTGCTGTAGTTTTGTTCTGCCTTTGAGAACTTTTTACTTAAATATAAAATCGGATGCTCCTTGTTGAGATCATCCCGTTGCGAAAGAACGACTCCCATTCCAACATCGGAGGAGTCTGTTTGTACAATGAATTCCTTTGTATATTTCCAAAAGCCATTTTGAAATTTTTAATAATATGACTAATAATCATAAGATACTACTTTTTGATCCATAACATGGGATGTTTGAACTAACTAAGAAAAAACTTTAAATTGCATCAATATTATAACGAGCTAATAAATTTTAAATCACAAAATACAGTGAACCATATGTAAGACAGCCAGACACAGCTGCTATAAAAATATTTCTACGGAAGTGGTTGTCTTAGGGAGGGGATAATTGATGCCAATGTTGTTAAATTACCACTTTTGTCGTCCTGGTACAGTTTTCTGTCTACACATTTTGAATCTGAAATAATGCATTCAGCACGGCATGCACACTGGGTGTAAGGAAAGAGAAGCAACAGAAAGAAACTGGAGAGTATGGTTAAATGATAAAAACCAAATCCTTAATACCACTATTGACAGAAAGAGACTAAAATGCAAATAAGAAGCAAATTTTCTTAAAAGCTAACAATGAAGAAGGATTAAAATTAGAATCAATGGTTAAAACCATGGGATTTTTATTGATATAAAACATCAAATGCCAAATGAAGTGGTGTCTCCCCCTCCCAGTATAATTTTTCGATGTGGAGAAATGGAAAACATGATTTTTTTTTAACTAGCAATCGTAGGCAATGCAGAATTTATTAATTTTTCTTTGAACATAATTTTGTGTTGTTCAGTACAAAATTTAAGTCACGCATCTCTGCTGTTTGGGGGAAACTTAAAAAAGAACTCTGTGAACATAATTAAAAAAAAAATACGGGTCACTAAAATAAATAAAAATTCAGATTCTTTTCTTGTGTTCTAACATATGTAATTATTACTTCAGTAGATTCTAATATTTATTTTATAATCATGCATTATTACTACTTAGGCAACAATACAGACATATATAAATTTTAACTATTTTTTACTGTCATTACATGCACAATTGCTGTTTTTTATTAACAAGAGAATTGAACAAAGCATATCAATCCTTTTGTATCAGCAATATGAGTAAGTTTCTGTTTATTAAGACTTTTAAAGTTCTCAAGATGAATTAATTCGAATAATGGAAATAATTGACTGTAGCATAGAGATTTATTCGTATTGCGTCCACTCTCGTATACAGCAAGAATAAAAAAATTAAATATGAAGAGCGGTCCTTATCAATTCCGCAAGATTTTCCATATACAATCTTACCACAATTCCACATAAAACGTAAACAAAGTATCGAAGCTTCGTAATCGATTACAAAACGGAAAGCTATCAGCTATTCGTCATCGATAGGGAAAGGAAAGTCTGGGCCATCCGAAAAAGCGGCGACCAGAAGCTTAAAATATGTGAAAACTTCTATACACAGTTCTAGAAGAGTAAAGCAGATAGCCCTCCGTTTGAGGGCAAGGAAGGGCTCAACACTAGTGTACAAGAAAGTGTCTACATTCCAGACTTCATTCTGGAGGAAATGAATATTCCCAAACATAAGTAGATAATTGAACAGGGGTTTTGGTATTTTCCCGCTTAAGAACCACGAAAAAAACTTATTTTCTCAGTTTTTTTTTTTTTTTTTTTTTTTTTTTTTTTTTTTTTTTTTTTCCCAGCAGTGAATAAGGTTGAAGAAAGTATACGGCGTAACGGAGTTTATCTACAGTTATTTATCCTATGGGGTATTCATGGTGATAAATCTTAAAATCCACTAAATGTGGAACCTAAAGCAAAACTTCCCTAAGTGAAGTTGATCGAATATTGCGCCATCTATAGGCCACTAGTCCAACTGTTGAAAAAGGCTGCGACTAATATGTCGCCATCTATGAGTGAAGTTGGAGAAGAGGGAGTTGGAAGCAAGGCCAACTTATACTGTATGTGTGTAAAAGAATGTATCTCTAAAATTTCTAGTCTCGCGAGCTGGAGATAAAAAAAAAAAAAAAAAAAAAAACGTTTCCCGTAAAGTGTTGCCGTTGCTTGCTTTGAAATCCTTGAGTTTGCTAATCAAAAATTCGTTAAGGTATTACAAAATCGATAATAAGACAAATTCCGAATTAGGGCGTCCAGATACCCATATTCGGTGATGCATTACGTTGTTCAAAATTCGATGGCTCTATGTACCGTTGTTTTATCACACTGCGAGAAATATAAATATATTTATGCAGATTTTTCATTATTTAATTGCTTCAAATATAATGCAGGACTCTTAACATTTGGTGGCAACAGTTTGAAAAGTGAAACGGACATTAATAGCGATTCAACGCATAATCGCAAAACGAAAACCCTTCAGGGACAAAGCCCCTTTGGACTAAAAATACTCTGCTTCTTTTTGCGTACCACCAACTTTTCTGTTGCGTACCACCGGTTGAGAACCCCTGATCTAGAGTGAAATTACAATTTAATGTTCATCTGCGAATTTTAACAACAATTCAACTATTTTTCGCTTAGCTATGGGTGTTTTTTTATCTGATGGGCTATTTCTGAAATATCTTCGGTTCTTCAAAGATTTGTAGAATTTCTGAGATTTTTCTTTTAAGGTATTTTAAGGTATTTTTAAGGGTAATGCTGTAATTTGCTTTAGATAATTTAGGAATTTCTGAATTAGATAGATTGAACGTAGCGGGGAAATCTTCTTTGTAGGAGGAGAAGAGGCAGTTTTAATTCCTTCAGTGTTAGTTTTTCTTCTGGTATATTTTGCATCGTCTGTAGGAATTGACAGGATTTTCCAAGCAGAATACAAGTGTGAACATAGTATTATGCTACAAGTCATATATTTTATCTATTTAACTTCATTTTATTATCTGTTCCACTAAATATTTAATAACAGGATTTAATTTATAGTCAAATTTGAGGTGCGAGTTTTAAAAATAACAATGAAGAATTTAAATATTTTTTTCATCATTGTTCATTCAAGTTAAGGGTTTTTCATGACATAAGTAGTATTTATAACATTAAAAATTAGGGAGTTATACTGGGTTTGTTACGGCAAAAAAGAAAAAAAAAAAAAAAAAAAAAAAAAAAAAAAAAAAAAAGAAAAGAAAAGAGAAAAAAAAAAAAAAAAAGAAAAGGACAAAGAGGAAAATATGTTTATGTACAAAATCAACGCAAAGTGCTTCTTTGCAGCAATACAGTATTCACAATAAATGTTCAAAAAAGGGAACAGTAATAGGAACTACAGCTGTGATTGGATGGCTATGGAGCAGTAGAGGGAGGTAGTGAGCTGGACAAACCACGATCCGATGCATCAGAGGATCATTCGCAACTCTAATGTCGAGCGTGATGGGTGAGTTTACGCACAGGGAAAAACCCGACATGCATCTCACGTATGCTGCTGCTAATGGGAACGGCAGAGCAGCGCTACGGTTGTACCAGGGACGCTTTCCGAACAGGCGTATGCCGAAGCACACAGTGTTCGATAGGTTGCATCGGTCTTTGTGTGAAAACGGGTCATTTGAAGCCACCTTTGACACTAGGAGTGGAAGAAGAGGTGCACGACAACCTCGCATTGAAGAATCCATCTTGAACATTGTGCATGAATCACCTCTGACAAGTACAAGAGCTATTGTACGTCGTCTGTACCTGAGTCATTCCAACGTTTGGAACGTATTGCATGAAAATGGTTTGCACCCATACCATTTGCAGAGAGTCCAATCACTGCAAGAGAGAGATTACCCTCTTCGAGTTCATTTCTGTCATTGTTTCTTGCAGCAGTGTGCGGCCCAAGCGGATTTCCCCTTGGATGTGGTATTTACGGACGAGGCAACTTTCTCACAGGACGGCATCTTCCATAGCCACAATGTGCACGTGTAAGCAATTCATAATGCACACGGCACACGTCTACATGCATTCCAAACCCGCTTCTCCGTGCACGTGTGGGCGGGTATTGTTAACGACTACCTCATAGGCTACTTATTTAAATTTAAAATATCTAATTCATATGTTTAATTTAAATTAGTAGGGTTTAAATATGTTTGAAAACTAAATATGTAATGGATTATTTTTTTTTCATTTAATTTTATCTTTTAACTGTATTTTTGTTTGTCTGCGTCGGGTATGCTACGTTAACCATACGTCCAATTATTATCGGCCAGGAGGGTTGCAATATACTTGTAAACTAACCTCATAGGCCCATACCTCTTACCTGCACGTACAAATAGCTTATGTTATCATATTTTACTGCAAGAGGTGCTACCGGAATTGCTGCAGGATGTTTTGGCGGTCGTTCGTGATGGCATGTGGTTACAGCATGATGTGCACTAGGCCATAACCACGCGCGGGTCCGCAATTACTTGGATGGGACATTTCCGGATCGATGGATTGGCCATGGTGGACCGATCGATGGCCACCCCGTTCGCCAAATTTCTCCAGTTTGGATTTCTTTTTATGGGGCCATCTGTAGAGCACCATTTACGGGACTCCCGTTAAATCACTGGAAGATCTCGTTGCACGACTATTAATTGCGGCTGCAAGCGTGCGCGAAGTGCCTGTCGTTTTTCAAAATGTTCCTCAATCCCTTCTGCGACGTTGCCAAGCACGTATTACTGCTGGTGGTCGAGCATTATTGAACATTTATTGTGAATACTGTATTGCCACAAAGAAGCACTTTCGTTGATTTTGTACATAAACACATTTTCTTCTCGTGTTATTTTTTCGCGTTCCTGCCTTAACCCGTCACATTAAACCCTACATTCATAAAAAAGGCATAATTTAGTACGCTCCACCACCCCTCCAAGTTTGTACCATGATCTATGAAACACCCTGTATATATTTAGAACAACTAAAGTATAATCAATTTAGGGTTTAAGTACTTAGTTATTGGTTTTTTTTTTTTTTTTTTTGGTTTTGTTTTTTTGTTTTGTTTTGTTGTTCAGAATACTTTTAATACTAGCGTTCATTAATGATAAACGGCAATTAAATAATGTAGAAATTACTGAAATTACAAAATGTAGAAATAAAATGAAATGACACGAAAAGTAAAGGAAAAAACGGTGCCAAGAATCGGCGGTCTTTAATTTGCGTCTGACAGGAACGAAATTGGGTATGGTTAGGAACTGCCTCATTGCACCCGTAATTGGGTTACCCCCCCCCCCGATGCACTCCTCCTTAGGAGGATTCGCCGAGTCAAGTCATTGACTTTTAACTGCGGTTATGTCTGATAATTGGGTTACCCCCCCGATGCACTCCTCCTTAGGAGGATTCGCCGAGTCAAGTCATTGACTTTTAACTGCGGCAAAGAACGTCTAAGTAAAAAAGAAAAGGCTACATAGACGTAATATAAACCAGTTTGTCTTCTACGCCGCTACAAAGAAGAGGGAAAATTCGCCAAGGAATTTGGCGTCGGAACCTGTTGGCGAGAATTCCCCCCCCTTTGTGATGTACCGGACCTGGCCGAGATTTTCTTCCTCCGCCACGTGTACAGGAAATTGAGGAACACGGGTTAAGATGACTAAGAAAATTAGGTGAAGTTTCTCTGGCTGTTGAACTTGCATTATCTATATCGCAGTTTAATGTCTGATATTATATCCGTCAGTATGGAGGGAAAGAAAATGGAGTCACACCGCTTTAAATTCTTGATAAACGTGACCGTTGAACTTGGACTTCAATCTTTCTAAGCCGTGCCTAATAAGACCGTGCTTCCAGCCCTACCCCCGTTTTCGCTATATATGGACTGTGCGGACGGGGAGATCAATGTGGTTTAGACCACCTACGGAGCGATGTGAGAACACCTGGATGCCTAGGACGAAGGCCTCACCCCAGATCGAAAACTTGAGTTGTTCTTAATTCTGCAGTGATAACAGTTTACATTAGAGTGCGAAGGACTCGGTGAAGAATCTAGCAGAATTAGCAATATGTAAAACTATGAAGAAATATGTATTTAATTATTGAATATTGTGCATCTGGAAAAACGTTCGAGCTGGTGACTTGAAAGGTTGAATAAAAACAATTACAGTAAATTAAAAATATTGTAAGGTGCAAAACTTATGGTGACAGAAATTTTATTGAAAAACTCAATGAGACTGGACCGAGGATATATAAATATTCCATAAATAGGGTTACATAACTAATTTTTTTAATTTAAATATAAATATGAAAATTGAATATTATTAGTTGGCATCATTCACAAAGATTTCTTCAAATAGATTAAATAAAATAAAAATTTTATCAATAGAATTGTTAGCGGACTGAATTTCAGGGATTACAGCTGAGATTTTTTGAAGAATATTAGCAATAGAGAAACCTTTGAACATATCGTATACTTCTTTCACTAACTTAAACATATTTGAGAAAGCATTAATGCCAACTTCTTTAGTTTTATCCTGTTTTCTGCCTGATTTCTTAACCTCAGTTCCAGCATTCTGTACAGTGTTAAAGACTTGAGTGATGTTTGCATAAGAAATTCCAGGAGTATCCTGGGTGAATTTCACCTTGTTGACTTCCTTATTGTTATTACTAGCATTTTAAACTATTATCAGAAACTTTGGGCACTTCCCACCCGTAATTTGCTTTGTTGCAAGACTTATCAAATCAAATTTCTTAGCTCACAGTCTGAATATTTATGTGGGCCTACGCATTTTATGCAGCGTAGATTAAGTTTACAGAGTCAGAATGGTGGTGGAAGTGTTGGCAGTTGTGACACTGGCACAACACCCCCCCCACTCACCTTGTATTCAGCATAAAGTAAGTGATATCATAAACCTTCTCAACACCTTTAAATTTGGAAGAGAGACATTGGTGCACACGACTTAAGTCTGTGTATTTGTGAAACTTTTTTTTTGCCATGAAACCTAAGTTCAAAAGTTCATCTGGAAAGCAATTAATTGGTAGAAATTTTACGAACGTCACCAGTAACCTTTCCTGCAAAATTTGTCTTAGTATATTCACGTAATTTTTTAAGAAGATCAGAATATTTACAAACAGGCTTGGCCATAACAGGCTTAATCTTAGGTTCCGCAACTTGAACAACTGTTTCAGTCTCTATATGGGTCTCAGTGTTATCATCTACTTCATTAGGCAGATTCTCAAATATATTATTAACCGGAATATCAATATTAGATTTCACTAACATGGAAGGGCGAGCCGTATTTTTCCGCAACGTAAAGCATAATTAGATCGCAAGGCATACAGTTAGTAACTTGATGACTGTTGCCTTCACAAATGCAGACTACGCAAATAAACAAACAAACTAAACAAAATATACATGATATGCGGATATGACATATTAACATAACATATTAATATGACATATTAGTAACTTGATGACTGTTGCCTTCACAAATGCAGACTACGCAAATAAACAAACAAACTAAACAAAATATACATGATATGCGGATATGACATATTAACATAAAACACAAAATAAAGACAATTTGACTAAATGCAAAAGAATTTTAGTATGAATTTATTAAGGAAGACATATATATATATATAAGTTTAGGAATTGACGAGTGGCATCTACCCTGAATATGTCCACTCAGGTGCATTTGAATATGCCACGTGCATGGTATATTTTGATTAATTTAAATTAAGTGATTACTCCTGCAGAGTTAAGGTAAAAAGCAGCGAAGGGCCTGATATGCCGATCTTCTTTGAGATTTTCATATTAAAGAGCAAGTGCCATGACAGCAGGAGTTTTGTATGCAGTGTTCTCAAAGAACATTTCCTTAATTGTACCATGGTAATCTGAAAGGAAGTCAATTTTCAGATCAGTATGAATGTTTATATTGCGCACAATATGCGGGGCTCCGTTTATAATTCTGACCATTCTATTTTGAAATCTTTCCAAGTGGTGTATTTAATTAAAATTCATACTTAATTTCTTTTGCATTTAGTCAAATTGTCTTTATTTTGTGTTTTATGTTAATATGTGATATCCGCATATCATGTATATTTTGTTTAGTTTGTTTGTTTATTTGTGTAGTCTGCATTTGTGAAGGCAACAGTCATCAAGTTACTAACTGTATGCCTTGTGATCTAATTATGCGTTGCCCTCGCATTAGCCATGTAGGAGAAGGGTATGTAAAAATCGGGCTAGCGAAATTCTTATAAAAGAAACTTTGTATTTTTCAGTGTTTATACTTGTCTTCCACTTAGCACACCACTGTTCGGTTTAAGTGATATATTCCTGAAGTTTACCAAAAGCATTGTTTAGCCTGCGTTAGCCAGTGCTATATCATCTGCGTAGCAGACGAGTAAGTCATTTTGAGCAGTCTTAAAGCTTGGGAAGTCATTTGTATACTATAAAATGGAGAGAATCAGGCTAGGACACACCCTCGTCGGACACCTCCATATATTTTCGTGTTATTAAAACCTATTTACTTTGTTTAACTCCGAAGGTACTCTGCGTAAGGAAGGTATCTATGAGCAATTTCTCGGCAGAAGTCCATATGTAAAAACTTAACAATTCATTTTTCTGGCATCTTACTGATGCTAGAAAGGACTGATGGCCGTGTAGCTGGCAAGGTTGTCTTGCGTATTGCCCAGCTTTTGAAAAAGGAAGATAAGTACATGTTTTCATGCCTAAGGAAAATAGAGACATTTATAAAGCGAATCTAAAATGCTATTTTTCAATTTCGAAGTTCTAATGAAGTTTCTGCGAATAACATGCCTTTTTCTGAATGTAAGCAATAATGGCATAGTTAGCGGTAGTTTATCCAGAAAAAGCTTTTATCTTACACATGTTCTTACTGAAACATGTAAATTAAAATTATGCCTTCGGAATTTAAATTATTCGCAAAATTTCCTTCTGTTCATTTTCTTATACAAGTAAATACTGTATATGAATATTATAAATAGGAAAAAGTCTGAAAATTTTTCTTGCGTGCTACTTATATAAAAAGGAACATAAAATGAGATGTTGGGATTCATAAATTTAGCATATGGAAGTATTTGAAATATCTTCATTGTGTAAGATTTACAGGTTTAAGAATTATTTTACCTGTGATATATCTCATGCCGGGTACTGCAGGAATAAAAACAGTCGTCGCGGTTACTCTTTTATGAGAGAAAAATTTAAAACTTTTGGTTTATGATACTTTAATCATACACATGATCATAGTAAAATCTGGATGATTTAAACTATTATTACCGTTGAAAAGAGCGTTTTTATTAATGGTTTGTGGCATTCAAATCCTTAAAAGTGGCACATTTATTGTTTTTAAAAAGTTGTGGTTATTCATTTAAATCAATGATTACGTTTCAAATTGTATGTATCAAGATTTATGTAAATTTAATCATAAATGTGATGCTGATTTAATCTGAGAGCTCTATGGTTTTAGGTGTGTTAAAGAGTGTTTTGTAAATTATTTAATGGCATCGTGAGCTCCACAAAGAACAATACTACAATTTCACATATAATTGCATAAAAATCATCTTTTTTATGTACAAATTTCGTAACACTGTATTTCCTAACGAACATTCATATCCTTATATGGATATGAGTTAGGAACTCATTCATGAAAAGGATGAGAAAATGAGGGCAATGTATATTATATAGGTTGTATATGATGGTTCGAGCAACAGAAAACATACTTACAGTTGATAGTGTTTCCCCTTTCCCAACAACTGACTTTCGGCTCTTGTGCGTAACGCTTAGTAAATTTAATTGTAAAAACTCTGTACAATTTATATATTTAAGTTATGTTAAAATACTTTCGATTCACCAGAACAGGAATGAAAACATCTTTCACATATTTCTCGTAAATTAGATAAATAAAATTGTGGATCAAAAGCAATTAGGCAGTTATTTTAACATTGTGCTCACTCAATGTATATGAGTTTAATTCGTTTTGTGAGCAAGCTCGCAAGCCGATCTATTTGTATTCTGAAATGGGCTTTCGTCCTGAAACACATTTAAATAATATTGTTACGAATTTGGTATTTAAAAAGCTAATGTTAGTTCAATTATAAATTAAATGGTTTTATTTCTCGCGCAGTGCAGCGCGTGACGAATATTAAAAGAAAGCTAAGCCGGAAAATTGAAAATACAAGAGCGCGTGCATTAAATAAATAAATATCTCTTTTTGATTTCGAGAAAGTACTGGAAAATTCTAGCGCGTGATTTTAAAATCTTATAAAAGGAGGAAAACATCTCAGTTTGTAGTTGTTGCTTAGTTTGTTGTTGTTTAGAAAACTACTGTTGTTGATTGTAGCGAATTCGCGGATTAGCGTTCTTTAGCTGTTTTGAATTACGTTTTATTGAACATTTAAGTAGTTAAAAGAAAACTACTGTGAGATATTGTAATACTGCACAATAATTTGAGAAAATTTAAGCATTTTTGTTGTGATAATAATAAATTTTTGTTCATTTTTCATCGGACTTGTGCATTCATTTCATAACGAACCCGTACGCACGCAACAATTTTTGGTGTCAGGAGTGGGGTTTGAATGCCAATAACAAGAGCGATGGAAGAACAATTGAGACAGCTCATTAGTGCTTTTGCTGCATTCCAAGAAAAGATGGAAGCTGGCCAAACATCATTTAAAGAAGAGATGAAAGACTCTGTTAAAGCAGAGATTAGATCCGTTAAAGCAGAAATGAAATTGGGCCAGGAATCCGTTAAGGACGAAATGAAAGCCGTTCAAGCTGGTCAAGAAGAAATGAAAAGAGAAATTACTTGCATAATAGAAAATAAATTTGAAGCTATGGAAGGCAGAATTGACGCAGTTGAAAATAAAGTAGGACATATTGAAGAAAGAGTTTCTTCGGTGAAAGAAGAAATAGAAGAAAGAGTTTCTTCTGTAAAAGAACATATAGAAGGGAGAGTTTCTGCTGTGGAGGAACGAATTGAAGGAAGAGTTTGTGCCGTCCAACACCAAATCGAACAACAAATTGATGAGAGAGTTTCTGCAGTTGCCAAAGAAATGGATACTTTAAAGAAATTCGTAGCGTCGGCAGGGAGCAGGAGTGATGATTTTAAATTCTTACCAATGCCTGCTCGTCCGCCTCTGAAGCTATCCACATATGATGGGAAGACCTCCTGGCAGGTGTATAAGACACAATTTTCTATCGTGGCGGATGCGAATGGATGGGATTCCCAAGCTAAGGCCTGTCATCTCGCCGCTTCTCTAAGAGCCGACGCAGCGGATATCCTTCAGACTCTTCCCGAAAACAAAAGGTTAGTTTTCGAAGCTCTGTCCGGCGCCTTGGAGTTGCGCTTTGGGGAGAAGTGTTTAAAAGACTACAGCAGGCTCCAATTAAAATCTCGTCAACAGAAGCCTACCGAAACACTTCAGGAGCTAGCCGCGGATGTTGAAAGGCTGTCCCATCTCGCCTTTTCGGAATGCCCGACAGAAACGAGGGAAATCCTGTATTTGCAATACTTTATCGACGGCATCCGAGATACTGAAATACAGAAAGCTCTACGAATGGCGGATGTAAAAGATTTAAAAAGTGCTCTAGTGTACGCCATGAAATTTGAGGCAGCCCAGCAAGCCACTCGTCGAGACCGCCACCCAGTCAGAGCTGCTCAAGTCCAGGAGCCAGGGGATCAAGTCACCGCTCGACTTGACGATTTAACTAGACAACTGAACGCCTTGAGACGGAATATTGGTGAGAAGAAACCGACCGTTAAGTGCTGGAACTGCGGTGCTGAAGGACACATACGACGAAACTGCAAAACACCCCAGGGTACTGATGTTAAGACCGCTTCTAACAAGCAGCAGGGAAACTAATTAGTGGCCATCTCGCGGGGCGGAGGTTGCCAGATAATGAAAAGCCCCCGTTTAAAGCGCTTCAGATTTCTGTAGTGAGAGGCGGCAGTAATGGACTTTTCATAATAGGACATATTAATGGAGTTCCGTGCAATATGACTGTAGATACAGGAGCCAACGTCACCATCATCCGAAAAGATTTGGCTCAACAACTAGGAAACAAACTTATCTGGACGCCGCCCTGCGTTACCCTCCAGACTGTGTCCGGTGAGAAGATCGACATCGACGGAAAAGTAAATGTTAACATCACGTTTGGAAGTGCCGCTTACCATCACACGGCATATGTAGCAGAGATCACTGATTCTTGCATACTCGGATTGGACTTTCTAAGGAAATACAATTTTTCCTTGGATTTTAAAAATAACGAATTGCATTCTACATCTGAGGACATAGCGTTATTTCTCGTTAATGATGAAGAAGTTAAATCTGTCCATAAAATCATAGCACAAGACTATATTACAATACCGGCAAGAACAGAAATTTTACTTCCTGGATCCATAGCCGAAAATAGAAATTTCCGCTACGGCATCATAGAATATCCCAATAACTGTAATATCCCAAAAGGAGTATTAGTAGCCTCAACACTCGTCGACCTATCCAGAACGGTTATCCCGGTGAGAGTCGCCAATGTAACTGAAAAGTCGAGAGTTATTAAGAAAGGTGAAGTGGTTGCAACATGTACTCCAGTAACCAGCGTTGAAAAAAAGAGTAACATCCCAGAATCCGTGTCCTCAGAGAGCATTACATCGGAGTTATTGCAGAATGCACAATTAAACGATAAAGAGAAAAATGCTGCCGATCGCGTCATTAAAGATCTTCAAGTTGTTTTCTCCCGCTCGTCTTCTGACGTGGGTCGAACTAGTTTGACACAACATAGAATAGATACTGGCGATCATCCCCCGATCAAGCAACATCCAAGACGTCTACCGTTTGCTAAACAGGAAGAGGTGCGAACACTCTTAAAAGATATGGAAGAAGGCGATGTCATCGAGCCTTCAGCGAGTCCATGGGCATCTCCCATCGTTCTCGTCAGAAAGAAAGACGGCTCAACAAGATTTTGCGTTGACTATCGCCGGTTGAATGAGGTTACGAAGAAAGACAGTTACCCTCTTCCTAGAATTGATGACATTCTAGACACTCTTTCTGGAAGCAAGTGGTTCTCAACACTTGATTTAAAGAGTGGGTATTGGCAGGTAGAAATCCATCCTGATGACCGAGAAAAGACGACATTTACTACGGGACAAGGACTTTGGCAGTTCAAAGTGATGCCGTTTGGACTGTGTAATGCGCCGGCAACATTCGAACGTCTTATGGAGACTGTTTTGAAAGGCCTTTCTTACGAAGCCTGTCTGATATACCTGGACGATATCATCATTGTCGGAAAGAGTTTTGAAGAGCATCTAGAAAATCTTAGAAAGGTGCTTCAGAAACTGAAAGAGGCCAATCTGAAGCTGACTCCCGCTAAATGCAAATTGTTTCGAAAGGAAGTGACTTACCTGGGACATGTCATCTCTGCAGAAGGTGTGCGCACGGATCCTGAAAAGGTATCAGCGGTTAAATCCTGGACGCGTCCCGAAAATGTCCATCAGCTGAGAAGCTTCCTTGGGCTTTGCACCTACTATAGGAGATTCGTGAAGAACTTTTCTTCCATCGCAAGACCCCTTCACAAGCTGACAGAGAGCAACCAAACGTTCTTGTGGATAAAAGAATGCGAGGATGCATTTAACAACTTAAAGGAGGCTTTAACATCTGCTCCAATCTGACGTATCCTCAGCTCGACCGACCATTTATTCTCGACACCGACGCGAGCAATGAAAGTGTCGGTGCTGTTTTGTCCCAAGAAATAGACGGCCAAGAACGTGTAGTAGCTTACTGGAGCAAGTGCCTGTCTAAACCGGAGAGGAATTACTGTGTTACTAGGAAAGAGTTGCTCGCCATAGTCAAAGCTGTAGAACATTTCCATCATTATCTATACGGGAGAAAATTCCTCCTCCACTCGGACCATGCCTCATTGACCTGGCTTTTAAATTTCAAAAATCCTGAGGGTCAAATAGCCAGGTGGATACAGAGACTCCAAGAATATAACATCACTGTCCGTCATCGTAAGGGATCATCACACGGGAACGCCGACGCCCTATCTAGACGACCTTTCCCGGAAAGCTGCCGATATTGTTCCAGGGTCGAAGCGAAATACGAGCTGTTGACTCCGGTCGTAAGACAAATTACAACATCAACATCGGCTGATCGAGAACCGTGGAGTGATGATGAAGTCAGGAAAGACCAGCTGGAAGACCGCGACATTAAACCCATAATTGATTTAATGGAGTCATCAAACAGAAAACCTATCTGGCAGGACATTTCTATCTGTAGTCCTACAACCAAACAATATTGGGCACTCTGGGATTCACTTCACATTCGAAACGGCGTCTTATACCGGAAATTCGAATCGGATGATGGGAAGACGTTCCGATGGCAACTTATACTTCCAAGATCCCGGATTCCTGATATCCTTAAAGAACTACATAATAGCCCTACAGGAGGTCACTTTGGAATTATGAAGACCTTACAGAGAGTTCGTGAGCGCTTTTACTGGAATAATGCAAAGAATGACGTGCAAAAGTGGTGCCGATCTTGCGATGCCTGTGCAGGTCGGAAAGGACCGAGGAAACGCAGCCGAGGCAGACTGCAACGTTACAACGTAGGTGCGCCTTCTGAACGTATCGCCTTTGACATCCTGGGACCTCTGCCACGAACTGCTGATGGCAACAAATACATACTCGTTGTCATTGATTACTTCACCAAGTGGCCTGAAGCTTATCCTATTCCTGATCAAGAGGCAATCACAGTAGCTGAGGTAATGATACAGCACTGGATTTCCAGGTTCGGAGTGCCTCTTCAGTTACATTCCGATCAGGGAGGGAATTTTGCCTCGGCAGTAATCAAAGAACTATGCAAACTACTCGGCATTGACAAAACTCAAACGACGCCATTGCATCCCCAGTCGGATGGCATGGTAGAGAGGTTCAATCGAACCATCCTTAATAACCTCTCATTAGTGGTTTCCAGAAACCAACAGGACTGGGACAAGAAATTACCACTCTTTTTACTGGCTTACCGCAGTGCTGTCCACGAGACTACCGGCTATTCTCCATCACAGATGCTCTTCGGTCGTGACCTTCGCCTGCCTTGTGATCTATTGTTTGGCCGCCCTCCGGATGCTCCTTCATCGTCTGAGGAATATATTCAAGATCTCCAGGCCCGGTTTGAAGTGATGCACAATTTTGCACTAGAGCGAGTCAACTTGGCGACGGAGAAGATGAAGACCCGATACGACACAAGAGCTACTGAACATCAATTCCACGAAGGAGACAAGGTGTGGTTGTGGAATCCGACTCGACGGAAAGGACTTTGTCCGAAATTACAGTCACCTTGGGATGGGCCGTACACAGTCCTAAACAGGCTGAATGACGTCGTGGTTCGGATTCGTAAGTCTTCGAACTCTAAACCTAAAGTCGTTCATTACGACAGGTTAGCTCATTACTATGGCCATAGTACGTAATGTAAATCATTGTAAATAGTATAAGACCATGGTCCATTTTGTTTTTAAATGTGCATTTGATTTGATTTGTATTTAGAATTTGATTTGCATTTAGTATTTGATTTGTATTTGATAGCATTTGATTTGTTTTATTTATTGCATTTATTGTTCATGTTTATTATTGTAATGTAATGCTTATTAATGCATTTATGCCACAGTTGTAAGTTTAGCTTCCTGTCCAGGGATTGTACTGCCCGGGACGTGCAGTCCTTGGGAAGGGGGCAGTGTTACGAATTTGGTATTTAAAAAGCTAATGTTAGTTCAATTATAAATTAAATGGTTTTATTTCTCGCGCAGTGCAGCGCGTGACGAATATTAAAAGAAAGCTAAGCCGGAAAATTGAAAATACAAGAGCGCGTGCATTAAATAAATAAATATCTCTTTTTGATTTCGAGAAAGTACTTGAAAATTCTAGCGCGTGATTTTAAAATCTTATAAAAGGAGGAAAACATCTCAGTTTGTAGTAGTTGCTTAGTTTGTTGTTGTTTAGAAAACTGCTGTTGTTGATTGTAGCGAATTCGCGGATTAGCGTTCTTTAGCTGTTTTGAATTACGTTCTATTGGACATTTGAGTACTTAAAGAAAACTACTGTGAGATATTGTAATACTGCACGATAATTTGAGAAAATTTAAGCATTTTTGTTGTGATAATAATAAATTTTTGTTCATTGTTCATCGGACTTGTGCATTCATTTCATAACGAACCCGTACGCACGCAACAATATTAATCGTTTGCAACAACCCAAACAGACAGCTCAAATATGTTTTCTCTTTGTTTCTGTTATTTGACACCAAATGTGAATAATTGCACCGTATTGTGTAGATGATTATCATGAACTCTGAAAAATAGCATAAAAATGGACAAAAGAGAAGGAATAAACTTGTTTTATAAATTTTAACTACTTTGTTCTGCTTGTCTACATTGTATCTGCATTTTTCGTTACTGATTTATGTTATCTTTTCACAACTGTTTCATACCGAGAGACGTAGTCTATTCAGTTTGGAAAACAAGGATTTGATTATTCTTTATTCAGTTAGATAACCAACAGTTACTAGGTAGGGGGCATAGAAATGTTTAAATTTTTTTTTTTTTTTTTTGTCTCTAGCTTATATAATAAACAACAATAAAATATTCCAGAAAGGCGTTTCTGATTTCTAAAGTTGCATGCAGTGATGAGGAGTTCCTTAAAAAGGGGGGGATGCTCCAGCTTCCAATTATCGAGGCCGTAACGAAAATGAAGAGGAAGGATCTTGGGAATACGTTAGGAAATCATGTGTATGTTTTAGCACTAAAAAAAAGCTGAAGAGTGTCCTGTATATGATTCTCGATGACTTTAGAAGTCTCTCAATTGTTCACATTAGAAAAAGGGATAAAATACCTTAAAATACGTATCCGTATCCTTTTCCTAGTGACTGGTCTTCAGTCCTAATAAGGACTTTTACCAGTACCAGTTTTCGTGCCCTAATAAGGGATCCTCGATGAAAAATACTCCAGAAGCTATTTGCTACTATTTGGAGAAAGTGACTTCATCTCTTGTCACCAATGAAAGAAATGTGCTGAAAATCAAGAGTTAAGTTTAACATCATAGCTAGGGAGTCGCCATCTAGTAGGAGCGTCTAGAACTTCATTTTAAAATTACTTAGTTTAATCTTCGATTTCTGCGAATTTAGGTGTTATCTTCACTGCTTCGAAGGCTATAGCTAATTTTTCCGTACTGTTTTTCGAATGATTAATCCTTTCTGCGATATTGTTCATTTTTTTGAATAAAATTAAATACTTTAGGGTTTTGAAAGATACGAAAAATATCGTCAACTACTGTATCTGGGATCTTCTGCTGATTGAAGACGGTACTGAATGCGGTGTTTGGTTGAACTTCTTTAATATCTGCTTCGATTTTAGTTGTTAAAGCTGGGAAATCTTCTTTAGTAGGTAAAGGTTGATTTTTTTCTATTCTATTAGGGGATTGAAATCTCTTTTTATAGATCGGACATCTACGATAGGAACTTACGTGGTCACCTCGGCAAAAATAGTAGATAGGCATTTTTTCGTGTTTTAAAGTACACATATTTGAACAGTGGTTGTGAGAGCATTTGCAGCAGATATCTCTTTTAAAACAGTTCGTTTGGGAGTGTCCTTAAGCTTGACATTTAAAGTATTGTATAGGTCATTTGGTTTTTGGTGCATATTTTTCGATGGTGACATTAAATGAAAAACATTATTGACGTTATGACTTGTTTCTTCGGCTTTATTTCTTCAATGAAGTAAATCGGCAATTTAATGTAATCATTTTCTATTTTGTACCTTAAAATTGTAAGAGATTCATGTTATTTGAGCTTTTCGATTAGTAGTATGCGGGTGAGTCTGCTTTTCCTGCGCCCAAGTTTTTGGAATATATTGTTATAAATATACCATTAAATAATTTTGTCTTTTCATATTAATACATGTGTTGATTGCACATTTGGTATTTTAATAGTTTTAATTGCAAAATAACTGCACAAATACCCGCGAAACGCTTGCAAGTAAGGAAAGATGATTTAATAATGAATTCGTATCCGGAGGTACCGGTGTAAATAGAAAATGAGAAAAGATAAGTAAAGGAAATATCAAAAACGTCGCGTTTTTTTTTTTTTTTTTCTCCTTAAATATTCATTAACAGATAAAAATGTATAGCCTTCGGAAAACGTCAGGTGAAACAGTAGCTCATTGTTTCCACTAAACGTTACATTGCAATAGAATCTTATGATTTACTCTGTTGATACAGAAGAAAAAGTAATGCGTGATTAGTTTCACAATATATAAATTTACTGCAAAATTATTGTTTATTGCTTAACTTTAAAAGAACTGAACATTGCGTTTCTATTTACCACTAGTATATCTTTGTACAAATGCTTACTTGAAATTTCTAAACTGCACCATATGTAGATTTCATTCAGCTAAGCGTCTCTGGAACAACGTTGTTGCGGGCTGTGGCGGCGTTGTACTTAATTACCACGCAACGCCTGCGTTGCTAAACCTACCTTAATTAAGCCCGGAATCGGGTGAGTAGCTACTCCGCAAAGGGGAATCTTAGACTTACAGTACGTACGTTTACAAGGCGTGTCTGAGCGTACGGGTTGTTGTATTTTTTTTAATTAATTGTAAATGTTAATTTCGTTGTTCCTTAATGGTTATTTTAAAATAGGTCAAGTGTCATATATTTATAAAAGGAGGTTAAATTGGCCTTCCGACGGTTTCAATTACATATGTGCAGCAAATATAGTACGAAGATTTCATTTATTTAAAGTCCGAAATTATTCTTATTAGAATTAAAAGCGAAAATGAATAACGCAGAAAAATCTAAAACTAGAAGTAATTAATTTAAAATGTGATCTAAAAGTTATTCGAAAATTTAAAGATGCGGTTTTATTCTTTTATTTGCATTTCTGTCAAAAAATAAATACACTGGTAAAATTTTTGAAATAAGATAACTTTTATTCAGTGAACAAATGTTTTCATTTATATGTGAGCAGCAGAAAATTAAGAAGAAAGGAACCTTATTAACCGATGGTCATCTGCAATCCATGAAGAAGGTAAATTTTAGTGATTTCTATCTAAGGCTATAAACGTTTTTAGAATCGAGACGCTATTAGATGTCAGGCTACAATATAACATACAGATATTTATTATTATTAGACGGTAACGTATATAATTTTATTTAGGCAACGAAACAAAATTTACTAAATTAGAGAAAGGGGATTGTGATTAATTATTCCCGATCTATGTGCCAACTGGAAATATTTTTTAAAAATATAGAAAGATACTATAGTTTTTATTTTTAGTGTACATTAAATGAACAGTATCATTAAGGGCTAAAGTAAAGTACGTTATGGACCTTCATTCATCAGTTACGAGCACATATCGACTTATACGACACTAATGAATGGGGCCCATACTGTTCAATCCCTGTTGCGAATCCTAGCCCATAGATGGCGCTGATATTTGAGAACTGTTTTATGATATATTAGTGTTTTAAGAATGAAGCTAGATGTGTGTCCGTCAAGCGTCTAAGTTCTCTGTTATTATATTGCGCGGTGCCAATAAAAGATAAATGTCTAAAATATGTTCAATTACTGTCTGAGAAGCTCATAACGTGAGGAATCATTAAGAATCATCTTTGAATCTCTGATGTGGAACCATCTTTCAACCAGCTAAATGGCGAAACCACGCCCCTCCAGCTTCAATTCCAGCCCACTAACATGAGGGAAGGGCGTCTCTAGCCACGATGCCATAATACGCCAATAGCTTAGCTATCTTCGCTATAATTAGATTCCACCAACCTGAAAAGTGGCCTTTTGCATAATGATCAATCTGTTATTTTAATAATCACATCTTCCCGCAGAATTTACTTTGAATATTTTCTCGCGATTACGTTGCTATATTTCCATTATTACATCGCGTAACATGCCAATGAGCCTATTAATCCTTAAAATCTTTCCTCTCTGCTTTTAGCTTTAGTGTTTGTATTGTGTATAAAAATGTATTAAAATTTTAAAAAATCTCAAAATATAAAACTACAAAAAAGTATAAAATTTTGAAAAATGAATATAGAGACTAAAATTTCGATTTATTAAATCGTTTATATTTATCTCTATCCTTAACCTTTCTCGAGCATATGTGGGCCCTTTAACATGCATCAAGTAAACTAACTAATGCAATTTTCTTATTTCTGCTCATTATATTGAATTCTGATGAGGAGGTAAATGGTTTGAACCATACGCACTCCGTGTAAGCCAGTGTCGTAATTTATATCAAATAAAAGAGAGTACTTTTTGAGTGGCAAAATGAGTGGTTTGTATTAATGTGCTTCTCCATCTCACAGGAGAAAGCTATATGGACTTTCAATAAATTTAAAACAATATAAAACTTTATTTTTCCTTCATTTGTGTTCCTGTCTCATTACATAAGTGTCTGTACTAAATAAAGATTGGCACAACGATTAAGAAGCTTGTTTGATTAAGTGAAAACATTACTGCAATGAAAAAGTGGATTGTGTACGGTATAAATTCAACATAATAAATAAGTCCTGAACCTTGTTAAATCATGTGTACGTACCATATAATTTAATGATAACTAAAAATTCAGATTTTTAATCTTTACAAAATGCGGACTAATATGCATATTTTAAATGAAAGGATTTGAAAATTTACTTTTTATAACTAATCCAGTAGCTAAGTTTTAATTTGGTATTAAAATCTTCTTAATAAGTTTTAATAATTAAATATTAGATCATATAAATTAGCACTAAAAGCTAACGGTAAATTAATCAGGATATTGCACATATTTTTATTTCTTACATAGTTAATTACTGGTAAAATAAAATCTTGTATCAGTATCCGTATCCAAATCCTAGTGACTGTTATATGGGCTTAATAAAAGCTTTTACCAGTACATGCTAACAAAAGGAGGTATACCAAGTAAATAAGAATGTGTATAAAAAGGACTAACGGTTAGAAAAGCCTAATGAAAGGAAGAAGAAATTTCCGGGCTAAAATTATAAAAAAGTTATCTTATTTGTTACCAACTTAAGTATCAAATCCTATATCACTTGGTATTAAAAGTTAAAAATAACGTACTATAAATAGCAAAAGAATGCTTTTAAATTAATTATATGGGAATGTCACAAGCATGATTCCCATTTGCTAGAAAGCTGCACTTGTAATATTGTTACGGATTTGGTATTTAAATAGCTAAAGTTAGTAAAAATATAAATTAAGATGTTTTATTCCTCGTACAGTGCAGCGCGCGACGAATATTATGAGAAAGCTAAGACGAGAAAATTAAAAATACAAGACCACGCCCATTTAACATTTAACGTATAAATATCTCTTTTGGATTACGAGAAAATTCTCGCGCATGTAAAATGCTTATATAAAAAGCTTATATAAGCGGCGTGAAAACCTCTCAATTCGTTATTTAGTTAACTGCTGTTTTAAGAATTTGTTTAGAACACTGCTCTGGTTGACTATAGCGAATTCGCGGATTAGCTTTCTCTAGCTGTCTTGAACTAAGTTCTCTTGAACGTTTGAATAGTTAAAAGGCAACTACTGTGAGATATTGTAATACTGCACGAAAATCTGAGAAAATTTAAGCATTTTTGTTGTGATAATAATAAACTTTGTTCATTTTTTTCCAATATACTTAAGCATTCAATTCCTAATGAATCGGTACGCACACAACAATTTTTGGTGTCAGAAGTGGGGTTTTTGAATGCCAGTTACAAGAACGATGGAAGAACAGTTCAGGCAATTGATGACTGCATTTGCTACTTTCCAAGAAAAGATGGAAGGGGCCGTGTTAAAGCAGAAAGCAAGTCAGAAAAAATGGAAGCTGGCCAAGCATCCTTTAAAGGCGTGATTAAAGCGCGACAGGAAAAGTGTTAAAGCAAAGATGGAAGCGATTCAGGTATCTTTTAAAGACGAGATGCAAAAGGGTCAGGAAAAGATCTAAGAATCGGTTAAAAAGGAGATGCCAGCCGTTCAAGCAAAGATTGAAGCAGGTCAAGAGGAAATAGAAAGAGAAATAACCTGCGTAATAGAAAATAAATTTGAGGCTATAAAGACAGAATAGGGCCTTTCGAAAATAAAGTCGGACAAATGAAGAAAAGGTTTCTTCTGCCAAAGATGAAATAGAAGTGAGTGTTTATGTACGCACTAATGTACACTACTCGAATCAACGAACGGCGCTGCCTACGCATCTAACTATGAATCTAATGACGTATCTAAACGCCACATCTAAATTTCAGCAAGCGATGGTTCAGCTAGAATTCTATGATCAAATACTCAATCTAGTTTTAAAAGGATTTATTAAAATACTAAAATTTATCTAATCTAGAATCTAGAATCGAATCTAATGTTACATTTCATGAGCAGCGTTCTAGCTGCGTCATAACAAATACAAAGTCAAATTCTCACTGTCGCCATTCCGAGGCAGAGAAAAGTTTGTTTCTAATCTAACCGGAACATCGGCAGAGCGAAAGTTTCTAGTCAAACCGGAACATCCCGGCCCCCGTTCGACGATTGTGCAACATCATTTGGAAATGGGAGTGGACTCATATTGGAGACGGCTCGACGAAAGATTCCATCTGAAGTTCTGACGTCTACGAGTCGTACTAGTCTGTCTGGACCAGGAAATGTATACTCGATACGAGCTAGTGTCCACTTCATGAGTGTCTTGTTTTTATCGTTAACAAGACTAGTTGTCCTGCCTTGTGACTGAATTTCACTTGATTCCATTTTGAACGGTTCTGCAAATGATTAAGATATTCCACGCTCCAACGGTTCCAGAAATTAGCTCTAAGTTTTTGAATTAAGGTCCATCTAGAAGACAAGGTCAAAGAATTTACAGAGTCTTTCGGTTCTGGTATCGACAAAACTAGAGCTCCTATTAGGAAATGACGTGGAGTCAAAAGCTGAAGATCTGTTGGATCGGCCGAAATAGGTGACAGATGTCGAGAGTTCAAACAGGCTTCTATTTGTGTAATTAATGTATACAGCTCTTCAAAGTTTAAAATTGTCGTTTTTGCGACCCTCGTCAAAATTCTCTTCATTGATTTTATATTAGCCTCCCATAATCCGCCAAAATGCGGGGAAGAAGGAGGAATAAATAATAATAAGGAGGAAATGTATTTATGTGATGTTTGATAGCAGCGACAAGCAAAAATGGGCTAGATGTAGCTCCAAACAAAACGCGAGTCATCCTAAGTATTTTCGTGTTAGGTGTCCCATCCTTATCTGCAAGGTTATATGCCCACAAAAATATTACAGCATCCCTACCTTCAGGTGACAGAGAAATCTGGAGAAAGACTTGTTCAATATCGGCAGTGAATGCTATGCTATGTGTACGAAATTGTATTAATATCTCTAACAATGGCGGATTTAAATTAGGACCTGAATAGAGACAATCGTTTAAAGAATATTCGTTTTTCGCTTGGCTGGATGCAGGCACTTAATTTCAGGTTTAAGTTCAGAATGTTGTACACATTTGAATAGTACATTTGTTGCATTCTGCAATTCAGAAGCACTCAAAAAACTTTCTTTTCTTAATGGTAGATTGGTTCTACAGTTGTTCGCAAACCCTTTAACACCATGCAGGAGTTCTAATCAATTTGCTAAATGACGAATACCTTTTAATGAATTCGTTCTCAATGGAATTTTCACCTGTGACTGTTGAGTTCACTACTGCTCCCCTTCGAAGTTCAAACTCTTCATTATCTTTGAAATCTCTTTCTGATTCGGCAAGTTTTCGCCACGAATCGATGCTCTGTAATAGCCACTTAGGTCCATGCCACCAAATGTCACTATTTCGTAGTTCAGATAACGTTATTACTTTCGTGGACTTTGTTCCTCTGGTCAGCATATCAGCCGGATTTTCATGTCCAGGGCAGTAATTCCAGGACTCAGGGAATGTTTTCTCTCGTATTTCCATTAGTCGATGTTGGATGAATGGCTTCCATTCATTTAAATCGTAAAATTTATTAAAACCATTTTTTCATTCTGTTTTCAAAGTCCAATGGTAACGGATTATCCCAATCTACTCCAAGTTGCCAAATTTCCTGCACTTGTATTTTTGCCCTAATAGTGAATAGACTTATGAACCCAATGGGATCGTAAAGCTTTCCAATGGTTTTAAGGACTTCTCTTTTTGTCATTAGCTTTGTTTTCCCTTGAACTTGATTAGTTAGATTTTGTGATTCTATCTTCAGAAGTTCTTCATTGTAATTCCATTTATATCCCAATACCTTATGTTCCAGAACTTTCTGGATTTCACCATTTTCGTATTCGTCAAAAATGCCCAGCAAATTCGCACAATTTGTTTTCCATTTTCGCATGTTGAAACCAGCAGCCTTCAATATATCTCTAATATCTTCACATATCAGTTTGGCTTCTTTTCCATCTTTATCCCCACCTATTAAATCGTCTACATATAAACATTCATTCAATAGTTTAACTGCTTTCTGATTTGTTTCTTTAAAGGTATTTATGTGATGTTTGATAGTAGCGAAAAGCAAAAATGGGCTGGATGTAGCTCCAAACAAAACGCGAGTCCTTCTAAGGATTTTCGTGTTAGGTTTCCCATCCTTATCTGTAAGGTTATTTGTCCACAAAAATCATACAGCATCCCTATCTTCAGGTGACAGAGAAATCTGGAGAAAGGCTTGTTCAATGTCGGCAGTAAATGCTATGTGTACGAAATTGTATTAATATCTCTAACAATGGTGGATTTAAATTAGGACCGGAATAGAGACAATCGTTTAAAGAATATTCGTTTTTCGCTTGGCTGGATGCATCAAATACAACTCACACTGGTTTATCAGGTCGAATAACCGACTGGTGACGCATGTAATTAATTCTTCCTGTTTCTTCAGAACTTTGATCAATTTCCTCAGCTACACCCATTTT
Source organism: Stegodyphus dumicola (assembly GCF_044657685.1). Classification (NCBI taxonomy): domain Eukaryota; kingdom Metazoa; phylum Arthropoda; class Arachnida; order Araneae; family Eresidae; genus Stegodyphus; species Stegodyphus dumicola. Next base: position 152,054,580 of record NC_140778.1, read on the forward strand.
TAAATGCTGTTCTATAACTGAGTGATACTGCTGATGAAGCAGTAGATCATTTCTCAACCTTTTAACCATTTTATTAAAGCGAACTTCTGCATTTACGTAATTCGTTTTTAATTCAGACAAATTTTCATTCCAAGGGAGCTTAACTTCATATCGCTTTTCTTTAAATTTGATAGTTCTCTTAAAATTCTCTAAAATGTCATTATCTATTTTACTAATTTCCTTCCCTTGTTCAATTCCCAATGTTTCTAATTCCCCAAACTGCTTTAACTGTGTTGAGACCAATTTTTCGTCAACAATAATGTCCATGTTTACCAATTCACCGTTAGAATCTGTCCGGCCTTGAAGGCACTATCCAAATATTTGTTTTGGAAGCTATAAGTTTATTTATAAAACGTTTAAGTCTACCAGTTATTACTTCATGATAGTAATCTCCTCCGATCAAAACAGCAATATTTTTGGCACTGAATTCACAAGAATCAGCTAATTGTAATCCTATTAACATTGTTAAGTTTGGAAACTGGGATATCAGAAAAAGGTAAATTAGTTGCACATATTTGGTTTGTTTCTAAAGCTTCAATTTCTCTATTTAGGGATGGTTCACTTCTGTTTTCGAGTTTGACTTTCACAACATTGTAAGCTTGTTCTGTTGCCTGGTTAACCCCAAAGACAAATACGGACAAAATTTCCTTTTGAATAACAGGTAATTTACACTTGTCTGAAATGTCCCGAATTATAAATCTTCTCATCGACCCATTGTCTAATAGAATACGAACTGGTTCTAAATTATCCTTACAAGAAAATGGACGTATATCAGAAAATGGCTTTCATAATCTTATCACTATACAACGTATCCCATTTAATAATTAAAAACAGTTATGTGATACAAACGCCATAGGTTTCAGTGTTAAAGTAAACCAGATCGTCCCTACTCTTTCTTGTGGACATGTCGGTGACGCGCGGCTCACCAACTGGGTTCGTCTATCTCTTATAAGGCCCATGGATTTCCATGAACGTCTAATGCCAATGATTTGCAATTTTCGGAGTGCCTATGGTTCAAAACCATGTACCTCCACATCAGAATTACTAAAAGTGAGCAGTAATAGGAAAAATTTGGCATAAGTGATTTACTTGATGCTCAATGGAGGGAGCCACAGGCTCGAGAAAGTTTAGGGAAATGGAAAAGAAAATAAAAACTTAAATATCATAATTTTTTTATAAATTTTTAGGTTTTAATAATTTTTTTTTACTTTTATATTTTATAATTTTTTTGGTTTTTATAATTTTTTAATACACGTTAAAAACACTAAAAAAGCGGATAGGAAAGAGTTTACGGTTAATAGGCTGATTGGCATGTGGCTTGTGTAGGATAGTGCAAATAATAAAAAGGGAACGCGTTGAAAATATTCATAGCCAGATTTAAAATCTGCGGGAGATGTGATTCTATGCGAACAGATTGATAACTTTGCTTGAAGATCTTGATTGCAGGTATAGATGATGGAAAAAGCAATTATATGGCAGCTCGCTGAAGAACGTCTAGGAACGTCCATGAACGTCTAGGAATCAGATCCGCCTTTTAGTAACCGTTTTTTTTATAGACCACGCCTCTTACTTAGGAAATCAGCTACAAAATTTCTACTCAGAGAACTAAACCTTAATTTAGGAAGGAAAACGTTTTAATGTTTTTTATTAGCATGTTAAATATCTGCAAAAACTAAATTTGCATCTTCAAACAATCTAGAATTTCAAAGTGTGGTTACACCTACTTTATATTTGAGCTCCACCTATATACGAGTATAGACTTTGTTGCGTCTAGAATTTTGAACAGAGCAATCTAATTTTTTTTTTTTCCAAATGTCGCACTTGATGTTAAAATTCTTTCTGCAGCCAAGTAGATAAATTTATAATAAACAGTTGAAATAAAATGAGTTTGATATAGCTTATATTTTACTTAAATACTGATAAATTTTCTATTGTTTATAAGGTGTTACCACACCTTTTTATTATATTAGCGGCTCAGGAATTTGAGTAGAAGAGAAAAATAAATGGATAATGTTTACATAAAATCCCTCTAAAATTAATTAAAAAATTGTTTCATGTTGCACATTGAAACTTAATCTTTCACAAAAGTTCCTAGTTATAGTATATTATCTAAGTGGTACGTTATAAATTTTTGATTAGGGGTTTGATAGTCAGGGTATTAGTGAATTCAGATGGCGTTTTACAATTTTAGACCAGAAATTTCTTCTACGTTTTAAATCACATATTTCCTCTTTCAGTCATCTTCCTTTTTAACCATGAGTTGATCTTTATGCGTTTAACTAACCGAAATATTTTCTTATACGACATCTCTCTACTTTCCTGGATAATTGAATTTTTAGCATCAATAACAAAATTTGTGAAATGGCTGTAACTATTTGCTTGAGTGAATTTTGTATATTGAAAATAACAGAACTAACACATTAAAAAAAAACTCTAGAATTTTGTCGCCAAAGAACGCTTAATGGAAGATATTCTTTTCTTTATGTACGTATATAAAAATATTTGAACATACTTATGAAATTTTTAATATAAATAAAGTCTTTTACAAAAAGCTGTTTTAGTGGAAATTTAAGATTTGAATTAAGGACATTGTGTATCAAAATGAGGAAATGACAAATGTGCAAAGCAAATTAAGATCTCTAATTATTCAGCTTAGAAGTTTAATTTCTTTTCTAAGAAGAAGAAAAATGTCATTGGTAAAAATATTAAAAATAACTTAAACAAAGGGGAAGCAGGAATAAATTGGGAATAATATATTTAAGCAAAGAAGAGAACCCGTTCCATATTGCTTAAGGGAAGCACAAAATTAAATACATACATTCCCTTAAGAAGAAAAAAAAATTAATTCGTTTAAAATAAGTCAGTTTACACCTTTAAACAGAATTGTAATTGCAGTTAATATCCCGGATTTTTTAAGGCACATACGATCAGAATGCTATCTGGCGGAATATCAAAATTCGAATACCAATTATAGCCTCGGTAATTCAACCTACCATCTAGTAGATTATAGCAGCTATACTAGCATGAAAAATGCTGTGACGCCAATGTAAAATAAGCAGCGGTACTAGTCTAAGGAATATAATCACATAATATTGAAATATATAAAAACTGAAATTATTAAAAATATCTGCCGGTTTTCTTTTTGGAGAATTATTTAGTTGTTTAGAATATGTGATGTTACACTAACTTCGGTTCGGCGGACCAATGTTTTATTAAAATAGGCTCTCATGAACTACGACTTCGAGAGAGTCTGAATGTTTATATCTAGTAAGAAGCGTAAAATATGTGAAACTGCTAGACACAGTTCTAGAAGAGTAGAGCAGATAGCCCTCCGCTTGAGGGCAAGTAAGTGCCTACATTCCAAACTTCATTCTGGAGGAAATGAATATTCTCAAACATAAGTAGATAATTAGACAGAGGTTTTGGTATTTTCCCGCTTTAGAACCACGAAAAAAGCTTATTTTCTCAGATTTTTTTTTTTTTTCCAGCAGTGAATAAGGTTGAAGAAAGTATACGGCGTAACGGAGTTTATCTACAGTTATCTACCCTATGGGGTATTCATGGTGATAAATCTTAAAATCCACTAAATGTGGAACCTAAAGCAAAACTTCCCTAAGTGAAGTTGATCGAATATTGCGCCATCTATAGGCAACTAGTCCAACTGTTGAAAAAGGCTGCGACTAATATGTCGGCATCTATGAGTGAAGTCGGAGAAGAGGATATTTTTTTCCCGTAAAGTGTTGCCGTTGCTTGCTTTGAAATCCTTGAGTTTGCTAATCAAAAATTCGTTAAGGTATTACAAAATATGAAATCGATAATAAGACAAAATCCGAATTAGGGCGTCCAGATACCCATATTCGGTGATGCATTACGTTGTTCAAAATTCGATGGCTCTATGTAGCGTTGTTTTATCACACTTCGAGAAATATAAATACATTTATGCAGATTTTTCATTATTTAATTTCTTCAAATATAATGCAGTACTCTAACATTTGGTGGCTATCGTTTGAAAAGTGGAACGAACATTAATTGCGATTCAACGCAAAATCGCAAAACGAAAACTCTTCAGGGACATAGCCCCTTTGGACTAAAAATACTCTGCTTCTTTTTGCGTACCACCAACTTTTCTGTTGCGTACCACCGGTTGAGAACCCCTGATCTAGAGTGAAATTACAATTTAATGTTCATCTGCGAATTTTAACATCAATTCAACTGCTTTTCCTGAAGCTTTGGGTGTTTTTTATCTGATGGGCTATTTCTGAAATATCTTCGGTTCTTGAAAGATTAGTAGAATTTCTGAGATCTTTCTTCTGGTTTTAAGGTATTTTTAGGGACAATGCTATAATTTGCTTTAGATAATTTAGGAATTTCTGAATTAGATAGAATGAACGTAGCGTTGAAATCTTCTTTGTAGGAGGAGAAGGTGCAGTTTTAATTACTTCAGTGTTAGGTTTTTGGAATCTCTTCTGGTATATTTTGCATCCTCTGAATTAACGGGATTTTCCAAGTAGAATATAAGTGTGAACAGAGTATTATGCTACAAGTCATATATTTTATCTATTTAACTTCATTTTATTATCTGTTCCACTAAATATTTAATAACAGGATTTAATTTATAGTCAAATTTGAGGTGGGAGTTTTAAAAATAAGAATGAAGAATTTAAATATTTTTTTCGTCATTGTTCATTCAAGTTAAGGGTTTTTCATGACATAAATAGTATTTATAACATTAAAAATTAGAGAATTATACTGTGTTTTTCACAGATCATGGGACAAACTGGGAGGTGAAGCATACTAAAACATGCATTTTTTCTATAGGAAACCCGTCACTTTAGACCGGACGGAAAGCAAAATAACGACACAAGAGGAAAATAAGCTTATGTACAAAATCAACGCAAAGTGCTTCTTTGTAGCAATACAGTATTCAGAACAAATGTTCAAAAAAGGGAACACTAACAGTAATAGGAACTACAGCTGTGATTCTCTGGCAATGCTGCGGTAGTGAGCCGGACAAACCACGATTCTATGCATCAGAGGATTATTGATTGCATCGGATTGACTGGCAAAAATTTGCCAAAGCTCTCAACAACATACACTACACTGTTCCTTCGATACAGTCAGGGGATGACATTGACAGTTTTATTCATGAGATTACTCAAAGAATTATTTTGGCAAGAGATAACGCCAAATGTGAAGTACCAAAGAGGAAAACGGTACGAAACAGAGAAATGCAGCAAGAAGGAGATTTCAGAGGAGCCGGCACAGAGATGATAAACAACTGTTGAATCGCCTGTCTAACGCAGTCAAGTCTTTTACACGTGAACAACCACAACACAGCTGGACCAGTTACCTAAACTCACTTTCCACGAAAGATAATTCACTGTGGAAAGCAATCTCTAGGTGTACTAAATGCTACAATAATATTCCGCCCCTTAAAGGCCCTACGAGGATTCACTACACTGAAACTGAGAAGGCAGAATTGTTAGCACAGCAGCTGGAATCTCAGTTTTGCACAAACAACATACAGGACACTACAACAGAAAATCTTGTTTACACCTTTCATAACAGTCTCACAACAGAAACAAGCATAAACAACATCCCTCCAGTTATGCCTTCGGAGGTTGTTGATTATGTCAATAAACTAAAGAAGAAGAAGAGTCCAGGACTGGACAACATCACCAACACCATGCTGAAGAAACTGCCTATCAAGATAGTCTTCTTGCTTTCCAAACTCTTCACCAGAATTTTGCAACAGCAATATTTCCCAACAGCATGGAAAACTTCAAAAATCATCCCTATTTTAAAACCGGGAAAAACTGCATCGGATCCGGAAGCTTATCGGCCTATAAGTCTATTATTCTCACTCAGCAAGCTCTTTGAGGCCACCCTACTGCAGAGAATCAACAGTCATATGGAAAGCAATAACATCCTTATTCCGTGTCAATTTGGATTCAGAAAAGGCCTGGGAACTACGAACCAGAGTCATAGAAATGATCTCAGAAGGACTTACTCAGAAAAAAGTCACTGGAGGACTGTTTATTGACATAGACAAAGCCTTCGATAGAGTCTGGCTGGAGGCACTCGTTTACAAAATACACAATCTGAGTTTCCCAGATTACATCACAAACATCACAAAGTCCTCCCTAACAGGTAGAAACTTCGTCGTTCACGTATCTGGAACAAATTCCACTGTGCATTTCAAAAGGCCCGGGGTACCTCAAGGATCCGTTTTAAGGCCCACCTACTTTAATATTTACGTGAATGACATCCCTACAACACACAACACAACACTGGCTATGTATGCAGATGACACAGCAATCCTCACACAATGTGCATTTGCTGGTTCAGCTATCCAACACTTACAAAATTACATACGAGCATTACAGGCTTGGCTTGTACAATGGAAAATCAAAGTCAATATAAACAAAACACAAGCCATTCTCTTTACTCGTAAGGAGAAGTTCAAGAAAAACCTGATGCTGTACGGAAACTCCATCCCCTGGCCAAGCAAGTCCCTTACCTTGGGGTGACCCTCAGTAAAACTTTGTCATGGAACCCACACACATTACAGAAATTATTAAAAAGTTTCGAGCACGTAAAGCTAAACTCTTCCCCTTAATTGCTCGAAACAGTGTTTTAAAAATAGATAATAAGCTACTTATTTATAAACCATTTTGAGTCCATTACCATGCTATGCATGCCCTGTCTGGGCGTACTCATGTAATAGATACAGAGGAAAACTGCAAGTAGCACAAAACTGTACGCTACGTCAAATTGTAAACGCACCATGGTACGTGCGCAATAACAGGATACACGAGGAACTGGGTGTACGCTCCCTCAAATCTTTTTACTATAATATTGCCAAGAGGTTTCATAACATGCAGCTAAGCATTAACAACTCTGCCATTAAGGTACCTGACTACGACCAACACGATCTTGAGAATAAAAATAGACCCCTGGCCATTCTCAACGAATGGATAATGTAAGCTCTTCTCTCATCTACTCTTATCCTTGTAACATAGTATAGTAATGAATTTCTGTTATCATGTTTATATTTTTAATATTGAGTACCTTCTTTTACTTTTATTTACTGTATTGCATTTTTATATTATATCTTTGTTGTTTACCTGCAACCTCTCTGTGTTGATCAAGGGCTTGTAACACTTTTGCACTCCTTTTGCCAATAACATCTTGTCTTTCAGGACACACAGCTCGACAGCTTTCTGCTTTTTACAGCTACTAATAGAAGTTAGTTTGAATTAGATTAATGATTCAGTAAAAAATTTAAACAATATTAAAAAAATATTAGATCAAATTAGTTAGGTTATTGGAATTAATTAGTTCGGAATGTCTAAAATACTCTACAAGGGGTAGGGCCTTCGGCCCAGGTAGCCTGGTGTACCAAAGCACCGCTCCACTGAGTCGGCAGAGGATCATTCGCAACTCTGATGTCGAGCGTGATGGGTGAGTTTACTCTCAATGGCAAAAGCTGACATGCATCTCATGTATGGTGCTGCTAATGGGAACCGCAGAGCAGCGCTACGGTTGTACCAGGAACGGTTTCCGAAGAGGCGCATGCCGAAGCACACAATGTTCGAGAGGTTGCATCGGTGTCTGTGTGAAAACGGGTCATTTGAAGCCACCTCTGACCCTAGGAGTGGAAGAAGAGGTGCACGACAACCTCGCATTGAAGAATCTATCTTGAACATTGTGCATGAATCACCTCTGACAAGTACAAGAGCTATTGTACGTCATCTGCAGCTGAGTCATTCCAACGTTTGGAGAGTATTGCATGAAAATGGTTTGTACCCATAGCATTTGCAGAGAGTCCAATCGTTGCTCGAGAGAGAATACCCTCTTCGATTCATTTCTGTCATTAGTTCTTGCAGCAGTGTGCGGCACAGGCGGATTTCCCATCGGATGTGCTATTCATTGACGAGGCAACTTTCTCACAAGACGGCATCTTCAATAGCCACAGCATGCACTTGTAAGCAATTCATAATCCACACAATCCACACGGCACACGTCTACAAGGATTCCAAACCCGTTTCTCCGTGAATGTGTGGGCGGGTATTGTTAATGACTACCTCATAGGCTACTTATTTATATTTAAAATATTTAATTAATATGTTTAATTTAAATTAGTAAGGTTTAAATATGTTTGAAAACTAAGTATGTAATGGATTATTTTTTTTCATTTAATTTTATCTTTTAACTGTATTTTTGTTTGTCTGCGTCGGGTATGCTACGTTAACCATAAGGCCGATTATTATAGGCTAGGAGGGTTGCAACATACTCGTAAACTAACCTCATAGGCTCATACCTCTTACATGAAAGTACAAAGAGCTTATATTATCATATTTTTCTACAAGACGTGCTACCGGAATTGCTGCAGGATGTTCCAGCTGTCGTTCGTGAATGCATGTGGTTACAGCATGATGGTGCACCAGCCCATAACCACGTGCTGGTCCGCAATTACTTGGATGGGACATTTCCGGTCCGATGGATTGGCCCTGGTGGACCCGATCGATAGCCACCCCGTTCGCGAAATTTATCCAGTCTGGATTTTTTTTATGGGACCAATAAAGAGCATCATTTACGAGACTCCCGTTAAATCACTGGAAGACCTCGTTGCACGACTATCCTTTGCGGCTGAAAGCATGCGCGAAGTGCCTGCCGTTTTTCAAAATGTTCCTCAATCCCTTCTGCGACGTTGCCAAGCATGTATTACTGCTGGTGGTCGAATATTAATGAACATTTATTGTGAATACAGTATTGCTACAAATAAGCACTTTCGTTGATTTTGTACATAAACACATTTTCCTCTCGTGTCGTTTTTTCGTGTTCCTGCCTTAACCCGTCACATTAGACCCTACTCTCCTGAAAAAAGGCATGCTTTAATACGCTCCACCGACCCTCTAAGTTTGTCCAATGATCTATGAAACACCCTGTATATATTTAGAACAACCAAAGTATGATCAATTTATGATTTAAGTACTTAGTTACTGTTTTTTGTTTTGTTTTGTTGTTCAGAATACTTTTAATACTAGCGTTCATTAATGATAAACGGCAATTAAATAATGTAGAAATTACTGAAATTACAAAATGTAGAAATAAAATGAAATGACACGAAAAGTAAAGGAAAAAACGGTGCCAAGAATCGGCGGTCTTTAATTTATATATATATACACATACACATCAGAATCACACACATATATATATATATACGCATACACATCACAAATATTCTTAACAAAGGGACATAATAACTGATGATAAATTCTTATATTACACTTTTACTGTATACAAAATACTTATTCAGATAAGAAACTGGCATGATCACCTGATCACCTCTTTACACTCTATGTTTCGCCCGATTCGAAACGACTCAGCCCATTAGCATTTTTATTCAATTTGCCTGGGCGGTAAACTACCTCAAAGTTATAAGGTTGCAACACTAGAGACCACCTCATTAATCTCGGGTTTGAACTTGCGTTTTTGTTTAGCCACACCAGGGGGTTATGATCTGTTTCGATTTTGAACCTTTGCCCATCTAAATAATGATGCAATTTTTTTATGGCAAAAATGATACTCGCGCACTCCTTTTCCGTAGTGCTGTAGTTTTGTTCTGCCTTTGAGAACTTTTTACTTAAATATAAAATCGGATGCTCCTTGTTGAGATCATCCCGTTGCGAAAGAACGACTCCCATTCCAACATCGGAGGAGTCTGTTTGTACAATGAATTCCTTTGTATATTTCCAAAAGCCATTTTGAAATTTTTAATAATATGACTAATAATCATAAGATACTACTTTTTGATCCATAACATGGGATGTTTGAACTAACTAAGAAAAAACTTTAAATTGCATCAATATTATAACGAGCTAATAAATTTTAAATCACAAAATACAGTGAACCATATGTAAGACAGCCAGACACAGCTGCTATAAAAATATTTCTACGGAAGTGGTTGTCTTAGGGAGGGGATAATTGATGCCAATGTTGTTAAATTACCACTTTTGTCGTCCTGGTACAGTTTTCTGTCTACACATTTTGAATCTGAAATAATGCATTCAGCACGGCATGCACACTGGGTGTAAGGAAAGAGAAGCAACAGAAAGAAACTGGAGAGTATGGTTAAATGATAAAAACCAAATCCTTAATACCACTATTGACAGAAAGAGACTAAAATGCAAATAAGAAGCAAATTTTCTTAAAAGCTAACAATGAAGAAGGATTAAAATTAGAATCAATGGTTAAAACCATGGGATTTTTATTGATATAAAACATCAAATGCCAAATGAAGTGGTGTCTCCCCCTCCCAGTATAATTTTTCGATGTGGAGAAATGGAAAACATGATTTTTTTTTAACTAGCAATCGTAGGCAATGCAGAATTTATTAATTTTTCTTTGAACATAATTTTGTGTTGTTCAGTACAAAATTTAAGTCACGCATCTCTCCTGTTTGGGGGAAACTTAAAAAAGAACTCTGTGAACATAATTAAAAAAAAAAATACGGGTCACTAAAATAAATAAAAATTCAGATTCTTTTCTTGTGTTCTAACATATGTAATTATTACTTCAGTAGATTCTAATATTTATTTTATAATCATGCATTATTACTACTTAGGCAACAATACAGACATATATAAATTTTAACTATTTTTTACTGTCATTACATGCACAATTGCTGTTTTTTATTAACAAGAGAATTGAACAAAGCATATCAATCCTTTTGTATCAGCAATATGAGTAAGTTTCTGTTTATTAAGACTTTTAAAGTTCTCAAGATGAATTAATTCGAATAATGGAAATAATTGACTGTAGCATAGAGATTTATTCGTATTGCGTCCACTCTCGTATACAGCAAGAATAAAAAAATTAAATATGAAGAGCGGTCCTTATCAATTCCGCAAGATTTTCCATATACAATCTTACCACAATTCCACATAAAACGTAAACAAAGTATCGAAGCTTCGTAATCGATTACAAAACGGAAAGCTATCAGCTATTCGTCATCGATAGGGAAAGGAAAGTCTGGGCCATCCGAAAAAGCGGCGACCAGAAGCTTAAAATATGTGAAAACTTCTATACACAGTTCTAGAAGAGTAAAGCAGATAGCCCTCCGTTTGAGGGCAAGGAAGGGCTCAACACTAGTGTACAAGAAAGTGTCTACATTCCAGACTTCATTCTGGAGGAAATGAATATTCCCAAACATAAGTAGATAATTGAACAGGGGTTTTGGTATTTTCCCGCTTAAGAACCACGAAAAAAACTTATTTTCTCAGTTTTTTTTTTTTTTTTTTTTTTTTTTTTTTTTCCCAGCAGTGAATAAGGTTGAAGAAAGTATACGGCGTAACGGAGTTTATCTACAGTTATTTATCCTATGGGGTATTCATGGTGATAAATCTTAAAATCCACTAAATGTGGAACCTAAAGCAAAACTTCCCTAAGTGAAGTTGATCGAATATTGCGCCATCTATAGGCCACTAGTCCAACTGTTGAAAAAGGCTGCGACTAATATGTCGCCATCTATGAGTGAAGTTGGAGAAGAGGGAGTTGGAAGCAAGGCCAACTTATACTGTATGTGTGTAAAAGAATGTATCTCTAAAATTTCTAGTCTCGCGAGCTGGAGATAAAAAAAAAAAAAAAAAAAAAAACGTTTCCCGTAAAGTGTTGCCGTTGCTTGCTTTGAAATCCTTGAGTTTGCTAATCAAAAATTCGTTAAGGTATTACAAAATCGATAATAAGACAAATTCCGAATTAGGGCGTCCAGATACCCATATTCGGTGATGCATTACGTTGTTCAAAATTCGATGGCTCTATGTACCGTTGTTTTATCACACTGCGAGAAATATAAATATATTTATGCAGATTTTTCATTATTTAATTGCTTCAAATATAATGCAGGACTCTTAACATTTGGTGGCAACAGTTTGAAAAGTGAAACGGACATTAATAGCGATTCAACGCATAATCGCAAAACGAAAACCCTTCAGGGACAAAGCCCCTTTGGACTAAAAATACTCTGCTTCTTTTTGCGTACCACCAACTTTTCTGTTGCGTACCACCGGTTGAGAACCCCTGATCTAGAGTGAAATTACAATTTAATGTTCATCTGCGAATTTTAACAACAATTCAACTATTTTTCGCTTAGCTATGGGTGTTTTTTTATCTGATGGGCTATTTCTGAAATATCTTCGGTTCTTCAAAGATTTGTAGAATTTCTGAGATTTTTCTTTTAAGGTATTTTAAGGTATTTTTAAGGGTAATGCTGTAATTTGCTTTAGATAATTTAGGAATTTCTGAATTAGATAGATTGAACGTAGCGGGGAAATCTTCTTTGTAGGAGGAGAAGAGGCAGTTTTAATTCCTTCAGTGTTAGTTTTTCTTCTGGTATATTTTGCATCGTCTGTAGGAATTGACAGGATTTTCCAAGCAGAATACAAGTGTGAACATAGTATTATGCTACAAGTCATATATTTTATCTATTTAACTTCATTTTATTATCTGTTCCACTAAATATTTAATAACAGGATTTAATTTATAGTCAAATTTGAGGTGCGAGTTTTAAAAATAACAATGAAGAATTTAAATATTTTTTTCATCATTGTTCATTCAAGTTAAGGGTTTTTCATGACATAAGTAGTATTTATAACATTAAAAATTAGGGAGTTATACTGGGTTTGTTACGGCAAAAAAGAAAAAAAAAAAAAAAAAAAAAAAAAAAAAGAAAAGAAAAGAGAAAAAAAAAAAAAAAAAGAAAAGGACAAAGAGGAAAATATGTTTATGTACAAAATCAACGCAAAGTGCTTCTTTGCAGCAATACAGTATTCACAATAAATGTTCAAAAAAGGGAACAGTAATAGGAACTACAGCTGTGATTGGATGGCTATGGAGCAGTAGAGGGAGGTAGTGAGCTGGACAAACCACGATCCGATGCATCAGAGGATCATTCGCAACTCTAATGTCGAGCGTGATGGGTGAGTTTACGCACAGGGAAAAACCCGACATGCATCTCACGTATGCTGCTGCTAATGGGAACGGCAGAGCAGCGCTACGGTTGTACCAGGGACGCTTTCCGAACAGGCGTATGCCGAAGCACACAGTGTTCGATAGGTTGCATCGGTCTTTGTGTGAAAACGGGTCATTTGAAGCCACCTTTGACACTAGGAGTGGAAGAAGAGGTGCACGACAACCTCGCATTGAAGAATCCATCTTGAACATTGTGCATGAATCACCTCTGACAAGTACAAGAGCTATTGTACGTCGTCTGTACCTGAGTCATTCCAACGTTTGGAACGTATTGCATGAAAATGGTTTGCACCCATACCATTTGCAGAGAGTCCAATCACTGCAAGAGAGAGATTACCCTCTTCGAGTTCATTTCTGTCATTGTTTCTTGCAGCAGTGTGCGGCCCAAGCGGATTTCCCCTTGGATGTGGTATTTACGGACGAGGCAACTTTCTCACAGGACGGCATCTTCCATAGCCACAATGTGCACGTGTAAGCAATTCATAATGCACACGGCACACGTCTACATGCATTCCAAACCCGCTTCTCCGTGCACGTGTGGGCGGGTATTGTTAACGACTACCTCATAGGCTACTTATTTAAATTTAAAATATCTAATTCATATGTTTAATTTAAATTAGTAGGGTTTAAATATGTTTGAAAACTAAATATGTAATGGATTATTTTTTTTTCATTTAATTTTATCTTTTAACTGTATTTTTGTTTGTCTGCGTCGGGTATGCTACGTTAACCATACGTCCAATTATTATCGGCCAGGAGGGTTGCAATATACTTGTAAACTAACCTCATAGGCCCATACCTCTTACCTGCACGTACAAATAGCTTATGTTATCATATTTTACTGCAAGAGGTGCTACCGGAATTGCTGCAGGATGTTTTGGCGGTCGTTCGTGATGGCATGTGGTTACAGCATGATGTGCACTAGGCCATAACCACGCGCGGGTCCGCAATTACTTGGATGGGACATTTCCGGATCGATGGATTGGCCATGGTGGACCGATCGATGGCCACCCCGTTCGCCAAATTTCTCCAGTTTGGATTTCTTTTTATGGGGCCATCTGTAGAGCACCATTTACGGGACTCCCGTTAAATCACTGGAAGATCTCGTTGCACGACTATTAATTGCGGCTGCAAGCGTGCGCGAAGTGCCTGTCGTTTTTCAAAATGTTCCTCAATCCCTTCTGCGACGTTGCCAAGCACGTATTACTGCTGGTGGTCGAGCATTATTGAACATTTATTGTGAATACTGTATTGCCACAAAGAAGCACTTTCGTTGATTTTGTACATAAACACATTTTCTTCTCGTGTTATTTTTTCGCGTTCCTGCCTTAACCCGTCACATTAAACCCTACATTCATAAAAAAGGCATAATTTAGTACGCTCCACCACCCCTCCAAGTTTGTACCATGATCTATGAAACACCCTGTATATATTTAGAACAACTAAAGTATAATCAATTTAGGGTTTAAGTACTTAGTTATTGGTTTTTTTTTTTTTTTTTTTTGGTTTTGTTTTTTTGTTTTGTTTTGTTGTTCAGAATACTTTTAATACTAGCGTTCATTAATGATAAACGGCAATTAAATAATGTAGAAATTACTGAAATTACAAAATGTAGAAATAAAATGAAATGACACGAAAAGTAAAGGAAAAAACGGTGCCAAGAATCGGCGGTCTTTAATTTGCGTCTGACAGGAACGAAATTGGGTATGGTTAGGAGCTGCCTCATTGCACCCGTAATTGGGTTCCCCCCTCCTGCACTCCTCCTTAGGAGGATTCGCTAAGGCTCCTCTAAACCAGGCTGAATCACCAACTTTTCTCTCTTGGCGAGGGAGTGAACGCGCTGCCAATTTTGGCGCGTTTATCGCACATGCTGGCTGAATGTCTGCTGTTTTTTTTAAAGATTTATTTTATAGACGCGCGGCATTCAGCGCATATAAACTTTTCGGATAATTTATTAATTCTCGAATAGTATATAGACGTTTTCACTTAAATAAAAATTTCGCGTATATTTTGTAAACATATTCAAAATAACTTATTCTTTAGATGTTTCAGTTTCGTTAGCAGACTAAAATAAATAAGATATGAATAAAAACTTTCAATAGTGTCAAATGGGGAAATAGTTAAAGCGTAGAGCGTGCAAATAAATTTATATTAAAGACATTTTAACAAAAATTTCAATAAAAACACTGTAAATTCATACTAAAAAAATAACTTAAGAATATGTTGTCATTTAAGTCTGAGGTATATGGAAATAATTGTGCAAGATTCTGAAGAAACACTTTCTTTTAAATGTGTGAAATATTTCATAACATATATGGAAGAAGAAAGTACAGCATTCTGTGTTTTGGATGCTTTTCATCAAATGTAATATAAATACGAACTAGAAACCGTAATAAAAAGTCCTTCCTCTTCAATCAGATCACCTTTGTGTTGCATTGTATTTGTAATACTTCTAAAAATCCAATTTTTACCTAAATTAAAAAACAGTTATTCCATAAAAGGTAATAACTTTGAACGTATATAGAATGAATTTTGTAATTTGGGTTATGTTACAAAATAATTCATAGTTTATATATTTTATACTAATAATTTAGATAAAACCTGTCCAATTTAAGAATGTGTGTTAACCTCATTCTTAAATTGTAAAAGGACGACTTAACCACATGTAATTCATTTCAAAGCATAAAAGAAAGCTTATTTTTTATTTTACACAGCAACAGCATTTTCATGCAGTCAAGTTTTTTTAACTGCTAGTTGTTATACATAATACTTAATTTTAAACCCATTTTTATTAGAAAGCATAACTAAGAAACTTCTTTTCAAAGCACCACAGTGATTGCAAAGAATGTCATTAAATTTACAAAAGTATTGAAGATATATTGAACAGCATTATAACAAGAAAGTACTGTACAAAATATGTAAATTTAGCATAACTTCTTTTTTAGTATTTGCATAGTTTCCTCCAAATGAACCTTAATGGGAAGTTATCTTGCGAAAATTTAAAAGTATTAAAATGGCCTCTATTTAAGATGTAACTGCATTTATAATTATTTTGTAATTGCGAATAGATTATATTACTGCAATTAGATTATGCACTTACAACATAATTGCATAAAGTAATGAAATTAAGAGTTCACAGATACAATGTAATATAATTACAATGCAATTACCTAAATTGTAATTATAATCACTTATTTAATACCACAATATTATTACAATCACAATGTAATTTAAATTGGGTACTATATTTGCATACCCTCCACTCAAAAGGAGGTACTGATAAGCCTGGAAGTTATTATCAACAAAAAGCCTGTTCAGGACAGTTTGATGACAATTTCTACCGGGCGAAAAGTACATTCTTAAGCCCAGGCAAATCATGACAATAAAAATCATTTAGTCTTATGATTCACTATATTTTAAACCCTAAATTTGAATTCTGCACCAAATTATTTACCTATATTTTAACATACTTTATGAATTATTAGAAGCGATATGGCAAATATCTTCTAAAAATAACTGTAAAATATTTGTATCCATTAATTGATTCAGATACACACTTTTATTATTTAAGTATATCAAAATAACAGTTTCATGTTCCTGAAATACAAAAATTATGGAAAAAGTTAAAGTAATATTCTTAGAAGCATATGATATTAGTCACCAGATGCAAAATTATAGTTAATTTTTTGCCCTAAATACAATTTTATTACACAGTAGTCAAATGTGTAACTTAATAACATGTTATATAAAAAATTAATGATAATAAGTTTATCAGAAATGAATTAATTCTGCATAACTTTCTGCACTTGAAAATTTTCTACACCTGAGGGGAGGGAGAGATCTAGTAAAATTAGATTTATTATAACTTCAGTTGGACCAAACACCTTCTCTCTATATATATATGCATCACTAAAGAAATAAATAAAATTATCATGCTTAAAAAACAGATATACCATACCAGTTTTTTTTCCCCTTTACATTGAGAAATAACAAACAGTACAACACTGAAAAATACTATCCTTGAAATGTTGTTTACATGAAGAAACACACACCATCTTTTTATTTAAGCATTACACTTCAAAAACATATACACATACTAATTTATTTTCCCTAGCCTTTATACTGATAACATGCCATATAAAAATGTATCCTTGAATTATCCTTGAAATTTAGATAAAATGAAGTAACACAATGGGAAAATTTATGCACACGGACATCTTTTTTCTATTGCATGTTGCCTGACATAATCCACAAGTGCCTAAATATGTACCCAAAGAAACGCATTTCAATATTAACAAAAAATTGTTTACTGATTAAAATTCATTCATTTCATACCAGTATTATAAAGATCATGCATGAAACAAATCTGCTTTCCCATACTTTTAAGTAAAACTTTTATACTGGAAAATAGACTATATTTCAATATATTAGAAACAAGAAAATACTAATTTGAATGTTCTGCATTCATTTCTAAATCTTTACTCCATTGCCAAATTGTATAATACTGTGATTATAAATAAACTTGCACAATCCTTGCAATTATTGAAGTCAGATTATATATATTTTGTCTCACACTATTCAATTTATTCCATTGACTTCAGGTGTCAATGTCAAAATTCTGGAAGTTATTTTAACCAAGAAACAGTAGTGGGCACCGTGCATAAACAACTCATCTAACTTTTTAACAATAGTGATTATAAAATAAAGAAAAAAATTATATATCATTCCAACGATATTGCAACTATAGTATAATGTTACATATATCTTTAGCAAACATTCAGATTTTATCTTGACTTTCCAAATTATTATTTATTTTTTAATAAATTTCAATATGCTAATGATTTTCATGTTACATTAGTATAAATTCCACAATTAGCACAGGAAAACAAAATCCGCGCTTTATATTAGAAGAGAAATTTCTTTTCCACATTCAAAACATCTACATTGGCGATGTTTGGCGACGGGTACATTAACCCTAGACTAATTTAATTATAGCTATTATTACAGAAATTAGCAGATACTCAGGTTATTGTACACGAGAATTTCACTTTACTTGCACATTATAAACATCAGAGAAGATATAAACTCTAAATGAAGGCGTAATTAACATTATACTTACTAAGTAAAGTTCAGCGCCTGGACCAGGTTTCCAATTGTCTCTTCGGCAATTATTTACCCATATTTTTCTTCATTCTTCATTTTTAGGAAATTTTACCAATGTATGACCTTTCCGTGAATGATTTGAACAATTAATAGCTGTACATCCGCCCATTTTACACAAAAAAAAAAAAAAAAAAAAAAAAAAAAAAAAACACAAAAAATTGTTGCACCGTAACCGGGGCCCAAGAGCGATGCGCAGTGCAGGGAGAAAGTTAAGCCACATACGCATGACGTCATGTGGGTGACAGCGTTAGTTCTTGGCGTTTGTTTACTTTCGTTGCATTAACAGTTTGATTTGATTTGTGTTGTTAATTTGCTATTATACCTAGGCGGAAGTGGCAAATTGTGCTATAGCGTTGTGTCAGAATTATACACGTTAATACGTTTTTTAGCGGAAAACACTCTTTACAACCAGATTAAATAACTATTTTTTTAAATGAAGTTATGTAGTTTTCATACATAACTGTGATGTAATTTTACATTTATTTTTCATTTTACTCCTATTTTACATTTAAATTGAAAAATTTCTCATTTTAAATCATTTTTTATCATAATCTTCATTTTGTGTATGAGACTTACATCGTAGTGAGATATTTAAACTCAGTGTCATGTTTACCAATACTGAGTACCTGAATGATTAGTTAATAAATTCGCGTATCCAACTTCATTCACATGTTTTGGTTACTTTCTTTACATCCCAAACGTAATTCTATGTATTGAAGCAGCGTCTGGGTTAAGCTTTGCGAACTAAGTAAACTGATACATGCCTCACCGTGAGGAAAGAACAATTTCTCGACCACACTATGATGCAAACATCGAATGAGTGAGTGACATATTTCCTTCAGTGTTGTTTAACTGATGCATACAGGTATGTGTGATGTAATTTAATTGATATAACTTACACATGCTTGAACCTGAAGGAAAAGAAATCTGTGTATAATGCTACAATACAAATAGCGAAAGAGTAAGTAAGATATTCTGTTCAGTGTTATTTAACTGCTGCATATGTTTTAATTTTGATTCCATATAACTTGTTTTTAATTATAAGAGAAAGAAAAATACTTCAATATTGAACGCATATTTCGAGTATAACAAAAGTATTTTACGAAACAACCTGATAAAAATACATTAGTAATTAAAAATATTTAATTTATGTACAGGCTGAAATGAAATTAAGATGGGGTGGTGTATTTAATTATGGCAAAGCACACTAGGGCTATCTGCGTTGTGATGCCTTCGTGGAGGGCTTTCTCAGGGAAACTGGCTGGTATACACGTTACACATGAGGAAAACCACGAAAACACCCATGCAGCCAGCCCGTTCGCGGGATTCGAACCGAACTACCAGTGTTCAGCGACTTTACCGCTTGGCCGCTGGTGGGCCGAAACTAAGATGTAGGGCAAGTTTATTATTATTATTATTGTGCGTATATGTGTAAGAAAATGTATTTTAATTGTTCCATTTTTAATGTATGGAAGGAAGAACAGGATGCCAATATCGAAGATTATTTACTGTAGCAAATAATCACGTCAGGATAAATGTTATATAGAAATCTTGGGAGTGAAGGGATTATAAGAGTACTTTTAGATTATACTGAAAATATACGCACTTCTGCTAAAATCTGAAGTGAATCAGTATGAAGTGCATTTTCACTTTAAAAAGAATGTGATAAGTATACTATTTAAAAGTATAATGACGGATATTAAGACATTTGTAGAATTTTATGGTATTTAAATATGAATTTGTTAAGTCAAATCTCTTTATATATATTTTTGCTTGAGATTAGTAATTTAAACTGAAAATCACGATCATATATTTCTCATGGAATGTCAAAGTTCATTTGTATTAAAAAAAGTGCATGAGCAATTAAAATAAATAGAATAATACTTTTTGATTATGTTTTTGCCATGGTCTTAGCAGTTATGCCATCATGCGTTCTGTTCAACAAGATTTATTTAGTGCAAACAATACTACGAAAATATATTGAAAAATACTTTGTTTTACAATATTTATTTCCCTTAATTAACTTAAATAACGTTTTTCATTTTCTAATGCTTTCCTTTACGAAAAGAATTTAATGTTTACAATTATTTTCAGCATTCGTACGAATTCTGTGCATAAAATAAACATTTTCTTTAACAAAATACTTAATCGGAAAGTATATACCCGGTATTTCCGGTGTATCTACCACATATAAAATGATCATTTTGCTTTAGTTTACAGTTTTCCATTACCAAAATCATGTAGCAGACGCGTCAGCCGATGCGTCTTGTCTCCCGGGTGACGTCACTACCAGCAACCAATGGCACGCTTTTTCCGTTCCTGGCCTAACCTTAGTATATTAAAGAACCTTGGGAGCGCGAATGCCTGATGATTCAAGCCTGGTATAGGAGCCTTAGGATTCGCCGAGTCAAGTCATTGACTTTTAACTGCGGCAATGAACGTCTAAGTAAAGAAGGAAAGGCTACATAGACGTAATATAAACCAGTTTGTCTTCTACGCCGCTACAAAGAAGAGGGAAAATTCGCCAAGGGATTTGGCGTCGGAAACTGTTGGCGAGAATTCCTCCCTTTGTGATGTACCGCACGCATATAAGCAAAATGTACACTGCTAGGACAACGGCTTGAATTTGGCCAATGACAGTCCAGATGAGGGTCCCATTAACTCCGCCCACATGAGTGACGTCATATTTCTGACGTTTGTTTACATTCTACTGTTCGGAAGTTACGAAGTGCGTTTTTTGAATGTATATTTAGTTTTTCGGAATAAAAGTGTATATATATGCGTATATATCTGTATATAACGATTTAATGTTTGTTTCGGAATATTAAGGATTATTCTACTGTTCCAATACAAAATTAGATCTAGTCAGATAGAAGTAACTGATGGCTGGAAGATACTACATGTAAAGTGTGATTTACAAATTATTCTGCATATTGATAATCAGAAACTTTTAAGTGATAATGACTTAAATCATCTACTATATAGAATGTACCTGCGGGAATTAAACAAAGTGAAGTTAATATTAAGTTAGTGAATCCAAGTGCTATTTTGTGTCAGTAATTAATGCAGTAAATATTTTGAATCAAAATGCCACCAGTAACTATTGCAGTGAATTGACATAGTGTGTGTCAAGAAATCCTTAAAATACATTTCATATATATATATATATCTGAATATTTACAACATTAATTGTCCTTTGATTAAGAAATCAATATGCTTTACAGGATTCAATATGCTTTCTTAGAAATAAACCTCATTTCATTATTAGAACATAAAGAGTATAAAAGATGAAAAAGTGTGTTCACTCTAATGAACATATTGGAATGTAATTTAGCTGTGAAACTACTGAAGTTAAATGATGAACATGTTATTTAGTAAGAACTGAATATATTTAATATATGCTACCAGCTCTGATATTTCAAGACTGTTGGATATGCCTATCTATGAAGATTAAATCACTATTAACTGACAAATTATGGTTCTGGTAAAGCATATATCATATTTGGAATCGTAGAAAGGAAGTTCATTGTTTTTCTTAAATGTAAAAAAAATAATATTGAATAACTGTAAGTGCTTAGTGTAATAGACCTACTGAAATCTAATTTTGCTATAAAACTGCAAATGCTAAATGATGCTGAACAAAATTTAGCAAGAACTGAATTTAGTAAGATATGTTACCAGTAATGATATTTCAAGACAATTGAAAATGCCTAACAATGAGGTATCATTACCTGTTCTAAGGTGTAACGCTGAATTGAATAAGTATACTTTTATTTCCAGGAAACATACCTTCAAGTGAATTGCTTGAATTAATCAAATTCAATTTAAAAAAACCACTATTAACTGACATTATAGTTCTGATAAAGCATATATAATATTTGGAATTTTCATTGTTCAGTATGCATTCTCAGAAAGGAAGTTCATTGTTTTGTTGAAATGTTAAGAAAATAATAGTGAATAACTGTAAGTGCTTAGTTAATAGACCTACTGAAATCTAATTTAGTTATAAAACTGCAAATGCTAAATGATGCTGAACATAATTTAACAAGAACTGAATTTAGAAAGATATTTTACCAGTTATGCTATTTCACGACTATCGGAAATGTCTAACAATGAGGTATCATTACGTGTTCTAAGGTGTAATGTTGAATTGAATCCAATAAGTATACTTTTATTTCCTGGAAACATACCTTCAAGTGAATTGTGTGAATGTGTGTTTATAGTTCTTTACATCTAGTTAAATACAGTGAAACTTACATAAGCCAAAACTGAATGGATTAAAAAAAATAACTTAAAGTTGTATTTCAAATTTTACATTTTGTTGTATTAAAGACTGATTACCTGGGTTTCCACTGATGGTTGGACTTGATAAAATATGTCTTGAACAGGCAATTTTTTTTTTTTTCTTTTTTCTTTTGAGAAAAAGCATTTAATATTGATTTTCTTATATTAGTATGTATTTTTAACTGTGAAGTTTGTGCATTTAAAAATTGTAATGACATGCAAATTATTATATTTTCATTTATTTCCACTTTCATTAAAAGTATTTTTTTACAAATACTGCCTGATTTTATACATTATATGTATGAGTAATAAATAATTATTGTAAATATGCTATGTAACTTATATTGTGATCTTTATATTGAAACAACTTATGTATTATATATGTACGAATCATGCATCAACTCATGGCAATTGAAATTGAATTGTTAGTAAGAAATTAATGATAATAAGATGCATTGATATATCTAATAAGATGTATTATTGATGACAGTACATAAAATTAATCAAAACTGTAAGATATATGGTTAAAAGGTACTATTCTATTTTCAGAACCAGATTTTGTATGAATGGATGGATGTATTCATGTTACGTGTGTGTATGCACACACACTTATACACACATGCATAGGCCTACCAGTGGCAGAGTGGTAAAATCTTTGAACACTGAATTCGAATCTAGGCAAATTCTTTGGCTTCATGGGCATTTTCGTGGTTTTCCCCATTTGTAAAGTGTATACCAGCCAGTTTCCTTTAGAAAGTCCTCCACAAAGGCATCCCTTCCCACAGGCAGATAGACCTAGTGTACTTTGCCATACTAAACTAAAATGAAACCCAAACGACTCGTGGATACATACATTACATGTCTGAATCCTGTCCCGAGAACAGAAAAGTACCGGTTAAAATTGGGCTTTTAAAGATATGTGAAAAGAGTTTTGAATTAAAATCCAGACTATAATTTCATTATCTTGTAATAAATACATTGGACTTAAGATTGCACTGCAACTATTTAATATAAGTTCCACTAAGCTGTCAATAATGCTTTACATTAAGTACTGAAAATCAAGATCAGAATGTTATGAATTAGTATTATTGTTTGCATAAGTGCTTCACATTTAGAAGTCCATTCTATTATCAATAATTTAATATCCATTCTTAATAAATAAGAACAATATGATACTAATTATTACATTTATTCATTTACAAGTTCTATGAATTGCAATAATTTCCTTTTCCAATATCTTCTTTTACAAAATACTTTCAGTCTATAATTCCTTTTTTAAATGTTAATTTCTCTTCATCATAAGTAAAATATATGCACACATTATTGATGAAAAATTATTTAATTAAAATGTTCAAAGTATATGTTACAAAAAACAAACATATTGATGTCTATAATACATTTATTAAAACTTATTTATTTACTACACTGAAATAATCAAATTCTCAGATTAATAGATAAGAGTTTGAAAAGCAGAGGTCTAAGAAAGCGTGTAACATTTATTTTACATAAGAATGACTGTATATATGTTACGGTGAAACACCGAAATCTGGAGAATGTCGACATTCGCCGGTGAATGTCAACATTCACATAGTCGCTTGGTGTATGTCCGAAATATTTTCCAAATACTTTTATTTCTGACTTACACCGGTAAATGTCGACATTCACCATGTGCCAATGGTGAATGTTGAACATATAAGAATATTATATTTTCTTCTCTGTAATTCAGTCTCAAAAAAACACACTTGAGACTTAAAATAAGAACGTAAAACACACAGTACATTCAAAATGAGAAAGGAAAATAATAGAAGTTAAAAACTTAATAAATTATGTGATTCCAATCTTATTTATTGCAACAACATAAACTATTATTACTCTCTGAATTGCACAAGAGGTCCTTGCTTTTACAACTGCATTTATTTGTGGAACACTTCCTTTTGCAATGACAGCGTGTACATATACTCCTCTCTTTTCGACCTACACCAGAGCATATCTGTGATTGTCGACATACACTGGTGAGGATCCGAATGTACAAGAATGTAGTGCAATATCCGATCTTTCACCGATGCATTTGGTGAATGTTGACATTCTCCGTTGAAAGTCGACATTCTCATTTTTCGGTCTTTCACGGTAACATATACATAATGATAACAAGTTATCTTTTACTCAGACATTTCATGCTAACCTGTTTTTATTGCATTCGAGTTTTAAAACTAAGTATTTTTAATGATTTTTCTACTACTGTTTCAAAATTCTGATTTTTATGCCAGTCAGAAATGATTTTCTTCGAGTATACAGAATTAAATTATTTATTTCTGGATTAGTCATTGAGTAATTTAAAATATAATACTTAGTACTATTAAAAAATTTAAGAACTACAACTTTTAACATGCTGCTTTTTATCACATAAAAAAATTAACCAAAATGTAAACTTGTAATATTGAAAAATTTCTCTCTTAAGTAAAATTATTGCCACTACATAATTTCAGCACAAACTCAATATTACAGTATATAAAAGAATACAGTGTTTTGCCTGTAAAATTAATAATACTTACAGATTAACACAACCACCTTAGCTCAACTTGGATTTAACACACGAATATGTAAAAATTATTCATTGGGTGCAAATTGATGGTTTTCACAACTTTTCTTAAATAGATACCCAAATTATTGATATCTATCATAAGTTGGCTAAGATTATCAAATTATGAAAAGAAAACATACTTTAGAATTTGAAATATAAATTTTAATTATTAAATAAGGAAATAAAGCACGTTCATCTCCAAATCTTTCTGTAAGCGGTTTGTTTTTCTTGAAAAAAAAAATTAAATAATTTCAGAGACTCGGCATCACACAAACTTCAGCAGAATCAGCTATCTACCAAATGCATTTCCTTTTTCTATCTTTTAGAAATTTTGTATTGCTGTAGAGTTTCCACTGTAGTTTTTTCCATTGTTGATATTCCAAAGAGCATATTTTAAAATTAAGGCAAAAAATATCACAATTTGTTCATAAAAAATGTTGAAACTTGAAATACAACATAAAGAATGTACTATACAAAAATGGCGACATTGTTCTATTAAAGGATTGTTATGAGCATGGTTGCTAGAGTTAGGCACATTTTAAAAATTTGACGAGCTCTACTGAGGTGGTTGCAAGTAATAAATTAATTGCATTGTAATATGTGCATTTTTACTGTTAAGAATATAAAAGTTTTGCTTATAATAAATATCTGAATATGCTAATTATTTATTTGCCCTCTTATGTAATTTTGATAAATTAGACACTATTTTATATCAGTAATCTTCAGACTAATTTTAAATTTAGTTTCAGTGTGAATTTCTTTTGTTCTCTGCTTTCTTATGTTTAAATTGACATCATGTAAAGCAACATAAAAAAATAAAACTATTAAAAAAATATATGAAAAGCAAACAAATGAACAGATATGAAAATTTATCAGTTCAATTTCATAGATATCCTGTACAATAAAACCCTAATTTAATTAATAGGTGAAACTAATGAAACGTACAACTTCACATACAGGATCTGTCAGAAAAATACATAGAAACTTTAATAGATGATATCTATATATTGGTTTCTAAGTTGAATTACCTTTATAATATGTAATATGATATTTCCTTAACATGTGTACTCTCACATATATGTAATACATGACAGTGAACCAAAATGGATTTGAAGGACTCTGAGGGATGTTGTGTAGTATGAGAAATTGGTTAGGCTAGAGGTCCTTCATCAAAAAATTATGGCAGAATGTGCAGCAGTCGCCTCAGACACATCGACTAAACATTGTTCAAATAGCTGCTCAATATTATGCTATAACTCTAGCTGTTAATGGCTACCGCTGTGACTGAGCAAACTAAGTAACTGTACAGGTACATATTCATAAATATTTTTATTAAACCTAGCATAGCCTCTGATATGTATGATTTAATTCTAATTAAGTTCAATACTAAAGCACAAGAATTTTTGGCTAATCTTTGGAATATGGTAACAGGTAGTTTGGCGACATTTTGGTAAGGCGATAAATGTTGCTAGCTAGGACTTTAGCAGTGCACATGGATAAAGTCAAGAGTGTGCGCAATGCCATAATGGCGTACAAAAAACAAAAAAAAAAAACTAGCAGGTTGCTGTAGCAGAGTTGGTCGCCAAATTTTCGACAAGTTACCATAATCCGAAGATTAACCGAATTTTCTTTTATTATTAAAGTGTGTGCATTTTTTTGATAAGCCGTTTATAAATATAGATGAATTTTAGTTTAATAGGATCGAGGGCCAGACCACCAGCACCTGAGTGGTAAAGTCGCTGGATACTAGATATTTAGCCCAGGGTTCCAATTTTGCCGAATGCATGGGCGCTTTCATGGTTTTCTTCAAGTGTAATGTGTTTAAGAGCCAGCTTCCCTTTGAAAGTCTTCCATAAAAGCATCCCTCCTGTTAAGCAGATAGCACTCGAGTGCTTTGCATTATTAAATAAACCAAACCAAACCGATCATGCTACTTGGCCGGTCAAAGGGATAATATGTAAGAACCTAAAACAGTATTAAAATTAATACACTGGATTTTTGTGGATGCCAATTGCCTCGTATTTAGCACACATTTCTAATTAGAATCTATGTTCCCCAAAGCCTTTTATCACTTGAGCAAAGGATCTTTTGTCAAACTTGTGACTATCATACATTTTTCTGTAAACTTAAATTTAAAACTGTGTAACTTCATGTTCCCTTAAGTCAAGGATGAATATTCCATAACATGTGAAGAAAACATATATTTATTTTCTCATATGTCGAACCTTTTTCAGTATTATACTCAAATATAAGGGCTTCGCACATACTATATTTAAAGTTTATATATATATATCAATATACCAGAGTCTGGTCTTTACATTAAAAAAAAATCACATCACAGGAAACGAAATTTGAGATTAACATTACATGATATTCAAATTTATGTAATTTTAATTTCAGCTTCAACATTATTCATTTCCTAGATTAAATCTTAACATGGACTATTTAGATAAAGCCCACCAGCGTCAAGCGGTTAATTCGCTGAACACTGGTAGTTCGGTCTGAGGTTCGAATCCCTCGAACAGGCTGGCTGCATGGACGTTTTCATGGTTTTCCCATGTGTAATGTGTATACAAGTCAGTTTCCCTTAGAAAGTCCTCCATGAAGGCATCCCTCTGCTTAGGCAGATAGCCCTCGAGCTATAAATTGCTATAAATCACATAAACCAAATCAAACCCTGCAAAAAAGTTAGAAACAGATTATCATTTTAATACAGTAAACTTTTTCTTTGTGATCACTTCTGAAACTGACTACTTCTCCTCAATGCACAAATTCTGGTACTGAACATCTTCTTTTTGAAATGACAAGCTTTACACAAAATTAAAATCATGTAGAACTGCTAGTGGTCATCTTAGAGAGAGTTCACTGTATTTAATAAAGGTCAGAAATTTATTCAACTATTTCTAAAAATGCAAATTAATCAACAAAATCTGTACTTTGTTTCTGTAAGCATAATTAATAACAACTTCTGAGTTTGATTTAGTATGTATGATTACAGTTTGTTACATTAACGAATGTCATTTGCTTGACAGATATGAAGAATTTCTTTTGAGGAGCTGTTTTGCTTGGAGGGTTGGTTTGGTTTGTTTGATTATGGAAAGCATACAAGGTGTATGTGGGAGGTATGTCTTTGTGGAGGATTTTCTAAGGGAAAAACTCTCCACGTTACGCATGTGGAAAACCAGGTAAGTGCTCATGCAGCCAGCCTGTCCAACTGAAATCAAACTCAGAGCGAACTATCAGCGTTCCAGTCACTTTACCACTCAGCTGCTGTTGGGCTGTGTGGGGAGGGCCATGAAGGCTAGGTTAGGTTATTTAATTACGGCAAAGCCTCGAGGGCTATCTGCCTAAGGGGAGGGATGCCTTCGTGGAGGACTTTCTAAGGGAAACTGGCTCGTATACATGTTACACATGGAGAAAACCACGAAAACACTCATGCAGCCAGCCCATTCACGGGCTTCGAACCTCGAACTGAACTACCAATTTTAAGCGACTTTACCGCTCGGCCGCTGGAGGGCCATGAAGGAGAATAATTACATGCACTGAAAACTGAATTCTAAACTAAATGTATAAAGAAAGCAATGGAAATTCACTTATCAGCACTAGTTCTTTATTAAATTAAAATACTGCTTAAAATAAATTTATAAAGCTATTGAATGAAAATTTTCTGTTAACATATTTCAGACATGTGTAAGGAGTAACAGATTAATTATTTCTAATATTATTACGTAATTTTCTTATAAAGGAATTAAAAAATAAAAACAAACAAAAGCTTCTTTAGAGAAATTATTCTACTATTAAAAACCATATACTACTGGAATTAACATCCCACGTTATCCAAAATTAAATAAATGCATTTTTAAGTGATAAATCAAGTTGTGCAGAAATATTAAGTATGAATATATTCATCTTAATTATTTAAAAAACTGAACGTGAAGATGGGAAAAATTAAGAGAAAAAAGCTTTGTAGATTATTTGCTACAAATCTGACATTCTGAAAACTGAATACACACACACTCATATTTCTATGCATAAAACACACACATATTGATAGATATAATTCACATATGATTAATTATATATTGAAAATATATGTATGTGAGCATGCGTGTGTATACACACTCACGCATATAGTGAGAAATTTTGTAATGTTTGAGACATAAATTTATATTCCTTCTGGAACAGTAAGGAAATAATACTTTAAAGGAAAATTTAAAAAATAGTATCACTAGAACAAATTTACGTTGCAAAGTAAAAATGTTTTTCATTCAAAGAACGCACTTCCTAACGCCGAATAGCAGAATGTAAACAAACGTCAGGAATGTGACATCACTCATGTGGGCGGAGATAATGCTGATCCTTATCTGCATTGTCATTGGCCAAACTTAAGCCGTTGTCCATTTTGCTTATTTGCGTTGTACATTTTGCTTATATGCGTACCCGGACCTGGCCGAGATTTTCCTCCTCCGCCACGTGTACAGGAAATTGAGGAACACGGATGAAGATGAATAAGAAAATTAGGCAAAGTTTCACTTTCATTGGCTGTTGAACTTGCATAATCTATATCGCAGTTTAATGTCATATTATATCCGTCAATATGGAAGGAAAAAAATTGGAGTCACACAGCTTTAAACTCTTGATTAACGTGACCGAATTCGATATCAGCTTCGAGCTTTGGCGCTTTTGGGCAACAGTTGTTTCACGCATGCACAGCTGTTTCCCTTTTCGAAGGAAGCCACTACTGCTGCTGCGAAATTTTCCTTCTTAACAATACATATTCTTTGCCTGCGGGTTCTTCACTATCCGCGAAGTTGACGTTCGCTACATTAAGGTTCAAGGAAACATGTACCTTTTACTATTTCTAGTCTAAATTTTTACGAATGATAACTGCTATCTAAATTGTTCCAGCCCTTCTTTTGGCGAAAAATTAGTTTTTATTTTTTTTACTTAGTGGGAAGGTATTTACTTGTTAAAGCTTTCATTCGGCTTTTCCAAATTTTTTCCGTATTAGACAATTCCATCTTTTGATGATAATTTAAATTCCTTCATATGATGTGTGGAGGTACAGTCTTTATTGCCTATGAACTGTGTAATGTGAACTCCCTGGATCCTGCCTCATTGGCTGAAGTGTGCTTCAATCTTTCTAAGCCGTGCCTACTAAGACGGTGCTTCCAGCCCTCCCCCCGTTTTCGCTATACATGGACTGTGCGGACAGGGAGATCAATGTGGTTTAGACCACCTACAGAGCGATGCGAAAACACCTGGATGCCTAGGACGAAGGCCTCACCCCAGATCGAAAACTTGAGCTGTTCTTAATTCTGCAGTGATAACAGTTTACATTAGAGTGCGAAGGACTCGGGGAAGAATCTAGCAGAATTAGCAATATGGAAAACTATGAAGAAATATGTATTTAATTATTGAATGTTGTGCATCTGGAAAAACGTTCGAGCTGGTGACTTGAAAGGTTGAATAAAAACAATTACAGTAAATTAAAAATATTGTAAGGTGCAAAACTTATGGTGACAGAAATTTTAATTGAAAAACACAATGAGACGGGACCGAGGATATATAAATATTCCATAAATAGGGTTACATAACTAATTTTTTTAATTTAAATATAAATATGAAAATTGAATATTATTAGTTGGCATCATTCACAAAGATTTCTTCAAATAGATTAAATAAAATAAAAATTTTATCAATAGAATTGTTAGCGGACTGAATTTCAGGGATTACAGCTGAGATTTTTTTGAAGAATATTAGCAATAGAAAAACCTTTGAACATATCCTATATTTCTTTCACTAACTTAAACATATTTGAGAAAGCATTAATGCCAACTTCTTTAGTTTTATCCTGTTTTCTGCCTGATTTCTTAACCTCAGTTCCAGCATTCTGTACAGTGTTAAAGACTTGAGTGATGTTTGCATAAGAAATTCCAGGAGTATCCTGGGTGAATTTCACCTTGTTGACTTCCTTATTGTTATTACTAGCATTTTAAACTATTATCAGGAACTTTGGGCACTTCCCACCCGTAATTTGCTTTGTTGCAAGACTTATCAAATCTAATTTCTTAGCTCACAGTCTGAAGATTTATGTGGGCCTACGCATTTTATGCAGCGTAGATTAAGTTTACAGAGTCAGAATGGTAGTGGAAATGTTGGCAGTTGTGACACTGGCACAACACCCCCCACTCACCTTGTATTCAGCATAAAGTAAGTGATATCATAAAGCTTCTCAACACCTTTAAATTTGGAAGAGAGACATTGGTGCACACGACTTAAGTCTGTGTATTTGTGAACCTTTTTTTTTGCCATGAAACCTAAGTTCAAAAGTTCATCTGGAAAGCAATTAATTGGTAGAAATTTTACGAACGTCACCAGTAACCTTTCCTGCAAAATTTGTCTTAGTATATTCACGTAATTTTTTAAGAAGATCAGAATATTTACAAACAGGCTTGGCCATAACAGGCTTAATCTTAGGTTCCGCAACTTGAACAACTGTTTCAGTCTCTATATGGGTCTCAGTGTTATCATCTACTTCATTAGGCAGATTCTCAAATATATTATTAACCGGAATATCAATATTAGATTTCACTAACTTGGAAGGGCGAGCCGTATTTTTCCGCAACGTAAAGCATAATTAGATCGCAAGGCATACAGTTAGTAACTTGATGACTGTTGCCTTCACAAATGCAGACTACGCAAATAAACAAACAAAATATACATGATATGCGAATATGACATATTAACATAAAACACAAAATAAATACAATTTGACTAAATGCAAAAGAATTTTAGTATGAATTTATTAAGGAAGACATATATATATATATAAGTTTAGGAATTGACGAGTGGCATCTACCCTGAATATGTCCACTCAGGTGCATTTGAATATGCCACGTGCATGGTATATTTTGATTAATTTAAATTAAGTGATTACTCCTGCAAAGTTAAGGTAAAAAGCAGCGAAGGGCCTGATATGCCGATCTTCTTTGAGATTTTCATATTAAAGAGCAGTTGCCATGACAGCAGGAGTTTTGTATGCAGTGTTCTCAAAGAACGTTTCCTTAATTGTACCATGATAATCTGAAAGGAAGTCAATTTTCTGATCAGTATGAATGTTTATATTGCGCACGATATGCGGGGCTCCGTTTATAATTCTGACCATTCTATTTTGAAATCTTTCCAAGTGGTGTATTTAATTAAAATTCATACTTAATTTCTTTTGCATTTAGTCAAATTGTCTTTATTTTGTGTTTTATGTTAATATGTGATATCCGCATATCATGTATATTTTGTTTAGTTTGTTTGTTTATTTGTGTAGTCTGCATTTGTGAACGCAACAGTCATCAAGTTACTAACTGTATGCCTTGCGATCTAATTATGCGTTGCCCTCGCATTAGCCATGTAGGAGAAGGGTATGTAAAAATCGGGCTAGCGAAATTCTTATAAAAGAAACTTTGTATTTTTCAGTGTTTATACTTGTCTTCCACTTAGCACACCACTGTTCGGTTTAAGTGATATATTCCTGAAGTTTACCAAAAGCATTGTTTAGCCTGCGTTAGCCAGTGCTATATCATCTGCGTAGCAGACGAGTAAGTCATTTTGAGCAGTCTTAAAGCTTGGGAAGTCATTTATATACTATAAAATGGAGAGAATCAGGCTAGGACACACCTTCGTCGGACACCTCCATATATTTTCGTGTTATTAAAACCTATTTACTTTGTTTAACTCCGAAGGAAGTTAACTCTGTTTAACTCTGCGTAAGGAAGGTATCTGTGAGCAATTTCTCGGGAGAAGTCCATATGTAAAAACTTAACGATTCATTTTTCTGGCATCTTACTGATGCTAGAAAGGACTGATGGCCGTGTAGCTGGCAAGGTTGTCTTGCATATTGCCCAGCTTTTGAAAAAGGAATATAAGTACATGTTTTCATGCCTAAGGAAAATAGAGACATTTATAAAGCGAATCTAAAATGCTATTTTTCAATTTCGCAGTTCTAATGAAGTTTCTGCGAATAACATGCCTTTTTCTGAATGTAAGCAATAATGGCATAGTTAGCGGTAGTTTATCCAGAAAAAGCTTTTATCTTACACATGTTCTTACTGAAACATGTAAATTAAAATTATGCCGGAATTTAAATTATTCGCAAAATTTCCTTCTGTTCATTTTCTTATACAAGTAAATACTGTATATGAATATTATAAATAGGAAAAAGTCTGAAAATTTTTCTTGCGTGCGACTTATATAAAAAGGAACATAAAATGAGATGTTGGGATTCATAAATTGAGCATATGGAAGTATTTGAAATATTTTCATTGTGTAAGATTTACAGGTTTAAGAATTATTTTACCTGTGATATATCTCATGCCGGGTACTGCAGGAATAAAAACAGTTGTCGCGGTTACTCTTTTATGAGAGAAAAATTTAAAACTTTTGGTTAATGATACTTTAATCATACACATGATCATAGTAAAATCTGGATGATTTAAACTATTATTACCGTTTAAAAGAGCGTTTTTATTAATGGTTTGTGGCATTCAAATCCTTAAAAGTGGCACATTTATTGTTTTTAAAAAGTTGTGGTTATTCATTTAAATCAATGATTACGTTTCAAATTGTATGTATCAAGATTTATGTAAATTTAATCATAAATGTGATGCTGATTTAATCTGAGAGCTCTATGGTTTTAGGTGTGTTAAAGAGTGTTTTGTAAATTATTTAATGGCATCGTGAGCTCCACAAAGAACAATACTACAATTTCACATATAATTGCATAAAAATCATCTTTTCTATGTACAAATTTCGTAACACTGTATTTCCTAACGAACATTCATATCCTTATATGGATATGAGTTAGGAACTCATTCATGAAAAGGATGAGAAAATGAGGGCAATGTATATTATATAGGCTGTATATGATGGTTCGAGCAACAGAAAACATACTTACAGTTGATAGTGTTTCCCCTTTCCCAACAACCTTTCCTTTCCCAACAACTGACTTTCGGCTCTTTGCGTAACGCTTAGTAAATTAAATTAAAAGTAATTAAAAACTCTGTACAATTTATATATTTTAGTTATGTCAAAATACTTTCGATTCACCATAACAGGAATGAAAACATCTTTCACATATTTCTCGTAAATTAGATAAATAAAATTATGAAACAAAAGAAATTAGGCAGTTATTTTAACATTGTGCTACCTCAATATATATGAGTTTAATTCGTTTTGTGACCAAGCTCGCAAGCCGATCTATTTGTATTCTGAAATGGGCTTTCGCCCTGAAACACATTTAAATAATATTAATCGTCTGCAACAACCCAAACAGACAGCTCAATTATGTTTTCTCTTTGTTTCTGTTATCTGACACCAAATGTGAATAATTGCACTGGATTGTGTAGAAGATTATTATGAAGTCTGAAAAATAGCATAAAAATGGACAAAAGAGAAGGAATAAACTTGTTTTATAAATTTTAACTACTTTGTTCTGCTTGTCTACATCATATCTGCATTTTTCGCTACTGATTTATGTTATCTTTTCACAACTGTTTCATACTGAGAGACGTAGTCTATTCAGTTTTTTTTTTTTTTTTTTTTTTTTTTTTGTCTCTAGCTTATATAATAAACAACAATAAAATATTCCAGAAAGGTGTTTCTGGTTTCTAAAGTTGCATGCAGTGATGAGGAGTTCCTTAAAAATGGAGGGATGCTCCAGCTTCCAATTATCGAGGCCGTAACGAAAATGAAGAGGAAGGATCTTGGGAATACGTTAGGAAATCATGTGTATGTTTTAGCACTAAAAAAAAGCTGAAGAGTGTCCTGTATATGATTTTCGATGACTTTAGAAGTCTCTCAATTGTTCACATTAGAAAAAGGGATAAAATACCTTAAAATACGTATCCGTATCCTTTTCCTAGTGACTGGTCTTCAGTCCTAATAAGGACTTTTACTAGTACCAGTTTTTGTGCCCTAATAAGGGATCCTCGATGAAAAATACTCCAGAAGCTATTTGCTACTATTTGGAGAAAGTGATGGCATCCCTTGGCACCGATGAAAGAGATGTGCTGAAAATCAAGAGTTAAGTTTAGCATCATAGCTAGGGAGTCGCCATCTAGTAGGAGCGTCTAGAACTTCATTTTAAAATTACTTAGTTTAATCTTCGATTTCTGCGAATTTAGGAGTTATCTTCACTGCTTTGAAGGCTATAGCTAATTTTTCCGTACTGTTTTTTGAATGCTTAATCCTTTCTGCGATATTGTTCATTTTTTTGAATAAAATTAAATACTTTAGGGTTTTGAAAGATACGAAAAATATCGTCAACTTCTGTATCTGGGATCTTCTGCTGATTGAAGACGGTACTGAATGCGGTGTTTGGTTGAACTTCTTTAATTTCTGCTTCGATTTTAGTTGTTAAAGCTGGGAAATCTTCTTTAGTAGGTAAAGGTTGATTTTTTTCTATTGTATTAGGGGATTGAAATCTCTTTTTATAGATCGGACATCTACGATAGGAACTTACGTGGTCACCTTGGCAAAAATAGTAGGTAGGCATTTTTTCGTGTTTTAAAGTACACATATTTGAACGGTGGTTGTGAGAGCATTTGCAGCTGATATCTCTTTTAAAACAATTCGTTTGGGAGTGTCCTTAAGCTTGACATTTAAAGCATTGTATAGGTCATTTGGTTTTTGGTGCATATTTTTCGATGGTGACATTAAATTAAAAACATTATTGACGTTATGACTTGTTTCTTCGGCTTTATTTCTTCAATGAAGTAAATCGGCAATTTAATATAATCATTTTCTATTTGGTACCTTAAAATTGTAAGAGATTCATGTTATTTGAGCTTTTCGATTAGTAGTATGCGGGTGAGTCTGCTTTTCCTGCGCCCAAGTTTTTGGAATATATTGTTATAAATATACCATTAAATAATTTTGTCTTTTCATATTTATACATGTGTTGATTGCACATTTGGTATTTTAATAGTTTTAATTGCAAAATAACTGCACAAATACCCGCAAAACGCTTGCAAATAAGGGAAAATGATTTAATAATGAATTCGTATCCGGATGTACCGGTGTAAATAGAAAATGAGAAAAGATAAGTAAAGGAAATATAAAAAACGTCGCGTTTTTTTTTTTTTTTTTAAATATACATTAACACGTAAAAATGTATAGCCTTCGGAAAACGTCAGGTGAAACAGTAGCTCATTGTTTCCACTAAACGTTACATTACAATAGAATCTTATGATTTACTCTGTTGATACAGAAGAAAAAGTAATGCGTGATTAGTTTCAAAATATATAAATTTACTGCAAAATTATCGTTTATTGTTTAACTTTAAAAAAACTATTTACCACTAGTATATCTTTGTACAAATTTTATTTTTTTCAAATTTCTATTTACCACTAGTATATCTTTGTACAAATGCTTAATTAAAATTTCTAAACTACGTGATACGTAAATTTCCTTCAAGCTAAGCCTCTCTGGAAAAACGTTGTTGCAGGATGCGGCGGCGTTGTACTTAATTACCACGCATAGCCTGCCTTGCTAAACCTCACTTAATTAGGCCCGGAATCGGGTGAGCGGCTACTCCGCAAAGGGGAATCTTTGACTTACAGCACGTACGTTTTAAAGGCGTGTCTGAGCGTACGGGTTGTTGTATTTTTTTAATTAATTGTAAATGTAAATTTCGTTGTTCTTTAATGGTTATTTTAAAATAGATCAAGTGTCATATATTTATAAAATGGTTTTTTTTTTTTTTTTTTTTTACTGACAGAATTCTTAGAGTAGCCTTCCAACGGTTTCAATTATATATGTGAAGCAAATATGGTGCTACGAAGATTTCAGTTATTTAAAGTCCGAAATTATTCTTATTACAATTAAAAATGAAAATGAATAACACAGAAAAAAAAAAAAAAAAAAAAAAACGAAAACTAGAGGTAATTAATTTAAAATGTGATATAAATGTTATTCGAAAATTTAATGATGCGGTTTTATTCTTTTATTTGCATTTCTGTCAAAAAATAAATACACTGTGGTAAAATTTTTGAAATAAGAATAAACGCAGTGTTTCAGTATATTTATATGTGAATAACTTTTATTCAGTGAACAAATGTTTTCATTTATATGTGAACAGCAGAAAATTAAGAAGAAAGGAACCTTATTAACCGATGGTCATTTACAATCCATGAAGAAGGTAAATTTTAGTGATTTCTATCTAAGGCTATAAACGTTTTTAGAATCGAGACGCTATTAGATGTCAGGCTACAATATGACATACAGATATTTATTATTATTAGATAGTAACCTATATAATTTTATTTAGGCATCGAAACAAAATTTACTAAATAAGAGAAAGGGGGTTGTGATTAATTATTCCCGATCTATGTGCCAACTGGAAATATTTTTTAAAAATATAGAAAGATACCATAGTTTTTATTTTTAGTGTACATTAAATGAACAGTATCATTAAGGGCTAAAGTAAAGTACGTTATGGACCTTCATTCATCAGTTACGAGCACATATCGACTTATACGACACTAATGAATGGGGCCCATACTGTTCAATCCCTGTTGCGAATCCTAGCCCATAGATGGCGCTGATATTTGAGAACTGTTTTATGATATATTAGTGTTTTAAGAATGAAGCTAGATGTGTGTCCGTCAAGCGTCTAAGTTCTCTGTTATTATATTGCGCGGTGCCAATAAAAGATAAATGTCTAAAATATGTTCAATTACTGTCTGAGAAGCTCATAACGTGAGGAATCATTAAGAATCATCTTTGAATCTCTGATGAGGAACCATCTTTCAACCAGCTAAATGGCGAAACCACGCCCCTCCAGCTTCAATTCCAGCCCACTAACATGAGGGAAAGGCGTCTCTAGCCACGCTGCCATAATGCGCCAATAGCTTATCTATCTTCGCTATAATTTGATTCCAGCAACCTGAAAAGTGGCCTTTTGCATAATGATCAATCTGTTATTTTAATAATCACATCTTCCCGCAGAATTTACTTCTGCCTTTGAATATTTTCTCGCGATTAAGTTGCTATATTTGCATTATTACATCGCGTAACATGCCAATAAGCCTATTAATCCTTAAAATCTTTCCTCTCTGCTTTTAGCTTTAGTGTGTGTATTGTGCATAAAAATGTATTAAAATTTTAAAAAATCTCAAAATATAAAACTACAAAAAAGTATAAAATTTTGAAAAATGAATATAGAGACTAAAATTTCGATTTATTAAATCGTTTATATTTATCTCTATCCTTAACCTTTCTCGAGCATATGTGGGTCCCTTTAACATGAATCAAGTAAACTAACTAATGCAATTTTCTTATTTCTGCTCATTATATTGAATTCTGATGAGGAGGTAAATGGTATGAACCATACGCACTCCGTGTAAGCCAGTGTCGTAATTTATATCAAATAAAAGAGAGTACTTTTTGAGTGGCAAATGAGTGGTTTGTATTAATGTGCTTCTCCATCTCACAGGAGAAAGCTGTATGGACTTTCAATAAATTTAAAACAATATAAAACTTTATTTTTCCTTCTTTTGTGTTCCTGTCTCATTACATAAGTGTTTGTACTAAATAAAGATTGGCACAACGATTAAGAAGCTTGTTTGATTAAGTGAAAACATTACTGCAATGAAAAAGTGGATTGTGTACGGTATAAATTCAACATAATAAATAAGTCCTGAACCTTGTTAAATCATGTGTACGTACCATATAATTTAATGATAACTAAAAATTCAGATTTTTAATCTTTACAAAATGCGGACTAATATGCATATTTTAAATGAAAGGATTTGAAAATTTACTTTTTATAACTAATCCAGTAGCTAAGTTTTAATTTGGTATTAAAATCTTCTTAATAAGTTTTAAGAATTAAATATTAGATCATATAAATTAGCACTAAAAGCTAACGGTAAATTAATCAGGATATTGCACATATTTTTATTTCTTACATAGTTAATTACTGGTAAAATAAAATCTTGTATCAGTATCCGTATCCAAATCCTAGTGACTGTTATATGGGCTTAATAAAAGCTTTTACCAGTACATGCTAACAAAAGGAGGTATACCAAGTAAATAAGAATGTGTATAAAAAGGACTAACGGTTAGAAAAGCCTAATGAAAGGAAGAAGAAATTTCCGGGCTAAAATTATAAAAAAGTTATCTTATTTGTTACCAACTTAAGTATCAAATCCTATATCACTTGGTATTAAAAGTTAAAAATAACGTACTATAAATAGCAAAAGAATGCTTTTAAATTAATTATATGGGAATGTCACAAGCATGATTCCCATTTGCTAGAAAGCTGCACTTGTAATATTGTTACGGATTTGGTATTTAAATAGCTAAAGTTAGTAAAAATATAAATTAAGATGTTTTATTCCTCGTACAGTGCAGCGCGCGACGAATATTATGAGAAAGCTAAGACGAGAAAATTAAAAATACAAGACCACGCCCATTTAACATTTAACGTATAAATATCTCTTTTGGATTACGAGAAAATTCTCGCGCATGTAAAATGCTTATATAAAAAGCTTATATAAGCGGCGTGAAAACCTCTCAATTCGTTATTTAGTTAACTGCTGTTTTAAGAATTTGTTTAGAACACTGCTCTGGTTGACTATAGCGAATTCGCGGATTAGCTTTCTCTAGCTGTCTTGAACTAAGTTCTCTTGAACGTTTGAATAGTTAAAAGGCAACTACTGTGAGATATTGTAATACTGCACGAAAATCTGAGAAAATTTAAGCATTTTTGTTGTGATAATAATAAACTTTGTTCATTTTTTTTCCACTATACTTAAGCATTCAATTCCTAATGAACCGGTACGCACGCAACAATTTTTGGTGTCAGGAGTGGGGGTTTTTGAATGCCAGTTACAAGAACTATGGAAGAACAGTTCAGGCAATTGATGACTGCATATGCTACTTTCCAAGAAAAGATGTAAGGGGCCGTGTTAAAGCAGAAAGCAAGTCAGAAAAAATGGAAGCTGGCCAAGCATCCTTTAAAGGGGTGATTAAAGCGCGACAGGAAAAGCGTTAAAGCAAAGATGGAGCGATTCAGGTATCTTTTAAAGACGAGATGCAAAAGGGTCAGGAAAAGATCTAAGAATCGGTTAAAAAGGAGATGCCAGCTGTTCAAGCAAAGATTGAAACAGGTCAAGAGGAAATGGAAAGAGAAATAACCTGCGTAATAGAAAATAAATTTGAGGCTATAAAGACAGAATAGGGGCTTTCGAAAATAAAGTCGGACAAATTGAAGAAAAGGTTTCTTCTGTCAAAGATGAAATAGAAGAGAGTGTTTATGTACGCACTAATGTACACTATTCGAATCAACGAACGGCGCTGCCTACGCATCTAACTATGAATCTAATGACGTATCTAAACGCCACATCTAAATTTCAGCAAGCGATGGTTCAGCTAGAATTCTATGATCAAATAGTCAACCTAGTTTTAAAAGGATTTATTAAAATACTAAAATTAATCTAATCTAGAATCTAGAATCGAATCTAATGTTACATTTCATGAGCAGCGTTCTAGCTGCGTCATAACAAATACAAAGTCAAATTCTCACTGTCGCCATTTCGAGGCAGAGAAAAGTTTGTTTCTAATCTAACCGGAACATCGGCAGAGCGAAAGTTTCTAGTCAAACCGGAACATCCCGGCCCCCGTTCGACGATTGTGCAACATCATTTGGAAATAGGAGTGGACAGATATTGGAGACGGCTCGACGAAAGATTCCATCTGAAGTTCTGACGTCTACGAGTCGTACCAGTCTATCTGGACCAGGAAAGGTATCCTCGATACGAGCTAGTGTCCACTTCATGAGTGTCTTGTTTTTATCGTTTAACAAGACTAGTGGTCCTGCCTTGTGACTGAATTTCACTTGATTCCATTTTGAACGGTTCTGCAAATGATTAAGATATTCCACGCTCCAACGGTTCCAGAAATTAGCTCTAAGTTTTTGAATTAAGGTCCATCTAGAAGACAAGGTCAAAGAATCTACAGAGTCTGATGTTGATACACGAATATCACTTTTAAAATGAGAAGTGAATACTAAATCGACTTCCCCATTACTTATAGTATTAAATTCTCCTAGACATGATACAGAAATGGAATTATCTTTCACTCGTAATCCTAATTTCTTCACACAATCCCTTGAAATAAATGATCTCTGAGATCCAGCGTCACATAAACATCTACACTTCACAATCTGTTGTTCAGAATTTTGAACTTTTATTAAAGCAGTACACAATAAAATGTGACTGGTTTGATTACCTTTTGCATTCGAATCATAATGAGAGGCACAAACTGTGGCTGAAACGTCCTTAGGACTCGTTAATTCATCTCTTTTAGGGATAGATTGCGTAGGCGGAGATATACTGTTTAACTGAGTTTTATTCTTTGAATTATTTACAATGTGCAAAATACTGTGATGCTTCTTAAAGCAATGTTGACATGTATTTAAACTCTTGCATTTTTTGAGCAAGTGCATATTAGATAAACAATTAAAACAGTAACGATTAGATTTTGCAAATTCTATCCTTTGCTGAACCGATAAATTTAGAAATTTAGAACATTTGGCTAAACTATGGATCTTCTTTACAATAACCACAACCCAAAGTAGCAACCAGAACATTATTCTTATTTTGAAACACAGATTTAGGTACCTTATTACTTGTTGATTTGCTATTTTGAAGTGTTCTTGCATAGTTTTTTAGGAATTCAATTAAAGTCATAAGTTTTGGAATTTCATTACATTTTAACTGACGTTCCCACCATAATTTTGTAGAAGGGTCTAATTTTTGCAAAATTAAATAAGTCATTAAAGTGTCACCAAAATTATCAATGGTTTGATTCAATACTTCTAAAGAACGAATTACTTCATTAATATTGTCAACTAAATTTAAAATAGCAAATGCTGATTCATTTTGAATAGTTGGTAAGCTTAGAAAACGTTTAATATATGCAAAAATTTGTTTTCTCTTAATTGAATATCTTTCGTCTAACAGATTCCATGCTATTTCAAAATTACAATCCGAAATTTGAATGGTTTGAATAATGCGATATGCTTCACCTTTCAACGAAGCCTTCAGATACTCAATTTTTGAGCATTAGATAAATTTGAATTATTTCTTACACAAGCACTGAAAAGATCTTTAAAAGCTATCCATTCTGTAATATTACCACCAACAGTCGGTAATGTTAACTTGGGTAATTTAATATTGTCAAGAACCTGTTCTGAAATTACACCATTAGAATTATTTTTACTATTTTGATTTTTTAATATCGAAATCGAAATCGAGTCAATGGCTAGGCGGCAATTAGTAGCCAACCGCTACTTTAACCGTCTCTGTTGCTAAATTGCCCTAAGGCGTTGGTACTTAAGATTTTAATTAAGGCGATTTACGCCGCGCCAACTAGGCGAAACTTGTCAAATTTTGTGAAATGTAGGTGGAGTAAGGGAGATGATTGGCAGGAGCCTGTCACGTGGGTGGTCACCAGCTTACGCGTACAATGAGAAATATTGGAAATATTAATAATTATCAAGTTTTGAAACAGGTTATCTAGATTGGAATAAGATTTTTTAATATTTTTTTAAATATTTTTTCACCTTTAAATTTCTACAAATAAATTTTATCTGTGTACTCCTGAACATTATCTATTTCGTTTTCTAATTCTTTAGTATCTGTAATTAAACTTTCGATTTCAGAATCAAGCTTCTTTAACTCAGTTTCTTTTTGTGTCAATAATTCGACACATTCCTCTAGTTCTATTAAATTAATTTCATCTGCAGTTAAAATAGTTTCAATTTTCTTTACATAATTAGTAACACTCCTGCGTAAGACCGCTCTTTTTGTTTTAAAAGTTATAAGTTCACTCATAATTGATCAATTCAAAAACAGAAATTGTTCTTAAATCACTTAACACTATTAAAATGAAATCGAATTCTATGCTGTATTACAACATTGTTCTTAAAATTTAACAACAAATTAAACGAATTTTTGTTCAAAATCCACTTACCTCACAAAGTGGAGGAATATTTTCACCAACCATATGCATATTTGCGTTGTTAGAATACACTTAAAACAGTCACTATCTTCACTAGCTCTCCGGCTAGACTTTTGACCAACAATTTATGTTCTTTACTTAATATGTTTCACAAACAATAATCAATCAACAAATGGACTGTATTCCTACACTTTTATTTGATTACACTAATTATAAATAATATGTCAGCAATGCGAAATAATTGATACAAAATAAGCGAGCCATATGGCTATCACAAACACAATTCTATCAATCAATTATCTTGTTGCCACACATAAAGTTCAAAACTAAAGGAAGAAAAACAAAAGGAATTGACGCTGTTTGCAACAATAAAATGAAGCAAACGATACTCACATAAACAAGGCTTGTGGCATAGGGTTCAAAGATTTCAACTTTACGCCGAGTTTGGGATAAGCGTCGACCAATAAGAGCGAAGGTAAAATGAAGCGGCGTTCTACAGAAGATTTCGCTGTCACAAAACAAGCAGAGCGAACGCTGGAAATCAATCGAGCAGGAGAACAGGGCGGGAAAGTTGTAGACACATCCACGCATGCGCAAATTTATCTTCTCTCATTGGCCACGGCTTACACACCGTTTTCGCAAGTGTGAACGGAATTCCCGTATTTTATGCCCTTATGACTACGCCTCTATGCCCTTTACGCCGCCGTCTGAACACAGCCTTAGATTTCCTCTTTCAATCATCTTTCTCTTTAACCATGAGTTGATCGTTATGCGTTTAACTAGCCGGAATATTTTCTTATGCGACATGTCCCTACTTTCCTGGATAATTGGAATTTTAGCATAAATAACAAATTTTGTGAAATGGTTGTAACTATTTGCTTGAGTGAGTTTTGTATATTGAAAATAAAAGAACTAACACATTAAACAAAAACAAAACAAAAAACAAAAAAACAAAAAAAAAAAACTGTAGAATTTTGTCGCCAAAGAACGCTTAATGGAAGAAAATCTTTTTTTTTTATGTAGGTATATATAAAAATATTTGAATATACTTATGAAATTTTTAATATAAATAAACTCTTTTACAAAAAGATGTTTTAGTGGAAATTTAAGATTTGAATTAAGGACATTGTGTATCAAAATGAGGAAATAACGAAAAATAACGAATTTGCAAAGCAAATTAAGATCTCTAATTATTCAGCTTAGAAATTCAATTTCTTTCTCTAAGAAGAAAAAATGTCATTGTTAAAAATATTAAAAATAACTTAAAGGGGAAGCAGGAATAAATATAGAATAATATATTCAAGCAAAGAAGAGAACATTTTCCATATTGCTTAAGAAAATCACAAAATTAAGTACATATATTCCTTAAGAAGAAGAAGAAAAAAATAATTCGTTTAAAATAAGTCAGTTTACACCTTTAAACAGAATTGTAAATGCAGTAAATATCCCAGATTTTGAAGGCACATGCGATCAGAATGCTATCTGGCGGAATATCAAAATTCGAATACCAATTATAGCCTCGGTAATTCAACCTACCATCTAGTACTTTACAGCAGCCATACTAGCATGAGAAATGCTGTGACGCCAATGTAAATTAAGCAGCTGTACTAGTCTGAGGAATACAATGACATAATATTGAAATATATAATAACTGAAATTATTAAAAATATCTGCCTGTTTTCTTTTTTGAGAATTATTTAGTTTTTTAAAAAATTTTACGTTTTGCTATCTGCGGCTCGCACGGACCAAAATGTTATTCAATTAGGCTCTCATGAACTACGACTTTGAGAGAGTCTGGATGTTTACACGAAGCAAGGAGCTTAGAATATGTGAACAGTGCTATACACAGTTCGGGAAGAGTGAAGC
Organism: Stegodyphus dumicola; assembly: GCF_044657685.1. NCBI lineage: Eukaryota > Metazoa > Arthropoda > Arachnida > Araneae > Eresidae > Stegodyphus > Stegodyphus dumicola. The sequence goes on from NC_140778.1 coordinate 152,099,569, forward strand.
AGATACGCCTCCCGACGTGGGAGCAGTGTCCTCCATCTGAACGTAAGAGAGGGCTAAACGCTACGGTACAAAGAAGTGTCTACAGCTCAGACTTCATTGTAGAGTAAAAGAATGTTCACAAACATAAGTAGATAATTGCAAAGAGATTTTGAGTATTTTCCCGGTTTAAGGACCACGAAAAAAACTTATTTTCTCCGATTTTTCTTTTCAGCAGTGAATAAGGTTGAAGAAAGTATACGGCCTAACGGAGTTTATCCACAATTATTTAACCCATCGGGTATTCATGGTGATAAAACTTAAAATCCACTAAATGTGGAACCTAAAGCAAAACTTCCCAAAGTGAAGTTAATCGAATATTGCGCCATCTATAGGCCACTAGTCGAACTGTTGAAGAAGGCTGCGACTAATATGTCGCCATCTATGAGTGAAGTTAGACAAGAGGGAGTTGGAAGCAAGGCCAACTTATACTGTATGTGTGTAAAATGTGTAAAAGAATGTATCTCTAAAATTTCCAGTCTCGCGAGCTGGAGATTAAAAAAAAAAAAAAAAACGTTTCCCGTAAAGTGTTGCCGTTGCTTGCTTTGAAATCCTTGAGTTTGCTAATCAAAAATTCGTTAAGGTATTACAAAATATGAAATCGATAATAAGACAAATTCCGAATTAGGGCGTCCAGATACCCATATTCGGTGATGCACTACGTTGTTCAAAATTCGATGGCTCTATGTACCGTTGTTTTATCACACTGCGAGAAATATGAATACATTTATGCAGATTTTTCATTATTTAATTGCTTCAAATATAATGCAGGACTCTTAACATTTGGTGGCAACAGTTTGAAAAGTGAAACGGACATTAATAGCGATTCAACGCAAAATCGCAAAACGAAAACCCTTCAGGGACATAGCCCCTTTGGACTAAAAATGCTCTGCTTCTTTTTGCGTACCACCAACTTTTCTGTTGCGTACCACCGGTTGAGAACCCCTGATCTAGAGTGAAATTACAATTTAATGTTCATATGCGAATTTTAACATCAATTCAACTATTTTTCACTTTGCTATGGGTGTTTTTTTATCTGATGGGCTATTTCTGAAATATCTTCGGTTCTTGAAAGATTTGTAGAATTTCTGAGATTTTTCTTCTGCTTTTAAGGTATTTTTAAGGGCAATGCTGTAATTTGCTTTAGATAATTTAGGAATTTCTGAATTAGATAGATTGAACGTAGCGGGGAAATCTTCTTTGTAGAAAGAGAAGGTGCAGTTTTAATTTCTTCAGTGTTAGTTTTTTGGAATCTCTTCTGGTATATTTTGCATCCTGTGTAGGAATTGACGGAATTTTCCAAGCAGAATATAAGTGTGAACATAGTATTATGCTACAAGTCATATATTTTATCTATTTAACTTCATTTTATTATCTGTTCCACTAAATATTTAATAACAGGATTTAATTTATAGTCAAATTTGAGGTGCGAGTTTTAAAAATAACAATGAAGAATTTAAATATTTTTTTTCGCCATTGTTCATTCAAGTTAAGGGTTTTTCATGACATAAGTAGTTTTTATAACATTAAAAATTATACAAGGTTTTTCACAGATCATGGGCTAAGCTTGAAGGAGTGGTGGAGTGTACTAAAACATGCATTTTGTGTATAGGAATGTAGGGTCTAAAGTGACGGGTTAAGGCAGGAAAGCAAAAAAGCGACACAAGAGGAAAATATGTTTATGTACAAATTAAACGCAAAGTGCTTCTCTGCAGCAATACAGTATTCACAATAAATGTTCAAAAAAGGGAACACTAACAGTAATAGGAACTACAGCTGTGATTCGCTGGTAATGCTGCGGGAGGGGGCGGTAGTGAGCCGGACAAACCATGATCCAATACATCAAAACAAAAGCAAAACCGAAACTACTTATGAATCTACTAACATTTAACCAAAATTACTGAAGGAAAATCTAATTACATCCCCGTTTACTATATTGAAGCTCCTCGTACAGAGGACGGTAAGAAAATAATTCATATAGAGAAAATTATTGGTCTCTGAGTCCGTATAATAAAATATAAATCAAAACCAGGACCTACGCAGTGCTACAACTGCCAGCGTTATAACCATACACAGCGTGCGTGTCATAATGAACCTCGCTGTGTACGCTGTGCTCAGAACCATCGCTCCCATCTCTGCCCTTTTAAGGGCACACAAAATTATGATGCTGAATGTCCCCTATGTCATGGACCACATCCAGCATCCTCAATAACTTGCCCTAGAAGGCCAGGCAACAATCAAAATAACGGAAATAATATTGCAAACACTGAAAATATTCAATTCTCTGAAATGAAAAATATTGTCAACAATAACACCCGACCTACTAATTATGCCAATGCTCCACAAACTGAAAATAGGCCACGTGATTAAACGAGCCAATCAGAAAATACCAGTACGTATTCTGCAGTCTTAAGAAATACAACTAAACAGCAGCAAAGTAACCAGTCTAATAATCTCACTACGAAACCCAGTATAAGTAACAGAAATTTTGAACTTTTATTAAAGCAGTACACACGTGATTAAACGAGCCAATCAGAAAATACCAGTACGTATTCTGCAGCCTTAAGAAATACAACTAAACAGCGGCAAAGTAACCAGTCTAATAATCTCACTACGAAACCCAGTATAAGTAACAGAAATACTGGAAATTCTGAACGCACTGAAGAAAACCTAAATCAATTTATAATGCTCATGTCTTCTATATACGAATTATACGACGACTTTTGCAAAGCGTCCTCACCAACAGAGAAAATGATGGTTGCTTTTGAAGTGTTAAAGATTTACGATACTATTAATCATGAATAACACAAACCAGACGAGTAATTACCACAATTTCAATAGACTCAACTACTCCAAATTTGTTTTTTATAATTGCAATGGCCTTCTTCGACAACATCTTCAACTTACTCAGTTTATTTTCAACAAAAATCTTGATTTCATGCTCTTAAACGAGACACATCTGAAGCCAAACAAAAAGTTCAAAATTGCAAACTACTCTGTTTATAGAAAAGATAGGCTTCATAATATTGGTGGAGGCACAGCTATCATTGCAAAAAAATTCAATTAAGCACACAGAATACCTACTGCCTGATTTCAATAGTATAGAAGCGTGTGCATGCCTCGCTTAAAATAATAACCATACCCCTTAGTTAATTGTCTCTGTGTATAAACCTCCTCAGAAAATCCTCAATACTGCTGAAATAGAATATATCTGTAATTTAGGTTATCCAACTATTATAGCTCGTGACTTAAACTGTAAGCACCCTGCTTGGAACTCCAGATTCACAAACAACAATGGCATCCGGCTGTATAATTACATGCAAAATTCTACAATCAATATCCTGGTTACCACTGATCCTACTCATATCGGTTCCCACTACAATCATACTCCTGACATCCTAGACATTCTCATTACCTGTAATATTCCACAGATTAACCAACTTAAAAGAGCTTGATTCTGACCATAATCCAATCATGTTCACCTTATATAATTTCATACATTACATGCCTCCCAACCCCACCAAAGTCAGTTGGGGGGATTTTAAGTATATCCTTGACAATAGCATCTCTGCAACCACTAAAATGACCACTACTAATTTAATTGAAGAAGCTACTGAGAAACTTAATACTAAAATCCTTGAAGCCATTAATAAAGCTACTTCAAATATTGAGAAAAACGATTACTCGCTTCCTCACCACATAAAAGAAGAAATTAAAGTCTATCAACATAACAGAGTGTTATTTGGAGCTACTTGCAGCCCCCTTTTTACTCAGCGCGGTTATAAGATACCATTTGCACAAGTATCCAAAACAACTCAAAACAGTTACTGACAAACTCTTGAAGTCCTTCTATATTGACAACTGCGTAACCTCCGTAGACAGTGCATCCGAATTAGAAGAATTTATCTCAAAGTCAAAATTATGGCTGAAGCTAAGATGGATTTGAGATTATGGCAATTCGGTCCGATAGAAGAAATAGAAAACTGAGAACAGAAGTTTGATTAAAGAAGATTTTACAACTACAGTTTCGGTTTTTGGGATTAAATGGGATAGAAAGGAGGATTGCTTAATGATCTGCAATAAATTCGACGCTGAAACAGAAAGTCCTACTAAACGGAAGATATTGTCTATACAAGGTATTTACGATCCCATCGGTTTTCTCATCCCAGCATTGTTGCAAGCCAAGCTAATGATTCAGGAGGCCTGGTCAGCTAAGTCAGAATAGGATTCTCCGCTTCCAGAGAAGATCCAAAAGGACTTTCAGAAATGGTATAGTGAATTGAAACAATTATCTAACTTAAAGGTAAACAGACGCATAGGTTACGGAAATAAAGAAAAATGTTCTATACATGTTTTTTGCGATGCGAGGCAGAATACATATGCAATAGTAATTTTCCTGCGCTGTGAAGATAATAATAGGATTTCGGTACAGCTTATAGTAGCAAAATCTCGACTTGCGCCAAAAACGACTTTGACAATCCCGCGTCTAGAACTTCTTGCTTGTGTTTTGGGAGCCAGATTAGCAAACTATATTCGTGAAGCTCTGGATGTTCCTACAATACCAGTTTATTACTGGACGGACTCTTCAACGGTTATAGCATGGATACGAAGAAATTACCAATGGGGTACTTTTGTGGGTAACAGAATCACAGATATATGCAAACTCACAGAATCATACCAATGGTATCTTGTCCCAGGTAATCTAAATCCGGCGGACTTTCCATCTCGTGGTTGTAGTCCAAGAGATCTTATCGAGACGAGATGGTGGGAGGGACCAAAATGGTTAAAAGACGAAGAAAATAATTGGCCAAAATCGGAACAGGTTCCTAATGAAGATTTAGTTATGTCAGAAAGAAAGAAAACTGCAATATCATTATTTACTTGTTCAAAAGTAGGTCAATTCATTAATTATGAGAGAATTTCGAAATTTTGCAGCTTTGTAAATATTATTTGTTGGATGAAAAGATTCATATACAAATGTAGAAATAGAAATTGTTTTTTCCCATCTGAGCTGTCGATCGAAGAAAAGAAAGAGGCAGAGAAGTTCCTTCGGTCAAGAATTCAGTTAGAAAATTTTGGTGATGTCTCAGGTACTGTCAAAGGTCTTATTGTTGTGAAAGATCAAAATAACATAATACGAGTGAAAACCAAGTTGTTAGAACGTGATGACGAATTTTCGTTCAAATATCCAATTTTGTTGCCATCAAAACATCACGTAGTAAACTGTTTAATACGAGATTGCCATTTAAAGATCTGCCATGCTGGTCTCTAGACTGTTGGTTCCATCCTGCAAGAAAATTATTGGATTATTTCTTCTAAACGGCTCATTCGCAATGTAAAAAAATCTTCTAAGAACACTTGGTAGATCATCACTCAATTCTGAAGACCTTTCAACGACATTATGTGAAGTTGAAGCTGTAATGAATAATCGACCTGTTACATATATTTCAGAAGAATCTGACAAATTTATTCCTTTGACTCCATCATTTTTATTCATTTTTATTTTTATTTCATCATTTTTTATTTTATTCAAGACATCCAAGAAATTGGGATACCTGATCTAGAGAAAATTAATTTCCAGAAACTTCTAAAAAGATACCGGAAATGCCAAAATATAAAAGATCAATTGAGAAATAGATTCCGAAAAGAATATTTGGCAAATCTCGTTCAAAAATCAAGAGAAAAGACTCAAGTGATCCAGACGGGTGATGTAGTACTAATTGAACTAGACAACCGAAAGAGACTTAACTGGCCAATAGGCAAAGTCACAAAATTGTTTCCAAATAGTTGAACACGTGTACACGTGTGGTTGTACACATGTAGCAGAGGTAAAAACCTCTTCAGGAACTCTTGTACGACCGATTCGTAAACTTTGCCATTTGGAGATATCTAAGAACGATGACCCAGTAATCCAGCTGATGAACTGTATGAACACTTTTCACAACTCAATTTTAGAACTTTTTTTTTTTGCTTGAAATTTTAGTAGAAATTAGTTTTATTTCATTCTATTAATTTTTGAGTAACGATGTAAATTTAATTTTAATGTTTAATTTCTGGCTTCCACCATAAATTAAAGATGGGAGTATGTTAAATGTTCATCTAAAGTGTCTTTCCCTCGCTAGAGGGCCCTAGAGGCTCCATTAGTGAGAAAAATCAAAACTTTGTTTTTATTATTCTTTTTGTAAACAGTAGATAGTTCGGTTTCGAATCCGTGTGATGGACGGATAAATTGATTCGTACAGCCATGAGAGAAAAGTAGAGGCTGTGCGAGAAAATGTATTTTAATATTATTTTTTTTCCTTTTGAATGTTTTATGTAAATAAAATGTGATGTCAATAAATAGAATTGTGGTTTTTCTGTAAAGAAGATTGCCAGCTGAAACATCACGTCAGATTCAACAATGCATCAGAACAGGTAAATGAATTTTTGTTCTTGTTTTTTTTAAATATATATATATAAATAGAACCTGCATACGTCAGTGGATTCTGACAACTTCGATCAACAGTAGTTGATTAATTACGTAATAGCATCAAGACATACATTTTATAAGAAATGTTAATTGCATTACCTTTTTTTATGAAATTAATTACTTTTTAGCCCTTCTATTTTTTTATCTTTGATCTAGGTACACTTGAATCTCAAAATTTCATAGTGCATAACTCATTTTAATGAGTATCATGTATCAGTATGTTGTACCTGAATTTGTGTTTACGTGGTTGAGTGTTTCGTGGTTGTACTTATTGTAATGGAGATTCCTGAAGTATCTATATGTATTAAATAGAGATAAATATTTTTTGTTTTATGGAATATGGCTTTATGCTTTATTATATGCTGTCAATGGTATTGAAATGCTTGTATTCAGCACTAACAGTCTCAAAATTTTAAATAACATTCATTGTGTCATTATTATTTGCTATAGGTGTATACAATGTGTATGCTGTATACAATGCATGTATTTTACAATGCTGTATACAATGCTATACACAATGCTGCATACAATGTTACGTATACAATGCAGTAACATTGTATACAATGCTATATACATGTATAGAACGTATGCATTGTATACAGTAGTATACAATGTTAAATTGTATACTACTGTATACAATGTTAAGTATGTCATTATTATTATTGACATTATTCTTATTATGATGATATTGAAATACTTGGTATTTGTATTCATTGTCATGGATGTCATGTTTAGCATTATTAAATGCTGTCAGTGATATTAAAATGTTTGGTATTCGAAAGTAACAGTCTCAAAATTTTAGATATGATTAATTGCGATTGTCATATATGCCATTATTAGATTTAAAACTGTTATATGCTTTTGGGTTTTATTTATTCATAAAAATTTACAGACACGTGTCTGTAAATAAAAAGCAACAGCCGTATCCGTACATGCATGGCCGGGATTTCAAGCAAGGCACAACCTGTCCGGCTCATGAGAGAAAGCCCAGTGGGCACATGACAATATCATATTACAGGACAGTTAGGTAGGAGGAGTAAAGTAGGTAAAAAGGGGAGTGACCATAAATCACAAAGCCGAAGAAGTAAAACCAGAAAATGAAACATAACCGTAGAAGCAGTGGAGAAAAACTGAAGTGCATGTTTGCGTTGTTACATATAACCAGAGAAAAGTCATGACAAAATAAGCATAACAGTATAAGTGAACTACGAATGACATAAGATAAACATTAAAATACAAAGTAATATACAAAATATAACACAAAGTAAAAAGTAGGATACATTATTACAAATAAATGCAAATAAACTGAAGCTACAAAATACAATACAGTACAAAGTCCGAAATCCGGAAGTCCATTATCCGGAATGATCTAAAATCCGGGGCTCAAAACCACCAACAACGTTTTCTCGTAGGCTTTTACGCATGAGCATTTGATTTCCCCCTCCACGCATAATAAAACATCTGGAGAGTTCCGATTCTTATTTTCACTTCGACACTAAATAAAATACTTTGTTATTGAAGAAGCAATCATTTTAGCATAAATCTGTACGATCAGTAATTTGGCTCCGTTGCTGCGTATCTGCCTATCCCAAACCGAAACATTCCACATAGATACATCGTGATATGACGCCAACCTGGCGAATCATTATTTGCTATACTTTCCTTTCATCACCGCATGTTTATCAAATCATGACAACTTGAGTAATGACTCATGTAGCGATGCATAAACATTTTTTTTAATGTTAGTAATTGACTTCAAAGTATTCGATTACCAGATCTTTGCAGAGGACGCACGTATTCGACCGCTCGCGGCCTTCACCGCTCGAGATTCGAACTTCCCAACGTAACTTTATCACGAGTGCAACGTCGCTGTAAATATGTATATAGACTTATTTTGCCGTATTTTATTTTTATACTCTTTTCATTTTATTTGCATGTATTTTATTATTCTAACAAATTGTATTGTATCAGCTTATTTGTATAACTTTATTATGACATGTACCTATCATGAACAACAGAACAAGTCTGATTTTCACCGTCTTCGCCTCTCCTGGTCCTGGGCTTCGTCTGCGTGTTTCTCTGGACTTGTGACGTCATGCTGTCACCCCCTCTTCGCACTACTGATGCCTCCTTTCAATCGTCATTGCTTACTACCGTCATGCGCCCTTCGGGCCTATGTGTTATGAGCCGGATACATTGCGTAAAAGCAGCAATATGCCGGCAATATTGATGATGATGATGATGTTAGTAATTGAATAATAAAGGAATGTGGCAACCATTTATTTTGATATTACGCTTGGCGTTGATTACAGATTTTAAGTTAAATGCGCTAAAAATGTTGACGGGGAAAAATTTACCAAAACTTTCTTTCCATATGCTAAAAATAGATTTTATTGATGATACTCATAGACCCAAAGATTACATTTAGGACTATTTAAATTAAGAATAACTGATTTGTTATTCACATAAACCCAGAACCAGCGCCAGGGCTCGTATGGCCACTACCGATTCGCAGAATTTAGGGAGAGACTGCATCAGGCGGTAAGATATCTAATCGCGGCTCTCAATAAGGCTTAAGTATACGGTGGGAATTTATTCATTCAGAACTCTGATAAGTCTTAAGCATTTGCAAGAAAAAGACATAAATATAATAAATAACTAATACAATTCAGGCTTAATTGTCTCAGTGCGCGATAGAAGCAAGATAAAATTTAACGGAACAACTTTTAGTTAGTCGCCAAGCTCATGATATAAATATGTATAGTGAAGGATAGCTAAATTTGATGATGATAGCCGCTAATTTTAAAGGTTTTCGGATAACATAAACAAAGGTGAAATTTTCCAATTAACGGATTTTGTAAAGAAATTTGGAGAAGCGGTAATAAATGAAGATGATATGAAAGTTTTTTATTGTGATGACCAAGTTTCTCAATCATCAATCAATTAATGAATGGCGAAATATGTAGTATGGTTCTAGATCCATAAAATACCGCTTACGGAAGTGAAAAAAGTGACAGAGAAGTTACTGAAAACGAGGAAATTTCGATTGACAAGTTAGTCGGAATTCTCGAAATAGCAGCTACAGAACTTCAACAATGTAATTAAACAGGAGATTATGTCTGTCTACAGAAATGTTTAATAAGGTAAACAAATAAATATTAAGTTTTTTTTTTTGTAAATTTTGATACCCTTTACATCATAAATTATTTTGATACCCTTTATCTCATAAATCATCATTATTTCATATATTACCATTTCATATTTTTAATTTTATAATTTCTACGTGCCACCTTACTAGATTTAAACTGATGATCTAATATCCGGAAAAATCCCAAATTCGGAATCGCCGTAGTCCCGAGAGACTGGATTTCGGACTTTGTACTGTATAAAACAAGTAGTAAGGAAATTTGTAAGCTTGCATGATAGAGTGAACAATAAAGTAGGGAAATCTGAGTCATGGGTCAGGTGGGAAGCAAGAGGTCTAAAGTCAGAATCTTCCTCAAGTAGATCATAATCGAATACATTAAAATTATCCAGATGCCTGCAGTCTTGAGCTTTCCTAAAAAATTGGAGTTCATCCTGTGAAGATAATCTTCTACCGTCTCAATTTTCAGATCTTTGTGGAGTGTGTGATTTGAGACATAATAATGAGCGTGAGTCATCATCTTGAGTAATTTATTCTGCGTGACCTGGAGTTTATTTAGCTCCTTCTTTTGGACAGAAGGCCAGGCGGGCGACGCATAGGCAAAAAGAGGCCTAATGATCGAGATATCAATATGACGCTTACGTCTCAGGTCCAATTTGGAGTCCCGAGAGCATATTTCACAAGTGCACATCAGCGTAGCCACTGAGGGAGGGGCGTCCAAAAATGGACCAATGAGCTTCTACTGCTCTTGTGACGCTAATTCTTCATGCACGTGAGCGTATGTTATGTTTTAATTTGTATTTGTTTCGTAGTTATAAATAATACAATAGTACAAAATCTCGGAGTGCTTTCGTTTTATGAGTTTAATTAATCGCTGGCATTTCCCTTTCGCGATTTTTATCACGCATTAATATTTGGATTGATGTTCACGGCATATTATCGCTCTCGAGAAAATGACTCAAGTTACAATTAGCCTCGAATATTATGGATTTACTAACACCTGCTGATTAAGAGAATTCAAGTGTATAGTTTTGTTTTAATTGAGCTGAGAAAGGCTGGAAGTTTTACAATGAATCTAGTGTTTTCTTGTTTCAATGCTTGCATTCGTTTTGTTTGTATATATTTCAAATTCTTTCAGCCAGGTAGCGAAATCTTCACAATTGCTTATATTTGATCTAACTTCGCAATGAAAATTTTCAGAAGAAATCGACGATGCTTTAATTATTTTGTACAGAAAATTGCGTGGCAGAATATTTTCAACCATTTTGTTTAAATCTTAAAGCACGCGAAAGATCATGACAGAAATATTACTGGATGCCCATTGGTCCATCCTAGAAGCCACTCCCTCGGTGGCTACGCAGATGTGCATTTATGAAATATGCGTCCCGAGAAAGGCTTCGAATCACCTACAGCTTTTTGTTTCTGATGTAGTTAATGTGCTCCTTCCACTGAAAATTTGAGGTGCATTTGATCCCCAAATAAGTAGCTTTATTTATAATAGTCATAGCAGTCTCGAATAACTTCAGTTGCTTAGTGACTGGAGTGTTCATTTTCTCATTCTTGATGATAATTAGATAAGATTTGTCAGCATTAATGGCAATTCTCCATTTAGAGCACCAAAGTTCTAACTGCGGCATGATACTCTGAAAATTGGTAATTGCAAAGCTTGGTGATGCAGACTTGATAGCAAGCGCTGTGTCGTCTGCATAACATCCTATTAGCAGTTTTGGTTCATATTTGTGGTAGGCAGGTCCACTACATAGAGCAAATATAAAATGGGTCCCAAAATTGACCTCTGGGGAACGCCAGTCATCACGTGCTTTTTATCAGAAGAGTCCTTACCAAGGTATACGAAGAAAGTTCTATCCGTAAGAAAGGAGTTGATAATCGAAATTAGCTCTCTGCTGAACTTTAAATCAATTAACTTATAATCAAGACCTCATGCCAGAAGCGGTCGAATGCCTTCGCCACGTTTAGCATGAGTAAGCCCACATCTCTGTTACTGTGCAGCGCCCCTCCATTAAACTCATTTAGACGTACCAGCTGCTTAGTGGTGGACAGGGCTTTCCTAAATCCAAATTGTTCTAACGGTAGCTTATCAAGGTGAGGCTGAATCCTGCTTAAAATTATACTTGAATCTAAAAATCTTACACATACTAGGGAGCAGGCCTATGGGCCTATATCCTTCGGGCTTGGTCTGATCTTTACCAGGCTTCGGGATAACAATCATCTTAGCATTTTCCCAATGTTTGGGAAAGTAACTATTAAAGAGGCAGGCATTTAAAATACCCGTGTACCTTGTAGTGATCCTTAAAGGCAGCCACTTTATCGCGACGTTATCAAACCCAGGTGCTTTCCTGTTTCTAAGCTTCTTGATAATATCCAAAATTTTCCGGGACGAAGTAAGCTTGAGATGATTTTGAGTAGCATATGAGTTCATCCAGTCATTAACATCGGAACCGATCGAAGTCCAAAATTCTTGATTACAAGGTATGTTATTAGGGAAGAATTGCTTCTCAAAGTAATACGCAAGTATTTTAGCTTTGTCGTTATTACTAAGAGCAATTTTAAGTTCAACAAAAAAATTGGCTTTATTAACTGTAGTTTTGCTCTTTAATCTTTTCACAAAAGACCAGAAGGCGCTACTGGGCTCATTAAAGCTAGTGATCTTTTCGTCCCATAGCTCTTTACGGTGAGTTGCAATTAATCTTTTGATGTTTTTATTTAATCTATTTATCTGCTTTTTAGTGTTTGGGTCCCACGTAACATGAAACCTTTTCCTAAGCCTGTTTCTTTCCTTGTGTGTCGCGAGAGTCTGTCAGCGATTTTCTGTCTAGGAATTTTCCTGGTGGAATTATTATAGGCAGATTCAACAGTCATAGTCAGCTACTTAATGGCAGAGTCAATATCCTGTGGCGTCTTAAGACGCCGCAGGATATTGATCGCAGGATCCTTCTATGCAATTAGATTGTGTTTCAATAGGGCAATCGTTAACAAGATTATGGAATAATTTCAAATCAGTAGTGCTGATGTATTCATCCTCAATATTCTTATTAGTATAAGTCGCAATAACTGGGCAATGAATCTGAGTTTAGTTCATGAATAATCTCCATATAAAAGGGGAAGGAAGTAGTGGAGATAAATAAATCTCCTCTTCGTAGATTATGAATGTACTTCGTAGGTTATCTACTGTGTAAATATTATGAACCTTTCTTTACAGTTGCTCTGTATTTTTTAAGGCACTAGCTATTTTTAAATGTGTTGACTTTTTTTATTTGTTTTGCAGTAACAGTACATTTTAGTTTTAATTATATATTATTTCTTTAATATTTAAGGCTTCTAGAAACGCAAAGAAATTTTTAAAAATTACTCCAGCTTCTATGCAATTAGAGATGTTCATAATATGCATTATAACCTTACTTATCTAAAAATTGCTAACTTGCTTTACTTTAACAGTAAATAAGCAGAACTAAAAATTTCCAATAACATCCAGTTTAAGTATTTTAAGAGTCCGAATTCCGTAAGTTAAATCAGAGACATCTGGTGGCAATGAATGCAATTGACCACCGAAATTCTGTAAGTGTAAATCCATCGCAATAGTGTAAACGGTCGTTGGCAGTGGCATAGCTAGGGTGAGGCAAGAGAGGACATCTGTCCCCGGGCGCAGCATTCAAGGGGCGCCAAATGGATGCTATGAAATGTTTTCCATTCTTAGCGCACAGAAGGGGAGCAAATTCTTCAATAGCCCCCGGTGTTCGAAACTCTAGCTACGCCCCTGGTCGTTCGTCTGCGTAATGCATTTCTGGCAATACGCTACGCGTTGGTAACGCACTTATGGAAACTGGGCTTAACGATGAAAGTAAGGGGGAAAAAAAGAATATATGCTCAACTGGGTGCGATAATCAACAAAGTTTAAAATTTGAAAGTGTTCAGAGCAGTGTTTCCCAACCTAGGGCCCACGCCCCACAGGGGGGAACATATTCGATTTTAACCAAGGAGGTTAGAATAGGAGGAGGGAGGGTTCGCAGTTTCCTCCACTATAGGGGAATGAAACTCCACCGAACAAGCAGCGCCCATGTTTGTAACTTCAAAACATTGCATTACGGCAGTGAAACGTACGTGTTTCTAAGCTGTTCCGTGCATGTATTTTTTAGTAAAAATATGTTAAATTTATAATGAAATGCTTCGCTACTGTTAATTTTTTGTTTTAAAGTTATAAAGATAATATCTGCAATTTACTACGTACATTAAACGACAAATAAAAAATCGTATTAAGCTAAGAGGAAATTATAACCAATCACAAGTACGGATTTTCCCCTATGCGCGTGGCGCGGCACAGTATGCTTATTTGCTAGGGGGCCAAGGAACATTCAAATTTCCAAATTTTCTTCAAAGTTGAATTTTTTCGAAATTTCACTTTTTATTCTAAAAAATAAAGAATAATGTAAGTGATGTATATACATACAGAAGTTTTTAAATTACGGTGCATTTTAAATACACTCATGTCCATAAATTGAGGATAATTCGGAGTCACGCGGAAATCGATCTCTAAAATAAATATATCACATGTAAAATCACTACACATATCTTCAAGAATCATATGCAAATTTCAGAAAGTAACCAGATGTCACCGATGGTACGTCACAATGACGAGAGTATAAGGAATACAGGCAAAGATATATAAGGAATTAGGACATTTAAGATTATGTGATATATAAGGAATACAGGCAAAGAAGTAAAATTGCTCGCAGGCGCTTTATAAGCATTTCAGTGCAATAACCAAATAGTTATGACACAAAGGACGCATTTGGATGATTTTTTTACGTGGTAGAATTATCGGCCGTCTGGAATGTGGGCGTAACAAATGGAAGTATTAGACGAACTTGGAATAGCCCAGAGTGTCATCTCCAGGCTTTGGCAACGATTGCAAGATGATGGTAATGTGAGTTAGACGTTACAGCACAGGTCGCCCCAGAGTTACAACGCCGAACGAGGACCGGTATTTGGCAGTTACTGCCAAAAGAAACAGGCGGAGCCAGTGGCGTAGCGAGGGGGGGCAAGAGGGTGTATGATGCCCCGGGCGCCGCTCGCAAGGGGGCGCCAAATGGTCTCCAAACAAGATTTTCCGGAAAATTTCAATTTTTATTTTGATAGATTTCTGGAAAATGTATTTAAAATTAATAATCACTGTAATACAATTAATTATTTATTTCCTTGTATTGGCTGATAAAATGTGTAATAAAATGTTTGCAGTATATCAACCAAATATCTCCGTATACAAAACATTCTTTCTGACCACTTTATTTCTCTAAAATAGAGATATATTTTTATCTTTTTAAAGGAAATGCACGTATAGCTCCCGGTTTTTATTTTAAAACGATAACACGACCTTGTCCCGAATTTCTCAAACATATCCATTTTCCAGAAACCGATTCCATGGTCTGGAAATTACATTTTTGGAAACTTCTAACGCTTCCGCTACAAAGGATTGCGTTTGATTCTCCTGTAAACGACTGATGGCCTTCCTGGTTACCGATTCAACTAAGTCATCTTGCTGAGACATCAAATATTCATTGCTACAAAGCATTCAACGCGTGTCAATTGTTTTTAATCTGCTACAACAAAAGGAATGCTGCAGGCCGCTCCTTACTCCTTATCTAAAACGCATAGTTTTCGACGTCACAAACTAAATTTACATATTCCCCATTTTATAAACATTATAATTTTCCTTTATAATCTCTTCTATTTCCTTTTCTGAAATAGATTGTTGATTTTATGGTTATTTCATACCGAACCACAATATTCCCTAATTGTTTTGAGCAGTGAATGTGACTGCAAGATGTTCTAAAACACCATTACAGATCTATAGAGAAAATGTTTTTCTAAACCTAAGAGTCGCACTTCAAATATTCCTAACTATTGCATTATCAAATGCTAGCTATGAACGTTCGTTCAGCAAATTAAAATTAATTTTGACATATTTACAATCAACGATGGGACAAGATCCCCTAAGTCATCTGGCATTTTTGAATGTGGAAAGAGAAGAATTTGAAAGGATCGACTTTGATGAAATAATTGATAAATTTGCTTCATCCAAGGCAAGAAAAATGTATACATAGTAATTAATTATATTAATGTATTATAACATTGTATTATTATTAAAAATATATCTACTTATCTATAATATAAAATTTTAATTGTTTAAAAACTGTACTTTTTTAAAAACAATTATAAAAATATGTAAAATAAATAATACTTTTTTAACTAATTCTACATCATCGTAAGTCTGATTTTTCCGCCGATACAGATACATTTCAGAATCCAATGCTAGTGTGGTTAGGTAGTGACTATTCTTAATATATTTTAGAGTATTTTATGGCAGATTTAGCATTTTATTATTATTTGCATTATTTTTATTACGAATATATTCTACAAATTATATTTCTATCAGTGTTTTTTTTGTGGGGGGGGGCGCCAAAAAGGTATTTTGCCCCGGGCGCCAGTTATGCTTGCTACGCCACTGGGCGGAGCACAGCCTCAGACCTGTCTCGTCAGCTCTCTTCAGCCACTGGTACGACAATTTCAAGGCAGACCGTGTACAGACGCTTAGGGCAGATTGGCCTATATGCTCGTAGACCTGTCAGATGCCTTCCACTTACTGCAACTCACTGTCGCCTGCGGTTAGCCTGGAGCATGCATTGTGGACACGGCAATAGTGGGCTTGTGTGATGTTTTCCGACGAGTCCACGTTTAGCTTGCAGTCTGATTCTCGCCGGACTTTCACATGAAGAGCTCCAGGTACCCGTTACCACCAAGAAAACATCATTGAACG
Organism: Stegodyphus dumicola; assembly: GCF_044657685.1. Classification (NCBI taxonomy): domain Eukaryota; kingdom Metazoa; phylum Arthropoda; class Arachnida; order Araneae; family Eresidae; genus Stegodyphus; species Stegodyphus dumicola. The sequence continues at coordinate 152,116,051 of NC_140778.1, forward strand.
TACACCGTTACGGTGGTGCAGGAGTGCTCGTTTGGAGTGGAATTATTCTGGGTTCCAGAACTGACCTGCAACTTAAATTGGAACCATGGCAATCCAAATCTATTGGGACGTCATTCTGGAACAACATGTACGTTTGTTTCGGGGCGCCTTGTTTTTATGGCTCACCGTGCAAACATCGTACGCAAATGCCTTCAATCGGAGGATATCACCCGTATGGACTGGCCAACATTCTCACCGGACTTGAATTCAGTACAGCACGAGTGGGACATGCTTGGCCGACGAGTTACAGCCCGTCAACCTCCTCCTACATGTCTACCGGAACTTCGGAGAGCATTGCTTTTTGAGTGGTGTAATATCCCCCAAGATCAGATCGATAATTTGATACTCAGCATGCCTAGGCGTTGTACGGACTGTATTGCATCGTCTGGGAGACATACAATGTATTAACAATCATACCAACCATGTAATATTGGTTTTTTGTAAATAGGTTTTTTTGTAATTTGCTCCAGGGAGGAAAAAACGCTAATTATTTAATAATATCAAACATATAGCATCTTTTTTTGCTCTTTACCTTTTGTTTAATAAATAAGCTTTACAAATGAGTCAAATTTGTTTTGCTTCTAACTCTTCCTTTTCTGATTTTGCATTATCCTTAATTTATGGACATGAGTGTATATAAAGAATTCTCGCTGTATACGAGAACATTTAAATGCTTAGAGATTTCTTCCTTAAACCTATCATTCAAGTTTCTTTCGTGAACATTTCAATTATCAAAAATGGATCCAAAATCAGTAATAGCCGTTATTATAGATATTAAAGATGACGAGTTTTATGTTCTTGGTAATAAGTTCGGTAAATTAAAATCGTTATACAAAAGAAATCAGTTTACCTTTTGCAACGAAAATTTTTTAAACATCAAAGAAGTTGGTATAGAAGTAAGTGTACGGGAAGTAGAAAAAAACGGTCTTTAGTTAGGAGACAAGGACTCAGAAAATGCAACTATTCAAAGAAGTACACTATGAAGATGTGTGTGTGCAAATCAGCTGACCTACATTGTAATTCAAAATGCCATAACAGCCAATCTTGTTATAACAGGTAGTAAGGAGTATTAAAGAAAAACGTAATATATTTTTCTTATAGTATTTTAAATTTCATAATTTTTTTCTGAACTGTCAATTTACTTTTCTTTAACTATTGCCAAAATTATTTAAAAAAAATATTGAAATCTCTTCATTAGTTATTAGAACTGTGCATTAGTTCAGCTTTTTCACATGAGATCTTATTTCTGAAGTGGCATAAATATTGCATTTTTACTTTCCTGTACGAAGTAAAAAGGAAGTATTGTAATCGCGAAAAATTTCAAATACCATATTTCAACCAAAATATCCATTTTGACGGCTATCGAATGCAATGTACGTAAGGACAGAATATTGGGCTCTTTTTCTCCGAAAAAATTATAAAACTGATTTAAAATGTATTTTGAAGAGATTTTTTTGCTGCGTCTGTACACATGTATCTCGTATAACTCAAAAACGAGTAGCCTCAGAACGTTGAAATTTGGTATATAGGACGATTATAACATGTAGATGTGCATCTCCCAATTTGGTTGTAATCGGCTGCACCAAACGTACATATGTACGTATATATCGATTCTGTTACTCGGCTCAGTGAGCTGTCTCTGTATTCTTATATGTTTGTAAATTGTGCATTTTTTGGGGTTTAAAAATGATTGAATTATGTTGTTCTTATCTTCCGCTTAAGGTTTTTATGCCTTTAGTTAACCTGTACGTTATAGCTGTAGAATTATCAACAATTTAAAAGTTGTTTAAGTGCGGCTAAGCCTAATTTGTTTATCACAGCAGCCATATTTGTTTACATTTGAAACTTAGCAGAATAGTGGATTAGTTAATAATCAAGAGAAACTAAGCTTTGTAACAATAAAGTAACATCTTTAATTATTGCGAATTAAATTATGCTTCATTCATTCTGGAATTATCTATTAATTATTATTCTGGAATTATTAAGTTATTAAATTATCTCATATATTGACTCAGCATAAGCCTCCACAACTAATTAAATGTTTTCTATATCTCAATTTTTAATGAAAATATTTTGAATTGTTATGCATTTTTGCCTTGCCGCGAAGTGAAAACTGAATTAATTAGTAGCGCATGTGCATTAGGTAAGCGGCGCTGAATCATTTGTGAAAAACTTTCTTTTTTATTTGTTTAATTTCTTTTGTACATCGTTTTAGATTTGTTACAGTATTTGAATAGAACAATGTGGTAATTCTCCAGATATAATTTTTTTTCACTTTGAGTTATAAAATGAATGAGATGTAACGCTGTTAAGTGAACTTAGTGCCAGAGTATCACTATGGTACTCTGGTCCTAGGTACTTATTGGTAAGTAAATATAGCGAATTTTAAAGAGTGCATTTATTCTATTGTGGTTTTTTATGTGCTATGGACGAAGTAGATTTAATTCAAAATTCTTAACTTGTTAATTTAATATGTTTAAATGAAATGCAGGAAAACTGCCTATAATTTAATATTCCGTACAAGGAAGTCATGTGATGTACACGTCAGATTTTTTTATTTTTTATTCCTTGTAATTGTTCGAAAAATAATTGTAAGACAGTTTCATCAACATAATCTTAAATTATACCTTATTTTGATTTTCAATTACAATTTATCAATTAAAAAAGTAAATAAAGTTTAACCTCTTTGGGGTACACTGTATAAAATGTATCTGTGAATGGGATTATTCAATTATGGCAAAGCACACAAAAGCTATCTGCATAAAGGGAGGGATGCCTTCGTGGAGGACTTTCTAAGGGAAACTGGCTCGTATACACATTACACATGGGGAAAACTACGAAAACGCCCATGCAGCCAGGACGTTCGCGGGATTCGAACCTCGGACCGAACTACCAGTGTTCAGCGTCTTTACTGCTCGGCCGCTGGTGGGCCTTGTATCTGTGAATGGAAAAATCCTATCATAAGTAATTCCTCGCTTCGGGCTTTTACCGGAAGGCGTTGGTAACTCTCAGGTTTTTACAGAGTAGGCTTGGTAAAAGGCCATAATGGAATCATATTAAAGCATACTTCGGACTTATACTAAAGTCGCTTTGGTAAAAGCTAGGTTTTACCAGACTTCATATTTTTACTGTAACATGTGCATTAAAGTACATAATTTAACAAATGATGTTACAATTTTAACCGTACTTTAAAAACAGGCAAAAGGAATATGTATTTAATAACATTTTATTTTTTTAAAATTCATATAATAAATTTTTATGTTCTTTACAAAATAATTTAAAATTCAATATTCTTTTCAAAAGATGAAAGTCAGTATCAACATTAAATTGTACTTTCTAGTTTCTTCTTCTTTTCATAATAGCAGAAGATTTTTAAAGCATTAATAAAAAGTGCTAAAAATTTCTTGATATTAACTTAATAATTTTTTTAATAAATCCATATAAATTTTCAGTATATGAGTAAGTTATCATCCAAAAAACTACATAATGGAATATATTAAATTATATTAATAATTAAATAAATTAAACTAATATCATTAAAAGAAGGGGGTTAAATCTTTCCTTTTAAGGACAGATTAAATGAATAAAGCAAAGCCTCTTCAGCTTTGAATTACATCATTATGGTGACCTTTTGAAAGGTTTTATTTAACTTAGTCATGAGCAGAACCATGAAAATCACTATGCAGCCAACCTGCTCATCAAGATTTGAACCTAGTTTGAACCACCTGTATTCATCCACTTAGTCTCTATTAGGTTCTTTTTCTTCAGAAATTTTTTGTTTTAACAATTATTATTTTAAATACATTCAAACAAATTACAACGCCGATTATTTTTCACAATCTGCTCTTAAATGACTAAATTTTATTTACTTATAATTACTATTATTAAAGTTCCTTTCATTTTGACAACTGTCCAAGTTCCCTGCTTTACCAGGACAACTGTCCAGTTTACCTGGTTCTGTTAAAGTATGATTTTCATTCGAATTTTAAAATAATTACTTTTTATATACACATATAATTATTTTTATAACATGAAATAATATTCTTAACTTTCTCAAATATGCTTTGGAGATGATAGATTTCAAATAAATGACAACAACAAAAATAAAATACTGAAATTATGTAACATTTAAATATTTTAAAGGTTTCAACATAAAAAAATATCAACCATTAATTTTCTGAAAATATCAGTTCTACATGAAAACAATAAAATAATGCATAAAAACGAAATATGTAACAAAAACATTATATTTTAAAAATCACTTTTATGTCATGAATGATGAAGACTGAGTTTAAGAATACTGTTCAACTTTGTACAGTTTTTTCTAAACATATTTGGATTATAAGAATAAAATACGAAGGAAAAATAATAAATAATTAAGAATTCTTTTAATTATAAATAAAATAGGCTAGAAATTAAATTATTAAACAAAAATGTTTGCATGCAGAACAATAATTATTTTCTAAATACAGTATTAGCTATTATTTATGCTACATTGAGGGCATGCAAAAGTTCCACACGTTCTGTAAATGCAAAATATGATTTGAAGGCTTACATCACATGGTGACACAGAATAACTGGAATCCAGTACAGAATGGGCAACAAAGCATATAAAGATAATGAATTTCTCAGAGTAACACATGCATTTAATGGTTTAAAATGGAAATGGTAAGAAGCATATCATACACTGTTTACTGTACAGTTTGATAAGGGCAATACTACAATTGCAGCTTGGCATAAAATCTGTTTAAGGATGCAGTTAAAGATAATATCACATGTTGCCACTAACTTCAGGAATTCTAGGGAAATACACAGCATACAGATCGGTCATATTTTGCACAAGCATCAGTGGTTTCTGATTCCTGGGCAAAACCATAAAAAAATTAGCTGCATCACACCTAACAGAAACACTGTTGGTACAGAAGACCAGCACGTGTGCGACCAGTGCGGATGCACTGGGTGGCAATAAGTCTACAGCAGGCACTGTTGGTATACAAAACAATAGCTGAAAGATGGAGCCAAGCATTACATTTATCATGTAGTTCTCACCAGCTTTCAACAAAGCAAAAGAAGAGTTGTACTTGTGCTTCTTGTTTTCTAATTACAGAAATTGATCATTTTTAGAATAAATTGTAATGGGAGATATACTGTAATGTAATATATATATAATGTAATTCAAACATTGAAGGATTATGCAATGGTTGCAGTGCCATGTCAACCTGAAATGAAAGACCGATTCCTAAAAGAATTCTTTTAAGTGTACAGCTATATTTCAAGAAAATAACTTATTGGTATTCAATTGGATTATAAATTCACACTTTTTCTGTCGACAGTTAAAAAAAAAAAAAAAAGGGAGAAGCCAGCTGAAATCCATGTGTCCAACATGCGACAACTACAAAGACGTTATAATCATTATTTTTTATCATGATAATGCCAGACCTCATGCTGCTTCAATTACTCAGCAAAAATTACTGATCTTTTGTTCGGAAAAGTTATCCCTACTGGATATACAGATTCCACTTCAGTTGATGACTGGAGAATATCTTTGTTCTCTAAATTTTTGATAATACAATGGATGTAAAACCGGCATTACAGAACATTTTTCACTGTTAAAACAGAACAGAAACTACTACTGAACAGACGGCAATTGGTTATTCAGGATTCTGACACTTATATGAAATTACAGTCAGTTTAAGTTTTGTGTTCTCATTCCTCCCTCTTTTCTTGGCTATCTTACGCTTAAGGTTTTTATGCCTTTAGTTAACCTGTACGTTATAGCTGTAGAATTATCAACAATTTAAAAGTTGTTTAAGTGCGGCTAAGCCTAATTTGTTTATCACAGCAGCCATATTTGTTTACATTTGAACAAATTAGGCTTAGCCGCACTTAAACAACAACCATATTTGCATGTACCTAATATAAATATTTTTTGGTCTAGAATAGTCATATATTTGGTTTAAATATAAAGTTTCGCTATTCCTCTATTTTGCTCATCAAAAGAAAATAAAAACTCTTGTTAAATACTACATGAAAGAAAAAATATAATGGAAAACAATGCCTCCTATGTTGAAAATTTAATAATGGGAAACATTCGGCTAAATTCTTAAAACACTAGAATAAACGTATGTAAAAATAATATTTCATACAGTAGTTAAGGATACAAAAAATTTTATGACAAGCAATTTTTATAAATGCATGTGATTTTTAAGCAGCTATAAACAAAGCTCAAAAATTAATTCTGGGATGCTTTTAATCTCCCACTGTCAAATGGATTTAACATTTTTCAGAAACAAACACTTTTAACAAGAATATATCAATATGTTAGATGTTTAGGCAGGGCCGTTCCTAGTGGGGGTGCAGCGCGTAAAAGTATGCGGGCTGCGAAAATCAGGGGCGGCCAGACTCTCGCGATAGCACGACTAAATATTTTAAATTCATTATATTCATTGTAAGTACTTGTCGTATGTACTAAGTACCTTTCATACAATTTTTCATATATAAGTACTTAGTGAATTTGAAATACAAATTTTATTAATCATTGGGCAGTTTTTTATTTTTATTTTTTTTGGGGGGGGGCAATCCTAGAAAAGTGTGTGGTCAGCCAATGGCCTAGGGGCGGGCAATTCTAGGAAAGTATGCGGGCAGCCAATGGCCTAGAAATGGCCGTGCTTAGGAATTTAATAACCAAACATATCTAAGGCAAAAAGATTAACATTTTATTGTTCTGGGCGACAGAGAATATTTATGAACACAATACACAAACACATCACATAAAAGACCATGTTTATTATTTTAACACTGCTCAATTTGTCAAATAACTGCAATTAAAAATCTTATCACAAATGAATGGCAACACTCTGAGAAGTAATTATTTGTTAGACAAAAATGGAAGCTATCATAAATTAAGTATCATATGTGTCTTATAATGGCAACACTTACCAGGCCATGTAGATAACAAGTGTCCTGGTAGCATAATGTAGTGCAATAAAAATAAAAACAATTGAAAGTTTCATTATGTTTCTGATATCAAAACATCAAGAATTGCGAATGCATTGCTAACTGATACAGAATTCTTTTTCAAACTATAATGTTTCTTAACTACAATTCAAACTCTGTTTCTTCAAAGCATTTTTTCAAAAGCAGTTCTCAGCACATGAGAAAATCCCACTGCTATCAAACAAATATACAAACATTTATGAAAATTAGACATTAGTACCATTCCTAAGTCATCAGCACTATCACTACTTGGCTTATTCACTTGTTAAGCTCACACTGAAATCTTATTTTACATAGCCTTATCACAATACTATAAAATAAAAACTATTTCCTTAGGCACAAATACACTGTTTGAGCACCTGTTCAAAAATGTTTAGAAAAAAAAAAAAAAAATATTATTTCAGAACAGAGTATAAAAATAGGATACATATTTATCTATCATATAAATATCAATCCATCTTACTTTACAAAGTAAAGGAAGTGCTGTAATTGTGAAAAATTTCTGATATCATATTCCAACAAAAATATTCATTTTGACCGAATGCTCTCTCCCAACCGGCTCTCGAATCCATTTGTACGATATTTTTGAGTGACATCTGTAGTTATGAACATACTAAGGATAAAGGATAATAAGAATCTTTTTTCAAAAACAGATTGTAAAATGGATTCAGAAGACATTTTTTTTGTAATGTCTGTACGTACGTATATATCTCGCATAATTCAAAAACGAAAATCCGAATGTTAAAATTTTACATGTGGGATTGCTACAACATATAGTTGTGCACACACACACATATATATACTATCATCCAGGTAATCTACTTAGTTACCCTGTGAGCTCAGTATTCTATTCTTATATGGTGGTAAATTTTTTTTTCTGCTTTAAAAGTGGTTGAATTATGTCGTTCTTATATTCTGGTTAAGGTTTTTATGCCTATAGTTAATCTGCATGCAACAATTATAGAGTTATTAACAATTTGAAAGTTTAAGTGGCGCTAGCCCATTCGCCAGTTGTTTACATTTGAAACTCTTTGTAGAGCAGCGAATTAGGTCAGGCCACCGCCTGCATCAGCTTCGCTGTCTTTCTCCCCAGTGAAACCAAAACTTAATTTCCAATTTTGTGCACCGAAAACTTTGTCTTCCGGCTGAATTGCTTGTTTTTGTTTAGGTGTTTTAATTTTAATTATAATTTTTCTAAATGCTTTTAACTGTATTTGGCATCTTATGTTCTTCTGTAATTTACAATTTTTAATGAGGATGTTTTGATTTTTTATGCATTTTTTGCCTTGCCGTGAAGTGGGAACATAATTAATTGAATAACACATATATCTTTTTTACACATATATCCTTGAAATTCGAGGAAAGATGTTTAAATGATATGCAGCAAAAAATGTTCATAAATTAGTAGGCCATACAAGGAAAACATGGTGTCCGCATCAGATATTTTAAATTAGGTACAAACCTAAATATATACAAAGAGAAGCGGGGAAAAGAATTTTTGGTATGATTACAGGAACGTGAATATAACTTATGTCTTAATAAGTGTAAATAAAACTCGTATTTAACTCCATTACACAATTTTTTAAACATATTTTGTAATTGAAAACAGCAAATTTTTTCAAATGAATATTTAACCATGTAAGCTTTGCTCAAAATTAAATTAATTTGGAGAAGCAAAGAAAATACATTACATAATAAGATTTCAATACTAGATATACTATACATATTTATGAAAGACGCAGGTTCTAAGATTTTTTCTAATACATAATTCATAAATAATTTATAAAACACATTTCACATTTCATTCATTCATTTATAAAACACACAGTAAATTAATTTGGACAAATACATTGTCAAAAATAGAAAATCCTAGATTTTTATTTGTATCATCACAATAACCTGTTGAAAGGAAGACATGTGCGTTGTAGATGCTTCTTATTACACACACACACACATATATATGTTATAGATACTTTTTATTACAAATATATATATATTAAAACACAAACACATATATAGTTTGCATCTGCATATGGCAGAATCAAGACCAGCTATGAAACAATTAACACCAGATAAACACTAAATTTGAAAATTGTAAAACAGATTTAAATTTTACCTATGAAATAACACATTTACTGAAGACCAATAACTTTATATTAGATACGTACTATAATTAAGCATTTCATTTCATAGGTAAATAAAAATGACATAACATACTGATACATAAAATTACTTTCAAATACAGGTATGTGTTCAAAATTATGGCGTAAAACATTCATAACTGTATGAAAATTTCATTTTCAAGTAAAAGAAATAAATATTAAAAATACTGCTGTGGCATCTAAATTTCCTGAGGTAAAATTCATTTCAAACAGAAAATTAATTTAAAAAAAATACAAAACACAGATAAAGCTTGATACCTAAAAGCTCAGACTTAAAAGTATGCAGCAGTTAGATTACAATATTTTGATGAAACGGAAGCATTTAGCTCAGGCACGTTTATATGAACTTGTCTGGCAGGAAGAATATTTATGCTCCTTAGAGGACTGACCTATGTTAAAAGCAAATAATAAGGTAAGATGAAAAGAAAACAAAAAATATGGCACATGAATAATAACCATGCTTAAAAAAGGGGGGCAACATACACAAGCAGTACAGCAGAATGCAAAGAAGCTAGCAAAATTAGACTAAAAACATTGCTCAAATTTATTTCTACATTACAGAAGTAATATGCAATACATAATATGCAATAAATTTTTAAAGCTTCAAGAATGGCCATGCTCATATTATTAAGAACTAACTAATAGGTAACTCTGTCAGTCATAAAGTGTGAGAGTTACATTATGCTAAATAAAAATAATTCTCAGAATTTATTTTCACTATTTTGACCGTCAATGTTATAGAAAAATAACTATGAATTCTTTCTAGTTTTATAATTAAATGTTAAATGCCCATTCTCAACTCTGAATTCATGCCATTTAAATGTCCGTTCTCAACTCTGAACAGATAGGAAATGTATTGCTCTGCATCTTAAATACAATTTTGAAAGTTCTAAAAATGAACAAATATATGAGTATTTAGAGACGGATACAACATTTTGAGGAATTTTACACTCATGATAGTAAGAATGATAATATTTCAGTATTCAGCACAGTATATACTTTCAATATACATGCTACATAAATTACTCATATATCAATCTTCCAACGTTAAAGGAATTTTACTATAGTATAATTCTACTAGCACTTACATGCAATCTTTATTAACAAAATTCAGATAAAATTATAGTCTTAAGAAAGTTCAAAGTAAGATATTTGTAATCTTGACTTTTTGCAATAAGCTGCTTTCCAAATTCATTTTATACATTCATACCTGAAGACTATTTCAGTCTTTCACATCAGACTAAATAATCTGATACTTATTTTTATGACACAAAGTGCAAATATTATACATCAGTTCCTACTGAAATATCACACTGCTAAGAATTTCTCTTTCCAGTTGCAACTGAACGAATACCAGTTTATATTTCCAATATAAATGCTACTCAAAACTGATTACAATTTACAAAACACTGAATAAGTTGTACTAGGGGGTCAATTTATAAAACAATGCAAAATGTGCACTTTACGTATAATAATATATACAATGTAAATTCCATATAGATGCAGATATTGCAAAATGCAATACATGCAGATACACTATAGAATTTTGCTTAAAATAAGAACAGAAGACAGCAGTTTCTTGTGTCCTTATTTAATACATAATAATCCAACAACTACGAAACTTTAAAAAGAAAGTGTGTTTTACTAATGTAAATTTTTAAATAAAAGTGTGTTTTACTAATCTAATTCAATTTTTTTTTAATGTTAAAAAAACTGAACAGAAATTTTACTATGGAATTTTTTAATTACAATTACATTCATTATTTGGCCCTTCATCCATAGTGGACAAAGTATTTCAAAATTAATGCTGGATGTGCTAGCCATTATTCTCAATATATAGAGATCAGCTGAGACATCAGAAATAGAGCTTAATGAAATCAATGATATATACTAAAGTGTCATTCACATTGCCAGTGATGAATGATCCATGCATACCTATGATTTTAGGCAATCCCATAATTAAATATCACAGCAGGAAATCTGGGTGACAATTCTTATTGGAAGAAATGACTTATTTTATTTTTATCAGAAGTGGACAGTAAAAAAGTAGTGTGGGGTGATATGCCAATGTTGCATGAATATCCTGTCACACAATATAACTTCCACAATCGCTCTCTTTCACTTAAGAATAATGTTATTTCATACCATGCCTACGGATAGTGATTGCATTTTTTTCACTTTTCCATATTCGGTACAATATGACCATTTTGTTTCTTGAACACTTGATCCCTTCTAGAATTCAGAGCACAATAAATTGTCTTTATTGTTATGTCTTAGTATTCAGGTATTATTTCATTTCACTTAGCATCCAAACACGTGCACTTTTTAATGCGCTATAGACACATTTGTGATCCATACTTAGCAAATGTTCAACAGTGTATTATGTAAAGCAGTGGTCTCAAACTGGCGGATCATGGGCTCCCGAAATAATTTTATATGACCCTCAAAAGACATGTGAATTATGTATTTGTTGTAAAGATTTCAAGATTTTAATTATTGAAGTCCAAGTTTACAATATTTTCAGTCTCATTAAAAACAAACATGAATAACACATAAGGAAATCTATAGAGAGAGCTAATTAATTCCCAATGACATAAATCTTATTAAAAAATTTCAAGATGCATATTTTATTAACTTTTACTTGTCAAAAACTACATAAGCTACGTTATGAAATTTTGCACTAAAAATAATTATTTTGTTTGAGAATATATTTATATGTAAACAATTTCACAGTTGAAAATATGAAAAGAACCTAATTGACTGATGGGCATCTACAAACCAAGCTAAAGATAATTTTTAGTGTAATTTTTCTCGAAGAAGGAAAACGCCATCAAGTATCAAACTGTAGTAAGAAATAAAGAAGTTTATTATTATCTGCATACAAACATATGCATTTTTATTTATGCACGAAAGAAAAATTAAATAAATAAGAAAGAGGTTAAGTTTTGTCCCACTCAATAATTTTTTGGGGGGGGGGGGCGGACTTAGAAAGATTACACAATTTGTTTACTTTTAGTTTATACTGAAGTAAATTGTTTAATGATTAATTAAACATGCTAAAATTATTTGAAATAAATGTCAGTCCGAAAATTTAATATTTAGCTGTCAATATATTTGAAGTACAAATTGCAGCCAACAAAAATGTCTTACGAGTACCAAACTTTAGATTTCAGAAAGAAAATAAACATTAATTTTAATTTTTCTTTTGCAGCATTTTTATAATTGTTTATGTATGCTTTGGATAATTAAGTGAAATTTAAAATTTCTTTAAAATATTTTTTTATTTGTTCATGAAAGTTTTCATTTTGTTAAAATAATTATGGCCTGTCAGTTGTGCACCTAGTCCGCATGCAGTTTGAATCTGAAACAACTGATGTAAAGGACTGATACCAAATGTATAAAAGATGAATTAAATAACAGTAACAGTATGTAACAGTGCCCCAAAAAGTTATACAACAAAAATGTTAAAGAAATGTTTTTTAAAAAACATCTTAGATACTTGGAAAATAGTTCTATTGCATACATATTATGTAGATTTGTTATCATTTTAAATTCCCTGATAATAAATGAATCATTGACTCTAATATTTAGATTTTCAAAGCTATTTTACTACTTTCCATGGTATGTATGTTTCAGTCATTTTATGCATATCCTGTATTCATTATACAAGCAATATTCACCTTTTTCTGTTTTTCATTTCTGTATGCTTTTGTATTAAATTTTGTTATAACTAATACATTCACTGCTGATCACGCACTGGCGCATGATTGACATTATTGCCGGAGAGACATCATGCTCTGTTATGTGCGGGGTGAAGTCTCAGGTGCCAGTCACGTGCTGGCGTGGGTGAAAAATTGTCTCATTGTTTATTTTCAAGTTCCATCGGCATTATATTTTGAATATGTATGTTGGTATTAGCATGGAGTGAAGGTTAGAAACTAGTTGCAAATGCAAGTGCTTTGAAATGAAAACAAAGTTTCATTTTATGCACAGATCATACATAAATAACATACTGAAATATATACAGTACAGTAGCATCATTGCAACTTGCTTATAATCAGTTCATGTTATATAATATATATATTTTTGATTTTGATTCTAGTTTCATACAAAAATAATGTATATTGTTACTTATTTTGATTTATTTTTACATGCTATGCGCCAATGCATAATGCAGCATTGCAAAAATAATTTTACCTTTATTGCTGCTCACACATAGTCCTAAGATTCAACGCTTAAAGGCTTTTGAACTGCCTGCTGGGAGCTTAATATATATATAAAAATATATATATATATATATATGTGTGTGTGTGTGTGTGTGTGTGTAAGATGTAACAATATAGTATAGCTGCTTTAAAAAATAATGGGCAATCTCAAAATTAATGATTCTAGATTTGGTGCTCTGCCCCTAAATTCATCTGCTCTCCCAAATTTGAGATCATTCCAAATTACATAACACTGCTTGAAAAAGGTAACTAAAATTAACATTGACCAAATCATAGCTTACAATACTTAGATCCATCAATGTGGTACACATAATAATCTTTTATTACCGCTTTTAAATAATATTTCTTATGATATGTAAATCTGCATATGGGTACAATCTACTTCTATGACACAGCATTAACTATCAACACAACCTCACATGACCAGTAGCCAAAGTGTTAAAGGTGTTGATTTTTTATTGTTTCATTCTCATGCATGATAATTCTGACCGTACATATGTAATTATTTTGACCATAATATATATATATATATATATATAAATTTTTTTCTCAAGAAAAACTGTTGCAAAAGAAAATTTTTTAGCAAATAAATTAAGAATGACTCACTTTAATCCTTCTAAATAAAATTAAAAATAAACATTAAATTTTTCCGGAAAATTTTGAAAGAGTTTTTACTAAACATAAAAATTAATCTGTAAATTAATTATCCACTGTTAAAAGTTTCAGTTAGACTCATTAGAGGGTTAATTATTAAAACCTAAAAAAATAACAATTAATGAGCTCTGAATACATGTTTCATCCTTTCTGACCATTTGAGTGAAAAATTAAACTAATACACAAACATTTTTTTTTTTGCAATAAACAAAACTTCATTCTCAAACAGTCAAAAATATACCCCCAACTACTCCAACATGAATGCACTGTTTAAGTACTAAAATTTATTATTTTTGTCCTAATTATTTTATAATTTTTGTTTAACAATATATATATAAAATATATATATATACATAAGGAATTTAAAAACCTAAAAAAGTCGCTTAAAAATTTGAAAGTAACCTACGCTTTCTGTTTTAAATTCCTTAACTATTTGAATTAATTTTTTAAAAATTTAGCAGCTCAAGGTGCTAATTTTAGTCTAATTTGTTCTTTCTTTCTTCCCCCCCCCCTTTTAAATTTTTTTTTTTTAAATATCACTTTTGACTGCTTAACTATATCTCTTCTTGAAATACAGTCAATACATGTGCAAAATTAGGAATTCGGTACTTTAAACTTCTGGCTTTAGACATGGCTGAGGGCTTGATGAAGCAGATAACAAAACTGAATTGAAGAATCACCATCTTTATTTTTACACATCTCAAATCATCTCTTTGGCTGACAAATTTACTTTTCAATCATATTTGAATACAATAACTTCTTATATACACAGATACAGGGATAGTACGTCATTTCAGCCAGAAAAGCATAAGCGGCATAGCAGTTGTTGCATAGTTGCTTGCATTGCAGAAGTCAGGAAGGGAAAAAGGGACGTAGTTCCTTGCAAAGCCATATTTATACTACGTAGATGCAGAAAGTATTCTAAGCTATGATTTGGTCAATGTTAGTTTTAGTTACCTTTTTCAAGCAGTGTTATGTAATTTGGAATGATCTCAAATTTGGGAGAACAGATGAATTTAGGGGCAGAGCACCAAATCTAGAATCATTAATTTTGAGATAGCCCATTATTTTTTAAAGCAGCTATACTATATTGTTACATCTTACATATATATATATATACATATACATTTTTATATATATATATTAAGCCCTCAGCAGGCAGTTCAAATTTATTTAGCTGAATTGATTTAAACAATAAAAAATTTTTTAAATCAAGATATTCTGCACAACTTCAAAATGTTAGTTTTATTCTGAAAATAGCAATGAGTTCAACAATATTTGTAACAAAAACAAACAATTTTTATTTCATTTTAAAAAACTGAACATTTTATGTCATAGCAATGTATGTTGTTATTAATACAGCATAAAAAGTCACAAACGTGTTTATTATGAAAAGTAATTGAATGTGATAAAAATTGATGATCAGTAAAGGCATTTTTCAGTATGAAGAATACGTGAGAATAATCATTATTAAGGAATGTTCATTGCATACATAGATATGTGAAAAATTTAGAAGAAATTTTTGAAAAGAAATTATCATAATGACTGAAGAATAATATTTTAGTCTAAAACATGGAAATACTCAATTTGAGTGCAGTCTGTTGAGAATAAAAATACAATATTCTTTTAAACCAGTTTAAAAGATATCATTTAAGATTAACATCTACAAGAAGATAATTAATTTTTAAAGGACAGATTTATACATAAAAAATGCATTATATTACCATTTAAATGATTACACCTTTAAAAAAGGGCATTTTTATGGCTTTTAGTAACTAAATAATCAGTCTAATTAAGGCTTATTTCATTCCATGGAGAGTAAAAACAGGGTTGCCACTCAAACAGGAGAATGAAATTCCCTGACTTATCCAAGTGTGCTTTAAGAAAATTCCAGTCTATCCACGTAATGCACGTTGCTGTGCTAAGAGGTAAATCAATTATGGTATTACTTGAAAATACACAAATTTGCCAATTACATACGACTTATAATATATATATATATATAATTCTCAAAGCATTAATATTATAACTATAATAGTTGTTTTCTCCACTGAAGATTGAGATTAGAATCTGCCCAATCTGGATTAAAACAAGTCTATTTTTGCAGACATTTTGCAGCTAAACAAAAGAAATCTATTTAATGATATTTTTAAATAAATTCAGGTATGTTATAGTTCTTTAACAACATACATAAGAAAAAAAAAATATGTGCATTAAATTTCGTGATATATGTCATCATACTGCTAGAATTAATTTCAGGATTATGCCAAAAAAATTTTATGAAATTTGAAAGTTTTATTTACTACTAATAAATAAATTTAGAGGGAAGAAGCAACATTAAATGATACAAATAACATAAAAATAAAGATAATTACTTAAAAATTGAATTAGAATAATCAATGATATTTTAGGGAATATAGTTATATTAAATGGTTAGCCTAGATGACTGATTACTATTTTTTTTTATTTTACTGCAAAATGACAAATAAGGCATTGATTAAAAAGAAAGAAAAAAAAAAAAAAAAAGGTTTAAAACATTTTGGGGTAAAATTTCTAGTATACGGTAAGGCCTTGGCATGATTTTGAAAATTGTCGCCAACACCAAAATGACCCGTTTTACTGCTCATCAAAATGTCGCCAAATCCCGTGTGTACCATACATGGATGTTAGAACAGAATACATGGAGGTTATTCTAACCAAAGAACATCTATGTAAAGAAGGAAAGGTTCCATAGACATAATGCTAATAAACCATTAGAAAGTGGAATAAAAATTCGCCAAGGAATTTGGAGACGGAACCTTATGGCCAGAAATTCCCTCTCCACGATGTGTATAGGAAATTGAGGAACTGTTGTTAAGAAGAAACGTTCTTTGACATAACGTTTCTTTTTTTGATTTTTCACAATAATTTAAACACGGATTTTCGTAGGTTCCCCCCCTCAAAATAACTGATCCATTAATGAATTTACTTGCGAAAAAATATTTTCTTTTTCTTTAAAGTTTAAAGAAATTTTAAACGATATTCATTTTACTAACTCTTGATAAAGTGACCTTCGAACTCCGACACAGTCTTCGAGCTTTGCCGACAAATATTTTGGGTGCAGCTGTTTCCCTCTATGTTGGAATGGAGACACTCCTGTTGCAGAAAACTTTTTCTTTCTTAATAATACATATTCTTTGATTTTAACCTCCATGGTACCGTATACTAGGATTAAACCAATTTTGTTTTATAAGAGAATAAGTACTTTGTTTAGTTCAACATGCACTGCACATGGGTAAGCAGCTTGTTTTGCCTTTCTAAAAGACAATCTAATTGGAGCTGCAAAAATTGGCTCTATGCCAGCTGCCCAAATGACACTTACGCGATAGACAATCCGCCAAGAAAGTGATCACTTCCAACATCGGCGCAAAACTCTCTTTTTTGAGGGCGGGATCGCCATATGAAATTCCCCGACTTTTCCAGATTTTGACTAAAATATTTAAATTCCCTGAATTTTTTGGTCAATTTTCGAATTCCTTGACTTTTTCTAGTTTTCCAGGTAGCGTGGCAACTCTGTGAAAATTGCCCCCCCCTCAAATTTCTCTTTTGTTAAGCAGCATAAAAATAGAATGAGAAATATTAATAACAATAAAGTACTGTTTCAAAATCATCCAAAACATATTTTAATAAATTTATAATTATTCAGTAATAATTAAAAATTATACAAGACAATACTTGTTATATTACAAAATTAAGTTAATTACCATTTTCATTATTCATAGATATTCAATGAAGTACATTAGTGATATAAAATTCTCTAGGCAAATTAAATATAAACTTAATGATTCACTAAATAACTACACATTTGTTTAATTTTAAAATGATTATTTACTAATAACTTTTAAAAACTGATTACAGTATCTACTCGCATATTTTTCTCCTTAGTTTTTTTCAG
Organism: Stegodyphus dumicola; assembly: GCF_044657685.1. Classification (NCBI taxonomy): domain Eukaryota; kingdom Metazoa; phylum Arthropoda; class Arachnida; order Araneae; family Eresidae; genus Stegodyphus; species Stegodyphus dumicola. Next base: position 152,134,062 of record NC_140778.1, read on the forward strand.
TATACAACTTGGAAACTTTGGAGTTATTGTTATGGTAACAATGCAAAATGTATGCATAAATTCGAAATAATTTTGTGCAAGTAGAAAAAATATTGAAATTGATAAATACTTTGAAATACATACTCTAACAATATCAGTGCCTTTATGCATACTTTTTAATGTGCTAAGTTTATAGTTTAATCTATTTCTTTACAAATAGTATATGGTACATGCTTTTCCCCTTGTGTTTTACAAGTGATAAAATTAGAGGAAAAGGGAAGATACATGAGTAAATATGGTATATTAAATATGCCACATTTTTCTCAGTTTCTACTCTTCATATGATTCATTTTAATTAGATCATCAATAGTCCAAACATTTTCAAATATAACATGTGTTATATTACATTTGTTAGAATTTTCCATGTTTACTATTGATAACATACTAATTAAAAAAATAAACTTTGTCACATTCATTATTGTATCATATAAAGCACATTAAACCATATCAAGAATATGCAAGTTGCATTGAAATACAAACATTACAAATAAATATTTTTTTTTTTTTTAAATTATGTTCTGAATAGAAGAAGAAAATATTTGAAAATGCCATGCACTCTGGTCTTACTGTATAAATAAATGACAAGAAAATTAAATCAATCTGCTTTTATGAGTTTTAATAACAAAAAAGTGTGTTCAACATAAATAAGAATACAGACTACTTCATATACTAAAACACTAGACAGATCTGGAATGAGATTATCATTTTAGAAAAGGAATTTTTCATAGACGATCATATATAGCAATAATGTTTACTTAAGCAACACAATTTTTTGCAGAAAACCACTGTCAGAGATTTCAAATGTGATTTTATAAATATTGCATTCACACGTTTAAAATTATAACAAATCTCAAGATAAAATAATATAGTAATTACCTTTTTACATACTATACTCGCATTAGAAAAACAGATTAAAACCCACAAATGATTTCTAGCAACAATAAAATATATTTTGCTTAGTACAGTTTGAAGACATGTAGACAATATGCAAGTATTCAAATAACATTACTTCATAACTTTATAAAATAAAAAAACATAACTAATATGTCTAACTATAATGCCTAAAATTTAACATCATGAAACATACAGATGTTAAGTTTCCCTTGATTAATTTTTTTTTAATACAAATTACAATAATCAAAACACAACACATTATTTGGAAAAGTAATTTTCTAAGCAATATAACATTCAGTTTCCACATCAAGTTTTAATCCTCAATTTCATAAATTAAATCTATTATGCACATGCTGTATTATTATTATGCTCCCAAAGGCAACAATTAGAAAAGTTTGGCATCATATACTCTTCTTGATAAGTTGATTCAGAATAATGTCAAAAAGATACATTATCCTTAATTTGGACATTTTAAATGGCTCAAATATGAAATGCACAGTAAGAACCTGCAAATTGCATTAGTTGTAGACACACTTATATGGATCAAAGAACATGGTTATGCATAAAAATATTTGGAATATCGGAATAATTAAAAAACAAAAAATTATCATTCTGCAATGTACCTGTATTTAATATCTTAAGGGGGGAATGTTATTTTCATTATACTTCATTTCCATTCCTTGATTTACATTTGGGGGGGGGGAACAATAAATATCATTACGTCTCTATTTTAATGACGCCCAGCATAACAATCTCACATGACAAGACAATACTGGTTCATTAAAAGAAAGTTGTTCAAGCCATGGAATACAAAAATACCTAAAATTGTAACACAGCAAGAGACTATAAAATGAAAGTTTTGTAAACTTAAGATCAGATCTTGAATTTTTCATAATTGAATAAAACTGTAAATGCATATATGAAGAAATACACATATAAATTTTGAATACTCAAAATGTTAGAATGCATAATGAAAGAATCTTAGTATGCCTAAACCAAAAGGACATATGATAATAAAAATGCATTAATATTATTAATTCTGCTAGGCAAACTGTTTAAAATAGTGGAATGTTAAAATACTTGAACAGGTTTCACAGGCTAAAAAATTGAACAGGCTATAAAAATTTGCAATATGAATAGATGAAAGAAAAATAATTGCTTAATATAATTCATGTTGAAACAACTGAAGAATTTCCACCCCTTTCTGTGTGCCAAGAATGGAAAATATTTCATTTTAAAATTCCATAACATCAATTTTGCGCCTGCCTCCTGGATGCTGCGTCCGGGGGCAGATGCCCCCCTTGCCCCACCCTAGCTACACCACTGGGTGAAAGAGGTATAAAGGATATCAGAAAATAATTATTATGGTACATGACCAAACAGAGCAAGCTATAAATATGGATATGTTTTAAATTTATGAAGCACATCCAAAAAGTAAACCTGGACTGTCATGAAATCTATTAATACTTGAAATAATTAAGTAACACATGTTTTGAAGTCACTGTGCAATTGTAATCACCCAATAATCAATCACTAGCTAAACTGCTATTTTAATATTATGACTAGCTTTAAAAAGCATACAAAAGCACAATACAAAAGCATGTATATTATGACTAGTTTTAAAAAGCGTACAAAAGAAGTTTCCCTAAACTTCACACCTTGTTTCAAACTAAATACAAACACAGATAATATATACTCACAGAAGAGCCTTATCAAAATTCATATAATTTAAGAAAAAAAAAAGTATAATGAAATATTAGTGTAAAATAATCTATTATCCTTAAGAATAAAGCAACTTTAAAATACTCATTAAAGATATTAAATTTATTACTGCGGTGGAATTTTTTAACTCATAGTATGATCACACCTTACATTTACCTCATTACCACAAATGCAGCTAAAAACCAATAACAAGATATCATTCTTTTCTATAAAGCTACAGTCCTACCAAATTAAGATCAAGTGAAATTCACAGTCAAAAGAGTTCAGAAAAAAGGAAAAGTGCATGTCAGAGTACTGCGTACACCCTGCATCAAAAGTGTTCATCCCTGATGTGTTCAACTTGAAAGCATATGCAACTTTGGAGGATACACAAGACAAGCAACTGATCTTATGTTAAAATCTCTTGACATACATGACTTAATATGTATGGTAACTATGTTTATGAAATACAGTTGGGAATCTATACAATTATTTAATTATTTTAGAAAGAAATAACATATTTTTCACAGCTTTTATTTATTATTTCACAGCTTATGTATACCTCCTTCAAGATAACATCTCTGATTTTTACTTAAAGGGAATGCAGTGATTTTCAAATAAAATAGGATTCCACAACATTATGTTGACATAATGAATTTGATCAACATTTGTTTAATTGAAAGTGGCACAGCAGAAGAGATAAAAACGGAAAATTTACTTAATTTAGCACTTATAAAAACATTGTGCATATTCAGCTAATCATTACAGAAATGATAAATTAGCTATTATGCAGTCACTGCTCATTTTAATAAAATGTTCTTTATAAGTACTAGTATAAAAATCCTCTAATAATGAAGGTACATTGAATTCATTTTTGTTACATGAACGTCCTTTTATAACATTTCCCCCCCTTAGGATATGAGCTATTATAATGAGTGTCAACTATACTACCCAAATAGTAACATATTCCACAATAAACTTTCAAATTAGATAGCATTCCACAACATTTTAGAGGAACAAAAGAATTTCCAAACATTTGTTTGTCTGGAAGCTGGCATAGGCATGGAAGTATTAAATATGAAAGCAAGAAATTTATCCAGTTTGACACATTTATAAAGTTATCAGCTTATCATTATCAGAACATTTTGCATAGTATGTAATCAAATACCTTAGATCTAGGTAAATATATTGAAATGCATGTACTACATAAAAAAATATATTTTTGAACCAGGACATTAGGATTTTTTACACAGAGAGAGACGGAACTCCTTATACCTTCTCCTGCAACCTCTCTCAACAGATCTTCTTAATAGATCACTTTTTACTGGCAATAGCTCCACAAGTTGCTGAGCGGTTAAGGCAACTGAACACAGGAAGTTTGATTCCAAGCAAACAAGATTGGCTACATGACTGATTTCGGTATTTTCGTCATGTGTAACAAAGCCCACCAACGGCCCAGCAGTAAAGTCGCTGAACACTGTAGTTCAGTTTGTGGTTTGAATCACATGAACAGGAAGGCTGCATGGATATTTTGTGGTTTTTCCCATGTGTAACGTGTATATGAGACAGTTTCCCATAGAAAGTTCTCCACAAAAACAACCCTTCCCTTAGGCAGATAGCTCTCAAGTGCTTTGCCATAATCAAATAAACCAAACCCCATATTTAACATGAATGCCAGCCAGCTTCCCTTAGAATGCCCTCCAGTAAGGCATCTCTCTCTCTGCAGGCTCAAGTGTTTTATGATGTTCAAATAACCTAACATCTTATTTGAAACATTGAAAAAAAAAAAAAATACTCAAATTCTTTGTATATAAATAAACTTCAAATAACAGGTTAAGGATACAGTATATAAACAATTTAAACAGGTATGATCTCGGGCTTTGAGATTATCTGGCAATCCTATTCATCCAAACTTATGCCAATCATTCCAGCAAATAAAAGTCCTTAACTGCATTTAAACATCTTATTTGCAACAATGCAAGAACTACTCAAACTCTTTGCACATAAATAGACTTCACTCTAAATGGTGCGTCTGAAAACCAATATCAATGAATGAAAATATGAAAAATTATTTTGTAAATGCTTTAATTTATTTAATTTATTTATTTTAAAATGCTTTAATATGCAAATCTGCATATTAAAGCACAACATAATTTTATCTTGCACTTGAAGTAGAAACTTTTATTCATGTTATAGCATAAAATAAATAATTACAAGTCAATATACCTTAAAAAAATTATTCGTTAATCTCACGCGACATAATAACAAAAACACAACCGGGAGCTATAAAAATCAGGAACCTACAATCAGTGTTACAGTGAAAAATTTCAGATCTAATACTAAGCCTTAATTTATTAAATATGATACAAAGGGTTAAGTCTCCAAGGGTTCAAATATGAATTTAAACCTACAAAAAACATGCTACAATTGGGATAAGCTTTTCTTTAGATAAAACACAATAAGAAAAATTTACTTGTTACTAATTCAGTAATTTTTGTAGGTGGTTTTACAAAAAAGGAAGATAAGGCACTGACAAGCAATGTTTTTAACTCGGTGCTTTAGCAAGATAACGTTTTCAGAAAAACTTAATTCAGGAAATTTTTCACTTGCTTTAACTGCTTCAATGAAACACATATGACAGTAGAGTGAAAATGAAATGGCTATCCTAAGTACAAGTTTGAACCATGTAAAGTTTATTGTCTTTGATTTTGGAATAACAGTAACAAAATACTATGAATATATTCAATGAATCGACAAATCCTATTATACTCTATTATACTAACTGTGAGTTTGAGCTTGGTAAAAGCAAAGATGTTATTTATCTATATGTTTTGTGAAGTCTGTTAGCTAAAATATCATGACATAATGGTTACTTTTGAAAGTTCAAAATGAATGTTATCGAATACTGATTGTAAATCATAACACTAAGGTTTACAAAAATATCTTAGAAAAATCGGTACTTACATATTTTCCTACTGATCATAAAGGTTATCGAAGATTCATTTAAACTTGTGCCAATCATACCAGCAAATGTTTGATTTACACTCTTTATTTAAACAGATAAGTTTATAAATGTTATCTACATAAATAAGAAAATTAGACATTAACATGTTCTTTATTCAGTTAGAAAAATCAATAATTAGGTAACGGGTTAAGGATATAGTATATAAAAAATTTAAACAGATATGATCTCGGGTTTTGAGATCATTTGACAATCATATTCATCGAAACTTATGCCAATCATTCCAGCAAATAAAAGTCCCTAATTGCATTTAAACAATAGTAACGAATTAGTCACTTTCTTTGTGAACTGAAGGCTACTTAAATACAAATGTATGAGGTGCCCTAAAGTTGCCCAATGTTTTTTTAAGACATTTTTCCCGAATCCCACAGCCTTTCAAAGCTTTCAACATGAGTACAAGCATAACTTTGGTAATATTGCACTCCTTACTGTTGATCGAAAACAATCAACAGGAAAATACTTAAGCACCAACAAAAATACCAAAAATTCAAAGCTCTTATAAATGAATAAGTTCTATGTTCTAAGTTCTTTCTAGAATATTCTATGTTCTTAGTTTTATGAGATTAGTGTGGCTTCTTTATGAAGATGATAATGACCATGTAAAAAAAAAAAAAAAAAACCACCTACACATGAAAGAAGCATCAAAAAACTTGTTAGATCTATAAAGCACACTATAAATTTTTACAGATGAAATAATCATCTTTGTTTTAAGGCCAAATCAAATCACTCAACTTCAGTGATAAACTTCATAAAAATTCTTGTGGAAGACCGTAAGCCCATGCTATCAGTAACATTTCAAATTCATGGAAAGCTTTTTGAAAGAGTAATGACTGTTACTGAAGGAAAAAATACTTCAACTCTAAATATATTTCCCAATATAGTTTTTTTTTTTTTTTTTTTTTTTTTTTTTTATAGCAAACATTAATTTAAAACATTTTACTGAATGTATGAAATTGTTTTATCAACTGAAACTGGAAATTTTTAATCAGACTTATACTACAACAGTTTGAATTAACCCTCTGAGGGTCGTGACCGCATTTATCTGGTCATGAGATTTTTTGTCACATGGTATATACAGTACAAAGTCCGTAATCCGGATTCGTCGAGACTTCGATTCTGGATTAGGGGTTTTTCCGGATTATAGATCATCAATTTAAATCTGGTAAGATGGCATGCAGATATTATACAATTAAAAATATGAAACCATAAATTATGAAATAAAGAGCAATTATGATCTAAAAGGTATAAAAATTTACAAAAAAAAAAAAAGCTTAATATTTATTTGTTTACTTTAGTAAACATTTCTATCAATGTAAGTAGTTTAAGTTGCTTCGTTTTTTGTGCTAATACTTCCTCTTTAATTCTATAAACAGACATAATTTCTTGTTCAGTTACAAAGTTCCACTGTTCAAGTCTCCTTAATTGCTGTGTCGAGAATACCGAGTAATTTGTGAATCGAAATTTTTTCGTTTTCAATAACGTTCTCTGTTACTTTCTTCACTATCGGAAGAGCGCATGGTAAGCTTTACGCGCATGCATAAGTTTGTGGCTTTGAGGTCCGGATTATAGATCATTCTGGATAATGGACGTTCGGATTAGAGACTTTGTACTGTGTTAGATTATAATTTAAAATATTTTGCCTTCTTACTTTCTTTAATAATGTAAAAATTATCTTAATGAATTGAAATTTATGAAAACAGAAGCTGTTTAAGGACAAGTCTTCATAAGCAGATCAAAAAAGCAGTGCCATTCTAAGGGTTAAAACACGTTATATACCAAATATTACAGTATAAATATTGAACATGACTTGAAAAAATGCAAATAAAATTATTCTGAATTTTTTTTAAATACATCTTTAGGAATATTTGTTTTTTTAATAAAGTACATTTATGAATGCTGTTTATGAAATGGTTTGACTACAGTGTTAAACTAAAATAAACTGCAAACCTATTATATGAAAGTTAGCACAACAAACAAGATTATTATAGCAAATCTATGATAATCTAAATTCATTATTAACATTATTTGTTTTACATCATGCATTGGAAAGAAGATGCAACTATAATTACTGCCTATTTTAGAATGATCACACAAAATTAGTGTTGTTTCCTTTATTAATTTAAAAGCTAAAAAATATCAATAAATTTTGAATTTATATTTGTTTTTACTTTGAAGGCAGAAAATTATAAAAGATTGCCCTAATTTATTTAATAATTCAAAGCATTAGAAATGAAATGAAGTAAAATAAAGTTGGCTTCATTTCTTAATTCATATTGCACGTAGCCACATTTATCCTGAGATGAAACTGAAAAAGGGACTAGACTTCTGGATTATTTTTAGATCACAAATACTATCTATTACTGCATTTTTTCCACTTCATAAGGCAGAAATTACTAAATGCTGGTTTTATATATTATAATCTAAAGCTAACTAGCACATGTATAGCTTATCAGTTTTGATGAATGATACGCCTTTTTATCAATACAGTTAACTGTAGTGCGATAATGGTAAATGTATTAGACTTTGTAGTTATTCATCTAACAACAATTATAAACTTCATACAAGTACAAAATTGTCTTGTACAAGACAATTTTAGTATTTACAGGTTAAATGATAGCATTTACTATTAAAATACCTAATGTTCAACATGGAAATGAAAATAATTATTATGAGTAGTAAGTAATTACAAGTATATATTATCATATTTTGTGTTTTTGGTGACAGCCATCTTGTTTTTTTCCTGCATTCCATTGCTGCTCATAATTAGTTTCTTTTTTAACCCTCTGCTTACAACTAAATTTTTATACTTTCCAGTTTGGAAATATGGGAATATATTTTCCATCTACATTTATTACTATTGATATCTTTAGCAATGCATTTTTATTTTAAAGAAATAACTTTTATTTTAAAGAATACAAGAATTTTAAATGTTTCTTGGGGTTTCAAATTACAGATAATAAGGTGTACACGATTTCAGAGGCATAATTAGCAAGTTAAAAATATACACGATACTTTTAATTTTAGATTTGGATAAACAAATTTTGGATTTTTTTATAAATGGAAGAAAAAATAAATTTTGCTTTATATTAAATTATATACATACCAAAAAGAGAAATATTTAGAATAACAAAAAGTTTTAGTTATTCATAAATATTACAAATTGTTCATATTTATCTTAGAAATAATTTACTCACTTATTATTACTATACAGAACTTTTTGCATGTGAAAAACTTTGAACCTTGGCTCGATCCAACTTGACATTTTCAATACCAAATGTAAGTCTCTTTGCATATTTTATTTCCATTTTTATTTTTCTTGAAGAAACATACACCACACATTTTTAGACTAATTTTCTCATGGATATAGCTGGCAAAATGTCTTTCTACAAGGTGAATACAGCCCATGCTAGCATTACTAGAATATTTTAATGAGTAAATTTGAAGCCTTTAATGCTCAAGAATGAAATGGATCTTGCACAGCCATTTAGAATCAAAATAATCAATGCTAGAACATTTTTACCCTGCATAAGAAGGATCAGGATCCACGCTAAAAATCAATGGGAAAAAATCTTTGTGATTTTTAAGTAAACCATAGTAGCAGACAAACTTGATAACCCTGCTCAAATTCTGGGAGCTGTATGCAGAGGATTAATTTGATACGCACTTCTACAATTTGCAAGTTATTATTATAATATGATGTTATAAATATCAGATTTCAGTTTTTATAAAAGATACAATGATAGTCATAATATCTATTTATAAGTGTTAATAGCAGGAATTCTTGTCAGTTAACTCGTAAATATCCAATTTTTATCATAGTACAATATTTATATTTTCTAGCAGGATAAAGCATAACAGAGAGATTTGTCTAGATTTCTGCAAATACTTGATCTATAGTATTAATGAATAATGTATGATGAAAGAAAAAATATTTTTCTTCTCATACAAATAGCACTAAACATGTAAATTCACACAAGGATTTAATTTTAATGTCTAAAAAAAAAAAAAAAAAAGAGGAGGGAAAAAATCTTTTTTCTAATACTTCATAAAATTTTTAATAAAATATTTTTTTTTTTTTTTCCTGATGAATAGAGAGTGATAGCCTGCCTCAAAATGCATAGTATTACCGAAAATAATCTGACAATTAGTTTGAACTTCACAATCTGTTAGAGTTCATGAGATGTAGAAATTAAAATGTCTTTCTTTCAGTTAGCTTCAGAGAAATCTAAGTCAAATAATATAGTTTAATTTTTTCCCTTGCTTTGAATTGAATTGACACTTGTTGTGTCAGTTCTAGCTATGTTAAACAAAATTAGCAACATAAAAAAATCAAATATTTGGCACAAATAACAAATAAAATATTACACATAAAGAAGTTTCGCGAACAATTTCTGGTTAAAGAAGCAAAGGTGTTCAAGTTCAGGGTAGACTTCACATATTTTGAGCATTCATACATTCACATCATGCCAAATTGAAGTTACCTGTGAAAAAGAGCCAGAATTTTCAATGTTTCTTCATAATACAAAAAGTGACTTCCTGTAGTGCATGCAGCTTTTAATACACTAGGCCACAGGCCTTTGTATAAGCCAATAAATCCTTCTTCTCTGAGAATACAAGAGGCACAATGTAACACACCAGTATATCGACGAACAGCTCCAAATGCTTTCCTAGCTTCTTCAAATCCCTGTACTTGAAACCTCTTCTTTATTAAATCCAGAGGGTAAACAAGTACTTTTGCAGCTATACCAGACGCTGCACCACAGCAACTGCTCTGAACAGCAGCTAGAATATAATGTGGGACAAAAAGTTAATTCCATTTTCTTACAAACATTTACAAAATAAATACTTAAATAATTTACAGTTCTGCTTTATTTCTTTCTGTGACTTGACATAAGCTCAAGGCAAAATTCAGACAGGGTGTGGCACATAAAACTGGCCCATTCCTTCATGAGACATCAATAGATGAACATAATCAATGATTAAACAAAGTCAACAAATAAAATGAAATGCAATGTTTTGAATATGAACAACAATATAAATATTAATATATTTTTAACAAGAATTTAACAATCGGATATGGCAGTTATCGGATATGGCATTATCACACAGTCACCTGGCTTCACAAAACGAGACCTACTTCTCAACTTGTTAGGACAGGTTTCACTGGCTGCGTATGCATTACACATGCACCTGCAAGTCACACATCACAATCCCTTAATAGGAAGCCGAAAATAATTTAATTGTTGCCAAAAACACAATATACCATGATATTACAACGAGCTGGTTTTACGTGCCTCACCCTGTATAACTCTAGTGAGTGATTATGATGATGTTATTACTTACTTTCATATACCTAAAAACAATGCTTTAATTTAATATTAATCTACCATCCTCAAAGATATATTACACCTTCAGTTTCAACTTTACAACAGAAATTAATTAATTGAACATTTTACTACATAATTTCTATTCTCACAGCTAAAAGAAAATTTTTATAATTTATAATGCAATCTTATTTAATTAAACTCTCCTGGTATGAGAAATGAAACTGTAGTAGAAGCTTAATCCTTTGTCATTTTTTCTCTTTGAATTTCTAAAATCTTTCACCTACTGATACACCCCAATTAATGAAATGATTTCTAACAAAAATGCAAAGAGTAAGTGCTAAAAAATCTAAATTCAAAATAGATCATATGGCCAAATAAAAGTTATTGTATTTAGAATAAAAGACAAATATACTATTTTAAAAATGGAGTATTGTACTATCAAATAATAATGATTTGCATTAAAAATTTATAAGCAAGTTTGGTAATTAAAGTTATACCAGACGCTTCACACATTTACAGATGCTAAGATGTTTACAGATGTTTAGCTTTAGTTTAAATTTAACTTTTTTTTTTTTTTTAAATTTCTAATGATGTTATTCTTTTATTATTTTCAGCATGTCTTCCACCTTTTCTTTAAATACTTAACAAAACTTACTTTTTAAAATTTGCTTAAATGAATGAACTTATTTTTCAGATTAAGCTACTTAAAATATAGTTGAAAATTATTGATAACATTTTAATGTTTGTTATACTATGGGTTACTCCTCTTTTTTGTAGTTCGTTGACTGCCCTGGATTAACCACTAATATGAGTTAATTATAGACAACATTTTCAGTACTATCCTGGCTAACTGGAAATTGATTTTATATGTATATGTAACTCATGCAGTAATAGCAGAGAATATATATAATTTGTGGCATGTAAATTAATGTTTGTTTAACACTTCAACTAACAAGACAGAAAGATGTCAGATCCCTCATAAATTTGTTTGAAAAAACTTCAGATCCCTCATAAATTTGTTTGAAAAAACTATCTTCCAAACAGACTATTCAAATTATATGCCAGGAATGAAATATCATAATGACTTTAATTTATATTTACTAAACAAATGAATGATTAGATTAAATGATTACACTTTTGCCATTTCAAACCTAACATTAAGTAAAAGAAAAATATTTTTAATTATAAAAAATTAAAAAAGTGGTACTTTCTGATCGAGTGCACCTCCATCAAAAAATTGAATAAAAGTATTCACGAGTCAGTTACTATTAGGCAACCCACAATGTCGGCATATAGCAACTCAGATATGTGCATAGTATGTCTCTCTTGGCCTCTGCAAAATGCCAAATATGTGCAACTGTCTGATGTTAAGCAAAAACAGATCACTGTATATATAGTAAGAACAGAGCAAAAAAGAATTTCTTGAAAAAGGTAAAGTGTTTTTTTACTACATTTTTTTGCTTTTTAAATTTTATTGATTGACTGCTCTTTTATAGAATTCTTAATGCACTGCCATTTTGAAAATAGCTGATGTCTTTCATGCATGAGCTTGGCAAAAAATTACTCACGAACAAGTTGTCAACTTTTCAGTAAGAAGTGCAGATAATTAAAATGCACCAAAAATTATTACTTCATGAAAATTTCATGAAGGGACCAAAAAAAAAAAAAAAAAAAAAAAAAAAAAAAAAAAAATGGTGGTGGTTTCTTTGTTGCAAGAAAATTTTTTTAAATAAATGTACACAGGAAAACAATTTTTTTTATTGACTTATCTTTAAATTATGAATGCCAAATCACAGTTAATCGACATTGTCTAAGTTCAAAAAGGTCATTTATTTACTTTTCATATTCTGGCATAGTTGCTGCATCACTGCATATTTTAGTTCCATATATAATTTGACCAAATAACAATACCCTTAAAATCTTTAACATTTGACTGCATTCAGTCCCTTCAAGAGCATGTGCATAGTGATTTACCCATTTTGTTCATTTTCTCAAGATCAATTACTCTGAAAAACTACATTAGTATTTTACTAACAAAAAATTGTTTTTTAATTCTGCTTTAGCCTTTTAGATCTGAAAAGTACATAAAACATGCAAAACCTCAAATGGCATTTTATTCTTTCATGAATCAAAATTTTAATATTTACTTGTCTGAGATGAGCCTTTCTGGAAAACAAAATCCCACAACCCTTGAAAAAATTTATAAAATGCGAACTGTGCTCCAGCATTTGGCATTATCTGGATCAATGTTGGAGACAGGCCTTTGTAAAAACTGAGAAGACCTTCTGTACGAATCATGACTGTAGCAGCATGGAACATATTCTTGTAAGTCTGAAAACAAGTACATTATATCAGAAAGACTTTTCATCCTCAGCAGAATAAAATCCCGACTGAATATTTTATAATTTCTGTTTATAAGCAATAATTTTGAGAGAATTCAGAGCACTGATTTTCAAAGTAAAAATTCAATTCTTAATAAGAGTATTTATTGTTTAAATGAGATTCTATTGAAAGAAATGCTCAGTTCTATACACAGTAGTCATAAAAAAGTATCATACATGAATTAATATAACTTATAATAGAATTGATAACAGTGATTTATAAAGAGAGGGACAGAGGGGAAAAAAGGTATTTATCAAAATTTTATAGCATACAATTATTGCAAATGTTTATTCAGTATCAAACATAATACGAAAATAATCTGGCAAGCAGATTAATTCAATATTATTTACTTTCATAATGTTTTAATGAACTAATCTCTTTTAAGATTTTGTTTTAAAACATTAAGAAATTAATAAATAAATAATATACATTATCTTAACTTTCACACATTCAACTTCAACAATGAAAACCATTATAAGCACTCAATTCAATGACAATGAAATAATTTTATATGAGGTTTTTTTTTTCCTTACCAACAAATTTCTTATGATACCATAAGTTTTTAAAAGTTTTATTAGTAAGAATTAAAGAATTTCATATATGTCTTCTTTTGCAGCTTATTTATAAGAATGATGATATGCAATAAGCCTAGCACATTTGACAGTAAAAGTGCCAGCTGGCAAATCTAAAAAACACGAGGCAAATTATGAGGTTCTTTATTTATGGCAAATCTAAAAAACACGAGGCAAATTATGAGGTTCTTTATTTATGGCAAAGCTTGATGTGAGGTATTTATTACAACCTCATGATTATTAAGCATAACTTGTTAAAAGACCCTGCCTTATGTTAACATCATAAGGAAAATACCAAAAGCATAATAAAACTAGTTATTCCCACCAGAATCAAACATTGGATAAAATTGCCAGAACCTAATATCCTTCTGTCACTAGTGCATGACATGCAAAGACATTTTTGCTTTGAGAGATTGAAAGTTAAACCTTAAGTTGAACTAACTCAAGTATAATCAGAATTAGTTTCTATTCTGCCAATTAAAGAATATTAATCTCTTTAGTTTTCAACTCATTTTCTTTCAGAGGTAAGAAGAGAACATAGACACCTAATGCAATTTGGATTTGTGCCAAATGAAACAATGTGAATGATATATTTTAAATAAAAATAGGATAAAAAAATATTTGACAGTAATTCCATTCTGCAGGTGATTTCATTCAGATGTTCTTTCTTAAAAAATAGATTTTTTATTTATATTAAATAATACTTTTGTCAATATTTTATTGTTTAACTAATCATTTAAATTTTTATATTTCATGTAACAAATATGCATATAAATAATACTCTTTTTTTTAATAGTATTTATCTCACACATTTAAATTTCAGACAAAAAAGGGATACATAGTAATTATACATTTTTTTGAGGGATCCATAACTCAAGAGAAGTTAACATTTCCTGATAATCTATATTCATCATGCTTGTATGCACTATATAAATAGAAGAGTTGCTACATTGCAAATCAGTTACATCTATACAGCTGACTAATCACAGAGTGGCCACAAATATGAAGCACTGCTAGCTCTGCAGTTTTATTCCCGGGAGTAGAAATGCATGTTTCCCTAATGAATAATATAAATATTCCTAAAAACGTCTAAGGACAACCATCTGCTCTGCATAGATAAAATACCTCACACAGCTTTGACACATTAAAAAAATTAAACCAATTTTATAAAAAGTAAAAAAATTCGAAAGGGTTCAGATTTTAAATTACGTCCAAGGGTGCTTTTTTAACGTTTTGTGCATTACCTTTATTTATTAAATATCATGTTCTACGTAATCAAACCATAAAATTCAGTTCAACAGCAATATCGCAAAATAATTTTAAAATGAGCATATTTTTAGAATTTCCGATACACAGTCTTATGCGCCGTTCTTTTTGCTCGCTTTGAAATAATTTAGTTTGTTAATCAAAAATTCGTTGAAGTATTACAAACATGAAATCAATAATAAAACAAATTTCAGATTACAAATTAGGGCTTCCACATGCCCATATTCTATGAAAGATTATGTTATTCAAATTTTGATGGCTCTAGGTACTGTCGTTTTATCACAATGCAAGAAACATACATTCATGCAGATTCTTCATTATTTAATTTCTTTAAATATAATACAGGGCTCTAATATTTGGTGGCCACAACTTGAAAAGTGAATCGGACAATTATAGTGAACCTATGCAAAATGCCAAAATGAAATTAATAGTCCTTCAGGACAAATTGTGCCCCTTTGGACTAATAATGTCTATGCCAATCACAGAATTTTTTTCAAAAGCTCTCAGGTAGGTCAATCTCAAGATTAAGAGACTGGCATACAAAAAAAGTACATTTTTTAAAATCAAACTGTGATTTACTACTGAACAGTTTTAGTCCCAAAGCATTCAATAGAAAATACGAACCAAAACTAATAATTTTCCAAGATGAAAATTAATAATAGATCCACCAATGCAATAACAGGGTATGAAACAAACACATTTTATTGTTTATACGTCAGTATGAAAAACATTTTCACTGAAATCTATTAGTCATAGCCGTAATAATGACCTTAGTTATGTGCAGTAACTTAAAAAAAAAAAAAAAATCATATCTTTTAAATTCAGATTCAGCATTTCTGTTTTTTTTTCCATGCTTTTGACTTATAAATATATTATTATTGAATTATTATTGAATAACAATCAATCATTTAACTAATGTTCAATCATGTCAGGCAATGTTGTAGATAGTACCTTCTATATAGAAATAAGTAGTTATAATATATTGCAAAATATTAACAATATTTTTTAGAGAATAGGAAGTATATGGAGGAAAAAATTTTAAATGTTGCTGCTAAAGAGAAAATATATTACTTGCAGACAAATTTGCAGAAGACAAATATGCAACAATCTTATTATATATGATAGTTTTTATTCCATCTGAACAGTGCTAGTGGAAAATTAATAAGACTGCATTGTTAGTAAGAATGTCTATCATATTTTATGCACATAAATGGTTTAAAAAAGTGTTAAGTGCAATATGACACTAGATTTAGCATGGCATATTAATTCTTTACTTGAATTACTTCCTCACTTATTATTAAGTAATTATAAACAACCATTTTTTGTTTAGCAACCAGATGTAGGTTACTATTGTTGCCATTGTCAGTTAAAGCACAATTTATATTTGCCAAATAACTATTTCTATATATAAATACACTATAAACTATACAGGAAGTCTATAATTAAAAAACCCTATTTCGAAGCTGCCTACAAGCGAAACCAGTGATCAGAAAAGTGACATTTTGTGACATCTGATGCTTGCTGTGTTAAGACTTCAAATGCAAAGAACTAAAAATATACTTACTTATATATATCTGACGTTGTATAATTAATGAAAAGATGAGAATGTCTTTCAATGAAAACAAAATTAGTTACAAATAGTGTCACCACAGGAACCGGACTTGAGAGTCAAAATCATGTGGAAGCAACTGCTGCACTAGTGAATATTTGTAAGGATAACATCGGAAGATATTCCACAAGAACTTATGGAGAGTTGAGCATGGTCAATCTAGCATCTCTGCTATAGGCTAGACACTGGTGCCAGCCTGAAGGTTTTCTTCCATTTCTAGGACAAACAGAAAACAATCCTGCTTCTTCAAATTCTGTTATCATTTTCCAAAGGATTTTAACATTTATTTGACCTCTTAGAATCCCCTTCAAAGTCTGAAATTTCCGTAAAGCAGCTATTGTGGAATTGCTGTTTTGGTAAAACAATTTTACTACAAAGCCGATCTGGTACACTTATCACCACTGAGGACAACAAGCACATTAAAACCAAAGTCTCCACTAATGTTTCCAGGTTTTACAACAGCTGCTGCATGACATCGACAAAGATTTACATTTTTACTACAGGCTTTCAAAGTAAAATGCCCTCTGGTGACATTATTTGTAATTAATTTTTTTTTTTTTTTTTTTTTTTTTCCCCACTGACAGACATTCTCATCCCTTCCTTAAGTCCACTACAAAGTTTCACAACTTTCTGATTATTGGTTTCTCCTGTAGGAGGGCTTGGAGGCTTTGAAATACAGTTTTTTTTAATTATAAACACCCTGTACATAACATTTATTAATTAAAAAAAACTGCTATCAAGTGTTGAAACTTGGACATTCTCTAGTCCTGAAAAAAAATCAGTAATGATTTTCTTGGAAGGGATGTAGGCAGAAAAAGATCAGTCATGAAATGTATTATAGAGTAATAAGTTGAAATCCTTGATTATGGAAACATGAACGCAGAACAATAGCTTTAGACACTAGCATACAAAACTCTTGCAGTCATGCAAAGTAACCACAAGAAGAAATTCTAGGGCTATTTCTCAAACAATCCTGTTTTTTATTGAAAGTAATCAATAAACTGGATCACTGCTAATTGTAGGCAATTACTATGACGTATTGGAAGGCATTGTTATTCAAGACCTGTAACTGTCAAAAATCACTGCTGCTCCTAGTCTACTGCTGGGTTAAAAGCACACTTTCAAAAACAATATTTTAATTTAATAATTTGATTTTACACCTCTAAACAGCCTAAAAAACAAAAACAGAAAAACTAAAAGTTGTGACAAGTCCATCAAAATTGGAAGTTGACGAAGCATTAAGGTTAATTCATTTCTCACTAACATTTTTCCTGCATTGTGGATTTCAATTCACACTACGATTAAGTCAAAGTTGAGAGTTCTGTCTTCTATATACCCTAATAGCTAAAATGGCTTCTCCATAACAATCACAAAAGGGTTAATGATAATATTTCCAGTAACAAATGAACGATGATATATCATATGACTTACTTTAGGTTCTCCTTGTGCAACTAATCTTGTTCGCATGACATCAAATGGTAAGCTGCCAGTTGTTGCAATACATCCAGCAAGTGCTCCACAAGTAAAATTTACTATAGGTTTTACATCAGTGAGAATTCTGTTTGGTAGATGATCTGATGCTTGTTGTGTTAAGACTTCAAATGCAAAGAACTAAAAATATACTTACTTATATATATATATGACATTGTATAATTATTACACAATACAAAAATTTAACTTGTATCACAAATGCAAAGACACATATATAAAACACGCATTTATAAAAAAAATGGGAAGGGGGCATCTCTAGAAAATTTAATCTTGGAAATTAACACATTCACCATGAGACACTATATTGATCATCCTCAATTTTTTGCTTTACATTTCATGCAGACAATTTAAAACATGCTTTCAATAAAATGAAGAATGACATAACATATTGTTACGAATTTAATATTTAAAAAGCTAATGTTAGTTCAGTTATAAATTAAATGGTTTTATTTCTTGTGCAGTGCAGCGCGTGATGAATATTAAAAGAAAGCTAAACGAGAAAATTGAAAATACAAGGAACGCATGCATTAAATAAATAAATATCTCTTTTTGATTTCGAGAAAGTACTAGAAAATTCTAGCGCGTGATTTTTAAAATCTTATAAAAGAAGGAAAACATCTCAGTTCGTAGTAGTTGCTTAGTTTGTTGTTGTTTAGAAAACTGCTCTTGTTGATTGTAGCAAATTCGCAGATTAGCTTTCTTTAGCTGTTTTGAATTACGTTCTATTGGACATTTGAGTAGTTAAAAGATAACTACTGTGAGATATTGTTACACTGCATGATAATTTGAGAAAATTTAAGCATTTTTCTTGTGATAATAATAAATTTTTGTTAATTTTTCATCGGACTTGTGCATTCATTTCATAACGAACCCGTACACAAGTAACAATATCAAGTGCCTGTGCTTAGTTTAAACATGGCAGGAAACATTTTATTGCATAAAACTACACTGCAGCTTACATTTTGATAAGAGGCTTCAGCATAAATGCCGTACCAAGTTTGAATTTAGATATCGATGTGCAAAAGTGAGTATCCTACTGTACAACATAAAAAACATTCTTTCCAATCTGTATTTGTCTTTAGTGTCAAAGTGGTCTTTCTTAAATTACTTACAGCTGCAATTTAACAGCATTGCACCAATAAGAAGCATGAATATAAGCTATCAAAACCTGTATTACCAACCCAAATGAAACAAAATTCATAATCAACTAGCAAACTTTTCCAGGGCAAGCTGCTATACTCATTCAAAATGAACTCCCAGGATGTAGTGAGCAAGATGCCCAGAAAACATTAATTTGAAAATTAATCAGAAACTTACACTAAGTGGAGTTTTTATCCCATGAAGGTATTATAATTTTTTTTTCACCAACAGTACTGAAATAGTTTTTATAAAATTTTCTACGTCGAGAAATTTCTAATTGGAAGTTTACAGGAATTGGAAGCACTTCTTAAGAAGTTTTATAACTGAAGATAGACTGGTGTCCAATTAAAATCACAAATACAAATAATGCAATCTTGAAGATAATTAGCTTATTGTAATGAAATTTTACATATAGATGCCCAATACTAATAAATAACAACAATAACATTAAAAAATAATCAGGAGGTAAATATTTTCACCCTGATTCAAAGTCCGAAATCCGGAAGTCCATTATCCAGAATGATCTAAAATTCAGATCTCAAAACCACCAACAATGTTTTCTCATAGGCTCTATGCATGAGCATTTGATTTCCTCCTCCGCGCATAATAAAACATCTGGAAAGTCCCAATTCTTAATTTCATTTCCACACTAAATAAAATACCTTGTTATTGAAGAAACAATCATATTATCATAAATTGATATGATCAGTAATTTGGCTCTGTTGCTGCATATCTGCTTGGCACACATCGCAAACCGAAATATTCCGTATAGACACATCGTTGATCTTATGGCAACCTGGCGAATCATTATTTATTATACTTTCCTTCATCACCGCATGGTTATTAAAACATGACAACTTGAGTAATGACTCATGTAGTGAAGCCTAAACAATTTTTTTTTTATATTAGTAATTGAATAATAAAGGAGTAGTGTAACCATTTATGTTGACATTACGCTTGGCGATGATTACAAATTCAAGTTAAATACGCTAAAAAGTGTTGACGAGGAAAAATTTTCCAAAAATTTCTTTCCCATATGCTAAAAATAGATTTTGATGATGATAATCAAAGATTATATTTAGGGCTATTTGAATTAATAACTGACTTGTTATTCACGTAAACCCAGCGCCAGGCTCGTATGGCCACACGGAGTCGCAGAATTTAAGACTCGGACAGCATCAAGCGGTAAGATATTTAGTGCCGACCCTCAATAAGTTTAAATATATGTGAGAATTTATTTATTCAGAACTCTGATAAGCCTTAAGCATGTGCAAGAAATAGACATAAGTATAATAAATAACTAAACTAATACAATTCAGGCTTAATGTCTCAGTGCAAGAAATAATGTCTGAGTGCGATAGAAGCAAGATAAAATTTAACAGAACAATTTGTCGTTAGTCGCTAAGTTCATGATGCATAGCAAAATATGTATACTGAAGGATAGCTAAATTTAATGATGATAGCCACCAATTTTAAAGGTTTTTCAGATATCGCAAAACAAAGGTGAAATTTTTCAATTAACGGATTTTGTACAGAAATATGGAGAAGTGGTAATAAATGAAGATGATATAAAAGAAGTTTTTCATTGTGATGACAGTGCTTCTCAATAATCAATCAGTTAATTAATGAAGGGCGAAATCTGTTGTATGGTCCTAGGTCCAGAAAATACCGCTACCGATAGTGAAGAAAGTGACAGAGACGTTACCGAAAATGAAAAAATTTAGATTGACAAGTTAGTCAGAATTCTCGAAGCAGAAGTTACAGGACTTCAACAATGTAACTAAACAAGACAGAATTAAAGAGAAAGTATTAGCACAAAAAATGAAGCAACATAAACAACTTACATTGAAAGAAATGTTTAATAAGGTAAACAAATAAATATCAAGCATTGTTTTTGTAAATTTTGAGACCCTTTAGATCATAAATACTTCATTATTTCATAAATCATGATTTCATATTTTTAATTTTATAATTTCTATATGCGATCTCACTAGATTTAAACTGATGAACTAATATCTGGAAAAATCTCAAATCCGGAATTGTTGAAGTCCCGATGAGTCTGGATTTCGGACTTTGTACTGTACTTATAACCACTAAACAAGTTCTGCTTGAAATAGATAAATTTCAATCTACCAAGAGCTTTTTACTTCAATCCATTCATTTATATTGAATCTTACTAAATTTGCTTAGTGGCTATAAGTGATTCAAGACACTTATAACCACTAAGCAATTTTTGCTTGAAATAGATCCATTTCAATCTACCAAGAGCTTTTTATTTCAATCTATCCTTTTAATTGAAATAAGCCAAACCTGTGATTTTGCATAAATGAGGCACAATTTTACAGAAAAATTTCCTAAATATGGAAACTGGTCAATTTCATATTTCTTAAGAAACACTCTTTTAAAAACCACTAGATGCTTATATTACACTTATCATTCCCCACATTATGTGTGACTCTTAAGTACTTAAAACATTAGTAACACAGATAGCTATTTTTGAATTATTCCAAAAAATAAGTTTGTAAATTTTAGACATTAGGTCCAGATAACAAGCAAATACTGTAGCCAGCTTTTTAGAATATCCCATGCAACAAATACAAAACAAGGAGAATTTATTGAATACAAACAGCAAAAATAAAGTTTTACTTGCAGGGCACCATATGAGGTGGATAAGAGCTGAGCAGGGACTATCCCTTTCCAGAGAGCCTGTGCTCCCTCTTCCTTCAGTATGCAGTGAAATGCATGAAGCATGCCCTTGTATTTGGAACGTTTGCAGTGGCTACCTATTGGTTCAATTTGAAGCTGTAAAATAATTATTCAAATTATGTCATTTTTGATAAAAAGAACAAAATTAATTATGCTTCTTACAAATTACATTACACATAATGAGATAAACAATGGATAAGCTGACATGAAGCAAAATGGATAAAATCACTTAGTTTAAATAGATAAGATAACTGGAGAATTTTTCTTTGGTCTAATGTTTTACTTTATGCTCACTGGCCCACTTAAGTACCATTAGAGTATAAGTACAAAACACTTAATGGACTGGGATATTTTATTTGATTCTAATGAAATACACTAGAGCTATCTGCCTATAAGGAGGAATGTCTTTATAAAGAACTTTCTAAGAAAAACATCTCCTTGTTGCATAAAAAAATGCATTAAATTTTGTAAAAATGATTTATTTTAATAGATAAAGTCATTGGAGAATTTTCCATGGGTTTAATTTTTTTACTGGATGTTTACTGGCACACTTAAGTACCATTAGAAAACACAGGACATTGAATGAACTGGGTTACTTGATTATAATTAAATACACTAGAGCTATTTACCTACTAGGAAGGATGCCTTTTTAGGGAATATTCCAAGAACAACAATATCTCCTTTTTCATTAAAAGTAAAAAATCGTGAAAATTTTGTGTATCAATATCTCCTTCAATCCTACGCTAAAAGTAAAACCATGGTAAACTACCATCATTTTAAGTTTTTGCTGCATAACTATTGACTAATTTGATGCCCATGAAATGAGTATTCAAGAAGACTTTTGCTGACATAGACAAGAGATTTTTACTACCAAAACTAGCATCTGTCTAACCATTTGAATAGCTACATTCTCAACATATTTACAAGATATGCATGATTCTGATCTGCTGTTTCTGAGGCCTATCAGTGGTTTGCAACTTATGACTTCACACAAGCCATTAAATCATGATTTTAATCACGGTAATTTTTTTAAATAATGGGAAAAGTGTTAAAATCAAAGATAATCTGCAATTCTTTTAAATTTTAAAACTGGAAGCTTTTTTAGAAGTAGTAAAATTATTTAAATTTTTTTATCATTTAAAATTATTTAAAATTTTTATTTAATATTTTTTGTAGTAAAATTATTTAAAATGATATGTAAAAACAACACCTTCTTAAAAATCTAAACTAGAATATAAAATAAATATTTGCTTATGCTACAAATGAGGAATTCCCAACCCTTTCCTTAACACTTAAAAGAGTGGTTTTCTTTATCAACCCTCTTGCACTTTTCTCTGTAATATACAGTATACAACATAATCATAATACAAATGACAGCACATACAAAACTTAAAGATAACAATTAGGCTAAGGAAATGAAAAAAAAGTTTTGAAAAAAAAAATGGTTTATTAGATTTATGTGCTTTATTATTAATAATTTTAATTTTACAGATACAAATAAGTTTTCAGAAAAAGGAATCATAGATTCCAACTGCTGTTTAACCACACTTTTTTTAACAAGTTTCAATGGTCAGAGTAGATGAAAGAACAAGTAGATTTTTGTTGTGGTTGACAAGCTTTCCATTCTTTCCCCCCCCCCTTGTATTTTCTTGTATTCCGTGCTTTACTTTTTTGTATTGCATTTATATGCATTAAAACATTTTTATATATAAAAATACTAATTAAAAAATATATTAAATCATTTTTGTGTATTTTATTTCCTTATATTTATTTTATGTGATTTCGTCTTTACAACATGATATAGCGATTAATATTAATTATAAGTTTTATGAATACTGTTTTTTGTATTCCATAGGATTTTGATATACCAATCAACTGCCTTTGCGTATTCAGCTATCAATTCCCAAAAGGGTCGACATCATTGAGAATCCCTGTTATAGATACATCATTTCAAAGTACAGAAATTTCCTAAAATTAATGGTGATGCCACCTCCATCTATAGCAACTTAAATCATTTATAATGGTAAATTTACAACAGATTTTACACCAAATGTAGTATCTGGTTTACATCGCATGAACAATAGCATTGTTGCAAACAAGTGGAAAGAATGGACATCTATTAGTAATCTTCCGGCCAAGATTTTCTGTTAGTTTTCTGTTGAAGTGTAAATAATCATTCTTCGCTGAATTTGATTCTCTGATTTGTTTTGAGTGAAAATAAATCAAAGAAATTCAATACTTGGCATTGTACACAGCCTTGGCACATTAAGCATTATATATCTATTTATTGTATATAAAACAGTTATCCTTTTCATGAAGCTTTATGTATTGCTAGGGTTTCCACAATATGGTTAGATTTTGTGTGGCAGCCCATTAGTAGAAAAGAACCAAATATACCATCTGATGTATGTTGGAGCTTGATGCAATTGTCTTAAAAGCTATAAAAAGAACTGGCCAGATTTCTTGCAATTTGCAAAAAAGACAGAATTCCACCAATCATAATTACTCACATTGTATTAGGAAACAACTGAGGAAAGAAAAGATCTAGGAGTTGAGAAAATTGAAGGAAAAATAGATGATACTAAATTAAACTAACAACATAGAAATTATACTAATAGCATAATAATAAGTTAAACTAATAGCATAGAATTTTGAAGTTAAACTAATAGCATAGAAGACTACCATAAAGTTCAAAATAAATTAATTAAAGAAAATATTCCTTTCCACACTTTCAAGTTAAATGCAGAGAAATTCCTCCACATTGTTATTAAAGGACTTTCCTCCAACTTTACATCTGAGGAAATAAAAGAATAATTAACTCAACTGGATATTTCAGTAATCAGATGTAATCAATTACAACGGATGCGCAATGGTATCACTGTATTCTTACCAGCGTAAAATGTAGAAGTTCCAAGCACGGCAGAAGGAAAAACTATTTTTGATGTTAAATATATTTGTGATATATGAGTTGGAATAGCCTTTTTATAAAAGCAGACCTGGGCCAGTGTAGTGCTTTAATTGCCAGCATTATGAGCACACACAGCGAGAATGTTGAAATACTCCCTGTGATGTTAGATGTTTGGAAACACACAAATCTTATGAATACCCACTCAAAAATAATAAAGAAGTTCAAGAACAGTGTATGCTTTGAAATGGATTACATGTTTTATGTGATAAAAATTGTCCCAAGCATCTTGGAAACACCATGAAAGAAGTAACACCAAAAACTGCAAACTCTATTAAGAATTACAATTCAGGGAAAAAAGATAGTCAATCTAATAGTTCGACTAACAATAACCACTTCTAAATTAATACCAACAACAGAACTTGTTTGACTTCTAAATTAATACCAACAACAAATCACAAACTTTTAACAGTAATAAATCTTATGCAACAGTAGCTAAAAAGTAATACTAACATTATATAGAAAAATGAAAATACCAATGAAAATAGATACTCTGAATATAATTAGGATGACTTTACAGAATTTATTACAAATGTTTATCAATTATACCTCAATATTAAGCCAACGGACAACAAACTTAATCCGTGAACTATTACTTATTACTGCACTGGCCGCAGTAAAGTTATTCGCTAGCCGTGAACTAAAATAAATTCACATGCTTATTTATTGTACTGCTCTGATTATTATCAGTACTTTACACAATATTGATTTCTAAATAACCTATATCTAGTTATTTTGGATTAGAATGCTTATCTTCACAGTTTTTAGTAAGCTGTTCCTTGGATTTGATAAGTTATTGTACATAGTTACTGAACATATTATATGCTCTAATTTACTCAAGTATTTTTATTCATTTATTTTATTTTCATTTACTGTACTTAGCTTACTATTACAAGATTATGCCATATGAAATATTATGCTTTTGTTTGATGACATATTCTGACGATAGATGGCAGCACCTCCTGGATCCATATCTTGCCTCTGAGTTTTCAGCATTTGCAGTGCATATGTTTTTCCACTTAGCTGAATTCTCATGAATTCACTACCTATGCTACACAATTTAATATATTAAATATGAAAGTAAAGGCCTTAGGGTCGTAGACTTTCGATTAAAGTAATGATCTCCGATCTTGCAACTTGTGAAACAGAATCAAGATGTAATAGACAAAAATATTCAGTAAACAGTTCCTAACATGGTAGCTAAATAAAATGTCGATCCCTCACTTTATCTGAAGTTAGTTTTAGTCACTCTGGATAAAATCCAAAATGCTTACTGCAGTAACGCTGAAATTGTTAAAGTCTGAAATAATCACAAAATAGTTTAAATCATTTTTAAAAAGCATGATATGAATATCTACAGTCATCAGCACAGTTTTAGTACATATTTTATAACCAAAATATAAAGCTTTAGTAGCAAGTGAAAACAAGCATTGGAATCAGTTAAAGAAAAGTATGCAGAAATTGCTTTGTTCAGCATTACATTAAGATTTTTAATTCATGCTCCACTTTTTTTGTGAATAAAGTAAGAGTCAGTTACCACACCTGAATGGTTGAAATAAATAACTCTTGAGAAAAGATGTATGGAGGGAGGGGGGAACTGACTATCATTGAAATGTTAAGCACAGCAAGAGCTTCATCAATAAAATTTTCGACTTTTGGAGTCAAGCCCAACAAAATGAAAAATCAGTTTGTAGCTGGAAAGGCAGTAAAATCTTTTACACTGTTTAAAGTACTAAATAAAATGATAATAATGCACAAATCCAGATATGAATACTATTCATATGGTTATTTTTACTTCAATTGTATATTTGTATTTAAATAAAAAAAAATCTAATTACAAGAGCTTTTTCTTTTGTTTTACTGTTTATGTGTATATTTTTACACAATTATATTTAAATTATTACAGTGATTTTGTAACTTACTAATACCAAAAAGCTGCCAAGATATTTTAATGTTTTTATGTTACTAATTTATAAAATTATGTGCAAATTATATTACCACAAATTATTATTTATTATATTAATAGTACAAACGTCGTTAATCCGGACTTGTCGGGACTTTGGCGATTCCGGATTATCGATTTTTTCGGATTATAGATCATCAGTTTAAATCTCGTAAGATGGCAGGCAGAAATTCTAAAATTAAAAATATGAAACCGTAATTTATGAAATAAAGAACAATTATGATCTAAAGGGTATCAAAATTTACAAAAAAAAAAAAAAAAAAAGCTTATATTTATTTGTTTACTTTATTAAACATTTCTTTCAATGTAAGTTGTTTAAGTTGCTTTATTTTATGTGATAATACTTTCTCTTTAATTCTATAAACAGACATAATTTCTTGTTCAGTTACAAAGTTCCTCTGTTCAAGTCCCGTAATTGCTGTGCCGAGAATACCGACTAACTTGTCGAATTTTTTTCGTTTCAATCGAAATTTTTTTCGTTTTCACTAACCTCTCTGTCACCTTCTTCATGTCTTTATCCATTTCTTGCAGCAATTCCACTTTTTGTTTGATGGATATCGAAACATACTTTCGTTTTGTAGATCCTTTGGAAGCTCCAGCATCGGAAATTCTATTTGACATAATCGAAAGTTCAAGTTTACTTTTATAAAATTGCTCTTACAGTCTGCAAAAAATAATAAGTCGCATCCAATTCGAAGATTAAGGAACAATGCAATCATCAACATTAACTGAAATAGATAATTAGAGAATTTTAGCTTATACCGTCCGTTATACATTAAACGCGCAAGCGAAAACATATTCTGCGCTTGCGCACACGCATATGCGCAGTCGTAAAGGTCTTACGCGCACGCGTAAACGCCTATGCGCATGTGTCAACGCGGCGCATGCGCAGAAAGTTTTTAGCTTTGAGGTCCGGATTACAGATCATTCAGGATTATGGATGTCCGAATTAATGACTTTTGACTGTATTTTACCTGCACTGAAAAGTCCAAAAAAGTATATTAATGAGACAAAGCAATACATTGTTAAAAAATAGTTATGTAGCAACTCCAAACAACATTGCCAAAATATTTATAAGGTTGCCAAAGTACTTTGTTGACAACCTAGGTAAGTGGCATAGCACATGGCTGTTTCATCTGGACACAATGCCAACATTGCATGGATGTCAAATTTGAGCAATTTTATCATGTTTTTTAAGCAAAAATAGATTGCTAAGTATATGGGGAGTACAGCAGTGTGAAAAAAAAACTAAGTGTTTTACAACCAATGTTTCTTGCTTTTTTAATTTTATTGGTTGATTACTCTTGTGTAGAATTCTTAATGTGCACCACTTTGTAAATGGCTGTTTCCTGTTGAACATCAGTTTGATAAAAAAATACCCATTTTGTTTGTGGATACTCTCCAACCAATAAGTTCATAACTTTTCAATGGAAGGATGAAAAAAATGCTTGTTCTGAAAATTTTGAAATATCACAAAAATATCAAAATGCACACATCTTTCCAAAAAGATAAAATAATCAATTGAGAATCCATACATGCCTGAAATCTTATTTTAATGACATCTAAAGGCTGAAATAAAGTACGTGTCACAAAACCGCTAACTGCTCCGGCAATGATATAATCCAACTTATGAAATTTTTGCACAGCAGATTCTCTTTCAAAACCCACCATGATGATAACACTGAAAAATATTTAAAAAATTCAGATTAAAAACCATTTATACATGAAACATAAGAAAGTTTACAAGACAGTGAAACACATAACACATTATTAAAACATATTACAGAGCAAATACAAAGGAAGCACAGTAATTTATTAAAAATTAAATTATGGCAAAATTTAGCCTTGAACTAGTTTTAAAGAAAAATAAGGTACTTTTCCGTTTCGCCGGCGCGAATCTCGCCAAACAGACTTCATTGGCGACAACATACAGTATATACAGAAAATATGTTAACAAATGTTAGTTCTAAGAATTTTTTATTTTGAAGGCATAAACATTTTAATATCATTTAAAATTTTGAAAAAAGCCAATAAATAAAGACAATAAATTTGTAAAAAGACATTAATTTAAGAACGTGGTTCAACATCCTGATTCACCGGTTCCTATCACGTAACCCGTAGCGATCTCATCTCACGTAAACTACACTACAAAAATCTAATCCTCTCAGTAATTATCTACATTAATTTCAAGTTAAATCTTAATTTGGAATAAAAGTTTAAATGCAAGAATTATTTCAATTTGTACAAATAGCTTATTCAGAAATTATGTAAAACCGCAGTGCTTTATTTTGCTAGTGCATTCTCATTAGAACTGATGAATTTAACCCTTGACTTTTCTATATTTTCGCCTTCGGGTGAGCAGTGTGGTTGCATTCTAATTGACTTAATTACCACGAATGGCCTTAGGGCATAAAATTGAACTATCTTCTAAAAATTGTATGTAATTGTATGCCAGTATTGAAAGAAACAATCAATATGATAAGAAATGGGTGCAATTTGTTTTGAAAATGAGACGTAAAAGGTTACCAGCGAGGATATTCTGTTTGGTATCAGTTGTGCCATTATTGGCGACTTTATCACCTGCACTGGCGAAACAGAAAAGTACCAAAAATAATTTAAGGGAGACAGTTCTTGTGTCTCTTTCATACAAAAAGAAATAAAGCTTTATATTTCTTTTTAAAATCACTGATTTAAGACTTAATTTTGCTATAATTGAAGCACACAGAATTCGGCATGAAAGAAACCCTAGTGGGGCTGTATTGACTTTACTTCCAGCAGTTAATTTTACTTTTTTAATATAGCAGACTAAGCAACTTGGATTGACAGTTAATAAAATTTCTTCTTCTTTTTTTTTGGTAAAATCTGCGATTGGGTTATTGCAACCATATACATTTAAACTGACTTTTCTTTGCATGGTTTAAATACATTTTGCTTTCTCTTTTTAAGAAATTGGTATCTCTGATAATGACAGTAATCTAAAATAAGGGTAGTCTGTATTTAGAGTACCCCTTGGATTATCGCCAAGTTGTTGTTTCATTTATGGTAAGCTAAGTATTTTACGTTGAATCTTATGGAAACCCTATTATGACGGGATTGGTTGAAATGCATGACTGCGGTGATTTTGACTATTGGGATAATATTTCTCGGGCCTTATTTATGCGTTGGATGTTGGTTAGGAAGTACATTGCTTATTTTGTATTATTAGCTGGTAGTAAGATTAAGATGAAGTTTCTGCATGCTTTGGACCGAATGGGAAAGAAAACATTGATTGACTGGTGTGCAAATGAAAATTTAAATGGCTTCATTCCTCTCTCAGTGAATTGTGCAGTGAGATTTAAGGATTTGAAAACTGGAATTCATATCAACACTATGGAAGGTATGTAGGGTGTAATAAAAAGAGATTTTCGAAAGAAATGCCACCAACAGTCCGGCAGTATGGAGGATATTTTTCAGTTCTACTTTTATGAATTTATGTGGCGATGGCAGTATACAAATTCTAGTTCAGATAATTATAGACAGTTTTTGGATGCTGTTAAGAAATTCTGTGAGCAACACACCGAAGACTCAGAAATTTCTAAATAAGGTAAGTCGATATTTCCTTTTTGTAATGCACAGATTAGATAATACATATTTCCATTTGTATGTTATTTCCTTGTTTTATTTTGATTTAAAGTACAGTTTACAAGATTATAATTTTTTTATGTTTTGGACGCTATTTCACTTAGGAGGGCATCACAAGTAAACAGAATAAAAAAAAAACAAGAAAAATTGCCAATTTTTCCCAAGGGGTACCCTAAAATAGTTACACTATTTAGGCATATCAAGCTTTTGTGGAGGATAAACTATTGTGCAATATCCTTCCGTACATCATGGTATGAATTAAGTTTTATAATAACCAGAAGTTGTGGTGCTGAAATGCATTATTTTTTTATTTATTAAAAGGATATTTACATTAGCCTTCATAGAAGACTTCTTAGAGGAAAGTAATTCTATCCACCTTACACTTAAGGGGGGTGGGGGACATGTGAATTCTCTCAGTCTACTACTTCCATAACTCTCGGATTTATGATCTTTAATAATAAGAAGTTATAATAATTTAATTTCATGAATATATTTAATATTAAATGCAACAAATGCCTCTGTTAAAAGTTATCATTCAGTTTTTAATTCAAGCAAATCAAAAACTTTATATACATTACAGCAAAAATGATTTAGTTCTTTGATTTCTTTTACATTAATATCATATAGAAAGCATCTGATAACTACCTTAGGTAACTGCATATCAAATTTGTGTTAGGAATTAAAACTCTAATGAGATTTTGCACTTCAATAGAGCATTAATTTAATATTACACTTAACAGACATCTGGGATTGACCTGTTCATTTCTTAATCCCTACGGCCAGTCTTGCCATAAGTAGGAGAAAAAGTGAAGGATTTTTATAGTAGTCATTACAAATGTTGAAGAAGATATAAAAGAAATTTTGTGCAGACATTTAAAGAAACTTGAGATAAAATCAGAAGACTTTTGAGATTTAAAGAATACAATTTCATTGATACATCTGTGTATCATCAGGTAAAATCCTAGTATACGGTGCAGCCTTGGCGCGACTTTGAAAATTATCGCCAACACCAAAAATGATCCAAAGAACGTCTATATATATATTATACACACATAGTATATGCATACTATATACTATGTTTAACTGTATATTTTCTTTGAATGACTTGTTAACTACTCATTGTATATGTCCCGTTTTTACTGCTCATCATAAAGTCGCCAAATCCTGTGTGCACCGGATACTAGGATTAAACCCATCATCATCATTTTCATAACAAACCACAGTGCACTTTTTAACATTTTGAGTATTTTTGTCAATCAAGTTCTTTATTTTTATTCCTGTTTTGCAGCTCTTCATTTTTCGTATTAACTTTAAAATCATAATAGCTTTGAAAACTAAAATTCATTTCTTTACAAAACGTTCTGAATTAGCTCCCCTAAATAATGAAAAACCTATCTAGGAACCCATACGGCGGTAATATATTTGCCTTGCAACTTGTTTTTTTAATTTCCTTTTTTGCGGAATACCCGTAAAAGTAAGTTGCCTTCTGGCTTAATAAATAATTAAATAATATCCTGCATGCGAATTATGAATGCACGGGCTGGCTCACTGGTGGTCTTCTGCTTCAATAAGGCCATCCAGTATTCAAAGAGACAGAGATCGGTGAATGACATATTTCAGGTCACTTCATTCTGGTCTTAGAACACTTTAAGATTATTCAACAAAAAGCTCTGCTAGAAGTAATTACAGAGTTACGAACTGAAGATTAAATCATTCAAATAACTGCTGCTGTATATATTGATCACATGTCATTAGTATCAAAATAGCTACTGCGTTAACGATAAACTAAAATCAATTTAAAAATCATAACATAATGATCGGAAAATACGAACGATCGACTGTCTTACAAATATAGACAGAATCACCATAACAATCTCAGCACACATTGACATTTAGAGAATTCTTTAAAGCCTTAATGAAAATTGGAAACAACACACCATTTCCGTCCTTGCTGAACTTGCAGAAATTCAATTTGAACCACATACACAATTATATATGTATTATACGATTCGAAATAGATGATATTCAATAAAAGTACCAAAGTAATTCATCTAAGGATTATTCAAGGGATGAAATTAAAATACCAACCACCCCTAAATGTAATTTTTAAATTCGACATCAATCTTTCATCACTTTAAATATCGTAAACAAATCTTCACGGTCACGGTGTTTTTAGTATGACCTTCACAATATGTGCAAGTTCCAGCAGTCGCTGTCAGCCGCAGTTCACAATATGCCTCTTAAAACAGCCTTTATATCTCTCTCACTTTTTTAGTTTTCAAATTTATCCAATGAATAACGTTATTAATAAACGGCAGTAATTAGTAATATCATTATTTTTAGTCCAAAGGGACCCTGAAACGACTATTGTTTTCGTTTTGCGTTGAAAATTTTAAAAGGCTGTATCACTTTTCAAATCGTTGCCATCAAATAGTATCCCCCTGTATTATATATTTGAAGAAATTTACTAATGAAGAATCTGCTTAAATGTATGTATGTTTCTCACATTGTGATAACGGTACCTAGAGCTATCCAATTTTGAATAATGTAATCCTACTGCGAATATGGGCATCTGAAAGCCAAGATTTGAAATTCGGAATTTGTTTTCTTATCGCTTTCATATTTTGTAAAACTTTAGCGAATTTTTTGAATAACAAACTCAACGATTTAAATGCGAGCAGTGGCAACACTCAACGGGGGCAGGGAGAAACTTTTTTATATCCAGTGCACGGAACTATGCATCAGAAATCCTAAAGATATGCTCATTTTAAAATTATTTTGCGTTATTGCTGTTTTGGGGTCTTATTAACTGCTAGACACCCATTTAGAAAATAAACTGTTTTAATAAATCAAAATATACAAATAGCGTTAGGATAACATAAATCTCAGCCCTCCTCAAATGGAAGGGAAAAATGACAATGAATACAGTGTGTACACGGACTCGTAAAAACAGAAGGCAAAAGTTCTCTTTTTCAGTCACGCAAAGATGAGATTCTTATCGCGTATGCACGAGAAGGAGAACTCGAGGCGCTGAAGAAATGTGTGTGTGTGTGTGGGGGGGGGGGAGGTAGTCCTCCAATCTCGAACTGAATTTTATGGTTTAAGTGCAAAGAACATGATATTTAATAAACAAAGGCAACGCACAAAACATTAAAAAAAAAAAAAAAAACTCCCTTTGGACGTAATTTAAAATCTGAAACCTTTCAGAATTTTTCCTTTTTTTTTTTTACATTTTCTGCCACTACTTCTTTCATAAGTCATCCTCTGTGTAGAATATTTCTACAAAATATGCACTTTAGAATAGATTTTATTAGTTTTCGTCAGTGGTGCACTGCGAGCTTTTGTCTTTTTGAATATTCTGCTAAGGCTCGAGCAAAATATTCATAATTACACGTTTTTGTCGATTTTAGTCAAAACGAATTAAGAAACAAATTTGCTTAAAATGAAGAATGAATTTTTATTCGAATTCGTCGAATAAAATTATACACTCACGCACACAAAAAATGCCATTAAAAGTCTCTAAAATTACTTTTCGTTGAAGAGTGACTTCGTATTTCATGGAGTTCGTAATAATTATTCCTTTCAAATGCAATTTAGCATAGAACAATCACTGATCAAATGGAAGGGAAAAATGACAATGGGAACTTTAAAATCAGGCAAAAATCGAACATCATTTGCATAGAGTTTGAATAAATTTTATCGATTTCAAGGGCGATCAAATACAAGTCTCTCTTCTTTGGGAAAGAGAACTTTTGTTGAAGTAGAGGAATTTATGTCTGATCGCATACAAAATCTATAAAGCTGTATTCAAAATCTACGCCAATTAGAAT
Source organism: Stegodyphus dumicola (assembly GCF_044657685.1). NCBI lineage: Eukaryota > Metazoa > Arthropoda > Arachnida > Araneae > Eresidae > Stegodyphus > Stegodyphus dumicola. Next base: position 152,168,590 of record NC_140778.1, read on the forward strand.
TTGTTTGTTTGCTTAGTTTGGCACATTATAAAATGTTTTTGATAACCTAACAGCCAGAAAAAAAGAGATTCTGAGTAATAATTATTCCTTTCAAATGCAATTTGTAGTATAGATGTTAAGAAATTAGAAGATGCATCAAAGTTGGACCGCGTTCTTGTAGATCTTCACTTCATGTAACGCGCCGATCAAGTGCTTAACGATAATCATTCTGCAGATAAGTATTGTTACTTATGTAACGGTTCGTAATGGATTAAATACACGCAGAATTGATAATAGCTTGAGAAAATTTATTTTCCCAGAATAATCACTTTACAGTTCTGAAACATTTACAGTTTCAGAACTGTAAAGTGATAAGTGTAATTTAAAGTAGTCATACAGCTCTTCTCAGTCTGGCACAGCACAACCAGTAGTTACCACTTGAAACTATTAAAAACGTTAAACACCATGCAGTACAAAGCACATTCCAAAGAGCGAAACTCCCATAGAGATCTCTCAGTACCCCGAACTCAATTCTGAGCTAAAACCTGAAAAGTGATGCACTATTTGGTCTCATACAGACTTCCCTCGTTCCGCCAAGAAAATTGCAGTATCATCGATTTCTCACAATTAATTCTTAAATTAACTAGTTTTAAGTTATTCTTTCTGCCTATAGGTGGCGCTTTTAGTTCATATGTCCATCTCCGATTTAGGTGATCATTCGCTTCGCCTAAAAAAGGCAATGCGCTCAGTGCGCTTTATTTCTTAACTAGCAACCCGCTCCGGCTTCGCACGGGTATAAAATATATAGCCTATGTCACTCACTGAAAAACGTATAAGACACGTATTCTATTAAGTTCTACGTATAACGTCACAACAAAAGATACGTATTCTATTAAGTTCTTTTTCTGAACTTACATACCTCACCTTAAATTACGATTTTTGAAAATAATTTCCCTAATATTAAATTGATTTAACTCTAAATTTTAACCAAGATCTTAATAGAAAATTCCAATCCATAAATTATGGTTTTACTTAATCTAATCTTATCTAACCTTATGTACTTATAATTACTATAAAGTGCGATTTAAAAATTAACCTTAGAATAAAAAAAAAAAAAAAAAAAAAAAAAAAAAAAAAAAAAAAATTCCAGAAAGTATTAAGCATGATTTAAATAATAAATGAAGGCGTTATCTTTGTTGTTGGGAAGCTAAGTTTCTCTAGATTGGCAACAAATCCGCTATCCTGCTGTTTCAAATGTAAATAAGAGCAATGGCCGCCATCAAAAACATTATTAGTCTTAGCGGCACTTAAACAATTTTAAAATTGTTGATAATTCTAAAAATATTGCATACAGATTTACTAAAGGCATAAAATTCTTCACCGGAAGATAAAAACAACATAATTCAATCATTTTTAAAGCAAAAAATCTACAATTTACAAACATATAAGAGTAAAGAAACTGAGATCACTGAGCCGGGTAACAGAGTGGATATATTTATAAATATATTTACATACGTTTGGCGCGGCCGATTGAAACCAAAATACGAGGTGCACATCTACATGTTATAGTAGTCTTATATACAAAATTTCAACGTTCTGAGGCTACTCGTTTTTGAGTTATGCGAGACACGTACGTACATACGTTCGTACAGACGCCACGAGAAATTCTCTTCAGAATTCATTTTAAAGGAGTTTTTTAGTTTTTTTGGAGGAAAAACTTAAATTGCATTCGAAAGCGTTCAAAGTGGATATTTTCGTTGAAATATGCTGCCTGAAGCTTTTCGCGATTGCAGTACTTCCTTTTTACTTCGTACAAGGAAGTAAAAAAGGAAACACAGAAGTATTCTGTTGCCCAACATTGTTGGTCCGAAAACCACACTTTCAATTTTTCTGCTGCCAAATTTCTATTCAAAAAACATCTTCCATTGGAGAACTGGATTTTCTAGAGGCATTTCACATTCAAAAAAATCTTTCTGTTCTAGTTAACGATCCTGATTCCAATCCATTATTGCCTTCGGCCTTAAAGTAATTATGTTTTAGTTCTGGTTTCATCAGCAGATGGCGCCACTAGCTTATTTTCTGTCCAGGCTTTCTTATCTTTTCTGATCATTATATCCTATCGGGTGTACTCCAACTGCGCTAATAAAAATCCCCCCCGGGTCGAGCTATAGTCCAACTGCGCCAATCAAAATTTCTTCCCCCTGCTGCCTAAACTTTTCGAAGCCAATTGTAGCCTTAAGGAAAATTAAAAAAAAAAAAAAAAAAAAAAATATGAAATGTTTCAGATTTTAAATTACGTCCAAAGGGGCGTTTTTTAACATTTTGTGTGTTACCTTTCTTTATTAAATATCATGTTCCTCGCACTTAAACCATAAGATCCAGTGCAACAGCAATATCGCAAAATAGTTTTAAAACGAGCATATCTTTAGAATTTCCGATACAGAGACTCACGCGCTGGAGATAAAAATGTTTTTTCTGCACAACGTTGCCATTGCTCGCTTTGAAATCCTTGAGTTTGTTAATCAAAAATTCGTCAAAGTTTTAAAAAATAGGAAATCGATCATAAAACAAATTTCAAATTTCAAATTTGGTCTTCCACATGCTCATATTCGTTGAGGATTACGTTATTCAAAATTCGATGACTCTATGTACCGTTGTTTTATCACAATACGAGAAATATACATACATTTATGCAGATTTTTCATTATTTAATTTCTTCAAATATAATGCAGGACTCTAACATTTTATGGCAACAGTTTGAAAAGTGAACCGACATTTATGAGTCCGACGCAAAATGCCAAAACGAAACTAATAGTCCTTCGGGATTCAAATCCCTTTGGACTAATAAATAGAATTACATATCACAAGAACAAGTAAAAAATATCTAACAAGCAGGCTAATTACTTGAATAACTGTAATAAATGCGAGAGCTAACAAAGAAAATAAAAGGTATTGGTAAATATACATATTAGCATTACAAACATCTTTCATTTATTATAATAATATCATAAATTAAATAATTATAAAGCATTCCATATCAAAGTGTGTTAAAGTGTGCTAAAAATATTTTTTGTTAATTTTTGTTGTCATGTAAATGTTTGCAGAAATTAAATTTAGTTAAATTTAAAAAAAGCTTAGCATGAAATCTATTATAACAACATTACTATGCATTCGGAACACTGACGTATAAATTGTAAATAAATTTAAATTATTATGCTAAGAAGTTTTTTCTAAAATTTATCTAGAAGAAAGGAATTAGATAAACAATACTGCAAATTAATATAATCAATCAGGCCTCACAATAAATAAAAGTTTGTTTTTTTAACCAAAAATTAAAAATTGGGATGCAAAAGTTTGAGTAAAGTACTTGGAAATATCTGAACATATAATTAATTCGAAAAGTATAATTAAATTAATAACAAGCTAATTAACAGTAACATTAAGCTTAATTTCATTCAATCTAAAACAAGCAATCGATCAGGAGCTCCGCATAACTGAAGTTTTAATGCTATTTTACGTAGATTTGAGTATAAAATAAAAGTTGCACTTGTGAAACAAGTGAATAATGTACTGATAGTCAACAGGAATTAAAATACAGTGGTTAAAAATATAACTACTTGTCAGAAGGTATGCAAAGTTGCCATGGCTAGAGAAATTGAATGATTATAGAAAACTCATAACGTTAAGCGCTACAGTGTGAAAAGAAAATTCTGGAATAAACATGTTAAGAAAATTAGATGGAGAAATCATCCTTAATTTATTGATATCCATATAAATTCTATGCTTTTGGAAAAATGTTACATATAATTTGCACCGAAGTATCAATCACCGAAACTGAGTTAATTTCTTTCCTTATTTTTTCTTATTAGAGGGATTTGTAAAAAGATATGCTAAGGTAAAGGTGAAAATTTTTGCAATATTTTTAAAGAATAAATTAAAAAAGTATTTTACTTCATTAAATTTCAAGTAATTAATTTTACAAATAATTCAGCCTGAAACTAGTTTGGAAAATAAGCTACATGCTAAAGATTAAGCTTTGCCAAGGTGCTAGAAACATCTTCTGTTAACTAGAGTTGTGATGCAAGAATTTGTAAAAATTATCATTTAAATATAAATTGGCATAAATACAATACAAAGTATATAAATTCTACATACATGAAAACTTGAGTACAGTGTAACAATATGTGAAAAAGGAATGGATTAAAAAGGAACTGAAAATCCCAGGATATGAATATAAGGGAGTTTGATTTTTTTTTTGTTTAATCATGAAAATTCTGCTGACGCTCATAATTATTAATTTATTAATTAAATGTGTATTAGGAATTAAATGTATGCCAAAGTACATCAGTTGGAAAACAGAATAAATATTTAAACGTTTCTAGTATTAAAATATGGAATTCGTAACAAAATTAAATAACCTTAAAATAATTTCAATGTTTAAAAATGGAATATATTGCAATAATATTAGTGTGAATTTAGAACGACGACTTGAGAAGTCCAATTTTTAGATTTAATAAAGAGAATTGTTTTAATTAAATTAGAACTGTTTACCTAAAATGGTAAATTTAAAAGTTAAAATCATTCTGCTATCTAAGCAGATTTGTTAATATTTATCTAGACAAGAAACTTATTTAAGGTGACCTACAAATCCGATATTTGATTCTTACAGAGAATAAAAAAGATCTGGCTCATCATTCCTTTAAGCATCATAAAACTTTAAAATGAGTGTAAAAGAAATTTATTATTACTTATTATTACACGCCAGACTTTAAATTAATATTTGTTTTGCATGCACAATTTTTATAATATTGATAAACGAAAATAAAGGCTTGCAGTGTCAATAGAATGCCCCATTAATGGCGATAAATGACTTTTTGTAGCACCCAAACATCTTGGGAAAGAAATAGGAGACAGGAAACGTCGTGCAGTTCGTAGAATAGAAAAGAGGGGGACGAGGATCTTCGATCAAATTTTTATCTCATTCATTTGCGCTTTTGCAGCTGACGATGGTGGCTCGGTAAAACCATCGAAACTAGTCCTGTGAAAATTTGAAAATATAACGCTGATTTTTGTTGTTTGACTTCTGAATTAGTATTTGTTCGGCGTGTTTTTGTGTCTTGAATATATATTGTTAGGAAAATTTCAAACCGATGCTCTTGAATCACGTTTTGGAATGTGTCAGCAAATGGCAGGTTCAAATTATTAAATAAATGACCTACAATTATTAGAAAGTGAGAAGAAGTTTCGTTTTAAAAGTAATATTATTGCATCATCAGATATGAATATCCCTTTTACCAGATTATGATAAGAATTTTGTGAATATTGATGATTATTCAAATTTACTAATGAATGATTTTTTTGTAGAAAATGTTTCTTCTGATTAACAGTGCTAATTTATGTTTCAGGATATGCTTCTATGAAAGAATTGAAGGGTGGTAAAATGTATTTGCCAGGGCTGGTTGCGAAATATCCATTCAGTAGATGTAACAGATGATATTTTTGGTTTTTTTAAAGAATTAGATAGGAGGGAATTAAAACTTTTCCATCTGAAGTTGCTTCAATTGTACATTTTTTATTTGGTGAAATACTTAAAAATCATGGAAGATACATTTCTTATGTCAGGAAAGCAAATGGATATTTTAAAGTTATCTTGCATATAGTTAGGTCAAATTAACTTTAATATAACAGATTCTTGCACTTGTGGAAGGACATTACAAACTCGGTTAGATAATATCGGCAGTTTTATAAACCTGTTTTTAATAATAGAGTAAGACTGCAATTTGGGAAAAACCACTAAAAAAAAAAAAAAATCAATCAATCACTTATGGTTTGGGAAAAGTGATTCAACATAAAATTGGAAAATTGGAGCTGGCGCAAATAGAAGGCTGTCCTTTTTATGAATGTAATTAGCATTTAATTCTTTGAAATTTTCTGGAAGGATTTATTTATAGCATAACATGCATGTAAGTTTATCTTTATATTTAAGTTTTCTATAATTTAAGGAACTTTTAATTTATTTTCCTGTTTTGACTAAATTGAGATATCCAGTTTTTATTAGTGAACTGCTTGAAGAAAGATGACTATGGATATTTGCCCTCTGAAAATTTGCACAGCTGATGCGATGGTAGCGGCATGGATTTTACAAAATATTTTGCAATTAATATTTATTTTGCTATTAAGAAAATCTAAATAAAATTTACATCCATAAATCTATTGATTTTGCCCCTTATGTGGATTTTATATTATTTTGGGAATAAATTTGATTGAAATTAAATGGATTTCATTTTTATTAATATTTCAGAAATAAAGATTGCATGTGGTGATTCTTAATGATATTTTTAGTTACATAAACAAAGTACAATGGTTTTACAAATTATTAAAGATATACATTTTTACCGCCTGTGAAAAAATTGCACTATGAAAAATTTAATGTAAACAATTTTACTCATTTTAAGAGGAAGCTATTAATTTCGGCAAAGTTGAAACTTCGCGATTATAGTGAAGAGAAAGAAATCGACTATTTCGATCACGTGATATTCGGAAAATGATTTCGATTCAAGGCCAGGACACAGATGCCTAATGTTTCTTATCTGCTGATAACGGTGGTTTCGTTTGTCATTGTCAGCGTGAATTCGTGGAAAAGTCCGATTAGATTTATTTCTCCAGTTTCATGTTAAACGTGAGATTTCGTGATTATTGAGTTTAATTGTAGCTCAATTTTGTACTTTGCACTTTCTCGTCGCGTGAATGCATAAAAATGGCTGCCGTGTAAGTTGTTCTAGAGATTTATTGACTAAGCAACAGCTGTTTATTAAGAATATTTTTAAACTATACTGACTCGTTGTCATGGGTTACGATTTGTGTTATGAATGGATCATATACGACAAGGACAGAACTTTTAAACAAATGCAGTGTCGTAATGGTGAATCACTGTGTAGCTGTCGCTTTGGACCTGCAAATGACGCCTGGAATTTATTCTTTTATCCACGAGGAATAGAGGAGAGAGGAACTGATCCTGTTTTAAAACTGTGCAGAGAAAAAATTGGAGTACCTATAACGCTAGAAGGATATTTATTCATTAAAACAAAGGATGAGATAGATGGCGAAAAAATAACAGTTAATGCTAACAGTTCTATGCTCAAGTTCATTCATCTTCCCTTGAATTTGGCTCGGAACTGGACCAGTCTTAATAAAGGAAATCTCACTGTAAAGATAAATATAAGAGTTACAGAAATCAACGTCAAAGTATCTGATGCAAGCGGTTTAAATTCTACCAGTCCACATGAAAAGGCAGTGCAAACTGATGTTTTAAATAAACTCATGTCTGTTGTTGATATTAGCACTCTGTCTAATTTATCACGGGATATGCAAGCCATGTATGAAAAAAAGGACAAATCAGACTGTACTGTTAAATGTGACACCGTCGAATTTCAAGTTCATAAATCAGTTCTATCTGCTAGATCTCCAGTCTTTGCAAGCATGTTCGAGCATACCATGACTGAAATCACAGATAGTCGAATAACCATAATGGATATCGATTCCAGTGTGTTGGAGAAACTTATATTTTTCATATATACTGGTAGAATTACAAAACTTTCTTATTCAACGGCTCGTGATTTATATTCCGCAGCTGACAAGTATGCTATCTTGGACCTCAAAGATATATGTTATAAATTTATTATTTCCTCACTAACTTCTTCAACAGCTCTTGAAATATTAGTTTTAGCAGACATTCATAATGATGCACATTTGAAAAAAATCGCTATGAACTACATTTCCTCTAATTTTGCAGCTTTTAACACTTCCGAAGAATGGCTGTCGTTTTTAACACAGCACTCTTCGTTGGGAATAGAAGTTCTGTCTTTCACCGTCACACACCTCTTGTCCACAAAACAAATTTAATCATAATTATTTTTTAATTATGTTGATGAATATTGGTGGTTTCTTTATGTTGATATTTGAATTTTTTAAAATAGTTATTTACGAAATTTGTTCTCATACCTAAAGTCTTCGGATTTGTATAATTTCATTTCAGTTTTATTGTTTCAAAATATATGGAGAATAATGTGTTTCAGAACACAACAGAAGTGACTATTTTGAAAATTACAAGAGCAGTGAATGATGTTTCAATGATTAAAGGAAAAGTGTTAATTTTTGAAAGTAAGTTTGTTTATTTGATGCGTAAGTTTTATAAATATTTCACTAAGTTTTATGATGATGGTTTTAGAAAATGCTGTGATTTTTTAAAACACAGAGATTTACCAAATGGTTTAAAATTATAATTATGTCACTATTTCGTTGATAAATATGTATCCTGACATATTACCCGTCCTAAAAAAGGCATGAATTAAAATACTTTGTTATCCATACGAACATTAATACGAGATTTATTGAAAATTAAATATTGTAGATATTAAATATTAATTCCGTATTAATTAAATTGAATATTAGAGATTAAGATCAATAACTTCAAATATTAGTTTATTAAACAAAACGTTAACAAATTAACATTTTCATAATAAAGAAAATTGAAATTTAAAAAAAAAAGAAATGACTGATAACTTAAGTTATAAAATTAAATTATTACTTTGTTGATTCAAATTGTAGTTTTTCAGCGTGTATATACAAGTTTGCATATGTGTATTAGTGTCATATATATTTAAACTATTATAAAAATATATATACATGTCATGTATTTATAAATTTTATAACAAACATATAATTACATAAAAGTGGTAATAATGTATTAAAGTTATATATTTGAAACACATATAAGATATACGTGCAAGTATAAGTATTTAAATTGTTATAAAAGTATGATATGAAAAACGATTTTTAGAACAGTAATATCCTTTATATAAACTTCCTTTTAAACTGTAAATCAAAGATGCAACTGCAGATTGCGATTCGTACAGCATAAAATTAAAATGACATATTTTATTTTGAATTTATATTAGAATTATACGTTATATTTTCGTACAAAATATTTCATTCCTTATCATGCAAAACATAAACTGAAAAAGAAAATTAAAAAAAATTTCAAGTCATAAAAAGCATGCCTATTCATAATGCAGTTATTATAAGTTGTGCGGTAATGTATTGGAATTAACCTTTTTTAATACAAAAAGTTGAAATTCTAGCTTAACACTAGAAAATTAAATTACTAGAAAATGCATTAAATGCTTTAATCATAAAAAAATTTGAAATTTAACATGTTAATGCTTTGGAAAAACTGGCTAAAAATTAAATAGATAATTAACTTGAAGGGGTTTTCATCCGCAGAGAACCCGTTGGCGCCGTTGCATTTTTACTCGCCAAGCTCGCCTTTCATCGACCATGAGCCGAGCCGTAAACGTCATTTTTAGTGCATGTAAATTCAAATTAGCGGACAAAACAACATATTAAGCATATGGTAGTAAAAATTCACAGATAATAAGCATATAGATGTAAAACTAACCGTTAAACGTGATACACGAAAATAAATTTGTATTAAATTCAAGTTAGCACAGAAAAGAATATATTAAGCATAAGACAATATATAAGGATTTATAACGGAAATAAAAATTCATTAAAAAATATAAATTAGTATTAATATACTGAAATTAACCGGTTAAGCGTGATATACGAAAAAAATTTGTCTTAAATTCCACTTAACACAGAAAACAATATATTCCTTACACCAGCAGTGGTTTGCCAATTTTGATGACCATGGTGATGCATCGAACTATTCTGTCATCTTAGATAATCAATAATATTTTTTATTTCAATTTAATCATCTATTTATGTCACACCTGCCATCTTCTGAAAGGTTATTGTTAGAAAAGCATTAACAATATATTATCTTGTTAACATTTTACGCCATAAAAATTGATTTATTCTCATAATTTTAGATGACAATAACCAATAATAAAAATAAAAGCATTTCTAAATTATTTAAAATGCACATGCACATTTTTGCGGCCTACGAAAAAAATTATTTTAGAGGTTGGAAACCTCATGGTTCTTATAGCTGTTAATAATTAAGAACACAACGTGAAGAGCCGTGTTTTCTTCCTTTCATCGCGAACCGAGAACCGGCATCTATCTACGAAAATATTTCTATCTATTCGTTGTTGAAAAAATTCAGAAATAATAATAATAAATAAGAGAAGAATAATATAAATCTGCAAATGCGAACAACGACAGTGATAAATCAACAAAATGAACGCATGAGGAATGGTTGCACACTTCGAACAAGCGAATAGGATAAATCTGTTGGGTTACCAGGTTTGAACTATTATCGCCAAAGTTGGCGATGTTTACATTTACCGGGTTCTCTGCGGAAGTGCTTCCATTTGAAATAAGGTAATATTTTATTTTAACTTTTTTTTGTAATTAAAAATCTGATGTGTACGCCACATGCTTCCTTGTGCGGCACATTGTACACATTATAGGTATTTGGTCAGCAGAACCGGAGAAAAGAACAAAATGCTGGCATTAGATAGAAATAAAACTTTGTTAAAAGCGAAACTAACTAGGTTAGAAAATGTAGTGAAGGAATATGATGATAGCTCGAATAAGAATGAAATTCAAATAAAGTATAGATCCCTTCAAAGTATTCAAATGGATATTAGAAACTTGATGATTAGATATTTCGAAAGCGTTGATGAAAAAGATGTCACAGCGATTGATGAAGAAATCGCCGAAATGGAAGAAAGAACTGGTACTCGAGGTAAGAATTATGGAAATTCTGTCATCTATCGCACATTCTGAAAATGAAAATGATTGTAGTAAATTTGATCCTAAAGTACAAATACGTTTGCCAGAATTACCAATTCCTAAGTTTTCTGGTAAATATACCAAATGGAATAATTTTAAGCTTCAATTCGAAAACATCATAGCGTATAACACGCAACTGACAGAAGTTCAGAAACTCTACTATTTAAAGGCTGCATTAACTGATGAAGCAAAAAATTTTGAAACTGTTGATGATACTTTTAGTTCTCTATTTAAAGCTCTTCAAGATAGGTATGAAAATAAAAGAATATTAATTGAGACGCATATAAAGTCAATAATGGATTTACGTACTTTAATATTCGAATCGCCTAAAGGAATAAGATACGTAATAGATAATGTTACTAAAAACGTTAGGGCTTTGAATGTTTTAAAATATGAGAAAAATAATTTATCGGATATTCTGTTATTAAATATTGTACTTCAGAAACTAGATTTTGAAACGTGCAAACAATTTGAACTAAGCATTAATGCTACGGAAATTCCTACGTTTGATGAATTAATTTCGTTTTTAGAGAAAAGATGTCAGTTATTGGATAACATTAACCGTAGTACTAATAAAATGAAATATCCGTTAGAAAAAAATTCGAAATCAAAGGCTCTGATGGTTAAAACCGACAGTGTTTCGATTTGTGTTATATGTAAAAGTAATAATCATCCACTGCATAAATGTGATTCATTTTTAAAATTAAATCCAAATCAAAGATATGAAATAGTTAAAAGACATAAACTGTGTCTAAACTGTCTCAGTAACAAACATTTAATCGCAAAATGCAATTCTAAGTTCAGGTGTTCGGAATGCCATAAAAAACATCATTCATTAATACATCGCCTGCTCAGAAATGGCGCCATCGAACATACGTTAGAACAAAACAAAAACGGAAGCAGGGAGTGACGAAATTATAAACAAGAACGCAGATGTCTCTAATAAAAATCAATCAAGTTGTCTTTTGACACGCAGAAAAAACGTCTTATTGGCGACTGCAATAATATATATTTGCAATTCCGAAGGAAAAAGAATCCCAGTTCGCGCAATACTTGATAACGGCTTGTTTCTTGTCTGAAGGAGTTGCTAATTTGTTAAATATAAGGAAAGAAAGAATTTATGCATCTGTATCCGGAATTAATGAGAACGTTATAAATATTAATTATCAACTAGATGTACAGATTTCGAATAAGGATTTAACATATGTAAGATCAGTTAATTTCTTGGTTATTTCTAAAACAACCGATGTAACTCCATCAAGTGTTTAGATGTGCAGTCATTAAATATTCTCATTGATATTGAATTAGCGGATCCGCAATTTGGAACACCTAACAAAATAGATATGTTACTAGGGGCCGAATTGTTCTTTGAGATTTTAAAAGAAGGAAAATTTCAATTAGAAAATCAACCGTTGATATTCCAAGAAACAGTTTTTGGATATATCGCATCTGGTGCATGCATGCAAGAGTAATTCAGAAGTAAATTATTGTGGTTTAGTTCTAAATAGTGAAGAAAGAGTAGAAGAAATTTTGCAGAGATTTTGGGAAATTGAATCCATTGAAAATATCGAGGATGCTTTGAGTGAAGAAGAAAATACTGTGACGAACATTTCAAGCGTACTCACTATAGACAAAATGATGGAAGATATGTTACTCAGTTACCCATAAGGGAACTTATGAACTCAGTTACCCATAAGGGAAGGCATAGAATTAGGAGAATCGAAAACGCTGGCTGAGAAAAGATTGCATCAAGTGTGGAGTCGACTAGAAAGTGATTCGAATATGAAAACATTATATAAGAATTTTATTAAGGAATATAAGGATCTAAATCACATGGAAGAAGATCAAGAAATTGAAACATCGACTTGCAATTATCTTAGTCATCATGGAGTCTATCGGCCAGAGAAAGCCTCTACCAAGCTTCGCGTTGTGTTTGATGCATCCGCGGCTACTAGCAATGGAAAGTCACTGAACTCAATGTTAATGAAAGGGCGAATACCTCAAGAAGATTTATTTTCTATTATTATTAGATTTCGAAAGTACAATTATGCATTAGGAGCTGATGTTCAGAAGATGTACAGACAAATACTTATTGAACCATCTCAACGAAACCTGCAGTTGATCTTGTGGAAGGAATCAGTTGGTAGTCCTGTGCAGACTTACCGTCTAAGAACTGTAACATACGGAGCAGCAAGTGCACCATTCCTTGCAACAAGGGTCCTGAAGCAGTTAGCAATGGATGAAGCGACAGACTTTCCTCATGCCTCAAGAGCCATACTGAAGGACTGTTACGTGGACGACATTATCACTGGAGCTAATACGCTGCAAGAAGCCAAGGAGTTGCAGACACAGTTAACCTGTCTTCTAGAACGTGGTGGAATGCAGTTACACAAACGGTGTTCAAACAATCCAGAATTATTAAAGAATAAAGAAAGTGCTACTCAGGATTACTCCTTTCAAGTTACGGATAAGCCTCAGATTACAAAGGCCTTAGGAATGTCATGGAATACGTCTACAGACTGTTTTTTTTTTTTTTTTTTTTACGATTTAAAGATACCTGACTTTGAAGAAACAGGCACGAAAAGAGATGTCTTATCAACGATAGGTCGCCTCTTTGATCCGTTAGGTTTAATTGGACCTGTTACGACAAAAGCTAAAATATTTCTACAAAACCTTTGGCTTCTAAAATTAAATTGGAATACACCTCTTCCTAAAAATTACTTTGAAGAATGGAAAAAATTTCTGCATAGTCTAAAATTAGTCAACGATTATCACATCCCCAGATTTGTTCTAACTAATGGATTACAACAAATAGAAATTATAGGATTCTGTGATGCTAGTCAGAAAGCCTATGGTGCTGCAATTTATGTGAAATGTATGTCATCTTCGAATGAATGTTCATCAAGACTTCTGTGCAGCAAGTCTCGTGTGTCACATCTGAAGTCAATTACCATTCCTCGTTTGGAACTTTGTGGTGCAGTTCTATTGGTAAAACTAATGAAAAGAATATTAGAGGCCATTCAGCTGCCTATAGTGAAGGTGTATTACTTCACTGATTCGTCAATAGTGTTAGCATGGATTAAGAAGGAACCTTATCAACTAAAGACATTTGTTGCTAATAGAGTATCTGTTATTCGAAGCATGACTGCTGTTCATCAGTGGTACCATGTTAGCACTCACAATAATCCAGCTGATTTGATATCACGTGGAGCTGAACATAAAGATCTTCTTCATAATGATTTATGGTGGTATGGACCAACTTTCTTGACTAAGAAGAGGTTTTTGACTAATCCTTGTGAAGTAATTTCATCTGATATGGATGATGTGGAATACATCAAAGAACTTAAACTTAAGGATAATGACTTAGTTAATTTAAATGTGAACTCCAATTCACTTGTTTTAGATCATATTCTTAACATTAGTAATAACTATATTCGTATTATTCGTGTATTAAGTTTTGTTTGTAGATTTATAGCCAATTGTAAAGGAAAAAAATTTAATAGGTTATCTAACTGTTAAAGAATTGGATGACGCTGAGAAAATCATGATCAGGTATGTACAGTTACACCATTTTAGCAAGGATATTCTATCTTTAAAAATTAAGAATTCTGTTTCTTCCAAAAGTAAGTTAAAATTTTTATGTCCATTTCTAGATAATGATTCTCTTCTGAGAGTAGGAGGCAGACTTGCCAATAGTAATCTTATTTACAACCAAAAGTCTCCTTATGTAATGCCAAAAGATCATGTATTTACTAGATTAATTTTTCAGTATTACCATGTTAAATATTTACATCTTGGTGCTCAAGCACTATTGCATCAGGTTCGTAGTAAATTTTGGGTTATTAATGGTCGAGATATAGCTCGAAAAGTTGTACATGAATGTGTAACATGTTTTAAGGTTAAACGAATTGTATGTGAACAACTTATGGGAAATTCACCTGGTGAAAGAGTTAACCCAGGGTTTGTATTTAATACTTGTGGACTCGATTTTTCTGGTCCATTCCTCATCAAGTATAAAAATCAGAGAAAGGGTAATTATGCAAAAGTGTATGTTGCTATATTCATATGTTTAGCTACTAAAGCAGAACATTTAGAGGTAGTAACTGATTTAACCACAGATTCATTACTTGCTACTATTAAAAGATTTATTGCTAGACGTGGAAAATGCAATACCATAATGTCAGATAACGGTACTAATATGGTTGCTGCAAAATCAGAACAGGAAAAATTGCATAACTTAGTCCTTAAATCTAATTCTGATATAGCAGATTTCTTAACATCTGAAGGTATAAATTGGAAACTAATTTCATTTAGAGCATCAAATTTCGGTGGTTTATGGGAAGCAGGTATTAAGTCATTTAAATATCATCTTCAGCGTACAATCAGCAGTTATAAATTAACTTTAGAAGAATTTTGGACTGTTGTCACACAGATTGAAGGTATTCTCAATTCTCGTCCAATTTTACCCTTATCAACAGATGCAAATGACTTTGAAGCCTTAACGCCGGGTCATTTTTTAATTGGACGTTCCATTACTTCATATCCTGAACCAGATTTGTCCCATCTTACAGATAATAGACTTTCTAAATGGCAAATTATTACCAAGTTCATTCAAGTTATTTGGAAACGTTGGCAAACTGATTATTTAAATCATCTACAACAACGCACCAAATGGTTTATTAATAAAGAAAATTTAAAGGCAGGTATGTTAGTTGTGTTAAAGGAAGATAATCTTCCCCCATTTAAATGGTTTTTAGCTAGAATTCTAGAAGTTTTACCTGGTAAAGATAATTAGGCCAGAATTGTTAATGTGAAAACATCAAATGGTGTGTATATTCGATGTATTAGTAAAATTGTTTATTACCTATCCAGGATAATAATGCTTAGCTTACATTATTATGTTCTTTATTGAAAATTGTGCTTACATTAATGGAACTGTTTAAAGAGTAAGTTCGTTTGTAGCATAGTGAATGTTAATGTTCTTGAATGTTTATATTATTTTATATTATATTCATGATGAAGGATTATCTATTAGCTTTCATACTGTATTGTAGAATTAGTTATTCTTGGAATGTTAAATTGTATGTTTGTTTGTAATTTACATGTTGAAATTTGTAATTTCAACGGTCGGCGGCATGTTAAGTTAGAATACAGCGCCACCTATTGGATAGGGAGAGAAACTCTCACTTGGCCATCTGGATTCGGCTAAGCAACTTGCCAGAGCATGTATTAGATCTGAATAGTTAATTACTGTTAATAAATTAGTTAGTTCTTTTGCTATACAGTCCACTTATTAGTTTAGAATCATAGTACAGTATTTTTTCCTCCATTTCGTTTAAACTTATTTTCTCAAATATCATTAGAGATATATTTCTTATGGAATTAATTCAGTTCTCACTTCGCGACAAGACAAAAATACATAAAACCTCAAAATATCTTTATTAAAAATTGAAAAATATAGAAAAATATAAAACACCAAATATAGTTTTATAATTAAAATTAGAGTTTCTTTGAGAAAACCAGCAATTTGGTAAGCGGGTATGAAGGCAGATTTGTCGGTATGACCCGGCGTTAAGGCTTACTTTTGGCTCCACTTGGCAAGAAGGCACTGAAAGTGTAAAAACTTACTTAATCCATTATCACTGAGTTTCAAACGTAAACAAATATGGCTGGCTATGGCACAAAAATTAGGATTAGCCGCACTTAAACAACTTTTAAATTGTTGATAATTCTACAACTATTGCATGCAGATTAACTAAAAGCATAAAAACCTTAAGCGGAAGAAAAGAAAAACATAATTCAATCATTTTTAAAGAAAAAATGCGTAATTTAACAATATATAAGCAAAGAGAAACTGGGAAATAAAAAGAAACTGAGCTCACAAAGCAGGGTAACAGAGTGGGTATATATACATGCATATATTTATATACTATTGGTGCGGCTGATTGCAACCAAAAAGGGACTTACACAGCTACAAGTTATAGCAGCTGTATACAAAATTTCAAAGTTCTGAGGCTACTCGTTTTCGAGTTATGTAAGAGATACATACATACTTACGTACGGACGGCCAGGCGTGACGAAAATAATATCTTCAGAGTCCATTTTAAATCAGTTTTACAATTTTGTTTTTTGGGAGAAAAAATAATCCTTTTTTTCTGTCCTTACGTACAGATATCACGCGAAAACATCGTTAAATTCCATTCGATAGTGGTCAATTGCGGATATTTTCGTTGAAAAATAATATTCAGAATTTTTTGTGGTTGATACTTCCTTTACTTCGTACAAGGAAGTAGCAAGCGAAAAATATGTCAAACATTTATAAAATTCAGATAGGAGCCTTATAATTGGTCTGAAGCTGGTGTTGAAATAAATAAATAAAAAAAAAAAAAAAAAAAAAAAAAAAAAAAAATCTGAAGGGTGAATGAATTTAAAAGGCCACCCGCCTTCTTAAGGTTTTTCTACACTCCCTCTGTGCTCGCAGCCTACCAAACTACTGTTACACTCGCTCCTGCTAACCGATTTTTTTTGTCTTTTTACCTCTATTATTAAGCGTCATTTTCTTCTCACTTAAGCCATATACACTTCAACAGCAAAATTACAAAAATTTTAAAACCAGTTTATATTTAGAATTCCCGATGACGTGTTAGTGTTGCCATACACTTTCTACTTTTTTCACGTCTTTTCTCGTTTATTATATCAATGTACAGTTTTGTTAGCAAGATGACTTGCAAAACTTTTTTTTTTTTTGTCTTTTTATTATTAACGTTTTATGTTTAAATTTAAATTTATTAATTACAAATCGTGTTCTTCGCATTTAAGCCACATAAATTAAGATGAATAGCAAAATCACAAAATATTTAAAAACAGCATATGTTTAGAATATAAGATAGACAGTCTCACGCCCTGGAGAATATTAATCTGTATAGTGCTGCCGCAGCTTGATTTCAAATTGTTGAAATTGTTAAAAATTCATAAAAGTTTTACAAAATATGAACTATAAAATTGGAAATTCAATAGTCTGTCTTCCAGGGGTTCATATTCAGATGGAGAACTACGTAATTCAAAATATGATAGCTCTAAGTACCGTCGTTTTTTTCACAGTGCGAGAGACATACAAACATTCATGCAGATTCTTCGTTATTTAATTTCTTTGAAAGTAATACAAGGCGATAATAATTCGTAGCAACAATTTGAAACTCATAGATTTAAAATGACACGCTCCCAAATCCTGTTTCAGGACTAAATAGCCCGGGCTAAAGCTCTTTTAGGCTAAAAAAGAAATCTGTAAGGATTCAGATTTCATAAGGATCGTCCAAAAGAGATCCTTTAAAGTTTAATAGGATTTATCAGTAGACATTAGAAACTGACATGTCACAGGTCGAATAGTGAAACATTTTATAGAATATCAGATGAATATGCGTTTAGACTAACATAGGAATGTTTCATGTCTCCTGTAGCCCGCTATCGGCCGAGCGGTAACTTCGCTGAACACTGGTAGTTCGGTCCGAGGTTCGAATCTCGCGAACGAGCTGGCTGCATGGGTGTTTTTGTGGTTTTCCCCATGTGTAACGTGTATACGAGACAGTTTTCCTTAATAAGTCCTCCACGAAGGCATCCCTCCCTTAAGGCAGATAGCCCTCGAGTGATTTGCTGTAATCTAATAAACCAAACCATATCTTCTGTATGATTAAAAAGAAAAAAAAAGTATGTAATGTTATTTATAAAAGCGTGTATAGTTTTTGATTAGATATATCACGACTTAAATGCATTGCAATTTTTTAAAATCATTCAGATTAAAAGGTAAAAATTTGGTATTTTTAAGATATGTATCTGTTACATTTAAATAGTTTACTTCGTTAATAAAAGGCAGATTAAATATAATATAACAATATTTTATATTTTTTCCGAATGGCAACAGACTCAAATGTGAATTGCTTTCCGAAACTAATAGCCCTTTTCGGCTTATAAAAAGACTCCTACATGAAAATAAAGTAACAATACATTAATAAAATATAATAATGTGTAATTACTAGCAATTAATTTATATCTATAAATTAATATGTAATTATAGTTAATTACATATAATTATACAAATAACAAAAGCACTTTAATATTTTTCGCATTTACTAAATATTGTCTTCCAATTCAAAAATGGGCTTTGACTCATATTTTAAAAACTGTTGCTTTAGAACATGACCCATTTTTAAAGAATATAACTTAATATAATGCATTAAGAAGTTACCAAAAAAATGTCAGTAATGATAAAATATACTTTATATTATATTAAACATTTCAATAAAATTTAACTTCTATTTAAAATCCTCAAATACATTTCCTTCATTAAGAGCGAAGAGTTAAAAAAAAAAAAAAATTCTAGAGTTTCTAAATTTAAAAAAGAAAAAAAATCTGGAAGCTTTCAGATTTTATATTACTCCCAAAGGGGCGTTTTTTCAACGCATTGTGTAATACTTTTATTTATTATATATCATGTTCTTTTCACTTAAACCACAAAATTCAATTCAACAGCAATATCACAAAAAAAGAAACCTGGCGCATAAAATATCCGTGGTTGGCATCTGCAAGCGATGTTAAATTTAATGGAACGATTTGAAATCTTTGCGTTCGTAAAGCAAAAATTCGTTAAATTTTTACACAATATGAAATAGATAATGAAAACAATTCCAGAATCCAAATTTGGGCTTGCAGATGTCTATATTCGAATGGAGGACTACGTTATTCAAAATGAGATGCCTCTAGGTACCGTTGTTTTCCCACACTGCGGGAAACATACCTACATTCATGCAGATTCTTCATTATTTAATTTCTTCAAGTATAACGCAGGGCTCTAATATTTGGTGGCAATAATTTGAAAGGTGAATTAGTTTTTACACACAGCCCGATAACATAATAAATACTTACGTATTAATAAAATGCAAAAGACTATATTTGCATTGTAATAATAAGCAGTTTTGCAACAATAACTAGCCAATCTAATGTAAAATGATTCAGTACTAAATACCAGGGCTGTGGAGTCGTAGTCGGAATCGGGCAGATTTTGCGGTAAAAGGATTCCAGACTTTTATAGTGAACCAACGTAAAATTCTAAAACGAAATCAATAACCCTTCTGAGGTAACGCCCCTTTGGGCTTTAAAAAAAAAAAAAAAAAAAAAAAAAAAAAACCTGAAAGTTTTCACATTTTATATTATGCCCAAATGCACTTTATTTTTTATTTATTTATTTTTTTTTTACGTTTTGTGCTTTACCTTTATAAAATATCATGTTCTTCACACTTAAACCATAGAATTAAATTCAATAGGAATATCGCAAAATAAATTAAAAAGAGCATATCTTTAGAATTTCAGATACACAGTCTCGCGTGTTGGAGATAAAAATGGTTTCTTTTTTTTTTTTTTTTTTTTTTTTTTTTTTTTTTTTTTGTACAGTGTTGCCATTGCTGTCTTTGAAATCGTTGAGTTTCCTAACAAAAAGTCGTAAATGCTTTACAAAATATGAAATAGGTAATAAAACAAATTTCAAATTCCAAATTTGGGCTTGCTTCCAGATGCCCATATTCGGGTGGAGACGTACGTTATTCAAAATTTGATGGCTCTAGGTACCATTATTTTATCACAACGCAAGAAACATGCATACATTTATGCAGATTTTTAATTATTTAATTTAAGCATAATATAGGGCGATAATTTGGTGGCAAAAATTTGAAATGTGATTCATACTTTTAAAGTTTTCAACGCAAATTGCCGAAACGAAATTGATAGCCGTTTTGGGCTAATAAGGAATTCTTATGAGATTTTATTTATGGAGATAAAAAATAATGTTATGAAGTATCTCCTTATTTTATTTGTGAATGAACAGCATTCCGTGTTGTCATCATATGACTAATGGCGCTGACTGGCGTCATCTGGTGCTGACTACCGTCAGCGCCAGATTTTAAACTTTGCCTTGGTGGGGCAAAAACTTAAAACTGCTGCCCTCACCTACTTCCTTTAAGTTTCTCTAACAAATTTTATTTTTTTAAATAAACATAGAAATAGGTTGTGTTTGAGATAAAATGTAAAATCCATTTTATAGCAAGAAATCTCATTTTTTATAAAAGAAATATACATAACAAATTGTTTAGTTTATTTATGACTAAGCATAAGAGGGAGTTGCCTTCGCTGAAAACTTTCTAAGAATAATGAGATACATTCCGATGACCTCATTGATCACGTGACTTATGTATACCTTTTTATAAACAAACAATGCAGATGACCTCAGAGATCACGTGACTTATGTACAGCTAATGCAAACAAGCAAGGTCATTCTTCCTTTTCTTCTCTTGCGGAATGTATCTCATTGGCTCGTATGCAAGTTACTCATGAGCGAAATGGCGGAAACGCCCATGCAGCCAGCTAATTCGCTGGGGTTCTAACCTCAGACCGAACTACCAGTGTTCAGACTTTACCGCTCAGCCCACCGGTGGCCCGACATACATACCAAAGTTGTATAATTAAAAACCCGTGCGAACCCTCCTAATGCAGTTGCCTCTCCTGTGCACTGAAACAATCAAGTTTACATTTTCCCTGCAATAGGGATTTTTTCAGTATTTGCAACAATACTTACTCATACTAATAAATTATACTAATGGAAAACGATTCAGTAACTAAATGCTAAAATAGTTCAGCACAGTACAAAAATGGGAATCACACATTAGTAAATAATAAAAAATTTCATTTAAGCAAATGTAAACAAATTACAAATCACTAATGGAATGATGGTTTTGGTTTGGTTTATTTAATTATGGCAATGCACAATAGGCTATCTGCCTAAGAGGAGGGATGCCTTCGTGGAGGACTTTCTAAGGGAAACTGGCTCGTATACACGTTACACATGGCGAAAACCACGAAAACGACCATGCAGCCAGGCCGTTTGCGGGATTCGAACCTCGGACCGAACTACCAGTGTTCAGCGACTGTTTACCGCTCGGCCGCTGGTGGGCCCACTAATAGAATGAATTGAATAATTTTATACCAATTTCTCTATTCTAACGGTAAGTTTTATATAGCTCATTAAAAATTCATTTCAAAATAACGCCTTTATGTAGCCTACTCAAGAACTCTACTATCGTCCTCACACAGTGTAGAAAAAGTTATCGAGGGCGCTGTGCCGTCAGTATAAATAATTAGATAGGAGGGAATTAAAACTTTTCCATCTGAAGTTGCTTCAATTGTACATTTTTTATTTGGTGAAATACTTAAAAATCATGGAAGATACATTTCTTATGTCAGGAAAGCAAATGGATATTTTAAAGTTATCTTGCATATAGTTAGGTCAAATTAACTTTAATATAACAGATTCTTGCACTTGTGGAAGGACATTACAAACTCGGTTAGATAATATCGGCAGTTTTATAAACCTGTTTTTAATAATAGAGTAAGACTGCAATTTGGGAAAAACCACTAAAAAAAAAAAAAAAAAAAAAAAAAAAAAAAAAAAAAAAAAAAAAATCAATCAATCACTTATGGTTTGGGAAAAGTGATTCAACATAAAATTGGAAAATTGGAGCTGGCGCAAATAGAAGGCTGTCCTTTTTATGAATGTAATTAGCATTTAATTCTTTGAAATTTTCTGGAAGGATTTATTTATAGCATAACATGCATGTAAGTTTATCTTTATATTTAAGTTTTCTATAATTTAAGGAACTTTTAATTTATTTTCCTGTTTTGACTAAATTGAGATATCCAGTTTTTATTAGTGAACTGCTTGAAGAAAGATGACTATGGATATTTGCCCTCTGAAAATTTGCACAGCTGATGCGATGGTAGCGGCATGGATTTTACAAAATATTTTGCAATTAATATTTATTTTGCTATTAAGAAAATCTAAATAAAATTTACATCCATAAATCTATTGATTTTGCCCCTTATGTGGATTTTATATTATTTTGGGAATAAATTTGATTGAAATTAAATGGATTTCATTTTTATTAATATTTCAGAAATAAAGATTGCATGTGGTGATTCTTAATGATATTTTTAGTTACATAAACAAAGTACAATGGTTTTACAAATTATTAAAGATATACATTTTTACCGCCTGTGAAAAAATTGCACTATGAAAAATTTAATGTAAACAATTTTACTCATTTTAAGAGGAAGCTATTAATTTCGGCAAAGTTGAAACTTCGCGATTATAGTGAAGAGAAAGAAATCGACTATTTCGATCACGTGATATTCGGAAAATGATTTCGATTCAAGGCCAGGACACAGATGCCTAATGTTTCTTATCTGCTGATAACGGTGGTTTCGTTTGTCATTGTCAGCGTGAATTCGTGGAAAAGTCCGATTAGATTTATTTCTCCAGTTTCATGTTAAACGTGAGATTTCGTGATTATTGAGTTTAATTGTAGCTCAATTTTGTACTTTGCACTTTCTCGTCGCGTGAATGCATAAAAATGGCTGCCGTGTAAGTTGTTCTAGAGATTTATTGACTAAGCAACAGCTGTTTATTAAGAATATTTTTAAACTATACTGACTCGTTGTCATGGGTTACGATTTGTGTTATGAATGGATCATATACGACAAGGACAGAACTTTTAAACAAATGCAGTGTCGTAATGGTGAATCACTGTGTAGCTGTCGCTTTGGACCTGCAAATGACGCCTGGAATTTATTCTTTTATCCACGAGGAATAGAGGAGAGAGGAACTGATCCTGTTTTAAAACTGTGCAGAGAAAAAATTGGAGTACCTATAACGCTAGAAGGATATTTATTCATTAAAACAAAGGATGAGATAGATGGCGAAAAAATAACAGTTAATGCTAACAGTTCTATGCTCAAGTTCATTCATCTTCCCTTGAATTTGGCTCGGAACTGGACCAGTCTTAATAAAGGAAATCTCACTGTAAAGATAAATATAAGAGTTACAGAAATCAACGTCAAAGTATCTGATGCAAGCGGTTTAAATTCTACCAGTCCACATGAAAAGGCAGTGCAAACTGATGTTTTAAATAAACTCATGTCTGTTGTTGATATTAGCACTCTGTCTAATTTATCACGGGATATGCAAGCCATGTATGAAAAAAAGGACAAATCAGACTGTACTGTTAAATGTGACACCGTCGAATTTCAAGTTCATAAATCAGTTCTATCTGCTAGATCTCCAGTCTTTGCAAGCATGTTCGAGCATACCATGACTGAAATCACAGATAGTCGAATAACCATAATGGATATCGATTCCAGTGTGTTGGAGAAACTTATATTTTTCATATATACTGGTAGAATTACAAAACTTTCTTATTCAACGGCTCGTGATTTATATTCCGCAGCTGACAAGTATGCTATCTTGGACCTCAAAGATATATGTTATAAATTTATTATTTCCTCACTAACTTCTTCAACAGCTCTTGAAATATTAGTTTTAGCAGACATTCATAATGATGCACATTTGAAAAAAATCGCTATGAACTACATTTCCTCTAATTTTGCAGCTTTTAACACTTCCGAAGAATGGCTGTCGTTTTTAACACAGCACTCTTCGTTGGGAATAGAAGTTCTGTCTTTCACCGTCACACACCTCTTGTCCACAAAACAAATTTAATCATAATTATTTTTTAATTATGTTGATGAATATTGGTGGTTTCTTTATGTTGATATTTGAATTTTTTAAAATAGTTATTTACGAAATTTGTTCTCATACCTAAAGTCTTCGGATTTGTATAATTTCATTTCAGTTTTATTGTTTCAAAATATATGGAGAATAATGTGTTTCAGAACACAACAGAAGTGACTATTTTGAAAATTACAAGAGCAGTGAATGATGTTTCAATGATTAAAGGAAAAGTGTTAATTTTTGAAAGTAAGTTTGTTTATTTGATGCGTAAGTTTTATAAATATTTCACTAAGTTTTATGATGATGGTTTTAGAAAATGCTGTGATTTTTTAAAACACAGAGATTTACCAAATGGTTTAAAATTATAATTATGTCACTATTTCGTTGATAAATATGTATCCTGACATATTACCCGTCCTAAAAAAGGCATGAATTAAAATACTTTGTTATCCATACGAACATTAATACGAGATTTATTGAAAATTAAATATTGTAGATATTAAATATTAATTCCGTATTAATTAAATTGAATATTAGAGATTAAGATCAATAACTTCAAATATTAGTTTATTAAACAAAACGTTAACAAATTAACATTTTCATAATAAAGAAAATTGAAATTTAAAAAAAAAAGAAATGACTGATAACTTAAGTTATAAAATTAAATTATTACTTTGTTGATTCAAATTGTAGTTTTTCAGCGTGTATATACAAGTTTGCATATGTGTATTAGTGTCATATATATTTAAACTATTATAAAAATATATATACATGTCATGTATTTATAAATTTTATAACAAACATATAATTACATAAAAGTGGTAATAATGTATTAAAGTTATATATTTGAAACACATATAAGATATACGTGCAAGTATAAGTATTTAAATTGTTATAAAAGTATGATATGAAAAACGATTTTTAGAACAGTAATATCCTTTATATAAACTTCCTTTTAAACTGTAAATCAAAGATGCAACTGCAGATTGCGATTCGTACAGCATAAAATTAAAATGACATATTTTATTTTGAATTTATATTAGAATTATACGTTATATTTTCGTACAAAATATTTCATTCCTTATCATGCAAAACATAAACTGAAAAAGAAAATTAAAAAAAATTTCAAGTCATAAAAAGCATGCCTATTCATAATGCAGTTATTATAAGTTGTGCGGTAATGTATTGGAATTAACCTTTTTTAATACAAAAAGTTGAAATTCTAGCTTAACACTAGAAAATTAAATTACTAGAAAATGCATTAAATGCTTTAATCATAAAAAAATTTGAAATTTAACATGTTAATGCTTTGGAAAAACTGGCTAAAAATTAAATAGATAATTAACTTGAAGGGGTTTTCATCCGCAGAGAACCCGTTGGCGCCGTTGCATTTTTACTCGCCAAGCTCGCCTTTCATCGACCATGAGCCGAGCCGTAAACGTCATTTTTAGTGCATGTAAATTCAAATTAGCGGACAAAACAACATATTAAGCATATGGTAGTAAAAATTCACAGATAATAAGCATATAGATGTAAAACTAACCGTTAAACGTGATACACGAAAATAAATTTGTATTAAATTCAAGTTAGCACAGAAAAGAATATATTAAGCATAAGACAATATATAAGGATTTATAACGGAAATAAAAATTCATTAAAAAATATAAATTAGTATTAATATACTGAAATTAACCGGTTAAGCGTGATATACGAAAAAAATTTGTCTTAAATTCCACTTAACACAGAAAACAATATATTCCTTACACCAGCAGTGGTTTGCCAATTTTGATGACCATGGTGATGCATCGAACTATTCTGTCATCTTAGATAATCAATAATATTTTTTATTTCAATTTAATCATCTATTTATGTCACACCTGCCATCTTCTGAAAGGTTATTGTTAGAAAAGCATTAACAATATATTATCTTGTTAACATTTTACGCCATAAAAATTGATTTATTCTCATAATTTTAGATGACAATAACCAATAATAAAAATAAAAGCATTTCTAAATTATTTAAAATGCACATGCACATTTTTGCGGCCTACGAAAAAAATTATTTTAGAGGTTGGAAACCTCATGGTTCTTATAGCTGTTAATAATTAAGAACACAACGTGAAGAGCCGTGTTTTCTTCCTTTCATCGCGAACCGAGAACCGGCATCTATCTACGAAAATATTTCTATCTATTCGTTGTTGAAAAAATTCAGAAATAATAATAATAAATAAGAGAAGAATAATATAAATCTGCAAATGCGAACAACGACAGTGATAAATCAACAAAATGAACGCATGAGGAATGGTTGCACACTTCGAACAAGCGAATAGGATAAATCTGTTGGGTTACCAGGTTTGAACTATTATCGCCAAAGTTGGCGATGTTTACATTTACCGGGTTCTCTGCGGAAGTGCTTCCATTTGAAATAAGGTAATATTTTATTTTAACTTTTTTTTGTAATTAAAAATCTGATGTGTACGCCACATGCTTCCTTGTGCGGCACATTGTACACATTATAGGTATTTGGTCAGCAGAACCGGAGAAAAGAACAAAATGCTGGCATTAGATAGAAATAAAACTTTGTTAAAAGCGAAACTAACTAGGTTAGAAAATGTAGTGAAGGAATATGATGATAGCTCGAATAAGAATGAAATTCAAATAAAGTATAGATCCCTTCAAAGTATTCAAATGGATATTAGAAACTTGATGATTAGATATTTCGAAAGCGTTGATGAAAAAGATGTCACAGCGATTGATGAAGAAATCGCCGAAATGGAAGAAAGAACTGGTACTCGAGGTAAGAATTATGGAAATTCTGTCATCTATCGCACATTCTGAAAATGAAAATGATTGTAGTAAATTTGATCCTAAAGTACAAATACGTTTGCCAGAATTACCAATTCCTAAGTTTTCTGGTAAATATACCAAATGGAATAATTTTAAGCTTCAATTCGAAAACATCATAGCGTATAACACGCAACTGACAGAAGTTCAGAAACTCTACTATTTAAAGGCTGCATTAACTGATGAAGCAAAAAATTTTGAAACTGTTGATGATACTTTTAGTTCTCTATTTAAAGCTCTTCAAGATAGGTATGAAAATAAAAGAATATTAATTGAGACGCATATAAAGTCAATAATGGATTTACGTACTTTAATATTCGAATCGCCTAAAGGAATAAGATACGTAATAGATAATGTTACTAAAAACGTTAGGGCTTTGAATGTTTTAAAATATGAGAAAAATAATTTATCGGATATTCTGTTATTAAATATTGTACTTCAGAAACTAGATTTTGAAACGTGCAAACAATTTGAACTAAGCATTAATGCTACGGAAATTCCTACGTTTGATGAATTAATTTCGTTTTTAGAGAAAAGATGTCAGTTATTGGATAACATTAACCGTAGTACTAATAAAATGAAATATCCGTTAGAAAAAAATTCGAAATCAAAGGCTCTGATGGTTAAAACCGACAGTGTTTCGATTTGTGTTATATGTAAAAGTAATAATCATCCACTGCATAAATGTGATTCATTTTTAAAATTAAATCCAAATCAAAGATATGAAATAGTTAAAAGACATAAACTGTGTCTAAACTGTCTCAGTAACAAACATTTAATCGCAAAATGCAATTCTAAGTTCAGGTGTTCGGAATGCCATAAAAAACATCATTCATTAATACATCGCCTGCTCAGAAATGGCGCCATCGAACATACGTTAGAACAAAACAAAAACGGAAGCAGGGAGTGACGAAATTATAAACAAGAACGCAGATGTCTCTAATAAAAATCAATCAAGTTGTCTTTTGACACGCAGAAAAAACGTCTTATTGGCGACTGCAATAATATATATTTGCAATTCCGAAGGAAAAAGAATCCCAGTTCGCGCAATACTTGATAACGGCTTGTTTCTTGTCTGAAGGAGTTGCTAATTTGTTAAATATAAGGAAAGAAAGAATTTATGCATCTGTATCCGGAATTAATGAGAACGTTATAAATATTAATTATCAACTAGATGTACAGATTTCGAATAAGGATTTAACATATGTAAGATCAGTTAATTTCTTGGTTATTTCTAAAACAACCGATGTAACTCCATCAAGTGTTTAGATGTGCAGTCATTAAATATTCTCATTGATATTGAATTAGCGGATCCGCAATTTGGAACACCTAACAAAATAGATATGTTACTAGGGGCCGAATTGTTCTTTGAGATTTTAAAAGAAGGAAAATTTCAATTAGAAAATCAACCGTTGATATTCCAAGAAACAGTTTTTGGATATATCGCATCTGGTGCATGCATGCAAGAGTAATTCAGAAGTAAATTATTGTGGTTTAGTTCTAAATAGTGAAGAAAGAGTAGAAGAAATTTTGCAGAGATTTTGGGAAATTGAATCCATTGAAAATATCGAGGATGCTTTGAGTGAAGAAGAAAATACTGTGACGAACATTTCAAGCGTACTCACTATAGACAAAATGATGGAAGATATGTTACTCAGTTACCCATAAGGGAACTTATGAACCCAGTTACCCATAAGGGAAGGCGTAGAATTAGGAGAATCGAAAACGCTGGCTGAGAAAAGATTGCATCAAGTGTGGAGTCGACTAGAAAGTGATTCGAATATGAAAACATTATATAAGAATTTTATTAAGGAATATAAGGATCTAAATCACATGGAAGAAGATCAAGAAATTGAAACATCGACTTGCAATTATCTTAGTCATCATGGAGTCTATCGGCCAGAGAAAGCCTCTACCAAGCTTCGCGTTGTGTTTGATGCATCCGCGGCTACTAGCAATGGAAAGTCACTGAACTCAATGTTAATGAAAGGGCGAATACCTCAAGAAGATTTATTTTCTATTATTATTAGATTTCGAAAGTACAATTATGCATTAGGAGCTGATGTTCAGAAGATGTACAGACAAATACTTATTGAACCATCTCAACGAAACCTGCAGTTGATCTTGTGGAAGGAATCAGTTGGTAGTCCTGTGCAGACTTACCGTCTAAGAACTGTAACATACGGAGCAGCAAGTGCACCATTCCTTGCAACAAGGGTCCTGAAGCAGTTAGCAATGGATGAAGCGACAGACTTTCCTCATGCCTCAAGAGCCATACTGAAGGACTGTTACGTGGACGACATTATCACTGGAGCTAATACGCTGCAAGAAGCCAAGGAGTTGCAGACACAGTTAACCTGTCTTCTAGAACGTGGTGGAATGCAGTTACACAAACGGTGTTCAAACAATCCAGAATTATTAAAGAATAAAGAAAGTGCTACTCAGGATTACTCCTTTCAAGTTACGGATAAGCCTCAGATTACAAAGGCCTTAGGAATGTCATGGAATACGTCTACAGACTGTTTTTTTTTTTTTTTTTTTTTACGATTTAAAGATACCTGACTTTGAAGAAACAGGCACGAAAAGAGATGTCTTATCAACGATAGGTCGCCTCTTTGATCCGTTAGGTTTAATTGGACCTGTTACGACAAAAGCTAAAATATTTCTACAAAACCTTTGGCTTCTAAAATTAAATTGGAATACACCTCTTCCTAAAAATTACTTTGAAGAATGGAAAAAATTTCTGCATAGTCTAAAATTAGTCAACGATTATCACATCCCCAGATTTGTTCTAACTAATGGATTACAACAAATAGAAATTATAGGATTCTGTGATGCTAGTCAGAAAGCCTATGGTGCTGCAATTTATGTGAAATGTATGTCATCTTCGAATGAATGTTCATCAAGACTTCTGTGCAGCAAGTCTCGTGTGTCACATCTGAAGTCAATTACCATTCCTCGTTTGGAACTTTGTGGTGCAGTTCTATTGGTAAAACTAATGAAAAGAATATTAGAGGCCATTCAGCTGCCTATAGTGAAGGTGTATTACTTCACTGATTCGTCAATAGTGTTAGCATGGATTAAGAAGGAACCTTATCAACTAAAGACATTTGTTGCTAATAGAGTATCTGTTATTCGAAGCATGACTGCTGTTCATCAGTGGTACCATGTTAGCACTCACAATAATCCAGCTGATTTGATATCACGTGGAGCTGAACATAAAGATCTTCTTCATAATGATTTATGGTGGTATGGACCAACTTTCTTGACTAAGAAGAGGTTTTTGACTAATCCTTGTGAAGTAATTTCATCTGATATGGATGATGTGGAATACATCAAAGAACTTAAACTTAAGGATAATGACTTAGTTAATTTAAATGTGAACTCCAATTCACTTGTTTTAGATCATATTCTTAACATTAGTAATAACTATATTCGTATTATTCGTGTATTAAGTTTTGTTTGTAGATTTATAGCCAATTGTAAAGGAAAAAAATTTAATAGGTTATCTAACTGTTAAAGAATTGGATGACGCTGAGAAAATCATGATCAGGTATGTACAGTTACACCATTTTAGCAAGGATATTCTATCTTTAAAAAATAAGAATTCTGTTTCTTCCAAAAGTAAGTTAAAATTTTTATGTCCATTTCTAGATAATGATTCTCTTCTGAGAGTAGGAGGCAGACTTGCCAATAGTAATCTTATTTACAACCAAAAGTCTCCTTATGTAATGCCAAAAGATCATGTATTTACTAGATTAATTTTTCAGTATTACCATGTTAAATATTTACATCTTGGTGCTCAAGCACTATTGCATCAGGTTCGTAGTAAATTTTGGGTTATTAATGGTCGAGATATAGCTCGAAAAGTTGTACATGAATGTGTAACATGTTTTAAGGTTAAACGAATTGTATGTGAACAACTTATGGGAAATTCACCTGGTGAAAGAGTTAACCCAGGGTTTGTATTTAATACTTGTGGACTCGATTTTTCTGGTCCATTCCTCATCAAGTATAAAAATCAGAGAAAGGGTAATTATGCAAAAGTGTATGTTGCTATATTCATATGTTTAGCTACTAAAGCAGAACATTTAGAGGTAGTAACTGATTTAACCACAGATTCATTACTTGCTACTATTAAAAGATTTATTGCTAGACGTGGAAAATGCAATACCATAATGTCAGATAACGGTACTAATATGGTTGCTGCAAAATCAGAACAGGAAAAATTGCATAACTTAGTCCTTAAATCTAATTCTGATATAGCAGATTTCTTAACATCTGAAGGTATAAATTGGAAACTAATTTCATTTAGAGCATCAAATTTCGGTGGTTTATGGGAAGCAGGTATTAAGTCATTTAAATATCATCTTCAGCGTACAATCAGCAGTTATAAATTAACTTTAGAAGAATTTTGGACTGTTGTCACACAGATTGAAGGTATTCTCAATTCTCGTCCAATTTTACCCTTATCAACAGATGCAAATGACTTTGAAGCCTTAACGCCGGGTCATTTTTTAATTGGACGTTCCATTACTTCATATCCTGAACCAGATTTGTCCCATCTTACAGATAATAGACTTTCTAAATGGCAAATTATTACCAAGTTCATTCAAGTTATTTGGAAACGTTGGCAAACTGATTATTTAAATCATCTACAACAACGCACCAAATGGTTTATTAATAAAGAAAATTTAAAGGCAGGTATGTTAGTTGTGTTAAAGGAAGATAATCTTCCCCCATTTAAATGGTTTTTAGCTAGAATTCTAGAAGTTTTACCTGGTAAAGATAATTAGGCCAGAATTGTTAATGTGAAAACATCAAATGGTGTGTATATTCGATGTATTAGTAAAATTGTTTATTACCTATCCAGGATAATAATGCTTAGCTTACATTATTATGTTCTTTATTGAAAATTGTGCTTACATTAATGGAACTGTTTAAAGAGTAAGTTCGTTTGTAGCATAGTGAATGTTAATGTTCTTGAATGTTTATATTATTTTATATTATATTCATGATGAAGGATTATCTATTAGCTTTCATACTGTATTGTAGAATTAGTTATTCTTGGAATGTTAAATTGTATGTTTGTTTGTAATTTACATGTTGAAATTTGTAATTTCAACGGTCGGCGGCATGTTAAGTTAGAATACAGCGCCACCTATTGGATAGGGAGAGAAACTCTCACTTGGCCATCTGGATTCGGCTAAGCAACTTGCCAGAGCATGTATTAGATCTGAATAGTTAATTACTGTTAATAAATTAGTTAGTTCTTTTGCTATACAGTCCACTTATTAGTTTAGAATCATAGTACAGTATTTTTTCCTCCATTTCGTTTAAACTTATTTTCTCAAATATCATTAGAGATATATTTCTTATGGAATTAATTCAGTTCTCACTTCGCGACAAGACAAAAATACATAAAACCTCAAAATATCTTTATTAAAAATTGAAAAATATAGAAAAATATAAAACACCAAATATAGTTTTATAATTAAAATTAGAGTTTCTTTGAGAAAACCAGCAATTTGGTAAGCGGGTATGAAGGCAGATTTGTCGGTATGACCCGGCGTTAAGGCTTACTTTTGGCTCCACTTGGCAAGAAGGCACTGAAAGTGTAAAAACTTACTTAATCCATTATCACTGAGTTTCAAACGTAAACAAATATGGCTGGCTATGGCACAAAAATTAGGATTAGCCGCACTTAAACAACTTTTAAATTGTTGATAATTCTACAACTATTGCATGCATATTAACTAAAAGCATAAAAACCTTAAGCGGAAGAAAAGAAAAACATAATTCAATCATTTTTAAAGAAAAAATGCGTAATTTAACAATATATAAGCAAAGAGAAACTGGGAAATAAAAAGAAACTGAGCTCACAAAGCAGGGTAACAGAGTGGGTATATATACATGCATATATTTATATACTATTGGTGCGGCTGATTGCAACCAAAAAGGGACTTACACAGCTACAAGTTATAGCAGCTGTATACAAAATTTCAAAGTTCTGAGGCTACTCGTTTTCGAGTTATGTAAGAGATACATACATACTTACGTACGGACGGCCAGGCGTGACGAAAATAATATCTTCAGAGTCCATTTTAAATCAGTTTTACAATTTTGTTTTTTGGGAGAAAAAATAATCCTTTTTTTCTGTCCTTACGTACAGATATCACGCGAAAACATCGTTAAATTCCATTCGATAGTGGTCAATTGCGGATATTTTCGTTGAAAAATAATATTCAGAATTTTTTGTGGTTGATACTTCCTTTACTTCGTACAAGGAAGTAGCAAGCGAAAAATATGTCAAACATTTATAAAATTCAGATAGGAGCCTTATAATTGGTCTGAAGCTGGTGTTGAAATAAATAAATAAAAAAAAAAAAAAAAAAAAATCTGAAGGGTGAATGAATTTAAAAGGCCACCCGCCTTCTTAAGGTTTTTCTACACTCCCTCTGTGCTCGCAGCCTACCAAACTACTGTTACACTCGCTCCTGCTAACCGATTTTTTTTGTCTTTTTACCTCTATTATTAAGCGTCATTTTCTTCTCACTTAAGCCATATACACTTCAACAGCAAAATTACAAAAATTTTAAAACCAGTTTATATTTAGAATTCCCGATGACGTGTTAGTGTTGCCATACACTTTCTACTTTTTTCACGTCTTTTCTCGTTTATTATATCAATGTACAGTTTTGTTAGCAAGATGACTTGCAAAACTTTTTTTTTTTTTTGTCTTTTTATTATTAACGTTTTATGTTTAAATTTAAATTTATTAATTACAAATCGTGTTCTTCGCATTTAAGCCACATAAATTAAGATGAATAGCAAAATCACAAAATATTTAAAAACAGCATATGTTTAGAATATAAGATAGACAGTCTCACGCCCTGGAGAATATTAATCTGTATAGTGCTGCCGCAGCTTGATTTCAAATTGTTGAAATTGTTAAAAATTCATAAAAGTTTTACAAAATATGAACTATAAAATTGGAAATTCAATAGTCTGTCTTCCAGGGGTTCATATTCAGATGGAGAACTACGTAATTCAAAATATGATAGCTCTAAGTACCGTCGTTTTTTTCACAGTGCGAGAGACATACAAACATTCATGCAGATTCTTCGTTATTTAATTTCTTTGAAAGTAATACAAGGCGATAATAATTCGTAGCAACAATTTGAAACTCATAGATTTAAAATGACACGCTCCCAAATCCTGTTTCAGGACTAAATAGCCCGGGCTAAAGCTCTTTTAGGCTAAAAAAGAAATCTGTAAGGATTCAGATTTCATAAGGATCGTCCAAAAGAGATCCTTTAAAGTTTAATAGGATTTATCAGTAGACATTAGAAACTGACATGTCACAGGTCGAATAGTGAAACATTTTATAGAATATCAGATGAATATGCGTTTAGACTAACATAGGAATGTTTCATGTCTCCTGTAGCCCGCTATCGGCCGAGCGGTAACTTCGCTGAACACTGGTAGTTCGGTCCGAGGTTCGAATCTCGCGAACGAGCTGGCTGCATGGGTGTTTTTGTGGTTTTCCCCATGTGTAACGTGTATACGAGACAGTTTTCCTTAATAAGTCCTCCACGAAGGCATCCCTCCCTTAAGGCAGATAGCCCTCGAGTGATTTGCTGTAATCTAATAAACCAAACCATATCTTCTGTATGATTAAAAAGAAAAAAAAAGTATGTAATGTTATTTATAAAAGCGTGTATAGTTTTTGATTAGATATATCACGACTTAAATGCATTGCAATTTTTTAAAATCATTCAGATTAAAAGGTAAAAATTTGGTATTTTTAAGATATGTATCTGTTACATTTAAATAGTTTACTTCGTTAATAAAAGGCAGATTAAATATAATATAACAATATTTTATATTTTTTCCGAATGGCAACAGACTCAAATGTGAATTGCTTTCCGAAACTAATAGCCCTTTTCGGCTTATAAAAAGACTCCTACATGAAAATAAAGTAACAATACATTAATAAAATATAATAATGTGTAATTACTAGCAATTAATTTATATCTATAAATTAATATGTAATTATAGTTAATTACATATAATTATACAAATAACAAAAGCACTTTAATATTTTTCGCATTTACTAAATATTGTCTTCCAATTCAAAAATGGGCTTTGACTCATATTTTAAAAACTGTTGCTTTAGAACATGACCCATTTTTAAAGAATATAACTTAATATAATGCATTAAGAAGTTACCAAAAAAATGTCAGTAATGATAAAATATACTTTATATTATATTAAACATTTCAATAAAATTTAACTTCTATTTAAAATCCTCAAATACATTTCCTTCATTAAGAGCGAAGAGTTAAAAAAAAAAAAAAAAATTCTAGAGTTTCTAAATTTAAAAAAGAAAAAAAATCTGGAAGCTTTCAGATTTTATATTACTCCCAAAGGGGCGTTTTTTCAACGCATTGTGTAATACTTTTATTTATTATATATCATGTTCTTTTCACTTAAACCACAAAATTCAATTCAACAGCAATATCACAAAAAAAGAAACCTGGCGCATAAAATATCCGTGGTTGGCATCTGCAAGCGATGTTAAATTTAATGGAACGATTTGAAATCTTTGCGTTCGTAAAGCAAAAATTCGTTAAATTTTTACACAATATGAAATAGATAATGAAAACAATTCCAGAATCCAAATTTGGGCTTGCAGATGTCTATATTCGAATGGAGGACTACGTTATTCAAAATGAGATGCCTCTAGGTACCGTTGTTTTCCCACACTGCGGGAAACATACCTACATTCATGCAGATTCTTCATTATTTAATTTCTTCAAGTATAACGCAGGGCTCTAATATTTGGTGGCAATAATTTGAAAGGTGAATTAGTTTTTACACACAGCCCGATAACATAATAAATACTTACGTATTAATAAAATGCAAAAGACTATATTTGCATTGTAATAATAAGCAGTTTTGCAACAATAACTAGCCAATCTAATGTAAAATGATTCAGTACTAAATACCAGGGCTGTGGAGTCGTAGTCGGAATCGGGCAGATTTTGCGGTAAAAGGATTCCAGACTTTTATAGTGAACCAACGTAAAATTCTAAAACGAAATCAATAACCCTTCTGAGGTAACGCCCCTTTGGGCTTTAAAAAAAAAAAAAAAAAAAAAAAAAAAAACCTGAAAGTTTTCACATTTTATATTATGCCCAAATGCACTTTATTTTTTATTTATTTATTTTTTTTTTACGTTTTGTGCTTTACC
The DNA here is from genome assembly GCF_044657685.1 of Stegodyphus dumicola. Classification (NCBI taxonomy): domain Eukaryota; kingdom Metazoa; phylum Arthropoda; class Arachnida; order Araneae; family Eresidae; genus Stegodyphus; species Stegodyphus dumicola. Next base: position 152,205,036 of record NC_140778.1, read on the forward strand.
TTTATAAAATATCATGTTCTTCACACTTAAACCATAGAATTAAATTCAATAGGAATATCGCAAAATAAATTAAAAAGAGCATATCTTTAGAATTTCAGATACACAGTCTCGCGTGTTGGAGATAAAAATGGTTTCTTTTTTTTTTTTTTTTTTTTTTTTTTTTTTTTTTTTTGTACAGTGTTGCCATTGCTGTCTTTGAAATCGTTGAGTTTCCTAACAAAAAGTCGTAAATGCTTTACAAAATATGAAATAGGTAATAAAACAAATTTCAAATTCCAAATTTGGGCTTGCTTCCAGATGCCCATATTCGGGTGGAGACGTACGTTATTCAAAATTTGATGGCTCTAGGTACCATTATTTTATCACAACGCAAGAAACATGCATACATTTATGCAGATTTTTAATTATTTAATTTAAGCATAATATAGGGCGATAATTTGGTGGCAAAAATTTGAAATGTGATTCATACTTTTAAAGTTTTCAACGCAAATTGCCGAAACGAAATTGATAGCCGTTTTGGGCTAATAAGGAATTCTTATGAGATTTTATTTATGGAGATAAAAAATAATGTTATGAAGTATCTCCTTATTTTATTTGTGAATGAACAGCATTCCGTGTTGTCATCATATGACTAATGGCGCTGACTGGCGTCATCTGGTGCTGACTACCGTCAGCGCCAGATTTTAAACTTTGCCTTGGTGGGGCAAAAACTTAAAACTGCTGCCCTCACCTACTTCCTTTAAGTTTCTCTAACAAATTTTATTTTTTTAAATAAACATAGAAATAGGTTGTGTTTGAGATAAAATGTAAAATCCATTTTATAGCAAGAAATCTCATTTTTTATAAAAGAAATATACATAACAAATTGTTTAGTTTATTTATGACTAAGCATAAGAGGGAGTTGCCTTCGCTGAAAACTTTCTAAGAATAATGAGATACATTCCGATGACCTCATTGATCACGTGACTTATGTATACCTTTTTATAAACAAACAATGCAGATGACCTCAGAGATCACGTGACTTATGTACAGCTAATGCAAACAAGCAAGGTCATTCTTCCTTTTCTTCTCTTGCGGAATGTATCTCATTGGCTCGTATGCAAGTTACTCATGAGCGAAATGGCGGAAACGCCCATGCAGCCAGCTAATTCGCTGGGGTTCTAACCTCAGACCGAACTACCAGTGTTCAGACTTTACCGCTCAGCCCACCGGTGGCCCGACATACATACCAAAGTTGTATAATTAAAAACCCGTGCGAACCCTCCTAATGCAGTTGCCTCTCCTGTGCACTGAAACAATCAAGTTTACATTTTCCCTGCAATAGGGATTTTTTCAGTATTTGCAACAATACTTACTCATACTAATAAATTATACTAATGGAAAACGATTCAGTAACTAAATGCTAAAATAGTTCAGCACAGTACAAAAATGGGAATCACACATTAGTAAATAATAAAAAATTTCATTTAAGCAAATGTAAACAAATTACAAATCACTAATGGAATGATGGTTTTGGTTTGGTTTATTTAATTATGGCAATGCACAATAGGCTATCTGCCTAAGAGGAGGGATGCCTTCGTGGAGGACTTTCTAAGGGAAACTGGCTCGTATACACGTTACACATGGCGAAAACCACGAAAACGACCATGCAGCCAGGCCGTTTGCGGGATTCGAACCTCGGACCGAACTACCAGTGTTCAGCGACTGTTTACCGCTCGGCCGCTAGTGGGCCCACTAATAGAATGAATTGAATAATTTTATACCAATTTCTCTATTCTAACGGTAAGTTTTATATAGCTCATTAAAAATTCATTTCAAAATAACGCCTTTATGTAGCCTACTCAAGAACTCTACTATCGTCCTCACACAGTGTAGAAAAAGTTATCGAGGGCGCTGTGCCGTCAGTATAAATAATTAATAAGAAATTAGAGTGTGACTAGGTGTGGTAAGGGTATTATGTAACTCAAAAAAATCTGTATATATTTGTAAATATATTTTACTTCATAAAGTAGAATTTGAAGAAAAATAAGTGTATTTATTTGCCACAATATGCCCCCCCCAAAAAAAAAAACCACCTATGTGACGAGGCAAGAAATTAAAAGTTTTTACACACAGCCCGTTAACATAATAAATACTTGCATGTTAATACAATGCAAAAGACTATTTTTGCATTGTAATAATACGCAGTTTTGCAACAATAACTAGCCAAGCTAATGGAAAATGATTCAGTACTAAATACCAGGGCTGTGGAGTCGGAGTTGGAATCGGAATGGGGCAGATTTTGCGGTAAAAGGAGTTGGAGCTGGAGTCGCTAAAAATAGGTGAACTCCGACTCCAGTTTTTGTTGGACAGTTTGAATTTGAAATGAAACTAAAATGAGTTGAAAAAATTAATGACAAGCTGAGTTATTATTTTTATTTATGAACTGTATACATTAATAAATAGTTATTTTCTATTTTATTGACCAATTAATAAATAAATATAAGGGAAGAGGATGGATGTGATATTTACCATTAGTGATTAAACTGATTCATTTAGTTACAAATCTCACTGATAAATTTAGGTAAACAGCAATAGCAGCAACGACTCCTTAAATTGATGCCATTCTTAGGAAGCGAGCAGAAGGAGCAATTATTGATGAAGCAATGCGATAAGAAAGTACATATTTGATGATAAAGAGGTTTTTAGAATTAAGAACTTTGATCTTGCAGAATTGGAAACTTCTTTCTATACCGTATATAGCCACAAAAAAGCTGTAATCTGAAGAATTGACAGGAGGCGAGAATGGGATGTTTGTTATTTCTGAAATGGAGGGTTTATTGCAGAAGGAATCATTTCTTCAATAAAGAAAAGAGAAACTAATAGTTTGATAGACAATGAGATCTTGCTGGGTTCAATATATGTAGATCCGAAACACCGAATTTTCTTGGAGGACGAACAAATTAAAAAGCTAAAGCAAGTCATCTATGAACTTTCATTAAGAATGAAATTATTCTCAGAACAATTGGAGAATTCGAACAGGACAGTCAAACTGCAGACATTGCAATTGAGTCTCTATCATCCTTTTCCATTGACGAATTAGATTTTGAGAAATATTTTTGGACGATACTGAAAATGCTAAGGCAAAGAGAATGAAAATAAGAAATAAGAGCCTTTAGATATAAAAAATGAAAAAATACGAACAAGATTTCTACACGGCTTTTGAAGAACTAGAGAAATATGATTCCGCTTGCAAGATACCTCTTTTAAAAGTTATAAAAATCTATCCTGAAAAGTTAAAAGAAGTAAGCCCTAACAGTAATAGCTCTTCCTCCTACTGAAGTTAGTGTGGAAAGACTCTTCTCAGCTCTGAAGTTTAATCAAATCGGATCTATGATCCTCCAACAAAAAAAAGCTTGCCAAAGCTATCTTGTTTCTTAGAAATAACTAATGCCAGTTTTTCCATTTCATAATAAATGCTAATTAATATAAATTATTTGCTATGCCATCATTTTTTTCTGTGGCATCTATTACTTCTTTTATATTAAAATATAAGCTGTAATAAGCTGTAACCCATGGGTATATGTTTACATATATATATATGAATGAAATATCTTGCGGAATTGGAAACTTCTTTCCATATATATATATATATATATCAAGCAAGGTAGTAATTACAATACTGAATGACCAATTTGGTCTAGAAAACATCTTGCGCAATATGCTGCAAAATAAGTAAATTAGAAATTGTAGTAAGCTCGCCTAAAAGTTACCAGGAGCTATTGCTCCAAAAAGTTCAACACGTTTTAAAAAAATTAATACATATGAAAATCAAACCATTTAACATGTAAAACATTAAAAAACAAAATCAGATAAAAAAGTAAGCGGAAAATGGTAAATTAGCCTAACTCGACTTCCAGACTGGCTTTTCAAGGGAAATTTTATTTGTTTGAACGTCGAATCAAGCTAACCCCATTACGCGTTTCGCCGAAACAGACAATTGAAACTTTTTCGCTACAAAATTTTTAATTTAGACAAAGTGTCTTGGAAAATTTTAATAGTCTCAATTCTCTGTTCCAATTTCCCGACGCGCGTCCGCACAAAATGACACATTAAGGTGTTAAAATATGTAAAAACTATTCCGATACATCTTAAATCTAGACTAAAATCAAAATCAAAATAAAAATAAAAATAAAAAAATAAATAGCGGTCTGCTATTAGTCCTACAAAAAACTGACCTGTGGCGATGCAGAGCTCTCCCTCTTAAAACTATGTTGAAAAGTAGTTGTAATTCCCTTCTGTGTACTTCAGTCGTGTGACGTATGTAGGGGGGAGCGATGTTCTGTGGGCATCAGCCAATACGAAAAGATTGTCCGTTAGCTGCAACTCGTCTCCTGTTATCGAAGGGGGTCGGAAAACTCGGAAAAACGTGAAAAGATTTCAAAATGGCGTCTGACATGTAGTTGGAAACAGAGAATTGAGACTAAGTTTTTGACATAGTTTATTTAATTCGTTAAAAAATTTGTCGCGCACAGTTTCAATTGTCTGTTTCGGCGAAACGCGTGATGGAGTTAGCTTAGTTCAAATTCATTTTAAAAAATTTCCCTTGACAAGCCAAAATGAACTTCGAATTGGCATAATTAACCATTTACCGCTTCTTAATTTTAATTTTAATTTTTTATTTTTTCCTCGATCAATTGATTAGTATTTTGCTGTGTTTTAAATCTACTTAATTCGTTTAGCATATAGCTTACTATTTTTATTTTTACGTCGATCAATTAATTGTTTTTTACTGTGTTTTAAATCTACTTAATTCGTTTAGCATATAGCTTACTATTTTCATTAATTTTACTTGTAAATATTCAAATGTAGTATATTTCTCCTTTTTCACACATTTCATAGCAACTAAATAAGCTTACGTTGAAGTTTTCACGGAGCCACAGTTTTTGGTAACTTTTTAGCGTGCGTACTGAAATTTATCTTCTAATTTCCGTAATTTTGCAGCACAATGCGCAAATTTTTGACCACATAGGTATTTTTTCGTTTGTTCTTACTACTTAACTTCAAATTATATATATATATATGAAGAAAGAAGTTTCCAATTCCGCAAAATATTTCATTCATATATATATATATATTTGGCAATTTTATCGCGCTTATACAATTTTTCCAGTTTTACCAGGCAAATTTCTTATTGTCTATGTAGTACTATGTTACAACATTTCGTGGAGCTACAGCTCCTGGTAACTTTTTAGCAAGGTTGCTGCAATGTTCCTACCTTCGACTATTCTTTCAAATCTTTTTGCAGCATTATGCGCAAAAGTTTTTGAGACCAGATAGGTCTTTCGTCTAATTACCAGTTCGCTTTACATTAACATCCAAAACATTAACTGCTATGATTTTGAAAACTTATATACCTCACTTCCTCTAGAAGAAATCTATACCAGTCTACTTGATCTACCAAAACTTTTCCCTAATATACTCAATATCATGACTCTTGACAAATGGAAAACCTACCTAAAATGCACACTTTTTCATAACTACATCAAGTTTCAAAATCAACTTTTTAAACAAGTCAGAGGATTGCCAATGGGCTTACATTCCAGCACCTCGATCTGTAATATCTTTTTATTTGTCCAAGAATTTAACTTCCAAAAAAATCTACAACCACAAGAGTTAAATTACTACAAACACACCTACAGATTTATTGATGACCTTATTACAATTAATAATTTTGGTAAAATTGAAAACTCCGACATTTATCCGAATTGTCTTAAACTTAATAAAACTAATAATTCACAAAATAGCATAGACTTTCTAGATCTTCAAATCATTAACTACAAAAAAATTTTACTTTTTGACAAAACAAGAAACTTCAATTTCAATACTAACAAATTAATAAATTGGAACTCCAACATATCCAAAAAAGTAATTAACAATACTATAATTAATCAAATACAACGAATTAAAAGTATATGCACAGATACAATAGATTTACAACGCGAAATTTTGATCCTTATCAAAATTCTCAAAAATAATCTAATTCCCTTTCAATTTATCAACCATTGCCTTAAAAGAGCAGGCGTTAAATACTCACTCTAAATCATTTAACTGATAGGGATATGATAATTTATTCCTAAACCTGAGAAGGCGGTATAAGTTGGATGACTGTCAGTTGAAAGATTTGTATATAGTGTAATTACTCAATTGTATATATTGTAAAAAGCTAATTGTCTTCAGACATATACTGTTACTATACTGTTACTAAAAAAATGGGCCTATTTCCTGCCTTTAGACTGTCTACTAGCTCTTGGATAGCGAAAATGCCTTTTTCCTTTCTTAAATTCTTAATCATTGCGACACGACAATTAGCCAGAAATTAATTAATTTCCATTCACTAGTATTTTTAAAAAAATCTTAACAGACGGTCTCTCTCAGATAAGAACTCCACAAAATACATCCCTCAAGAATTCCAAGTCCCACCCACTACCATAAATTTCTTCACCCAAGTCTTGCCGACTGATATAATTCAAAGCCCCTACTGCCGCTAAGAATTTTCGGACACCCTACACTTCCGAGTCAGACACGAAGAGAACACACTGCCAACTCCCCCACTAGAAAGAATGTAAGTTGCTTAATACCTTTCTGGCCTTTATATCTTCATGTACATTCACTGATCTTATTTATATTATTTTCTATTTTATTTTTATATTATTTTTATATTATTTTTATGTTCTCTTTGATTTGTTTTTGCAAAGTTTGCATTATTTATCTTTTTTATAATCTTCTATGTTTATTTCAACTTTACTTTGATTTCGATTTCATAATGACAATTTCCAATGTTTAATTTCTACAAATAATATAGTACTCAAATACATAAAGATGATAGTGTCGGGGACGATTACTCGAGTTTTACAAGATTTCTCTACAGTAATTGATTTTTACTCCAAATTGAATTGACTAAAATGCTTCATGAGAATCAGTTCTTTGAGTAACAACTATTCGCGGAAATATTTGGCCTGACTAGAATTGCCGGTTTGGCTTTAATTTATAACTCGAGTAAAGACGAAACACTTTCATATTTACGTATTTCTATCAATTATTGATCATTGAACGGGAGTTGGTTTGTTCCCCTTGAAAAGTCAACTAATTTCCGATCAATGACAATAATTACATGTTTTAATTTTTACTTTTACAATTGTAATATTATTCTTCGTGATGATTTAACTCCAGTCCCCGTTAAAACATTATTAACATTTTGCTTTCAAATTACTTCAAAACATCTTTCAAAATATAACTTACCAGTATGGATGCACACTTTTAAAATAATTCTACTTTAATTAAACTTAGGAGATAATATAATCAATTAATCAATACTGTTTAGGAAATAAATTATATATATATATATATATACATATAAGGAAGTCGGAGTCATTAAAATTCCATGAGTCGGTCATTTTCCCTACCGACTCCACAGCCTTGCTAAATACATGCAGTTCAACATAGTACAAAAATAGAAATTACGCATTACTAATTAGTAAAAACTCAACTCAGTGACGGAGCAGCCCTAGTGGGCCAGGGCCTGCAGTGCCCCGAATTCTGTTTTCTTGACCTTGGGACCCGGTGTGCATCAGCATATGTCACGGGCAAGTGGTCAGCTTGTCGCAGGACCCAAGGTGTTTAGTCCTCAAGCGAATTTGGTACTCATTTTATCGAACCATTTAAGAGATGAAAGGCTGATTACTAATTAATATATTAAAGAAATATATACAAGTTACTAATCACGAATGCAGTGGATTTAATAATTAACATACGAATTTCTCTAAATTAACAACAACTACTTTAACCTGGCACTTTAAAATTTCATTTTACAATAACGCCTTTATGTAGGCTACTCAAGAACTTTGCTATCTTCCTCACGCAGCTCGATAACGTAATAAATATTTATTACATATTCACATAAAAGACTATTTTTGCCCTAATAATCAATTTACATTTTCTCTGAAATACCCATTTTAGCAAGATTTGCAACAATAGCTAACGAAACTAATTGAAAATGATTCAGTACTAAATACTAAAGCAATTCAGCAAAGCACGAAGTATAGAAATGGCACAGTACTAATAATAGCTGAAAAAAATATATACAAGTTACAAATCACTAATGCAATGAATAATTAAATTATTAGTCCAAAGGGATTTGAATCCCGAAGGACTATTAGTTTCGTTTTGGCATTTTGCGTCGGACTCATAAATATCGGTTCACTTTTCAAACTGTTGCCACAAAATGTTAAAGTCCTGCATTATATTTGAAGAAATTAAATAATGAAAAATCTGCATAAATGTATGTATATTTCTCACATTGTCATAAAATAACGGTACATAGAGTCATCGAATTTTGAATAACGTAATCCTCCAACGAATATGAGCATGTGGAAGACCAAATTTGAAATTTGAAATTTGTTTTATGATCGATTTCCTATTTTTTAAAACTTTGACGAATTTTTGATTAACAAACTCAAGGATTTCAAAGCGAGCAATGGCAACGTTGTGCAGAAAAAACATTTTTTATCTCCAGCGCGTGAGTCTCTGTATCGGAAATTCTAAAGATATGCTCGTTTTAAAACTATTTTGCGATATTGCTGTTGCACTGAATCTTATGGTTTAAGTGCGAGGAACATGATATTTAATAAAGAAAGGTAACACACAAAATGTTAAAAAATGCCCCTTTGGACGTAATTTAAAATCTGAAACATTTGAGATTTTTTTTTTTTCAATAACATACTTAAATAAGCAAGTCTAACGTTCAATCAAATATGCACTCGTAATAAAAATAATCTTTGGTTACAAACAATAGATTAAATAAGTTGGAAATAGATGAACTGATTAATTACCTAAATAACTTTCATTAGCGTAAAATTTGATCCGCTCTACATAACAACAGTACGGGCTACTGCTGAAAGAAAAGGTTAGTATTCGCACTTCTTTTCGTAATTCTTATTTCATTAATAATTTTAAGTTCTTACCTAACGGTCTTAAAATATTTTACGGGGTTGAAATTTTAGTCTGCGAGCCTTTTGTTCTGCAAATAAGTCTATGGCATCGTCATAATTAATTTGATGTGCTGTTTGATTTTCGATTGGCAGAACTGCGAGATTTGATAAACGCTCCTGGCTCATCGATATTCGCAGGTAGTTTTTAATAAGTTTTAATTTGCTAAAACTTAGCTCACAGTTTGCAGGTGTAGTTGAAAGCGTACAGTAAATCCACAGCGCAATATAAATATTGTAAAAGACATCCTGCAAATCATAGGTGTAGATCTGTTGTAAGACATAGTCGCCGAGAGGCTTGTTCTTTAAAAACAGCAAGTTCCTGGCAGAACTCAGATGATTTCGCGCATGTTTTCGAGCAAGATCTGCTCCATTCTTTTGCAGTTTTTCATTTCACATATTCAATATTTCAGCACCACTGAGAAATTTGAATTTAGTGTAGTAGTGCTGCTTAACTTTGTTTTGATTTCTGATAAGAATCGATCAAATACAATTTTTATTGCATCAGAAAATAGCCGAACAGGATGAAGTGTTCGTGATTCGTCCTCGCACAAGTCATCAAATTGCTTTTTGCGCTTTAGTTTCTTTATCAAAATAGGTTCAACTGCAATTTTTTTCGGCACTGTTTCAGACTCTTCTATCCAGTATTCGATGGGAATTTCTCTCAGTTTTTGCTCAGACCTTCCATTAATGCGACGGAACGCGCAAGACTAATATCTTCCTTTTGAATTTCAATATTTATTCGCTTGATTTCTCGAAGAATATTAGCTCAAATTATCAGGTTGATGATAAATTCAAAAATTTTTACAACATGTAGCAGATGTCTTGCTTCGTACTTTTGAACCCATACTGGACCGCTGTTCTAAATATAGGAACAGCCCGACTAAGCTTCATTAAATGGAAAAGAAAGATAAACAAATAGAGTTTGGCATAACTCCCTTGATATAGACGTACGTTTCATATGCAGGCTAAACAAATCACCTATCATAACGAATTTCATTAAATATCTTATTTTAAAAATAACCATTTAAAATTATTTATTTTTCAGCCGTTATTTATGATTAAAATCTACATTTTTTTCTGAACAAATGTATACATTTATGCTAGTAGAGTTATAGTAGTATTTATAGAAATAAAAATATCCGTGAAAAAATTATCTTTTTAAGGGGACTCATATACCTTAAACCTCTCATGATCTTCGAATATGTGACTGTTGCAAGAATTCGGATATTTTATTTATTTTAAAAGCAATTACTTCCAACTTTTTACAGGTGACTACATAATATAGCTGCTTTGGAAAAAAGTAACCAGAAAGTTTGTGTTGCCACAAATATGTTTATAATTTAATCCTCTTTGTGACAAAATATTTCGCCATGTTTCCACCTTGCGCGCATATTTTAAAAATGGCTAATGGTACATACTTCAAATTTGATGGAATTCTTTATATGGGCACTACTTTCTAACTGAACCAACAATCTGATGAATATTTTAATATTGAAAAATTTTATGGACGAAAACATTAAAAATTTTGTTAATAAAATACATTTTATAAACTTAACTCAAAATAAAATAAAAATTTAACAGGAAATTTTTAGAATTTTAGGTTCACGGTAGTTTTCAAGTTTTATAAAAGCTATATATTAAATATGGAATTAAATTATGAAACAGAATGTTTTAAACTGTGCGCGCAAGTTGGAAACATGACGAAAAATGTTGTCGCAAAGTGGATTAAATTATAAAAATATTTGCTGCAACACAAACTTTCTGATGACTATTTCAGAAAGCAGCTATATTATGTAGTCAGCTGTAAAAAGTTGGTAGTAATTGCTTTTAAAATAAATAAGTTATCCCAATTCTTGCAACAGTCACCTATTCGAACATCTTATGGGTTTTAAGGTGTATGAGTTCCCTTAAGGTATTTTATTTGTATTTCATATGTGTCCTGTAAACAGGACAACGGTCCAATCCCTAACTTTTTTTTTTCACTCCTCAGTGCAATTCATAGATCACATTCCTTCTAACCAATTTTGAATAATAGCTATTCATACAATGAGATTAGAGAGACAGGATTCGGAAATAGATTATTCTGGAATTTTCTTTGTGGTAATTTTTTTTTTGTTTTTTGTATTACATTACAAAAGTAAAATGTTACACAACCTCCTAAATAGGGTTTCCTGATAATCTACGTGATGTTTCCTTAGCAATAGTGGTAGCAGGTGTTACTTTTGTATAATTCTAAATTCAAAATAGAAATTAGCCTGTAAAGTTTTTTTGACCTTAGATCCATAGATTTTGACCTTGGATCCATGGATTGGAAATTAGCCTGGAAAGTTTCTTTTTGACCTTAGATCCATAGATTTTGACCATGGATCCATGGATTGGAAATTAGCCTGGAAAGTTTCTTTATGACCTTAGATCCATAGATTTTGACCTTGGACCCATGGATTGGAAATTAGCCTGGAAACTTTCTTTATGACATTGGATCCTAATACTCTGTGGGCATTCAAAGCTGTGACCGCAGATGAAATCTTTCTATAGAATTACATACGCCCTTGTTCTCATGGGAGAAATAATCCCCAGTATGTTTTTCTGAAGTAGAATCAGTTACTTCCCTGTTTACCATTTGAGTGAACATTTTAATTGTCTTCGAAAGACCAATATTTTTAAAATTCTAACAGCTCTAGAGGCACTTGATTATGTGAATTCTCTCCATGATGAAGAACTTGGTGAGACTGAAATGGTTATTATTTCCTCTGAACCTGATTTAGTTGTGATGAAGAACAGATAAATTATTCTGTCACAAACTGTAACATATTAGTAACCATATTGCGAATCTGAAATACCGCAGAAACTATAGAAATTTTATCAGAAAGCTATGAAGAATCTAATTTTGATGTAAAATACTTTAAGTAGAAAAAATGTAAACCCCGATTTATGATTTCACCAAATTATATTCCTTTTCCAGACCATCAAAATATTCTAAATGTGATGCCAGGAAAAACTCCAGCTGAACGTTTTCACATGGTGGCTGAAGACATGATATCACATATAGTTGTAGAGACTAATCGGTATAGAAAGCAAACAAATAATCATTCTGATTCAGAAGTCAAACAACAAAAATCAGCGTTAATTCACAAAATTTTCACAGGACTAGTTTCGATGGTTTTACCGAACCATCATCTTCAGCTGCAAAACCGCAAATGAACAAGATAGGAAATAATGTTTAGATAAGATAAGAAAGCCTGCACAAGAATAAGCAAGTGGCGCCATCTGTTGGCGAAACCAGAACTAAAACATAATTTCTCTAAAAGCCGAAGGCAAATTTGGATTGGAATTAGGATCGTTAACTAGAACAGAAAGATTTTTATGAATGTGAAATGCCTCTAGAAAATCCAGTTCTCCAATGGAAGATGTTTTTTGAATAATTTTGGCAGCAGAAAAATTGAAAGTATGATTTTCGGACCAACAATGTTGAGCAACAGAAGACTTCTGTGTTTCCTTTTTTTCTAACATATGCCTCATGTTCTTTGACGCGAAATTTTAAGGCTCTCCTAGTTTGGCAAATGTAAATTAAACCGCACTGGCAAGGAATCCTATAAATACCCCAGGAATTCATATCCGGAATGGGGTCCTTGAGTATAGAAGTTGGAATTTTATTGATGGGAGAGTAAACAACCAGAAAGTTAAATTTCTGCAAAATATGTGCAACTTTATAGCTAATTGATGGAAAGAAGGGAATGACAACAGAATTTTTATAATCTCCTAAAATAAGAGTGTGGCTTTTAGTGTGTTGAGATGAGAATTTTTTAACTGCTTGATTAATAATGTTGGGTGAAAAGCCCCTGTCAATAGCTATTGCTTTTAAATAATTTAGTTCTTCATCAAGGGCTAGTTTGGAGGAGCAAACTTGAAGAGCACGGAAAACATAGGAATAAAATGAAGCTAACTTTTGTTTAATCGGATGACATGATTTAAAGTGTGGTGGAAGGCAAACCGATGAAGGTTTACGGTAAACTGTAGTACTGAAGTTGGATGTGTTACGTGTGACCAGAATGTCGAGAAACGTAAGAGAATTGCAAGTCTCAAGTTCAAAAGTGAACTGAATAGCAGGATCAATAGAATTCATTGTTGAAAGAACTCTATTTAAATCATCTTTATTACCTTCAAACAGGGTAAAAGTATCGTCTACGTAGCGGAACCATGCCGGGAAGTTTAAAGTTTCAAACAATTTTGATTCATAATAATGCATGTAGATATCAGCCAGGATGGGACTGAGGGGGCTTCCCATGGCTAATCCCTCGGTTTGCTTGTAATATTTATTTTGGAAAACAAAATGTGTTTGTTTCAAACAGAGTTGAGTGAGAGAAATTAGCTCATCAATTTCGATGCAAGAGAAATGAAATTCGCGAAGTCTGGTTTCTAGACATCTTAATGCACCCTCCACTGGGACATTGGTGAATAATGATTTTACATCAAAAGAAACCATGAGTAAATTACGAGGAGAAATGTTTTTAACCTTTTTTACAAACTCTATTGAATTTTTTATGGTGTAAATGTTATTGTCTAATAGAGTGGAAAATCTAGAAACTAAATATTTAGCTAATGGATACGAGGCAGTACCTAAATTTGATACAATAGGGCGGAAAGGAATACCACTTTTATGAATTTTGGGAAGAGCATATAATCTGGCACAATTCGCAACAGATGGGATAAGCGAATGTTTTAAGTTGCTTGAAATGATTTGCGAAGATTTGATCGCAGTTTTTATTTTGGATAAGTCCGAAGGTGAAGGATCTTTAGGGATCGGATTATATGGTCCTTCGTTTAAGAGTTTAGTGACACCATCGATGTAAGTGTTCTTATCCATGACGACTATCTGGCCACCTTTGTCGGCCTTTGAAATGACAATATCCGGGTTAGAATGAATCTCGCGCATTGTAGCTCTTTCTCTCGCAGTTAGATTTGGTTTCAAAGGTTTATTATTGAATTTCACATTATGAGCGATAAGATGCCTAATCATTTCTTTCTGTGAATCTGAAACTTTACTGAACTTGAAAGCTTTTTCGATAGGAGCCAAAATCTTTGGAATCGAGGGTTTACAGGTTTGTGGGAAGTTAAAATTGTATTTTAGAATTCTCTCTTGTTCTTCTGAAAGACTAACATTAGAAATATTAACTATTGGCTTGATGTTTACAATGGGAAGATTTTTTGAACTACTTGAACTGGAAGACTGTAAAAGAAGTTTTTCGAATTTAACTGCAAGGGTGTTTTTATGACGGTTAACTGCATTCTCCGTTCTAGACCAAGACTTTTGTTCAAGGGCAGTGAATTTTGGATATGTTTTAGCTAGTTCCAGATGAAGCTTATAGAGTTCATGTTCAATTTTGGACAATTGTTGACGTGTATCCCTTATCACGGACCGAAGTAAGGCAAGTTTGCAATTTAACAGAATTCTTGAAACGCGAATCGAAGGTTTTTGATTAGATTTGATTTGAATAAAATTGGGGATCAATTTTTTACATTTACATTTAAGTAAAAAGTCAAGATGATTCAGGAATTTTTGCCGTTTCAAGCGTAATTTAGTGAAACGATTAACGGATGAAGGCATGATAAACAATGCAGAAAATCAAACTAAATTAACTGAGCAATAATAAAGTACACACAAAATAGCAGAAAAATCCCTCACTGAAATGAATAGAAAACAAAATGTTTGTAAGCAAAATGCATGAAATCAGACAAGGAAAGCAAAATATCCAAATGTACAAAACATAAACATAACTTGAAAATTGCAAAAATGTACTCACCGAAACTCCTACAATCACAAAATGGCGGCCACACCACGTGCAAAAAAGAAAGCAAAATGTAAGCCTGTTTGGGGCTTCTTTAAATAAGACACAATAACACGCCGAATAAATACTGATTCAGAAGTCAAACAACAAAAATCAGCGTTAATTCACAAAATTTTCACAGGACTAGTTTCGATGGTTTTACCGAACCATCATCTTCAGCTGCAAAACCGCAAATGAACAAGATAGGAAATAATGTTTAGATAAGATAAGAAAGCCTGCACAAGAATAAGCAAGTGGCGCCATCTGTTGGCGAAACCAGAACTAAAACATAATTTCTCTAAAAGCCGAAGGCAAATTTGGATTGGAATTAGGATCGTTAACTAGAACAGAAAGATTTTTATGAATGGGAAATGCCTCTAGAAAATCCAGTTCTCCAATGGAAGATGTTTTTTGAATAATTTTGGCAGCAGAAAAATTGAAAGTGTGATTTTTGGACCAACAATGTTGAGCAACAGAAGACTTCTGTGTTTCCTTTTTTCTAACATATGCCTCATGTTCTTTGACGCGAAATTTTAAGGCTCTCCTAGTTTGGCCAATGTAAATTAAACCGCACTGGCAAGGAATCCTATAAATACCCCAGGAATTCATATCCGGAATGGGGTCCTTGAGTATAGAAGTTGGAATTTTATTGATGGGACAGTAAACAACCCGAAAGTTAAATTTCTGCAAAATACGTGCAACTTTATAGCTAATTGATGGAAAGAAGGGAATGACAACAGAATTTTTATAATCTCCTAAAATAAGAGTGTGGCTTTTAGTGTGTTGAGATGAGAATTTTTTTTTAACTGCTTGATTAATAATGTTGGGTGAAAAGCCCCTGTCAATAGCTATTGCTTTTAAATAATTTAGTTCTTCATCAAGGGCTAGTTTGGAGGAGCAAACTTGAAGAGCACGGAAAACATAGGAATAAAATGAAGTTAACTTTTGTTTAGTCGGATGACATGATTTAAAGTGTGGTGGAAGGCAAACCGATGAAGGTTTACGGTAAACTGTAGTACTGAAGTTGGATGTGTTACGTGTGACCAGAATGTCGAGAAACGTAAGAGAATTGCAAGTCTCAAGTTCAAAAGTGAACTGAATAGCAGGATCAATAGAATTCATTGTTGAAAGAACTCTATTTAAATCATCTTTATTACCTTCAAACAGGGTAAAAGTATCGTCTACGTAGCGGAACCATGCCGGGAAGTTTAAAGTTTCAAACAATTTTGATTCATAATAATGCATGTAGATATCAGCCAGGATGGGACTGAGGGGGCTTCCCATGGCTAATCCCTCAGTTTGCTTGTAATATTTATTTTGGAAAACAAAATGTGTTTGTTTCAAACAGAGTTGAGTGAGAGAAATTAGCTCATCAATTTCGATGCAAGAGAAATGAAATTCGCGAAGTCTGGTTTCTAGATATCTTAATGCACCCTCCACTGGGACATTGGTGAATAATGATTTTACATCAAAAGAAACCATGAGTAAATTACGAGGAGAAATGTTTTTAACCTTTTTTACAAACTCTATTGAATTTTTTATGGTGTAAATGTTATTGTCTAATAGAGTGGAAAATCTAGAAACTAAATATTTAGCTAATGGATACGAGGCAGTACCTAAATTTGATACAATAGGGCGGAAAGGAATACCACTTTTATGAATTTTGGGAAGAGCATATAATCTGGCACAATTCGCAACAGATGGGATAAGCGAATGTTTTAAGTTGCTTGAAATGATTTGCGAAGATTTGATCGCAGTTTTTATTTTGGATAAGTCCGAAGGTGAAGGATCTTTAGGGATCGGATTATATGGTCCTTCGTTTAAGAGTTTAGTGACACCATCGATGTAAGTGTTCTTATCCATGACGACTATCTGGCCACCTTTGTCGGCCTTTGAAATGACAATATCCGGGTTAGAATGAATCTCGCGCATTGTAGCTCTTTCTCTCGCAGTTAGATTTGGTTTCAAAGGTTTATTATTGAATTTCACATTATGAGCGATAAGATGCCTAATCATTTCTTTCTGTGAATCTGAAACTTTACTGAACTTGAAAGCTTTTTCGATAGGAGCCAAAATCTTTGGAATCGAGGGTTTACAGGTTTGTGGGAAGTTAAAATTGTATTTTAGAATTCTCTCTTGTTCTTCTGAAAGACTAACATTAGAAATATTAACTATTGGCTTGATGTTTACAATGGGAAGATTTTTTGAACTACTTGAACTGGAAGACTGTAAAAGAAGTTTTTCGAATTTAACTGCAAGGGTGTTTTTATGACGGTTAACTGCATTCTCCGTTCTAGACCAAGACTTTTGTTCAAGGGCAGTGAATTTTGGATATGTTTTAGCTAGTTCCAGATGAAGCTTATAGAGTTCATGTTCAATTTTGGACAATTGTTGACGTGTATCCCTTATCACGGACCGAAGTAAGGCAAGTTTGCAATTTAACAGAATTCTTGAAACGCGAATCGAAGGTTTTTGATTAGATTTGATTTGAATAAAATTGGGGATCAATTTTTTACATTTACATTTAAGTAAAAAGTCAAGATGATTCAGGAATTTTTGCCGTTTCAAGCGTAATTTAGTGAAACGATTAACGGATGAAGGCATGATAAACAATGCAGAAAATCAAACTAAATTAACTGAGCAATAATAAAGTACACACAAAATAGCAGAAAAATCCCTCACTGAAATGAATAGAAAACAAAATGTTTGTAAGCAAAATGCATGAAATCAGACAAGGAAAGCAAAATATCCAAATGTACAAAACATAAACATAACTTGAAAATTGCAAAAATGTACTCACCGAAACTCCTACAATCACAAAATGGCGGCCACACCACGTGCAAAAAAGAAAGCAAAATGTAAGCCTGTTTGGGGCTTCTTTAAATAAGACACAATAACACGCCGAATAAATACTGATTCAGAAGTCAAACAACAAAAATCAGCGTTAATTCACAAAATTTTCACAGGACTAGTTTCGATGGTTTTACCGAACCATCATCTTCAGCTGCAAAACCGCAAATGAACAAGATAGGAAATAATGTTTAGATAAGATAAGAAAGCCTGCACAAGAATAAGCAAGTGGCGCCATCTGTTGGCGAAACCAGAACTAAAACATAATTTCTCTAAAAGCCGAAGGCAAATTTGGATTGGAATTAGGATCGTTAACTAGAACAGAAAGATTTTTATGAATGTGAAATGCCTCTAGAAAATCCAGTTCTCCAATGGAAGATGTTTTTTGAATAATTTTGGCAGCAGAAAAATTGAAAGTGTGATTTTCGGACCAACAATGTTGAGCAACAGAAGACTTCTGTGTTTCCTTTTTTCTAACATATGCCTCATGTTCTTTGACGCGAAATTTTAAGGCTCTCCTAGTTTGGCCAATGTAAATTAAACCGCACTGGCAAGGAATCCTATAAATACCCCAGGAATTCATATCCGGAATGGGGTCCTTGAGTATAGAAGTTGGAATTTTATTGATGGGACAGTAAACAACCCGAAAGTTAAATTTCTGCAAAATACGTGCAACTTTATAGCTAATTGATGGAAAGAAGGGAATGACAACAGAATTTTTATAATCTCCTAAAATAAGAGTGTGGCTTTTAGTGTGTTGAGATGAGAATTTTTTTTTTAACTGCTTGATTAATAATGTTGGGTGAAAAGCCCCTGTCAATAGCTATTGCTTTTAAATAATTTAGTTCTTCATCAAGGGCTAGTTTGGAGGAGCAAACTTGAAGAGCACGGAAAACATAGGAATAAAATGAAGTTAACTTTTGTTTAGTCGGATGACATGATTTAAAGTGTGGTGGAAGGCAAACCGATGAAGGTTTACGGTAAACTGTAGTACTGAAGTTGGATGTGTTACGTGTGACCAGAATGTCGAGAAACGGAAGAGAATTGCAAGTCTCAAGTTCAAAAGTGAACTGAATAGCAGGATCAATAGAATTCATTGTTGAAAGAACTCTATTTAAATCATCTTTATTACCTTCAAACAGGGTAAAAGTATCGTCTACGTAGCGGAACCATGCCGGGAAGTTTAAAGTTTCAAACAATTTTGATTCATAATAATGCATGTAGATATCAGCCAGGATGGGACTGAGGGGGCTTCCCATGGCTAATCCCTCAGTTTGCTTGTAATATTTATTTTGGAAAACATTTCTCCTCGTAATTTACTCATGGTTTCTTTTGATGTAAAATCATTATTCACCAATGTCCCAGTGGAGGGTGCATTAAGATGTCTAGAAACCAGACTTCGCGAATTTCATTTCTCTTGCATCGAAATTGATGAGCTAATCTCTCTCACTCAACTCTGTTTGAAACAAACACATTTTGTTTTCCAAAATAAATATTACAAGCAAACCGAGGGATTAGCCATGGGAAGCCCCCTCAGTCCCATCCTGGCTGATATCTACATGCATTATTATGAATCAAAATTGTTTGAAACTTTAAACTTCCCGGCATGGTTCCGCTACGTAGACGATACTTTTACCCTGTTTGAAGGTAATAAAGATGATTTAAATAGAGTTCTTTCAACAATGAATTCTATTGATCCTGCTATTCAGTTCACTTTTGAACTTGAGACTTGCAATTCTCTTACGTTTCTCGACATTCTGGTCACACGTAACACATCCAACTTCAGTACTACAGTTTACCGTAAACCTTCATCGGTTTGCCTTCCACCACACTTTAAATTATCTCATCCGACTAAACAAAAGTTAGCTTCATTTTATTCCTATGTTTTCCGTGCTCTTCAAGTTTGCTCCTCCAAACTAGCCCTTGATGAAGAACTAAATTATTTAAAAGCAATAGCTATTGACAGGGGCTTTTCACCCAACATTATTAATCAAGCAGTTAAAAAATTCTCATCTCAACACATTAAAAGCCACACTCTTATTTTAGGAGATTATAAAAATTCTGTTGTCATTCCCTTCTTTCCATCAATTAGCTATAAAGTTGCACATATTTTGCAGAAATTTAACTTTCGGGTTGTTTACTCTCCCATCAATAAAATTCCAACTTCTATACTCAAGGACCCCATTCCGGATATGAATTCCTGGGGTATTTATAGGATTCCTTGCCAGTGCGGTTTAATTTACATTGGCCAAACTAGGAGAGCCTTAAAATTTCGCGTCAAAGAACATGAGGCATATGTTAGAAAAAAGGAAACACAGAAGTCTTCTGTTGCTCAACATTGTTGGTCCGAAAATCACACTTTCAATTTTTCTGCTGCCAAAATTATTCAAAAAACATCTTCCATTGGAGAACTGGATTTTCTAGAGGCATTTCACATTCATAAAAATCTTTCTGTTCTAGTTAACGATCCTAATTCCAATCCAAATTTGCCTTCGGCTTTTAGAGAAATTATGTTTTAGTTCTGGTTTCGCCAACAGATGGCGCCACTTGCTTATTCTTGTGCAGGCTTTCTTATCTTATCTAAACATTATTTCCTATCTTGTTCATTTGCGGTTTTGCAGCTGAAGATGATGGTTCGGTAAAACCATCGAAACTAGTCCTGTGAAAATTTTGTGAATTAACGCTGATTTTTGTTGTTTGACTTCTGAATCAGTATTTATTCGGCGTGTTGTTGTGTCTTAATTAAATAATCATTCTTTTAGTGTTACTGGAAGTGAATTCTAGCAGTTCCTAGGTGCCTTGTTTTAGAGTAAAAATTATAAGTTTGGTTTATTTCATCATGGCAAAGCCTCGCGGACCATCTGTCTAAGGGAAACTGGGTCGTACACACATTAACACATGGGGAAAACCACAAAAATGCCCATGCAGCCAGCGCGTTCGTGGGATTCGAACCTCGGACCGAACTACCATAAAGATACAAATGAATGAATATAGAAAAGGCCTTTTTCCCCCCTATTAAATTTCACTTTTACGTCATTATTAATGTCTTTCAATTCTATAGCTACTTTCAGCATACTTAAGAAGTTTTGATACAGTTTCATGCATACAATTTTTGCAATGTTCCAATTTTTTTATACAAGTAAAATGAGTTTGATTTTTTATTACTTTTACTTCTTTGTACGATGTAAAGAAAGTCTCGTAATCAAGAAACACTTCGGGCATCTTATTTAAACGAAATTATCCACTTGACCACTATAGCATGCAATTTAACGACGTTTTTCCGTGACATTTGTATGTAAGGACAGAACAAAGGACTATTTTTTTTCCTGAAAACGAATTATAAAACCGATTTAAATGCATTCAGAAAATATTTTTTCGGGACTTCAAAAATGAGTAGTTCCAGAACGTTGAAATTTTGTATATAGGATTGCAAGCACATTTAGTGGTGCACTTCCCCTTTTGGTTTCAATCGGCCACACCAAACGAGTATATACAGTACAAAGTCCATAATTCGGACTCGTCGGGACTTCAGCGATTCCGGATTAGGGATTTTTTCGGATTATAGATCATCAATTTAAATCTGGTAAGATGGCATGAAGAAATTATACAATTAAAAATATGAAACCGTAATTTATGAAATAAAGAGCAATTATGATCCAAAGAGAATAAAATTTTTACAAAAAAAAAAAAGTTTAATATTTATTTGTTTACTTTGTTAAACATTTCTTTCAATGCGCGCATGCGTAAAGTTTGTGACTTTCAGGTCCAGTTTATAGATCATTCCGGATAATGGACGTCCGAATTACGGACTTTATACTGTATATACACATACTGTTACTCGGATCCGTGAGCTCAAAAAAAAAAAATTATTTTTATTCTTATATGTTAGTAAATTGTTCATTTTTGGCTTTAAAAAATGATTGAATTATGTTGTTCTTGTCTTCCGGTGAAGGTTTTTATGCCTTTATTTAATATGCATGCAATGGTTGTAGAATAATCAACAATTTAAAAGTTTTTTTTTAAGTTCGGCTAAGCCTAATTGCGTTTACTATAACAGCCATATTTGTTAACATTTGAAACTTAGCAGAATAATGAATTATGTCTTTCTGGACCTTCAGTGTAAAATCCAAACATATTATATTAAAATAAGAATTTAGAATTAGTACAAACTCTAAAAATGAAAATGAAAATGCAAAAGGGAAAAAATACAAAAATTGTACTTTTAATTGTAAAAATTATTTTTACTTCCTTGTACGAAGTAAAGGAATTATTGTAATCACGAAAAATTTCGGGTGTCATATTCCAATGAAAATATCCATTTTGACCGCTATCGAATGCAATTTAACGATGTTTTTGTGTGAAGTCTGTATTTAGGAACAGAATAAAGGCCTCCTGTTTTCCCAAACGAATTATGAGACTGATGTAAAATGGATTCAGATATGATTTTTTCGTGGCATCTGTACGTACGTACATATGTATGTATGTACGTATCTCGCATAACTCAAAAACGAGTTAGCCTCAGACCATTAAAATTTTGTATATAGGACTGCTATAGTATGTAGTTGTGCACCTCTCTTTTTAGTTGCAAATGGCTGCACCAAAAATATACAAATATATATATAAATATGAAAAGTAAACATAATAAGAGACAAAATTAAAAACAAATTTTTATATCCGTCTTGAGCTAGGATTGAAGTAAAATAGACTTAAAGATTTTAAAGTTAAAAGTAAATCGGAATCAAAGCAATGAGATTATTCCTCAACAATATTAATATTAGCAATCGTGTATAAGAGGTTTAACACAAATCCAAACATATCATATTAAAATAAGAATTTAGAGTAGTACAAATTCTAAAAATGAAAATGCAAAAGAGAAAAAATAATAATTAATCTTCCTTTCACTGAAACTCCAATTCAGAACTCATCAGGGGAAAATGAATTAAAGCTTCACAAAAGCCGCTTAATATGTTTCCAAAACGTATTTAGTTCTCCTGATTCGAGTTCAAAAACCAAAAAAAGAATCTATTCAGTTTTCATTTAAAACACTGAAAGTCATATAAAACTGATTAACTCAAATCCCAAATGCATCAGGATTTTCCCTACACGCCTTCGAAACACTTGATGAAACGCATAAAACATAACATTATGTTAAATTGACTACTAAAAAAAAAAAAAAAAAACTTTACATTATGTTAAAAAGACCATTCATAAAAATCCAATTGATCTAAAATCATTATATGCAAATTCGAAATTCAAAAGTAAATATATATAAAGAGGAAAACTAATATACTATAAACAAAATTGTTTTTTAAACAACACTCAAAACGTTGGTCCCCAATTATGCTAACCTAAACTTTTAATACCAAGAAAAGGAAAATCATTTCGCAAAGATTCTTTAAATAATAAAATCAAATCTGAGCTTTATCAGCTGAAACTGGAAACCAATTGGAAACAAAAATAAATAAATAAATAAATAAATTTTATAAAAACCCGCAAACTTAATGAAATCTTATTATTGAACCTTTTAATCCAAAATATACTTAATTATTCTTCAGACAACCAAACTGTGTTCTTTGAAGAACTCAAAGCTATTATGTTCTGTAGATCGATAAAAAAAAAAAAAAAAAAAAAAAAAAAAAGTAGTTCTTGGAAAACGAATGAGATAAACTTCAGAGTATCCAATAGCAGAACTAAGTATTTAAACTTAGTATGTTTAAATACTTAGTTCTGAGTATGCTAAGTTCTGCTAAGTGTTAATAAGTTACGCCTTGGAAATTTTTTTAATTCCTGTGCAGCATAAACGAGTTCTGGCTAATTATTCTTTTAAGCATTATAAAGTTCTGGCTGATTCTTCTTTTAAGCATAATATGAGTATAAAAGAAAATAATTTTCACTTTGGCTCTTTCTAGATTTTCATTTAATATTTGCTCTATATTCACAATATCTGAAGAAAGAAAATAGAGATTTGTAGTCTGAATCAAATGTGTCTCATTTCTATGGATAAATGATTTTTTAGAGCAACCCTCCTTTTCGAGTTCGTAGTTTCTTCTTTGTCTGACACCCTTTGTTATTTAATGTGGGAGATAGAAAAGTTGGCCATTGTAAGTTATCTCATCAATCGACGAAGTCACGCGTTCAGGCACCTGGGTGAATACCCTATCCTGTATGTAACTTGTCGGGCATGTGCCTATCATTTGATGAGCATAGCATACAGTACGGTAAAAAGTTCAAGTAGAAGTAGAAGGTAGCACTAGGCATGATGAAGTAGCGAACAGAGTTCGGTGAACAGGAAACGCTCTAGCGGTAAGATTGGCAATAAGATAAAAACTGCAAAAGTTGCTGTGTAGACAAATTCAATACGAAGAGTTAGTACTCGCAGAGCCAGCATAGCCATCAGCGGTTTGTTAGAACTGAGGGAGGCTTCAATTAATTCCGCAGAGTTAGTATACCGGTATACGACAGCGCAAAATATCCTGCAGTGAACCTGCGTAAAACGGGCAATTATTCCCTGTGGCAAGGCAAGCGAACAGTAGTAGAAAATCAAGGGAAGTTGGCAGAGGCTTGACCTTTGAGAAGGAGAAGGCCATGACGCTTAATAAAGATGGCGGAGCTTTCCGTCCGATGTTATCGTCGGTAAGTCATCTGGATTTTTAAATTTTCGTCGGAAATATAACTTTATCATGTTTCTTAGTTAATTAAAATAGCTGACAGAAAGGAGGCTTTATATATACATAAACACTTTTTAAGCTTTTTACAAATATTTTAATTAACATTGTGCATAAATATAATTGAAAGAACCGAAAAACAAACGAACATTTTACAAAAATTTAAACGCTGATTGAAAATTGTCACTGTCATGATAAATTGGGAAGGGTTCTTAAGATAATAATTAATATTTTACTTAGGCTCAAGTATTAATTTATTCGCGTTTCAGAGCAGCAAAATATATAACCATCAATTTATATATCTCCAGGGTATGTAAATGAAATGCTATATAACTTAGCTAATAAATGTGATAAAAAATATTACATACCTAAATCTTATAGAAAAAAAAAAGCCTTCCAACATTCATATTTGAAATGAGATAACCTAACAAACAACACACACTATTTTAAAATAATAAAAAAATGTTTTAAATATTTTTAAATAGTGTATGTTGACATATTTAGTGTATGTGGCAATATTTTAAAGAAACACATAAACTATGCAGTGTTTGAAAGTTACCAGAAAAAAGTAACAGAACTACTATTTCCAATTAATAAAAAATCATTTAGTGTTTTTTAAATAGCAAGCTGTTAAAAGTACAATAATTAGTACCAATGCTGATGACTTTTAACATCATTTCTTTCGATCATATGTAAATATATTTATATACACTTGTTTTAGACAATGGCAGGTTCTCACGGCCATTTTATTCATTTTTTCAAGTCAATAACATTCTTTTGGGTACTTTCCCTTGTATACTGCGCAGAAATGATTTGAATAATATACACAATAGTAAGAACTGCACATTTAAATCTGCTCTTCATTAAATAGCACACAATAAAAAGTGTTTTCCCTTTCATCTTGAATTTTATTGCTATCACAAGCGTGTACAAAAATTAACAATGAAAATGGAATGTATTCAAATGTAATAATTAAAAAACATAACTTGGAACATTCGTATTCATGCCAAGAGATATACTGCACATTCAAATAGAAGAAACAAAATAGAAGAAACAAGAGAAAAAGAACAGAACTGCAATTTGCACTTAATGTCAAATTTAATGTTTTTAAAATATTATATGGTTTAAAAATGCAATAATTATGGATTACAATATTTAGTAGTAATGTTGATGTTTCTTAGCACCATTTCTTTCAATCATATGCAGGTGTATATACATACTTTTAGTTTCTAAATTTTAGGATAATGGAAATTATGATTATCATTTATATGCTTATTATTATTTTTTTATTGCCAGTTGTGCATGTTGTTTGTTAGGTTATTTCATTTCAAATATGAATGTTGGAAGGCTTTTTTGTTATAAGATTTAGGTATGTTTCTTGTATGAAATATTTTTATCACATTTATTAGCAAATTTATATAGTATTTCATTTACATACGCTGGAGATATAGAAGTTGATGGTTATATATTTTGCTCTGAAACGCGAATAAATTAAAACTTGAGACTAGGTAAAGTATTAATTATTACCTTAAGAACCCCTTCCCAATTTATCATGACAGTGGCAATTCTCAATCAGCGTTTAAATTTTTGTAAAATGTTCGTTTGTTTTTCGGTTCTTTCAATTATATTTATGCACAAAGTTAATTAAAATATCTGTAAAAAGTTTAAAAAGTGTGTATGTATATAAAGCCTCCTTTCTTTCAGCTATTTTAATTAACTAAGCAACATGATAAAGTTATATTTCCAACGAAAATTAAAAAATCCAGATTGACTACATCGGACGGAAATCTCCGCCATGTATGTTAAGTGTCATGGCCTTCTCGCTCTCGAAGGTCACGGCACAGGAGTGTCCCCCAATGACGCCTGAGCAAAAAATATGCATTGTACATAGACGTTCTTTGGCCTGTGTCCCTTTATTGTCCACTCTCTAATCTTAGAGTTGTATTCGACTGTAATTAGCTTTCATTAACTGTTTGTTCCATTAAAAGATATCTTAGTAATTAATTATAAATATTATTAAAAGAGGTTTTTAAACCTCGTTTTTAAACTACTTACGTTGTATAAAAATTAGACAACATTCCAAATACGATCCAGCGCCACACTTGAATTTTCTGCTGCGGGCGCATACCCCGGCTTGCCCTCCTCTACATCCAAAGAATCTCTAAGGAGAAGAATGAAAGCTTCCATAGACGCAATGTAAACCTGTTTCGCCTCTGCGCCGCTGTACCGAAGAGCCACGGCTATGCAGTGAAACACCAGCGCAGGGTGAAATTTAAACAGCGCAGTTCGAGGAGATAGTAAATTTTTTACTTTGAAATAACTCAAAATGTTTTATTTTCATACATTTCTGGAGTTTTATGAGCAAAAGGATGTTAGTTGGAATTTTGGGGCGAATTATAGAAATCCTGTCCAATTTTTATTTCAATTTAAACAGCGAGCCGTACGAAGACAAAATTTAAATGAAATAAATTTCTTAATTCTTTTCTTCTGTAAACTTAAAAAGGGAGGGAAACACATGCCATACAAAACGTAATAAATTTTTATGGATCCATAGTTAAAATTTTACAGTGAAATTTTAAAAGCAAAATTTGCAATAACTAACTGAAACAGAAAAAAATATTTAAAGACAATTAAAGGCACCCCTAAATAAATTGAAAACACTGAAATACATTATAAATTATCCGACAACAACTTTAAAAACAAATTACCATGAAAACGTTTAGACAATTATTTGGAATGACCATTGTGAAAACCAAGAGCAAAGTTTTCACCCGATAGCCAAAACCATTTCACTTACAGTATTACACTTAAAAAGGCCTTTAAAAGAATTTCACATAGCTAAAACCAAGTACCTCTGACTACAACAACAAAGAACGTTTTCGAACAACGTGGTAAAAGATTGCTAACATGGCCGACGGCATGCTGCATTCTTTGATGCTGCTTTGTTGCCTCCTGATGTTATTTCGCGCATGCGCAGTGAGGTACGAAGGGTGGATAGCTTTGGAATGGTTTGCCCCTTTAAAGTAAGCTTCAGGGATATACATAATGTGTCTCTTCGGTCTGACGGAGCCACAGTTGCCCGGGGGAACCTTTACTTCTTCTCCTTAGAAAGTCTTTGTCTACATCCAAGATCTTATCTGCTGATAACATAGTTTCGTTTGTCATTGTCATTGTGAATTCGTGGAAAAGTCGGAGTAGCGTTTAGAAGACGAGTGACCGATTTATAGGCCAGAGTTGCAAGTGTGGCCAGACATGCCATGTCTCAAAAAGACCCCTGAGGCGTCACCATCGAGATAGATAAGGCCTGCGCTCTGAAACGAAACTGGCTTGTGACGTCACGGTTAAGGGACCCTCAGCAAACTTTTTGTTGGCTTTTATAAGTTGTAATTTTTTATTCATTATGTTTTAAGAATTGAATTTATGTTTACTTTTGACATCTGAAGCATCATCCCTTGTAATAATTACTAACACTAGTAATATAAAAATTGTCAGCAAAATTTATGATTATTTATTTTAATTGGAAACTAATTTTATATGAAATAACTGTCCTAAGGGTTTAAAAGCATAACACTTATTTCCTTACATAATATGTAGAATATCAAATGCAGAGTAAATTTGATTCTTGACAGAGTACTGTGTTCTTAAATTTAAATATCAATGTTTTTTGCAAATCATAAAATATCATTTTATCATGATGAAACTTAAATGCACATGTTTAGCTAATATAGCTTCTGTTTACTTTTATGTATGTTATTATCATGCAATCAGTTTGTTTAAAATTTGTTATGCAATATAAATCTTTCTGAGAATGATAGAAAAGTTTCTAAAGTAATATATGTAAGATTCATATTAAGGTAATTAAATTGCGAAACTGCAAAATGAAATTTTAAAAATGTACAGTTATTGAAGAAGCAGTAGTAAAAAAAATATTTTCAGAACAGAGGTAATGCTTATAGTTAAATAGGTATGATGTAAATATTTGCAAGAAATTTCAGTTTCTAAAAGTGTTTTAAGTATTTCGTATATTTTAAAAATATTTTCAAAAAAATTGTGTATAACTGTATTTAAAAAACTTTTTTCCTGTCTTATTTGGAATTTTAATATTGATAGTCTTCAGAGCTATGTAATAAACATTATCTCAATTTAACTACAGATTCTTGTCGAAAAATTATGTAGCATTAAGAGGAAAACATTAACTGTAATACGGATTAACATACAATATGTAAGTAAGAAATAATTTTAAGACTAGACTATTTAGTAATTTATTACATTCAGAAAAATTTTCTGACTGATATAGGGCATTTAAATGTTAGTCTAAATATTAAGTAGTCTCTTGCATTCGTTTGATGTTTTATAATCCTGCTACATTAATATGATAGATATAAAAAATATGAAATAATTATAGAATGAGAGATAACAAGTGTTCCCACTGGCAAACATTTTGTTAAAGTAGTGGGTGAAACAAAAAAATTTGATGCGATGATGAGAATCAACGAGAAACAAAAAGACAGTGCAGAAAAATCAAAGTAAAAATTTTAGCTACTTGAATTTTAAAACCAATTTTTCTTCAAAGAAATGATTTGCTTTTAAAAGCACCACACCATTCTCAAATAATTTTGTTTTGAAAATAAATACTAACAAAAGAAAATGAAAATATTTCTTATTCGTATAAGCTTTGTAAAACATTATATTGCCGCTTGTAATTTTGTTTTAGACTGATTTTATAGTATGAGATACCAATTTCAAAGAATAGGTTTAGAAAAACGGGTGTTTAGCAAGGAAGCTAAACTGCGCGAAGACCGGTCCCCTAGCAGTGACGTTGTAACTCAGCGCGCAGGCCTTATCTATCTCGATGGTGACGCCTGAGGTCGAAATTTCCGCTAGAGAAATTCTTTACCCCACCATTTAGCATGGAGGTAAGAAACTTCCTACCTCCATGCCATTTAGGGTGTGGAAATAGTCGTTGTCCGCTAATATTCCCATGCCACCACTTTTAACCTTCTAACACCCTTGTTCGATGAACTTCGCGCCTTTTGTCTCTGTAGAATTGTGTTTGAGACACCAGGGTGCCTTCTCGTCGGGACTTCGGCGATTCCGGATTATCGATTTTTCCGGATTATAGATCATCAGTTTAAATCTGGTAAGATGGCATGCAGAAATTATAAAATTAAAAATATGAAACCGTAATTTATAAAATAATGAGCAATTATGATCTAAAGGGTATCAAAATTTACCAAAAAAGAAGCCTAATATTTATTTGTTTACTTTATTAAACATTTCTTTCAACGCGCGGATGCGTAAAGCATACCTTACGCATAGCCGAAATTAGAAAATTGCAACCAGAAAACTATTTGATTTGTATTCGTGGTATTTATAATGACAAGGAATTTGATTTAAATCATATCAAAGACGGAGTACATCGAAATTAAATACTACATTTAGTAAGGAAGTATAAGCCGAATAAAATAAAAACATCTGCTCTGAAGATAACGATAGTGTTGACAAATCAACTTCCAGTTCATTGCGCGCCGGGACGTCTCCCCCCTCGCAGAGCAGCGCGAAATTGATAAACAGATTTCGGAATGGTTAGATAAACAAAGAACATGCCTTTATCCATTTTTTGTAGCAATTCGTTTTTTGTTTGACGGACATCGAAACATACTTTCGTTTTCTAGATCCTTTGGGAGCTCCAGCATCGGAAATTCTATTTGACATAATCAAAAGTTCAAGCTTACTTTTAGAAAATTGCTCTTACAGTCTGCAAAAAATAATAAGCCGGATCCAATTCGAAGATTAAGGAACAACGCAATCATCAACATTAACTGAAATAGATAATTAGATAATTTTAGTTTATACCGTCCGTTATACATTAAACGCGCACGCGAAAACGTATTCTGCACTTGCGCAGACGCATATGCGCAGTCGTAAATGTCTTGGGCGCACGAGTAAAACGCCTATGCGCATGCGTCAATGCGGCGCATGCGCAGAAAGATTTTAGCTTTGAGGTCCGGATTATAGATCATTCCGGATTATGGGTGTCCGAATTAACGACTTTTGACTGTATACAATAACCTAAAGATAAATCGAATAGGTGTTTTTTTTATAATTTTGTTAAGGTCAGATAAGAATATTGTTAACGTATTAATATCAATAGGTTTCACAACATCGCGCCTCACAACTATGGGGTTTCGTAAATTCCCTTTTATTTTATCTCAACAGTGCTCAATGTTAGCTCGAGGCAAAAACTTTCAGCTGACATAAATAATTCTTAACGATGTTATTTTTCCATATAGGCAAACAACGCTAGTATAATCTTGCATAATCATACAATCTAATTCTTCTATACTATCTAATTTTGCATGATCAACTTCTTAAGCAACTTAGCCAAACTGATACGCATATGAGTATGGTATATATATATATATATGCAAATGAGGTGTGCGTGCATATGCAATACAGACGCGAATGTCTAACATATTTGCATGCTAATTGTGCACGTATATGCAAACAGATGTATGCATACGTGGATAAAAGCATACACATGTACGTATGTGTAAATACCATATATATATGATAACTGTGTATATATATATATAATAGATGTATCCGTATATTTGAAATATATATTTGAAAATCGCAAATTTAAATTCAAGTACTATACTAATTTATATTTTTTTCGTAGAAGTTGTATTCGAAAATACAAAAAAGATGAAACACGATAATATTCCAATTATTGATAATTTTGTGGAAAGAGACTAATTCTCATTGCAAAGTCAGGACTTTCCCTGAGATCAGCAATAATTACTCTTACAAATTTGCTTTCTATGTTTCTTTTATTTTGAATATTTGCAAATGCAAAACGAGGAAAGTAACTATTCTTACATATTAAATTTAATAAGTTTTCTATATTTTGCTTTCTATAGTTTTACAGTATTTTCTAAGATTCAACTTTAAAAAGAATCTATCAATAAACTAGCATTTACTCTTCGTTTTCTAGGAGTTCTGTTTTAACTTCTTTCTTATAAGAAATTGTACCTGTATTGAAAGCAGTCAGGTCATAACTTCGCTCAACTGAACGTGATCTGATCTAATGGCATATCAGCAAACTCGATATACACTGGTGGTTCTCGAAGGTTCTATTCTCTGCAGCAGCTTCTGTTTTTTTTTTTTTTTTTTCCTTCACGTACACACGTACAACGAACATATAGGCCAGTTTCGCCCAGAAAGTCTTTAACAACGGCCGACAACGGCCGACCGATAAAAGCCACTGAACACTGGTAGTTCAGTCCGAGATTCGAGTTCCGGCGTCCGGTCTGGCTGCATGGGCGTTTTTTAGGCTTTTCTCATGTGCAACATGGTTACGAGCCAAATTTCTCTTAAAACGTCCTCCATGAAGCGTCCCTCCCTTTCTGTGTAGTGCCTAATGGCGGAGCACGTAATAAATAAATAATTTTTAACGATGTTACTTTTCCATATAGGCAAACAGCGCTAGCATAATCTTGCATAATCATATAGTCTAATTCTTCTATACGATCTAATTTTATCTATATTATTTAATTTATCTTATTTATTTTATCTATATTATTTAATTTATCTTATTTATTTTATCTATATTATTTAATTTATCTTATTTCATATTTCACGGAGATAGTCATTGTCCGCTAATATATTTATTTTTTAAATCACGGAGGGACTGAATTACTTTTCGGCATAAGGCCTTTTTTAAAATAAAGAATCGAATTTTTCATCATTGTGTTGAAGTAATAACGAGAAATGCTATTTTAATAACATTTGTAATATCAGTATTCCTCACATTCTTCTGCATAATGCAAATAGGAGCTAAATTCCTGCAGAAGTGACCTGCATAACAGCATCGACACTTTGATAGCTCTAGCATAATCTTGCATAATCTTCTATGCGATCTAATTTTATCTATATTATTTAATTTATCTTATTTCATATTTCACGGAGATAGTCATTGTTCGCTAATATATTTATTTTTTAAATCACGGAGAGACTGAATTACCTTTCGGCATAAGGCCTTTTTTAAAATAAAGAATCGAATTTTTCATCATTGTGTTGAAGTAATAACGAGAAATGCTTTTTAATAACATTTGTAATGTCAGTATTCCTCACATTCACAAAAGAATCGAATTTTTCATCATTGTGTTGAAGTAATGACGAGAAATGCTATTTTAATAACATTTGTAATGTCAGTATTCCTCACATTCACAAAAGAATCGAATTTTTCATCATTGTGTTGAAGTAATAACGAGAAATGCTATTTTAATAACATTTGTAATGTCAGTATTCCTCACATTCACAAAAGAATCGAATTTTTCATCATTGTGTTGAAGTAATAACGAGAAATGCTATTTTAATAACATTTGTAATGTCAGTATTCCTCACATTCACAAAAGAATCGAATTTTTCATCATTGTGTTGAAGTAATAACGAGAAATGCTATTTTAATAACATTTGTAATGTCAGTATTCCTCACATTCACAAAAGAATCGAATTTTTCATCATTGTGTTGAAGTAATGACGAGAAATGCTATTTTAATAACATTTGTAATGTCAGTATTCCTCACATTCACAAAAGAATCGAATTTTTCATCATTGTGTTGAAGTAATAACGAGAAATGCTATTTTAATAACATTTGTAATGTCAGTATTCCTCACATTCACAAAAGAATCGAATTTTTCATCATTGTGTTGAAGTAATAACGAGAAATGCTATTTTAATAACATTTGTAATGTCAGTATTCCTCACATTCACAAAAGAATCGAATTTTTCATCATTGTGTTGAAGTAATAACGAGAAATGCTATTTTAATAACATTTGTAATGTCAGTATTCCTCACATTCACAAAAGAATCGAATTTTTCATCATTGTGTTGAAGTAATAACGAGAAATGCTTTTTAATAACATTTGTAATGTCAGTATTCCTCACATTCACAAAAGAATCGAATTTTTCATCATTGTGTTGAAGTAATGACGAGAAATGCTATTTTAATAACATTTGTAATGTCAGTATTCCTCACATTCACAAAAGAATCGAATTTTTCATCATTGTGTTGAAGTAATAACGAGAAATGCTATTTTAATAACATTTGTAATGTCAGTATTCCTCACATTCACAAAAGAATCGAATTTTTCATCATTGTGTTGAAGTAATAACGAGAAATGCTTTTTAATAACATTTGTAATGTCAGTATTCCTCACATTCACAAAAGAATCGAATTTTTCATCATTGTGTTGAAGTAATGACGAGAAATGCTATTTTAATAACATTTGTAATGTCAGTATTCCTCACATTCACAAAAGAATCGAATTTTTCATCATTGTGTTGAAGTAATAACGAGAAATGCTATTTTAATAACATTTGTAATGTCAGTATTCCTCACATTCACAAAAGAATCGAATTTTTCATCATTGTGTTGAAGTAATAACGAGAAATGCTATTTTAATAACATTTGTAATGTCAGTATTCCTCACATTCTTCTGCATAATGCAAATGGGAGCTAAATTCCTGCAGAAGTGACCTGCATAACAGCATCTACACTTTGACAGGATAATTAGCGGCCGAGCGGTAAAGTCGCTGAACACTGGTAGTTCGATCCGAGGTTCGAATCCGGCGAACGGGCTGGCTGCATGGGTGTTTCCGTGGTTTTCCCCATGTGTAACGTGTATACGAGCCAGTTTCCCTTAGAAAGTCCTCCACGAAGGCAACCCTCCCCTTAGGCAGATAGCCCTCGAGGCTTTGCGTAATGTAATAACCTAACCTAACCTTGACAGGATAATTATCTGTTTATTGCAATTTCAGTCTTTATACCCATATATAAATAAAACTCGGAATATTTGGATTACAACAATGGCACAGAGGGCTATCTGCCCAAGAGAGAAAGGGCTTCCTGGAGAACTTTCTAAGGGAAATTAATTGGTATTCATGTTACACATGCAGCCAGCTAGTTCATCGAATGTGAACCGAACCTAGCTATCAGTGTTCGCCGATTTTTCCTACTTCTGTGCATCTATATAAATAAAAAAAAGTTAATAAATCTACTTGAAATTTTATGATAGTAATATTAATTTCACTAATTTCTAAGTGTCATCAAAAGTGTACTTTTTTCTTTATATTTTCCCTTTTTATTGTAATTTTTTAATTCCTACTACTAGCTCACACCCTCCCTATAACTTGTTCAAATTTTCAATCGTTAATAAAATCCTCTTTTTTTTATCTACTCAACTTCAGATATTTTTTTTTTAACTTGTAGTGGACGGCATTTGATGTTAATACAGTTTTTTCAACTGGTAGTTCGGTCCGAGGTTCGAATCCCGCGAACGGGCTGACTGCATGGATGTTTTCGTGGTTTTTCCCATGTGTAACATGTATACGAGCCAGTTTCCCTTAGAAAGTCCTCAACGAAG
The DNA here is from genome assembly GCF_044657685.1 of Stegodyphus dumicola. Lineage (NCBI taxonomy): Eukaryota > Metazoa > Arthropoda > Arachnida > Araneae > Eresidae > Stegodyphus > Stegodyphus dumicola. The sequence continues at coordinate 152,239,837 of NC_140778.1, forward strand.
GCATCCCTCCCCTTAGGCAGAAAGCCCTAGTGTGATTTGTCATAATTAAATACACCAACACCAACACCAGTTTTTTTCACATATTAAAGTCAATTCCTACTTATTTATTCCTGTTTAAATATATTATAAGACTTATTAGTAAGTCTTACGTGCTGTAAAAATTAATTTTACAACAACTTATAAATAATAGTGCATGATTGTGATAAATGGAATTGTAATATTTAACAAAAATGAGTGGCAACAGTAAGACAGAGTTCTAAAGATTTTTAAAGTATACGGAATTAAAGAATTGTAGTTTTATAGAGTTTGATGAAGCGGATGTAATGACCCATTATGTAGCGAGAATTCTCCCCATATTTCTATGTTACGCCCGGTGGCGTAATGGCTAGAGCATCGCGCAGCAGCACCACAGGTCCGGGGTTCGAACCCCGGGCTAGGCAAAGTCGACTGAGCCTTTCATTCCTTGATTTCCATCCCTTGGGTCCATAAAAAGTGTACCACATTACATCTATTATGCAAAAGTTTTGCGTTCGTAAAGCTAAAAACTATACCCATTAATTGTTCGAAACAGTGTTTTATCAACTGACAAGTTACAAGTTAAATAAGTCCGTTCTCCGTCCACTATTATGTTTTACTAGCTCGGTTTGGGCCTATACCAAAAAATGTAATAGAAAAAAATTACCGACTTGCCAAAATTCTGTTCTTAGGCAAATAGTTAAAGCGAAATGGTATATCTGCAACAACAGAATTCATGAAGAACTGGGTATGGAGCAACTACGCTACATTATTTATAAACTTGCTAAAAGCTTTCTTAGAAGACAAAAAAACAATTAACAACCCGGCCATTAAGATTTTCAATTATGACTCCAATGACCTAGAAAATATGGACAGGCCCATGGCCCAACTTGAATGTATATATTATGTAATATTTATTATAATGCCTTTACGGTTATGTTAACCTTTTCTTATTGTATCTGCTACGTACGTTCATGGTATTTGTGTACTTATCGGATTCAAATTACCAGTGTTCGCCTAACCTTGCCTTTATCCGCACGCTCATCAGCTCGACGACTTCTGGCTTGCGTTCATTTGACATCGCTTAAGACTTTAATTAGCATTTCCTAACTTCTGGCTTAAATATGAATTCTAAATTATTAATTATTCACTTTAAAAACTTTATCATAAAAAGCAAATTACTTTAGATATCATTTAGGTTATTTCATCATACTATTTGCAAACTTGTCGCTCAGGCAAAGAAAGTCTATGTACAATACATATTCTTTGGCTCAGGTACCCTAGTGTACCAACCACCGTTCCGCAGATGAGTGAAGTTCGCTTGGGGACTAAACACTGGGGGTCCTGCGACAAGCTGACTATTTGTTCAGGGCATCCCGGGGTCCACGGTCAAGAAAGCTGGCCTTGGCCTATTAGGGCTGTTGCGGACGTGAGTTTAGTTTTTATCTTCTTCTATGTTAACGTTATAGTTGATTTAATAAAGAGTAAATAAAATAAAATTTTTCGTTGTTCACCTAAGAAGAAATTAATTTTTTATCTTACTTGTTGTATTTAATATTGCTGTGCGAAACGTAAAAAATGCAATGTAGTACAATAAAAATATAATCATTAATTTTTTTTTATAGTGAAGAAGAATATTTAAAAAACACGCTGGCCGAAAAAAAGAAGGCTTTTATCACAGAAATGCAAGAAAGAACAATGAACAATAATGTATTTGAAATACGAAACAATGTGGAGGAAAAAAAAGCAATTAAAAAAACTGAATAATAATACTGATGGAAAAGAGAAAAAAAAGCAAATATCACAATGCAAGGAGATTTGTTTAATATATAAATATAACTATAAGTTGTTACGCAATGTTTCACAAAAAATGAATGCGAATTGCCCGATTTATGCGGGAAACAAATAGTTAAACACCATTTTCGAGTATAAATTAAAACATTTAATCAGTATATGTAATTCTAAACTAAATTCAGTTTGAAAACAAAAACTGATTAAACTATGTACTGATTTTAGACGTACCTAGGAGGTATTCCCTGCTGCCGAGTATTTTCATTATAACGCAGTGTTAAAAGTTTGTATTCCACCATTCCACAATTACTTAGCAAGGAAATCTCACCATGGTATGTTTTCCTAGTTTAGGGAAAAGAGAAAAAACCCTTTTTATTATTCCTAGTCTCTTATCTGAAAATTAACAAAGGCAATTCCTAGCAAAAGTTTCATATCAATAGTAGACTCCTTTTACCAATCTCCCTATAGATTCTTTGCCTTTACAGTGCGCAGCTAAAAGGGGGGGGGCTAAATACAATTGGATAACCCATCCTTTAACCTTTCCCATCTCCTCAGTCTTTTGAAGGGCAGAGCAAAGAACGTCTATCCATATTCTTCGGGTAGCCTTACTTTTGCTGTTTCTGCTCCACGTGCTTAAACGTGAGATTTCGTGATATTGAATTAATTGTATATAGCTGAATTTTGTTCTTTGCCTTTCCTCGTCGCGCGAGTCGCGTGGCTTCCTTATAAGTTGTTCTTTAAATTTATTTAACCACATTTAAGGAATATATTGACGTGTTGTCATGGATTACGATTTGTGTTACGAATGGGTCATATATGAAAAAGAAAGAACTTTTAAACAAATGCAATGTCGTAACGGTGAATCACTGTGTAGCTGTCGCTTTGGGCCTGCAAATGACGTCTGGAATTTATTCTTTTATCCACGAGGAATAGCGGGAAGAGGAAAGAATCCTGTTTTAAAACTTCGGAGAGAAAAAACCGGACTACCTATGACGGTAGACGGATATCTGTTCGTTAAAACTAAGGATGAGAAAGATTACGAAAAAATAGCAGTTTATATTTCTATGGAAAAGTTCATTTATCTTCCCTTGGTTCTGGCTCGGAACTGGACCAGACTTAATGAAGGAAATCTCATTGTAAAGATAAATATCAGAGTTACAGAAATTAACGGTAAAGCATCTGATGCAAGCGCTTATTTAAATTCTAGCAGTCCACATGAAAAGGCAGTGCAAACTGATGCTTTAAATAAACTCATGTCTGTTGTTGATATTAGCACTCTGTCTAATTTATCACGGGATATGCAAGCCATGTATGAAAAAAAGGACAAATCAGACTGCACTGTTAAACGTGACAGCGTCGAATTTCGAGTTCATAAATCAGTTCTATCTGCTAGATCTCCAGTCTTTGCAAGCATGTTCGAGCATACCATGACTGAAATCACAGATAGTCGAATAACCATGATGGATATCGATTCCAGTGTGTTGGAGAAACTTATATTTTTCATATATACTGGTAGAATTACCAAACTTTCTTATTCAACGGCTCGTGATTTATATTCCGCAGCTGACAAGTACGCTATCTTGGACCTCAAAGATATATGTTATAAATTTATTATTTCTTCACTAACTTCTTCTACAGCTTTTGAAATATTAGTTTTAGCAGACACTCATAATGATGGACGTTTGAAAAAAATAGCCACGAACTACATTTCTTCTAATTTTGCAGCTTTTAACACTTCCGAAGAATGGCTGTCACTTTTAACTGAGCACTCTTCGTTGGGAATGGAAGTACTGTCTTTCATGGCGGCAGATCTCTTCTCTACAAAATAAAATTAACCATGATTATTTTTAAAGTTATGTTGATGAATATTGGTGGTTTCTTTATGTTGACAGTTGAATTTTTAAAATATACATTAGCGTAATACGTAATTTATTCTCATTCGTAAATTCTTCGGATTTGTATAATTTCATTTCAGTATTATTGTCCCAAAATATATGGAGAATAATGTGTTCCAGAACACAGCAGAAGTGCCCATTTTGACGACCACAACCGTAGTGAATGTTTCACTGATTAAAGGAAAATGATATTTAAAAGTAAGTTTGTTTATCTGATGTGTAAGTTTTTATAAATATTTCGCGAAGTTTTCATGATGATGTTTTAGAAAATGCTGTGATTTTTTAAACCACAGGTTTTAACCGAATGGTTTAAAATTATAATTATGTCAATATTTCATTGCTAGAAATGTATTCTGAAATAATACACCTCCTAAAAAAGACACGAATTAAATTATATATTCTGGATATACTATCCATACGGATATTAATATGAAATTCAAGGAAAATGAAAATATATATTAATGTTTAATAATATATGTTATGGATATTAAATATTAACTCCGTATTGTTTAAATTGGTTATTAACTGGCATTATATTAGGTATTAACTGGGAATTTTAACTTCAAATATCGATTTATTAAACACAAAGATAATAAATTAACATTTTCTTAAACAAAGAAATTTGGAACTTAAAAAAAAGGAAATAAAATCATAACTTAAGTTATCAGTTTAAATTATTAATTACCTGTTTCAACTTAAAGTTTTTCTGCGTGTATTATGTATGCTTGTATATATGTCATATATATTTAAACTGTTATAAAAATATACATACATGTCATATATTTATAAATTTTTAATTCTATGATGCATATAATTACATAAAATGGTAATAATATATTAAATTATAAAATGTGTAGTTATACATATTTAAATTGTTATAAAAGTATGTATGAAAAACGTTACCTTAAAAACCGTATAAAACTACAAATCAGACTTTTCTGCAACTGCAAACTGTGATTTGTACATCATAAAATAAAAATGATATTTTTTAGAAATTTATACTAGAATTATACGTTATATTTTCGCACAAAATATTTCATTCCTTATCATGCAAAAGGAAGACATAAAGTGGAAACTTATGGCAGAGCATGGGAGAGATATCTGCTTAAGAGGAAGGATGCCTTAAAGGAGGTCTTTCTGACGGAAATTGGTTTGACTGTTTGGCTGCTGATGAGCTACATGTCAGTTGCAAAGCAGTGAATAATAATTAATACGTTCCTTGGTTATGGTTATGGTTATGAGTTACATGCAAGAAAGCAAGTCTTAATAAAAATTAACATGTCATATTTAAAGTAAATATGTTGGGTTTTTTTGTGCAATACATGAACATATATATAAAGTTAAAAAAAGTCTGAGCAGAATATAATGTTTTACTAAGAAAACATTATGTAATTAGATAGTTGCAATTAAGTTTGTTTAAATGAGAAAATCTATTGATTTGATTAATGTGATAATAATTGATTTTCAATCATAGTTTTGGAAGTACTTTGAAATTATGCAATGAAGATATCAATTATAAAATTGGCTTTTTTATTTTATACTTTCACAATTTCTTTAGAAACTGCGCTATTAAAAACAGGAATATTTTAGAATTTTATAACATTGAAAGACGTTCAAAGGCAGATCTGAATTTTACTATTTTTTTCCATTAAATAGATAACTTTGCCAAGGAAAAGGGTCATTATTACAAAGCTCATTGTTACATGATTATTTTACTTCCGTTAGGCTTTATGTATTGTTTTCTGTGTTAACTTGAATTCAGTACAAATTTTATGATGCATTCGTATATCAAGTTTAACCGGTTAATTTTGAATTTTAACTTCCATACGCTTAATATATTGTTTTCTCTGCTAACTTGAATTTATTTTACTTATTCTTTAATTATTTTGATTATATGCACTAAATACCACGTTTATATGGCATACTTCCATGTGTTTTAACACCTTACGCCGATCAACCGTTGGTGAACTTGGCGAATGAAACTGCAACGGCGCCAACGGGTTCTTTGCGGATGAAAACCCCGTAATGCAGTTACTAATATAAGTTATGCTGTAATATATTGGAATTAACCTTTTGTAATACAAAATGTTTAAATTCTAGTTAAACACAAATATGCGTTAAATGTTTTAATCTTAAACAATTAAAAAAAATTTACGATGACGCTCAGGAAAACTGGCTAAATTGAAATAAGATAATATTTTAACTTTTCTTAAAATTAAAAATGTGGTTAACTTAATATAATAGTATAGAACTGAACTTTACAGGATTTACAGGAAGGTACTGTGTACTTCGCTTAACGCTTTGAGCGGCAGTATATAAAATAATTTAAATTAGGGTGTTGGTGTATTTAATTATGGCAAAGCACACTAGGGCTATCTGCCTACGGGGAGGGATGCCTTCGTGGAGGACTTTTTAAGGGAAACTGGCTCGTAAACACTTTACACATGGGGAAAACACCCATGCAGACAGCCCGTTCGCGGGATTCGAACCTCGGACCGAACTACCAGTGTTCAGCGACTTTACCGCTCGGCCGCTGGTGGGCATTTTAAACTATGGTAAAATTTTGCATGAATTGTAACTTATGGTTCCTAAGAACACAAAATTGAGACTTCAAAAAACTCCAGAGCCAAATCCCGTATTTTAAGGACCGGTATATATTTTATACCGGCGCCCCTCTAAGACATTTTTTTTTCTCCAGGTAGCTGCCAGTTGTTAGTCTAAAGGGGCTTTGTCCCTGAAGGATTATTGTTTCCGTTTTGTGATTTTGCTTTGAATGACTATAAATGTCCCTTTCACTTTTCAAACTATTGTCACAAATGTTAGAGTCCTGCATAATATTTGAAGAAATTAAATTATGAAAAATCTGCATAAATGTATGTATATTTCTCGCATTGTGATAAAACAACGGTACCTAGAGCCATTGAATTGGGCATGTAGAAGACCAAATTTGAAATTTGGAATTTGTTTTATGATAGATTTCATATTTTGTAAAACTTTAAAGAATTTTTGATTAACAAGCTCAAGGATTTCAAAGCGAGCAATGGCAACGTTGTACAGAAGAAACATTTTTTTTCTCCAGCGCGCGAGACTCAGTATCGGAAATTCTAAAGATACGCTCATTTTTTATTTATTTTATTTATTATTTTGCAGCATCGCTATTGAACTGAATTTTATGGTTTAAGTACAAACATGATATTTAATAAATAAAGGTAACACACAAAACGTTAAAAAAACGCCCATTTGGACGTAATTTAAAATCGGAAATCTTTCAGATTTTTTTTTAATGTAAAACTTTTTAATGCTATTTTTTTTTCATGTATTTTTGCGTACTTTTGGTGTGCGTCTATAGGTTAGGTTAGGTAATTTAATTACGGCAAAGCCTCGAGGGCCATCAGCCTAAGGGGAGGGAGGCCTTTGTGGAGGACTTTCTAAGGGAAACTGGCTCGTATACACGTTACACATGGGGAAAACCACGAAAACCCCATGCAGCCAGCCCGTTCGCGGGATTCGAACCTCGGACCAAACTACCAGCGTTCAGCGACTTTACCGCTCGGCCGCTGGTGGGCGCTGTGCGTCTATAGAGATGGGTGCTTGATAATAGTTATGTGAGTCTGAAAGTCTTTTTTTAAATTTCGCTAGGAATTTAAAATTTTAAAAATAAAATTAACACCTTTATGTTCTTTAATGATGCCAACCAGTTGAATATACTTATGTAAAATATGGATAAAAAGTTTTTGAATGTGATTTAAATTCAATATTATTATTTTATGAAAAATTTAGCAAATATAACATTGCATGTGTAAACCGTATCATGCTGTAATTAAATTAGTATAATGCTACAAGGAGATGTAACTCGGCAAAAAATTAAAAATTGAAAAAAAAAAAAAAAAAAATGAAACACTACGACTCAGCTGAGAAATTCTGTTGGCTTTTTGAAGTTATTACTCCAAAGGGGCAATTTTCCCTGAAGAACTCTTAATTTCATTTTGCATTGAAAACTATAAAAGGCGAATCACTTTTCAAATTGTTGTCACCAAATACTATCGCCGTGTATTATTTTTAAAGAAATTAAATAATGAAGAATCTGCATGAATGTACGTATGTTTCTCGCAGGGCTTAATTTCCAAGATTAGAAGTACCGGAGTCCTATGGAAGACCGTCAGCAGAGAGAAACAAGAGTAAATAAATAAATAAAATGACTATTAAACTCATTAATAATTTTAAAATTAAATAGTTAATTATCATCAAATTAATTAATAGATATTTAATTAATGTTCATAAATTGTTATTTAATCAATAATTATTATATAATTAATTAATTACAATTTCATTTATAATTGTTAGATAATTAACTATTACTTATTGAAATAATTAAAGATTGAAGTAATTAACTAATTAAAATTAAATAAAATGTAAAAAGATAAATTGAAATTTAATACGCGATTTTTAATATAATTTTATTGTTAAAATAAAATTTTCCAGATAAATTTTCTACTGAAATTGTTATTCAATTACATAAAAGAAGTGCCGCTGTTTTCTTATTCAGGGCTCCGGTGCGTTCCGGCTAGAATTATGATTTATTACAAAAACTAAGAAATCCGGTGGGTTCCGGCCCAATTTAAGTTCTGATCGTAGGGGGGCGGAGTTCTTTTATCATCACAAAAAATAAATATGCATAAAGTATAGCTGAGGAAAATTTCAGGGCGAAACAGAATGAGGGTATGAGTGGGTGGAACAAAAAAATGAGAGGAATCTTGGTGAGGGAGAACGTTCTCTTTGACCGCGGCTCTCTGTTGATATAATTATAGCCATCAGGCAGAAGGGTGTCAGGGGTAAATGAGTTCTCACTCGGGCTCCTAAATGTAAAGTTGCTGGTTACGCTTCCCTCCACCATTAGTGGATACTGTGGGAAGACGATGTATAAAACGCACATTTAAGAACACAAATTTTCCTTCCTGCGAGGATAACTAACTGTAAGTATCGATAACAATACACTAGATACAATGGCATGGCGAGAAATTTAGGCGTTCCTAAATAAACTCCCCCAAATTTATTGATTTTCTTAAAGGGAAAGGTTTCCGCATGTGAGTGAGAAAACTTTACTTGAACGTCTCATGTTCTCATGAGTTCGTATTTCTAGAGAAATAGAGTTTTTTGCAAAGTCTGCTTATTGTTAAACTTTAGGAATTCTAAATCTTTTTCCCTTTGAATTGTGGTTCAGTTTTATAAAAAGAAGTACCGGAGCTCATGTTATTTAGGGCTCCGGTGCGCTCCGGCTAAAATTGCAATTTATCTTAAAAATTGAGAAGCACCGGAGCCCGCTCCGGCGCAATTTTAAGCACTGGTTTCTCGCATTGTGATAAAACATCAATATCGCATTGTCGCAAACAATCACATCTCGCATTGTGATTTAGAGCTATCAAAATTTGAATAACGTAATCTTCCATAGAATATGGGCATGTAGAAGCCCATATTCTATGGAATTCTGTGGAAGAATTTTAATTTGAAATTTGTTTTATTACCGATTTAAGATTTTGTAACACTTCAACAATTTTTTATTAAAACAACTACACGATTTCAAAGTGAGCAATGGCAATACTGTACGAATATATATATATATAATTTATCAAGCAAAGCAGTAATAACAATTTTTAAAAAACCAATTTTGGTCTAGAAAACATCTTGCGCAATATGCTGCAAAATAAGTAAAATATAAGGAAGTCTAATTGGCCTAATTTACCATTTTCCGCTTACTTTTTAACTTTTTCTGTTTTTTAATATTTTTTTAATGTTTTACATGTCTAATGATTTGATTTTCATGTGTATTAATTTTTTTGAAAACGTGTTGAACCTTTTGGAGCAGCAACTCTTGGTAACTTTTAGGCGAGCTTACTACAATTTATATATATATATTTAATCTCCAGCGCGCGAGACTATCGGAAATTCTAAAGATATGCTCATTTTAAAATTATTTTGCCATATTGATGTCGAACTGAATTTTATGGTTTGAGTATGTAGAACATGATATTTAAGAAATAAAAGGTGATACACAAAACGTTAAAAAACGCCCTTTTGGACATAATTTAAAATCTGAAACCTTTCAGTTTTTAAATATTTTATGCTTTAGATAATAAATAAAAAGATCATACTTCATGCTATTATAACAGGAATCGCCTCTGAAACACTTTCGATTATCGGGCCCCTTTATAATTTTTTGTAAATATAGATTAAAAGCATGTTAAGCGATTTTATTATTTGATACACCTCAAAGCCCTTATTTCCATCAAAACAAACAAACAACAACAACAAATATTCTCAAATATTTTGTTGCCCTTTCTTTTTTTCCTTCCAAAGATAAATGTTCCATCCGTGGAGCGGTGTTTGGTACATCAGGGTACCTGAGCGACAAGGCTCTACCCCTTGTAGAACAATTTGCGAATTGCGAATGGTATAATGAAATAACCTAAAAGATATCTAAAATAATTTGTTTTTTATAATAAAGATTTTAAAATGAATAATTAATAATTTAAAATATATATTTAAGCCAGAACTTAAGAAATGCTAATTAAAGTGTTAAGCGATGTCAAATGAATGCAGGCCAAAAGTCGTGGGGCTGATGAGCGTGCGGATAAAGGCAAGGTTAGGCGGACACTGGTAATTTGAATCCGATATGTAAGACACAAATACTATGAATTTAAAACTAAAAAGAATGCATAGCAGATACAATAAAAGAAGGTTAACATAACCGTAAATGCGCTATAATAAATATTACATAATATATACATTCAGTTGGGCCATGGGCCTGTCCATATTTTCTAGGTCATTGCAGCCATAATTGCAAATCTTAATGGCCGGGTTGTTAATTGTTTTTTTGTCTTTCAAGAAAGCTTTTAGCAAGTTTATAATAATGTGAGCGTAGTTGCTCCATACCCAGTTCTTCATGAATTCTGTTTTTGCGGATATACCACTTTAACTATTTGCCTAAGCACAGAATTTTGGAAAGTCTGTAATTTTTTCCTATTACATTTATTGGTATAGCTCCAAACCAGGCTAGCATAACATAGTAGTGGACGGAGAAAGGACTTATAAATGAGTAATGAGTTGGCAGTTGATAAAACACTGTTTGGAGCAATTAAGGGGTAAAGTTTAGCCTTACGAACGCGAAAATTTTGGATAATAAATAAATAATGAATTTATTAGGCCAGTTTGGCATATAAAACTGGACTTGGAAATATTTTCCCTGCTCTCACCAATTAATTATGAAGACGTATTTCGAAAACCACGTGCTTGTATCCTAATCCCTCAGGGGAAAAATTTCTCTTGTGTTTCCTAGCTTTTCACCTGAATTAACAAAGACGATACCCTAAAGCAGGGGTATCCAAACTACGGCCCAAGGGCCAAATCTGGCCCGCGAGCACTAATAATCCGGCCCGCCAGGGGTTTCTTTAAAATAATTTTTTAAAATTTAAAGTTACAAATAACATACACATTAAATATTTTATAATAACAGCCAATCTAGAAATGCGTTGCCTATCATGCGCGTTGTATATAAAACATAATATAGACATTATACAATCATTTCTAAATTTACTATGAGGGAAATACGCTCTATATAAAAAATCTGATGTGGACACACATGAATTCCTCATATGTCCTTTAAATTATACATATTTTTGGCCGCACTTCATTTAAACTTATTTCCTCGAATTTTATTAGAGATATAGTTCTCATTCAATCAATTCAGTTCTCACTTCATGACGAGGCAAAAATACATAAAAACTCAAAACATCTTCAAACAAAACAGGAGTTGAAAATGTAAACAAATAGCGGTTTTAGTAGGCTTAGTAGCACTTAAACAACTTTTAAAATATTGATAATTCTACAACTATTGCATGCAGATTAAATAAAGTCATAAAAACCTTAACCCCTGAGTAACTTCGAAAGCAAAAATCGCACAATCTACAAGCATATAAGAATAAAAAACTAAACTCCCCGTCTTCGGTAACAGACTGGGTAGATATACATAGAGTTCTGATGCAGCCGATTGCAAACAAAAAGGGAGGTGCACAACTACATGTTATACATGTCCCATATACAAAATTTCAACGTTTTGAGGCCACTCGTTTTCGAGTTATGCGAGATACTTGCATACGTACGTACAGACATCACGAAAAAAAAATCTCTTCTGAATCCATTTTGAGAAAAAGATTCATTTATTCTGTCCGTACGAACAGATGTCACGCCAAAAGTTCAAATGGATTTGAGAGAGAGAGAGAGGTCAAAATGGATATTTTCGTTGAAATATGATATCCGAAATTTTTCGCGATTACAATACTTCCCTTACTTCGTACAAGGAAGTAGAAAACTCTCATTGTACTCTTTACATGTTATCTTTTCTAGTTTCATAGTAGCATTCTAAGTTGCTTCATAGAAATTTTAGGTAGTGATTTTATTTAAATCTTAATTTTTCTATATATGTTGTAATTTATTTTAATTTTCGAGATTTTTTTTTTTTTTTTTTTTTTTTTTTTTTTTTTTACAAAAAAACTTGCTTATGGAGCGAATGTTTACAGCTGATCGAAATGTAAACAAAATGCGCTGATAAATCGATTGAAAAGCAAAGTACATACTAAACCGAAGAAATCTCTAATATTCTTGGACAAAATTATATTTTTGCAAATGTTTAAAAACAGCTTTAAGAAATTTATGTTAGGTGAAACTGCATGAAAGTCTAAAAAACAAGCATCTCTTTGCAAGATCATAGCGTATAGATCCAATCACAAAAATCTCACTGCCTCTTTTAAAAATTTGTATGCTGTTCATCATAGTTGCATCGCCATGGATGATGAACTAACTGGATCTTGGTCCTCGAAGCTTCGTTAAAGCCCCAATATGGCCCGCGGGCTGAAAAGTTTGGAGACCCCTGCCCTAAAGCATAAAAGCATGCTTTCATATCAGCAGTTCTTACATTCCACTAAGAGACGGACCTAAAGTTCATTTCCCTTTCCCGTGTTTGTACCTGAGTTTTTCTTTTGTGTTGTACAAATTAGCTGTCAGTCACCTTTTACTATAAGTTTCGCTGCGTTCTAGGATTTTGGAAATACGAAGCTACGGGTGTCTTTACATGCCACAGTTATCCCCTACAATTGTATAATGTTTTGACGCTAGACGACAATTTTGAAATCGAAGAGTCTTTATCCGGGGGCTGAAGTGGCGAAATTAAAATTTTAGTGAAACAGAGACGAATGAGAAACTTGACTAGAGTAAGCAAAATATAAAAAGAAACTAAAATAATTTTATTAATTCTCAGCATAGGGTCAGTAAACACCTCATTCCCCCATGAACGTAATACTGAATCCTAAACAACTTGCAAATGAATTAGAAACAAATTATAACATCATAAACATGTAAAGATTCTCACTAGTGTAATTCTCAGTTACTGTAGAAGGCGAGTAACCTTAAGAACTAGTTAGCGAATAATCGCTTAAGTTCGTGTGATAAGAAACAGCAAGATGGAAGTGTAACTAACCCTTTATTATTTCAATAAGATTTAACAAAACTCCTTCTTGGAGTGTACAATAAAAGCCGACACTTGGGTTTGACTAAGAAATAAACTAAAACTATTAACTAAAGACATAGAGCCGAAGCTATCAAGATTCTAATCGAGTTGGCCCCTTAACTCTATTTGACTACGAAGCTTATCAAGGGCCTGAGTAAAATTAACATAATTCTTACAAACAATTATAATATAAAGAATAAATAATCTTCTTTTAATTACCAATTCTGACTGAAATGCACTAAATATATAAGATTCAGCATGTGCACGTGATATATTTGCAGATTTTGAATTGTTTCTTTCTCTCGAATAGAATTTACGAATCTTCAAACATGATACCTTGGAACGAGGTGTATCAATTTCATAACTGCAAAATGTTGAGCATTCGTAAGACAGTGCTGCCATTTATAATCAAAAGGAAACACTAGAACCTTACGATTACAGTTTTTGGTGTAGAAAAATTAGAGTTTTTTTAGGAGGTTAAAAATTGACAAAACCGACCTTTTAAAGAGCTAATATACGTCCACTGCAATTTTTACCTGTCGCTGTAAAATGCATTACAAGATCTACAGAAATCTCGCTGTAACTATTAGAATCATTAACTCTTTGAAAACGGAAGTTTTCGCTAACCTGTATGCATAAAATACCGAACCGCCCGAAAAGGTTTTCGAGAGTCACAGTAATTTCCTTCTCTCCCGTCCATTAATGCACAAAGAAGAGTGAAGATTTCAAATGTCATCCTGTCTATTTCCTAACAAATAAAGAAACCATAAATAAATCCTTTTAGGACAAGCTGAGTGTAATAAACTGATACAATGCATTTGGGGCAACTGCACCTGCTACTGCATACCTTAGGGGAGGGACGAAAACAACATCGGAATTTCGGTCGTTTGAATGAAAGGCCGTCTGGGGCGTTATGGTCTTCAAAGAGTTAATACCGGAATGCAACATTATTATAAGTTAAATTTCAGTTCAGTTTCACCCAGGGTCTGGAGAGTTTTGTTGCTCTTCTGAATTCCATATTTATTTTATTTTGCATCTTTTAAAAAAAACTTAAATTTAGCTGGAGTCCACTTAAGTAAGGTAGTAAAGCTCCATTACTTCTATTTGTTTTTGCGCGAAATCACAATTCCACTCAGGGCCCTAAATAAGACGAAATTTGGGTCTTTTCATTTATTACTTAACTATTTGTTTAATTTATAAACTTTTATTAATATGTTCTACATTTAATTTTATTATTTATTATTTTTTACATTTATTTTGTTTATCGTTCCTGATGACTTTCTATAGAGCTCCTGATCTTCCAATTATAGAAATACATCAGAATCGGTAACATAATGTCACGATACTGCCGATTTCGCAATGTGTCCTGCTCAATAAAAATGTTGCCCTAAAGGCATTTCATGTAAAAGTACATCAAGTGAGGTTCCCAGAAAAGAAAATTTAGCGACTTCGGAAAAGAGAAAACATTTTGTCCTAAGTTTGAAAGATCAAACTAGAGTCTTAATAGATTGGAATATGATATTAGAGGTAAAAATAGATACACAAAGTAAAAAATAATAAACTAAATTTTAAAAATCTAAAAGCTTTCACATTTTATATTACGCTCAAAAGGGTGTCTTTGTAGCGTGTTATTTACTTGTAGCCTTTATTTATTAAATATCATGTTCTTCGCACTAAAGCCATAAAATTCAATTCAACAGCAATACCGCAAAATAATTTTAAAATGAGCCTATCTTTAGAATTTCCGATACACAGTCTCGCGCGCTGGAGTTTTTTTTTTTTTTTTTTTTTTTTTTTTTTTGTGTGTGTGTGTGTGTGTGCAGTGTTGACATTGCTTGCTTTGAAATCTTTGAGTTTCTTAATCAAAAATTGGGTAAAGTGTTACAAAATATTAAATCTATAATAAAACAAATTAAAAATTGGAAATTAGGGCTTCCAGATGCTCATATTCAGTGAAGGATTACGTTATTCAAAATTGGATGGCTCTAGGTACCTTTGTTTTGCCACCATGCGAGCAACATATTTACATTTATGCAGATTCTTCGTTATTTAATTTCTTGAAATATAACACAGGGCGATAATATTTGGTGGCAACAGTCTGAAAAGTGAAACGGACATTTAATGTTAATACGCCTTGGACATTTAAAGCTAACGCCCTCTGACCTAAAAAAAAACAGAAAATAAAATATAACTATATATGAAATATATACAAATACAGGAGTGAATGTGCAGAGTTTACGTTGGAAAATTTAAATCTCTTAGGAGATGTGTAGCAGAAGGACGTAATTCTTTATCCTCTTGTAGAATTGATATTGAAAGAAGTTAAAATTCATGAGATGGTCACAAGTACAGGGTGCGGGAGCATTCATAGCGTAATTTGACTTGCGTAGTACAATGACGTACTGCATGAATTTGCGCCAGCTCGTGCCGCATGCGTGTACTAATGAGCTGCCATTTTGAGTGTGACAGTGATATGGCTCGGTGGAGTGCACAGCATCGTGCCTTTGCTGTTGAAAGTTATTTCAAGAGTAACTGCTCTGTTATTACTACCCAACGACTATTTTGGCAACATTTCAACTTGGGACGTCATGGGAAAGTTCCAGATGGACAGACCATTGCGACAGACATTTCCAGGTAGAGCAATTTCCTGTTTTGGTGACATTTCCTAGCCGTCTCGCTCACCCGATCTATCATGTGCAGACTTTTTCCTTTGGGGTCACATGAAGCAAGAAGTTTTCCGAATACGTTGTGCCACCATTCCTGAGTATAAGGATCGTATCAGAACCGCCGGCATATTTCATAAATGCACATCTGCGTAGCCACTGAGGGAGTGGCTTCTAGGATGGACCAATGGGCATCCAGTAATATTTCTGTCATGATCTCTCGCGTGCTTTAAGATTTAAACAAGATGGTTGAAAATATTCTGCCACGCAATTTTCTGTACAAAATAATTAAAGCATCGTCGATTTCTTCTGAAAATTTTCATTGCGAAGTTAGATCAAATATAAGCAATTGTGAAGATTTCGCTACCTGGTTGAAAGAATTTGAAATAAATACAAACAAAAAGAATGCAAGCATTGAAACAAGAAAACACTAGATTCATTGTAAAACTTCCAGCCTTTCTCAGCTCAATTAAAACAAAACTATACACTTGAATTCTCTTAATCAGCAGGTGTTAGTAAATCCATAATATTCGAGGCTAATTGTAACTTGAGTCATTTTCTCGAGAGCGATAATATGCCGTGAACATCAATCCAAATATTAATGCGTGATAAAAATCGCGAAAGGGAAATGCCAGCGATTAATTAAACTCATAAAACGAAAGCAGAGATTTTGTACTATTGTATTATTTATAACTACGAAACAAATACAAATTAAAACATATAAACATTCTTCATGCACGTGAGATATAAATGCTCACGTGCATGAAGAATTAGCGTCACAAGAGCAGTAGAAGCTCATTGGTCCATTTTTGGACGCCCCTCCCTCAGTGGCTACGCTGATGTGCACTTGTGAAATATACGAACCGCCGTCGGTAATGTCTCAGGAAATACGTTACGCCGAGTAATGGCAAGCTTCCAACGCCTCCTAGATGAATGTGTTGTGCAGAGGGGGCATCATTTGACAGGCATCATATTCAAAAAGTAATCCACGCAATGAACTATGACTTACACATTAGTAAATGGCATACCTTTATCAGGTTCAATGTTTCTTCTTACCTTCTTCGGAAACATACAATGACCTGACTAGAACAGAGAGCTTACTAAAGCTATGTTCACTAATTGTAGTAAGTAGACAGGATACAGACGAAGGGTATACAAAACCCTTTATTTTTTTCTTTATATACAATGACTTCCGTACTTCGGAATACAATGACCCTCCACTCGGGGTCTAACTTAAAAGATATCAAAATAAAACTAAACTCTAATTTAACTTTAGAATAAGATTGGCCTTATAATAACAGAAAGCGTATGTAGCACAGAGACTGTGAACACTACAATACGTTTAATTTATCAAGAGGATTAAAACCTCTGGCCTGGAAGGCAAAGTAGCAACTGCGTAACTTCTAAGGTAAGCGGCCTGCTTCGAACTCACGGCTTCCTCTCCTCTGCTTGGCAAAAAGGCCACACTTAAATACTTGGCGTTCGCCAGACAACTTTGCATAAACTCCTTCACGCTTATAATTCTGGCCGGAAGTAGAAAATAAGAAGTGATAGTAAAGATTTAAAATAAAATAAACGTTAGTAAAACTTAAGATCCTTACATACTTCCCGCCAGAGTTAATTAGTTTGAAACTGAGGTCTAAAACGACCTTGTTGAAAACTTTTAGCTCTAGAAACTAACGCGAGGCCAACCTTTAACAAAAAATGCTTCGCTAGAAACTAGAAAAATTTAAAAGAAAGAAATTTGTTACAATAGCAGCTCCCGGAATATACAACAATCTTTTTTCTTTTTCATCTGTACTGCATCAAAACAGGAGCTTTATTCAATTCTGGTTCCTTCCAGAGATCTGGAAGGAAAACTAGTTTAATGAAATGTTACAGAATGACATTGTAAATAACATATAGAATATACTTTTCTTAACATTCTTATTTCATTCATGACTATTTTAATTATCTCTCCCCGTGCTCTCTGACATGTGTTGTAAAAACACCAAACACGAATGTGTTTCTGTCTATGTGTTCAACACTTCCTCCTACAATCAAAACACTAACGTGTTAAAATTCAACATACGAGACCTCTTAACACACCCTAATTTCAACTCTAGACCCTGAGGTACTATTCTGAAAGTGGCTAACTCTAAAGTGTAGCGTCAGAGAGCCTAACTACATCATTCAACCTTTAACACATATTCACCATGATTTAATCTTTACAGTCACACGAATAAAAAATTTTTTAACATTACTTTCACTTTTACCATATCACGGTATTTCTAAACATTCAAAATAACAGTTCACATGTATACAAGAACATATCAAGATGCCGTTAATTTTACACATTTGAAAACATACATTAGTAGTACATTGTTAACTTCTATTCTTTTCAAAGCAAGTGCCAATTCTTTCTACATTGAAATAATACTACATTTCAAAAAGTCTTTCAGACTAAAACTTCTTTCTTGTTAGAATGTTTTAAATAAAATTTATACAATAACTTTTTACAATATTTAAGTCTTTAGACAACGCTATTATACATCAACTTTAGTTTTACGCGCGAGTAATTGAAAAACATAATAAGAAAATCGGTCACAACTCATTTCTCGCCCTTTTGGCGATAAAGGTAGACCTCGCATGAGGTAAAACTTCTTCAAATCTGCCACTTGCAGTAAGAATGAAAGATTAACTTAAGTTTGTAAAGTAACACAAAATTTTACTTATCTTTGTAATATTCCGACATCCTTTTCTGGGCCCAGTCTTTAAAGGTGCTGCAAACCGTAGCTTGGTTGATCCTCCTTCTTGTACGGGCTCGCCCTTCAGTGCTTTCCTCTGGAAGCTTCCGTTTTTCACCACTACGGCCACCCTTGAACATCTTCCTTCTGTCCTCTGCTTGTGGTCTTGGCCGTTTGAAGGCAGCTGGTCTTGGTGGAACCGGGAAACTTCTGTCGTGATCCTGCTTGGACCTCGTTGTTGGCCGTTCAAATTTTTCTTGTACTTTTTCCTCCGCCGCTGATGGCCCTTCCGCAGTTCGGCGACTTTTGCTGCGGAGAGTTCTGTCGGATGAGTCAATCTTCCGTTTCACAGCCGGGTTATAGTTGCCGTCCTTTCTCCCGGTCTTTTCCACATACGTCGTCCTTCTCCCTTCTTCATTCTGGGGGTGTTCGTGAACTCTGTTTTTTTGGACGGTGGAACGACTTCTTTTTCTTTGTACCTTCAATTTTTCCGCGGGGCAATTTTCTTTTCACTTGCTTCTGTCTCTCATTGGCTTGCCCTTGTACTTGTCGTTTTCCCACCTCTGGAACTTGTACCTGCGGTGTCTGCCGTACCGGATCCTGCAAAAGATCTGAAAAGATTTGCATTTTATTACGGTCATAGAATGGTTTTATCTGGTCAATGTTTGCGGAACAGGTTTCGCCATTTCTTGCCTTTAATACTACAACAGCGTGAGTTATTTTTTCTATAACATATGGTCCTTCAAAGCGTGGGAAAAATTTGGCAGTTTTATCTTCTGGTGCTGAAGAAAGTGAATGCTTAATTTTTAGTACTTCATCCCCTACTTTATAAGTTACTCCCCGTCGTTTCAAATCATAATAGAGTTTCTGTTTTCTCTGTGCTACTTCTGTATTCTTTTTTGCTTCTTTTATTAGTTTTTCTATATCACCCATTTTAAATTCTGGGGCTCTTTGTTGCACATAAAATAGTTTATCTAACGGTGTTATAATCTTTCTGCCTAGAAATAACTCAGCAGGAGTTTTTCCCGTTGTATCATGTTTTGCGGTCCTAAGGGCGAAAGCAAATTCATTGACATAGTTATCCCAGCTTTTATGAAAATTTTTAACATAACTACGGATAATTTTCACTATATTTCTGTTGACCCGTTCCGCTATATTTGATTGCGGCCGATACGGGACCATTTTTAAATGACGTATGCCCAGTTTTTTGGCACATGTCTTCAAATATATTACTTACAAATTGAGGACCATTATCCGATATAACTTTTAGGGGCGCCCCGTATTTTAAAATATATTTATTTAAAATAGAATCGGTAACTAATTTCGCGGAGGCTCGTTTTAAGGGAACAATTTCGGTCCATTTACTAAAATGATCAACTATAACAAGGAGATAGCGACTTTTGTTTAACTGACTTTTTGGGAAAGGGCCCAATAAATCGATGCCGATTATTTCATTTGGAAATTCGGATTTAATACTATTTAGAAACCCGGCCGGGCGGAAATTAATATAATTAACGGCTTGACATGTTGGGCAGGACTGGACATACGCCCTTGTTAACTTTTGCAGTTCAGGAAAGTAGACTGCCTCGCGTACGCGTTGAGTAGTTTTTCGAATACCAGCATGAGAAGCTAAAGGGCTGTCATGGAGCTCTTGCAGGATATTTAATCTAAGACTAGCTGGGATAACAGGTCGAAATTCGTTGTTGGAATTCGTAGTTTTTGTATAAAATAATAGACCATCTATTAGTTCGTAATGGGCCGCCCTATTTCTTATCGCCACAATATCTTGGTGGCTAAAATTTTCAGGATCCTTCAAATACTCATAAATACTTCCAAACTCAGGATCCTTACCCAGTTCGGTTATTACAGTTTCTCGGGAATTTATTGTACACGCTGTCAGCATTGCAACTTTTACGGTATTACCCTGTTCGTCTAATTTAATTCGTGACAGGGCATCTGCTACGATATTTTCCTTTCCGGGGGTATGCTTGATTACCAGATTATATTCTTGCAGCTTGAGTGCCCATCTTATTAACCTTGGGGATAAATTTTTTCCAGAGTACAATCTAGTTACCGCCGCATGATCAGAATATACTGTTATCGGCGCCTTTCCAAAATAGACTCGGAACTTTTGCACTGCTAACAGAACTGCAAGTGCCTCTCTCTCGGTCGCGGAATAGTTTCTTTGTGTTTGATTTAAAGTTCGGCTAAAAAATGCTACTGGCTGCTGATTTTGCGAAAGTACCGCTCCTACCGCATAATCCGAAGCATCCGCTGAAATTTCTAAATTTTCATCCTTTTCAGGAAATTTCAACACAGGGGCTTGCGTTAATGCTTGTTTTAATTTTTCGAAAGCACTATTGGCTTCGGCCGTCCACGAGAATCTTGCCTTTTTCCTTTTTAATTTTAACAATGGCTCAGCGATAGCCGCAAAATCTTTTATAAAGGACCTATAATATGAACAAAGTCCTAGAAAAGAAGAGAGCTTCTTTGCCGTGTTTGGAGTCGGATACTTTTGTACAGCGATTATTTTTGATTCATCTGTCTCGATCCCTTTTTGCGATATTTTGTAACCTAAATATTTTAATTCAGGGGCTGCAAATTTGCATTTTTCGACATTAACTTTTAGACCGGCCTCATTTAATAAAGAAAACACCTGTCTTAAATCCTGTACATGTTGGTCTAGATTATCACTAGTAATAATGATATCGTCTAAATAGATAAATGTGGACTTTCCGAGAACAGGTCTTAACACAATGTCCATGCATCGCTGAAATGTTGCTGGGGCGCCTGAAAGGCCAAACGGCATTCGCAAAAATGCATAAGTGCCAGACTTGGTTATAAAAGCAGTCTTAGGCACGTCCTCAGGCCTGATCCCTATTTGAAAATAACCATTCGTTAAGTCTAAAGTTGTCATAAATTTGGTTGATTTTATGTTCCTTAAAATTTCTTCTATAATCGGTAACGGATATACCGGATATTTCGTTATGGAATTTAATTTACGGTAATCAATAGCGAATCTCCACCTTTTTGGATGCTCCAAAGGATAATCATTATTTTTCTTACATAAAACCACCGGACTAGCATAACTACTTGAGATAGGCGTTACGATCTTTTTACGTAGCATATCGGTAATATGCCATTCTATAATTTTTTCCTTATTCTTATCATACCGGTATGGTTTTTGACGAACCGGCAATGCATCTCCGGTGTCAATACTATGGTTAGTAACCTGGGTAAATCCTGGAATATCACTAAATAAGGAAGCAAATTCACTTACCACTTGTCGGATTCTATCTTGCTCGTCATTAGGCAGGTGGTCGAGATTTACCCTTGGCGGTTCAACCTTTTCTACACGCACTGGTTTCATCGTCAGTTTAAGAGACGCTTCATTAAAATCCAGTGTAGCTTGTGCGTTTGAAAGAAAGTCTATTCCTAGTATTAAGTGTGCTTGCAAATTCTTTACTATAAAAAACATCACCTTTACTTGTTCGTCCTTGATACGGATGTACAAAGGTACTTTACCTACGCACTTACATTGTTCTCCTTGCGCCGCTAATACTGTTGTATTATCCGCATTATATATGCGGTATTTGCGAAAATACTTTCTAAAAAAGACTTCTGCCACACAGGAACACTGCGCGCCGGTATCCAGGAGTGCGGTGGCCGGGATATTATTTACCAAGACTTCAATCTTCGGAAGAGTTAAATTTTTCACCATTACTGTATTTAACTTGTAGGAAGAGGGGTTTTCGTGGCCTTCGGATTTCCGCACCCTCTCGTCAGCAGAAATCCGTTTTAGTTTAAATTATTTTTTCTTTCGGTGCTTTCCTTCTTTCTCCACTGGCCTTGAGACTTTTTTCCTGGGTTGCTATTGAACTGTCGACGTTCGCCGGCTGTTTTTGAATGCTCGGGTTTCCTTGCCCACTGATTCGCTTTTTCTCCGTAGCCATGTGCTTGAGTTTGCTGTAGTCTTGGCGTACCAAATTGGTTTCGCTGTTGATATTGGCGTCTTCTTTCGACGTCCGCCGTTCTTCTACTTTCAAACTGGATTGCTAGCTCAAATAATTTTTCCAGTGTAGTCGGATTTCTCAATTCAATAAAGTCTTGCACTTGGGGTAGTAACCTCGGCAAAATCACTTGAATTATTTCAGGATCCGGACGGTTTCCATACAAGAGCTTGAAAACGTGAATTTTTCTTAAAATAAACCTGGAGAGGTTTTCCATTCTTTGTTGATATATACTGAACAGTTCTGTTTCTAATTTCGCACGATCCCTTACAACAGGGAAGGCTTTTAGTAGGGCAGTCTTGAAATTTTCGTAGGTATAGGTGGGACTTCCTGCTTGACCCAAGAGACTTCTGCCGATACATTTGAACCAGTTAAGCGCTTGGCCCCTCAAAGCGCTGGTAGCTAAGGTAACTTTTTGAAACTCGTGCACGGGGTAGAGCATGAAGTGGTCATCCAATTTTTCCAAAAAACTGGTTACCTGTGAGTTTCCATTAAACGTTGCTTCTGGTTTTATCGAAGCGCGCATGGTCTGGACAATATACCCAAATCCTTCCAGGGCGGCAGCTGGCATTTCTGGATTCTGAGCTGTTTCTGCAGGCAGCACAGGTTCTTCTTGAAACTCGGCCATGGTTATTCTTCGTCGGGCGCCACTATCAGGTTCAATGTTTCTTCTTACCTTCTTCGGAAACATACAATGACCTGACTAGAACAGAGAGCTTACTAAAGCTATGTTCACTAATTGTAGTAAGTAGACAGGATACAGACGAAGGGTATACAAAACCCTTTATTTTTTTCTTTATATACAATGACTTCCGTACTTCGGAATACAATGACCCTCCACTCGGGGTCTAACTTAAAAGATATCAAAATAAAACTAAACTCTAATTTAACTTTAGAATAAGATTGGCCTTATAATAACAGAAAGCGTATGTAGCACAGAGACTGTGAACACTACAATACGTTTAATTTATCAAGAGGATTAAAACCTCTGGCCTGGAAGGCAAAGTAGCAACTGCGTAACTTCTAAGGTAAGCGGCCTGCTTCGAACTCACGGCTTCCTCTCCTCTGCTTGGCAAA
This sequence comes from Stegodyphus dumicola, assembly GCF_044657685.1. NCBI lineage: Eukaryota > Metazoa > Arthropoda > Arachnida > Araneae > Eresidae > Stegodyphus > Stegodyphus dumicola. Next base: position 152,263,573 of record NC_140778.1, read on the forward strand.
AAGGCCACACTTAAATACTTGGCGTTCGCCAGACAACTTTGCATAAACTCCTTCACGCTTATAATTCTGGCCGGAAGTAGAAAATAAGAAGTGATAGTAAAGATTTAAAATAAAATAAACGTTAGTAAAACTTAAGATCCTTACACCTTTAACTATTAATTGACAAGAGATGGTAATAAATAAATTACAGTTACTGCCTTATGGTGTGTTTTCAATATCCTACTATGAACGCTGTAGTTAGCTTTTTGCATAAATTTTTATTGATTTTATTGAGAAACTTATCTCAACAAATTCAATATTGAGGTCCTCGTACAATCTTTGATTGCACACGTAGAGTGTGCGTTAGTAATAATGAGTAGATCATTATTTTACATTTTTTGGAGTTTGAGCAGGTTATTTTTGGTAAGATTAGTCAAAGCACAAGCAAGAACCAGACGCACAGTTGAGATATAAATGAGACGTTTTCACAGTAGGAAGCATTTAACCAGTCTCTTACAGTCTTTACAAAGTAACGGATTTCATATAGAAACTTGAGATCGCAAGGTAAAGCATTTGGAATAAACTGGTTTTCAAAGCGGTTCGCAAAGACTGCCGCTATTTCTTTCATGTGAAAATGCCGCTTTATTTTTCGTGTAAATAGGTCTATTTCATGCTAATAATTTATTAATAAACGATTGGAAAGAACCATGTAGTTATGAGGACCCAGAATTTTGTTTTCCCATTTTTCATTTCTATATTCATTAATATTTTTCTTAATTTGCCTGTTAAGTTCTCCCTTTTAGGGTATCCAATGAGATTTCTGATGTGGCAGAGCACTCTATCAGCAAACTGGTCTTGCGGCGCTGTGAGTGAACCTTCTAAAGCAGAATGAATGCTAATAGTAAGACTATCAATTACAAGGTCAATCTCTTTACGTTTTTTTAATTCATTAAGATTTGGAGGATTCTTGTATAGAAAATTTGAAAAAGTCTGCAATCTACTTTTAGTAATAGTATTTTCTTTAAACTTAGTTGTGCCTAGTATAATCAAAATAGGAAGTAAATATGAAGTAAGTTCGTGTTTTACCTCCAGTCCCATGTTGACTGTAGTAGTCGTAAGAAGTAAGAAGATTCTAGTAAGTAAGATTATAGTAGAAGTAAGGAGAAATTAATTAATTCCTTTTACTTTATTCCATTTGGACTTTTTTTACGCATGGATATGTCTTTGTATATTTATTCAATGTGTAGAGACATTACGAATTTTTTGGAAGGAGGAGTCATGAAAAATGAGCAACGCCTTCGCCGGCAATTGAACCTCTGGAATACGCGCCCAGCGTGCAGACTACCACACTACGAAGGCATGCTAAGAAGGCGGGAGAAATACTTTATGCCTTTGCATCGAGGAGGAGTTTTCGGGTGAACTGTTATAATGAAATAATTTAGAATGGCTCATCAGTTAAATTTGGATGAACAGAAACACCGTGGTTTTCCAGGGATTTGGGTTCAATTGAGTCTGATCTACCTCCTCTTGATAACCTCGTATCAGATCCAATTGCATTCCTCTTCCTATGCGTTTTTTGTACTTTTTGTATTTTTCATTTCTTTAATTCCTCTGAATTTTGGTTGATTATTTACATATTTATAAGGAATTTCGAAATTTTATCGATTGTGAAATTCATTTTAGAACTGGCACTAAATTTCTTATTTTTTGTCTATATCTGATTAATTTTCAGCAGCATATTGCGCAGAAATAACTTGGAATAATTTTGTTTTAGAATAAAAAAATGTGATACTCTTATATATATGTGACATGTGTTTTGCACTCTCTTAATAGTGAAAAACAAGATAGGCATTTTATGATCTTTTAGTGACGAAACAATTAAGACGAAGATCATATGTACAAAATGAAAAAATGTTGCCAATCTAGGATGTCAAAAGAAGGCTTTTCCGTTTCCAGCCCAAATATATACGTTTGCCGAATCTAATAAAAAAAAAAGAAGGTTCACAACTAGAGGTTATAGTAGCCCCATACACAAAATTTCAGTGTTTTGAGTCATGCGAGATAAGTATATACATACATACGTACGTACGGTTCCGACGTCACGAAAAAAAAATCCCTTTTGAATCCATATTAAGTCCATCTTTCAATACCCTTTTGGAAAAAAGAACTCTTTATTCTGTTAGAACGTACACATGTATGGAAAAAATCGTCCACATGCATTTGGGAAAGCTGAAATTTAGATATTTTTGTTGAAATATGATATCCGAAATTTTTCGCGATTACGGTATTTCCTTTACTTCGTACAAGGAAATAAAAATCAGGATGGCTATTAATGTTGTTTTATACATGATTCCATAATAAAATGATTATTATTGATAATTAGGAAATAGGACTGCGTCAACTGACATATGCTGAATAGAACAGTTTGAACTGTTTTGATCGTTTACCTATTGCAAGAATACCGATCAAACATAATAGACAGCAGCGGAAGACGAAACTAAGCACGGGAAATGTAAAAAAAAAAGGGGGGAGGGAGACTACATGGGATCATAGCAGTGATAATAGCCGATGTTATATTATCTGGCTGCTGTTTTTATCTAAAACAGTGCGCAATTTAATTGCGCGTAATCTGGAATACGAATAACCCACATGATAATTAATGTGGGTTATTCGTATTCCAGGTTACGATAATTAAAAAACTGCAACCAAAAGTTTACCTGCGGCTCTTTAAGTATAATATGAGATATTAATCTTTTTCATTTTTTCTAATTACCCATGGATTAACCATGGTTTTGGGTTAGCCATGGGCTCATCCTCACAGTTTAATCAGAAGTTAACTTATAAGGTATTGTTGCGTTATTTCTTCTGACATCAGTTCGTACGGGGTTCGTAGATTTGGAGTGAATAACGACGACACTTGATGAAGTATCGAAACACACTTTTATTGACCGGTATCAATCAGGACAGCTCTAAAACACTTTTACAGTCGGCGAAGATCTACTATAAACACGCTGACACGATCAGCGACACAGCCTTCAGTTTATCAGGCTATCACGGTGGAGACAGCTTCACTGCAAAGCACCAGGGTACAGCTCCCGACTCTGCTCGGTCGTTCTTGGAACTCCACGTACTGTCGAGACTCTCCACGCTACAACTCGCGATGCACTCGACGACACACACAGCACGGCTTCCGACTCTTCGGTTCAGTCGTTCCCGGAGCTCAACACGCTCTCTCGACGATGCACTAACCGAGAGGCACTAATACACTCCTTCGGTGCACTCGACGACCCACTCGGCACTCGCTTCCCGGCTGTCAACTCAATCGTCTCCGCACGGACTAACTAGATGAGACACTCGCACTCTAGACGAGACACACTCGCTCTCTAGACACACTTCCCCTCTCGATGAAGCACACTCTCTATACTAACTGACTGACTGACTGCGGACCAGCAGCGTTTATATAGCTTTCGCTTGTGTTCGAGAACGTTCTGGGCTAAACCGGTAAGAATTCGTTCCAGAAGGTTCTCCATCAGTCCATGGCATATCATCAATTTTGTCGCCAAATAGGCGATTTCCCGCCAAATGTGGCAACCTTGCCTTCCCTTGCCATTTTATGGCAACCCTAAAACTGCTTTGCGGCGAAGCCATCTCGCCGCGCCTTGACATTTCGTAACAGTATTCTCTCCCTCCTTTCCGCATGCTTTCGTGGTATAACGGTAGCACACTCGGTGCGTATTCAAGAGGTCCTAGTCGTGTTTCGGCGAGGGCATTGCTCATTTTTTATGTGCTCCTGCTTTTAGTCTACTTAATACTGCATACAATTGCGCCCGAACTAAGAAGGTGGTGGATTTTGATTCTCCACCACCAGGATTTTTCGCCTTTAAGAGAGGAAGTATATAAGGTATTTTCTCCATCCTTTCTGCATGCCTTTGCGGTGTAACGATAGCACACCCGACTATCGTTTATTCGACATGTCCATGTTCGAGCTCCTGCGAGGCCTTTGCTCAATTTTCTCTTCTTCTTCTCAAAAAAATCCTAATGACTCTAGTAACTATACACTTCCAGCATCACACCCAAGCCAATACAAAACTGAATTTTTATCGCTTATCTAAAAGCATTCTTGCTTTAGATTTTATATTAAAACCTTTCTGAATGCGATCAGTTTTATAGGTATTCTTAATATTGCAAAATCTTCTAGGAACTAGATTCACAGGTAGTTTGTAATGTTTTATATACTTCAAGTCATAAGCATAAGCTTTGTCTAGAAGAGTTATAGAGTTTATGGTTTCATATTAGTCTATATGCAGAAACACGTGTTTGTCATTTATAAGCATTTATTTAGTTCATTCGTGGTGGTGAAATGGTTTTCATTCATATTTAAACTACTTCCTGGTATCGAGTTCAAATTTTATGCACACACTGTTTGTGTATGACAGTAATATCTGTTGAAAGTAATTTTTGAAAATTTCGGTTTCGCCTTTTTTTTTTAATTTAAATTAATGGTGAAACGGTTTTTCGCACATATCTTCGTTTCACGAACAAAAAGTCTCAAAACTTGACTGTATGTGCCATCGCATAGAGCGGGGAAAAAAATCTTTTATATGCAATTTTTAATGTAATTTCTGATATTTGGGCGAAATTCCAAAAATCGCTCGATTTCTTCGAATGTTTGATTGCGGTGATTTAAAAATTTCAGCATCTAAAAATGCATCTGTTACAAAGTTTTCAAATTTTCACAGACTGCAATCAACTCACAGTCCTCTTTGAAAACAAAAATGATAACACTGATATTAATTGGACGATTTTCTACATTAAAAAAATCTAATGTGGGCCCCACGGGAGTTACTCGTACGACCTATTAAATTATACACATTTTTTGCTGCACTTCATTGCAACTCATTCAGTTCATTACGTTCTTAGTTCGCGACAAGGCAAAAATACATGCTACCTTCATTAAAAATTGAAAAATATAAAACAAAAACAAAAAACAACAAAAAATCTAGAGGTTTCAGGTTTTAAATTACGTTATTAAGGGGCTTTTTTTAACGTTTTGTGTCTTACCTTTATTTATTAAATATCATATTCTTTGCACTTAATTATAAAATTCACAATAACACGCCGAACAAATACTAATTCAGAAGTCAAACAACAAAAATCAGCGTTATATTTTCAAATTTTCACACGAGAAGTCAAACAACAAAAATCAGCGTTATATTTTCAAATTTTCGCAGAAGTCAAACAACAAAAATAAGCGTTATATTTTCAAATTTTCACAGGAGAAGTCAAACAACAAAAATCAGCGTTATATTTTCAAATTTTCACAGGAGAAGTCAAACAACAAAAATCAGCGTTATATTTTCAAATTTGCTTTGCAGCTTCCATTGTGCTTTTTCAGCTGACGATGGTGGTTCGGTAAAACTATCGAAACTAGTCCTGTGAAAATTTGAAAATATAATGCTGATTTTTGTTGTTTGACTTCTGAATTAGTATAAAATTCAGTTCTAATAGCAATGTCGCAAAATAATTTTAAAACTGAGATTTTCTTTAGAATTTCCGATGCACAGTTCCGCGCGCTGGAGATAAAAAGGTCCCTTCCCCCCCCCGTACAGTGTTGCCTTTGCTTGCTTTGAAATCCTAGAGTTCGTTAAAATTTTACAAAATATGAAGTCGATCATAAAACAAATTCCAAATTTCAAATTTGATCTTCCACATACCCATATTCGTAGGAGGATTACGTCATTCAAAATTCAATGGTCTGCGTACCGTTGTTTTATATCAATGCGAGAAATATACATACATTTATGCAGATTTTTCATTACTTAATTTCTTCAAATATAATGCAGGACTCTAAAATTGGGTGGCAACAGTTTGAAAAGTGAAACGGACATTTATAGTGATTCAAAGCAAAATCGCAAAACGAAAACAATAGTCCTTCAGGGAGAAAGCCCCTTTGGACTAAAAATAAAATAAAACACAAATACAGTTAAAACAGTTTTAAAAAAAAATGCGATTAAAATTAGAGTTCCTACTGTAAAACAAGCAATTCGGCCAGCTGGAAAGAAAGCAGATGTTTCAGTGCATAAACCTGAAGTTTTAACTTTTGTCCCGTTCGGTAAAAGGACACTGAAGGGGCAGGAACTGACTTCAGGGAATTCACTATTTTATTAAGCGTTTCAAGTGTCAACAAATGGTGTATTCGTTAGGCTTAGTAGCACTTAAGCAGCTTGCATGTTGATCAACTAAAGTCATAAAAACTTTAACCGGACCATAAGAACAACATAGTTCAATCCAGTGTCCTTTATATTGTTCTTACGCGCAGATGTCCACAAAGAAATCTTTCAAATGGATTCAAAAGCGATCAAAATGGATATTTTTGTTGAAATATGGTACCTGAAATTTTTCTCGACAGTAATACTCCCTTTACTTCGTACAAGGGAATAAAAAATTTAATAGGGACACCACATGAGTTATAAATTACACATTTATTTTACTGCACTTCATTTAAATTATTTCCTCAACTTACTGTAACTTAATTAACCGATTCCTCAAGACAAGTAGAAAATGTCATTAAAAACTGCAAATTTTGAAATTAAATAGTCCGATTAACTTTTGGCATAAGGAATTTAAACGTTTTGCGTTTTTATCCTTTCCTAACGGATATACAAGTTTACGAAATTTAAGTATTAGAATTGGAAGATATCATTAAAATTAGATTTTGTTATTTATCCAAAATTCTTTTTTTTAAATTTGATATTGTCAAAACATGAATATATTCGACATTTAAAACATTTCTATAATTGGAAATATATGAATACGACTAAGAATTGCGAAAATAAAGGACAGGTAAGGACTTTAGGCCGAGTGAGGGCGTGAGTATATATATATATATATATATATATATACATATGTTACCGTGAAAGACCGAAATTGGAGAATATCGACTTTAACCGCAGAATATCAACATTCACCAAATACGTCGGTGAAAGACCGAATATTTCACTACATTCTTGTATATTCGGACCCTCACCGGTGTATGTCGACAATCACAGATATGCTCTGGTGAAAGTCGAAAAGAGAGGTCATAAAGTGCCATAATAGTTTAAGTTGTTGCAATAAATAAGATTTGAATCACATAATTTAGTAAGTTTTTATTACTGTTATTTTATTTTCTCATTTAGAACGTACTGTATAATTAAGTAAGTTTTTAACTTACTTAAACTTACTTTTAAGTAAACTTTTAAGTTACTTTTAAGTAAGTTTAAGTAATATATTATTTCCTTTCTCATTTTGAATGTATTGTGTGTTTTAGGTTCTCGTGTTCTTAAGTTCTTATTTCAAGTCTCAAGTGCGTTTATTCGCGACTGAATTACGGAGAAGAAAATATAATATTGTTATATGTTCAACATTCACCATTAGTACATGGTGAATGTCGACATTGACCGGTGTAAGTCAGAAATAAGAGTATTTGGAAAATATTTCGGACCTACACCAAGACACTATGTGAATGTTGACATTCACCGGTGAAAGTCGACATTCTTCAGATTTCAGTGTTTCACCGTAACATATATATATATATATATATATACTCACGCCCTCACTCGGCCTTAAGTCCTTACCTGTCCTTTATATATATATATACATATATATATCCTGTTTCAATGCCTGTTCGACGAAACGAGTTCTGGAATTTAGCAGAGTTCGAATATCAATGTGCATTTACCTTGAAAAGTCTCAATGATGATGTTCGAATTAGGCTAATTATTTCATTTACCGCTGCTTGTGGTTCCTATTATTTTTAATATGATATTTTGTTGTATTTGTTCTAATATGTAATGAGATAGCTTACACTTTATTTTACTTACATTTTAACTTTAAATTCCAATCAGTTAAGCATTCATCTTTAGATTTTTCTTTCTTATTTTTTCATACATTCTATGTTTTTACATCTCATATTGCAATTGGATATTTACTATGTGTTTATACTTATTTGCATAGGAACGAAGTATCACTTTATACGTAGGCTATAGCTTTAAGAATATATATATATATATTCTGAGTGAGGGCGTGAGTATATATATAATGTGTAAGATAAAAAATGGGAAAATCAAAATTATAATTTAAACTAACAGATAACCCTTTTTTCTCTCTGTTCTAAAATCGCAATAACTTCTCTGGATTGCTTCATTTCTAGATTATTCCGTGTTACATGGTATGCGCAGCGCTGATGACGTAACGCTTGGGATCTGAAACTTTTCTAAACTAAACCCAAACCTTCCTCTTGGTGAGCTTCCATTTTAGATAAATGCGCCACTTTCAGCTTAAACTTTTGTGCTGCTTGGTCGCTGTTTCGTTGTGCTCGCTTCCTGTGGCAATAATATCAAAAATGTAAGTGTTCTGTGAATAGGCACGACTAGAGTGCCAAGTGAACCCTGACCACAAATGTCAATTGGAAATAAAAATGGTATTAAAACTGCCTCGACTGCGAAGTTTCTTAGATATTACGAAGTCAACATATTAGCAGATTTCTTCCTTTTAAATATAGACCTACGATCTATCCTATGTAGGTATTACGCATCAACACTGCTCCGTCATTTCCTTGCTATTATTACACATGTGTGTGTGTAATAAGATGACTTAACGGAAAGTTGCAACGGATTGACGTTGCAGAGGCGTAACTACGTAGTTAGAAAGATGACGCTCGAAGAAGACATAACGGTAAATTCCACACATAACTTTATTCCTTGATAATGCACATCATCACTGCGGCTGCTTTATGCAGCCTCCAATTTTGTACAGGTTACATTTTCTTAAACAATGAACGAAATTGGAAAAGTAAAACTAGCGGCAAGGCGATCCAGCGAAAAGAAGCAGAAGAGAAGAGACCAGAGATAGGAAGTGTCGACGCAATTAACCTTTTATATCGGATTACATTTCAGATCACATGACAGTTTAATGTCCATATGTTGAGTTCAGATTTCGTCGATAAGTGCGCCATACAGATTAGGTGACGGAGGTTTTTCGGTTAGTTAGAAAATTATTGCTGTGTTATTTTTAGAATGAAGAAGGGAGTTAAAGGCTTATCATTTGAAAGATAGATATTTATATTTTACATATATATATTGGTCGAGCCAGTGGCAACAAGAAAGGAAGGTTCAGGACTAGATATTATAGTAGCACAATACGCAAAATTTCAATGGCCTACTGTTAATCTTTTGTGTTATGACTGTATGTGATTGTATGTAAGAAGAATTAATTCATTTCGAATCTGTTTTACAATCCGTTTTTAATAAAAGTCCTTAATTCTCTCCGTACGTACAGAATTTATGCGAAAAGTCGCGCAAATGAATTCCAGAATAGTCAAAATTGTTATTTCCGTTGACATATGATCTTCAAAATTTCTTGCGACCATAATACTTCTTCGACAAGGAAGCAAAAGGCAGATCCGATGACATTTTGAAAGAAATTGACATTTTTAAAAATATACAGATGTTTGAAAAAATAATGATAATTTTTTTTCTTTCTGTTCTCTCAAACGCAGAAGTTTTATCACTTAATATCTTATCTGCCGAGTATAGTTTTTTTCTTTTGTTGTGTGTGCTACCTCACGCCTATCGACATTGCGATATCCAACGTGGAGAAGGTGTCAGCTGAATATGCAGATAAGTAGTATTATAAAGAGTTATAGATGGTGAAAATAAGGGGAACTCCCTCTTTTCACTTCAGTCTACGACAGAGAGCTTGGAATTTTACAAGCAACCAAGTGTACTTATTCAGACAAACGATACACAGCGAATTTTTTGAAGAACATTTTCAGAGAGAAACTTCGAACGTATTTCGTAAAAGGCAGAGAAATAATATTCAAAGTAGATAAGCTGATATTTTTGCATTGCAGGTAACCATAAAAAATTATCAAAAGTATAAGTTTTGGATTTATTGATGAAATGAAAAGTGCCTGAAAAAAGTTCTCTCTTTTGCAGCATTTGTAAATTAGATAAAATAGACATGCCGTACGATTTGTGTTTTGAATGGAAAGTATATCACAGCGAAAGAACTTAAAATGTTACTCTCTTTTGCAGCATTTGTAAATTAGATAAAATAGACATGCCGTACGATTTGTTTTTTGAATGGAAAGTATATCACAGCGAAAGAACTTAAAATGTTACTCTCTTTTGCAGCATTTGTAAATTAGATAAAATAGACATGCCGTACGATTTGTTTTTTGAATGGAAAGTATATCACAGCGAAAGAACTTAAAATGTTACTCTCTTTTGCAGCATTTGTAAATTAGATAAAATAGACATGCCGTACGATTTGTTTTTTTGAATGGAAAGTATATCACAGCGAAAGAACTTAAAATGTTACTCTCTTTTGCAGCATTTGTAAATTAGATAAAATAGACATGCCGTACGATTTGTTTTTTGAATGGAAAGTATATCACAGCGAAAGAACTTAAAATGTTACTCTCTTTTGCAGCATTTGTAAATTAGATAAAATAGACATGCCGTACGATTTGTTTTTTGAATGGAAAGTATATCACAGCGAAAGAACTTTCGAGCAAAAACACTGGAATAAAGGAGAATCAATATCCAGCTGCCGTTTTGGACTGAATGATGACACATGGAATCTTTGTTATTATCCGCAAGGTATAGGAAAACGGAGAAGACACAATCCTGTTTTATGGTTATGCAGGCAAAGAGTAGGGACATTTCTCGACCTGGAAGGAACTTTGACTTTAATAACTACAGGAGCAGAAGGCAGTGATTCTGAAACGATTGCAATCAATACGTCTATATGCGAATTAAGTGCTTTCGTTAAACTTCCGTTGCATATCGCTCGAAAATGGTTGAGCCTCAACAATGGGCATTTTACTATAAAGCTCAGTGTTTCGGTAAGTGATGTCTATACCAGTGAATCATCTATATATCCTCATGTAACCTCTGATGAAGCAGAGCAAGAAACGTGGGTAAGGGTCCCTAGAGAAACGAAATTGGATAATTCTGACTGGAAACCTCGAAATCATTCAGAATCCAAAATTCTGACAGTTTCAGACAAGCTTGTCTCAACAACTGAGGTGAAGGCTTTGTCTAATCTATCACGGGATATGCAGACTATGTATGAAAAAAAAGATCTGTCAGACTTCATTCTCAAGTGTGACACCACTGAATTTCAAGTTCATAAATGCGTTCTTTCTGCCAGATCTCCGATCTTTGCAAGCATGTTCCAACACCCAGTGACAGAAAATAGAGAGAACAGAGTGACCATCACCGACATTGATGCTTGTGTGTTGCAGCAGCTTCTAATGTTCGTGTACACTGGAAGGACAAACGCACTTTCATATTCTATGGCCAGGGACTTGTATTCTGCCGCTGACAAGTACGCCATCTTAGAACTTAAAGAAATGTGCAGACAGTTTATGACTTCCTCCCTTACGACTTCCACAGCCGTTGAGATTTTAATTTTAGCAGATATGCATAACGATGCTTTGCTGAAAAGTACTGCCGTTAACTTCATTTCCACTAATTTTGAAGATTTTGATACTACTAAAGCATGGTTATCGCTTTTACAGGAACATCCTTCATTGGGAATTGAAGTTTTATCTTTAACTGTCACACACCTTAAATCAGCAAAACAAAGCAGACAGCAGGGATTTTTTTTGTGCTAATATTCTGAATTTAATACGGTTATTAATTATTCACTGATTTGTCCCTAACGACAGCTATTAATTTTTATAAGTAAGTGTATTTAATATTTATTAGAATATTTCATGGAGAAATTTAGCACATATTTATAACTATTATGTATATCGGAATATTATGGAAAAATGCTTTAGCATTTTTTAATGGTAAGTCTTATAAAATGTCTTAAAATCATAGATATGTTTATATTCGCTTCCGAAGAAATGCTTATAGTGTTCTTAAAAATGGAAGTAATAAATATATATTCTTTAAAATAAGAAAGTAATGAAATAAGGTATTGAAATAATTAATTATAAATTTAACTTTTTTTCTGTACTATGTACTGCATTTCCAATTTTGTTACTTTCATAGTTAATGTAAATTAGATGAAACATTTCATTTGACTATGGTTTTGAAATGATTGAAAATACATAAATGAAATTCCTATGAAGAATCTGAATTATTTTTTATATATTACAATTAAAACCAGAACTTCTAATAGTAGAATATGTAATTATAGTATTAATGGAAGTTTCGCTAAATGACTTAATTATATTTGACAGAAAACATTTTAAACGTGGGCAGCAAAAATTCGAGATAACTGATATGCAGGCAATCCATTCGCCAGGATTTGAACCCGCTTCAAACTATTAGTATTCAACGATTTTACTGCTACGTCGTTGGCGGCCTTTTGTAGTATCTATATGAAAAGTAATCGCAAAGACACAATCATTGCGTACCGAGGGATGAATTAAGTTCGGAACTTAAAGAATAACTTTCATTCGTGCTTTTGCTGTTAGCATTGACATTTGGAGAGATGTTAATTTATTTTAAATTCTTTTAATGTAATTAATTTAATTCTTTAGGTAATTGTTCTTCTGATTTAAATTTTTTTGTGCGGAATATATCTAACCCTTCCATACACTAACAGTTTTACTTAATTTACACTCCATTAATTTTAAGCGATTTTATAGCGATAGATTTCTTTCCAAAAAAGTTTCAAGGAATACGTATTTTTTCCCCTTGGATTTTAGAACATTGTGGATTTAAAATCTTAATAATAAATTTTTAAAACAAATATTTCTGAAATTCCTTCGGTGTATTGATTTATTCCAATTAAGGGGACTCCTTAACACCTTAAAACACCTTAAAACACCTTAAAACCCATAAGATGTTCGAATAGGTGACTGTTGCAAGAAATGGGATAACTTATTAATTTTAAAAGAAATTACTACCAACTTTTTACAGCTGACTACATAATATAACTGCTTTGGAAAATAGTAATCAGAAAGTTTGTGTTGCCACAAATATTTCTATAATTTAATCCGCTTTGTGACAACATTTTTCGTCATGTTTCCAACTTGCGCGCACAGTTTAAAACATTCTATTTCATAATTTAATTCCATATTTAATATATAGCTTTTATAAAATTTGGAAACTACTGTAAACCTAAAATTTTAAAAATTTCATGTTAAATTTTTATTTTGTTTGGAGTTGAGTTTATAAAAAGTATTTTATTAACAAAATTTGTAATGTTTTCGTCCATAAAATTTTTCAGTATTGAAATATTCATCAGATTGTTGGTTCAGTTAAAAAATAGTGCCCATATAAAAAATTTCATCAAATTTCAAGTATGTACCATTAGCCATTTTTTAAATATCATGCGCGCAAGGTGGAAACATGGCGAAATATTTTGTCAAAAAGAGGATTAAGTTAAAAAATATTTGTGGCAACACAAACTTTCTGGTTACTATTTTCCAAAGCAGTTATATTATGTAGTCAGCTGTAAAAAGTTGGAAGTAAGTGCTTTTAAAATAAATAAAATATCCGAATTCTTGCAACAGTCACATATTGTAAGATCATGAGGGGTTTAAGGTGTATGAGTCCCCTTAATTGAAGTTTTCGAGTAGAACACCTTCCTTTCAACATTTATAAAATTTTTATATGTCAGTTCGCCATTTCTACGGAAAATAGAGCCACACATACGAGTACAAAACTCAGGCATACTGAAAGCACAGTTTTAACATTTCAGAATGTAAAGAGAAGAATATACCATTATAATAACGCGCATTTGAAATACGAGTGCAAACAAGAAAGCTGATTGCTACATTTTATATTTTTTCCTGACGAATCAGAAATTGTAATCAATTTTTAATACAAAAATAAAATATTTGATTGTATAACATATGATTTATTAAAAAGGGAGTTTTCCGTTACAATTCTTATTTTTTCCTGTTTCTACTAAAATTCGGCAATGTACTTTAACAACGTCAGATCCTGTTTGACTTACATTTGTATAAAGTATCATAATGCAAACAGTTGTAAAACAATTTATCTTCATTCTCAACCTTTTAGTCGCCACATACATGCTGTCTGACAATGATACTTCACTCTCAGGACTCTTTCGTAAAGTGCTCTTTTCAAAGAGACTTCACACCCCATTAAGCGCTTTGTGTCAACTGACAACCGCCTGCAGAAAGGTAGGGGAAAGAACACCAGAGCGCATCGTCTAAACACGTCTTAAGCAATTTTGGCAAAATTTGGGCTTCGTGTATACACGTCTTAAACATTTTTCGAGCGATTTTAAATTCGTGTAAAGACGTCTAAAGCATTTTTAAAGGAAACTCTGAAAACGTTTAAACACGTCTTAAGCAGTTAAAGGGTTAAACTCTTTTCGTATGATAAAGAAAAGAAAAGAAAATCGTTTAAATCTTACAAACTCTAATAGATCTTTTGCTAATATATCTATAGGTTGTATCTGTATACCTACTTTATAATGGTTTGCCATGCGCCGTCTATTGCTCAGGATCCACTTACAAATTTTAGCTTTGTGTAATTCAATAGAAAAGAAGGAATCTGCAATTCTTTCACGCGAAAAAAAAATCTTAACCTAAATCTATCGATAAGCCTAGTAATAGATAAATAAATAAAAATTCTAAAAAAGGAATCTAAACGTCAAAAGGGGCGGTTTTTCTTTTCATTTACACATACATACATGTTTCGAGAGCGGGTTAAAAATATTTAAAAATAGCATATCTTCAGAATTTCCGATAGACGATCTCGTGCACTGGGGTTAAAATATTTTATTCCGTACTAGCAGCTTCGCTGCCAGCCTTCGTCTGTCTTTTAAATGTACCGGAAAAATGGCTGAAGGGAACATCCAGCGTTAAATTAAAAATCTGCGTAGAATTTTACTCTGCAGAACAACTTCACAAAGAAAAAGTTATTACGTATAACAAAATTACAATGAAATAAGAAATATCCCTTAATACAAATATTAATTATCCTAATAAATAAATTAACCAACTTCCCTTTGCAAAATCTTAAGAACTCAAATGGTATAAAGGAGGTTAAGAACTTTCTTTCCTAAAAAATCACTCAAAACTTTTCAATATCTTCAAAACGGTGAAATGAGCAATAAATAGCATAAAAGAATACACACAATTCTGAAAAGCAAATTATAATTAATGATATCTTATCTTATATTTTCAAGAGAAAAAATACAATGAAATAAGCTATATTCCTTAATACAAATATTAATTATCCTAATAAAAAAATTAACCAACTTTCCGTCGAAGAAAGAAAAAAAAAAAAAAAAAAAAAAAAAAAAAAAAAAAATCATGCAAAACTTTTCAGTATCTTACAAACAATGAAATAAGCAAAAAAATAACATGAAAGCAGCTCAAAAAACATAAAATTCCGTGCGGAATTTTACTCTGCAGAACAACTTTATTAAAAAAAAAAAAAAAAAAAAATGTATGACAATGAAATATGCCAATCTATTAAAAACAGTGACATAAGAAATACGATGAAAAATTGTTGCCAAACCCATATTTCTAAAAGACTATTGAAAATGATGCGATTTCATCAAAAATCTATCAACAACAATAAGACAGGAAAATTGTTGCCAAAATCACATTTTTAAAGATGTGAGAAGTGTACTCGGAAGCTTCATTTAAAAAAGTTTTAAAAATACAAAATATTATCATTTTTCTAAAATTCTTTTTGTAAAAGCAGTCGCAAGGGTGAAAGTTTAACGTGTCCAAAAATCAAAGAAAAATAAACTTACATTTCTAACAATAAACCTTTTTAGAAAAAATCCCGTTGAAAAGGTGTTAAGCTCCATTTGTTAAATAAATTCGTATTTAATCGATTTAGTGAAACACGAAATTTATTTTAAGTTCGTAAAATAGCTAAGTGCCTACGTTTCATGACGATGTGAAAATGGAGTGTGTAAAGTAAAATCTCGCTTTCCTATAGCCCATTGTCTCAAAATGACGCGATTTCGTCACAAAACATATAAAAAAAAAATTCTAATTTCGAAAAAATCGCTTCGAGGTGCACTGGCTCTTGTCTAGATGCACCTATGTACCAAATTTCGTAGCCGTGGATCTATTAGCTTACGCTCAGAGCGAACGAAAGACACACACACACACAGACAGACTCTTTCTTTTATTATATGTAGAGAAGAAGATAATGGGTTGCAAATGTTCGCTTTGAAATAGTTGAGTTTCTTAATCGAAATTTTTTTAATTAAAAAAATATGAAGTAAATAAGAAAACAGATTCGAAATTGAAGATTCGAGCTTCCAGGTGCAAATATTCGGGTGGAGGACTGCGCGATTCAAAATTTAGTGGCAGTATCATTGCTTCTTCACACTTCGAGAAACATACATACATTCATGCACACTCTTCATTATTTAATTTCTTAAGTATAATACATGGCGATAATATCTGATGGCAACAAACTGAAAAGTGATGCTACCATTTATAGTGATTCGACGCAAAATGCTCTTTCGAGATTAACAGGCCTTCTGTGTTCGGCGTATGACATTGGACTAATTTTGGTTTTCTTTGTTTTTAACTACGACAAAGCGCTCTAAGGTTATCTGCCTAAAGAAAGGGTTGCCTTCGCGAAAAAACGTTCTAGAAAAAACGCTTGTATCTAAGTTACGCATGGGGAAAAGCATAAAAACGTCCGTACAGCCAGTCGGTTCACAGGCTGGCTGTACGGATCAGTCCTATTTTGGAATCAAACATGCGCTGGTTGCGAATTTTGAAACATGTGCTGGTTGCAAACATGCGAATTATGGAATCAAACATGTGCTGGTTGCCCAACCGGGTTCATTTGAGCAACCAGCGCATGTTTGATTAAGCCAAAGTATATAAAGTTTATCAATCATATTAGTTTATTTGACTACGGCAAAGCACTCGAAAGCATAATAATAGTAGCTATGATTATTTTTGAAGCATCTGAGGTTACATTAATACAAGTATTACAGAAAGTTTAAAACAATTTACTTTACACTAAAATTATAAACTAATCATTGGGATAAAAATGAACTATATACAGTGGATGGACAAAAATATGGAAACACCTTGTGAAATGCATGTTTGAAAAGAAAGATTGATTTTAATGAAATATGTAGGTGGCGCTGGCGTTTTTGACTACTGACGCCACCTATACAACTTCGTAAATGTGCTAAACAGTTCAGTTGTTAGTACTGTTATGTGAGGTTGTCATTGCATTATGTCAGAGTTAACAGACTTCGAACGTGGGCAAATTGTTGGAGCACGTATGGTAGGTACTTCCGTAAGCAAGGAAGCCGAGATGTTTAGTGTTTCAAGAGGTACTGTATCGAAGATTTATTCCGCATATTTAAAAAGCGGTAAAACGTCATCTGCTAAATCACAGCGCGGACGAAAGTGTGTCCTGAGTGATCGTGCCAGACGATCATTAAGGACAATTGTGACGAAAAATAAGAAGACCACAGCTGCAAAAGTTACTGCTGAAATGAATGTTGTGTTACCGAACTCTGTGAGCACCAAAACAAAACAATGCACCAAAACAAAACACCAAACCAAACAGAAGGGAGCTTCATAAACAGGGAATTGCTCGCCGTGCTGCAATTGAGAAGCCACTCATCAGTGATGCTAATGCCCGTAACAGGAAAAGGTGGTGTTTAAGTCATAAAGCCTGGCCTATAGAGCAGTGGAAGCGAGTAATATGGTCTGACGAGTCTTCTTTCACATTGTTTCCCACTTCTGGCCGAGTTTACGTCTGGAGAACGCCATCTCAAGCCTATAATACAGACTGCTTGTTGCCAAGAGTGAAACATGGCGGGGGTTCTGTTATGGTTTGGGCAGCCATATCGTGATTCTCTGCTAGCCGCATGATAACTGTGTCAGGGCACATGACTGCCAAGACTTATGTGAACATTTTGGCCGATCAAGTTCATCCCATGGTACAAACTTTGTTCCCCGATGGTGATGATGTCTTCCAAGACGACAAAGCCCCTGTTCACACAGCTCACACTGTCCAGGACTGGTTTTCTGAGCACGAGGATGAGTTGTCCCATCTCCCTTGGCCACCACAGTCACCAGACCTGAATATTATCGAACCTTTGTGGTCTACATTGGAACGGAAAGTGCGTTCTCGTTATCCACCGCCAACATCGTTATCTGAACTTGCCACCGTTTTGCAGGAAGAATGGTATAATATTCCCTTGGCAAACATACAGGAACTGTATTTATCCATTCCGAGAAGACTGCAAGCTGTTTTGGATGCCAACGGGTTTCCTACAACATATTAAGCAAAGAAACATGTTTTTTTAAAGGTGTTTCCATATTTTTGTCCAACCCCTGT
This sequence comes from Stegodyphus dumicola, assembly GCF_044657685.1. Taxonomy (NCBI): domain Eukaryota; kingdom Metazoa; phylum Arthropoda; class Arachnida; order Araneae; family Eresidae; genus Stegodyphus; species Stegodyphus dumicola. The sequence continues at coordinate 152,281,872 of NC_140778.1, forward strand.
ATATATATTTTATTGTCTACGATGTCTAAGCATAGCAATACTTTTAAAGGATTTACAAATTTGTATAAAACAATTACGGGACCATCAACGGCAGAACAGTAAAGTGGCTGAATACTGGTAGTTCGGACGCCTAGACAGTATATTGGTTAGCGATGCCTACTGTGCAGGCGAAGGCCCCGAAATCGAATCGCGGAGAAGGCATGGATACGTGTAATTGTATGAGTATTATGAGTATGAATGAGTGTTTGCGGCATGGGGGCACTAAAAATATGACGATCCGAAAGTCTGCTCGTGTAGTTTGGCGGTAGGGGAGAGGGGTGGGAGACCACTGAAACCCTCCCAGAGTTCTCTTCCTCAAAATTAGAGTGAAAGTAGAAGTCCAATTTCCTTGAGGTTTTGGCAAACAATCTTCCATGAAATTTGGACTTGACAATAACAGAAATTGGTCTTGGATTCCAGGCGAATGGGCTAGCTGCATGAGCGTTTTCATGGTTTCACTCATGAGTAACGTAAATATCAGCCAGTTTTCCTTAAAAAGTCCTCCACAAAGGCATCTATTCTTTAGGAAAATAGCCTTTGCACTTTTTGTCATAATCAAATAAACCAAATCATAAAATTTGTGATTTTTCAATGGGACTCTTTTACAGTAAAGTGTAATATTTCAAATGGCCGATCCGAGTTCCCAATTTAAAATTTTGCGTAACGTTTTACAGCTTTTATGGCAACAATTCATAAAAAATTTTTATTCACAAAAATGCATTCGTAGTACAGAAGGTATGAAAACAATAATAAAAGTGCAAGCCGTGTACATGCTCCAAGTGATAAACAATTTTGCAAAAATAATACCATCACTAAAAATCATTTTAAAATCTGATAATAAATGGATAAAAGTTACTTATAAGAATTGCGAATTTTGACGTGCCTCTTCACTTCACTTTAGAACGATGTATAAATAGATTATAAAAATTTATGTTTTGCTCAGTTTTATGCAATTATTTAACTCTTATATTTACATCAAAACAGGAGAACTTTGCTTTACTTGACTCAATTCATATGCCATTTAATTGATTATATAAAGGTTACGTTGAATTTTTTAAAAACCCGATACAAATTTGAATCCTGATGTCTGGGACATTTTACTTATATTGTTTGCTGTTAATATTCATCTCCCTAATTTTATTCTTTTAATTCCTTCAAAACTATAATAAAATATAGAAAATAAATATTAGGACAAGAGACGTGCTTACCTATTTTTTTTCCACCTGAGACAAAGAGGTCTTGTCTCCGTCTTGCATTTACAGTATTAAGAAGTCGTGTCATTTAATAGTGACAGATAAAAAAGAGAGTTAAAAAATATGAAAGGTTTAGATTTTAATCAGCGCACATAAGGATTTACACTCACTCCTGCTAACCCATTATTTTGTTTTAGCCCACAGGTGCGTTAGCCCAGACGGGCTATAAGTCTTGAAACATTTTATGTTGAATAACTAAAAGCGTTATATCTCTTTTCAAATTGTTGCCACCAAATATTATCGCCCTGTATTATAGTTAAAGAAATTAAATGAGGAAGAATCTACATGAGCGTATGTATGTTTCTCGCATTGTTAGAAAACGACGGTACAAAGAGCCATCGAATTTTGAGTAACATAATCCTCCACCCGAATATGAGCACCCGGAAGTTCGAATTTGGAATTTGTTTTGTTGTCTATTTCATATCTTGTAAAATTTTAACAATTTTTTGATTAAGAAACTCAACCATTTCAAAGCGAGCAATGACAACAAATTACGAAAAAAAAAAAAAAAAAAAAAAAAAAAAAAATTGTCTCCAGCGCTCGAGACTGTCGGAAATTTTAAAGGCATCCTGTTTTTAAATATTTTTAGCCCAAACGCTCCTGAAACGTGAATGTCCATGTAAATAAAACAAAACGCCCCCTTGGGCGTAATAAAAAGTTTGAAAAGTTTAAGATTTTTTTTGGTCCTTTTAACTTAATTAATAATAGCATAAATTTTTTAAGCATAATTTTCTTCGGATACGCCATGTACACTGTGGGGGAGGGAAAAAAAAAACTGAAATGCTTCAGATTTTAAATTACGTCTAAAGAGGCCTTTTTTTTAACGTTTTGTGAGTTACCTTTATTTATTAAATATCATGTTCTTTGCACTAAAACCATAAAATTCAGTTCAATAGAAATGTCGCAAAATAACTTGACATTGCTATTGAATATAAAAGTTCAAATGAGCCTATCTTTAGAATTTCCGATACACAGTTTCGCGTGCTGAAGATAAAAAGGTTCCCCCCCCCCGTAGAGTGTTGCCATTGCTCGCTTTATGCAGAGTTTTCATAATTTAACTTCTTCAAATATTATGCAGGACTCTAACATTTGTGACAACAGTTTGAAAAGTGAAACGGACATTTATAGTGATTCAAAGCAACATCGCAAAAAGGAAAACAATAATCCTTCAGGGACAAAGCCCCTTTAGACTAACAATTGGCAGTTAGCTGGAAAAAAAAATATCTTAGAGGGGCGCCAGTATAAAATATATACCGGTCCTTAAAATACGGGATTTGGCTCTGGAATTTTTTGAAGTCTCAATTTTGTGTTTTTAGGATCCATAAGTTACAATTCATGCAAAATTTTACCGAGGTTCGAATCCCGCGAACGGGCTGTCTGCATGGGTGTTTTCGTGGTTTTCCCCATGTGTAAAGTGTATACGAGCCAGTTTTTCTTAAAAAGTCCTCCACGAAGGCATCCCTCCCCTTAGGCAGATAGCCCTAGTGTGCTTTGCCATAATTAAATACACCAACACCCTAATTTAAATTATTTTATATACTGCCGCTCAAAGCGTTAAGCGAAGTACACAGTACCTTCCTGTAAATCCTGTAAAGTTTAGTTCTATACTATTATATTAAGTTAACCACATTTTTAATTTTAGGAAAAGTTAAAATATTATCTTATTTCAATTTAGCCAGTTTTCCTGAGCGTCATCGTAAATTTTTGTTAATTGTTTAAGATTAAAACATTTAACGCATATTTGTGTTTAACTAGAATTTAAACATTTTGTATTACAAAAGGTTAATTCCAATATATTACAGCATAACTTATATTAGTAACTGCATTACGGGGTTTTCATCCGCAAAGAACCCGTTGGCGCCGTTGCAGTTTCACTCGCCAAGTTCACCAACGGTTGATCGGCGTAAGGTGTTAAAACACATGGAAGTATGCCATATAAACGTGGTATTTAGTGCATATAATCAAAATAATTAAAGAATAAGTAAAATAAATTCAAGTTAGCAGAGAAAACAATATATTAAGCGTATGGAAGTTAAAATTCAAAATTAACCGGTTAAACTTGATATACGAATGCATCATAAAATTTGTACTGAATTCAAGTTAACACAGAAAACAATACATAAAGCCTAACGGAAGTAAAATAATCATGTAACAATGAGCTTTGTAATAATGACCCTTTTCCTTGCCAAAGTTATCTATTTAATGGAAAAAAATAGTAAAATTCAGATCTGTCTTTGAAGATCTTCCAATATTATAAAATTCTAAAATATTCCTGTTTTTAATAGCGCAGTTTCTAAAGAAATTGTGAAAGTATAAAATAAAAAAGCCAATTTTATAATTAATATCTTCATTGTATAATTTCAAAGTACTTCCAAAACTATGATTGAAAATGAATTATCATCACATTAATGAAATCAATAGATTTTCTCATTTAAACAAAATTGCAACTATCTAATTACATAATGTTTTCTTAGTAAAACATTATATTCTGCTCAGACTTTTTTTTAACTTTATATATATGTTCATGTATTGCACAAAAAAACCCAACATATTTACTTTAAATATGACATGTTAATTTTTATTAAGACTTGCTTTCTTGCATGTAACTCATAACCATAACCATAACCATAACCAAGAAACGTATTAATTATTATACAGTGCTTTGCAACTGACATGTACAGGGGTTGGACAAAAATATGGAAACACCTTTAAAAAAACATGTTTCTTTGCTTAATATGTTGTAGGAAACCCGTTGGCATCCAAAACAGCTTGCAGTCTTCTCGGAATGGATAAATACAGTTCCTGTATGTTTGCCAAGGGAATATTATACCATTCTTCCTGCAAAACGGTGGGAAGTTCAGATAACGATGTTGGCGGTGGATAACGAGAACGCACTTTCCGTTCCATTGCAGACCACAAAGGTTCGATAATATTCAGGTCTGGTGACTGTGGTGGCCAAGGGAGATGGGACAACTCATCCTCGTGTTCAGAAAACCAGTCCTGGGCAATGTGAGCTGTGTGAACAGGGGCTTTGTCGTCTTGGAAGACACCATCACCATCGGGGAACAAAGTTTGTACCATGGGATGAACTTGATCGGCCAAAATGTTCACATAAGTCTTGGCAGTCACGAGCCCTGACACAGTTATCATGGGGCTAGCAGAGAACCACGATATGGCTGCCCAAACCATAACAGAATCCCCGCCATGTTTCACTCTTGGCAACAAGCATTCTGTATTTTAGGCTTGAGATGGCGTTCTCCAAACGTAAACTCGGCCAGAAGTGGGAAACAATGTGAAAGAAGACTCGTCAGACCATATTACTCGCTTCCACTGCTCTATAGTCCAGGCTTTATGACTTAAACACCACCTTTTCCTGTTACCGGCATTAGCATCACTGATGAGTGGCTTCTCAATTGCAGCACGGCCAGCAATTCCCTGTTTATGAAGCTCCCTTCTAATTGTTTTGGTACTCACAGGGTTCGGTAACACAACATTCATTTCAGCAGTAGCTTTTGCAGCTGTGGTCTTCTTATTTTTCGTCACAATTGCCCTTAATGATCGTCTGTCACGATCACTCAGGACACACTTTCGTCCTCGCTGTGATTTAGCAGATGATGTTTTTCCGCTTTTCAAATATGCGGAATAAATCTTCGATACAGTACCTCTTGAAACACTAAACACCTCGGCTCCCTTGCTTACGGAAGCACCTACCATACGTGCTCCAACAATTTGCCCATGTTCGAAGTCTGTTAACTCTGACATAATGCAATGACAACCTCACATAACAGTACTCCGACAACAACTCAACTGTTTAGCACATTTACGAAGTTGTATAGGTGGTGTCAGTAGTCAAAAACGCCAGCGCCACCTATATATTTCATTAAAATCAATCTTTCTTTTCAAACATGCATTTCACAAGGTGTTTGCATATTTTTGTCCTTTCACTGTAGCTCATCAGCAGCCAAACAGTCAAACCAGTTTCCGTCAAAAAGACCTCCTTTAAGGCATCCTTCCACATAGGCAGATATCTCTCCCATGCTCTGTTTCCACTTTATGTCTTCGTTTTGCATGATAAGTAATGAAATATTTTGTGCGAAAATATGACGTATAATTCTAGTATAAATTAAAAAAATATATCATTTTTATTTTATGATGTACAAATCACAGTTTGCAGTTGCAGAAAAGTGTGATTTGTAGTTTTAAAAGGGGTTTATATAAAGCATATTACGGTTTTTAAGGTAACGTTTTTCATACATACTTTTATAACAATTTAAATATATATAACTACACAGTTTATAATTTAATATATTATTACCATTTTATGTAATTATATGCATCATAAAATTAAAAATTTATAAATATATGACATGTATGTATATTTTTATAACAGTTTAAATATATATGACACTAATACATATATACTAGCATACATAATACACGCAGAAAAACTTTAAGTTGAAACAGGTAATTAATAATTTAAATTGATAACTTAAGTTATGATTTTATTTCCTTTTTTTTAAGTTCCAAATTTCTTTGTTTATGAAAATGTTAATTTATTATCTTTGTGTTTAATAAATCGATATTTGAAGTTAAAATTCCAAGTTAATACCTAATATAATGCCAGTTAATAACTAATTTAAACAATACGGAATTAATATTTAATATCCATAACATATATTATTAAACATTAATATATATTTTCATTTTCCATGAATTTCATAATCCGTATGGATAGTATATCCAGAATATATAATTTAATTCGTGTCTTTTTTAGGAGGTGTATTATTTCAGAATACATTTCTAGCGCAATGAAATGTTGACATAATTATAATTTTAAACCATTCGGTGAAAACCTGTGGTTTAAAAAATCACAGCATTTTCTAAAACATCATCATGAAAACTTCGCGAAATATTTATAAAAACTTACACATCAGATAAACAAACTTACTTTTAAATATCATTTTCCTTTAATCAGTGAAACATTCACTACAGTTGTGGTCGTCAAAATGGCCACTTCTGCTGTGTTCTGGAACACATTATTCTCCATATATTTTGGGACAATAATACTGAAATGAAATTATACAAATCCGAAGAGTTTGCGAATGAGAATAAATTACGTATTACGCTAATGTCTATTTTAAAAATTCAACTGTCAACCTAAAGAAACCACCAATATTCATCAACATAATTTTTATAATAATCATGGTTAATTTTATTTTGTGGAGAAGAGATGTGCCGCCATGAAAGACAGTACTTCCATTCCCAACGAAGAGTGCTCAGTTAAAAGTGACAGCCATTCTTCGGAAGTGTTAAAAGCTGCAAAATTAGAAGAAATGTAGTTCATAGCTATTTTTTTCAAACGTCCATCATTATGAGTGTCTGCTAAAACTAATATTTCAAAAGCTGTTGAAGAAGTTACTGAGGAAATAATAAATTTATGACATATATCTTTGAAGTCCAAGATAGCGTACTTGTCAGCTGCGGAATATAAATCACGAGCCGTTGAATAAGAAAGTTTGGTAATTCTACCAGTATATATGAAAAATATAAGTTTCTCCAACACACTGGAATCGATATCCATTATGGTTATTCGACTATCTGTGATTTCAGTCATGGTATGATCGAACATGCTTGCAAAGACTGGAGATCTAGCAGATAGAACTGATTTATGAACTCGAAATTCGACGCTGTCACGTTTAACAGTGCAGTCTGATTTGTCCTTTTTTCATACATGGCTTGCATATCCCGTGATAAATTAGACAGAGTACTAATATCAACAACAGACATGAGTTTATTTAAAGCATCAGTTTGCACTGCTTTTTCATGTGGACTGCTAGAATTTAAACAAACGCTTGCATCAGATGCTTTGCCGTTAATTTCTGTAACTCTGATATTTATCTTTACAGTGAGATTTCCTTCATTAAGTCTGGTCCAGTTCCGAGCCAGAACCAAGGGAAGATAAATGAACTTTTCCATTGAAATATAAACTGCTATTTTTTCGTAATCTTTCTCATCCTTAGTTTTAACGAAGAGATATCCATCTAGCATCATAGGTAGTCCAGTTTTTTCTCTCCGGAGTTTTAAAACAGGATCCTTTCCTCTCCCCGCTATTCCTCGTGGATAAAAGAATAAATTCCAGACGTCATTAGCAGGCCCAAAGGGACAGCTACACAGTGATTCTCCGTTACGACACTGCATTTGTTTAAAAGTTCTTTCCTTGTCATATATGACCCATTCGTAACACAAATCGTAATCCATGACAACGTGTCAATATATTCCTTAAATGTGATTAAATAAATTTAAAGAACAACTTATAAGGAAGCCACGCGACTCACGCGATGAGAAAAGGCAAAGAAGAAAATTCAGCTATATACAATCATTTCAATGATCTCGATATGTCACGTTTAACTTAAACTTGAAGTAGAAACAGCAAAAGTAACGCTACCCAAAGAATATGGACAGACGTTCTTTGCTCTGCCCTTCAAAAGACTGAGGAGATGTGAAAGTTTCAGCTTAAATGATGGGTCATCCAATTGTATTTCCCCCCCCCCTTTTAGCTGCCCATTGTAAAGGCAAAGTATCTCCCTGTAGATTCTTTGGTAAAGGGAGTCTACTATTGATATGAAACTTTTGTTAGGAATTGCCTTTGTTAATTTTCAGATAAGAGACTAGGAATAATAAAAAAGGATTTTTTCTCTTTTCCCTAAACTAGGAAAACATACCATGGTGAGATTTCCTTGCTAAGTACCATGTGCGCAAGGTGGAAACATGACGAAATATTTTGACACAAAGTGGATTATATTACAAAAATATTTGTGGCAACACAAACTTTCTGGTTACTAGTTTCCAAAGCAGCTATATTATGTAGTCAGCTGTAAAAAGTTGGAAGTAATTGCTTTTAAAATAAATAAAACATTCCAATTCTTGCAAGTCACATATTCGAAGATCATAAGGGGTTTAAGGTGTATGAGCCCCCAGCCCCCCTAAGTAAGCACAGTCGCAAGGATTGTGAAAAGACGATTGTCCAGTCTAGCTGGCTTCAGTGTTCCATAAATATGTTTCTTTTAGTATTAGTGTCTTAGGTTTAGTAAAGGGGTCACACCAAAATATCTTGGTGGTCCACCTGTCGATCGCGATCGGCTTTTAATGCCCACCCCTGATATAGGGTTTATTATTAAGTACAAACCCACATGGTATTAAGCATGCCATCGGACGCCAAGCGGACTTTATTGGCGATAACATACAGTATAAATATAAAAAAATTTTATATTTGGAAGGCATAAACATTTTAATAACGTTTAAAATTTTGTAAAAAGCCAATAAATAAAGACAATTTGTAAAAAGACATCAATTTAATTTACTATGCTTTCATGGTTCAACAACCTGATTCGCCGGTTCATATCACGTGACCCCAAGTGATCTCATCTCACGTAAACTACGCTACAAAAAAATATAATTATCTACATTTATTTCAAGTTAAATCTTAATTTGGAATACAAGTTTAAATGCAAGAATTATTTCAGTTCGTACGAATAGCTTACTCAGAAATTATATAAAAGTGCAGTGCTTTACTTCATTAGTGCATTCTCATTAGAATTGATGAATTTAACCCTTTGCCTTTTCTATATTTTCGCCTTCGGGTGAGTCATTGCATTCTATTTGACTTAATTACCGCGAATAGCCTTAGAAAATTATTGCGAATAGCCTTAGAAAATTACCGCGAATGGAATAAAATTAAACTATCTGGTAAACATTCTATGTAATTATATGCCAATATTGAAAAAAAACAATCAATCTGAAAAGAAATGGCTGCGACTTGTTTTGAAAATGAGGCGTAAAAGGTTACCAGCCAGGATATTCCGTTTGGCATCAGTTGTACCATTACTGGCGATTTTATCGCCTGCGCCGAAAAACGGAAAATTACCACCTATTCATTATAAGGCCATTTCTTTGCTGTGCATCTGTAGCCTGGGCGTCAACCAGTTTTATAATCGTTATGAAAAAATAAAAATCCAGGAAGCGGTACGAGAAAAACTGACCTGTGTATTTAATTTCACAGTTTCGAATTTTTCATTTCAACTTTCCTTGAGGGATTGGTTATTCAAGTTAGAATAATTTCGGGATATAAGTGTAAATGAAGTGCAATATGCACATTTTAATAGGCCCTACAAGGATCCACATGAGAGTTTTTTAATTATTTGAAATCATCGTGTTTCGGATTAACGCCAAAAGAATCTGCAGCTTTATTTATAAAGAGTATTAAACAAAGTTGAAACTTTTAACAGTTTAATTAAGTCTGATTAAAAAAAAACAATTTCTTTATTTTTGAGAGAGATGATTTAAATATCATTTTATGAAACAATAAGCATTTAGCATTTAGATATGCTTTTACATATGTTTGAAGCTTTGCCCGAAGGCGCTGGTGGTATTTTAAAATTTAAGGGTGCAGGAGTATTCTTGCCGAAAAGGCGAATCTATGAACGAGTGCGCCATCTAGCGCCCACTAGAGTCTTTATCAGTAACGTGAATTATAAATACAAGCTAAAAGATTTTATTTAGAAGAATAATCTTTAGTTAACCACGAATTTTGTTTTTCAACTATTTATTCTACATTTTGTTTTATGGTTTTCTTGTATTTTATATATGTTACTTTTTGATGAATACTTCAACACCAATCAGATGTCATCTCACAGCTCACGTGACTTTAGTCACACCCCTTTCTACATCTCAGCTTCCTGCATCGCCCACCTCATGTAGGCGCTCAATCTCGGAACGAATTCTATTGTTTGCTGGAAGAGTCCAAGATTTGTAGGTATGGTACGTGAAAGTAGGGATGAGCTAAGAGGAGAAAGGAAAAGGGATTTTGAGTATAGGGAATTCAGTCGTTCCGGGATTGAGCGCTTATTACGAACGGGCTCCTGCTTTGTGAGGGTAGCTAAGCGTTTCGTTAGTAAGTGTATTATTTATTATTCTTATTGATTGTCTACCCTTTTTTTTAAAGTTACAATTTTCTACAATACCTTAAGTAAATAAAAATTTTACAGTTACAAATATTCAATAAAACCTGGAGCATAAAATAAGCAGTGAAACTCCTTCCACGCTTCGGGAATAAGTCAGTGAACATTTCCCTTTTTTCCCTAGTACCCACTTACCCAGTGAAAGCCATTCCACGATCTAATTATTTCCGTTGGAAACCATTCCGGAACCTTTCCTTTCTATTCCTCTCACCTGCGTATATTGAACTCACCCAGCTAACAATAGCAGGCGTTCCGAGATTGACGGTCTAGTTACAGGCGTCTCAAGACAAGAAGAGGAAAATGCTCATCTTCACTGTCATTGGCTGTATACCACGTGAGACTCCCGAAACGTTTTAGGCGCTATTTCTGGTTTTTCGCCAAATGCAATTGTGTTTCTCGCCAATTGTTAGCGGTTTGTTTAAATCAAGGATATTGCTTCTTTTTTTTTATTATCAAAATGGATATGTTTAAATGTAAATCTTGCAGTTCATCTTTTTATGCGAAAAGATATTTGAAAGCGCATGCACAAAGAATACGCGAATTTAAACAATAAAGTTGCACCATTTTCGTGTACGTATTGTACGAAGCAATTTTGTACAAAAAATTCTTTAGCTAAACATAGGATACGTATCCGTAATATAAGGCGAAGTAATATTAAATGCGGCGAAGACGAATGCCGGGAACTATTTCCTACTACAGGAGATTTAAGATCTCACTTAGAGACTTGAAATAATTACAGGAATATGACCAAATGTATAAAACTGGAGTTTAAAAAAAAAGCAAGGTATGCAATGAACTTTTTATTATTTTGTTTTCCTAGTTCAATTATAAATAAGCAAAGTATATTGCGTAACTTCTGTATATAGCCCTTAATCTTTTTACATTAAAATTAAATAACTTATTTGTAAATTAAATAGCTTCATTAAAGCTAGTTCAGCAATACATTTATTTGAAGAAACACCATATATATGGTATTATTAATTTAAGCTGTTTCAGCACACAAATATGCATTTATTTGAAAAAATTAACAAATTAATTACTTTGAAACATATAATTTCAGAACACTATAGTTTTAACAATTAAGATTATTTTTCTGTGTGGCTGCAATCTGCATATTTTTATTTACTAATTAGATGCCCTTATTATGAAAATTTATTTATTTATTAGACTTTTATTCGTGGCTATCGGATGGAGTAAGAAAAACAAAGACTCATTTTGTGGTAGATTCATCTGGGCAGAAACATAAAAATTACACCAGGACGCTGTTTTGCTGTAATAGAAGTGGGACATACAAAGCAAAAGGCAAAGGTGAAAGACAGCTAAAAGCACAAGGGACTTCCAAAACAGGTTTCTCTTGCACAGCTACTGTCATATTAAAAGATTTTGGCAATCGTTTTGAAGCTGTATATTTTAAAGAACATTACAAGCATGAAAAATCCCTTTGTCATCTCCCTATTCCTAAACAAGAAAAGCAAAGCATAGCAGGCAAGTTATGTGTTAGACCATATTTTGATTGTATTAATTTCTCTTAAATAAAACTATAATTACTTATGCAGTTGGAGCCTTTCCAGCTGTCATTAATATACAGGTGGTTCAAAATTCAAAAGTGAATGAATTTTAATATTAATGAAGTTGATAATGAAAATCATTCATGGAAAATTCAGATTGGGAGAGAAACACACGAGTGTGAAATTTAAAATTAGGCTTAACAGCAGACTTAATTTGCATAGATTTTAAATAAAATTATCAGCTTTGAGGACAGACACAGGTATCTCTTCAGGAGTACAAAATTTTTGCAAAATGGAAGGAGTGGGTAGAGCAAAGTAAAGTTGAACGTAACACTGTCTGCTGTGGAAAATAATAATGAAGCATGTAAAACCAAGATATTATAATTCTAAATGTGTTATGAAGGAATTAACACATTTATAATTCTAATATCTTAATTTGTTTCATTACTGTTTTATCTGAATGGTGCAATGTTTGTGTTTCTCTGTCAACTGCTTTTAATATAAATTTGGATAATTCTCTTGAAGAAGAGGGACCTTGAAAATGCTGAAGTGTGATTCAAAATCTAGATGAAACTAAGATTAATATTTTGCCTGATTTAAAATTATGGTAAATTGTTTTCTCTTGTATTTATGAACAGCATATTAAATATTTATATAAAAGTGATTAATTATCTATATTTAAGTAACCTGATATTTGTAACAATTGTTTTTCTTATTGTTAAATTAAGTATCATATTTCTTACTAATCTACTGTATAGGCATATTTGTAAATTTAAAGATACTTTTTTTATTCCATTAGTTTTTAGTATATAAGATACATCTGCTATGATATTTACATTTTTCAGTAACTATATTATACTAATGACCTAATAGTCAGTTTAGAGTTTTCGCCAGTAATCTATTGTCACATTTGTGAACAGGTGGTGTGGCTACAGCGGACGTTGCCAGAGCGAACACATACAATTTCGCGATCAGAGCGGACACTTCGAAACTCATCGTGGTTAGAGCTGCACATCTTTTCCCCATCTTAGAACAGATAAAGGGTGCAGATAAATAAGTAAATAAATACTTTTAAAAATCGCAAATATAATTTAAAACAGTATTTTAAGTGGCAAATCTCTTTTACCGACGTTTTCTGTTTTTGCACTCGATTATCGAATTACAATGATAAATATATTTTTGCCAATAATATTTAATTATTTATATGTATTTAAATTGTTATGATATTATAGTGCGAATGCATTTTAAACATAGCGAAATGTAATAAAAATAAAAACTTTTGTGTAAATATAAAATGTAATAAAAATAAAAATTTCAGGGATTTTGTGGAAAACTGTATTTTAGAGTCAAATATTAGAACAGGTGCAGTTACCATAAAATTAATTAGCTGCATTAATGTAAGTAAAAATAAATATTAGAAGTAAAATATACAAAACAGATACTAGTAAATAAATACTAGCTATCCTTTATTATAAAGGCATAAATATAATTTACAATTTAGTCCAACCTAGTTACAAAACTTAAAGATTTTAGACATTTTTCTAAATTGTTTGATGTTTCGAATTCTTTTAGGATGTTTTTAATTCTTTCATCCAATTTTACATATGCTTTTTTCCTTGTTATTTCAGGGTCGCCTAATTCTCTGGCTTTCAAATTAAAAGACACTTTTTTGTGTTTCTTCTTTTAGTATTTTAACTAATAAGTGCACAATAGGCTGGTTTCCGTATTTTAATGGGCATATTTGGATTTTCCATTTACTGCTCGACAAAAGAATCAATGAATGTGGTAAGTTTGTCAATGCTGAAAGCTTTTTCCCATACAATGCTCCAAGTATCATCTACATGTTCTATTGGCAAGTAAGCTAAGGCAGAAATCGTTCTACAGACATGTCTTATATCTTCGTTCTCTTTATATTCCTTTATTACACCCATTTCTCCCCATTCATCTTATGTCACAAACATTGATTAAAATGAAAGTTACAACCGGATATAGTCAAACTGGGAAATTCTAACATACAGCTATTGATGGCTGCGGCTTCAAAATCAAATTTTATAATGCCCGGCTTCTACTTAGGGTACCAACATTTCACTTCCTGAAACATTGCAACGTACGTTGCTTGTGTCTTATAAGGCAGAAATGCAAAAAGCGCTGGATAAATATTAGTCTCAGTTGCTGTACTCCTTAAGTTGATGTTCAAATTTCAAAACACTTACTATTTTATATATTGTTGAAATAATTGATTAGGGCAATGATTGTATTCGTGTTCATTAAAAAAAAAAAAAATTCAGTTGCAAGCTGATATTCTAATATTATACCATTGTTTGCATGGAATTAATATTTAGTAGGTATAAAATAATATAAAATTTTCTTTTCATGTTCATATAAATGAAAAACTTTATTTTGCTTATAGTATATATAATTTTTATCTCCTAATTATCTTTTTAAATTATTTCAGGTAAATTATTGCAGGGGGTGGAAGAGAAACGAATTTTGCAAGATGCAAGATTCTCTTCGAGAGATGATATTGAAACAAAACAGTTAATAATGAGAAAAGACCTGCATAACATTAAGAGGGATTTTGGTCTGAGCATTAATTCTAACGGATTAATTTTAACAGATGATGAGACAAGTGTTTGGCCCTGGGTTAATACGATGTCGCAAATGGAATTCAACCCTATTCTGATGTATGAACGTCAAGGAGAAAAATATGCAAATGTAAACGAAAATGATTTCATGTTAGCAATAATGACAGAATTTAAAAAAAAAAAAAAAAAAAAAAAAAAAACTGTTGATAGAATTTGGTAATGATGGAATCTGTATTGATTCTACACATGGAATTTCTGCTTATGGATTTGAACTTGTAACATTGCTTGTCGTTGATATGTATGAAGAGGGTATACCAGTTGCTTTCTTAATATCATCAACAGTATCAGATAAAATTTTGGTAAACTTTTTTAACTGCATCAAAAAGATCAGTGATATCAAGCCAAAGGTTTTCATGAGCGATGATGCTCCCATGTTCTATAATGCATGGGAGCATACATTTGGTTCTTGCCAAAAATTATTATGTGCTTGGCATGTGGACAGAGCATGGTAAGGTCATTTGAATTCTGTGCCAAAACATAAAAGACAAGCAGTGTACAAAACTTTAATGTATGAATTAGATGAAGAAATGTTCAACAAAATGTTAGAAACATTTTCTGAGCAACTATGTGAAGATGAAGACACGAGAGAATTCCATAAATATTTTATGACATACTATTTTGAAAGAGCCAAAATGTGGGCATACTGTTTCAGAAAAGGGGCTAAAATCAACACCAATATGTATGTTGAAACATTTCATCAGAAATTAAAATATATTTATTTAGATGGGAAGAAAACCAAACGAGTTGATAAATGTATCATCGAGTTAATTAATCTTGTCAGTGATCAAAAGTTTGACACTTACATAAAATATCAGAAAGGAAAAATAACGAAGAAGACAACAAAAACATTTCAACATCATAAAGCTGCTGAGCTTTTAAATGCTAACTGTGTAAAAAAAGATGATGTATGAGAAGTTTCATCAGAACTGGGAGAAAATTTTTATAAAATTATCAGAGATCATGTTTGTAATGATTTATGCCTCATAACTTGTAGACTTAGTTCATGCTGTTTAAAAGCTTATAAAAGTACATGCCATGATTATTCTATTTTAAATAATATGTGTAAACATATACATTTTGTAATCATGTCTGAAAAAAAGACAGAATCTTATATAGGCCCACTAAACAGAATACCTACTAGGAATAATTATGAATCTTTAACAGTAAGTAAAACATGCATTAGTGAACTTATTCAATCTTCATTTTCAATTTCTGAAAAATTAAACTGTATTGAAAATATATAAAAAAGCATTTAAATGCAATTGATTAATTATTAGAAGTTCCTTTGTTAGATAAAGCACATGCTTCAATTTCAAAAGAACCAACAAATAAAAAAAATTGTTCCCCAAAAGAGATTTTATTCGGTTAAAAAACGAAAAGTGTGTAAAAAAGTACAGTTTGGAAATCCTTCAACAGCAGAAAAAAATAATACCAATCAATTAATTGTTAATTCA
This sequence comes from Stegodyphus dumicola, assembly GCF_044657685.1. Classification (NCBI taxonomy): domain Eukaryota; kingdom Metazoa; phylum Arthropoda; class Arachnida; order Araneae; family Eresidae; genus Stegodyphus; species Stegodyphus dumicola. Next base: position 152,297,788 of record NC_140778.1, read on the forward strand.
GATCCCAGCTATGATCATTTGTATTGCAGTGAATTGAATGCCAAAAGTTTAAAAAAAAAGTCACTAAATAATGTTTAAGAAAATTATGCTATTTAAGTATTTTTAAAATTTGTGTATTTATAACAAATTATTTGATTTTTATGTAACTAATCAGGATGTCTTATTTTAATTTAATAATGTATCTTATAAATTTAACAAAATTGTTATAACTGTTCTACCGTATATCTAAGCTATGCATTTATCCTATACTTAATCTACACATATATTAAATCTATTTATAAAGTCATGTTTTATAATAACTATTCTACTGTAAATGTGAATTACACATTTATCATATACGTAATCATTGCCCAGTTAGGTGATAGGATTGTTGATGTTTCTTTAAATAATGAGTCCAGATGGTATGAACAATTTATTAGGAGAATAGGCACAATACTATTACACACAGAACAAAAATGGCTGAAAACAAATCAAGGATCACTTCTCAGATTCCTAAATCACTCTCTCAGGATAAACACTAACTTGTAATTCAGCTAACTGCAAAGTCTGGCACCTGATTCACAAGCAAACTCTTGTTCTCAGACCCATATTTATACTCTGCAGGATGCGTTATGCAAGATAAATGCAAAGTTCGTTATGACACGAAAACCTATTTTCGAAGCTCTGTGACCAATTCATCCAGAAGTTTCTAGAGCCATGCTGCAACAGGCATCTCAAGATAGATAACGTAAAATGCTTATCTTTACTGTCATTAACTATATCACATGACAGTCCTGAAACGTTTTTGGCTCTATTTCTAGTTCTCCTCCAACTGCGTATCTCGTCAATTGTTAGCAGTTTGTTTAAATCAAAGAGCTTGCACTTTGCTTTCTTTCTTTTTGCTTTTATTACTGAGATGGATATTTAAACATATCCATATTATATAGATATTTAAACATAATGCAAATCTTGCAGTGTGTCTTTCTATGTGATGAGATATTTAAAAGCACATAAACGTATGCACAAAGATACCGTCGCTAAAGTTACGCCATATTCGGCATCAATTTTAAGCAAACACAGAATATGCATTCATAATGTAAAGTGAAAAAATATTAAATTCAGTGAAGTAGGATGTCTAGAACTGTTTCTCACCACAGGAGATTTAAGATCTCACTTTTAGGTGAGTTTTAAGTCACTTTAAGATTTAAGATTAAAGATTCACCATAATTATAATAACATGATAAAATGTGTGAAACTTGGAGTTCCATAAAAAGCAAGGTTTGTAATGATCTTTTCCTTATTTTGTTCTTTAGTTCAATTATAAATAAGCAAAATATATTACGTGACTTCTGTATATAGCCCTTAAACCTTTTATATTCAAATTAAATAGCTTAATGAATACGGTGTTATTCATTAAAGCTATTTCAGCACACACATTTATTTGAAAAAAACACCATATATATGGTATTATTAATTTAAGCTGTTTCAGCACACAAATATACATTTATTTGAAAAAATTAGCATACATTAATTACTATAAAACTTATAATTTCAGAACACTATAGTTTTAACAACCAAGATTATTTTTCTGTGTGGGTTCAATTTGTATATTTTTATTCTAATGTCTTATAAAAATTTAACAAAAAATGCAACTTATTTTTTTTTATCTACTGCCATGTATAATTTGTTGTACTACTTGTTCCTTAATATGGAAAAGTTGTTATAACAGTATGGCTCATAATTTGATTTCAATGTCTCACTTTAACTTTTTTTTTTGTCTTTTGACCAGGAGAATTTATTATGAATTATTATTATTGTTTTACATATATTATTATTAGTTACTGATGAAGATCAATAATGGTTTTGGTTTGGTTTATTTAATTATGGCTATCTGCCTAAGGGAAGGGATGTCTTCGTGGATGACTTTCTAAGGGAAACTGGCTCGTATACATGTTACACATGGGAAAAACCATGAAAACGCCCATGCAGCCAGCACGTTTGCGGAATTCGAACCTCAGACCGAACTACCAGTGTTCAGTGTCTTAACCGCTTGGCCTCTGGTGGGCTATATGAAATAACGAAAATTTGCTATCTTTGCTTTATTTCCAGCATAAATGCAAGTGTTTATTTTAGGAAAATAAAGCTGAATAAAATTTGTATATTTTTGCTAATTTTTTGAAAGATAATTTTTAACTATTTCATTTGTATTATGGAGAATAACGAGGATGAAACAAGTAAAAACCTTCATCAGATAACTTTTACGGACTTACTAACCGACATTTTGGAGTTTCGAGAAGGGGGGGGGAGAGAAATGAAAAATTACAATTATGAAGTAGTGAATGACCTAATTATAAAAGTTCAATGAATTACTTTTTTTGCAAAATTAATAACCATAAATTTTCAAACATATAAACTACTACATTTTATGTAAATATTTTAAACTACCTGAATTAATCCTTTAAAAAAAAATTATTTAATTTCTGCTGCTTTTTTTTATTTTCTGATGTTTGTGGGCTTGTCTTTCTTTTGTGGTGAACTTCATAATTGCAGGAAGGTTGACTTTTATTTTCCTCATTTACAGTTGAAGAAATTTCCTCGAGAACTGCACATGCAGAGGTAGAAGCAGTTTGCTTTTCTGCTAATGTACAAGGTTTTTCAGAGACTTTTATAGGTGACTCATCTGAAATACATGTTTTTAAGTCCTCTTGATATGTTTTCCAACTTCTGTTCATATTCAGTAAGAGATCTTTGTGAATTGGATCAGTCATTGGATTTTTTGAGCCATATTTTTCACATGAGGTTTCTTTAGAAGCCATTAAATCATATTTAATAGTCTGCGTCTAGGGAATCAATCTTAAGAGAGGTTCTATACTCAGTGACAAGTGTATCCATTAAGTTGAATGCACTTTCCACTAATGGGCCATGGAAGCAGCTAAGCCAGGCTTTGACCAATTTAGCCAATGTAGGATACTTATAATCATTTGTGAAATCATCTTTTAAATTAAAAACTTTAGACCAATATTTATCAATTGTATACTTGATTTCCACTTTCATCAGATGTGTAGAGCATTTCTTTGGTGATATCAATATCACTCTTTACCTTATTTCAGCTTTTCATAACCTTATTTCAGCTTCTACTTTTGACTTTTCATTATCACTAAAAATATGGGACATAAAAGATGATAATTTTTCAAAAGCTAATATTGTACTGGTTTTACCTCTTAGCTCTGGATCTAATGCTGTAAAACTAATTAGATATGAATTTTTAAGGGGTAATTTCTGTTTCATATGCTGTGCTGTATTAGTATACGCTTTCATCAGAGAAATTTGGAATTCTTTTGCTATTGGATGATTTTTGAATAAACGAAACGAAAAATTTACACATGCATCAATAAATGAAACGAAAATTTTACACAGCGGAGAAAAAAAAGTTGAGAACCGATCAATGACAAATAGCTAATACAGCGAAAAATCCCCCTTCTCTACTTATTGGCGCTACGCCAGGAGAGATAAGACCTTTGAACTCAGAGTCACGTGATCGCACATCTGGTCGAACGAAGTCCTACTTGCCGAAAAGAATCCAGAAGAGAATGTCCGAGAACCGGGGTAATGAGTCATAACTCGCGATAAGGAAAGAACAAAAAAGAAGTTTTTTCCCCCTTTTCACGCATTATCACTGCCTTTGGAGAAAGAAAGGAAAAGTTTTCACCACACACACTGACCTTGCGTTTTCTGATTTCAAAGCAAACAAAATTACCCAGATCAAAATAAATAATTCATTATTATTCCTACTTCCTTTTGAAAGACGATCCCCGGAATTTCCGGGTATCGAAGTTCAAAATCCCCAGAATTCCGGGGTTTCCCCTGAGCACAAACACTTCTGGATATATAACTGTGAAAAGTATTTAAGATTATAAAACCTGTAGCTGCTTTTCCTGAAAATACACCATAAAGTACCACATTTAACCAATTTGTTACAAGCTTGATACCATGTGAGCAAACTTCAAACTGCATATCAGTTAGATTAAAAATGAAGAACAAGAACTGAATATGAATAAGCTACTAAATTTTTAAAAGTCTATAATATAAACAGGCTAAATGAAATAATGCATAAGTGTATACTTAAGTATTTATGGTATTAATTTTAGAAAAACACCTATTGACTCAGGAAAGTTTTATGAAATTTAAACCAAGTACTGAAGTTGCATTCATGCCAAAATGAAACCACACTTTTTATATGCTCATATTTTATTGTGGAATGTAAATACAAGTAATCAGGAATACAATGAATTCACAATATTAAAAAATCACAGGTGAAGATAAAGAATAATCTTACGAACACTCTATAAAACTGCTTTTAATTTTTATATAACATATGAAATTACCTTGAATTATAGAAGAAAGGTAGTTGAACAAATATGAAAATGAGATTTCATAACCAGGATAACTTCATGCAAAATTAAGAAAGCAGCTGCTAGAAATATTGATACTCTTCTGTTATGAGGATTTATTGTATGTATGTATATACATGTGCATGTCTATTTGTGTGTGTATGCATACATATATATTTTGCACATGCAAAACATATATATCAATTGTGGCCAATGTGCGGCTCGCGAGCCTTATACGGCTCATGCAGGCAATTTGTGCGGCTCATGCATATAAAATATGGTAAACTAAAACTATTCAGTGTCCAAAAGGAAGTAATTAATTAGTTTAGACTCTTTTTACAAAGTTATCAGGGATTTCTTTCTATTTAAAACCTCCTCCACTACTTCTGTAATGATGTAAATATGAACTTGTGGCTTTTACGTGCTTACTGAAATGAAGTTTGGCCAACCCTGATATATACATTTCTGAATCTGGTTCCGATAACAGAACAGGGCCAAAATATCTTGTGAAAGAATATATATTGAAATGCCTCACATTATTTATTAAGTGAAATGGATTTGAAAAAAAAAAAAAAAAAAAGGTACAAAAGTTGTATCTTCAAAATAAATAATATGTAATTCCTTAACATGAGAAAACATACTGACAAATTATCAATAACATAAATGATATTCTAATGGAAATTATAAGTAGATACACTTATAACTATTAAACCAGTTTGCAGTTATAAAATATAGCAATTTTAATTTTGACATCAGTTGCAAAATAAAAGTTAGCAGAAATATACTTTAATTCACAATGGCATTACCATAATATTCCTGTCATTGCAACTTATTATAATACAAACCCAAAACAGTTATTTCAAATCAATTTCTATATAATTCCTGTGTAATATAGTACTTCAAATATACTGTTTGGTATGCCTATTCACACTTGAATTCTTAATTTTGTTTTATAATTCTTTAGTTATGACCGGAGAAATGCATGCAAATAATTCCATATGTTATAAAATGCGTTATATATTCCATTTTAATGTGATCATATCTTTACTTTGAACATCAAAATATGATTTTAGTCTTTGAAATATATTCATCTCAAAAAGTGGTAAACAGCACATCGCAAACATATGAACTACAATATAATATAAACAGTGTTAAATAAACAAAATGTTGCATTAACATTTCGGCCTGACTCTGGCTCACTTTGAAAAAACTGACACCACTTCTGAACCTTAATGTAAATTTTTAAGCAAACTGTTGCTCCTTTTAATATAACCCATCTTACTAATGAATTATTTTGGTAATTCATCACAAACGATGCAACTAGCAACTGTGATATGGCGTTTTTATTTTGGCGATTCTAAATATTAAATTTTCGCCAAAAGTGGTAAACGTACACAGCTAAGTTCTAGTGTTAATGCTGACGTCCAAAGTAAGGAAAACCACGTGACCTTTAATAACCAATCAGCATTAGGTTACGCATTTTCCTCTTCTGGTGTTGAGACGCCTGTGTCTAGTTCCACCTCAAGCATTTCTCTCCATTTAGCGCATTTAAATGAAGACAGCCGGAACACAGCACGTAATTACTGCGTGCTAATCGCGGCTTTAGAGAAGAACTTGGAATATTCAGGAGAATGAATAGGAACAACGTACTTCCGTTTTTTAATATCAGACGAGAGATTACGTATTGCCTTATCTTCCTGATAGTGCAATTTCTGCTACATTCGGTCTTGGAATTGTGTCTAGTGCGTGTAAGTGATTAGAGTTTAGTCATATGCTTTATTTTATGAGAGGAAGTTTATGATTAAATTGTACTTGCTTCAGTGAAAAAGTGTTCCTCCCACCTCTACATGGACAATACTCCTCCTGTGTATAAACAAACATGGCGCTATTACCAAGAATTTTTTTTTTCCTTCTTGCTAAACAGACTGCAGCTGATAATTACTACTTACTTCTTATTTTGTGAATATCTGAAGATAAAAGCAGTTTGTCGTTTTGATTGATTTCCTGGATTTTTGCCTGAAAAAAAGTTACAGACCACATACGGATATTGCAAAATCACAATGGTGGTATATAACTTACGCCATGGATGGGTAATATATAATAGTGATAGATCTTTAGAGCAAATAGAATTGAATCAAGGAGAATCGATTTGCAGTTGTCGTTTCGGATCGAACAATGATCCGTGGAATCTTCGCTTCTATCCATACGGTCTTGGTAAACGAAAAAAGAACCCTCTTTTACGGTTGTATAGAGAAAACACTGGCGTACCTATCAGACTACAGGGATGTTTATTTATAGAATCTTTCTACCAAGAAATCTTTCAGGTTAACAGTACTATGCATGAACTAAGCAGTTTTGTTAATCTTCCTTTGGACTTTTCAGAAAATTGGAGTTATTTTAATGAACGTCATTTATTTGTAGAAATCAATGTTGTGGTTACTGAAATGTGCGAGGCATTTGTAGAATACGAACCTGAAGAGATAGAGCAAAGAAGAGTGGCACAGACAGACAGGGCAACAAACACGGACAGATCTGCTGTGACTTTTAGGGATCCAGATCCTGAATCTGAAGTTCCAAATGATCCAGACAAGCTCATGGCATCAGTGATTTGTTTAGCTTATCCCGAGATATGCACACTATGTACGAAAAAAAAGATCAGTCAGACTTCATTCTCAAATGTGAGTCTGCCGAGTTTCGAGTTCATAAGTGTGTTCTTTCTACCAGATCTCCAATTTTCGCAAGAATGTTCCAGCATCCGATGGCTGAAGCTACAGAAAATCAAGTAACCGTGACTGATGTCGATGCTTGCGTAATGGAACAGCTTTTACTGTATATGTATACTGGCCGTATAAATGCACTTTCTTATCCAATGGCCCGAGATTTATACTCGGCAGCTGACAAATATGCGATTTTGGAACTTAAAGATAAATGTTCTGAATTTATGGTTTTATGTCTTAGTACATCAACAGCTATTGAAACATTAGTTTTAGCAGATATGCATAATGATGCACTGCTAAGAAGTACTGCTATTAGTTTTATTTCTGAAAACATTGATAATTTCAATACTACTGATGCATGGTTTTCACTTTTAAAGGAACGCCCACATCTGGGTATCGAAATTCTGTCTTTTACAGTGAGTCAGCTGAAATCAACATAGAACCCAAAATAATCTTTTGTGTACTTTTTGTTGATGTAAGAGGATTTTAAAACAGAACAAAGCATGATTTGAAATATTTTTATTCATTGAAGAATTTTGTTCGAACAGTGTATTTTGTAGAAGTGAATAAGTATTTATTAGACATTAAAAAAAGTTTCATCATGACAATATATTAAATCAGATTTGGTAGGTAAGTTTTCATTGGCTTTCATATAAAAAGAAATCATTAATTTCTGAAAGTAAGACAATTCAAGACTTTTCATATCATTAAACATAAGCAAATATGATAATCTGATGTAAACATGTTTGAATTCAAATTAATACCTGAAGTTATTATTCGTATAAACAGAAATTATGTGTAATTATTATTATTATTAAATAAATGGAATTTCAAATTATCTGTAATTATTTTGATCAATAATATTTGTAACTATTATTGTTAAATTACCTGTAATTATCATTCTTAAATTATAACAAAATAATAGTTACAGTTTTCCAGTAATTTTTACTTTATAATAATTTAAGACTTAATTACTAATATTTAAAGCATAAAACAATAAAAACAAAAAGTAAGTAATAATAGATGGAAAGTAAAATTTTAATATAAAATGTCATATTACTTCATGCATCGAAATTGCAATATTTTACTTTTTCGTAGTCTTTTAGTGTTGGAATTACTTTGTAAAATAATAATTTTATTTTCAAACATAATTAATATTTTGGATGGCAGAAAATTTCTCTTATAATAATGTATAAATATATAATGAAGTAAATATTTTCACACACAGTATTCTAATAAAACTCTTATCATTTGACTGTTAAAATTTGATTTTATTATTATATGTAACGCAAATGGGAGTTTAAGTGTTGTATGTTATTTGTGACATTGAATTGTTACTCCAAACGGGCATTGTCCTTGAGGGACTATTGTTTTCGGGTTAATCTTCGGATTATGCTAACTTGGCGAAAATTTGGCGACCAACCCTGCTACAGCAACCTCCTAGTTTTTGTTTGGACGCCATTTTGTTTGCACGAAATAAAGGCATATATATATATATATATATATATATATATATTTTAACTCAACATTTTTTTCCAACAATCTGCTAGCCGAATTACGCTTATGCTAGAACTTTTAAGGAACAAAAATGCTTAATCATGACGAAGATTAGGTACGAAATTGGGAGAAAGTGCAGAATCGCAAACTGCTTTCCGCGTTTTTAAGAATTCCACATACACGGTATCCATGTACACGTCGACTTATTTTCACTTAAAAAAAACATCTCAGAATTGCACAAAAATGGCATTGCGCACACTCTTGACTTTATCCATGTGCACTGCTAAAGTCCTAGCTAGTAACCTTTATCGCCTTACCAAAATGTCGCCAAACTACCTGTTACCATATTCCAAAGATTAGCCGTTTTGCCATTTTGCTTCGAATAACTCAGTTTCACTTTTCAAATTGTTGCCACCAAATATTATTGCCCTGTATTATATTTGAAGAAGTTAACTAATGAAGAATCTGCATAAATGTATGTATGTTTTTCGCATTGTGATCAAACAACGGTACCATCCAATTTTGAATGACGTAATCCTATTGCAGTACAATTCTGATATACGCCCTAATTTCACCAAATGTGGCGATATGTGTTCTGCGCTGGTTTTTGGCACGATTGCGTGTTGTATGCCAACCCTGTTGACGTTGAAAAATCTTTCGCTGGAGTTCTCTGGTTCGCGTCATCTCTGTGTCTGAGAAGCTAGGGGGGAAAGATAAAATGGTGGAAATTGTTGAATTGAAGTTCGGCAAAAGGAAATATCGTCGTGGCCATCCTGTTGAGGGACAGTTGGTATTTGGAGGCGTGGAATTAAGGTCTGGGAGATTATTTTTAGTGGCTGTGTATGATAGAAGTAGGGATTTGTGATTATTTGTTATTTTATTTATTTGTGAACCATAGTATGAATTTTCTGGATAGTGTGTCTGGCTGTCATATAAATACGATAGTGATTACGTGGCGGCATGTTAAAGGCGGTACGAAATTTGTATTTCTGCTGTTTGAAAAAGCATTAATTCATGGTAAGTTCATTTTATTTTATTCTTTTTCTTATTTTGTAGAATGTTATGTTCATTGTTTTTTAGTATGAATTTCTGTCGTTATTGTTGTTTTTTTTTGAATTGTTTGAAATTTATTTTAGTTATTTTGTTGATTAGTGCGTTCCGTCTAAATTGTGCAATTCGTAGATGTTTTTTAAAGTTGAAACAGGAAGCTGTGTACATGGTATTCTTTGAAATTTATTGTTGTTATGTAAATTTATTAAAGTGAGGTGTTCGTAGTAGTAGCCTAAATGCGTTGTTCGTAGTAGTGTTAGTAGTTCGTAGTTTGTTGCCTAAATTGTGCCATTCGTAGATTTTTTTTTTTTTTTTTTAAGTTAAAACATATCGCTGTGTACATGGACTCTTGTCAAATAATTTTGGTTAGGAATTTAAGGTTTTGCTATCTAAATTTTTTGTTTCTCTTTCGGATTTGTAGCTTAAATTGTGTGCTCAAAACGTGGTTTTTGCATTCGCGAAAACCGTGTTTTTGGAGACATTTTAGGCTTAAAGTTCGAAATGTAGACAAAAAATTTAGATAGCAATCTAGCAGCGTGGAGTTTCTCGCCCAAAATGTTTGGCGAGAAATTTGGCTACTTGATGGCGCATATCAGAGTAGTTCCCTTATTAGAAATATGGGCATCTGGAAGTCCAAATTTGAAATTTGGAATTTGTTTTATTATCGATTATATATTTTGTAAAACTTTAACGAATTTTTGATTAACAAAGCGAGCAATGGCAACGTCGTTCAGACAAAACATTTTTATCTCCAGCGCGTGAGACTGTGTATCCGAAATTCTAAAGATATGCTCAATTTAAAATTATTTTGCGATACTGCTTTTGAACTGAATTTTATAGTTTAAGTGCAAAGAACATGATATTTAATAAATAAAGGTAACATACAAAATGTTAATAAACGCCCCTTTGGATGTAATTTAAAATCTGAAATACTTTCAAATTTTATTATATTTTTTTATAAAATTTCTTTCTTTTTTTATATTTATCACATATAATATAAAGCTGTGTTTTATTTTATATTCTGCAACGCTGAGGGAATTGAATCAGTAAAATCATTTTTATATCTTACCGGAGGCTCTTACCTATATATGCTAAGTAAAATTTAAAAAAAGTTTTAAAACTGATTCTTTTATTCAAAATTAAATGATTATACGGGATTTGCATTTTTTTTCGGTTTCGCAATACTTTCAAATTAAGTTGTATTTTCTATAGCATTTCGTTAACGATTCAAGAAGGTGAAATATATTACTTTATGACATTCCTCACAGTTCCGGTGCTAAAGTTAAAAGAATCACAGCACCGAGCTAAGGCGCGAGACTGTGATTCTTTTCACTTCTTCTTTGAAGGGAGATTCTTTCAGAGCGTCGCTCCAATGCTGAGAATGCTCAGAAATCATTTGTAACAAAGCCGGGATTGTACGGACCAACATTTTTATGGCTACCGCCAACTTTGTAGCCAGTAAAATTTCTACACCGCCCACACCGTTCACAGTACCTTAAAACAGCGCAACCGCAAAGACGTTTCTAAGTGGAGGTTTAGTTTAAAAAAAAATGGAAATTTCCCCATTTTATATGCGGGGAAAACGTCGAAAACGACCGAGCATCCAGCTCGTTCTCCTGGAATCGAACCGAGATCGAATTACCAGGGTTCAGCGACTTTACCGAACGGCAGTGAACTTGAATGAACTAAAAACTGGCAGATAAATAAATGGCTAATCTTTGGAATATGGTAACAGGTAATTTGGCGACATTTTGGTAAGGCGATAAAGGTTCCTAGCTAGGACTTTAGCAGTGTACATGGATAAAGTCAAGAGTGTGCGCAATGCCATTTTTGTGCAATTCTGGGATGTTTTTTTAAGTGAAAATAGGGAAAATAGGTCGACGTATACATGGAAGATACCGTGTATGTGCAATTCTTATAAACGCGGCAATCAGTGGGCGATTCTGCACTTTCTCCCAATTTCGCACCTAATCTTCGCCATGATTAAGCACTTTTATTCCATAAAAGTTCTAGCATAAGCGTAATTCGGCTAGCAGATTGTTGGAAAAAAAATGTTGAGGGGGGGAAAAAAACATATGCCTTTACTTCTTGAAAACAAAATGGCGTCGAAAAAAAAATGACTAGCAAATTGCTGTAGCAGGGTTGGTCGCCAAATTTTCGCCAAAAATTCGCCAAGTTACCATAATCCAAAGATTAACCAAATAAATAATTAAGACCTACTAGCATACATCCGAATTATATTATCCACCAAAGTAGAATATGAACCTAGTCTAGGGCAACCATTAAGGACTCCAAACAGTTTCAAATTTTTGTGGGGTCGGTTTTCTTAGAGAAGCCGACTATCGGTTATAACGATTATCGGTTTGCATTATAATTTTTAATTTATACAACTCTTGGAGTATGTTAAAAACTGGATTATATACTGGATATCAATTGATTATCAACTTTAACGACAGAATGCTTTCGAAGAACAAATTTTTAAGAAAAACGAGCTACTATCTATGCTACACATAGGGCAATGGGAAAACACAAATTGCCCAAATTTGAATCCTAATCAATATCCAACAGTCTTTTTCACTCGGCTATAGATGGACCGAAGTTTGTTATAAAATAAAGTAAAGTAACATCGATTTATTAATAAAATTTCTAACCAGTCACAGAAAATAATGCAGAAGAAGGGTTTGGGAAATGAATTATTATACGTAATTTTCAAGACTTTCCAGCGGCCGAGTGGTAAAGTCGCTGAACACGGGTAGTTGGGTCCGGAGATCGAATCCCGGCCATTGGGCTGGCTGGATGGATGTTTTCATGGTTTTCCCATGTGTAAAGTATAAACGAGCCAGTTTCCCTTAGAAAGTCCTCCACGAAGGCATATACCCTTCAGGACATAACCATCGAGTGCTTTCACATAATAAACCGAACTACAGTTTTCTAAAATACTGTAAGTGTGTATATTTTAAAATAAAGAAAGTAAATTTTATATCACAATCCCGTGACATGATAAAAATCTTACCTTATAAATGTTATTTTTTAATTTTAGAAACACTTGTTATTATGTAATTAAAATTTCTTCGATTATTATTCCCCTCTCATTAATCACACCTTTTCTAAATTTGATAAATAAATCAACCACGTTATTATTTAAAAAAAAATATATCCTAATTATTTTAATTTGTTTGACGGAATATAACGCCGTAATGACGGAATATAAACCGTAATTATTCTATTTAATATATAATAATATATATTAAATAGAATAATTACGGTTTATAAAAATTACTGCTACCATTTAGGATTTTAGATTTGCATGCCAGATATTTTTTAACCATCTCCGAGTTGTAATGAATTATTTACTATTGATAGTAATATTTTTCACCTAAAGCTGATTACATTAAATTACCCAGCACCACTGTTTACATTTGTTTTTAATTATTATAATGAAGCTATCATGCATTTAAACCTAAGCAAGTCGATGATTTAGTTGCTTTGAGCAGAAAACGTGACCTTTATTTTTATAAAGGTCACTTTTCGACGTCCTTGAGATCGTAACATTTTATCAACTAGGGCAGCTGTGCCCAACCTTGTGCTCACGAGCACAACTGTGCTCGCCGATTGTTTTGTATGTGCTCGCCAGCCCGATTAGGTACTATGAACAAAAACTATTTTAAAAATAACCATTCATTTATATTTCTTAATTGTTAAAATATGATAAGCATTTATAGTCATAAGAGATATTCTGCAAGACGTTATGAAATAATTGATTGCTGACTGATGAACTTGATAGCGAACTTGGAATCGTATTGCTTCATTCCGATGTTAGATGGCTCAGCAGGGGAAAAGAACTTCAACGATTTGTAGACCTTCTTTCGCCAATAAAGCAGTTTTTGGAATCCGGAAATGGAAGTTATAATTGGAAGAACTGGACGATAATAATTGGTTATCCGATCTGTATTTTCTCACGTATATAACACCTAAACTGAACAAACTGAACAAAGATCTACAGGGAAAATAAAAAACCCTTTTTTCAATTGACTGGGACTGTTACTGCTTATCAGATCAAGTTAAATTTGTGGAAAAAGCAGATGAAAGGAAAAAATTTCACCCATTTTCAGAATTTATCAAGCCATATTAACAACCAGAAGGCAACTGAAATAGAGAAATACTCGGAGAACCTAAACGCACTGAAAAATAATTTTGAACTCCGCTTCTCTGATTTCCATAAAGTTCAACCAATATTATTATTCATCTCAAACCCATTTGCCGAAATTAATATTTCAGATGTATCACATAAGATTGGAATATGTTTAACAAAAATGTTGATGTTTTGGAAATGTGCTGGCGATAGGCCAAAATGTGCTCGTGATAGGCCAAAGGTTGAACACCACTGAACTAAGGCAACTTTTGTAAGCAACCAATCACCAGTTTACACAGCCAAGGGAAAACAGATAAGTTTAGAATGAGCAGTTTAGGAAGCCGCTTTGATAAGAAGATATCAAATGAAAAGTACATTTTCCCATTTAATTTGGCGTAACCGCACAATGCATTCGAAAAATGTATTGTTACTAATTTGGTATTTAAAAAGCTAATGTTAGTTCAATTATAAATTAAATGGTTTTATTTCCCGCGCAGTGCAGCGCGTGACGAATATTAAAAGAAAGCTAAGCCGGAAAATTGAAAATACAAGAGCGCGTGCATTTAACATTTAATAAATATCTCCTTTTGATTTCGAGAAAGTACTAGAAAATTCTCGCGCGCGATTTTAAAATCTTATAAAAGGAGGAAAACCTCTCAATTCGTGGTAGTTACTTAGTTTGTTGTTGTTTAGAAAACAGCTCTCGTTGACTGTAGCAAATTCGCGGATTAGCTTTCTTTAGCTGTTTTGAATTAAGTTTTCTTGAACGTTTGAGTAGTTAAAAGATAACTACTGTGAGATAGTGTAATACTGAACAAGTATCTGAGGAAAATTTAAGCATTTTTTGATAATAATAAATTTTTATTCATTTTTCATCGGACTTGTGCATTCATTTCGTAACGAACCTGTACGCACGCAACAGTATAATACATTAAAATACAACAGAGATTATGAAACATATTTACTAGAAGAAGTAGATTTTTTTGTCAATTTCTAAATTGTTTTTGTCAATTTCTAATTGTTATTGTAACTAATAACTCAGTTACGCTATTCCTGTAGCTTTAAAAATCCACTCGTAAACGGCAGATTTTCATTAAATATTGTGTATTCCTTTATGGAATATGTTTTAAATTAGTTTAAAAAAATACTTCTTTAACACTAAATAATTTAATTTTTTCGAACTTTTCCCGTCATGCACTTGCCACGCTTTTTGCCGTTTGTGAAAGAGCAGTCAAACTGCAAAAACTGCGACATTTGGAGAATGTGTATATGTGTTTTGACTCGAAATTCCAACATCGTTTAAAGACGATTTTTTTTTTCACTTTACAAACATACAGAGATTAATAAAGCTATTATATGTATGGTTTAATATAATAATCAAATGCTATTGAGGAATAAGATTCAATACTTTTATAGCGTAAATTAAATTTTGCGTTTCTTAGAACGGTAATATTTCGATCACAAAATTCCAAACAATACTAGGTTGCAGATTTATAGATGAAACAAATTACCAAGTAATATCAGACAGAAAATGCTAAATTTAATGGGAGTAGGAGCAGTATATGTGTGTGTGTAAAGAAGACTAAATGAGATACATTCCGGTGACCTCAAAGATCACGTGACTTATTAGTCCAAAAAATTATCTCCAACGTGCTGAACTATCGGAAATTCTAAAGATATGCTCATTTTAAAATTATTTTGCGACACTGCTTTTGAACTGAATTTTATAGTTTAAGTTCAAAGAATATGATATTTAATAAATAAAGCTAACGCACAAAACGTTAAAAAAGTCCCTTTAAACGTAATTTAAAATCTGAAACATTTCAGTTTTTTTTTTTTTTTTTTTGTTTGTTTTTTGTTTTTTGTGTAGCTAATGTAAACCATAGATATAGCAGTATTTGCAGATCTCGCATTGTGCAATAAATCCTGATTCCAGCCAGAAAGTTGGCAAACAGCAATGTAAGTGGCAAAATGCCAACTGGCAGTTATAGTAATTATTATGCACTATGCATTTGTGTTTCAAATCTGAGCATCAATGCAATTTTTACGTTTCAATTAAAATTACCGAAACATGGATAAAATATACAATACTAATAATTTAATAAATACCACAAACGAAACACGTATGTCAAAAACATAAAATAATTTTAGGCAAAATTCAAACTTTAAAAAAAATTCGGACAATTGTTACACCTTTATTGCAACTTTCTGATTATTCGCGCCTCACGAAAAAATATTATTATTATTAAAATTATAAATTATTGAAATATTTAAAACTGGCAACGTAAGATCATATATTCCAACAAAAAACTTTATGAATATTAACACCACATCTACTTTTATATTCAATAACTAAAAAAAGAAAATTTTCATGAAGTTTTAGGTATGAGAATCTGGTGGCAAAGACTTTTTGGATATGATAAACTTTATGACGAAGACGAAAGACGAAGGTAATACGTTTATCCTCATTATAAATTATAACTTTAGCCAATTTGACGCCGCTGTTCTGAAAGAAAACAAATTATCAACAAATGCGTAATATTTCAATTTTTATTGACAAATCAACACTCTTGTAATTTTGATTGAACTAATTAAAGATATTATTATCAAAATATCTGAAGAATTTTTGCAGTTGGTGTAAAAGTTCATAGGTGTTTATATTTTGGTTATGTAACTGTATTTTAGTAGTGTAAATTTTATTTTGACCGATTTTTGGATATTAATCAAACATATTTATTAATATTAATTTATAAGTCAAGCAACAAAATTTAGCGTTATATTTGTAAATTTTTACAGGACTAGTTTCGATGGTTTTACCGAATCATCAGCATCAGCTAACAAAGAGCAAATGAACGAAGTAGGATATAATGAAAAAATAAGATAGGAATGGCTGCATAGGAGTTAATGAGGATGATTCGGTAAAATCATGGAAACTAGTCCTGTGAAAATTTGCAAATATAAACGCTGATTTTTTTTTGTTTGACTTCTAAATTAATATTTGTTCGGCTTAATTTGTACCTAATTATGCTTATTAATGTTGATTGATATGTTGGTATATTGAAAGAAATTTTAAATTACGTAAAATGTCGTTAGTTCTATTTGAAAAGGACATTTTCTTTTTTTTTCCCAATGCTTAGCTAATATTGTCATAACTAAATGGTATTTTTCCGTTTCGTCGGCGCAAATCTCGCCAAGCAGACTCTGTTGGCGACAAACATACAGTATACACATAAAAAATGTTAACAAATGTTAGTTTTATGAATTTTTTATTTTGAAGGCATAAACATTTTAATATGGTTTAAAATTTTGTAAAAAGTCAATAAATAAAGACAAATTTGTAAAAAGACATTAATTTAAGAATTTACTATGCTTTCATGGTTCAACATCCTGATTCGCCGGTTCGTATCACGTAATTCCAAGTGATCTTATCTCACGTAAACTATGCTACAAAAATCTAATTCTCTCAGTAATTATCTACATTAATTTCAAGTTAAATCTTAATTTGGAATGCAAGTTTAAATGTAAGAATTATTTCAATTCGTACGAATAGCTTACTCAGAAATTATGTAAAGCCGCAGTGCTTTACTTCGCTAGTGCATTCTCATTAGAATTCGTGATTTTAATCACGAATTTAATAATTAATAATTAATTTAATAATTTAATTTTGACTTTTCTTTATTTTCGCCTTCGGGTGAGCGGTTTGATTGCATCCTAATTGACTTAATTACTGAGAATGGTCTTAGGGCATAAAATTCAACTATTTTGTAAAAATTCTATGTAATTGTACGCCAGCATTGAAAGGCAATCAATCTGATAAGAAATGGGAAATGGCTGTGACTTGTTTTGAAAATGAGGCGTAAAAGGTTACCAGGGAAGATATTTTGTTTGGCATCACTTGTACCATTATTGGCGACTTTATCGTTTGCGCCGGCAAAACGAAAAAGTACCAACTAAATATTGAAAACAAATGGTTATTTGACTTTTTACCTTTTATTTATTTCTATTTAATTGGTGCGGAAATTTAAAGAGCAAATAACCAAATCCTGCAAGTCACAGATGAATAAAACACATAGCAATATTACTAGAAACTCTACTAATTAGAGATTACACAAAACACAAAAGTCAGAATGCAATGTAAAATAACACATAAATACACAATTATAGGGAAATAACAAGAATAAAAATATGCCCATCTATTGCTGTTGAAAACAGTATGTTTGGTGTACAACAAACTCGGAAGAATAATGCAGCATGCATATTGCTATTGATACTGACAAATGAATTGCAAATATTGCACTTTCCATGGAAAAAAAAGTTTGTCAGAGGCTTCGAAGAGGTTAGACTTCTGAATGTTGGTCCTCGGAGGGTATTTTATTTCTATTCAACCAAAGAATATGTATTGTTAAGAAGGAAAACTTCGCAGCAGCAGGAGTGGCCCCCTCCGAACGAAAAGGAAAACAGTTGCGCATGCATAAAATATCTATCCCCAAAAAGCGCCAAAGCATCGAAGATGATTTAGAAGTTCGACGATCACGTTTATCAAGAGTTTAAAGCTGTGTGACCCCATTTTTTTCACTCCATATTGACGGAATATAAAATCAGACATCAAACTGCGACATGGATAATGCAAGTTCAACAGCCAGTGAAAGTGAAACCTCATCTAATTTTCTTATTTTATCTTAACCCGTGTTCTTTAATTTCCTTACACGTCGCTGAGGAGGAAAAATGGCGATTTTCCCTCTTCTTTCTAGCGGCGTAGAAGACAAACTGGTTTACATTACGTCTATGGAGCATTTCCTTCTTTACATAGACGTTCTTTGCGTCAATCACCCATTGGAAATCCAATGGAGGCGTTCCCCGATCTGCCACCTGGAAACGCGTTCTGTAGGGGGCTTCTTTAGCCCTGTAAGAGAAAGAACCTCTAGGTAAAGAAGGAAAGGCTCCATAGACGTAATGTAAACCAGTTTGTCTTCTACGCCGCTAGAAAAAAAGAGGGAAAATTCGCCAAGGGATTTGGCGACGGAACCTGTTGGCGAGAATTTCCCCCTCTGTGATGTACCCGACCTGGCCGAGATTTTACTCCTCCGCGACATGTATAGGAAATTGAGGAACACGGGTTAGGATGAATAAGGAAATTAGGCGAAGTTTCACTTGCACTGGCTGTTGAACCTGCATTATCCATATCACAGTTTGATGTCTGATTTTTATATCCGTCAATATGGAGGGGAAAAATAGAGTCAGACAGCTTTAAACTCTTGATAAACGTGACCGTCGAACCTGTTCCTACTTCGACATCAGCTTCGAGCTTTGGCGCTTTTTGGCAACAGATATTTCACGCATGCGCATCTGTTTCCCTTTTCGTTCGAAGGGAGCCACTCCTGCTGTTGCGAATTTTTTCTTTTTAACAATACATACTTTGCTACAGGCTACCCTATTATTCTCTGATTCTAAATCTGAGCTCCAAGCCATCGTAAGGGCCTGTGTGCCTCAACTTACACAGGCCATTATCATGCTCATAAACAAAACTACTGCCCTTCACACTACAGTGGATACCAGCGCATGTTGATAGTTACGCAAATGAGCAGGCTGATGGCCTCGCCAAAGACGCCCGAAATAGTTCTCAACTTTCCAACAGCCTAACGCTTACCAGCCAGCCGAAGACTTACCTCCCAATCAATCAAGAATTCCATTCCTGCACTAAATTGTAACCGTGTCATTTCCACTACCATAGCCAGACTAAGGACAAAACACTTGAAAGGAACGAAGATATCCTCTAATGGTCAACGAAATTATGATAGCTGTCCTCACTGTATTGATATCGAACTTTCTCCAAAGCTTCTCTTCGACTGTCATGCTATTTTGGCCAAGCTCTTCAATATTGATATAGCTCTCTCGCACCAACTCCTCTTTTATTCTTCAAAATTATTGATGTTGCTGCGGCTGCTCTGGATACTTTTGGCCCTACTTGACTACTCTGCACTGACGCCTTGGACAAGACAACAACAACAAATGAATTGCCACAAACAGGTCTTGTGCTGCGCGATTTTCCTTGTCTGTATGTGCTGTATAGCCTTGGCTCAAAATTTTAGGCATCGTATAGTAATGCATTTATTTAAAAATAGTTTTGTGTAAGAACCAAACTTTTAATTATTGAATATTAGAATAACCAACCACTAGTCTACGATAGTCTTCTACATTTATGCTATTCCAAACCTGTTTAAAAGCAATTTTAAGGAAATGGATGGATGTTTTTTGAGTACATAGCTTTCGTTCCGCAGATGCTGTGTCGGATTAAGATCTGACGGGCTGCTCAACCGATATAGGGGTTAGCGTCGCTGACTGCCACGCCGAATGGTTCGAATACCAAGAGGTATGGATGTTTGTAAATGTCTAGTGTCCATGCGGCATAGGGGCACTCTAAATATGCGGCGAGCCGAAAGTCCTCTCGAGAGGTTGAAGGTAGAGAAAATGTGGTCGGAAATCCTCGGAGAGGAGACATTTCCGAGGAAATTTAGGGGCGGAAATCAGCTAAATCGTACTGTCATCTGTAAGGTGCTGAAGGCTGTTGCCAACGGCAAGCGTAATTTTGCGTTCTTTGCCACAAAGAGTTTCGTGGGCTTGGACTGGTCAGCCAAGTGAGCATTAAGTCAACAACAAAGATCTGGGGACTGTGATGGTAAGTTAGTATTATTAATGAAGAATTCACGGCACTGAGTTTAATACTGCGTCCTCCATGTTTTACAGTGGGAACTACACATTTTATATTCAGTTCTTTATTTCGCAGTAGCTGAACTGAATGTAGCATTTACCAACAAATCAAGAAAAAAATTATGTTTCTCTAAATGTCTAGTTTGGAATCAAATACATGTTTAAACATGTTTGAAAGTTTATTTTTGTGTGGAAAAAAGGAAAACGAATCTTACCTGAAAGTTTCACTCAGCAAGGGAAAAAAAAAAAAAAAGAGAATATTTGCCTATTATTCTTCTGAAAATTGGGTATTGTCCCAACTGGCGATCTACCAAATTTTATTAGTTACTTAATTACTTTTATAATAGATGACGCCACCTTTTCAGACTTTTTTTTTTTTTTTTGTAAAAGCTGTGTTGCTTTCACATGCAATCTTTCCGTCAAATTTGCGAAGAGCTTTTAAAATGCTGTCTACCAATCTCTGCTATCAATTTACTGTCAACTAAATTTCACGTTTACATTACAAACAGTTGAAATAAGAAGCAAATGAAATAACTGTTATCTTAAGCGGCTACAATGTTTAACTCATCTCTTTATTTAAATTCATTATTTCTCTTCTTTCAACATTTTGCTTACAACAAATTGTTTGTAAACAGGTTTTGAAACAACTAAACATAGCAGAACACAATCGGGTGTATTTTCTCTTACCTGTTGCATTCACTATACGCGTACAATTCTTGATATAATCTACATCCATAACATTTGGGGGCTCACTTTCAATTATATTAATATCGAGTAATTCATTGAAATACTTAAACCAGCTAATCTAATAAAAAAAATTTCCTAGCTTTTATTTTGAACGTGCGATAACATAGCAGGGCTCCCCCCCAAAAAAAATTAGTGGCGCCACCTGTTGATCCGTAAAGTAACAAGAAAGTTAAGTAAGGTAGATTACTTATTGGGAGAATACTGAAAATTGTTTGTGTGATGAAACACATTTTAATTTGAACACTTTTTTTTTTTTCGGAGAGCCACGACTTCCTTCTAGTTTGCAAACTTTTAAAAATGCTGCTACAAATCTTCTTATCACTGTTTTACAGTTGACACTGCATGCGAAGATCATCGTTTTTACCGTTCCGTATGTCTTTACGTTGCAAAAAAATATTACGACAACGGAGAATGTCTTGCAGTGCCTAACCGCTTAACAAGTTGACAGCCACGCGAGTTTGTAACAAAATCTCTTTTAGTCCAGGAGAACTGCTATACTCATGCGTGAATTGTTTCCGGCCGTAAAGTTTAGAACATATAGAACGAAACATTTTGGGACACTAAGACTAAGAACACACATAGTGAATTTGAGTTTCAGAAAGATTTAAAAAAAGTTTTTGAAAAAGCTGCTACAAAACTCCTTATCACAGTTTTACAGTTCACACTGCATGCGAAGATCATCGTTTTTACCGTTCCGTATGTCTTTACGTATGTCTTTACGTTTACGTCTTTACGTTCCGTATGTCTTTACGTTACGGTACCAAAATTTTTTGCAGTGTCAAAAAAAAAAAAAAAAATCTTTTTTAAGCGAATCACATAGAGCTTCTTAAACTGTAGGTCGCGACCTGCAGCAGGGGGTAGCCAAAAATTTAGCAGCTTTGATATTTCTTTAACTTATTATAATAATTTTACAATTACCAAATATTTTAAATTACCAACAAATTTACATTTACCAAATATGGTAAAAGTTTACAATTGAGTGCCCCTTTTTTTTTGCGATTCTTTTTTGACGCCAAGATCGGCGCCAGGAAGACACAATTTCAAGATGGCCAAAACCAAAATAAGAAGTCAAAGAATTGCATAAATTCCGTGTCCATGTACACATCGATCTGTTTTCACTTAAAAAAAATCCCAGAATTGCACAAACTAGACATTGTGCACTGTTTAAATTTGTCCATGTACACATCAACCTATTTTTATTTAAAAAAAAACCAGTAGGCTAAAGCAAAGTTACACTATCATGGTAACCAGAAATACGATTTCATCGCCAAAATTTTACAAAAAATTGTCGCTAATCAAAGGGGCACCCAATTCTACAATAGAACCCCAAATATTTATCTGAAAATAGATAAAGATAAGACAATACAGAGAAAGAAAAAGACGAAAATGTTTCAACGCATTCTTTTTATAATACAAACGTTCATTTTCCTTGCTTTGCACGTGACGCTGTTATTTTGTCTGTTACTTATTTAAAATTTTCCCATTGTTCTATGTCTTAAAATTAGAAATTAAAGTTAATGACCTAAAACTGCAATAGTATATTACAGTACAAGTGAAAAAATTGACAATTTCACTCGCGCGTGGGTCAGATTTGCGCAATACTTATGAGGGCCAACAAAATTTTTGTAAATATTATGGGTTCCTGGGGGGATGTTGCGAAAAAATATCAGTGATAAAAAGGGGTCACGACTGAAAAACGTTTAAGAAACCTCTTGGGAGGCTTATAAAAATTCGAATGTTAGCGATGAGGAACACTCGAGATTTTTCAGAAAGGTAATTATAAACAAAATTACCTCTTCGGCATCAGGCTCACCAGCGGCCGAGCGGTAAAGTCGCTAAACACTGGTAGTTCGGTCCGAGGTTCGAATCCCGCGAACGGGCTGGCTGCATGGGCGTTTTCGTGGTTTTCCCCATGTGTAACGTGTATACGAGCCAGTTTCCCTTAGAAAGTCCTCCACGAAGGCATTCCTCCCCTTAGGCAGATAGCCCTCGAGGCTTTGCCATAATCACACACCTTAACCTCTTCGGCATCAGATTCGAATACTGATAAATGCAGTGATAATAAATGTGATGCAGATACTACTGAACATATTTTACAAGAATTGGTTGTTCAGGAAGAAAGAAACGTTCATACAGAAGAAAACACAATTCAGTTTAGTGAACGAATGTCGGCAACAATCATTTTCCTTTCTTTCTTTCAACAATCAACAATCATTTTTTAAAACACCTGCTTTATCTAGTAAGTACCACAAAGATCTGTCACCTGAGCACGGATGCCGCGGCTTAATCAGAATTTTTGCCCTCACCCAAATACGGGTGACGCGGCAGTCAGAGTGTTAAACGTGCGATGATGGCACATGAGAAAAAATATTATTTTGGTATGTTTGTCAATTCTTTGTTCAGTAAGTTTTGATACGTTATGTATATCACACCAGCAAAGATTTTCTGAAAATGTACTGATTTACTAACTGAGATGTAAATGCTTTTTGGACTTTATTTACTTTTTGAACTTATAATAATTACAAATTATATTAGTTCTTATAATAATTTATTTGCTTTATGAACTATATTATATGAAGTAATATAACACATCTGGAATATAAATACCTAGAAGTCAAATATTCTTTGAATGGGAGGGAACCGAAAAAAGTAAATGTTCTAAGTATCATAAATAAGTAAATAAATTAAAATATTGTCTTAAAGGTCATGAACGTTAATTTCAAGTCTAGAATTACTGAAAGTTTAATCAAAAATCTGATTTATGAACTGAACACCTCTTCATCCTATTATCCTCTTTTTTAGGTTGCGGTTCAAACAGAAATTTGAAAAATCGGCTTTTCATGAAGATAAGATTCACCCAGCATTAGATGTAGGAATGCGCATTTGAATTCTCATTATTTTTCTTATCTAAGACTAGCAATCCTGCAAAATTTAATTGCAAATCTTTTTTAGATATTTATATTCTTATCATGTTGTAGAGGTTATTTTGAAGCAGGAGATGTGAAAAATGTGCAGTGCTCTGGCGGGAACTCGAACCCGGACGCGTAATGGCAAACTGCACATTCAGTTGATCAATGTTAAATGAATTTCGCGTACTGCGCATGCCCAGAAGAGAATTTGGCGCAATTATGACTTTGGTATAATTTTAAAAGAAGATAAATACAGTGTGTGGTTGATATTCTGTTATCTGGGCATAAACAGTTCGAGATTTTGAAACTTATTATGTTGTAAGTTACTTCATTATTTAGAGTGTAAATATAGATTGTAAGATACGCAAATTTTCGTTTAAGAATGCTTACAAAACAGGGAACATTACACATATATTAGCTGAATCTTTATCGATTATACTTCTGAGGAATAAAGGCAGTTACGTATTTACCATACGTTCCATTCGTATATACTTTAACAAATTAAAGAATAAATCCAGTGTAAATTACTGAAAAGTCAAGGAAATTATTGTAAATAATCGATACTAAACATAATGTTTATGAACAAAATAAACCAAAATGAAATGAAACAGAAGCAAATGCATTAAGCACAAACAAGTTTCGGTAGTATTGCAATTGTAAACAGTTGATAAGACCTACATGACGCGTAGGGTTGCTTATGCTTAGTCGCCAGTATTTCCTTTCACGCCAACGGTAAACCACTGAGCATGCGCAGGATGCGAAATTCATTAACATTGATCAACTCAATGTGCGGTTTGCCATTACGCAACCCAGACCTCTCGAATTCGCGCCTAGTGTGCTGACCGTTACATCACGAAGGCATGTTGGAAGGAGGGAGAAAATGCCTTATAATATTTTATGTGTATGTCGTTGAATTTTAACAATGCAGAATCATGATAAAAGATGGACTTGATTTTAAATCTCTCTGTTGTGTTTTCTTAAAAACTATTAATCTTGACCTAATACAAAAGGATTGTTCAGTCGTTGCTATTAACTAGCCATTTTGTATGGAAATGGTAATCGTTTAAAACGTTCGGTGTGTATTGTAGTAGGTAGAACTTAAACCTGCTTTAATTATTCGACGAAATTTTCTCCGAAGTTTAAGAATGCAGTTACCTGATGCAAATTTCGTCTTATTTTACTGTTGCCATAGTGACACCTGCTTTAATATAGCGTCCATTCTGTATTTTATGGATAGAAACGGAGTATGGCTGTGGTAAATGCAAATTAATCAAAAGATCTCACACGGGAATTTATAAAATATTGCATAACAATTTTAAACTTTCACGGTAAGTTCACAATATAAATTATTAAGTTTCTTCATAAAATGTTCCTCTTTTTCTATGACTCTTTATTATTACAAATAGGGCGAAGTATTCATATTGTCGTAAAGCAAAACTCTCAGAAATGTTCTTATCGCTGGGTATTATTTCTTTATACACCTGACTGTGTGGGCACCGAAACAGAATGTGTAGCCAATTACTACAAAATAAAATTATCATTCTAAAATTTTGAATATTTAATACAGTTCTATTTACAGGTATACTTGCAAATTAGATACACCTACAATGACACTAAACCCAGGAAAACTTTTTTCTAATTCGTCAACGCAACATTCTGTAACCATGGTTACCACTGCCGTTGTTGCCAGGTTTATTCTCGTACATCCGTGGAAGATACAACACATATGCCGAATTTGCAAGCTTTTCAGGCTCTGAAATTTATCAATAAATTTCAATTAAATGCTTTTCTATACAGCAAAATACTTAAAGGTATATTATGATTATATCAAAACACAGCCCACAAGAGTGGAGTACATAAATTAATTTCTGATTACGTGTGTACGTAATCAGAAATAGCATACATCCGAAATAGTATATCAGCAATTTAAAAGTGAGGTGATAATTATAAAAATAATGACTTCGAGGTAAATCACCAATTTTGATTTATTTAGTGATTTCCATACACTGTTCTATACGATCATTAAGGCTATAGAAATATGTTTTGCGTATGAAAAGCTTGAAAGTGTTAACCATTGTTATAGTTTCTGAATAGCGGCTTTTACATAAAAATAACAACTTTCGAGCGCTGCTTAGAAAAAGAAAATAGTCACACGTAGCTAACATATGCCAGAAAATAGGATGTCACGAAGTGTTAAAGTTTCTGTGCCAAAAACGCTTAAAAGATTAACATCGTGATATGAGCATTATAATGAAGAAGAATTGACCTAAACTTTTGTTAATAGGGTGGCTTTACGCTATATAATTTGTAAAGCATTTTCGTTAAACACATTCAGGTAAAACGCTACACCAACGCTGTGTATTGCAGCAATGATTTTGCTGACACAGAGGACAATGGAGGATTCATTTTAGATTCATGCTAGGATATACACTTTTTTTTTTTTTTACCTATAATGATGTTTTTAGGGATTATTATTCAGGAAATCTAATCCTTTAGTGACAACAAACGCCTTTCTGTAAAGTAGAGCGAGACATGCGTTTGAATCATAAGAACACCGCAATGAATATTACTGAGGTATCCACAGTGTTTAAATAATTGATTGAAATCAATTTGCATTTATTTTTATTAAAAAGAATGAACCCCTCGTATATCAGATTCTAAAATAGATATTCAGAGGTATGTCCAGCACTGCACTTGTTCATCAAGCACAAACCAACTTTCACTTTTAGTTCTCAATTGACTGACAATTTATTCTTTCGTCTCGTTAAATTGGTTTAATTCACAAATTCTTTAAGCTGTACGCTCTTGCCTACAACTTAAAGATCAAGGGAAGAGAAATTTTTGAGAAGCTGTTTGTACTTTAATTTGCTGGCTTTCTGTCAAAATGTAGCAGTCTGACTGCAGCGGAATCTACGAGTTTAGTTTGCTGCACCAAAGGACATCTGGTTGGCCATGAGGTATCCAGGCATCGTAGCGCTATAAATCTGAAGTTTTACAATAGTTATACATAAAATAGTACTAAATCAGTTCATAAAAGGTGTGTGTTGCAGTCATAAATGCAGAAAATAAAATACGATTCCAAAAGTACAATAGTATATACAGGAAAAATATAAGTAATATCTTGTGGGCGTGGCATGATCATCCGGCTAAGATTTCTAAACATCATTATTTACAAGTCAAATAAGTTTTTCAGAGTCCTACATACTTAAAAACACAAATTATGTTGGAAAATCCTGGTTTCCACTGAGTAGAAAAGCGGCATATGGACGGAGGTGCCTGTCCTCGTGTAAAATTTCATAGTGAAATAGGTTGAAAATGTCCATATGGTGCACCAATGCCAATGATTTGCAAATTTCGGAGTGCCTATGGTTCAAAAATCGCATAAGTAACTTACTTGATGCTCAATAGAGGGAGCCACAGGCTCGAGAAAGTTTAGGGATAGGAATAAGAATTTAAAACTTAAACATCATAATCTTTTTATAAGTTTTTAGGTTTTTAAAATTATGGTGCACCAAACCAAAGAATCTCTAAGGAGAAGAAGTAAAGGTTCCCCGGTTCAAATGTGTCTCCGTCAGACCGAAGAGACACATTATGTATATCCCTGAAGCTTACTTTAAAGGGGCAAACCATTCCAAAGCTATCCACCCTCCGTACCTCACTGCTCATGTGCGAAATAACATCAGGAGGCAACAAAGCAGCATCAAAGAATGCAGCATGCCGTCGGCCATGTTAGCAATCTTTTACCACGTTGCTCGAAAACGTTCTTTGTTGTTGTAGTCAGAGGTACTTGGTTTTAGCTATGTGAAATTCTTTTAAAGACTTTTTAAATGTAATGCTGTAAGTGAAATGGTTTTGGCTATCGGGTGAAAACTTTGCTCTTGGTTTTCACAATGGTCATTCCAAATAATTGTCTAAACGTTTTCATGGTAATTTGTTTTTAAAGTTGTTGTCGGATAATTATAATGTATTTCAGTGTTTTCAATTTATTTAGGGGTGCCTTTAATTGTCTTTAAATATTTTTTTCTGTTTCAGTTAGTTATTGCAAATTTTGCTTTTAAAATTTCACTGTAAAATTTTAACTATGCATCCATAAAAAATTATTACGTTTTCCCCCCTTTTTAAGTTTACAGAAGAAAAGAATTAAGAAATTTATTTCATTTAAATTTTGTCTTCGTACGGCTCGCTGTTTAAATTGAAAGTAAAAATTGGACAGGATTTCTATAATTCGCCCCAAAATTCCAACTAACATCCTTTTGCTCATAAAACTCCAGAAATGTATGAAAATAAAACATTTTGAGTTATTTCAATGTAAAAAATTTACTATCTCCTCGGACTGCGCTGTTTAAATTTCACCCTGCGCTGGTGTTTCACTGCATAGCCGTGGCTCTTCGGTACAGCGGCGCAGAGGCGAAACAGGTTTACATTGCGTCTATGGAAGCTTTCATTCTTCCTCCTAGATTTTCTACGCCAATGCCAATGATTTGAAAATTTCGGAGTGCCTATGGTTCAAAACCATTTACCTCCACATCAGAAATACTAAAAGCGAGCAGAAATAGGAAAAATTTGGCATAAGTGATTTACTTGATGCACACAAGAGGGAGCCACTGGCTCGAGAAAGTTTAAGGATAGAGATAAGATAATAAAAACTTAAGTGTCATAATCTTTTTATAAGTTTTTAGGTTTTATAATTTTTTTGTATTTTATATTTTATACTTTTTTTGGTTTTTATAAAATTTTTTATACACAATACAAACACTAAAGCAAAAAGTGGATAGGAAAGAGTTTACGATTAATAGGCTCATTGGCATGTGGCTTGTGTTGGAGAGTGCAAATAATTACTGGGATCGCGATGAAAATATTCGTAGGCAGATTTAAAATCTGCGGGAGATGTGATTCTTAAGTAAACAGATTGATAACTTTGCTTGAAGATCTTGATAGTAGTAGCAGAGGATGGAATTAGCAATTATATGGCAGCTCGCTGAAGAGACGTCCTTCCTTCAT
The DNA here is from genome assembly GCF_044657685.1 of Stegodyphus dumicola. Classification (NCBI taxonomy): domain Eukaryota; kingdom Metazoa; phylum Arthropoda; class Arachnida; order Araneae; family Eresidae; genus Stegodyphus; species Stegodyphus dumicola. The sequence continues at coordinate 152,326,919 of NC_140778.1, forward strand.
GGCGCGGGAGCTGGAACTGATGTTGACGATCATATGCTTTGTAATAGTGTCAGAGCGCGAAGCGCTCTTTTACTATGTTTCATATTAAAAATATCAGGAGTTAGAGTTCGTTAATGAGCTGTCCGAGACTGGTGTTTGAGCATAGAATTGAGGTGAGCCGTTCTTCAACTGGCGAGGCGGTGGTGGTGGGGCCACACTAGTCTAGCAGTGACGTGAAAGGTAATGTAGTGCTTTTGTAAAGTGGTAGCTGTAGTGACGGTGTCAGTATTAAAGCCTGTGTTATGGGGCAAGTATATGTGCTGGGTACCTGTGTTTTTCAACAGGGATTGGAGTATATCGAAGGTTTGATATTTCTGGATTATGATGAAATTGGACTGATTGAAAGAAGTTGGTGGAGAGTTTGCGTATATATTCTGCAATGGTATTGATATTGAGATCTGTGTGAATGGTGTTATTTGGGATAAACCAAGGTGCATTTACAATTTCACGAAGCATTTTGTTTTGAAGAATTTGTAGTTTTTTGATGTGCATTTTTGCCGCTTGTCCCCATATAGGGCAGGCATAGAGTAGAGCAGGTCTGAGTATCATTTTGTAAAGTATGACTTTGTTGGATATGGAAAGTACACTGTGTCTGCCTAAGAGAGGCCGCATAGTGGCCGCTGTCATTTTAAATTTTTCTGTGACAGCACTGAAGTGTTGCCTAAAGGTGAGTTTGCTATCCAGAGTGATCCCTAGGTATTTCACCTCGGAGACCCATTCTATATCATCATCAAAAATTTGGGGTGGTGCTGGGGTGTAATTCGAGGTACCTTTACGAAAGATGATTGCTTTTGATTTATTAGTGTTGATTGCTATTCTCCAAAGTGTGAACCAGTGCTCGAGTGCTATGAGGTAATGCTGTAATTGAAGTCGAATGTGATTTGTATGTATTGCCCTCGTGAGAATGGCCGTATCATCGGCGAACAGTGCTAGTGTGATAGTGTCATCTTTGGGTATGTCATATGTATAGATATTATAGAGTAGGGGGGAAAGAACTGCTCCCTGGGGGACGCCAGTTGTAATGGGTCGTATGGAGGAGTGCGTATTGCGAATTTTGATGGTAAATGTGCGATTACTAAGATATGAAGCTATAAGTCGAATAAGATGATCTGGGAAGTCCAACTTGATAAGTTTGTAGATGAGTCCTTTATGCCATACTCTGTCAAATGCTTTTGACACGTCTAAGAAAATTGCTCCTGTGGGGATTTTGGCATTGTAACCATCTGTAATGTAATTGATGATTCTTAGAAGCTGATGTGTAGTGCTGTGTGAATGACGAAAACCAAACTGTTCTGAGGGTGTGTAGTGGCTGACTGGAATGTTTTTGTGAATGAAATACAAAATAATTTTTTCCGTGATTTTAGATAGGCTGCTAAGCAGGCTTATTGGCCTGTAGTTCTGTAGAAATGTATTATTCTGTTTGGGTTTTGGGAATACTATGATAGATGCATTTTCCCAGGCTGATGGGAAATATGAGTATTTGATAATGGCATTGATGAGTTTAGTAATGTATGTAATTCCATTTATGGGGAGATTTTTTAATGCCTTATTTGGGATCCTGTCTTGGCCAGAGGCTTTCTTATTTTTAAGTGCACTGATAAATTGTGCAACAAGTGTTGGTGTGGCAAGAAAGGTGAAATTTAGTGGAGCTGGAATGCCAAGATAGCTATCAACCACTGTGTTGACGTGATCAATATGATCATTGTCATAAGGGGCTGGATTTGGTGTAAAAGAGTCTTGAATGACATCTGCTATTGTGTTGGCTTTGTCAAGATCAGAGTAAACCATTCCCGACGGTCCATGTAAGGGGGGGATTTGCTTATAAGAGTTTTTGAGTTTACGAGAGATGTCGTACAGTGAGTTATCTTCAGTGGATAGTGTATTTAGAAAATTTGTCCATTTGCTGCTTTTGTACTCCTTGATTGCTCTTTTTATACTGTTTTGGAGTGAATTTAGTCTGCGTTTGGCCTGAGGGTCTCGGGTGTTTTTCCAGAATTTGCGTACTCTATTTTTTATGATAATCTGCTCCCTTATGTTGCGTGGAAGGGGTTGGAAACGTCTGTTGACATAGAATGTATTAGTAGCGTCATTAATGGCTGCTTTGATCTGATTGGTGAATTGTTCAATTTCCTTATCAATATCCTCTTTATTATTAATGAGGGGGTTGCCTGGGACTGTACTGGAAATAATATTAGTAAATTTGGGCCAGTTTGTAACACCAATTGAGCGTAGTAGTGAAGGAGGGCTAGCATTTGTAAAAATTTTCAGTAATACTGGATTGTGATCTGAAGAAAGTGCTGGGATTGAGGTAATTTCATGCTGGTATGGAAAATCCCTTGCGATGAAGAAATCAATAATTGTAGATCTGTTTAGGGAGAAATGCGTGGGTTCTTCTGGTGCTATCAGTGAGTAATGATTTTGATTAATGAGATCAAAAAGTAAGTTGCCGTTTCTGTTTGCTCGTCCAGGATTCCAGCTAGGGTGCTTTGCATTATAGTCACCTCCTGCTATTGATTTGGGGTGTATAGTGATCAGGCTATTGAGTTCTGTAATGTTAAGGTGATTTGTGGGTGGTATGTAAATATTGGTAATTCCAAATGAGGTATTGTCAATTGTGATAATGACGTTGACGTTTTCAAAGCTGTTTGTGAGCACTGGCTTGTGGAAGTGTGAGATACTGCTTTTAACATACGTGATGACCCCGCCGCCTCGTCCTGAGAGTCTATCACATCTGTAGGCAAAATAATTTGGAAAGAGGACCGTCCTGGCTGGCTTGAGATGAGTTTCCTGCACTAAAATAACATTCGGCTCGAATTCTAATATGAGATCGCTTAATTCATCTTTTCTGGAGTAAAGTCCATTGGCATTCCAAGTGAGAATGCTGTAGTATCTGTTATTATTTGCTGCTGGAGAGTTAAATGTGACTAGTGATTTTTTCAATAATGTCCACTATTATTTCTATTTTGTCAAATATTGAAGTTTTTTGTTTGATTGTTTTTATTCCGTTTTTGATGTCATTCCATATGACTTTTAGCGATTGGAGACTGAAGAGGTCATCAGAGCTTTGCATTATCTCTGAGGTTTCTGTCTGGGCTGCAGCAGCTGGTTCTGTGAGTGGCGGGAAATTTTCTGAATTGCTTGTCCAGGGGTTATTGGCAGGCGGCTGGCTTGGGATGAAATTGTCAGTTTTCCTTTTTGTCTTTGGTATAGCCGGGCATCCGGAAAAGGACGCAGGATGTGGTCCCCCGCAGTGACAGCACCTTGCAGGTTCTTCTGGTTTTAGTTTACATTCGCCGGACGTCGATCGATGTGGGCCCCCACATCTCACACACACCCATTCTCTTGTACATAATAATGAGTTGTGGAAGAACCCCTGGCACCTATAGCACTGTGGAGGTCCTGGTTTTCTTTTAAGTGCCTCTACGGTAACTCTGAGATAGCCAATGTAAGTGAGGTTGTAAATGGTTTTGTTTTGCTCGTTTCTTGGCAAATGCACTAGAAAGAGCGGCATTGGTTTGTTCTCACGTCTATTTCTAAGATTAGATATATAGGTAGCTCCATATCCTTGATTTCTTAATTCTTGTACTATGTACTGATGGTCCATAGTAACAGGAAGTCCTCGTATGACAATTTTTAAAACCTTTTCATCTTGAAGTTGGTAAGTGTGTGATTTTAACTTTTTCTCCTTAATGACTTCTCTCACATATCTGTGAGCATCTGCATCAGGGAGAGTCACATGCAATTTGGTGCCTTTTAATTGGCCTGTAATTGTTTTCCCTGTTTGAACACTAAGCTCAGCCAGGAATTTATCAGCTTGAGGGACATCATCTATAATAATTGGCGGGACTCTGATTTTTCTACTGTTCGAGGGCTCAGGGGCCGCCGGATTATGTGTACCCTCACTTTCATTATCCATTTTTTCCTCATTGTTGTTTATATTAATTTCGCTCATTTCTGTTTCTAGTCCACTGTATCTGTTAGCGGTTTTAATGGCAGGTTCAAGTTGTTCTGTGTCGGAGTTTGTAGAAGCCGAAGAACGGCGCCTATGTCTTTTACGTTGCTCCTTATATGGTTCTCCATGTAAGGCGTTCATTAAGTGGTCGACTTTTTGTTCTAATTCTTTAATTTTTTGGTCACGATATTCAATTTCAGTAATTGCTTGGTTTTCTTCTAATACACGTGTTTTGTTTAAGATGCATATTAGGAAGTGTTGCAGTCTATGTGAAGCATGATAAGTAATTGTTTCACTAGTTAATATGTCTTGAGCTAGTGCAGAGAGTCTAGCGCATTCCTCAACAGTGGAGAGGATGTGTAATTGTTTTTCCAGATACGTGATGAACTGATCAGTTTCTGCTTCATTTTGGAAAAGCTTTTTTCTTTCTTCCGGATAAGCAATGATCTTTGAAATTGGTGAGCTAGGTGGTGAGTGCGACATTTTTTCTCTATTCTTTTCTGGGCTGATATCTGGTGGAATTGCAGCAGAATTCTTAAAATGATCTGTCATTGTGTATCATGTAATACTCAAAGAGAGTATCGACCGCAGGAACAGGAGAAAAAAAAAACAAAAAATCGAAGAGCCACTTTGCCCGCACCGCGCCGGGTGTGCAATAGGTGGAATCTCCAATGAATACAACCAGTGCCTCTGTCAAGCGCCGACACGCAAGCTTGGAGGGTACTCTGGTTGCAGAACGACCAAAATTCTAAGAAATTTCTTGTTAATCACAAGAAATTATTTGCACAGAGTGATTCTGTGCGATAAGCAAATATGGCACAATTGCTTCGTCGATACCAAAGCTGCCACGTGTTAGTCCTAGTAACTCCACGAGACGAGCGAGGGGACGGAGCACCTTCACGCTCGGAAGTCAGGAGACGAATGTGGTCTAACTGATGTTGAGAGGGCGTGTCTTGCCCTTTTGGATGGAGGGTAGATGCCGAACTCTCGGCCAGTCACGGCTCTCGGTCTCTTCTGTGAGCTGCGAATAGCAGGATCGTATGCTGGCATCTGTTGAAGTGCTCGGTTATCAATCTGTTCAATTTTAAGGAATAAATTTTGACTATGTTTTTTGATAAGATAATCCACAGGTTTAATGTTAAGGTCCGAATGAATCACATCTGTACGGACGTAACAGGCTGCATTTAGGGCCATACGTAGGGTTTTACTTTGAAAAGATTGAAGTTTTTTCACATGAGTTTTTGCAGCAGTACCCCAGATTGTACATGCATACATAAAGACAGGTCTTATAATTGATGTATAGAGAAGGATTTTGTTCTTAATTGACAGATTGCTCTTTCGAGCTAAAAATGGGTAAAGTTGGGCTCTAGCACCTTTCGCTTTGTTGAGAACATTTTCAATGTGAAGGCGCCAGGTTAATTTTGAATCAAGTACAACTCCTAGGTACTTGTAAGAATTTGACCAGGGAACATAGTCATCAAAGAATTTAATATTAATGGAAGGGTACGGGAGGGGGCTACGTTTGAATATCATAGCAGCACATTTAGCAACATTAATTTTTATTTTCCAAGTGATGAGCCAGTGCTCAAGGCTAGAGAGATATCTCTGAATGATTTGGACCAAGTTTTCAAGGCGTTTGTGTTGAGCTAGGATGGCCGTATCATCTGCATAAAGTGCAAGAGTGATACTGGGTGATTTTGGTATGTCATTAATGAAAATGTTGAACAAAATTGGGCCTAAAAGTGACCCTTGGGGGACGCCGCTTAATATAGGACGGGGTGTCGAAATGAAAGAATTAACTCGTACAGAAAAAGATCTATTAGTGAGGTACGAATTAATTATATGAATTAAATGGGCCGAAACGTCAAGTCGTATGAGCTTGATAACAATTCCTATATGCCAAGTCCTATCAAATGCTTTGGCTATGTCAAGAAATAAAGCGCCAGTGAGCATTTTGTTACGAAACCCTTCGTGAATGAACTCCACTGTCCTCAGCAGCTGGTGCGTAGTGCAGTGTTTTGCTCGAAATCCAAATTGTTCATCAATCAGAACGTTGTGATTTCGGAGAAAATCATTCAGGCGTTTAAGTAACACAAATTCGTATATCTTTGATAACGAAGATAGGAGGCTGATAGGTCTATAATTTTCAGGATTAGAATGGCTTTGGCCTGGTTTTGGAATAGGCACGATAAGTGCTTGTTTCCAGCTTTGAGGAAAATAGCAATGCTGAATCATGAAATTTATAAGCATTACTAAGAAAAATAGATAATTGGTGGGTAAATTTTTAATCATACGATTAGAAATAGAGTCCATACCAGGGGCTTTTTTGGGTTTGAGCTTGGTAATGTAGTCATTTACCTCACTCATGGATGTATATTGTATTTCTCTCGCGAAAGGCGAGGAGAAGAAACGTTCAACATCTTGTGGGAAAGAATTTGCGTTGTTCGAAAAAATTTCTTCATTATGTGGTGTGAATTGAGTCTGGAGAGAATCCGCAATTAATTCAGATTTCTCAGCGTCTGTGTGAGCCACAACTGCGTCCGTAGCTAAGGACGGAATGTTAGATTTGTGTTTGCGTAGGCGGGCTGATGCGCGCCAAAGACTGTTATCATTGGTCGTTAGGGACTGAATGTAATTCGTGTATTGTGATTGGAAGAACTGGTCACATGATGCCTTGATCTCATTTTGGAGAGCACGGAGTTGAATTTTTAAGCCTGGATTTCTATTTCTTTGCCAAAGTCTCCGTACTTTATTCTTTTCTTTAATTTTGAGTTTAATTTCTTGAGGTAATTTACGAAAATTGGGTCTGAGGGTGGGTTTTGATACTTCCTTATAAGTATCTGTTAAAATGGTCGTTAAGTGATCAACTGCCGAGTCTATATCATGGCTGGATTTAATTTCAAGGGAGGGCAAATTTTTACTTTTAAGCTTAAAACAAAAATTGTCCCAGTTTGTAGAGACGAGTGCCGGAGAATTTTGATTAAAAATAGTACAGTTAAGGTCTATGATTACGGGGTTGTGATCTGAAGATAAACAGTTTTCAACAGACACGTGATATCCAAAAGGGATGTTTCGAAAGAGTGCCAAGTCAATGAAAGAAGGGGCACCCCGTGAACCATATCTAGTAGGGGAATCCGGCGCAATAATTTTAATTTGGGCGCACTGAGCCCATTTTAGAAGGCCACGACCAGCAGGGTTTGATCTATGACAACGCCAATGCTGATGGTGACAATTTAGATCACCAGCTATGATAAGATTATTTGAGAAATTGAGCAGTTTATTGAAATCTACCACAGGAAAATTTCCACCTGGTGGGAGATAGGCAGAGATCATAATTAGGGATGGTGAATTTTGAATAAAAATTTCGATGATTGATGCTTCAAGTTTGCTCATATTTGGTGTGTCGATTCTACGATGCGGGATGGAATTTTTTATGTAAATACAAGTGCCACCATGATAAACATTACGTGTATTTGAAGCTTGTCTGTCATTTTTATATAGTGCATAATCTACAAGCTTGGGAGCTCTCCCTGGCTGGAGTTTGGTCTCTTGGACAAAAATGATATCAAAATCCTTCTCTTCAACATAGTCTCTAAACTCATGGAATTTGGATAGAATGCCATTAGCATTCCAGGTGCATAGTTGGAGATTTTTCAACCCTTTCAAAGTATTGAATTTTAATGAATGTGGGAATCAGAGAATTGGAGAGTAATATAACTCTCAAAGATGTAGTAGGCCGCGTCAGCACCAGATGGAGCCACTCTGAGCTGCGGTAAGGCGTTTTTGAATGCCAGAAGTAATTTGCTCTGGTCAATGCCAGGCTGATTTGAAATTTGGATTATAGCCAAAAGGATCTCGGTACAATTTAGAGTCGAGTTTGCTCCTAAGGGGACCGATAAATTTGGAAGAATTTGGGGTGCAGTCTGTTGCATACCCGTAAGGGCAGCAGAGTATGAGACTCCAGGGCGAATATTATTTGCACTGGGAGTGTGTGCAGCCGGCAGAACTGGAAATGTATTATGTTGTAAGTTAATTTTGTTAGTGTTGTCAACGGTCTGACTGGGTCTGGTACTTGGCTTTGGAGGTTGTCTATTTTTGGAGCCTGGGAACTTCGGGCAGGAACGCCAGTTTGCTGCATGGTTTCCCGAACAATTTGCACATTTGTTCGGCTCTTCGAAGGGTTTAGTGCATTCCTTGGCTTGATGCGGCCCAGCGCATTTGACGCATCGTCTTGGTAGGGTGCAAACTTCAGATGAATGAAAAAATCCCTAACAACGCCAGCATTGGGAGGGACCCTTCTGTCCTTTGAAGTGTTCCATGGATACTTCAGTTCCAAGGATTGTAAATTTGTAAATTTGCTAGTAAAAGAGAGGCATTGGCATTTTGGTCTTCCATTTCTTTAGTTGAGAGATTTTGTGAATTTTGAAGCCAAGCACTTCAACCGCAGTCTGCACAACGTTGAGAGGTGTATTTGAGGGTAATCCCCTAATGACAACTTTAAGTGGTCTATCTGCTTTGAGTGTATGGGACTTGAATTCATTATTATTGTCTGTGAGGAATCTAACAACTGTTCTATAATCAGTTTCATTAGTGGTTGTGAGTTTAAGGAAATCTATGTTTTGTTTGGAAAGAACAGTTGGTGCGTGTCGGCGTAACTGATTGAGGAGAAAGAACCAATCAGCTCGCGGTTTTATGAAAATTGGAGGTGGTGCTTGAATTTTTGGTGTTTGAGTGACAGCCGGCTGCTGCGTCGAGTGTTCAGTGTTATCAGAGTTTTGTATGTTTTTGAAAGAATTGGATGTTGTAATGTTTTCATTATTATTAGTGTTGGGAAGTGGTTTTTTGGCAATTAAATGTTTAGGAGGAACTGCAAAACCTTCATTGTCTGTGGGTCTGGTTCGTTTTTTAGAATCATTTTTGGGATTTTCTTTTGGAGGATTTTGATTGGCTGAGGATGAGGGTGGATTTGAATTTTAAGTCTTAGCGTTAGAATTTTGAGTTTTGGGATCCGAATCAGGGGTTTTAGAAGTCTTTTTGCATTCTCTGAAGAATTCCTCTTCTGTGGCAGGGAGGGTGAATAAATTTATGCCGAGTTTAGAGCAGAGGGTGTGTAAGGAAAATAAAACTTTCTCACCCTCATCCTGTAACTGTTTGATCATCAGTTCCTTATTCGGTGTCTCTGTTCGTTGAAGACGCTGGATATCGAAAAGGAGGTCTGTGTGCCGATTCTTGAGTGAGTATATATGGATAGCGCTCTTGGATAGCTCTAGTGCTGAAGGAGAGGCAGGTGGAGTAGTTGCTGTTACTTCCATTTCGGTTTGTATCAGTAAAGGCGGAGGAGAAGAAGGTTGATTGCCCGCTGCCGGCGCCGTATTCAGGATACCATTTGCATTGACATTACGGAGCTCAGAGCTCGTACGTCCGTCACTGTTAGCAGCCATCGCTGTTTTTTCCCTATATTTTCTTTGACCAAACTGCCCAAGAATATTATTAACTGATTAAATTTGTACCGGTGGTAAAAAATTCATGGTTTTTAATATCTGTGAGGTGCATTATTTAATCATATTAAAAAGTTCACTGTTTCATTTATTTTATAATGCTCAAGCAAATTAAAAATTCTCCACTCCCTTTTCATATTTTTTAAATCTTAAAACCAACTGCGCATTCATCTCAAAGCAATCGCATAGCAGTCATAAGCGGGATTTTTCTTTGATGTATGAGCACTTTTTACGTAATTAATTCAAATCCATTTGGTTCTACTGTAGCGAAATCCTAGTAAGATATCTAAACGGCGGGCTAATTGGTAAAGGCAGGGTTCCCAGATTTTGCATAAAATTACCCATTTGGCGAATAAATTGGCGATATGTCATAGACGGAGAGAGAACATTCTAGAACGCGTCTTAGTGGTTTTCTCGGGACTATTCTCGAAGATAGGTTAAAGCTATATATAACCTGCCTGCATGGGGGAGAAAGTAGTGTCTTGAGTTCAGAGTACAGTTTCAGTCCTGAGTTCAGTACGCTTGACAGCGATCGACCGAGTCGGGAGCTGTACTTTAGTGCTTTGCCGTTATAGCCTGAAAGCTGTGATGCTGATTATTTCAGCTTGTATATTGTAGTTTTTCGACGAGTGTAAACGTGTTTTTGGAACTCTCCGGTGTAATGATGCTTACTGGCGAATAAACTGTGTTATGATTCTTCATCAAATGTTGTCAATTACTCCAAATCGGTAGAACCCAACAATATTTTCTTCCAACACATATAATCACTATTCCCGAATAATGTTTCAACTAGAAGAGTATTGGTACCTTGTTTTTTTTTTTTTTTTTTTTTTTTTTTCAAGAATTTGTGTTAAATGTATTAACTGTTATATAGCATTGTTTATTCTTATAAAAAATAATGTTTTTTAAACGTTTTGCAAGTGAAGAAACTTAAGTGTAACAAACTGATTCCGCATTTCTCTCAGTTACAAATCAATCTCTCTCAGTTACAAAATCAAATTTTTCAGTTTATGAAATATGTGAACGTTAAAATGTCAAATTAATTAATTCAAATAGTTAACGTTACATTTTAGATTAAATTTTGAGATTAATATCCAATAGTTCTCTAACAGGTCGTTAATGTGCACATTACCTAGCTAATCTGCAGATTAACTGATTTGCTCCGTTAAAGTCCCGAATCAAGAGCTTTCCGCTTTTTTACGCAGGTAATGCTTCCGTATCGTTAAAGTTCCAAAGTTTGTTTCTCTCATTTTCTTTCCCTCTCCCCCCCACTTTGCACATTACGTACTAGGCGCTCAGTAATCTGCACATTGCCTACTAGGCGTTCATTAAACTGAAAATAAGATCTCTATTGGAACAACAGCAACTTTTCTGCTTAAATTAACTATAAGGTATTGCTCCCGCCTTCTTAGCATGCCTTCGTGGTGTGGTGGTCTGCACGCTCGGCGTGTATTCCAGAGGTCCGCGGTTCGATTCTAGGCGAAGGCGTTGCTCATTGTTCCTCTAGCCTGTTTCCTTAAAAATAATCTAAATCTAATGTCTCTACATAACATAATATTATTTATTTATTTTTTATACTTAAAAAACAAAGTTAATCCAACAGTCGACAAGTTAGCTGATAGAATCAGACATCAATCAATTAAAGAACTATAATACAAAGAATGGAAACGGTTTAAAATATCATTACAATTACGGAAATGAATTTTCAAAACCTGTGATAAAATTACACTCACTTATTAGTGCAATTTAAAGACTGGTGACACATTGAATTACATAGCAACTAGATTTTGCGAAAGGCACACATATTTGTGGTATGTTTAAATTTGGAGTAACATTTTCTGAAACACAGCCTGATCAACAATTTAAAAGTGTAAGAGGAGGCTGTATTAAAAAACTTGCTGTTGTTATCGCAAAAACCTAATTTTCACGTTTTATTCAAGTGCCTAGTAGGTAATCTGCAATTTGCCTCGGTAATTTGAGAAATGAAACAATTTTCCGCATTTTAACCGATCCCTCTAGTTAATCTGCAGAATAACTGATTTCTGCACAGCTGTAACATTTAATATTTAATATGGAAGTGTACCAATTGCAAATTATGTAATTCCTTTAATGTTTTTGTATCTACAGGGTCTTCTCCATTATATATTTGTACTTGGGGAGATAGATCCACTGGAACCAATAGTTCTCACAGCTGCAGAAGTATGGGCCAGTGAAAGTCTCGTGAGCAAATTAAAAGACGGTGACTGGTCTACATTGGAGTTTGAATTCTACTCACCTCTCATAGCTATGGTGGCCATTAGAGTAAGAATGTAGAAGGCAGTGATTTTTTCACGGCTGTTTGAAAATTAATTTAGTTGCTTATATTTACTTATTTTGTAATGGGCAAGAAAGTCAAATACAAAAATAATTCGAATCAACTTTGTGGCAACTCATTAAAAGAAGTTGATATGCTCTTTAAATTACACCCTAATCTCTACATATTATAAAAGAAAGTCTGTGTGTCTTTCGTTCGTGCTGCGTGTAAGCTAATAGACCCAGGGCTACGAAATTTGGTATTATAGGTGCATCTAGACAACAGCCAGTGCACCTCGAAGCGATTTTTTTCAAAATTTGAATCAGTTTTTTTTTTTTTAATTTTATCTTTTCGATTTTATCGCATCCTTTCGAATAGTTTCATTCTTTTAGAAATGTGGTTTTGGCAACAGTTTTTCATTCAATGCTTTGTATACTGGACTACTGACCTTTAAAAAATCAGCGCTGTTGCCACTTCGAAAAATGAGGGCGATAATTCTGTGCAGTTTTCAAATTTAATGTTTCTCTTGGATACTGGAGGTTTGTGGAGAGAAGGGAACGAGAAGTTGGTTAATTTATTTATTAGGATAATTAATATTTTTATTAAGGGTTATTGCTTATTTGATTGTAGTTTTGTTATATGCAATATATTTTTTTTAATGAAGTTGTTCGGCAGAGTAAAATTCTGTGCAATTTTAAATTTAATGTTAGGTGCTCCTTTTAGACATTTTCCGCTACATTTAAAAGCCAGACGAAGGCTGGCCGCGTAGCGACTAGTTACTGATATAGCAATAATGCTTCTCACGTGAATTTCAACGTGATTTCCGCATTTCCCTTCTAAATTATTTTGATGAAACCGTATTATATTTCTCTGAAGCATAAATATTTGTTAGAACATCTTTCTCGTTTTTTGATTTTCTTAAAGTCCAAGCAATTTTCATCAAAATTTATTTGGATGATATATATACCCTTCAACACCCCCTTTACACACCTTTGTTATGCACGAGTGAAGGAATCCTCCCCCCCAGGGGGAGTTCAGGGCAAGTAACCACACAGTGAGATATAAAACGTTTTTTCCAGAGAGGAGCGAAGACTTTTCCTTCTGGAGCTATGGGTATGCTGGCCCACTGGAACTACCATTCCCCGTCTATTAAGTTAGAAGCGATAGAGCATTCTTTCAGTTAACAGCGTTTAGAAATTACGAGAGTAAATGTATCCAAGTCTCACACTGCGAAAAATTGCAACTGTTAATGTTTTTATTTTATTAAAATTCATGTTACTGTTATAACTCGAGTTAGAAGTTCATTTCAACCCTGTACAAGGAGGTTAGAATACATGGAGATGGCGTCTCAGCTATTGCAGTACGAAGAAAGGGAAGCCAGGGGGAAGGAAATAAGCCACGCCACGTGAGGGCAAGAAAACGATTACCTTACTAAGCGAAGTGAGGTAAAACGCCAGCTGGTTTCAAGTTCTCAGTGTGTTTTCTGATTTTGTATGCGTAGATCTGAAAGGCCTAAAAGGCACTGAATTGTTACAGCGAAATAATGTCTACATTTCCGATTTCATGTCCATGTAAAAGAATGTTTTAGAACGTGCATAAACAAGTAGAATAATCGAAATGTGTGTTTGAATGGCCTTCAAGAAAGAGTTTGAGTATTTTCTTTGTGTAAAGTACACGAAGAAACATATATAGTTCTCAGATTTACCTTTTCATACTAATAATAAAAGCGATATCCGTAATTAACTTATACGTGATAGCAAAACGATAAGTAAACAAGGGGAGGGGGAGTGGCTAGCTCTCCATGGAAAAGAAAACAGTTTACTTTAATGTCTGATCATAATTGCATTACAGGTCTTACCTTTTATGTGTTTAACTACATTTTATTTTGTGCTCAAGTAGATATATAATAACTGGATTTGATTTTTAGTCACATTTGTTGTGTGAGTTTTAAAATAACAACGTAAAGTTTACATATTTCTATCATTGTTATTCAAATTAAGTTTTTTCGAAACATAAATAATATTTATAACATGAAAAAGTTGAGAATTATATATACATAGAATAAGTAAATTATAATCAAATAATAGTTTGAGTACATAGTTACTGTTCTGTGTTCACAATACTTTTAATGCTAGCATTCGTTAATTATAGGATGCAATTACATAATGTAAAAATTATTGTCATTACATAATATAGAAATAAAATGAAATGGCGAGAAAAGTAAAGGAAAGAGGACGTGAAGAATCTGCGATCCTTTACGACTACCAGGAACAAAATTGGGTGTGGTTAGAGCACGTCAATCTTTCTAAGCCACGACTACTAAGGGCATGCTTCCCCCCTTTTTTGGCTTCACTTGGACTGCGTGGAGGGCATCTCCATGAGTTCTAACCTCCTTGACCGTGTATTACAACTCGGGGTTTTGTGTAGAGGTTTCGGCCACTACACCACAAGGGACCGCCTATTTGAGGATCGATTTTACAAGAGAAAGCCCTAAACTTTTATTGACTCCTTATTGTGCTAGAACTTCACATAAAAAAATCAACACTAATTTAATTGTAGGCTATACTTTTCCGTGTCTAATATTGTGCCGGAAATGATTAGAATAATTTGCAGTTAAATGTTAAGAGTTCTAAAAAACCCATCCCTTATTCCGTAAATCTCGACTTTTCGGAAACTCGACAATCTCTCAGTCCACGTTATGCTGAGTTTAAGGGATTCTACTGTATAAACATTCTAAAGCAATGAACTCGAGATCTGAGATTATTCGACAAACAGTTTCATTAAAACTTGTGCAAAAATTCCGGCGGTCTCTGATGATATATAGTGTTGCGTGCGTACGGGTTCGTAATAGATTGAATGCACAAGTCCGATGAAAAGTTAACAAAATTTAATCTTATCACAAGAAATAAAACAAATGCTGAAATTTTTTCTCGCACTTATTCGTGCACTATCACAAAATCACAGAGTAGCTATATTTTAAATTGCTAAAGCGTTAAATAGAACACAATTCCAAGTGCAGAGAAAGCTAAGCTGATCTCAACATTACAGCAGCTAAGTAAACGACACTAACTTAATAAACAACTGAACGGAGATGTTTTTCTCCGGCTTTTATAAGCTTTTTAATCAGTCACGGGAAGCTTCTCGTAATTTCTCGAGGTTTTTAGAAAGCAAAAGAGTAAAATTACAGTTACAGCTAACACACAATTGTATTATTTCAAATTAAATATAAAGTACGAGATATCTATTTAATTCATACGCGTGCTCCTGTATTTTTACTTTTCTGAGTAGCTTTCTCTTAAAACTCGTCATGCTCTTTGCTATTTTTCTTAATTAATATTTCATACATAATTTTGTACATAATTTCATTCATATTTCATACATAGTTTTGCATTACAATTGGATCTTTACTTTGTGTTACTTTGCGTAGTCTCGCCCAATTGGTGAATTTAATTATCTTTTTCACTCTTTTCTGAGTAGCTTTCTCTTAAAGCTCGTCATGCTCTTTGCTATTTTTCTTAATTAATATTTCATACATAATTTTGTACATAATTTCATGCATATTTCATACATAGTTTTGCATTACAATTGGATCTTTACTTTGTGTTACTTTGCGTAGTCTCGCCCAATTGGTGAATTTAATTATCTTTTTCACTCTTTTCTGAGTAGCTTTCTCTTAAAGCTCGTCATGCTCTTTGCTATTTTTCTTAATTAATATTTCATACATAATTTTGTACATAATTTCATGCATATTTCATACATAGTTTTGCATTACAATTGGATCTTTACTTTGTGTTACTTTGCGTAGTCTCGCCCAATTGGTGAATTTAATTATCTTTTTCACTCTTTTCTGAGTAGCTTTCTCTTAAAATTCGTCATGCTCTTTGCTATTTTTCTTAATTAATATTTCATACATAATTTTGTACATAATTTCATGCAAATTTCATACATAGTTTTGCATTACAATTGGATCTTTACTTTGAGTTACTTTGCGTAGTCTCGCCCAATTGGTGAATTTAATTATCTTTTTCACTCTTTTCTGAGTAGCTTTCTCTTAAAACTCGTCATGCTCTTTGCTATTTTTCTTAATTAATATTTCATACATAATTTTGTACATAATTTCATGCATATTTCATACAAAGTTTTGCATTACAATTGGATCTTTACTTTGTGTTACTTTACGTAGTCTCGCCCAGTTGGTGAATTTAATTATCTTTTTCACTCTTTTCTGAGTAGCTTTCTCTTAAAACTCGTCATGCTCTTTGCTATTTTTCTTAATTAATATTTCATACATAATTTTGTACATAATTTCATTCATATTTCATACATAGTTTTGCATTACAATTGGATCTTTACTTTGTGTTACTTTGCGTAGTCTTGCCCAATTGGTGAATTTAATTATATTTTTCACTCTTTTCTGAGTAGCTTTCTCTTAAAACTCGTCATGCTCTTTGCTATTTTTCTTAATTAATATTTCATACATAATTTTGTACATAATTTCATTCATATTTCATACATGGTTTTGCATTACAATTGGATCTTTACTTTGTGTTACTTTGTGTAGTCTCGCCCAATTGGTGAATTTAATTATCTTTTTCACACTTTTGAGTAGCTTTCTCTTAAAACTCGTCATGCTCTTTGCTATTTTTCTTAATTAATATTTCATACACAATTTTGTACATAATTTCTTTCATATTTCATACATTGGATCTTTACTTTGTGTTACTTTGCGTAGTTTCGCCCAATTGGTGAATTTAATTATCTTTTTCACTCTTTTCTGAGTAGCTTTCTCTTAAAACTCGTCATGCTCTTTGCTATTTTTTTTAATTAATATTTCATACATAATTTTGTACATAATTTCATGCATATTTCATACATAGTTTTGCATTACAATTGGATCTTTACTTTGTGTTACTTTGCGTAGTCTCGCCCAATTGGTGAATTTAATTATCTTTTTCACTCTTTTCTGAGTAGCTTCCTCTTAAAACTCGTCATGCTCTTTGCTATTTTTCTTAATTAATATTTCATACATAATTTTGTACATAATTTCATGCATATTTCATACATAGTTTTGCATTACAATTGGATCTTTACTTTGTGTTACTTTGCGTAGTCTCGCCCAATTGGTGAATTTAATTATCTTTTTCACTCTTTTCTGAGTAGCTTTCTCTTAAAACTCGTCATGCTCTTTGCTATTTTTCTTAATTAATATTTCATACATAATTTTGTACATAATTTCATTCATATTTCATACATAGTTTTGCATTACAATTGGATCTTTACTTTGTGTTACTTTGTGTAGTCTCGCCCAGTTGGTGAATTTAATTATCTTTTTCACACTTTTGAGTAGCTTTCTCTTAAAACTCGTCATTCTCTTTGCTATTTTTCTTAATTAATATTTCATACATAATTTTGTACATAATTTCATGCATATTTCATACATAGTTTTGCATTACAATTGGATCTTTACTTTGTGTTACTTTGCGTAGTCTCGCCGAATTGGTGAATTTAATAATCTTTTTCACTCTTTTCTGAGTAGCTTTCTCTTAAAACTCGTCATGCTCTTTGCTATTTTTCTTAATTAATATTTCATACATAATTTTGTACATAATTTCATGCATATTTCATACATAGTTTTGCATTACAATTGGATCTTTACTTTGTGTTACTTTGCGTAGTCTCGCTCAATTGGTGAATTTAATTATCTTTTTCACTCTTTTCTGAGTAGCTTTCTCTTAAAACTCGTCATGCTCTTTGCTATTTTTCTTAATTAATATTTCATACATAATTTTGTACATAATTTCATGCATATTTCATACATAGTTTTGCATTACAATTGGATCTTTACTTTGTGTTACTTTGCGTAGTCTCGCCCAATTGGTGAATTTAATTATCTTTTTCACTCTTTTCTGAGTAGCTTTCTCTTAAAACTCGTCATGCTCTTTGCTATTTTTCTTAATTAATATTTCATACATAATTTTGTACATAATTTCATGCATATTTCATACATAGTTTTGCATTACAATTGGATCTTTACTTTGTGTTACTTTGCGTAGTCTCGCCCAATTGGTGAATTTAAGTCTTATCTTTTTCACTCTTGTCTGTCGTTACTTTCTAAACACTCTTCCTGGCATTTTGGTAAAACAGCTTCTAGCAGAAAGAAGTCTTGAATTCAAGTATGTTTTTCATTTCATCTTTTCTTAGTTATAAATTTTGGTCATAAACTGTCCAAATATTAATCTTTTATTCTCTTTCTAAAAGCGCTGATATTGCTTTTTTAAAAGTTTTAACTTTTCAGACTAGAAGGTTCACCCATAAAGTTCGTGAAAATATTGACTAATAGCAATTTCGCTATTTATTTTAATGCTGTAAATTTGCCTTACCAGGCTTCTTGTATAATTTTTCCTGCACAAATTGAGTATTTCTCTTATACTTGTTAGCAGCGGACGCGTCGGGAAATGGAACAGGGAAATTGAGACCTGGATAAAATTAATATTGGGACCTTTTTAATAAAAAAATTTGTTAGCTATCAATTGACGAAACGCGTTCTAGAATTTAGAAGAGTTCGAATATCACCATGCATTTCCCTTGAAAAGTCCATGATGATATTCGAATTAGGCTAATTATTCCATTTACAGCTGCTTGTAGTACTTATTGTTTTTTAATATGATGTTTTTGTAGTTTTTTTTTTCTAATACGTTTTGAGATAGCTTACACTTTATTCTACATACATATTAACTTTTAAATTTGAATCTAGTTAAGCATTCATCTTTTGCTATTTTTTTAATTAATATTTCATACATATTATGTTTTTACATTTTGCATTACAATTGGATCTTTACTTTGTGTTTATACTTTTTTTGCAAAGGAACGAAGTATCACTTTAGCTCATAGCCTATAGCCTGAAGAATTTACTTATTAATTTTATAATTATATATATATATATATATATATATATATTCAACTTACTTTAAAACAAAAGTTTTTCTAATACTTGCGCAATATCTGCAAAGTAAGATAATAATAACTTATTTACTAAAGAAATATTGATTATATTATCTCCTAATATAAATTTTGTAGAAGTATCAAAAAAGAGGGAACTCATATGTAGTAAGTTTAATTCCGAAAATTGTGTTTTAAAGTAACTTGAATGTAAATTACGGGGAAAAAAAAAGTTATACGGGGACTTGAATTTAAATCATGAATAAGAAAATTTCAAACTTTGAAAAAGAAATTAAAAATTAAAATCAGGTAATTATCGCTATTGATCGGAAATTAGATGACTCTTCAAGGGGAACAAACCAACTCCCGTTCAATGAAAAGTAATTAATAAATGCGAAGGTGTTATTATGTACTGGCAAATTAAGTTAGGCCAAAATTGTAGTTCCTTGAAGTGATGAGATTTTTAACCAAAACAGTTCAAAAGAACTCATTCTGAATGACGTTTTTTCCCTAATACAAGATTTTTTTATAAATTTTGAGTGAAAAGCAATTTATGTAGTAAAATTTACAAAATAATCGAGTAAATGTCCCCCAATACCTTCGCTTTTATGCATGTTAATTCAAGACTATTTGTATAAAAATAAACAGTAGTAATCTTAATTGGAATTACGAAAAGGCGAAATGTCAGTCTGGTCCGAGCAGTCGCACGTGAAGGTTCTCTTAGCATGGCTCTCGCTTTTACCAAGACGATTTGATTTTACTTCTATGAGCACATAAAAGGTTAAAAGGCCTTCGTGTGATGATTTTACTGATTCTTTGCATCCGTTCTTCCCTGATGACTGAAGTGGTTTAAGGACTTTATCAACATGTCAGTGGTCAAACTAATCTTCGCTCGATATGCGGAATTAACTTCCAAAGAGAAGGATTTACCTTTGATTGAGGATGAAAGAATTGATCTGGATTTTCTATTAAAACTTCTCCCTAACTTATCAGATAAAGTACGAGCAAGTCTGAACTCTGCACGTGGCTCTGAACTAGGCATAGCGCAAGTCGGTTCTAACCGCTTAGCGTCTAATGAAATTGATTCCCATCATGCTGATGTCTCCCAACACGATATGCATTGGACTGCTGTTACCAAAAGTACGAAACGTACTCTGAGCGATACTGAATCGGACCTTCCTGAGGTGCAAAACAAATTTGATGTTCTTGCGAACATAGCTGATGATGACTCCGCACTCACTGCGGAACAGTACACTTACAGTACCAGACATGAAGGTGATGTTAGATTGAAACGAAATCCCAAACCGAAGGCTCCCAAAAGTTTAAAAATCTCGCCTAGTCAAGACATAGGTAGTAAAATTAACACATACATTGAGTTCTGAGTTTGCGGTCAGCAGCCACGATAATGTGGCGCCATCTCGTGAAGGAAATGATAAACAGGCTGCAGCGAGTAGGTCTCGAACCGAAAACGCAGCGCGACCAGTCAGTTATCCAGATGAGGTCACGTGCCCGAATGGGCGAACTGACGCTCATATTCCCCAGGCTGGCGCAACTCAAATGAACACCATGGAGGAGAGACTTAGTGAAAATGTCACTAATGGTGAGGATAACAATAGTATGGACACAGACGCTAGTACGTCTAAACAAAATACAAGCTCAGATGAAAACATAGAAGCGGAATTTGTGAAAAAGTCACGGATACCACCCATAACTGTTAAAGTAGATTACCCTATTTGGAAAAACATAGCTAGGGCACTTAAACAGAGAAAAATTGAGTTTAATAAGAATAATAAAGGGATTAAAATTTTCATCAGAAACCCTGAACATTACAGGCAGACTGTTGCTTTTTTAAAAGACACGAAAGTAGAACGTCACTCTTTCACGCTTCCTGAGGATAAAGACATAAAAGTAGTGATAAGAGGTCTCTTAAGAGATACAGATACGGTAGAAATACAAGAGGAGTTAGAGGATTTAGGATACAAAATTGAATCAGTTAAGCAACTTACGCGCAGAAGAAAAGGGGAGGTTATTAAACTCCCGCTATTTTTAGTTACTCTGCCTAAGAAACCCAAATCCAAAGATATACACAACGAAACTCATTTATGTGACCTAGGAATTAAAGTAAAAAATTATAAAGGTGGATCGGGCACGCTACAATGCTGTAGGTGCCAAGGATTTCATCATACGCAAACTGGCTGTAACTATGCACCCAAGGGCGTGAGATGCGGAGAGGGACATTTGTCCTTTGAATGCCCTAATAAAAACTCTGACTTGCCACCACGTTGTGCGAACTGTAAACATTCTCACACCTCGAACATTAGAGGGTGTGAGATGTTCCCTAAAAAGAAACAGGATAAGCCAAAAGTCTATACTAGTAGGGTTATAGAAAATAAATCATTTGCACAAGCTCTGTCTACTGGTTTGTATGCAGACACGATCAAGGAAGCAAAAACTGTTTTTGCACACCTGGCCGAGCTTGTATCGGTCATAAAGAGCTCCGGCTTTCTTTTAACACAGAAAATAGGACAAAATGCACCTACTCGTAAGGACAAAACTACCATAAATCAAAATCTTAATGGATAGGTACGCCACACAAGGAGATCCTGTAAAATTAGCATTCTGGAATGCTCATGCCATTCAGAACAAGTTAACGGATTTTTTAAACTTCCTTAACAATCACAATATTGATATTGCCCTTGTAACAGACTTTTGCCACGCCATGCGTGCGTATAAATTTGCCTAATTACCGCACATATAGGTGCGATCGTTTGAGTCACCGGGGTGGGGGTGGGCCGCAATTTATGGGCGCAACTCGCTCCAGTCCTGTTTGATTAGCCAAGAAACGACGGACATGAGACGGTCACAGTCTCAGTGTACTTACCGCAATATGGTAATTTGAATTTTATTTCATTTTATGATCCGCACAGGAAACTACTGACGGAAAGTGTTCTTTCCAAACTTCTCTCTGACACTAATAAGTATATCCTAACGGGTGATCTCAACGCAAAGCACTCCGAGTGGGGGTGCCGTAAAACTAACCAAAATGAATGGTCTATGAATTTATAAATAATCACCCAGTTGCCCTGCATGTTACTGAGGAGTATACGTACAGACCACAGAACCCAAGAAATGCAGACCTCCTTGATATTCTTCTGACAAATACTTCAATCCCTATTTATACTGAAGTAAAGCACGAATTGAGCTCTGACCATATACCGGTCATTGCTTACCTAGGCACTACTAAAGAGGAAGAAAATGAAATGATCCGCACGACTGACTGGAATAAGTTCCAGAAGTTTCTCAGTCAGAATTCGCCCATCTTTGATACTATGAACTCGCGGAAAGATATAGATGATGTAGTTGATACCCTCACTGATTCAATCAATAATGCTATTGAAAATGCCTCTAGACACGTGAGAAGAAATAATAACGCTGGCATTCTGCCACAGGAAATTAGAGAGATGATTAAGGACCGGAATAGGATGAGGAAAGCGTGGCACCTTACATGGAGCCCTCACGTTAAAAGAGATATGAACAAATTAAATAAATTAATTAAAAAGAAAATAGATGAGCATAAGAGAGATGTATGGGAGGAAAAAATTCAGAATCTTAGTCCGAATGATGACACTCTCTGGACGTTCATGCATAACTTGAAAAGGCAGCGTACATGCAATAAGCCGACTTATACTGAAAACTCTGTTGCTTTCAATAATGAAGACAAATCGACGGTCCTTGCGGACCATTTAGAAGAGCAGTTCACCTAACATGACGCCCATGGACATTAATTTTGTCAATGAGGCATGCTACTTTGTTAGGGATTGGCCTAATGCCCACACTGCTAAGAGATACATGGCCACTGCTACCCCCAGTGAGATCAGAGAAATCACAAAGAAGCTTAAAGTGAAAAAGGCCCCTGGCATAGACGGAATTAATAATCACGCACTTAGAAATCTGCCCTGCAATGTTGTGACAAAATTCACGAGTATTATCAATGCGTGTCAATGCTATTTTCCCATAAAATGGAAAATCGCAAAAGTTATTTTATTGCCTAAGCCCGGCAAGGATAACACTAAGCCAAATGGGTACAGGCCTATTAGCTTGCTTCCAGGACTAGGAAAGGTCTTTGAGAGAATAATCTACAACAGATTGAAACACTATATTGAATTACTGCCTCCGGAACGATTTGGTTTCCTGAGAAAGCTTTCAACAACGAAGCAGCTGGTTCGGCTCGTCGAGTTTTGTGGGGATGCGCTCCACAAGAAACAAAATGTCGCCTTACTCATGCTAGAAGTGGTGAAGGCATTCGACCGCGTCTGGAATGAGGGGCTTATTTATAAACTTATAAATCTCCCTATGGATAGAGAGCTGATTCAGCTAATTATGTCTTTCATCACTAATAGGAAATTGACTGTGGCTATTGGAAAGGACATCTCCAGTTTACGCACCATGAATGCAGGCGTCCCACAGGGGTCCATTTTAGGGCCCGTCCTGTATTTATTTTATGTTCATGACTTCCATAGAGCTCACATTGGCAGAAATCACTTTCTTGGGTGCTATGCGGACTATACGGCATTAGCTGTACACCGCACACCATGCAATCAAGAAGTTACAGGAGCTTCTACCAGTGGTAGAAAAGTGGTGTACGACTTGGAAGGATTGCTATTAATGCCAGCAAGTGGCAATTATTAATGATAAGGAGGAAAAATACACAGCTGACTATTAATAGCAAGCTCTTCTTATTCTCTGAAGAGATTCCTAGAGTTAGTAAGGCAAAATATTTAGGAGTAATGATAAATGAAAGATTAAAATGGGGAGATCATATAACAGAGGTCAGAAGAAAAATTTTTACTGTTTTGTAAATAGTCTCATCCCTATATTGGATAATTATTCTAGCTTAGACCTCAGGAAAAAGAGGCTAGTATATATCACGGCAATTAGGCCATTGATGACTTATGCGTCGCCGGCCTGGTGCACGGCTACCAAGGAGGATATAAAAAGACTTCAAATCATGCAAAACAAAGTCTTAAGGCTTATCACTCATGCTCACTTTTTTCTGAGCAATGCTACACTGCACTGTGACTTAAAACTGGACACTCTAGAAGAGCACCTGAATAAGATCAACAGGAAATTCTTCACGAAAGCTCTGAACTGTGACCATATGAGAAATTTTGATATCTTTACCTACGAAATATTGAATGAAGACGCCAAACTGCGCCCACTAGCGGCCCACCTTATCAGGGACCCGAACTTTCCCACCTAGTGCCCACCTGTAAATAATGTACTTAATATGTTTATTAGCATTCTTAATTTTGTATCTTACTTATTTATTGTACTGTGTATTTCTTAAATTCACTAGTTTTATTCACATTCTACACTCATTTTATGACTCCCACTTAGTCACGCCTTTACCGGGCCGGTTACTTGCTAGTGAGCTCTTGCGTTGCTGGTCTTCCTATTCTTTATCCGTCTTTGCTCCTCCTTACGGCGGACATTATGTGAAGATAGTTCTATGTTATTGTGCCCATCTGGCATAAATTTGATTGAGCCAGATAAACTACTGATCTCAGTGGTATTCTGGCTATAAGTTATCAGTCAGTCAGTCAGAAAAGGAGAAAAATAAGAAACATAACAATGCTATCTTTGCAAAACCAAATCAAATAAAAATTGACATGTATATAATAAGAAAGTAAAATGTGAAATGTACGTGAAGATATAATAGGCCAGAAAATGCCTTAATTAACTTGCGTTCTTTTTAATGTGATGTCGGTAAAGTATTCTCTTTTGTGTCTTATTTAGAAGGGGTGTATGTCCAAAATTCCGTTATAGGCAGCCGGCATACTTTGAATTATTTCAGGCGGTGAAACTTGTGAGCAGTAATTTATGAGACGTGGGAGAGACTAGGAATGTTTGAGAGATGCTGGTTGCGGCGTTCTTGTGTGAGCGAAAACCTCTGTTAAAATTTTGTATATACTAACTAGTGAATGGAAATGAATTAATTTCTGGCTAATTGTCGTGTCGGAACGAGGAAGAAAATTAGAAAAGGAGAAAAGTAATTTTCACTGTCAACGAGCTATTTGACAGACTACAGATTATGAAATAGGCTCATTTTTTTTAGTAACAGCATAAGAAAAGTCTGAACACAGTTTGCTTTTTACATTATATACAATTTTGTAATTACACTAGGTACAAATCCTCCAACTGATAGTCATCCAACTTAAACCGCCTTCTCAGGTTTAAGAACAAATTATCATATCCATATCAGTTAAGTGATTTAGAGTGAGTATTTAACGCCTGCCTTTTAAGACAATGGTTAATAAATCGATTGGGTATTAGATTATTTTTGAGAATTTTAATAAGGATCAAAATTTCGCGTTGTAGATCTATCGTATCTGTGTAAATATTTTTTTTTACGTTGTAGATCTATCGTATCTGGAAAAATATTTTTAATATGTTCTATTTGATTTAATATTGTATTACTAATAACTTTTTTGGAGATGTTAGAAGTCCAGTTTATTAATTTGTTAGTACTGAAATTGAAGTTTCTTGTTTTGTCAAACGGTAAGATTTTTTTGTAGTTAATGATTTGAAGATCGAGGTAGTCTATGTTAATTTGCGAATGATTAGTTTTATTAAGTGTAAGGCATTCTGGATATATCTCGGAGTATTCAATCTTATTAAAATTATTAAATATAATAAGATCATCTATATATCTGTAAGTGTGCTTGTAGTAATTTAATTCTTGCTCTTGTAAATTTTTTTGGAAGGTAAATTCTTTGATAAATAAAAAGAGATTACAGATCGAAATACTGGAGTTTGAGCCCATTGGAAGTCCTCTGACTTGTTTAAAATGTTGATTTTGAAATTTGATGTAGTTATGAAAAAGGGTGTATTTTAGGTAGGTTTTCCATTTACTAAGATTCACAATCGTGAGCATAGCAGGGAAGAGTTTAGGCAGATCTAGTACACTAGTATAGATTTCTTCTAAAGGAACTGAGGTATATAAGTTTTCAAAGTCACAGCAGTTAATGTTTTGTATGTCAACTGTTTGAATCGCATTAGTGACAGGAGTGTTATTATGGATGATCCAGCAATAGTTATGATTAGTGTTACAATCATTGATAAAAAATTTGCAAATTTTTTAAGCTGAATTGCAAAATAATAGTCTACATTTTTCTTGTAGTTTTTAGTTCTATTTGCTATAAATCTGAATTTTAATGGTGTTTCATGGAATTTGGAAATTGCATAGAGGTTAGTAAATCTGTTGTAGCTTGGATTTAAAGATATATATTTTATATATATATTGTTACGAAATGTACAGGCGCGGTGAAATAGCTTCCTCGCAAAGCCGTTTTAGGGTTGCCATAAAATGGCAAAAAAGGGCAGGGTTGCCTTATTTGGCGAGAAATCGCCCATTTAGCGCCGAAATTGGCACTATGCCATGGACGGATGGAGAACCTTCTGGAACGAATTCTTACCGGTTTAGCCCAGAAAGTTCTCGAACACAAGCCGAAAGCTGTATAAACTCTGCTGGTCCGCAGTCAGTTAATGTGTGCGTCGTCTAGCGAGCTGATAGTCAGTCATTGAGCGAGTGTCTCAAAGTCTAGGGCCGAGTTGGTCGTCGAGTGCATCGAAGAGTCTCTTAGTGTATCGTCGAGCGAGAGTGTTGAGCACCGGGTACAAACTGAACCGAAGAGTCGGAAGCAGTGTTCTGTGTGTCGCCGAGTGCATCGCGAGTTGTAGCGTGGAGAGTCTCGAGAGTACGTGGAGTTCCGAGAACGACCGAGCAGAGTCGGGAGCTGTACTGTGGTGCTTTGCAGTGAAGCTGTCTCCACCGTGATAGCTTGATAACCTGAAAACTGTGTCGTTGATCGTGTCAGCGTGTTTATAACAGTTCTATGACTGTAAACGAGATTTTGGAGCTGTCCTGATTAATACCGGCTAATAAAGTGCGATTCGATACTTCATCAAGTGTCGTCGTTATTCACTCCAAATCCACACGAACCCCGTAAGAATGTGAAGGAAGAAAATAACGTAACAACTGGTGTCCGGAAAATAAACGTAACAATATATATATCTCTATATGTAATTTTAATAGCTCTTAATTTAGTTACTGTTAATTAATGGTAGATTGGTTTATTCCTCTTGATAAGTCGATTAATCTGCGATCAATGACAATAGCTACTTTTTCTATACTTAAAAAGTTTTACTTTTGATTTCGGTATTTTTGCGGTTAAAGATATTTTTTTGCAGATTTTTATGTTTTTAAAGCAAAAGAGGTCTAGAAATACTAATATCAAATACTACTAAAAATACTGAATAATTTTTTTTTCCTAATTCATGGTTTTAAATTCTGTTCCTTGAAGATGGTATATGGAAAGCCGTATTATTATAAATTATTGGTTTATATATGTAGTGCCAGTGTTGAATACCAGATGGGGTACAGATTGCTCATCGTATAATTCTTTTAATGTTTTATTTTTCGTTTTGTCAGTTGGCAATTAGATGAATTAAACTGAAGATCAAAATTTAGAAAAGAACGACGACCGTAAAGGTGTAACTAAAATGTATCGAAGTTAATTCAGTTTATACTAACTTATTTGTTAAAAAATGTAAATACTTTAAATGTAATTAAACGTGCTGTTCTGTCAAGTAGTTTCTTAGATGTCTTTTGTAAAAGGTATTACCACATATAGATACATACAGTCGAGATATGCATTTTCAGTTTGGATGAAAAGCCTGAAATCGAAGTTTTCGAAGCAAATAATAGATGTTAAAATGGAGAAAAATTAAAAATAAAGAACTAATGGATTTTAAAATGAAATATAATTCAATATAATACCTAATGCAAATTTGTGACCACCAGTTTTTTTTGTGCTCTTTGGTGGTATAAAATTTTGAAAATGCATAAAATAAATCACGTAGCTCGGCCAATCAACATCTTGGATGAGGGCACGTGCCCGGTTGGGCCAATGGATAGTGATGCTCGTGAAACTCAGAGTGGAGCAACCCGAACCGAGGGTCAGTTCACTTTCCCGCACAGGACGGCGAAAATGTCGCATTCGAGAATGCAAGTACGACTGGAAATCTTTCACTGAATTGCTTGAAAAGGAACAACTGACCGATTTCACCGCGAAAAAGAAAGGTGAAGGCAACTATGAAATTCAGACAAAAAATTCGGATACCTTCCGGAGCATGACTTTCCTTCTCCTTCAGGAGAAGAATCTCAAAGTTGTGATAAGAAATCTTCCCATTGATGCGAAACCCACGGACATTCAGAAGAAACTCCGTGAAAAAGATTTCACTGCGCTCAAAGTGGAACAACTGATGAAGGGCAGAGGAAAAGATAGGGCTAAAATGCCCTTTTTGTGGTCACTCTTTCTAAGACCCCTAAAAACAATGAGATATATCATCTGAAATATCTAATGTACTTGCACATTAAAGTAGAAAGATATCGTGGTCGGCGTGGGCCGACACAATGCTTTCGATGTCAAAGGTACCATCACGCGCAGGCGGCGTGTCACCACCCGCCTCGCTGCTGTAAGTGTGCAGGCCCTCATGAAAGCCGGGATTGCCCGGAACCTAAAGATTCTGAGCCGAAATGTTGTAACTGTCTCGGGAAGCATACCAGCAACTGGAGGGGTTGTGAGGCCTTCCCAAAGCAGAAACCAAATGCCCCCAAGTTTGATGAAAGGGTCATTGTCAATAAATCCTACGCGCAGGCTATTCAATCTGATATTTTCGAGGGGAAAATTCAGAAAGCTGTAGCGGACGCTCAGCAGGTCATGAAGAACCTTGCTGATTTTATAGCGCTTCTACACAATACAACTGCCGTGGCAGAAAAGCAAACTACAGTGAGCCCCGATACTAAGATAAAATATGGATCGTAGGTCCTTAGTAAAAATGACCCCAGTGACGATCATGACATGGAATGCGCAGAACATTATCACCAAAATTAGCGAACTGCAGGACTTTCTCACACATTACAACATCGACATTGCACTAATCACTGAGACACCCGCTACGCCAGCGCACTCCCTGAGTATTGCTAACTATCGCAGTTATCGCTGTGTTAGGATCAGACATAGAGGCGTAGGTGCCGTAATTTATGTTAAGCGGAGTTTGGACTCCTGCTTCTACGCTTCTGACAATTCTCACGGGTTTGAAGAAGTCAGGGTAGTCGTTCGAATCCCTAATTTGGGAAATATGCTTGTATGCGCCCTTTACAACACTCCAGATCTCAGGCTACAAGATCATCACTTACAGAATTTGCTAAATAACCCCTTTCCCACCATAATTGGAGGTGATCTTAATGCTAAGCATGTTAGCTGGGGGTGCCGCAAAACAAATAAAAACGGTGATATCCTTCAAAACTTCCTGTTCAATTACCCATACTACATTTACCCTCCAGAAGATTTTACTTTCCGGCCTACTCACCCAAGGCAGTATCCACACATACTGGATCTTTTCCTCACATCTGATAACTTACCGATCACTACGGAAGTAATCAATGATCTTTCTTCAGATCACGTGCCAGTTCTGGCACACCTTGGTATTGGCAGGCCTGAAGCAAGCACCATTTACAAAATTACTGATTGGGAAAAATTCAAATCTGAAATTAACAATCACCTCCCAAAACAGAGCAACTAAAAAATACGCATGATATCGACCAGGCTATCACAAGTATCACCACCTGCATTGATACGGCATTGCAATATTCTATCTACTACAGAAATTCTTAATAAAAGACATCACTTCAAACTTCCGCAAGAAATTAAATTAATTAGCCAAACACGAAATAGACTCCGCAAGATCTTCGCCTACTCACGTGACATAGCAATTAAATCGCAAATTAATAAGCTTAATCGCAATATTAAAAAGTTAATTGACTCCCACCAGACTAAACTTTGGAATAACAAAATTGAAAAATTAAATGCTGAAGACGGAGAATTCTGGAAGTCCCTCCGTTTAATGAAGTCGACAAAAACAAGCAACAAACCTCTACAGAACGACACTGGATTCAAATACGGCAACGAAGACAAAGCTAAAGCCTTTGCCACCCACTTCGCCAACCAAATGAGACCCCTTCAAACCGAAATCTCATTAGTCACATTAACATGTTTGTCGATAATTTGATGAACCAGCCCAGTGTCAAAAATCTCCCTGTTTTTACCTCTCCCACAGAAGTTAGCTCTATTATAGCTAAACTTTATAATAGAAAAGCACCTGGGAAGGACAAAATCTCTAATACAATGATTAAACATTTGCCTGGTAATTTCATTAACAAACTCTGTAGCATTTACAACGCCTTACTACTTACAACATTTACAACGCCTGCTATTTCCCAGCTGAGTGGAAACAAGCGGTTGTCATCTTAATTCCCAAACCGGGAAAAGATAATACAAGAATGGATGGGTTTCGCCCAATCAGCTTGCTTCCTGCACTGGAAAAGATCCTAGAGAGAATTATCTGCAAAAGACTACAGCCAGCCCTAAACGCGCTTCCAAACCAGCAGTTTGGATTCCGTAAAGGATTGTCTACCACAATGCAGCTTGTCAGAATCGTTGAGTTTTTAAGCGCAGCTATTCATAAGCACCAGACAACTGCTTTCCTTATGCTAGACGTGGCAAAAGCCTTTGACCGCGTCTGGCATAACGGACTTATCTACAAGCTTGCTTCCCTTGATCTCCGCAGGGAAACGATTTTGATTCTTCACTCCTTTCTAAGTGATCGATCCTTCTGTGTCAGGCAGGGTGATGTTTATTCTGAAAACACATTAATTAAAGCCGGCGTCCCCCAGGGAACCATCCTTGGGCCTATCCTCTATCTTATATATGTTAAGGACTTCCCTGTGATTGAAAATACAAACTGCATCACCGCCTGCTACGCGGACGACACCACCATTCTTTCTAGTTCACTTAATCCACGACATGCCATCATCAGAATACAAAACCACACACACGAAATAGAGGAATGGTGTCGCAAATGGAGGACGTCCATTAATGCCACAAAACCTAAATTATTACTGATAGGACGGCATAGAAGAAAAAACACTGATGCAGATATGACCCTCTTTAATGAAACGGTGCCCAAAGTCAGAGAGGCTACATACTTGGGGAAGACCATCGGGAAACTTGGGGATGACCATCGGGAAAGCCATAGGTGTCTCTAGGAAGCTCCGAAACTTTCTTGACGCCTCTTCACCACTGGATCTTGCTCGCAAGAAGCACATTTACACATCAATATTAAGACCCATCCTTACATATGCCTCCCCTGCATGGTGCTCTGTTCCCCCTTCCGTATTAAATAAATTGCAGGTTTTCCAAAAAAACTACTTACGAAAAATCACAGGAGCACCCTGGTTCGTTCGCAATGAACAGCTACACAGAGACCTTAAACTCCGAAATCTGGCGTTATTCATCAATAAATTAAATAATAATTTTTTCAAGAAAGCTATCACCAACGCAGAGGTAAATTATTCTGACAATTTTAAGTACGAGCTCCTAGAAATTGACATCAATTTAAGGCCCTATGCAACCCACTTTTATCGGAATCCGCCATAAATAATCCTAACTTCTGCCAGCCAATTTTTGAAGTTTCTAAGTTTGACTTCTTCATTTACACTGGCCTGGGCCACATCTACACAATCTCCCTGCAGTCCCTTATTAAGGTATTCCTGCGAAGAACTGTATGCTATGTCTCCCCTAACCCGGGTTATTTGAGGTGCCTGTAATAGCGGGATATAATTCCTGCTGAAACAGGCATATCAAAGGTATCAAATAAATCACAAACATTTTCAGTAGTTTTGTATTAAGTTTTTACTCGTATATAAAACTGCGTTGGCTCTTTGAGACAAAGCGGTGGTTAAAAGAAGTGTTTAAGCATATTTTAGGTAGCTAGTTTGTTTGCCGAAGGTGTTCGCCATATATTTTGGAACTTCTAATATGATTGACTACAGTTCGTTTAATTTAAGGACTGTCCGAAATTGAAACAAAATTGGAGAATATTAATGCGGACATTTTTTTTTCCGAATTAATATTCTTGAATTTTTTTTTCAATTGACATAGAATTATGTCAAGTGAAATAATTTTCAATTATTATTTTGGGTTTTTAATTGACATAGAATTAGCAATTTGTCAGTTTCGGAATTTTTTTCGGAAAATAAAGTTAGACTAGATATAAGACCAAGTTTTGTTTGATTCAGCAAAGTATTTAAAGTTAAACCCTGATCGAAAAAATTTATCAATCCATGGGCGTAGCCAGCTCAAATTACGGTGTGGGGGGGTGCCCGTTTCGACTTCTATGGCTATACTGTTCTACCTATTACAGCATCTTCAAGTATATAGGAGATTATTACGTGACAAATATATTATGTTAATGTCAGTTATCTTAATATAAATAATAATTATATTATGAATTTTATTAATAATAAAATTATGTAGCATAATTATGGATATATTGTATTTCATTGTTGTATTTATAATTATTACCTTACAAACATACTAAATGCGTAATTCAATATTTTTATTTTCCAATTAATTAAAAATTATCATTAAAATATTAACAGAATTTTGAAATTCATCTTTCTTTAGTTTTACAATACAACTATAAAGATAAATAAATATATAAAATCCATACTTCTGTTGTATATGATTATATAATAAAGATATTGAATTAAATACATAAAGACTGTAAATACATAATTTATTTTGGACATGAACTTAAACTGCAAATAATTTTTTTCTTAAAAAAAGGCAAAAATTTTTCTGGCCTTTCGTTAGGGTTCGGCAATTAAAATATTCCCGAATTCCATTTTCCGTGGCTGTAAACTGGCAAATATATAAAAAATTTTGTGAGTTGCTATTTCTTTGGTATAATGAACGTGGATTAATGCCAAAGAATTCTCTTCTTATAACCCCACGGCTCAACGAGCGCCACCTAGCGGCCACCGGAATAAACACCAGCCAAAAAAGAGATAGTAGCCTTCAGTCGATGTATGGAAGTCATGAACTAAGCATGCTGTTTCCCCGAGATTTACTTTGTAACTTAAATGTGTAATTATAACGCCCTTAATTGTAATGTTTTATCTTAATTGTGTTTTGTTAATTAAAACTATTTAAAAAGGCCAAGTGAGTCCTTTGTTTATGGTAGTTTTGGTTATAGTTGGCTATCCAATCTGCAGCTCGAAAGATTTATCCAGTTGAGAAAAAAACCATGCTTAGTTTTCGATCCCAGAACATCGACTCATATTCTTTTCTAGGTTTTAAGTATTACTTCCACCGGCCAAGTCCTCACCCTAAGATTATTTTGGAAATTGCATAAAGTAGCAGTTTTATCTTCACCCGAAGGATATTTTGGACACTGCATGGTTCCATCTTACCCGAAGATAACAGATAAGCATTTAACTTAATAAGAAAGAGATTTTCACTTAATAAGCATTTAACTTAATAAAAAGACAACAGTTTCACTTGAAACAATATAAAATTCTAATTATAACGACCTTAATATTTTAATAATATGGAATAAAATGTGTCGTTGAAAACGAAACAAAATCATATATAAAGTATATATAAACTCTAGGTGTTTTCTTTTAGCTATGTTGCACTTTAAGGATTTATATCGCCTTTGTTCTTAAACAGAGGAAGAGAGCAATGAGTATGCGCCTACATTTTTTTTGGTGTTATTTTTAGATACCAATTCAGAAGTCAAACAACAAAAATCAGCCTTATATTTACAAAATTTTCACAGGACTAGTTTCGATGGCTTTACCGAACCACCATCTTCAGCTGCAAAACCGCAAATGAACAAGATAGGAAATAATGATTAGATAAGATAAGAAAGCCTGGACAAGAATAAGCAAGTGGCGCCATCTGTTGGTGAAACCAGAACTAAAACATAATTTCTTTAAAGGCCGAAGGCAAATTTGGATTGGAATTAGGATCGTTAACTAGAACAGAAAGTCAAGGAACTTCGCGTCAAGGAACATGAGGCATATGTTAGAAAAAAGGAAACACAGAAGTCTTCTGTTGCTCAACATTGTTGGTCCGAAAACCACACTTTCAGTTTTTCTGCTGCCAAAATTATTCAAAAAACATCTTCCATTGGAGAACTGGATTTTCTAGAGGCATTTCACATTCATAAAAATCTTTCTGTTCTAGTTAACGATCCTAATTCCAATCCAAATTTGCCTTCGGCCTTTAAAGAAATTATGTTTTAGTTCTGGTTTCACCAACAGATGGCGCCACTTGCTTATTCTTGTCCAGGCTTTCTTATCTTATCTAATCATTATTTCCTATCTTGTTCATTTGCGGTTTTGCAGCTGAAGATGGTGGTTCGGTAAAACCATCGAAACTAGTGAAAATTGTAAATATAACGCTGATTTTTGTTGTTTGACTTCTGAATTGGTATTTATTCGGCGTGTTATTGTGTCTTAATTATTTTTAGATGTTTACTTTTTTTCTTAAAAAGGAACAAAAACTTTAAAATTGCAAAAAAAGCAGATTTAAGAATTTTGCAAAAATCGATTTTCTACACTATAGAATTAAAAAATGAATGCATATCATTTTAAAATTTTAGGCCATGAATCTAAATTAATATAATGAACCAGGAAAAAATGAAAAATATTTTCGCATTCCCTCCTTAGGACAACGGCGGTGGTACTCTTTAATAGTAATATTGAATTTTTTACGTTATTTTTCTGTTTTGCGTTATGATCAAAAAGTAAAATGTATTTGTTTTTGATAAACATGTTAAAACTATAGTGTAGAAGATCGATTTTTGCGAAACAAAGACCATGCCAATAAAGTTATTTCTTTCGGAAAGGGGGATGTTGTTGATTCGTTGTTTCTGCATGCTGTCGACGATGTGTATGATTACATCAAATTTACATTAATAATTACATAAAATTAAAATTCAAGTATTAATTACATCAAATTTTTATCATTATAATTAGTATTTCATATAGGCTTGCTATTACTTGTTTAAATCCGTACGGAAAAGCATACCAAGGTTATCTGTCTATGGGAAGGGATGCCATCCCATTCGTGGAGGACTTTCAAAGGGAAACTTGTTTGTTTACCTTATACCATAAACGCTCGTTTAGCTGGTTCCCGATATTCTAACCTATGTCGAACTAGCACTGTTCATCAATCTTATACATTCTGCCCACTAATAGGTTGTGTTCTTTTTCATTCTATTTAAGTTCTCTTAATTTATACTTCTTTTTAATCGGTATTTATCTGATTATTTGTCCCAAACACAGACGCACACAAAATAAATAAATCTGTTTTATATTACTCCCAAAGGAGCTTTTTTTAACGCTTTGATTGCTTTGAACAAACCATAAAATTCAATTCAAGAGCAATAACACAAAATAAACTAAAAAGGCGTATCTTTAGAATTTCCGATACAGTCTTACGCGCTGGAGATAAAAATGTTTCTTTCTTCGTACAGTGTTCCCATTGTTCACTTTGAAATCGATGACTTTGTTAATCAAAAATTCGTTAAAGTTTTGCAAAATATGAAATAAAACAAAATCTAAACTTCAAATTTGAGCTTCCAGATGACTATATTCGAGTAAAGAACTACGTTATTTAAAGTTTGATGTCTCAATGTACCGTTGTTTTATCATAATGCGAGAAACATACATACATTCATGCAGATTCTTCATGATTTAATTTCTTTAAATATAATGCAAGGCTCTAATATTTAGTGGCAACACTTCGAAAAGGGAAATGCCGTTTATAGTGAGCGAATGCAAAATGCCAAAACGAAATTAATAGCCCCTTTGGGCTAATAATAAAATAAAATAAAATACTTGGCAGTAAATGAATTTTTTATCTGCGTATTTAACAACTACCCTATTGCTATATGACTAAGAAAATAAAATTCATTGCATTGAAAGCACCAAAGTTGGCATGCTTTCTATATTATTAAAAAAAAAAAAAAAAAAAAAAAAAAAAAAAAAAAAAGGCAAGCTTATTTTTTTTTTTTTTGCTATATTTATTGACTTAATTGAAATTACAGTACAAGAAATTATTGTAAAAAATAATCACTGAAAATTATTTTATTGTGTTTCGTTCCCTCTTTTGTGCAATATTTAGGTAATAAGTAGCAAATCTCAAAATTAAATACCCCAACTTATTGTTTTAAATACTTATTTTCTTTTAAATATTATGCTTTTAGATGCTTGGCCCGAAACAAAAGGGCATTTTTTTCTTTAGTAACATTAAGCTTTACTGACATTAAGCTAGAGGGAAAGTGGGACTGGATACGGAGGGCTATTCAAAGCTGTAATAGAATAAAAGCTTTACGACTTGAAAGTCAGGTCTTAATTTCTAAAATTAGAAGTGCCGGAGTCCTACGAAGACTATGAGGAAGGAAAGAAAAATTAAATAAATAACTAAAATAGCTAATAATTAAATAATAAATTAAGATTAATATTAATTTGATGAATTAATTTGATTAAATTAACTAATTAAATTTAATTAAATAATAAATTTAAATTAAGAAAAATGTAGAGATAAAAATAAATATAATAAATCATTAAATTAAATTTAATTAAATAATAAATTTAAATTAAGAAAAATGTAGAGATAAAAATAAATATAATAAATCATTAAATTAAATTAAATTAAATAATAAATTTAAATTAAGAAAAATGTAGAGATAAAAATAAATATAATAAATTATTAAACTTATTTTGAATAGTTAAATAGAAAAAAGAAAGTATAGGACCTCGTCTTATTTGAGGCATCGTCTGGAATAACGATTCCACTTAGATGCTAAGCAGCAGCTCAGCCGATCTCCGTATGAGTTTAAGCCCTGATTATACATAAAATGTACTATTCCAAGGGTTGACAGGTATCAGTCTTTTTTTGCAACACACCAAGGAAAAAAGTTAAAACGATTATAGCTCCACTAAGGAGAATAGTGAGAATTCTAGAAACAGCATGAGGGTATGGAAAGAAAATTAACTGAAAAATGTAGCTTTGATGATAAAGAGGGAAGAGTTCAAGACTTCCTGATCGCGATGCCCTGTCAATATAATTCTAGCCGTCAAGCAGAAATTTTCCCTGATTACTTTTCGTGAATAAATTTTCCTGAATACAACGTGAGAATAAATATAAGACTTCTCGGTACAAGTGACAGCAGTGGACCCCCCCCCGTTTGGTTCCATCATTCAGAAAGTCTACAGCTCTGCAGAAGGAAGTCACTAGCGTGGAACGTGCACGACCAGGGACCAGTGTGTCACTTTTAGTTCTTTGAGGAATACAAAATTTAAATTCATTGCATATCCTGGAGAATAAGCCTTTGACATATAATTGGAGGCTTTCCTTTCCTTAAAAGTCTCAAACTCCGCGCAAGGCTTGGGTGCAATGGAAAGACAGGTTTGCATTCAGAAGTTAGAATCGGACTTTTAGACATGTTTACTATTAAAACAAAATTTCTGTGCTAAAATTGTGGTTCACTTGCTTAAAAAAAGTGCCTGAGCCCTTTTATTTAGGGCTTCGGTACGCTCCGGCTGAAATTATAATTTATCTCGAAAACTGAGAAGCTCAGGAGCAATTTAAGCTCTGGGAAGGGCTATTCAAAGCTGTAATAGAACAAAAGTTTTACGACTTGAAAGTATCCGCTAACCTTCGAAGCATTTTCCCGCCGCTTGTTAGCTGAGGAAGGATGATTTTTCCTGATCTTACTTCTAAATGGAAAATCGTAGACTTTCCGTTCTTTTTTTTTTTTTTTTTTTTGTTAATCACATGAATATTTTGGGAATATGGAAAGCAACATTTAAAAAAATTAAGTTTTATCTATTGAAAATCAATTAGCTCTTTTTTTAAGTATAGGTAGTGGTGAAGTGGGAGGGTGTCCAGGGCACCCCCCTGGCTACGCGCCTGCAATCGAACCTATAAATTAATAGACTAGATTCATTTTTCCTAAATATAAATTGGAATTTCAAACAGACTAAATTTACCTCTCAGTGTCCCTTTAAATATCAAGAATTCCCAAATATTTATCCAATGGAGATAATGTCGCGTATAGTAAATAATAATAACTCCTCTTACTCAAAATATCTCATTTGCTGAAAAAGGACTCAAAATTTGCTAAGCCAACGTAGTTCAGTAGCGACAAATTAATATTCGTAATTTAACATTTTTAGAAATAAGTTTAAAATGAGCATACCTAAAAAAATAACCCAAACCAAAGGAAAGAAAACTTCTGTATATTTCGGATTTCAATACTGATAAAATAATGTCCAATATTCAAAATCCAGAGCGCAATCTAAACACCGCAATTTTTCGAAAAGCCCCCGAGATTATCTTGACATTTACTAGAAGTCTATCTAGTCCAAGTCCAAAGATTAAGATTTACGAGTGAGCACAAAGGGAAAATACATAAAAGATAGGATGCCATCAATAGGAGTCCAACTCGTAGTAATTTTTATTTTGCATGACCCATTTTTACTTCCTTGTACGAAGTAAAAAGGAAGTATTGTAATCGCGAAAAGCTTCAGGCAGCATATTTCAACGAAAATATCCACTTTGACCACTTTCGATTGCAATTTAACGATGATTTTGCGTGATATCTGTACGTAAGAACAGAATAAAAGACTCTTTTCCTCCAAAAAAACTAAAAAACTGCTTTAAAATGAATTCTGAAGAAAATTTTTCGTGGCGTCTGTACGAACGTATGTACGTACGTGCGTACGAACGTACGTATCTCGCATAACTCAAAAACGAGTAGCCTCAGAACGTTGAAATTTTGTATATAGGACTACTATAGCATGTAGATGTGCACCTCGTATTTTGGTTTCAATCGGCCGCGCCAAACGTATATAAATATATTTATAAATATATCCACTCTGTTACCCGGCTCAGTGATCTCAGTTTCTTTACTCTTATATGTTTGTAAATTGTACCATTTTTACTTTAAAAAATGATTGAATTATGTTGTTTTTATCTTCCGGTTAAGGGTTTTATGCCTGTAGTAAATCTGTATGCAATATTTTTAGAATTATCAACAATTTTAAAATTGTTTAAGTGCCGCTAAGCCTAATTTGATAGCGGCCATTGCTCTTGTTTACATTTGAAACAGCTGAGTAGCGGATTTGTTGCCAATCTAGAGAAATTTAGCTTCGCAAACAACAAAGATAACTCCTTCATTTATTATTTAAATCATGCTTAATCCTTTCTGGAATTTTTTCGAGGTAATAAGCGTTTAAGATTTACTTCGTAATTTTTAATACAGATATTTTGAGTTTTTATGTATTTTTGCCTTGTTGCGAAGTGAAAAATGAATTAATTGAATGAGAAATACTCAATCGTCTGTGAAAAACTGTTTGTTTTGTTTGCTTAATTTCGTTTATACATCGTTCTAGCTTTATTATAGTATTTGAATAGAACATGTGGCAACGATTAGATAATTCTTTAAATGATATAAATTTTGTGCATTCTGAGTTATAATATGAACAAAATATAATACTGTTAAGTAAACCTAGCGCCAGAGGTAAACAAAGTGAATTTTAAAGAATGCATTTATTAAAGAATGCATTTATTTAAAGAATGCATTTGTGGTTTATGCGCTGTCGGCGAAGTAGGTTTAATTCAATCTAATAAGTTTAAATGAAATGCAAGAAAAAATGCGTATAATTTAATATTCCGTACAAGGAAGTCACGTGGTGTACACATCAGATTTTTTTTTTTTTTTTTTTTTTTTTTTTTTTAGCAAAGGAAAATCGTCTAAAACTTATGCAAACAGCGTTTATGCTAATGAATGATTTTACGTTGAATCATCAGAGATTCAGCAATAGAAGATATAAGTTGTATGATACAGAAGACTGACCACGAAGATAATTTCCAGTATTTCATCGTTATTTGTATCCATCAGCTCACAGTGTTTGTAGTTTTTGTGTCTGACTTGCTCAAAATCGAAAGCCGAGTTTTGTTCGTTCTGGCTCATTTGAAAGACTGAAATTAAGACGACATGCTTGATTGCATAGGTTACATGCTTTTTGCTAAAAATGTTTTTCCAGCAATGTAAACAGCTTTTAATGCTTCATGTTTAAAGTTTTAAAAACTGCTTTTTCGTATTTATATATATATATATATTTTGCAGGCAATGCATAAATAAAATACCAATGCTATTTCTATTTTCGCCTTTTTTCGTAGAAGCGAAAATGTTTGAATTTTTTTCTTTAGCTGAAACGGTCTTAGCCGAGAAGGGAAATCAATTTTGTTTAGGCATTTCATTGTTATTTCACTAAAACCGGCGTTTCACTTTTCAAATTGTTGCCACCAAATATTAGAGCCATGAATTATATTTAAAGAAATTAAATAATGACGAATCTGAGCGTATGCATGTATTTTTCTCGCACTGTGAAAAAACAGCGGTACCTAGAGACATCAAATTTTGAATAACGTAGTCTTCCACTCAAATATGGGCATCTGGAAGCCCAAAGTTAGAATTCAGAATTTATTTTATCTATTTCATATTTTGTAAAACTCTAACGAATTTTTGGTAAACAAACTCAAGAATTTCAAAGCGAGCAAGAGTAACACTCTACGGGAAAAACAAAATACACTGAAGTGACAAAAGTCATGGGATACCTCCTAATATTTTGACGGTCCTCCTTTTGCCCGGCGAAGTGCAGCAACTCGACTTGGCATGGACTCAACAAGTCGTTGGAAGTCCCCTGCAGGAATATTGAGCCATGCTGCCTCTATAGACGTCCATAATTGTGAAAGTGTTGACGGTGCTGGGTTTTGGGCACGAACTGTCCTCTCCATGATGTTCCATAAATGTTCGATGGGATTCATGTCGGGCGATCTAGGTGGCCAGATCATTCGCTGGAATTGTCCAGAATGTTCTTCTAACCAATCGCGAACAATTGTGGCCCGGTGACATGGCGCATTGTCATCCATAAAAATCCCATCGTTGTTTGAGTACGTGAAGTCCATGAATGGCTGTAAGTGATCTCCAAGTAGCTGAAGGTATCCATTTCCAGTCAATGATCGGTTCAGTTGCACCAGAGGACCGAGTCCATGCCATGTAAAAACAGCCCAGACCATTATGGAACCACCACCAGCTTGAACAGTGCCTTGTTGACAACTTTGGTCCATGGCTTCGTGGGGTCTGCGCCACTTTCGAACCCTACCATCAGCCCTTACCAACTGAAATCGTGACTCATCTGACAAAGCCACGGTTTTCCATTCGTTTAGGGACCAACCGATATGCTCACGAGCCCACGAGAGTCGCTGCAGGCGATGTCGTGCTGTCAGTAAAAGCATTCGAGTTCGGTCTTCTGCTGGAATAGCTCAAGGAAGACAAATTTCGCCGCACTGTCCTATCGGACACGTCCCTCGTAAGTCCCACATTGATTTCTGCGGTTATTTGACGCAGTGTTGCTTGTCTGTGAACATTGACAACTCTACGCAGACGTCGCTGGTCTCGGTCGTTAAGTGCAGGTGGTCGGCCACTGCGCTGTCCATGGTGGGATGTTATGCCTGAAATTAGATACTCTCGGCACACTATTGACACTGTGGATCTCGGAATGTTGAATTCCCTAATGATATCCGAAATGGAATGGCCCAAAGAATCTGGCCCATGCGTCTAGCTCCAACTACCATTCCGCGTTCAAAGTCTGTTAATTCTCGTCGTGCGGCCATAATCACGTCAAAGCCTCTTCACATGAATAACTTGAACACAAATGAAAGCCCTGCCAAAGCACTTCGCATTTAGACATTTTCTACGCGATACTACTGCCATCTGTATATTTACATATTGCTATCCCATGACTTTTGTCACTTCAGTGTATATATCTGCAGCGCGTGAGGTATCGAAAATTCTAAAGATATGTTCTTTTTAAATTATTTTGTGATACTGCTGTTGAATTGAATTTCATAGTTCAAGTGCGAAGAACATGATACTTATTAAATAAAGGTAACACAGAAAAGTAAAAAAACTCCACTTTGGCGTAATATAAAATCTGAAAGCTTTCAGATTTTTTTAATGGGAAATGTTGTTAATGTTGGACTAATATAAAGTCCTTTGTCTATTATGGACTAATATAAAGTCTATAATTGACTAATATAAAGTCCAACATTAATAGAGTACGGCAAACGTGCAACTATAGCTGCATACAACTGGGGATTCACATTGTTTTTTTTAGCATAAGTAATTTGTTTTGACCATAATCTAAATTTTGATTTTATTACCCAAACACGTGTTAAATCCAAAGCTAAAAGGGATAAATTACCGTAAGAAACAGATGCTGGCAAATCTTTGTTGAACTGTATAAAATATTACCATTTAGATTATTAAATATGGATATTTTATATATTCGGTTAAAACATTCATATGTCTTTTCTTATAGAAAATTTCATTGCCCGTAGCTTTGAATTCGACTAACAAGCGCTGTTGGGAGAAAAATAACAAAGCGTGTTACAAAGTAGCTAATTTTAAATTTAAATAGGAACCTACAGTTCCTGGACAACCTACAGTTTTATTAGCTACACTGATTGTCATTGATGTATGATGTTAAATAAGCCTGAGACCGCTCAGTTTATAAGAATTCTTATGTCAGTTTATATCTTTATAAACTGTGTTTATACCAGAAATCTTTTTACTGGAATCTTATGTACTCTGCACAGTTTAGCTGCTCTTATCTTTTAAAAAGGAAGTATACGATATATATGTTACCGTGAAAGACCGAAATTGGAGAATGTCGACTTTCACCGGAGAATATCAACATTCACCAAATACGTCGGTGAAAGACCGAATATTTCACTACATTCTTGTATATTCGGACCCTCACCGATGTATGTCGACAATCACAGATATGCTCTGGTGAAAGTCGAAAAGAGAGGTCATAAAGTGCCATAATAGTTTAAGTTGTTGCAATAAATAAGATTTGAATCACATAATTTAGTAAGTTTTTTATTACTGTTATTTTATTTTCTCATTTAGAATGCACTGTATAATTAAGTAAGTTTTTAACTTTTATTATTTTCTTTTCTCATTTTGAATGTATTGTGTGTTTTAGGTTCTCATGTTCTTAAGTTCTTATTTCAAATCTCAAGTGCGTTTATTCGCGACTGAATTACGGAGAAGAAAATATAATATTGATATATGTTCAACATTCACCATTAGTACATGGTGAATGTCGACATTGACCGGTGTAAGTCAGAAATAAGAGTATTTGGAAAATATTTCGGACATACACTAAGAGACTATGTGAATGTTGACATTCTCCAGATTTCGGTGTTTCACAGTAACATATACACTTCCTGGAATTTGTGGTCAGCGATAGGGAAAAAAAAAGAGGAAACAATTATGGATTCCTCATTGTTTGGATATTAGTAACTTTAGGCACTGAAAGCCTGTTTAAGGTACGGCTGTGTTGAGTTTCAGGAATTGGAATGTGTGTATGTATATATATATGTAATAAAAACAAAGTCAGAAGTAACTGAAGATCAGGAAGAAGAATTTGGAGGCGAAGGCAAA
This sequence comes from Stegodyphus dumicola, assembly GCF_044657685.1. Classification (NCBI taxonomy): domain Eukaryota; kingdom Metazoa; phylum Arthropoda; class Arachnida; order Araneae; family Eresidae; genus Stegodyphus; species Stegodyphus dumicola. Next base: position 152,370,138 of record NC_140778.1, read on the forward strand.
TTAAATCTTCCGTTTTATTTTCAGCAACATGTTGCGGCTACATACAAGTCAGCAGATTAAATGTGCCTGTTCTTTACATTTTTTTACATTTTTTTGTTCATTACATTTAGGCTTACAGTTTTACTTACAAAAGGCTATAATTTTGCAACAAGAAAGCAGCAGCAGACAAACAGCAGTCTAGCTAGGCCAAAGCGTGGAAAGCAAGTGTGTAACGTTCAGGATGAAATCTCAAGCCAGACTGAGTTAGTTTTGGTTCTCAAAGCATTTTGATTGGATACTTAATATTACTGTAAAATTAGTATTGGCTGGTTGAGTTTTACTTTCATTTACATCATCATAATTACGTAAGAATCATATGACATAGATTTTTCTCGAAATGACGCAGTGCAGAGAGGGGCTACTATTTTTAGAATTGAGAAGGGAAATCAATTTATGCTGGTAATTTAATCCTTTACATATTCTTTTTCTTACATATATTTATATATGTATGTGTCTTACATATATATATATGTGTGTAAGATGAAAAATATGAAAGCAAACTTCTAAATTTAATTCACTATAATCTCTTTTATTTTTTATTTCATTCGCGAATTTCATCTCTCTGTCCTAAAAATAGCGCTGTAAGTCTAAACTTCGTCATTCAAATTAATTAGGCGATCTTACGTAACGCTAAATGCAGATGTCTCGTGCCCAATCAAAATAATTGTAAACTAAAACTTTCATTCCCTCCCTTCTTCCTCTGCATTACTACTGCGACACTCTCTCTTTTCGCTTAAGTTTTCATCCTTTTAAGACGCTGCTCTAATCATTTATCTTCTGTCGCTATAGTATCAAAATTGTTCGTGAAATAGGCACGATTGAAGTGCCAAGTGAATTGTGGCTACCAAAATGTGAATTTAAATAAATGCGGAATTTAATCCGCCTCGACTGTTTATTCTTCAAAATGGATAGACGCTCTAAGCATCTCGTATCTACGCAATCAGCATTTCTACGCATCTACATCTCGGTGTTCTTACCATCAGTGCTTCTAAAATGTGCTATCATTACATATATATATATATACATATGAATAGATACACGCACAGTTTTTTGAGATAATGATTTATTTTTAGGCATAACCTAATTTTGCTTTCCATCTTTCAGAAATACTTGGTGTTTGCCACGGGCTTTGTGGGCTTCTGTGAAATTAGAAAACTGGGAAACATTACATAAGCTTGTCCCCCAGAAGCAGCAGTTGTCACCTGTGCAAAATAAGAAAAAGCAAGCATTCATAGAAAAAGCACAAAGGTTTAAATCTTTAATTCTGTTGTTAAATGAATATTTATTGTGACAATTAATTACAACTTTAAATTAAAATTATATTTCAAGAAATCAGTCACTTCACTTTAGTCATTTTAGTGAAGTTTTATACTGAAGAAACCTGATGGGCTTTTAAGTGTAATACAGTCGAATCCGGTTAATTGGACCACCGGATAATCGGACCAGCCGCTTTTTAGGACCAAATCCTAAAGAACCGAAACAAATTCTATAGACACAAGCCTAATATTATTCGCTTATTCGGACCAAAATTCCGTTTAATCGGACCCAAAAACGTGAAAGCGAATAAGAAACAAGCCACAAGTCGGCCACGTACAGCGCATGTACAGGTGGTCTGCGACATATGGGAGGATCAGTTGTTGGCGGCTGTTTAGGAAAATGCTTTGTCAAAGGTCAGGAATGCCTTAAAGTGCATAACAATAGCAAAACCGGTGGGAGGTGAACACGCGCACCATTTTCTTTGACTTTCTTTGACCTGCGCCTCTGAGTTTCGAGGATATGAACAATAGAGTGTCCGGCTCCACCTGAAAGGAATTTCCCTCTGTCAATTATGATTAAAGTTTGCAGGAGAAAGCTATCATTTCATCACCTTTTGGGAATGATTTTTAGTACCAAAGCTTTGAATGGCGAGCATTTTATCTCCTTCTTGACCTCAACCTCTTGAACCCGAAACATCAAGGTTTCTTCAGACCAGTCAGTGAACTGTACGCGTATCTTGTCTCCCCTGTCAAAATGCCACGACGGGACTTGACCTTAGCTGAAAAAATTGGTTTCGTGGATAGGGTCAAGCAACAACCACGAAGCACTAGTCAGCGTCGGTTGGTGGAAATAACCGGATTGGCAAAGACTGCAATTTCGGGCTTGATAAAACAAGAGAATGAGCTGCGAGAGGAATGGGCACAATGCGAAGGACGAGGAGAAACTTTCAACAAACGGAAGCGTGAAGGTAAGAACCCAGATGTCCATGAGGCCCTTAATGAATAGTTTGCCATTTTTACCGGACGATCTGTGCGAGTAAGAGGCACAATGTTAAAATGCAAACAGAACTCTCTAAAAGCTGGGCCACGATGACTTTAAATCTACGGACGGTTGATGGTCTCGATGGAAATCTGGACATGGTATAAAATTCAAGAAAGTACATGACGAGAAAGAAAGTGCTGATAGTGCAAATGCTGAAGAATGGAAATCAACAAAGCTGCCCGAACTTCTTGAAAATTTTTCAGCAGATGCCATCTGCAATGCTGTGGGCTATATTATCGCGCTACACCGGCCGGCTCGTTAAGTTACAAGCATGATGCACTCTCTGGCTCCAGAAAAGCGTTGAATAGCGTAACTGTCTTGTGCTGCTCAAACATGTCAGAAACGGACAAGAGGAGCTGTTGGTTATAAGAAAAAGCACTAAGCCTCGCTGCTTTAAAGGACTTAGGATGGAGAGTTTACCAGTTATTTTTCGTGCGAACAGAAATGCGTGGATGACCTTTGAACTTTTTAAAGAATGGCTGAAGGATTGGGACAGAGAGCTACGACGCCAGTCGAGTAAAGTGCTGCTTTTTCTTGACAATTGTGCAGCACATCCTCATTCAGATTGCTTGATGAACGTCCAACTGGAATTTCTACCTCCCAGGACCACAGCTTTGGTCCAGCCAATAGACATGGGCATCATCAAAAATTTGAAGACCCTTCATCGTTGGTTTAAGGTTGGTTAATTAAATCCTTGAAGCAATTAAAGAAACTTTGCTGACCTCATCGTCAAAAGCCAGCGAAGTCAGTGCAAAGGTCAACATCTTACAAGCAGTTACATTTGTGGCCTACAGCTGGCGAAAAGTGAGCAGTGAGACAATTCAGAACTGTTTTTCTCACTGTGGCTTTAAGCATTTGGTTTTGGAGATGGATGTGGACAGGCTCATTGAAAGTGAAAATGATGATTTACGTGTGGAACTTCAACAGGTGCAAAATTGCGAAGAATTTTTATCTATTGACAAAGAGCTTCAATGCTACGATGAAAATGAAGATTACGACGCTGCTCGTAATCTTCATTTTCATCGTAGCATTTTCATAGTAATCTTCATTTTCATCGTAATCTTCATTTCGTAATCTCGTATTCCTTGCTCGACGTGCAGCAAAACACACGACAGCATCGGAAGAGCAGGAAAGTGATGATGATGATGATGATGATGCCGCTAATAAGTTGGTGCAAGTGACAACATAGGATGCGAGGAAATGCTTCGAAACTTTGCGTTGGTATTTCATGTAAGAAGGAAATGAGTCCACAAACATCTAACGCAGCAAAGGCAGTCCCATTGCTGCGTTAGATGTTTGTGGAGATTTCGTTCACGTGCAATCCGTCAAGAGAACGCGTCAGATCACATTGGATAAGTTTTTCAAATATTGACTGGAACTTGGTAAGAAATTGTTTTTATTGTGGTTCGCGTGTTGAGTATCGTGGAGATTGTCTCTTGGAATTTGTTTCTAAATTAATTTTCTCAATGAAAAACGTTCGACTGTATTTCTTGTTTGTACATGTATGTTCGCCATACGTGTGAACCGCACCATAAAGTTCATAATTACATTTTAGTACATGATTTACATGTACATTTACTGTTTGCTACATATAGCATGTCCCGTCTTACAACATAGGACATGTTTGTGTAATCGGACCAGTCGGTTATATTAGGACCACAACAATCGCTTCCCGATGTGGTCCGATTAACCGGAATCGACTGTACATTAATTTTTAGTTTAATTTGTGCTATTTAACTTTGTAGCAGCCATTTCTTGTTGAATTTTACTATTTCATTCCTTTTTGCGAAATTAATTCTTAGGAGTTACTATTTTTAAATTTTGATTTACGATTAAGATTTACTTAATTTTTTTGACTGTTATTGCGTAGCAATCATATTACATTTTATTTTGAATCGGGAGACGTTAAAAAATGGACAATGCTTGCGAAGGGATTCAAACTCTTGACCTTCCGATTTTTATCCGGACGTGTTTTCCAGTTACACCACGAGGGCATATGGGTAAGGAGGGAGAAAACCTTCCAACTAGTAATCCCTTAAGCCAGGGGTTCCGCGGGCACCATGGCGCCTATCGATCGTTTAACGTGTGCCCGACGCTGTGCGATCACAATAAAAATATTTTAGTTTTCAATAAAATTCTGCGTGAAAGTTTTCTCATTTTTAATGAAATAGAAATTGCGTCTTACACAGATAACAGCACAAAGTGAAATGCGACCGATGTATTTTTTAATGTTCATGTATTATTAACTCTATCATACGATATATTCACCTTGAAAAAGTAAATGGTGCCCGCCGTCCCACAGATATTCCAGAATGTGCTCTTAGGGACAAAACGAATGAGAACCTCTGCGCTTAAGCTATTTTATTTCGAGAACATTTTTACCAGAAGATATTCCCTTCTTATTCTTTAGTTCTTTTAGTACGTCATTTCCATGAACTTGCTTCAGAATAAAACCGACCAGCGCCAAAAATGCATTCTATGCCAAAAAAAAGTAAAAATTACTATGCTATTACATAGCAGGAAACGCATATTGTTTCAAATTACGGAACACTAAAGATCATTAACAAAAAATGCGCAGGTTAGTTTGTGCAGTCATTTCGACATGAAAACTGAGCAATGCCCTCGCCGGGACTCGAACTTCAGACCTCTCGAATACGAGGCGAGTTTGCTGACCATTACATCACGAAAGCCTGTTAAGAAGGCGGGAGAAATACCTTATATACCCCTTTTAAAGGGCGACTAGGGATTAGGGGATCCAATCGCCAACTCCTGGTGGTGGAGATTTATCACCCACCAACTTTTTTACTTCGGGCGTCACTGTAGAGACGTTAGGTATTTTTGAAGCAGGAGATAGGAAAAATGGGTACTGTCCCGTCGGGAATCGAACCACAGACCTCTCGAATACGCGCCTAGCGTGCTGACTGCTACACTAAAAAGGCATGCTAAGAAGGTGGGAGAAATAGCTTATAAGCTGTCTCCGCGTCATTAAGTCAATGAATATTCTGTAACGAATTCTGGAATACAGTCAAAAGTCTTTAATCCGAACATCCATAATCCGGAATGATCTATAATCCGGACCTCAAAGCTACAAACATTCTGCGCATGCGTCAACGCATAATGCTTTCAGACATGCACTCAAGCATACCTTTACGCATGCACATAATACGTCTACGCATGCGTGTTTAATGCATAACGGACGGTATAAGCTAAGCTAAAATTATCTAATTATCTATTTCAGTTAATGTTGCAGATTGCATTGTTCCTTAATCTTCTAATTGGATCCGGCTTATTAATTTTTGCAGACTGTTAGAGCAATTTTATAAAAGTAAGCTTGAACTTTCGATTACGTCAAAAAGAATTTCCGATTCTGGAGCTGCCAAAGGATCTACAAAGCGAAAGCATGTTTCGATGTCCATTAAACAAAAAGTGGAATTGCTGCAAAAAATGGATAAAGGCATATCCTTTGTTTCTCTAACCATTCCGAAATCTGTTTATCAATTTCACGTACGGGGCTGGGGGCTTCGCGGCGCGCAATGAACTGGAAGTTGATCTGTCAGCACTATCCTTATCTTCCGGGCAGATGTTTTTATTTTATTCGGCTTATAATTCCTTATTAAATGTAGTATTTCATCTCGATGTACTCCGTCTTTAATATGATTTAAATCAAATTCCTGGTCATTATAAATATCACGAATACACATCAAATAGTTTTCTGGTTGCAATTTTCTAATTTCGGCTATGCGTAATGTATTCTTTACGCATGCGCGCGTTGAAAGAAATGTTTAATAAAGTAAACGAATAAATATTAAGCTTTTTTTTTTTGTAACTTTTGATGCCCTTTAGATCATAATTGCTCTTTATTTCATAAATTACGGTTTCATATTTTTTATTTTATAATTTCTGCATGCCATCTTACCAGATTTAAATTGATGATCTATAATCCGGAAAAACCGATAATCCGGAATCGCCGAAGTCCCGACGAGTCCGAATTAAAGACTTTTGACTCTATATTAAACAACCAGAATCCTTTTTTCTGAATTATGGCTGCATTCTGAGGATACTGTATGTCGTATTCGCAACATACACAACCAGGCCTGCAACTAGACCTCACATGCTCTTATGGTAGAGGTTCAACATCTCGTAAGTCTGTGAACTTAAAACATGAGTTTTCTGCTACATATTTATTATTAATATGTAATGAAAAATGCATTGGTGTGCCTTCAGTGGACTGGAAGGACAAGGATAGTTTCCTATCATATAACTCACTGATACTTTCATGCATATTCTTACCTAACATTCGAAATCATTAAAACGAACATCATTTTATTTCTTTTGAAACCACAGGCAACTCCAGTAAATCTGGGTTTTCGCCGAGTTATGTCGGGTATGGGAGGATGGGCTAGTTTGCTTCTTTCAGCTGTTTCCTTAATTGTCGTAGCTGTTAACTACTTGTAAATAGGAAACTTGGGCGAAGTTAATTTAACGTATAATGCTATATTTTAGTTCATCTTTATGAATGCATTCTTATGATACTTGAAAGAATTCGAGGTAAAATATTTTAATGCAGTAAATCCATGTTCAAACAATGGAGAAGGAAAAAAGCTGTACGAAAAACTAGTCCACACGCAAGCTGTCGTTACGGAGCTTGCGCAAACAAAAGCTGCTGTTAAACCGCTCATGAATTGGCTGTGTCAAAACCCTATGGCCTTGATCGGTTGTCTTTCATGCTTGTTGCGATAGTATATTTTCAAACGACACAAAAGTAATGATAAAAGTCAGATCTATTCCACATGTTCTCATATCTACAAGCATGTAACATTGTACTCGTTGTTTCATAAAGTGGAATATTATATAATTTTGAAATGATTAATGATATGCAGCAAAAGGTAATCCGTTTTGCTGGTTTAACAGCGGTTTAACAGCAGCTTTTTTGAGATAGCATATTTTAAACTGATTATTTATGAGGTTATTAGATGATAATTTTTTAAAAATTTTCATATAATCACTCTGAATTTCCATCTTTATCCGATCTTCCCTGTCGTGATGCCCATTACCCAAGATGGCCACTTGGAATGGAAAATAACCAGTATTTCTAATGACATAATAAACACTAGCACTCAATTTCAGTATTTGCTTTCCTAGCTATGGATATTCAACGCTTCATAACTCATGACTACAGCTTTCCCGCTACATGCTGATTGGAACATTTTTTTGCTTGTAATACATTTCACTGCCACTGAGTTACTCATAAGGTAGTTTCTCAGGACTATAACATGTAAAGTTCGAACAAAATAGTTTTGCTTTGTGGCGATGACTTACTTATTTTCATTGGTAAAATAATTAAGCACATGCATTAAGCATAAGATCAACTTTGTTGTGAGATTATGAAGTCTGCATAGAGAGCATATTTACCAGAGAGAATTCAAATTAATACTTATTGCATTAAGCCTCAAATACTATTTTGTTCCCAATGGATTAATAAGCGAAGGCAACTTCCGCCTGTGGACGTGACGTCACATAAAAGGGGCGTAGCATCAGCTATCTCGGTTCACAGGACAATCGGAAGTGACGCCATCATGTTGCATTGTCCCGGAAATAACGTAGATGCGTTTGAATGATGTCATGCATAATAATTTTCCTTTTTCACTTCCTTGTACGAAGTAAAAAGGAAGTATTGTAATCGCGAAAAGTTTCAGGTAGCATATTTCAACGAAAATATCCATTTTGACCGCTATCGAATGTAATTTAACGATGTTTTTGCGTGATATCTGTACGTAAGGACAGAATAAAACACTCTTTTCCTTCAAAAAAATTATAAAACTGCTTTAAAATTAATTCTGAAGAGAATTTTTCGTGGCGTCTGTACGAACGTACGTACGTACGTACGTACGTACGTATCTCGCATAACTCTAAAACGAGTAGCCTCAGAACGTTAAAATTTTGTATATAGGACTGCTATAACATGTAGATGTGCACTTCGTATTTTGGTTGCAATCGGCCGCACCAAACGTATGTAAATATATTTATATATATATCCACTCTATTACCCGGCTCAGTCATCTCAGTTTCTTTACTCTTATATGTTTGTAAATTGTACATTTTTTCCTTTAAAAATGATTGAATTATATTGTTTTTATCTTCCAGTTAAGGATTTTATGCCTTTAGTAAATCTGTGTGCAATATTTTTAGAATTATCATCAATTTTAAAGTTGTTTAATTGCCGCAAAGCCTGTTTTAATGGCGGCCATTAATGTTTACATTTGAAACAGGAGACTAGTGGATTTGTTGCCAATCTAAAGAAACTTAGCTTCGCAACAACAAAGATAACGCATTCATTTATTATTGCCAATTAAATCATGCTTAATTCTTTCTGGAATTTTTTCGAGGAAATAAGCGTTTGAGATTTACTTCGTAATTTTTAATATAGATATTTTGAGTTTTTATGTATTTTTGCCTTCTCGCGAAGTGAGAACTGAATTAATTAAATGAGAAATACTCAATCATCTGTGAAAAACTGTTTCTTTTTTGTTTTATTTGCTTAATTTCTTTCATACATAGTTCTAGCTTTATTATAGCATTTGAATAGAACATGTGGCAACGATTAGATAATTCTTTAAATGATATACATTTTGTGCATTCTGAGTTATAATATGAACGAAATATAATACTGTTAATTAAACCTAGCGCCAGAGTGTCGCTATGATAAACAAAGTGAATTTTAAAGAATGCATTTATTCTATTGTGGTTTATGCGCTGTCGGCGAAGTAGGTTTAATTCAATCTAATAAGTTTAAATAAAATGCAAGAAGAAATGCGTGTAATTTAATATTCCGTACAAGGAAGTCATGTCGTGTACACATCAGATTTTTTTTTTTTGTTGCAACGACAATGTTTTTTCAAAGTTTTATTTTTGTGGCAGAATAATTTTTTTCTCTTTTGCGGCAACGACCTCTTCAACCACGTCTTTGGGTCGTTATCAATTTTAAGTAATTTTTCATTGGTATTTTCAATGATTTAATACGTCATTATTTTAATTATTTCATTTTTCATTATTTTTTAATTGTGCATCTCATTATTTAAGCCAGAGTTTCTTAAACTGTGTTCGCGACACTAACTGGGGTAACGGGACTTGCAGTAGGGGGTTGCCAAAAATTGAGCAATTTTCATATTTCTTTAACTTGTTATGATAATTTTATAATTACCAAATATTTTTTCATAATGTATCTGAAAATAGATAAAGATAAGACAGTACAGACAAAGAAAAAGCGAAAATATCTCGACGCATTTTTTTTATGAAAGAAATGTTCATTTTACTTTAAAAATTAAAGCGAATGACCTAAAACTGCAATAGTGCATTACAGTACAAGTGAAGAAGCTGATAGTTTCGCTCACGCGTGTATCGGATATGCGCATTGCTTATGGGTCCCACAAAATTTTCGTAAATATTACGGGATTCTCACAACAAAAATTTTAAGAAACCTAAGGGGGAGAAAAATAACGAGACTCGAATAAGAAATAACTCGGCACCTAAGTGAACCCGAAAATATCTTTGGTCACAGAACGTCCCGCTTGCATTTAACACATTTATCATGGAGCTCGAAGATTTGAAAATGTTTTGACAGTATTAGGAGGTGATGGAACTGAATAGTATGTAACATTGTTAGAAGTTTACTGTAACATTATTTCATCGTTAAATCAGCACTTCCGTTTGATGCTCTAAACATTTTGATGCTCTTAAATCTTGCTGTCCAGGGACTTCCTAAATTAAGATAGCTGATCCCGTCGACCGTGAAGCTATCGCCAAGCAGCGCGATTTAGCGCCAATTATGGATAAGCGTGAAGAAACGTGTAATATCTGCGCTTTCGTGTGATGTAACCCCGACTGATTAACGATAATCCCCGTTGTTTTTGGAAAAAGATATAAATTAACAGTTATTGCTATACTTTTCCTGCACTTTTAATATATTATTAAAATTTGGAACTTGCGTTCTACAGAATAACAGACAATGGATTACTTTCAATGTTATAGGATTTTAACATAAAAAAAAAAAAAAAGTGTGGACATCATATGATCGACTGAATATCGTCAACAAAGAGTACTAGATTGGAAAAATTACTTTTGGAAAATTTGAATACTTTGTGTTCCCAATGCAGCTTCGGATAAAATTGAAGGGCCTTATCTATAATCGAGCTCAACGATTTATTTATTATTATTTATTTTAAAGCTATTTCTGATGATTGTATTGCGTACGAACCAAGGAGAGTTAGACATTATTCAGAGGTGATATTTTGCTGACTTTGTATTTTAGATCTGTGAGTATTTGCAGTGGCTGCCTATCTCATTTCTTTTAAATTGTCTCGATTAGTGCTGCCATCTGTAGACATGTATAGAAACTTTTGTAAATATTCTTGTGGTGCCATCTCGAGGCACATGCAAAAGTTAGAAGATATATTATAATCGAGCTCAACGAAAGCCTTTTCAGAAGTGCAACAAGGAAGAGGATAAAATCCTGATTTTTTATTAAATGAAAAGGCATCAGTTCTTTCAGAATTACTCAAGAACGTTTGGAGTAACTTTAGCGGAATCCGCCGCCAACTTTCATGGTTCGGCGATAGCCAGTTTTTATGGTCGACGGAATAAAATACGTAAATTTTCCCACCTCTAAACTTTGCTCCTTGGTTATTCCTTAAATTCTAAAAAAAATTGCCGCCTTTGGATTCTGCTGCTCGGTACGATCGCATTGGCTCTGACTCCGGCCCTGGTGTTTATTTTACTGCATGAACTATGCATGAGACTTGTAACGAATTTTTTTCGTCTGGCAAACATTTTCTATTTTACCAAGATGCCAAAAATAATAAACGTCAGTAACCTAAAATGAGTGATCTTCAGTGACCCAAAATAATAAACGTCTTGAAGATATTTTCTTCCATTTTTTTAAACTTTTTTTTTTTTTTTTTTTTTTTTTTTTTTAAGTGTCCCAGAAATTTATCTACCCTGCAAAAGTGTAATTATTTTTGATGTTTTTTTTAATTTACTTTTTCTGTAATAATTATTTCCAATTTTTTGCGGCAAAATTTAGCACAGCACACGTCATTCTTTCATATGGATACGAAAAAATAATTAACTTTTAAAATAGACTTTATTAATGTTTTTCTTTTTTAAATAGTTCTTCATTAATTTAAATTTTTCAGGGAAAGCGTATTATATGAGGTTGAGTTATAATTTTGTTTTTATATTCATGTCTGTGTTGGAACATATCAGAAGAAAACATACCTTTTAGTTTGTTTTTGTTTTATTATTTACACTTCATTTTCATCAGAAAAGGGGGGAGAAAGAAGAATAAAATAAAATTAAATAAAAACATTAAAAAAAATTCAGTTTTGAAAAATAAAGGAAACACAGGATATAAATGAGTGTTCTATTTTTTTAAATATTTTTTAGATGTGCGGCATTAAAACCGAGAATTTGAATGTATGAAACATATTTCATGTAATGTACTATGTAATGTACGTTTAACATCTTTCGGTGAATTAGCGGTGAATTAAGGTATTTACAAGTCTTCGGCCTTTACTCAAAAAATTTTTAATCCTACTGGGTAAGACAAAGTAGATCTTTTAGTTCTTGAAAATAGTGTTCTTCCTTAGTGAAGATTTGGAGAATTTGAAGACTCTAACCATCTGTATATCGCCATCTGGTGGTGGAATCAGTAGTAGAGAGTAGCAATTATTTGATGAAGCATAGGCATAGTATAGCGATGAAAATACTTTTATGAGATGATGATGAGGCATAATTGTACCTAAATAAAAAAAAATATTTACAAGGTTTTTAAATAAGTATTTTTTTTTTTTTTTTTTTTTTTTTGCTAAGACAAGTAATAGAAAACTGACTATAGTAAGCCAATCGCAGTATTCTCTCTTATCACGTGTAATACGATTCAATGCAAATTTTTGAATACTAATAAAATAAAATTAGTCTGGATTAAATGAAAGTAAATAATAAATCTTGAGTAAGAATTCTTGAATAAATATAAATTACGAGTCCATGTCCTGCTTTCACAGGAAAACGTAAAGTCTTTTAGTCTGCTTTTACCAGACATGAGGTATATACTCTATTTACAAGATGATTTGTTTATTTCCAATTGTTATTGTAGAATATAGTTCTTGGTCTTTTAAATGATTATAAGATGCTGTGATCGTAAGATCCAAGATAGCTAATGACTTGATAATTATGGTTGTCACATTTGAGGTGGAAATTTTTGGAGGTCTTTTTAATCTCTTCGTTGATCGTATTCAGTTGGAAGTTATTTCTGATGACTGTATTGCGTACGAACCAAGGAGAGTTAGACATTATTCGAAGGTGATATTTTGCATTTTGCTGACTGTATTTTAGATCTGTGAGTATTTGCAGTGGCTGCCTATCTCATTTCTTTTAAATTGTCTCGATTAGTGCTGCCATCTGTAGACATGTATAGAAACTTTTGTAAATATTCTTGTGGTGCCATCTCGAGGCACATACGAAAGTTAGAAGATATATTTCGGAGCTAAAAAAAATGGAAAATCTGTTAATTATATCTTACTATTCTCAAGTTAGATTTCAGGTTATTAATCCATTATATGTGATTATGAATATGAAGGGAAACAATCCAAGATATTTATTAAGAAAATATAAATTAAATAAATTAAGAGAATTTAAGCAAATTAGGAGATCTAAAGTAATTAATTTTTAAAAACACTTCACTAGAAAAATGAATATGCTTCACAATGAATAGCACAAATATACGGAAGACATACATTTTCAGCATAGAGCAATCCACTGTAATTATCTAAAGAAAATAGAATAGATGAAATAAGTTTCATATATGCGTTTTCAGTTATGCTTGATTACTTGTTAAATTTTTATTTTATTATTGTGATTAACTAAGCTAGCAAAGTTTGTTGCCCAACATAACATACAATTCCATTTCTTTTAAAAAAATCATATAACTAAAGGAATAACGCTCGAATCCCATACAGCCTGGAAGTTTATGTATATGGTGTCTTTTTACTTCATTTCTGAAGTTAGAAATGTCGTTAACCTATGGCAGAAGTGATAAATTAAATACAAGTAATGTATATTAAAATGAAATCAAATATTTAAAAAAAAAAAAAAAAAAATGTAAAAATTAAACGAACACTAAACAGAGAGTAAATAAATAAATTAATTAATAAATTTATATTCATGTCTCTGTGGAACATATCGAAAGAAAAAAATACCTTCTAAATTTGGTTTTGTTTCATTATTTACATTTCATTTTCATCAGAAGTTATAGTTAAGCAAAAGAAAAGATGAAAAAGAATTTAAAAAAAACTAAAAAAAATCAGAGTTCAAAAAATTGACACGGGATATAAATGAGGCGAATATTTTTTAAATCTTATTTTGATATGTGGCAAGAAAACCGAGGATTTGATTATATAAAATCCAATGCGTGCTTTTCAAGTGATGTACCAATGTCCTTTCTTGAAGTCTTATTCCACGTTGTCCTGATTAGTGCTGCCATCTGTACGTATCTATAGAAACTTTCTAGAAGAGAAAGTTAGCATATATATTTTGTAGCTAAAAAAATGAAAAATCTACTTATTCTCAAGTTAGATTTCAGGTTATTAATCCATTCTGTGTTGGAAATTATGAATGTAAAGGGAAACAATCTAAGAGATTAATTGAGAAAATATAAGCAAATTAAAGTCTAAAGTAATAATTTTTTAAAACATTTCACATGGAAACTGGAAATGATTCAAAGTGAATAGCATGAATGTAAGGAAGAAATACATTATCAGCATACAGTAATCCATTTTAATTTGCTAAAGCAAATACCCTATGAGCCGATGAAATCCACGTGTTAAATTTTTAAGTGATTATTATGATTATCTTTTGCTGAGTGTATTGCCTAATGTAACGTATAGTTCCAAATTTTACCTTGTTTTTCATCATATAACAATTCGAAAAACGATCGAGTCCCATAAAACCTGGAAGTCTATGCATATGATATCCTTTTACATCATTTCTGAAATTAGAAATGCTGTTGAAGTATGGCGATAAACTAAATACAAATAATGAATATTAAAATTAAATCTAATAAGAAAAAATAGATATAAATATTAATAAATTGAATTAAATTAGACCTAAGATAATTAATAAATTAAGTTATTGCGAAAATTAATTGAAAAAAATGAAATGTTATTAAATTAATAGTACCAAAATAGAGTACGGAGGATAAAGGAAAAGTGAGTAATTTTTAAACAGCATTGTTCCACGTCTGGTGAAATTGCATCTTTATTTTGCTTAACCATCTTGACTAAAGTAAACGACTCAGGCTTTCTTGATCAGATAGGTGTAGCCCATAAAATTTTTGTTCTTAAATGAACCGTATTTTGATGGGGTTTTCTTCCTCACTCTTCAAATTTTCTCTGCCCCCCTTTTTTTTCCAGGAAAAGGGAAGCATGTCTCAGTTTTACTAACTGTTAAATGAAATGTTTCATTGATAACATAATTTTATACTAATTCTACAATTCACTTATATATTTAAGTACTGGAACTGGTTTCGGTACTTTTCCGTTTTGCCGGCGCAAACGATAAAGTCGCCAATAATGGTACAACTGAAGCCAAACGGAATATCTTCTCTGGTAACCTTTTACACCTCATTTTCAAAACAAGTTGCAGCCATTTCTTACCAGACTGATTGTTTCTTTCAAAACTGGCATACAATTACATAGAATATTTACAAAGATAATTAAATTTTATGCCCTAAAACCATTCGCGGTAATTAAGTCAATTAGGATGCAATCCCACCGTTGACCCGCAGGCAAAAATATAGAAAAGGCAAAAATCAAGGGTGTTAAATGCACTAGCGAAGTAAAGCACTACGGTTTTACATAATTTGTCAGTAAGCTATTTGTACGAATTGAAATAATTCTTGCATTTAAACTTATATTAAAAATTAAGATTTAACTTGAAATTAATGTAGATAATTACTGAGAGAATATTTTTGTAGCGTAGTTGACGTGAGATGACATCACTTGGGGTCACGTGATACGAACCGGCGAATCAGGATGATGAAACATGATAGCATAGTAAATTCTTAAATTAATGTCTTTTTACAAATTTATTGTCTTTTTACGAAATTATAAGCCATATTAAAATGTTTATGCCTTCAAAATAAAAAATTCTTAGAACTAACATGTTAACATTTTTTATGTGTATACTGTATGTTGTCGCCAAAAAAGTCTGCTTGGCGAGATTTGCGGCGTTGAAACAAAAAGGTACCCTGGTTTCATTTGGTATCTGGAACTTTCTGACTGGATTTATGATTTCAGTCAAAAATTCGGAAGTAGCGGATTGTTTTGTTTGATCACGTGAAGACTATCTGCGTAAGGAGAGGAATGTCTTCGTCTAGGACATTCTAAGAAAAATTAGCTCTTATGTACGTAATTTGAAGCCCGCTGGCGCAGTGGCTAGCGCGTTGCGCAACAGTAATGCAGGTCCGGGGTTCGATCCTCGAGTTGAACAAATTGACTCAGCGATTGAAATTGTGGGTCAATAAAATGAGCACCATATATGCGATTATACAGTGGCAGATAGTAAAATAAGCACGTTTTAGCACTACAAAAGCCTGTATGCACCCAGGCCGTTCATCTGGTCAAGAACACAGTAAAGCACCAGAGCTTGTCTGTGGCCTAATTTAAGGTCTGGGCTTATCCGAGATGCATAATTTCTACCCTGTGAGAAATTTTCTTACTTGGGCAACATAACATTTGTAATGAATGAGAATGAATGAAATGAGGTTTTATCATATTCTTAATGTTCAGAAAAACTTAAGCTAATTTAAAGATCTATCTTCTAGATTGCATTTTGGAACAGAAGTTCTTTGCCGCATATTTGTATGATAATTCTAAGGGAAAGTAATATGAAAATTATTTAGATAATGTTACAATTATTATGGGAAAAAATCCAAACTTTGGGAATTCCTTCTGCATTTGCCTAAAAACTGATATTTGCAAATATAGTCACAATAACTTGTGCACAGTTACGTTATTTCTCTTTTCTTAGCACCATATGAGCCCGAAGTGCTGGCACTTTCTTTCGCAACTTCCGTTTGGTTGTAGAGATATTTAAAGTATGCCACGCCGGATTAGGAGCCCGGGATGGTTGCGTAGGTAAGCTTTTTCTTCTTGGGGAATGATGACTAGCGACTCTCTCGTTGCCTATAGGGGTTCTCAGATGGGTCTAGTCTGTGTAGTTTCTTATGGCAGAGCACGATGATAAATCTTCTTCTTACTTATGTTACTCGTCTGGCAGCAACATAAGCCTCCGAAATTTATAGTTGCAAGACTGTGCCTGTCGCTGGCAAGAGATTGAGCACCATACAGGTGACAGTACGACTTTGCTCAGTTCCACCCCCAGTTTTGATTGAGAGCACCCTGGGGACACAGGTCCAAGAGTCTCCCACGCTCTTTCCCTACCCTCAGCCTCGTCTTGTTTATACAGATGTTCTACTATATACTTAGTAATCAGCTTCAGGGCATTCCTTTTTCCGTCGACTAAACGACAAGTGTTCCCTCTCCTCGCAGAACCAGGTAGAGTGGTTCAAATCCTGCTCTCTCAACTTGGAGTGGAAGACATATCGTTTTCGCGACACTGATCGTTATGATTTGCTGCCTGCCATTCACACCGGCTGCCCGTCGTCCAAGGTCATTATCTAGAAAACCCTGTGCGCCATCCCCAGGCAATACCCGGGACGTCACCCCGAGCTACTAGAGGCTTGAGTTCTAGGACTTGCCAGACCACCGCGCCGAACTTTAAGTGATCCTTGCGGAGCCTTTAGAACTACTAGCCTCATGGTGTATATACACCCGTAGGCGAGACTGTCTAAATATAGATCTTAGCCAGTAGCTTCGCAGAGTTCTGTACGTCGACACCGGGGGTGTACTATGTACGTAGTAGTATATGGTTTCCTGTAACCTCAAGTAATTTCACATTTGGCCTGGAGATGGTTTTTTTTATCATTGAGTACAACTTGGAACGAGTAGATGTAAGGTCGAGGGAAAAAAAAAACAATTTGAGGAACATTTTCCCCTGTTACCCAAAAAAACATGTCATGGGCTGTAGAGAATAATGCAGTTAAAGAAAGGCGTGTTAAGACACAAAAAAATTGCAACTCACTAATGCTATTGCAACTCACATTTGGGGTGTAAAAATACAAAATTGCTTGCTGTGATGGAGGAATATGTTAAAAGTAAAGTAACAATGGTAGTAAAACAAAATCTAAAGGTTTAACTTCAAAACGAAAATTCGCTGAGATCACATGAGCACATTCACTAATCAGGAGGTTCAATCACAGTTATTATGCAAATAATAATAATTTTAGTAAAGAGCTGAATGTGCGGTGCAACATAGATAAAATATGTATAGTGACGAGGAAAATTTTAAAATGCAGGAAAATATATAAGTAAGGTCTTTTAGTGATGATTTCGGTGAAATTTCTGTGACCAGGTGATTACGTAATCCATCAGCAGATGAATGCATGGTATTCAAATTTATAATACTAAAAATATACGTACAGAAGCAGAATGAGCAGAATGTCTGCACCCAAGTAAGGGGGAGCGATCCTGTACATTTTGTTGTTAGTACTCACCTGACATCAAATTCTCTACTTTGGGGTTTTTATGCCCCTAATTCTAGTATCTAGAAACCAAAAATTCAGTTTTCTTGCTTTGCAACCAGAAGGAAGAACAAAATTTGGTTGGGAATTAAGGAATGTATAAGCAAGAGTTATATCTTTTTTTTTTTAATGATTAATGTACAAAAGTAATTTTTGTGAAAATATCTTCTAGCCATTGAGCGTTGACCATGATCATTCTTAGACAATTAGCAATAGCGGGTTTGAATCTGCAGTTGGAGGGTGCTCTAAGGTATTTGGCAGTAATTTTGTAATAAGTGCTAATTAGCGCCATCACAGGAGTGAAAAAATAGATGCGCGTTCAAACTGATGACAGATGATACAGTTAACCGGCAGTATTGGGAAAACTGTTGTTCTGGGTCTCCAGCTAGCCATGAAAGAAGCCTTGAAATGATGAATAGTAACGAACTGGGATTTTAAAACACAGCAGAGGGACAGTGGGAAATAAAATACAAAATGAAAAGAAAAATAATATTGAATATACATGATATATAAAATAAAATATGTGAATAATAAGATGAAAATAATAAAGCAAAGTCTATATCCTGCTTTAACAGAAAATACAAAGTGTAAAAACTGTTTATTTCTAATTTCGATGTTTAAAACTAAATTATTTCTTACTTTCAGAATGGGGTCCAAAATGAAACCACCAGTTAGAGAGTTTTCGATGAAGCTTCTGATGACGCTGCGTGAACAGACGATACGTTGCCCACAAAAGCAACAGTTACAAGCAGCATTTCGCTTAGCTGCCTTATTCGCTCCAGCTTTAATCGAAAAACTGAACAATAAACCCAGACTGGTACTTGTATCCTCTACCTATCTATATTAGCATAAATTGGCATTAAATCAGCAAGTAATAAAATTAAAAAGATATTGCATCCTTAAAGCTTCAGGTTATATCTCGCAGGTTTTTGTAATTTTCAATGCTTTACCATTCATGTTTTCAAAACATTAAATAAACTAATTTTAAAATTATAAAATTGGCAAACAACATAACAAATAAAAGTAATGATTCTCTAAAAGTAAGGCAACATATGGCATTAGAAATATATTTTAAGAATTACAACAAAGTTAGGAAGGCTGGTAAAAATGATTAGCTGAATAAATTATAAATATATCTATCTATGTAAATATATATATTTTTAATTTATATCAAATAATTAAAAATAATAAAGATGCACATTAATAAGAAATGAATTTATTCGTTTCCAGTAACTCACATCTTAATCAATGACATTTCGATTGTGTCTGAAAAATAAATTAAACATTCTATGTTCTGTAGAATGGCGACACTCTCAGAACCGGTTATGCAAATTTCGCACAAGTAGAACACATTGCTGTTAAATCTCTCTATTTGTTACTGTAAAATGGCTACATTCTCAGAACCGGTTATGCAAATTTCGCACAAGCAGAACACATTGCTGTTAAATCTCTCTATTTGTTACTGTAAAATGGCGACATTCTCAGAACCGGTTATGCAAATTTCGCACAAGTAGAACACATTGCTGTTAAATCTCTCTATTTGTTACTGTAGAATGGCGACACTCTCAGAACTGGTTATGCAAATTTCGCACAAGTAGAACACATTGCTGTTAAATCTCTCTCTTTGTTAATCAACAAGAAAACAAATTAATTTTTATGAAAGATTTTATATTTTTCTGAATAGCAATACTTTGAAAACCGGTTACGCACGAGAACGGCTGGCAGATAAATTAAAGGTCTTATGCTTCTCACAATTGTTCGGTTTGTTAATCGACAATAAACAAGTTAAATTTGAAAGTTAAATGAAAGACGCCGAAAATCAACTATCCTTATTTCTCATTAATGGGCCTATTCAAGAGAGCCCAATGCTGATAAATTGAAGATCTTATGTTTGCACATTGGCAACACTCTGAGAACCAGATATGCATGGTTCTCACAACTACAACACATTGCTGGGTTTGTTAATCAACAACAAAGGGACTGAATTTGAAAGTTATATGAAAAATTAAATTTTTTTTGATAAGATTTTGAAAACCGACTGTTCACTAGAGCCCATAGCAGATAAATTAAAGATCTTTTATTCCACACAATGGCAACATCTGGCAGAAGTTGTCCTATGTCCTTATCATCCGTCAACTTCCAAGTTATGATCTTGATTACGAATTTTATTGTGAGAGGACAGAATTTTATATTTTAGGTCAAAACCACACGCTTCTTTCGAGACGCAGTATAAAGAATGTGCTGTTTTATGACAACAGATAATAAGAAAAATATTGACAATCATTTGCTTTTAACTTTGGAGACAAATACAAATTTAAGAAACATACCTTATATTTAAAAGCTTTCTCTTTCACAAACTACTCCTGAAACTATTTCTCTTCTCGTGAGACATTCAAATGCAGAATGCTTAAACGCCGAGAGGATTGCTGCAAACGCATTTCCAGAATGATAATTCGCCCAGATTAACACACTTACACTGGTGTTCAGATTAAGAAGAATTTTCGCATTTAGTTGATTATCTTCGGAACTCAAATTCAGTATCGACATACGTTAATATACAAGGAATAAAAATACATTATACAACAGTCATGGTACACATACATGATCATGATTCAAGCCCAGCAAGTTATAAGACAGAGATTTCAAGCTCGAATAAAGAAGGAGGCTAACTGGGGTATGGTCCCTTCTAACAGCTATTTAGTTCTCACAGCATGACTTTTTACTGTAAATGAGGCAATTTATGAAACCTTGTAGAGTACTGTATCCTATTCCTGAAGCGACGCTGTCCTGGAAGTCTGTTTCCAAGTCCTGGGAAGAGGACGACGAGTTGCAACTGCCCTATCAGAAGCTTCCTATGCATGTTCTATTGTGCTTCTCTTCCCTATATTTTGCAACAGTTATAAAGCTTCTGTAAAAGGCATGAGAGGTATGTGCGCTTGTCAAACATGACTGCTCTTGAAAGCTGGATGAAACCAGAGTAACTGTCCCTAGTTTCCTTCAGGTCCCTCGTTCCAGCTGACGGTGCTCTCAGAATTAGTGGTTAGAACGAATCGGGACTCGTCTGTGAAGCGAACGGTTCCTCACTGATACTTGGTCCAAAGTCAATGTTCTCTGCACCATAACGGGCTCGCTTGTGGGCAGAATGAGTGAGACATGAACAACAGTCTTGTACACAGATGTCTTTCATACATCATTCTAGAAACAATAACTTTTGAACTTTGATTTCATCTAATTGCATGGATGTCATGAGAGAGGTAAATAGATGTTGCAGTCTTATTATACAGGGGTTGGACAAAAATATGGAAACACCTTTAAAAAACATGTTTCTTTGCTTAATATGGTGTAGGAAACCCGTTGGCATCCAAAACAGCTTGCAGTCTTCTCGGAATGGATAAATACAGTTCCTGTATGTTTGCCAAGGGAATATTATACCATTCTTCCTGCAAAACGGTGGCAAGTTCAGATAACGATGTTGGCGGTGGATAACGAGAACGCACTTTCCGTTCCAATGTAGACCACAAAGGTTCGATAATATTCAGGTTTGGTGACTGTGGTGGCCAGGGGAGATGGGACAACTCATCCTCGTGCTCAGAAAACCAGTCCTGGACAATGTGAGCTGTGTGAACAGGGGCTTTGTCGTCTTGGAAGACACCATCACCATCGGGGAACAAAGTTTGTACCATGGGATGAACTTGATCGGCCAAAATGTTCACATAAGTCTTGGCAGTCATGTGCCCTGACACAGTTATCATGGGGCTAGCAGAGAACCACGATATGGCTGCCCAAACCATAACAGAACCCCCGCCATGTTTCACGCTTGGCAACAAGCAGTCTGTATTATAGGCTTGAGATGGCGTTCTCCAGACGTAAACTCGGTCAGAAGTGGGAAACAATGTGAAAGAAGACTCGTCAGACCATATTACTCGCTTCCACTGCTCTATAGTCCAGGCTTTATGACTTAAACACCACCTTTTCCTGTTACGGGCATTAGCATCACTGATGAGTGGCTTCTCAATTGCAGCACGGCCAGCAATTCCCTGTTTATGAAGCTCCCTTCTAATTGTTTTGGTACTCACAGGGTTCGGTAACACAACATTCATTTCATCAGTAACTTTTGCAGCTGTGGTCTTCTTATTTTTCGTCACAATTGCTCTTAATGATCGTCTGTCACGATCAGTCAGGACACACTTTCGTCCTCGCTGTGATTTAGCAGATGATGTTTTTCCGCTTTTCAAATATGCGGAATAAATCTTCGATACAGTACCTCTTGAAACACTAAACACCTCGGCTCCCTTGCTTACGGAAGCACCTACCATACGTGCTCCAACAATTTGCCCACGTTCGAAGTCTGTTAACTCTGACATAATGCAATGACAACCTCACATAACAGTACTCCGACAACAACTGAACTGTTTAGCACATTTACGAAGTTGTATAGGTGGCGTCAGTAGTCAAAACGCCAGCGCCACCTACATATTTCATTAAAATCAATCTTTCTTTTCAAACATGCATTTTACAAGGTGTTTCCATATTTTTGTCCATCCACTGTACCTCTCTGAAATGGGACAATGTTAATGTTCACTAGCCGCCGTGATTCTTGGGTGATCAAGCTCAGCTCTTTCTGTGATTTCCGTATTTTTAAACTGTTTCCATCAGTTGCATTAAAGTCTGTAGTAATATGGAATTGAGATTGCCCTGTTTCCAGTCTCTTGACTACTCTCTGCTTTATGACCAATTTATTATGTACCCAAATTTTAGTGTTTAATTATTTTAGGCCTTTTTGAATTTCATGAAATGTTGGGAAAAAAAAAAAAAAAAAAAAAAAAAAAAAACGAAACTGCCCTAGAGAGCTAGCAAACGAAGCGGAGTTTGGTTTGGTTTTATTTGATTATGGAAAAGCAGGCTAGGATTTTTTTTTTTTTTTTTGCTGTGTATTCTTTCAGTGTAATAATGTATCAATGTAATACGTATTAAAGTAATGAATAATGTATATCAAAGTGCACGTATGGTAGTATTGAATATGTTTATTGCATAACGTACCCCAGAATGCTAAACAGTACCGCACAGGTTTAATGTAGTACATATGTAATGCCCAGCTCGGCAATGTGTAACAAAGCAAAAATTGTGTTCTTACAACGCCCTTGTTTGGCCATTTATTTGATTGAATTTGAATTTCAATAAATACTGGGCCTGGGCGGCTGGATGTCTGTGCGTCAAGTGGCATGTCTCTTCCACGTTGGTTGGCACAACTGCAAGTGATCTGGTCCAGGCGTTGGGTCTCGGCGCTGGGCGCGGGATGCTCGGGTGGCCCTGTGGGGCGTTGATCTAGATAGTTGCGGGTCCTGGACTACACCCGAGTAGTCTTTCGCAAAGTCGTGCGGGTGTCCAGGCCTGCAGTCACCTGTCACCTGTGTATTCTTTCTTTAAATGTTTAAAACTACAATTTTTATCTTCAGGTTTCCTGGCATAATTTGCAAAACATTCATTATTATAAAAAAATTATTTATATCTCTTTAACTGGGTTTGAAGTAAAAAATATCATGTAAATGCTGAATAACACTAAATTTTTATTACAATTAATATTTGAATTTGAACTAATTTTTATTACAATTAATATTTACAATTAATATTTGAAGTTTTCTTCATGTAAAATGTTAAACTGTGCTATTAGTGAAGATTAGTGATTGATGCATTTATAATTAGAATATCTTACGTTACTTTATTTAACAGAAAGTGATAACTTGCATAGCTCATCTCATCCACATGGCGCCATCTATATTCCAGACAGAGAAGATTCACTTTGACGTCACTTTGAGATTGAGAAAGTTGAAATAAGAAAAAGGAGAACATTTAATAATTAAATGCGTTAGTTAAGCATTTTACATAGCAAGAAGAATGTTCTTGGAAAACATCGTTAAATTATAAGAAAATGTTATTAATCTGCAAGAGGTAAATTGGAGAATTACTGAAAAATCAATGAACTCCTAGAATGTTAGATCTGAGTTATATTTGCATTTTAGATAAAGTGTGCTTTTACAATAAAGATTTTGTTATCTCTGGAGATATTCTAGATTTATTTATGAACTAAATGTGTATTTGTATGATATATAAATAAGATTTTGCATAAGAATTTTTCGTTTAAAAATGTTTTACTTTATTTCAGGGAGTTGTCAAACTTTCTAAACTTTCTGCCACTTAAGTAAGAATAAAAAGTATATATACCATCATAAAAACATTTTCTGATTAAAAATGTTTCATTTTAACTTTCAGTTTGAACACTCATTTACGTAGTTCCCATGCTGTTTTCTATTTATCATGATGTACCAATTTACCGTGCAAATATTGCCGGAGTATCGCGCAAGGCGTGACGTGTCCGGCTCATGAAACAAGGCCCAGTGGGCACAAGACGTTAAGTTTTCTTGACAAATCCGCAAAGTCAGAAAGGGTGGTAAACATGCAATCACTTAGTCTAAGAAAAGCCAGAATACAAGATGAGCAAGATCAAGGAGCTGTGAGGATTACTATGGTGCATGTCTGTGTTGTTGCAATAAATAACAGAGACAAATCAGACAAGTAATACAAGAACATAAATATAAGTACAATGGAAAGTGAAATATAAAATACAAAGCGAAATACAGTAACTGATACAGTGCACATAAAACATTTACAAGTTACAATTAAGATAAGATACATAATATGAGATGCAACATACAATACTAATAGAGAAAATAGCTGGGTAGGGAAATTTAAGTCTCGAGTGAGGTCTGAAGATAAAGTCCTCCTCGAGGACAACATAGTTTAACACATTTAGCGTATTCATATGGCTACAGTCTTGCGCATTTTTAAAGAATTTCATGTTTGCTTTATGCAGATATTCCTCTACTGTGTCGAGCTTAAGGTCGTGATGGAGCGTCTGGTTAAAAACAAAGTAATGTGCTCTGGTCATCATTCTGAGTAGTTTGGTTTGCATTACCTGTAACGTTTTTTGCTCTTTCTTATGGTCCGAAGCCCAGGCGGGCGAAGCGTAGGCAAATATGGGTCGAATAATCGAGACGTAGATGTGTCTTTTGCGTCGTAAGTCGAGTTTTGAGTCTAGAGAAAAACGTAGAGTGAGGCATTGAATTACCCCTACCATTTTGCTTCTGACGTGATTGATATGCTCTTTCCATTGGAAGCTGGAGCTGTATTTGACGCCTAGGTACGTGGCCTTATTTAAATTGGGAACGACAGTACCGAATAGTCTCAGTTGCGCGTTCAGAGGGGTGTTCAATCTCTTTTCCGTGAGGATAAGGAAATTGGACTTGTCAGCATTTATGGCAGTTCTCCACTTCGAGCACTAAAGCTCGAGCTGCGGCATGAGATTTTGAAGTCTAGAGATTGCAAAACTGGGTGATGCAGACTTCACAGCAAGAGCTGTGTCGTCTGCATAACATGCCAGAAAATGGGTTTGGTCCATGTTGTCGGTAGGCAGATGTGCCACGTAAAACAGATACAAGACAGGCCCTAAAATAGATCCCTGTGGGACGCCGGTCCTCACTTTTCTGTTATCAGATAAGTCGTTTCCTATGTGAACGTAGAAGTTCCTGTCAGAAAGGAAGGAGGTTATAATATGAATCAATTCTCTGCTGAAGTTCAGCTTAATGAGTTTGTAAATAAGCCCCTCATGCCAGACGCGGTCGGAACTTCGCCAGGACAGAAGGGAAGACGAAATCTTATTGAAAATGTAAGGATGTGGCGCCATCTGACGTGCTCAAGCGTAGTTGAAAACAGTCGTTTAGTAGTGAGCTGGAAGATTAAGGTTCCAATTCGTCGAAATATTCAACTAAATGCACATTCGTTTTCTAAAAGCTCGAATTTCGTTGACAGCCGAGAGTAGCAAATAAGCTAGCTATGATCCGGCTCGATGATAATGCCCATAACGGCGATGAAAGTATAAATTACCGTACTTCACGAAAGAATGATGAGATATAAAAAGTAACGAGATGATAGTGACATGTAAAAAGTAAAGCTCAGATAAGGAAAAGGTCTCACTTCCGGAGAGGTGGCGCCATCTAGTCTGCGCGAGAGAAGTTATTCACAGTCATCTTAACAATAGTGGCTAATAATTAGACGACCAGCTTTTCAGGGAGTGCAATAAATTGCAGAGCAAGCTGTAGTTTTCTATGCTGCTAATTCCTAGATTCCCTTTATGCAGTGGATATCGTGCAAAATTGCACGACTTTTTCCGGCTCAATCAAATATGTTTTCATTCTGACTTGACGTGAGTTGTTGGCGTAACGGGTAGTGAAGCTCTCTTTGCTCCGTATATGTTACAAATTATGTTCAAAAAATTCATCTGTTGAATAGAAAGGATGTATTTAAGGGAAACAGCAAAGCAGGTGAGAAAATTCTCTAAGGAAGTCTCACTTAAAATTTGTGATATTTAAGTAGAGGAAATGTTAGAGAAAACTCGAAACGGATTAGATATGCTGACCCGAAGTCTGCAAAAGTAGAAGATGTGGAAAAGAGAATTAAGATCAGACTGATAGCAGGATAAGCGTATTTTTTCCAGTGGAAAGGGACTGTAATTTTGATTGCAGGATAATTGGATTTTGATGGTGTTTGACTGAAAAGTGGAACTTAATGGCGTTGTGCCAGTGCAGGACTAACATCTTTCAAGATGCAGAAGATTAAGTTAAGCTATTAGCGTTATGATTAGATAGTCTTCTCACACTTGGGCCGAACTATCAATATTCAGCGTTTTTACCCATTTGGTCACTAGTGGGATTATAATATACAGAAGAATTGTCCTTGTATTCAGCACAGAAAGAAGTCAATCAATGCGAGTATTGCCAGGATATCGCTGTTGTTGCGCGATTGTATCCGGCTCTTGACTACGTATGCCTCTGAGGTGCATGGCATAACTATGAGAGAATGGAGTGAAAGAAGGTTTGCAGTGACATAAAGTAAGAAATTATGTCCACGAGCCTTTACGTGCCCTTTATTTTCAAGACTAATAGTCACAACCATTAATCCTGTAATTTTAATAGTAAAAATGTTTTAAATGATGTAAATAGTCATGTTATTGAATTTAAAAATTAAAAAAAATATATATAGAAAGCACGAAATCTAACGTCGTCCTAGTTCGTACAGTTATTTTTTGAAAGATCGTTTTCATTACAAAAATTACAGCACACACAATGTGACTACCATATGATAAAATTTCATTGAGATATTTGTTTGTAAGGCTTTGATTGTTTATAGATTTTTCAGTGCCAGAAAACCAAATTCATTGCTGTTCTTGATTCGTTAAAAATAAAGTATAGTTCGAGGTTTTGTAAAGTATAATTGGAAGTCCATTTCTCCCTTTAGTGTCAATTAGTGACACTAAAGTCACAATGTTTAGTGTCACTGAATGACACTAAAGAATTTTACTCTCAGTCCCACTCTCATTTCCTACTCTCAGTTTTTGGATTTTACGAATATTTAACATAATTTAATTTATTAATTTAGAAGTCAAACAAGAAAAATCAGCGTTACATTTGCAAATTTTCACAGGACTAGTTTCGATGCTTTTACCGAACCATCATACTCAGCTGGCACAGTGCAAATGAAGGAAATAAGATATAGTGATAACCTAAATTATTTAAGTTATTATTTTGTTATATTTATTGTGCTGCGAATATCTTCCTGCATTTAACTCAAAAAGTTTCAAATACTAAAAAACGTTGCAGTTTTGTAAATTTATGATCATAATACAGAAGATCATTTGCACCTTATGGAAACCACTTTAATAAGTACTCTTAGTACGAAAAACACTCTTTATTTATAAAAATAAATAAAGAGTGTTTTTCTTAGGACGATTTGCTTCTATCTGATAGCTTGATTCTTGGCTACAGCTCAAGCTGAAATTTTCCATGAAAGTAAACTTTTTCTTAGCCCCGTCATATCAAGTTTGTCCCACTCATTTTAGGTATTTTCAAAGTCCAGTCAATATTCTTGGATACCATTTTAATAAGGTTCGTTTTAACAAATCGAAATCGCATAAGTCCATAAAAGAAGTGTCAGAGGACTTCGGACTTCGGAGATATTTCATTGAATGAGATACATTTCATTCTTGTTTTTGATTCTTTCTTTACTAAATAAGCGACAGTTGACTCAGGAGTGTTATTAGAGGCTTTGTCCATATGAAGCTCAACTTTATTGACGACCTTTCCACATAAGGCTGGAACTTCTTCAAAAATTGGTTCTCAAATTTTCTGCTGGGAGTACAGTGAACTAAGTTTAGCCTCGATTGAGATATTTTAACCCAAAAGCGAAGTTAGTCCTGAGTGAGATACGAGTCCCGAAACAGTATTTTGCATTGAAACATTTAAATGCGTTGTATCACTTTTCAAAATGTACCACCAAATACTATTGCCCTGTAGTATATTTAAACAAATTAAATAATGGATAATCTGCGTGAATGTAAGTATGTTTCTCTATTTGTGAAAAACAACGGTACCTGGAGCCATGCAGTTTTGAATAACGTAGTCCTTCATACGAACATGGGCACCTCAGAACTAGAATTTTGAGTTTCGAATTAGTTTTATTATCGATTTCATATTTTGCAAAACTTTAACGAATATTAGATTAACTAATTCAAAGATTTCTATTCTGAAGTGGTAATATTGTACGGAATAAAACATTTTTATCTCCAGTGCACGAGACTATCTAACGGAAATTCTAAAGATGTGCTGTTTTTAAATATTTTATGACTTTGCTGTTGAATCGAATTTTATGTGGTTTAAGCGCCACAAACGTGATATTTCATAAAAAAAAAAAAAAAAAAAAAAAAAAAAAAAAACCCACACACACATACACACAAAACGTTAATAATTAAATGACAAAAAAAGTTTTGTAAATAATCCTAGTAAGAAGACTGAACATTGATATGAACTGAGAAAATACTGAAAAAACAGAAAAATGTGGGCCGGAACTTAATATTGCATCGAAAATTTTAAACGTATATCGCTATGCTGCTTTTAAAGTTTTCGTAATTTCTCTGTTCCATTGTGTGTATACACAATGCAAAAAAAGAATATAAAATGGACTAAAGACTTACCAAACTAACTTGAAAGTAAAACAAAATTAAACCGCCAATATTTGAACTGAACTTTTATATTTTTAATCAGTAAGTGAAAAAATACATTAAATATTACATAACAAATTAATTTCATAGTCACTTCATTGTATCGGTGCAGTCTGAACAAATATATTTACAGTGCTCTAGACAAAGGAACTTTAAACAAATCTCACAGCTGAACCTCGTAATTCTAGTATGCTAGTCATTTTGGCAGGGTTTGCATCTTTTTTTCCTTGAAGTCATTTCTTCAACAGCAGCTAATTCTGCTTTTTGTTTCTACAATTTAAATTTCAGCTCACTTTGAAGAGAGTTAGGGCTTCTTCTTTCAACATTTTCCTTCACAAGAGCATTTTCTAGCTGTCGCAGATATTACCTTCTAAGCGATTTTTCACTATTATTCGTTGAATGAACTATGTAGCTGTTGATTGCTGCTATATTCAGCATAGAGAAGAAAACTTCAAGAGGCCAGCGCCTGGTGTTCCTGGCAACATTGTAGGAAGCACAGAGTTTATCCACTGTATTCACACCTCCTTTGGTATTTGGTACGATTGTAAAATGTGATAATCTGAGGCCTTTTTTTGGTCTTGTGTATTTTTATCTATTGCTACGTCATCATGAAGACTCGAAATCAATATGACGTTTCTATAAAGTTTGGGTACATAGGAGAGAAGTGTCATATTTTTTCTAAATCCAAAAAGACTCGTATTGGGTTCCCGAGTTTTCGTCAGCTTGAACTGATCCAGAATTTGAGGTTTATTGTTTTTCAAAGTACCTACAAATGACAATTTTTTTCATCTATTTCTTGTACTAACTCAAAATCTTTAGCTTCAACGGTCCCGCGTATTTCTAGAATACAAATACTAAATCTGTAGACTCGCATTAACCCTTCGAAATCCAGCAGACGACTGAAAGAAGGGCGAACGAAGAGGAGAGAATAGCCAAGGACACGCGGTCATAGCGCCTTCTGGTCTACGAAACAAATGCGAAATTCAAATCTAGTGTATGTGACACATGCGCCCCCGCTGGAAGGTTAATTTCAAAATTTGTAGTTTTTGATGTCATTTTCAACTCGCCTTGACTGATCGGTTAATCACAATAGGAATAAAATCTTAAATCTTACTCTCAGATTCCAACCTAAATGCTAGAGGATATTAATTCAGAAGTCAAACAACAAAAATCCAAAAAAAAAAAAAAAAAAAAAAAAAAAAAAATTATATTTACAAAATTTTCACAGGACTAGTTTCGATGGTTTCACCGAACCACCATCTTCAGCTGCAAAACCGCTTCTCTGAATTAGTGTTTGTTCGGCGTGTTATTGTATCTTAATTATAGAAGCCCCAAACAGGCTTATTTTTTGCTTTCTTTTTTGCACGTGGTGTGGTTGCCATTTTGTGATTGCATGAGTTTCGGTAAGTACTTTTTTGCAATTTTCAAGTTATGTTTGGCGGTTTTGCAGCTGAAGATGGTGGTTCGGTGAAACCATCGAAACTAGTCCTGTGAAAATTTTGTAAATATAACGCTGATTTTTGTTGTTTGACTTCTGAATTAGTATTTGTTCAGCGTGTTATTGTGTCTTAATGCTAGAGGATATCATAAACTGTTATTCTTGAAGGGTACGATTCTAACAAAAATTCAAATCGAATGTTTCCTACAATGAGAAATATTTACTCATACATATGTATAATATGTAAATTATGTAGGAAACGACTCCGAATTCTGAAATTCGAACTTTTGTGAAATACATATCAGCAGGAAATCATGCAAATGCTTCTCTTCTGTCCTTAAAGAAAAATAATATCTTGTTTTGGTATGAAAGTCAAAATCTTTGCTATTTAAATTATTATTAGCAAAGAAAGAAATATAAGCAGTGAATAAGTTAAAGAACTTTAGTTTTGCATTTAATTTTTATTACAGGAGATAATAGTGTTAAAATTTCGTGAGAGCAAAATGTTTTTAATGCAGTACATGTGAAAATATTAGAGAGGATCTTTTTAACACAGTAACCTTTTATATTGTTCCAAAAGCTTTTTTTTTTATTAAATGAACTAATGGTAGTTCAACTTTTGAGATTATTATAAGTACAATAAATCTTCTTTAATCAACTACCTCCTATTGACGACCCCATTTAAAAGAGAATAATTATTTCTGGACAAAAAGAATCTGGACTCAAAATTACAATAGTTACAATACTAAGGAAAATTACAATACTAAGGAAAAATTACAATACTAAGGAATACAATAGCCTTCTCTTCTTCTTCTTCTCTAATCCGGCCGAGACCGGTAACTATACTTATTCACGAACACTTTGGTTTTGGTATTAGTCTGAAGTATTTTAAATATTGCACAAATTGAATAATGTATCTGCAGCAGAAAAATCACTTTTGTATATGGAAAATGATTTTATATATATTTCTGAGACGTAAGTTTTATCTTTACTTAGTAAAAAAAAACTTGAAATTTTTCGAAATTTCCGCAATGTTTGATGGCACTTCCGAAACAAATTTGTTTACCTGATGAAAACTGATTAAGGAGAAGGGAATTTCTGTGCTATTATTGTTGTCACTATCATTTAGCGGAAAGAGAAACAAAAATAAGTCAGGATCATTTTTCTGCAAACCTCCTGCATTTTATGACTTAGAGTTCGAGGTGTGGGCACGAAACTTTTTGTGCGTGCTTTTTTTCAACTTCTTGCTATGTTTTATCTACAATTTTGATGATTAATAACAAAATATTTACCATCAAATTTTATATGAAACACGTTAAAATTTGCAATCAAAATTCTTGGCACGATTAGTTATTTTCGAGTGGCACTTGTATTTCAAAACTCGTCATCATTGACTTGAAGATGAGAAGTATTTCAACCAACAAAGCACGAGCAAAACAGCAGAAAATTCTAAAGAATATCAAAACTCATTCAGAAGCTTATCCAATGAATTTGTCTTGAATCAGTCATGAACCCCTGTATCATCTTATGACTTAATGTTCAAGGTGTGAGCACGGAAAGTTTTATGCGAATTCTTTTTTAGCTTCTTGCTTTGTTTTGTCAGCGGTTTTGACGATGAATAAAAAAATAAGTTAGAATAATGAAATTTTATGTGAAACTCGTTAGATTTGCAATCAGAATTCTTGTCACGATTTGTACTAGATTTGTTTCTATTGAATGGTACTTCACAAAGCGGCGGAAAATTCTAAAAAAATATTGAAACTCACCCAGAAAATCATC
This sequence comes from Stegodyphus dumicola, assembly GCF_044657685.1. Lineage (NCBI taxonomy): Eukaryota > Metazoa > Arthropoda > Arachnida > Araneae > Eresidae > Stegodyphus > Stegodyphus dumicola. Next base: position 152,402,496 of record NC_140778.1, read on the forward strand.
CATGAATTTGTCTTAATAAATGGTACTAAAAGATGATGTTTCTAAATGTGTTAGTCATTCAATGGGAATCTCAAAAACGTCTTCGATAGCTTCAAAGAAAAGAATTTCAACTGGGCTTTCGAGGCAGTGAAAAGCCGATGACAGCAATTATAAATTGACAAACAGACAATTTTAATGAATTAAAAAAAAAAAAAAAAAAAAAAAAAAAAAAAAAAAAAAAAAAACCGAATTTATTTTTTCAATCAGCTCGGGAACTTTTCACTTTTCAAAAGCTCTAGTGCATTCCACTATACATCATCAATTTTCTGGTTTTTTTTCATACTGAAAATCAAAACAGAACTTAAGTTCTTGATGTATTATATTACAATGATAAAAATATATGCTAAAATATTACTTGTTCCTCAGATTAATACAATTTAGACTGATGGTTTTAGGTGCTTACTCATATAATGACTGATATTTTTAGCTTCTCAATCATATAATGATCGATATTTATATATTCTTAATCATACAATGATTGTGATAGGCCTAGTTTGTAAGCCATGTTTATATCTTAGCTGACTGAATGCAGAAATACAGAAGTGCAATTATGGTCGCAGTGGTTCATGTTGCTGTTAATAGCTGAAAAAAGTTAAAGCACTCTTATTGTGAATTTAAAAAAGAACACGATCTTTTCCTTGTCAGTGGCATAGGAAGCAAAATAAAAATGGCGCGACGGCAAAGAATAAATACAACGATAACTGACATTAAATCGCCTTCCCAACAGAGCTCTCTTCTGGTTTCTAACTATCTTAGAGTCTTCGTTATGTGTAGAACAATGGAAAAGGTGGATTTGTCCATTAGTCCATTCTTTCTACAAAGCAAACAGAAGGGGTTCGATTAAATTACAGAGCGGAATCATTCATTTATAAAAAGTCATGCCGAGTTTTGGACTTCAAAAGAGTCCTTTTGGTGTGAGATATCAAGCACAATTAAAGGAGTTTTTCTTTCTTCCAACCTTTAGAAACTATACAATAATGTACTTTTTTTCATGTTTTAAAGCTATTAGTGTCCTCGTATAGCCCTTTATATACATAAATACCTTCGTATGTATAGCTATATATACGTTGAAAGGATGTTATTAGTTTTGTAATTGGGTTATGTTATTCCTACTCTGTAACACAAATGTCTGGCAGCTCGTTACTAGGTACGACGCAGTAAATCTGGAATCATGAGAGAAAAATGCGTTTATATTTTACACTGCGTTTCTTGCCAGAATTTATAGAGACATTAGAAAATTTAGAAGCCAGGATCTCTGAGAAAACGAAATGCTGTTCTCGGGATTTTAAACTACAAATCTGCCGATTGCTAACGGACATGCTACCACTTATACCACGAGAGTACATATGGCTGAAGACGACAGTTTTTTATATTCTTTTTACTTAAAGGACGACAGAAGTGAGAGGAAAGAGACCCAGTTGACCAAATCGCAGTGGTCACAAATGTATCATTCACCCAATTTACTTCAAATTTTCTGCTGTTTTGCTCGTTCTCTATTGCTTGAAATACTTTTCATCTTCAAGTCAAAGATGACCAGCCTTGAAATAAAAGTGCCACTCGAAAATAGCAAATCGTTATTTTCTATTGGCACTTTTATTTCAAGACTGAAATCAAGAATTTTGAAGAATAAAAACAATAAATCAAGACTTTCAAGACTGAAATCAAGAATTTTGATTGCAAATTTTAACGTGTTTCACATAAAATTTGATGGTAATTCATAGCAAGAAGTTGAAAAAACACGCACAAAATTTTGCAAGTCCACTGTAGAAATGTTAGACTTGTTGGAGCAAGAAGTGTGAAAACAAATCCCCCATTGCCTCTCCAAAATTCGTGTCATCGATCGTCTGACTGCTCGCCGGACGTGCTACTAGTTACTACACAAGAACATTTACTGAGGAATGCGACAGAACTTTATACACTGTTATCTGAGGCTTTCATCAGAGAAGGTTCAAGTCATTGACAGAGGTACAAATTGAGAATCAAATTTAAAAAAAAAAAAAAAAAAAAAAAAAAAAAAAAAAAAAACCTGCTTTTGAAAATTTTGAATAAAGTTGAAAAGCTGCATTAGTTCGACATGAATAGTTTTATTTTCTCCTAAAGACTTTGACTTACCACTGTTATACAGACACAATTATCTTCGAAATGCCTTGACAATTGTGCTGTGATGGGATCTTTAAAACATCTGATAGTGAGATTCTTATAAATTTTCTATTCAAGATATACGTTTAAACCTCCGTCTCCAGTGGATTTCTAGAGGTTTTATAGTATTGTAGAGTCATCAGGTTTTTTAGTCCAAAGGGGCTTTGTCCCTGAAGGACTATTGTTTTCGTTTTGAGATTTTGCGTTGAAAATTTTAAAAGTGAAACTGTATCACTTTTCAAATCGTTGCCACCAAATATTATCGCACTGGATTATAACTGAAGAAATTAAATAATGAAGAATATGCATAAATGTGTGGATGTTTCTCGCATTGTGATAGAAAAACGTTACCTAGAGCCATTCAGTTTTCAATGACGTAATTCTACTGCGGATATGGGAATCTGAAAGCGCAACTTCTAAATTTGGAACTTGTTTTATTATCGATTTCACATTTTGTAAAACTTTAACGAATTTTTGATTAACAAACTCAACGATTTAAAAGCGAGCAATGGCAACATTCTACGGGGAGGGGAAAACCTTTTTATCTTCAGCGCCTGGAACTGTGTATCGAAAATTCTAAAGATATGCCCATTTTAAAATTATTTTGCGATATTGTTGTTGAACTGAATTTTATGGTTTAAGTGCAAAGAACATAATATTTAATAAATATAAATAAGGGTAACACACAAAACGTTAAAAAACGTCCCTTTAGACATAATTTAAAATCTGAAAGCTTTCAGATTTTTTTATCCTTTTCTTGTTTTATATTAATGTTATTATAATATAAAAGAAGACATTAAATATTTCTTTCTTAAAAGCGTTTTTCACGTGCTGTATTGCTGTTTTTATCTCCGCGTTTATAACATCCACACTTGGTTATTTAGGCAGCATATCTGTGTGATTATTACCACGGATTCCTGTATGTCCAGGAATCCAATCCAAATTCACCCTTAATTTTTACAATAAGAATTTTATATCATCCACCACATGATTATCAATGAAAAGTTGTTGTAAAATCTTAAACGATGTTTGACTGTTCGTATAAATTCTAATAATCTTCTTTTTACTATTTGAACCATTTATACATAATTGTCTAAGATGAACAGATGGTTTAACTACCATCTGTTCATCTTAGACTTATCAAATAAAACAACCGAGAAATATATGTTGGATGCAGATGCACAGTTTATCAAATAAAACAGATAGTTTAACAACCATCTGTTTTATTTGATAAACTATTCATCTGCATCCAACATATATTTCTCAATTAATTTATAAATACGGTTTACACGAACAGATGGCTATAATAACCATATATTCGGTTTGATAGACTGCGCACTTAAGATACAACTTACATTTCTCACTTAATTTATGAATACCGTTTCCATACACACAACAAGCTGCATCACATCCCGAATCAATTTTCTTGATATTATCATTTAAAGATATACCTAAGCCCAATCTTGAATATATCTTTATCTTTATCCATTTTTATGCATAAAGATATATAAGCCCAATCTTGAATATATCTTTATGCATAAAAATGGATAAAGATAAAGATATATTCAAGATTGGGCTTATGAATTCAAAAAGATGACAAAAAAAAAAGATGCATTCAAAATGGAATAATGCTTATTCCATTTTGACAATGATTTCAATTTTATAAATTGGCATCATTTTACGTTTTCTTAATTTGCTGTACTTTAAATTCCGTATCTAACTGTAGGTCTGAAGGTAAGACTCCAACTATCCCTTACAAAGCTTGAATTGATATTACGAGGGGTATTCAGAAAGTAAAGAACGTTTCGGAATTAAAAAGAAACTATGTACAAGCAAAAATATTATTATACGCATCAGAAAGAGCGACTAAAATTCTACTTTTCTACATAGTCACCAAACAAATTGAGGTACTTATCATAGCGGTGGACAAGCTTTGAAATTCCTACATCATAGAATTCTGATCTCAGCCACTCATTGACGCGCACCCGCAGCTCCTTGTCGTCGTCAAAGCGCTGTGTTGCTAGCCAGTTCTTGGAAACAAGTGAAAATCACTAGGTGCAAGATCGGAACTATAGGGCGGATGAGGAAAAGCCTCCCATTTGAATGAATTAGGGAGTATTTTATGGTATCATACTAATACAAATAGAGCTATCCTCTGTACTGATTTAACCAAGCTTCTCTAGATCTCTGCTATTCTCACAGAGTAAACTGCTGTTCTCAATAGAATCCTTTTGTATAACTCATTTTAAGCATCTTTTGACGGTGTTATAATCTTATCGTTAATAATTTTTAAAAATCTTTACAATCTTTCCTATTCTTGCTTTAAAAAATTCTATGTGAGGTAACCTGAACGTTTGGGCGCATACACGGTGGCCAAGCGTAAGACAGAAGGTATGACAGATGATGTAACGATCCTCTCAGCAAATAAATAGCCGATAGGGCTGTTAACATCGCTTGACACATACTGAGTATCCAACAATATCATTGCTCTTGATATTGTCATTGTTGTTGTTGCATCATTGTTGTTCTTACAACAGCTTTAAAAGTTACACGGCGGAGAATTTTCTTCACATGCAGATTTTAAAATTTTGTTGAATTCCAAATTTTAATAAATTATTTAAACAAAGGTATTGATCTCCATGAATTCTTTCGGCATATTCATTCACTCGATTTGATTTAGTTTCTTGAGTAGAATATTTTAATTTCTACATTTAAGAATTTTTTTATACATAAGTTCGCGTTTATAGTAAATAGTCAATCGCACATACAATATCCAAAGTCATTGGAAGAAAGGCAGCGCTTTCAATACACTCTCTTGAGTCTGTCCATACTTTCGTGAGGCGCCTGGCTGAAAGACAATTGGTATCGCGGTGCCAATTACGTGTGCCCACACATTGTCTCTTCAATTTGGAGCGGCAACGCCCTCGATTGTTTGAACCGCAACCGAATGGAACCAGAACCTCTTTAGCGATGAATATAGGTTCAATTTGGACAGTAATGATAACAGTGCACATGCGTGAACACGCGTGTTAGCTGTCTGTATCCTGATTATACTTTACAACGGCATACCACTAACACAGCTGGCGTGACGACATGGAAGGGCGCCGGTTATCTGAAATATTAATCCACGGTATTCACGACATCCCAGCAGTACGTTCGTGACAATTTTCAGCCACACTAATTGCCCTTACCGTAAGGCTCTCAATAAGACAATGCTTGACCACCTTCAGCAAGTCTATTACATGAATGCTTACACATTACTCCTTTCCTAGCCTACCCAGTCCGCAGTTTTATCACTGACCGAGCATGTGCAGAGTAACTTAGAACGGCCTGTGAAAGTTAGGACTTTGGTCAATCTAGGAGTGTGCTTAGAACAACTGTGAAATGAGATGACGCAGGACACCACAAGGGACCTCTGTATCAAGTGCCCGAATATATTGCATAGTTCATTCATTCCGTTGATAGTTCAACAGGGTAGGTAGGTAGGTTACGGAGGACTGGAACGCCTGGTCTAACAGAGGTAAACAGGCATGTGTTCCACGCCCTCCTCTAACTACAGCAAAAGCTCCCTGGAGCCACACGAGGCTGCACCAGGAGATTATTGAGGTTGTCAAAGGGAAGTACATATCCTTACAAGGGCATTAGTAGGATTGTATTACAAATTGAAGAGGCAAGCAGTGGTGTTACAGCTTCCCTCTTCAATCTGTAATACAATCCTACTAATGCCCTTGTAAGGCAGGGTCAGACATCAATTTTATTTGTAAACTTTTGTGCACCGAATGATCCTTTTGCTTTGATTTTGTAATCACTTCTTGTGCCAGCGCTGCACTCACATGTATAAAATTTCGTTCGACAATAACAATTCTGCTTTGGGTTCAAATTTGTAGGGCGTTGTTTGATTTTTGGTGTTGTTGAGAGTAATACGTGTTAGGAAAACGTGGTTGGCCACCAAAGGAACGTACATGATGTAAGTGAAACATAAGGTTTAATTGTTACAGTTTCCTTGAGGTAACAAAATAAACGCACAGTGCATGTCAAGCTATAACTATGAGAGAAAACAAAAGATCGATAACAGTGATTAATGTGATTGGTATAGGTGTAAACTACTACGCTGCTTTAATAAAGTTGTAAGGTTTATCTTAAAGTCATTTTTAGTTCAAGCTTCTTTCCTGTCGCTGCTAATTTCAGTTTACAGATTTATCACCAGAATGTGTTTTCATAATCGCGGTTAAATGCAAATGAGGGAGAGCAGTTCTTTCGAAATTCCACTAACTTTGTTAGAGAGCCAGAGATTTTGACTTAGCGCGCGTTCGTCTTTTGCCTACACTCTCTCTAGCTATTATTACGCTCAGCCGTATTTCAGGCTCTTGATAGATTTGCCATTTAGTTAGCGTTTAAAGGTCCGATTCCTGTAGAATTTTGATACCTTCGGCTATATCTTTTTAGTTAAGCATTTGTTAAGTTTTATTTCTTAGTATTCTTGAGTTAAAGCCGAAGTAGAGGATTTTATGTACGTCCTGAGAACGGGCCATCTGTGAATTTTAAATAATAAAGGGTAATTAAACCTTCTCAGGTTTACGTTTCTGTCTACTGAATGTAGCAAAAATGAGGTGTGTGATCTAAAGAAATATAAAATTAAAGTAACTTACCCACAAAGGATGACACCTCAAATAATGTGAACTAAGTAATATTTATTATAACTTAACATCATAAAATTTGAATTAATACCAGCACAAATTAAGTAAATACCGCCAGACAGAAGATTATTAACCGTAATCATACAGCAGCAGAAAGAAACAGTCCTACCATTTTGAAACTTAACCTTTCGTACAAGAAATGCGTAACATTCCAATCAAAGTAAATCTCAGTCCATCGTGTATAAACAAAGTTTCATGATTAAAAAAATCAAATTTTATAACGGAGGAAATTGAATTGACTGATTATTCCAATATATTTTTGAAGAAACACAAGGCGAATATTCGTATCATCCGGAAAGTGGAACACGTGCACATGAAGTCCTTTCGAGGATATTTCAAGTCGTAGAACATCATTAATTTACTGCAGAAGTCAGCATCTAGATAATTTTAGTTGAATCTTCAGTACCAATTCTATTTTCTAGGAGAAATGCATTACTCTACAAATAATATGGAGATGGCAGTCAAAACAGGAACAAAATGGCATACAAGCGTCATCCGAGGTGAGAACCCAGAATACCGTCCTACACCTTCGGAGCTCAGTAGCAGAAGAAGGAGAAACCGGTTGTAGCCGGGAATATCGCTCTCTAATTGAGCGGTCGCAGTGAACAGACTTGATATTGAATAAATGTGAAGGCTTGCCTGCACACTGAACTAAAGCGATTATTCGCTTACCAGTTCTCAAGGTCCACACATTTAGCTGTAAATTCTAGGTTGGAACATTACAGAGTCTACTTGACATTTTTAGATCTGAAATTCAATGCCATTACTTCATATAAATACTGTCCGGACATACTGCTAGATCCAGATTCTTAATCTGGCCTTCCACAGCTATATTCCACGCCAAGACTCATCAAATCGTCGCACAACGCTGGTAAGAATCATTGCTACTGGCCTAATCAATGACCACGATAACATCCCCCCCCTGATAGGCACATCGGAAGGAGAGTGACGCATGTTTTGCGAATGATATTTAATAGACTTTAGTCGTATTTATTGCTATTATAATAATCATGTTATTGTACTCTGAAGAATGGGTAATGTTAAACTTTACTTTTTGTATATATATATGAAGTTGAGAAGTTTCGGAAATATTGCTATAAGTAATAAAATTTAATGCTATGATTTAGCAGCATATAGGCTAAATGTTTTATGTAGTCATGTTCATTTAACCTCTAACTTAGTATTTCGTTTAGAAAATGATTTTAACGTCCTAGTTTAAACCATCCATGCCTTGCATAATAGGTTTCCTAGTACGAGATAAGTATTGTTCATCTGCCTATTGCAATATGATCAGTTTAATAATTATTTACAGTTTATAAAGCCGTAGCAGCGTTATCAGCACTTAACTTCATGCTCAATGCTGTCTATACTGACTATTTTTCTCTATGCTTCCGCCTAAATTACCACCTCATATTGTTCTCACTACACTCTATCCCGATACAACTTCTTCAGTAGCTGCTCACTGCACAAGTCAACCATTTAGTATTTGGCTGTAATGACGTAGTGAATTTTGCCTGTCATTCAAAATATGTTCTTGACAAGGAAGAGTAAATTAGAATTATCAGTGTGCCGTAATTAACTCATAAACTTGTAGAGACTATAGATTATTTTGAAGCAGGAGACTTGAAAAATGAACAATGCCCTCGCCGGAAACCGAACCGTGGACCTCTCGATACGTGCCGAGCGTGCATACTACTACACCACGAAGGCATGCTAAAAAGCGGAAGTAATAACTTATAAGCTCACTTCTCTTGCGGATCAGCTATCCCGTTTGCGAAGAAAACAAAGTGTACAAGCTACGCTACTCCAAAATAATCATTTTATTACAGCACTAAGGCTTCTGATCAACCGCTGAAGTAATTATTAGTAATTTAGAAGAAGAAAAAGATGAAAAATTAGCAACCGCCTTCGCCGGGAATCGAACCACGGACGTCTGGAATACCGGCCCAGCGTGCAGAACCACTGCACCACGAAGGCACGCCAAGAAGGTGGGAGAAATACCTTATATACTCCCCCTTTTAAAGTGCGACTGGGGTTTTTTAGGGGACACCGTCGCCAAATCTGGGTGCGAAGAATCACAATCCAACAACCCTTTTAGTTCGGGCTCCACTGTAGAGACATTAGGTATTTTTTTTGGAAGCAGGCAAGGTGAAAAATTAGCAACCGCCTTCGCCGGGAATCGAACCACGGACCTCTGGAATACCGGCCCAGCGTGCAGAACCACTACACCACGAAGGCACGCCAAGAAGGTGGGAGAAATACCTTATAATATAATACGCTAATGCTTAATAACTGCGCATAATTCAAGAGTCAACTGCATAATGTAATGCGTATGCAGTTCTGCCCAGCCTGTTTTTGTGGTTGATGGCAGACGATGCTCAATAATAAAGAAAAGTAGACTACAAAAATTTCAGTATCATTGCTGGTAGTATAATATACAGAAATCTTTAGTGCTAATTAAAGGTAAAAATTAATTTAATATTTTACCTTTAATTATCACTAAAGGTTTTAAATTTATGCCATTTTAAGATAAAAAGTTTGGGTAATTTTTAGTTAAAGTGAATTCTGCATAACTATTTAATGACATTTGAAATTTGAATTTAAAGTAAAATATTTAGATAAATTTTAGGAGATAAATAGGAGATAAATTTTGCGAACTTAGATAAAAAAAGTACAGATATAATAAAGAAAACATCTAACGTTGTGATACTTAAAGAACTGTTTTGAAAGAATGCCAATTGCATGTACGTGATGCAACGATATCTCGCAGGTACATGCGTTTATTACTTATTTTAATTTATTGCTGCCAATTTCAGCAGCGTAATTTATTTATCTTTTCTGCTGTAATAAATATAAGTGAACACGATATGAAATATAATTTACCTCAAGCATTAAATATCATTATTACACCTCAATTTCATGCATGAAGATAGCATTTTATTAGCTCGCATTAATTTTGTGAAGAAACGTGCTCGTGCTAAAATCCGGTTATTGTGCTAATAAAGATTTCAAAAGGACAGTGGGTTAGATGCGTTTTGATAATTCATGTTATTGTTTGTTATAACTTCATGTTTTGTGATTTTGGAGAATTTTTATTGGGAGTTTAATAACTATTTTTTTAAGTCTTATTTGCTAATGAATTTCCATTATTCTGAGTAAAGTTATTTAGGTAATTATATAGATTAATCTCTTTTTACTTTATTCAAAAAATCTTTTATATAATATTAATAAATGTGCATAAATATATATAGTGTAAATATTCAGAATTTATATTAAGCAAAAGCTAATAACATAATCATAAGAAAAGAGTTTCATAAACAACTTAAAAAGCAATATTCATTTTACATATAAATTGGCTAAAGTGCAGAATCGTCCACTTATTTGTTTAGCGCTTTTTACAACAGTAAGAAGAATTTGCTTTTTGTCAATTTTCTTTGACATTTTAAGTGAAAATTGGTCGATGTGTACATGGATAAAGGGAGTGCACAATGCCAATTTTGTGCAATTCTGGGATGTATTTTAAGTGAAAATAGGTCGATGTGTACATGGATACCGAGTATGTGCAATTCTAAAAAACGCACCAAGCAGTGGGCGATTCTGCACTTTCCCCTATAAATTAGACAATTATATTAGACCTTCTCGAGAAAAAGGGAAAATAGGTAAATATGTTAGAAAGAACCCATTGAGCTATATTATTAAAATTATATAACTTTTAAATTCTAATGACATTTCTGTTCTGAACAAAATTTTATTTTAGATTTTAATACATCAAAAAGGCAAATGCATGCATATAAATACGCACTATAAATTAATTTCTGTAATACAGCAAATGGATTATTTAACTTTTGCTTACTTGAAATTTAATGAAATGTTGAAATCTGCTGCTTAAAGATAACATTGCTTGTTTCAGGATTATATCGTTAATATTTATATATTATGTGTGCAATTTGCTGTCTGTAAGCGTCTATTTTTATATATTCGTATATGTATGTCAACATAAGTTATTGATTTAATAATTATGTCAGCATGTCATGTATGTCAGCATAAGTTATTGATTTAATAATTATATTTATTCAGTTACTGAATTAATGTAATTGATTTTCGTTGCAATTTTCGTCAGTCTTACACTTGGTGATACAGGGACCGAAGAAAATGTCGCCAAGTTCGCCGACTGTTGGCACTTTCTTGCAAAATTTGGCGACAGAATAACTCACAGAAACCATTGCCAGCTTGGCGATATCTCGCCAAATTGTCGAGATACCCATTTACTCAATGTTAAATGGACCTGCTCTTGTATACTTACTTTTCCGGCTTAGTTTTTACAGCTTTTTTTTCTCTAGATTTTTCATGTTACATGACGCAGAAAAATAGAACAATTTCACATCTAATTCGACTAAAAACTTCTATCTAAGTATAAAATTCGTAACGGTATAGTAGTACTACAATTACATGGTCTTCAGGATCCAGAATTCCATTTACTGAGATTACTTGTCATTCTTCTTTAATCAAGTTAAATAAAGTTTCTTGTTCAACTATTTGCATTGTTTTATAGTGTTATCATTAATTTAAATTATTAGATATTTTGAAAGGAATTATTGAATGAATTCAGATGCATCTGTACAACATAACTGATTATTTACAATAATTGACAAAGTATTTAATTTCAAGTATAAATGGAATGAATACGAATTACATATGTGCCATTTGTTCTTTAAGCCTTTGCTTAAGGGGACTCATACATCTTAAACCCCTCATGATCTTCGAATATGTGACTATTGCAAGAACTGGGATATTTTATTTATTTTAAAAGCAATTACTTCCAACGTTTTACAGCTGACTTCATGATATAGCTGCTTTGGAAACTAGTAACCAGAAAGTTTGTGTTGCCACAAATATTTTTGTAATTTAATCCTCTTTGTCACAAAATATTTCGCCATATTTCCACCTTGCGCGCATGATATTTTAAAAATGGCTAATGGTACATACTTGAAATTTGATGGAATTCTTTATATGGGCGCTATTTTCTAACTGAACCAACAATCTGATGAATATTTTACTATTGAAAAATTTTATGGACGAAAATATTACACATTTTTTTAATAAAATACATTTTATAAACTCAACTCAAAATAAAATAAAAATTTAACATGAAATTTTTAGAATTTTAGGTTCACAGTAGTTTCCAGACTTTATAAAAGCTATTTATTAAATATGGAATTAAATATGAAACAGAATGTTTTAAACTGTGCGCGCAAGTTGGAAACATGACGAAAAATGTTGTCACAAAGCGGATTAAATTATAAAAATATTTGTGGTAACACAAACTTTCTGATTACTATTTTAGAAAGCATCTATATTATGTTGTCATCTGTAAAATGTTGGTAGTAATTGCTTTTAAAATAAATATGTTATCCCAATTCTTGCAACAGTCACCTATTCGAACATCTTATTGGTTTTAAGGTGTATGAGTCCCCTTAACCGTAGCATGTGGTCATTTGTAAAAGTTTATGAAGCAAATGTGACTGTAATACATTTTTTGACATCACGTCATGCAACATAGTTGCATTCAGTTACTTTTGTAACACAAAATAAAAAGTGTAACACACTGCTAGCCGTTAAAACAGCAACCACCAACCAACAACGAATTAAATATATACCTAAGGTCACTTCCTTATACTATAAATCTTTTTGATGCATATGAAAAATAGAATGTTTTATCACCAGTATTGAATATGGCTACCTTTGGCAATAATAACTCGTGATACACGTGCAGAGATACTGTCAGAGAGATTTTAACCCTTTGCGGCACAGTGTGTCCATTGTGGACACACCTAAAAATGTCCTTCTGTACGCGCAGAAAAATTGAATGAAAAAGGATTTATAGGTTACTTTGAATCTTCTTTATTTATAGTAGATGGCAGCTCAACACAAACCAGTGCATATATTTTAGCGATGTTTAGTTTTTTAAGACCCTCATTTTTCAAAGAAATCTTCCAGATTTTTTTTAGGGTATAAAAGGAATTGTTTGAAAAGAAATTTATATGTTATTTTTTTGGCTGTGTGCTAATCTCCTTATTCTATATTAGTTTTAAATTTTTACCTTGAAATCTTGCCTAAAATCAAACGGCGAACCCTAGGTGTGCCAGACCGGGCTCACCGATAATCTAGGACAACTGAGAGTCTGTATTCTTTGTTTCTCCGCATCTCATCAGTCAGTTCATTGACAACAATGCTAGTTTCAGCACTCTTTTCGAAGCTCTATTGAATTAGTGTGCCCACTTTGGGCACACCCATAGAATTAAAACGATAAGTGCTATCTTCACAAAATTTTACTTGTGTTCTCCTCTAGGCCTAATTAGACTGATTAACTTTTTTAAAAATCAAAACCCCAACTTTAAAAGGTAGCGTGCCGGATAGGATTAAACGACATTTAGATATATTACAGTTCAAGCAGCTACAATTCTTAGTTCTTTTCCGTTATGCACCTGTCACTCTTTTTGGCGCCTGTGAAAGAACACATGCCTAGATTCAACGATAGCGCCATCTAGGCTATCGCTATGTATATGTATATATCTATAAATTATTTTTATAAATAGAAGATTTTAGTACTTTTCCGTTTTGCCGGCACAGGCGATCAAGTCGCCAATAATGGTACAACTGATGTCAAACAGAATATCCTCGTTGGTAACCTTTTACGCCTCATTTTCAAAACAAGTCGCAGCCATTTCTCATCAGATTGATTGTTTCTTTCAATACTGGCATACAATTACATATAATTTTTATCAGAGAGTTCAATTTCACGTCCTAAGGCAATTCGCGATAATTAAGTCAATTAGGAGGCAATCACACTGCTCACCGAAGGCGAAAATATAGAGAAGGCAAAGGGTTAAATTCGTCAATTCTAATGAGAATGCACTAACGAACACTGCGGTTTTGCATAATTTCTAAGTAAGTAATTGAAATAATTCTTGCATTTAACTTGTATTCCAAATTAAGATTTAACTTGAAATTAATGTAGATAATTACTGAGAGAATTAGCGTAGTTGACGTGAGATGAGATCACTTGGTGTCACGTGAAATGAACCGGCGAATCAGGATTTTGAACCATGAAAGCGTAGTAAATAATTAAATTAATGTCTTTTTACAAATTTATTGTCTTTTTACAAAATTTTAAACGACATTAAAATGTTTATACCTTCAAAATAAATAAATAAATAAATAAATAAAAAAAAAAATTGCAACTAACATTTGTTAACATTTTTTATGTGTGTACTGTATGTTGTCGCCAATAAAGTCTGCTTGGCGAAACGGAATAGTACTAAATATGAATCTGTATATGTATGTATTTCAAGTACCAAATAACCAAAAAAATGTCAATTAAATTACCAAGTACCAAATAATATGTATGTAAGTACCAAATATGTATGTGTATATGTGTAATTTGCTATGTATGTATAAGTTATTCTTATAAATAGAAGAATTTTTATAATTAAATTACCCACAAAAATGCGTGGGAGGTTACTTGCGTATTAGCTCAACCACCTCAGTAGGAAATCGCCAAACGCTGGCAACCATGTGCATAGTAGTTATTTAGGTAACCATATTCACTGTAAGTAGCAATCCGAAAATTCATTGTAGAAATCCTGTAAAAAAGGCGGTTGCGTTAATACGTAAGTGCATGGAAAAGTACCCAGTCCTTATCAGAATTCATCTGTTTTATCCGTTGATGGTCGTTTTTGCTCCAGTATGTGTGACATCATTGAACAGACGGGAAAAGACGTGGTGAACTTACCGGCTAACGTCTGCATGTAGAAGTGCCGGATGTTGTGTCCCCGCACATTGCCTTGTGGAAGGTAGCTGTGAAAAGTTTCTGAAGATGTAGTACAATCAAAGACCGATTAATGTCTGTGATATAACGCGGACTAGTTAGCGTGCCAAATATGCGTAAAAGCGCTTGTGCGACTCATACCGTAAGTCACGGCTCATACCGTAATTTGAGGTGGTAGACTATAATGATATTCCAGAAGACAAGATTTCAAAGAGTGCTTCACATTTTTAAATCCAATCTTTAATCTGATTACTATCGGTCCTATGATTTTGAGTAAAAATAACAGCGGATTTTCAAACAAATAGAAATTTAAATGAATGAAAAGAAATCTTACAGTATCGGGTAGATCGGAGGCTAAAACGTTATGTACTTCGTTGTTAAAAAAAGTTGACGTTATGTACTTCGTTGCCATGCTGGTTACAAATAATAGGTTTCCTACGTTAAGAGACAATGATTTGTCTTCTTATATAACTCCTTCTGCAGATTAAAAGGTGCAAAATAAAATACGCATAAAATTTCTTAATTAATACATTAAAAGTATTAAAAAAAGCTCTCATTTTTTTTTTTTAACTTTGAATTAGTTGGCTGGCATACAACTATGGTAGATAGCTCTTTCTAGCTCCTCAGACAGTCCCAGACGGGCATGACAAAAATGAAAGTTCCTTAGATGAATTTCACGGAGAAAAGTCACAGAAAAAAAAGCTTTTACAATACAGGGCCTGAGCCTTATTTTTACTTTCTTGTACGAAGTAAAGGAAGTATTGTGATTGCGAAAATTTCGGGTATCATGTTTCAACGAAAGTATCCATTTCCACCTTTCTCGGAACCATCTGAACGATGTTTTGCGTAACATCTGTATGTACGGACAGAATAAAAGACTATTTTTGCCAAAAAAGGATTGTAAAATGGCTTCAAAAAAATTTTTTTTCTAGACGTCTGTCTGTATGTACATACGTACTTACGTATGTATCTTGCATAACTCAAGAACGGGTTGCCGTAGAACGTTGCAATTTTGTATATGAAACTGCTATAATATGCAGTTGTGCATCCCCCTTTTTCGTTGCAATCGGTTGCACCAATCGTCTGTAAATATATATATATATATTCTCACTCTGTTACCTGGCTCGGTGAGCTTAGTATTTTTATTCTTATATGTTAGTAAATCGCGCATTTTTTTTTTCTTTAAAAGTGATTGAATTATGTTGGTCTTATGTTCCGGTTAAGATTTTTATGGCTTTAGGTTTTCTACATGCAATCGTTATAGAATTATCAACAATTTAAAAGTTGTTAAAATGCGACTAAGCCTAATAGAGCAGCCATATTTGTTTACTTTTGAAACTCAGTAAAATAATGAGTTAAGTGAGTTTCTGCACTTTCAATGTTTTTTTACCAAGCGAGATCAAAAGTAAACAATCACTCTTTTGTGCACCGAAAAATATGCCTTCCTGCCCGCTGGACGAGTTTTTTGTTTTTGTGTAGAAACTCTATATTAATTTAAATTTTTTTTACTGGTTTTAACTGTATTTGGTGTTTTATGTTTTTCTGTACTTTGCGAATTTTAATGAAGTTGTTTTGAGTTTTTATGTATTTTTGCTCTGGCGCGGGGTCAGAACTGAATTAATTAAATAAGAAATATATCTTTATTGAAATTCGAGCAAATAAGTTTAAATGAAATGCAGCAAAAAAAGGGTGTATAATGTAATAGGCCAACATATATTATATGCAAGGAAGTCATGTGGTATCCGCATCAGATTTTTTTTAAAATAGCTATCACAGTACTAATCATGTGTGATTAAAAATAATATCAGCTTATATTAGAACAGTTGTGAGACATTTTAAAAAACTGAAGCTGATATGAATTGAATTTTGGAAGTATAGAAATAACAAATGTGTAAGAAATAGAAATGTAGTCGAAGAAGCTAAAAGAAGTACTATAGTACTAAAACGTTCAAAATTAGCGCTAAGTGCTGCTGAATTTTAAATGAATTGAAAAAATCAGGATGAGAATTCAACTAATAAGTAAGAATATCTGAATCTTACCTAGGTTATTTCCGATACACATTAGAATTGAACGTACTAATCAAAATCTAAACTACAACAATGAGTGAACTCAAAAGTATTACTAAAAAGTAAATGACCAAAAAAGGGCAACAAGAAAACATCAACTCACATGTTAATCTCTTTTGTCTGGAGCTCTGGAGCGTCAAAACAGAACTTGTCGAGGGAAAAGTGTTATGAAGCTTCAAAAAATGTTGATTAACTATACCAGCTAAAACAAACATCGTACCGACTAATTCACTAAGAACCGTAGAATGTAATTAATGGTAAAAAATAATGAGCAGAATTTAAAGTCTCATTGAATTACCCCTTTTTCCCGACCTGTTTCAGCCGTCTAATACAAAAATTGAAAAGAAAGAGCTGTGTTTTGTATATTTAAAACTATACAAAACACAGCTAAAACAAATTTCGTTCCGACTAATTCACTCAGAACCGTAGAATGTAATTGAAAGATCAAAAGTAATGAGCAGAATTTAAAGTCACATTGAATTGTTCCTTTTCCCGACCTGTTTCAGCCATCTAATACAAAAATTGAAAAGAAAGAGCTGTGTTTTGTATATTTAAAATTATACAAAACACAGCTAAAACAAATTTCGTTCCGACTAATTCACTCAGAACCGTAGAATGTAATTAAAAGGTCAAAAGTAATGAGCAGAATTTAAAGTCTCATTGAATTGTTCCTTTTCCCGACCTGTTTCAGCCATCTAATACAAAAATTGAGAAGAAAGAACTGTGTTTTGTATATTTAAAACTATACAAAACACAGCTAAAACAAATTTCGTTCCGACTAATTCACTCAGAACCGTAGAATATAATTGAAATATCAAAAGTAATGAGCAGAATTTAAAGTCACATTGAATTGTTCCTTTTCCCGACCTGTTTCAGCCATCTAATAGAAAAATTGAGAAGAAAGAGCTGTGTTTTGTATATTTAAAATTATACAAAACACAGCTAAAACAAATTTCGTTCCGACTAATTCACTCAGAACCGTAGAATATAATTGAAATATCAAAAGTAATGAGCAGAATTTAAAGTCACATTGAATTGTTCCTTTTCCCGACCTGTTTCAGCCATCTAATACAAAAATTGAGAAGAAAGAGCTGTGTTTTGTATATTTAAAATTATACAAAACACAGCTAAAACAAATTTCGTTCCGACTAATTCACTCAGAACCGTAGAATGTAATTGAAAGATCAAAAGTAATGAGCAGAATTTAAAGTCACATTGAATTGTTCATTTTCCCGACCTGTTTCAGCCGTCTAATAGAAAAATTGAGAAGAAAGAACTGTGTTTTGTATATTTAAAACTATACAAAACACAGCTAAAACAAATTTCGTTCCGACTAATTCACTCAGAACCGTAGAATATAATTGAAATATCAAAAGTAATGAGCAGAATTTAAAGTAACACTGAATTGTTCCTTTTCCCGACCTGTTTCAGCCATCTAATAGAAAAATTGAGAAGAAAGAGCTGTGTTTTGTATATTTAAAATTATACAAAACACAGCTAAAACAAATTTCGTTCCGACTAATTCACTCAGAACCGTAGAATATAATTGAAATATCAAAAGTAATGAGCAGAATTTAAAGTCACATTGAATTGTTCCTTTTCCCGACATGTTTCAGCCATCTAATACAAAAATTGAGAAGAAAGAGCTGTGTTTTGTATATTTAAAATTATACAAAACACAGCTAAAACAAATTTCGTTCCGACTAATTCACTCAGAACCGTAGAATGTAATTGAAAGATCAAAAGTAATGAGCAGAATTTAAAGTCACATTGAATTGTTCCTTTTCCCGACCTGTTTCAGCCGTCTAATAGAAAAATTGAGAAGAAAGAACTGTGTTTTGTATATTTAAAACTATACAAAACACAGCTAAAACAAATTTCGTTCCGACTACTCCACTAAGAACGGTAGAATGTAATTAAAAGGTCAAACGTAATGAGCAGAATTTAAAGTCACATTGAATTGTTCCTTTTCCCGACCTGTTTCAGCCGTCTAATAGAAAAATTGAGAAGAAAGAACTGTGTTTTGTATATTTAAAACTATACAAAACACAGCTAAAACAAATTTCGTTCCGACTAATCCACTAAGAACGGTAGAATGTAATTAAAAGGTCAAAAGTAATGAGCAGAATTTAAAGTCTCATTGAATTGTTCCTTTTCCCGACCTGTTTCAGCCATCTAATACAAAAATTGAGAAAAAAGAGCTGTGTTTTGTATATTTAAAATTATACAAAACACAGCTAAAATAAATTTCGTTCCGACTAATCGACTAAGAACCGTAGAATGTAATTAAAAGGTCAAAAGTAATGAGTAGAATTTAAAGTCTCATTGAATTGTTTTTTTTTCCGACCTGTTTTAGCCGTCTAATGCAAAAATTAAAAAGAAAGAGATAAATATTTAAAACTATACAAAACACAGCTGAAACAAATTTCGTTCCGACTACTTCACTAAGATCCATAGAACGTAATTAAAAGGTCAAAAGTAACGAGCAGAATTTAAAGTCTTATTGAATTGTCCCTTTTCCTGATTTGTTTCAGCCGTCTAATACAAAAATTGAAAAGAAAGAGGTAAATATTTAAAACTATACAAAACACAACTGAAACAAATTTCGTTCCAAATAATTTACTAAAAACCGTAGAATGTAATTAAAAGGTCAAAAGTAATGAGCAGAATTTAAAGTCACATTGAATTGTTCCATTTCCCGACCTGTTTCAGCCATCTAATACAAAAATTGAAAAGAAAGAGCTGTGTTTTGTATATTTAAAATTATACAAAACACAGCTAAAACAAATTTCGTTCCGACTAATTCATTCAGAACCGTAGAATGTAATTGAAAGATCAAAAGTAATGAGCAGAATTTAAAGTCACATTGAATTGTTCCTTTTCCCGACCTGTTTCAGCCGTCTAATACAAAAATTGAAAAGAAAGAGCTGTGTTTTTTATATTTAAAACTATACAAAACACAGCTAAAACAAATTTCGTTCCGACTAATTCACTCAGAACCGTAGAATGTAATTGAAAGATCAAAAGTAATGAGCAGAATTTAAAGTCACATTGAATTGTTCCTTTTCCCGACCTGTTTCAGCCATCTAATAGAAAAATTGAGAAGAAAGAGCTGTGTTTTGTATATTTAAAATTATACAAAACACAGCTAAAACAAATTTCGTTCCGACTAATTCACTCAGAACCGTAGAATATAATTGAGAGATCAAAAGTAATGAGCAGAATTTAAAGTCACATTGAATTGTTCCTTTTCCCGACCTGTTTCAGCCATCTAATACAAAAATTGAGAAGAAAGAGCTGTGTTTTGTATATTTAAAATTATACAAAACACAGCTAAAACAAATTTCGTTCCGACTAATTCACTCAGAACCGTAGAATGTAATTGAAAGATCAAAAGTAATGAGCAGAAATTAAAGTCACATTGAATTGTTCCTTTTCCCGACCTGTTTCAGCCGTCTAATAGAAAAATTGAGAAGAAAGAACTGTGTTTTGTATATTTAAAACTATACAAAACACAGCTAAAACAAATTTCGTTCCGACTAATCCACTAAGAACGGTAGAATGTAATTAAAAGGTCAAAAGTAATGAGCAGAATTTTAAGTCTCATTGAATTGTTCCTTTTCCCGACCTGTTTCAGCCATCTAATACAAAAATTGAGAAGAAAGAGCTGTGTTTTGTATATTTAAAACTATACAAAACACAGCTAAAACAAATTTCGTTCCGACTAATCCACTAAGAACGGTAGAATGTAATTAAAAGGTCAAAAGTAATGAGCAGAATTTAAAGTCTCATTGAATTGTTCCTTTTCCCGACCTGTTTCAGCCATCTAATACAAAAATTGAGAAGAAAGAGCTGTGTTTTGTATATTTAAAATTATACAAAACACAGCTAAAACAAATTTCGTTCCGACTAATTCACTCAGAACCGTAGAATGTAATTGAAAGATCAAAAGTAATGAGCAGAATTTAAAGTCACATTGAATTGTTCCTTTTCCCGACCTGTTTCAGCCGTCTAATAGAAAAATTGAGAAGAAAGAACTGTGTTTTGTATATTTAAAACTATACAAACACAGCTAAAACAAATTTCGTTCCGACTAATCCACTAAGAACGGTAGAATGTAATTAAAACGTCAAAAGTAATGAGCAGAATTTAAAGTCTCATTGAATTGTTCCTTTTCCCGACCTGTTTCAGCCATCTAATACAAAAATTGAGAAGAAAGAGCTGTGTTTTGTATATTTAAAACTATGCAAAACACAGCTAAAACAAATTTCGTTCCGACTAATCCACTAAGAACGGTAGAATGTAATTAAAAGGTCAAAAGTAATGAGCAGAATTTAAAGTCAGATTGAATTGTTCCTTTTCCCGACCTGTTTCAGCCATCTAATACAAAAATTGAGAAGAAAGAGCTGTGTTTTGTATATTTAAAATTATACAAAACACAGCTAAAACAAATTTCGTTCCGACTAATTCACTCAGAACCGTAGAATGTAATTGAAAGATCAAAAGTAATGAGCAGAATTTAAAGTCACATTGAATTGTTCCTTTTCCCGACCTGTTTCAGCCGTCTAATAGAAAAATTGAGAAGAAAGAACTGTGTTTTGTATATTTAAAACTATACAAAACACAGCTAAAACAAATTTTGTTCCGACTAATCCACTAAGAACGGTAGAATGTAATTAAAAGGTCAAAAGTAATGAGCAGAATTTAAAGTCACATTGAATTGTTCCTTTTCCCGACCTGTTTCAGCCATCTAATACAAAAATTGAGAAGAAAGAGCTGTGTTTTGTATATTTAAAATAATACAAAACACAGCTAAAACAAATTTCGTTCCAACTAATTCACTCAGAACCGTAGAATGTAATTGAAAGATCAAAAGTAATGAGCAGAATTTAAAGTCACATTGAATTGTTCCTTTTCCCGACCTGTTTCAGCCGTCTAATAAAAAAATTGAGAAGAAAGAACTGTGTTTTGTATATTTAAAACTATACAAAACACAGCTAAAACAAATTTCGTTCCGACTAATTCACTCAGAACCGTAGAATGTAATTGAAAGATCAAAAGTAATGAGCAGAATTTAAAGTCACATTGAATTGTTCCTTTTCCCGACCTGTTTCAGCCGTCTAATAGAAAAATTGAGAAGAAAGAACTGTGTTTTGTATATTTAAAACTATACAAAACACAGCTAAAACAAATTTCGTTCCGACTAATCCACTAAGAACGGTAGAATGTAATTAAAACGTCAAAAGTAATGAGCAGAATTTAAAGTCTCATTGAATTGTTCCTTTTCCCGACCTGTTTCAGCCATCTAATACAAAAATTGAGAAGAAAGAGCTGTGTTTTGTATATTTAAAGCTATACAAAACACAGCTAAAACAAATTTCGTTCCGACTAATCCACTAAGAACGGTAGAATGTAATTAAAAGGTCAAAAGTATTGAGCAGAATTTAAAGTCTTATTGAATTGTTCCTTTTCCCGACCTGTTTCAGCCATCTAATACAAAAATTGAGAAGAAAGAGCTGTGTTTTGTATATTTAAAATTATACAAAACACAGCTAAAACAAATTTCGTTCCGACTAATTCACTCAGAACCGTAGAATGTAATTGAAAGATCAAAAGTAATGAGCAGAATTTAAAGTCACATTGAATTGTTCCTTTTCCCGACCTGTTTCAGCCGTCTAATAGAAAAATTGAGAAGAAAGAACTGTGTTTTGTATATTTAAAACTATACAAAACACAGCTAAAACAAATTTCGTTCCGACTAATCCACTAAGAACGGTAGAATGTAATTAAAACGTCAAAAGTAATGAGCAGAATTTAAAGTCTCATTGAATTGTTCCTTTTCCCGACCTGTTTCAGCCATCTAATACAAAAATTGAGAAGAAAGAGCTGTGTTTTGTATATTTAAAACTATACAAAACACAGCTAAAACAAATTTCGTTCCGACTAATCCACTAAGAACGGTAGAATGTAATTAAAAGGTCAAAAGTAATGAGCAGAATTTAAAGTCTGATTGAATTGTTCCTTTTGCCGACCTGTTTCAGCCATCTAATACAAAAATTGAGAAGAAAGAGCTGTGTTTTGTATATTTAAAATTATACAAAACACAGCTAAAACAAATTTCGTTCCGACTAATTCACTCAGAACCGTAGAATGTAATTGAAAGATCAAAAGTAATGAGCAGAATTTAAAGTCACATTGAATTGTTCCTTTTCCCGACCTGTTTCAGCCGTCTAATAGAAAAATTGAGAAGAAAGAACTGTGTTTTGTATATTTAAAACTATACAAAACACAGCTAAAACAAATTTCGTTCCGACTAATCCACTAAGAACGGTAGAATGTAATTAAAACGTCAAAAGTAATGAGCAGAATTTAAAGTCTCATTGAATTGTTCCTTTTCCCGACCTGTTTCAGCCATCTAATACAAAAATTGAGAAGAAAGAGCTGTGTTTTGTATATTTAAAACTATACAAAACACAGCTAAAACAAATTTCGTTCCGACTAATCCACTAAGAACGGTAGAATGTAATTAAAAGGTCAAAAGTAATGAGCAGAATTTAAAGTCTGATTGAATTGTTCCTTTTGCCGACCTGTTTCAGCCATCTAATACAAAAATTGAGAAGAAAGAGCTGTGTTTTGTATATTTAAAATTATACAAAACACAGCTAAAACAAATTTCGTTCCGACTAATTCACTCAGAACCGTAGAATGTAATTGAAAGATCAAAAGTAATGAGCAGAATTTTAAGTCACATTGAATTGTTCCTTTTCCCGACCTGTTTCAGCCGTCTAATAGAAAAATTAAGAAGAAAGAGCTGTGTTTTGTATATTTAAAATTATACAAAACACAGCTAAAACAAATTTCGTTCCGACTAATTCACTCAGAACCGTAGAATGTAATTGAAAGATCAAAAGTAATGAGCAGAATTTAAAGTCACATTGAATTGTTCCTTTTCCCGACCTGTTTGAGCCGTCTAATAGAAAAATTGAGAAGAAAGAACTGTGTTTTGTATATTTAAAACTATACAAAACACAGCTAAAACAAATTTCGTTCCGACTAATCCACTAAGAACGGTAGAATGTAATTAAAAGGTCAAAAGTAATGAGGAGAATTTAAAGTCTCATTGAATTGTTCCTTTTCCCGACCTGTTTCAGCCATCTAATACAAAAATTGAGAAGAAAGAGCTGTGTTTTGTATATTTAAAACTATACAAAACACAGCTAAAACAAATTTCGTTCCGACTACTCCACTAAGAACGGTAGAATGTAATTAAAAGGTCAAAAGTAATGAGCAGAATTTAAAGTCTCATTGAATTGTTCCTTTTCCCGACCTGTTTCAGCCATCTAATACAAAAATTGAGAAGAAAGAGCTGTGTTTTGTATATTTAAAGCTATACAAAACACAGCTAAAACAAATTTCGTTCCGACTAATCCACTAAGAACGGTAGAATGTAATTAAAAGGTCAAAAGTATTGAGCAGAATTTAAAGTCTCATTGAATTGTTCCTTTTCCCGACCTGTTTCAGCCATCTAATACAAAAATTGAGAAGAAAGAGCTGTGTTTTGTATATTTAAAATTATACAAAACACAGCTAAAACAAATTTCGTTCCGACTAATTCACTCAGAACCGTAGAATGTAATTGAAAGATCAAAAGTAATGAGCAGAATTTAAAGTCACATTGAATTGTTCCTTTTCCCGACCTGTTTCAGCCGTCTAATAGAAAAATTGAGAAGAAAGAACTGTGTTTTGTATATTTAAAACTATACAAAACACAGCTAAAACAAATTTCGTTCCGACTAATCCATTAAGAACGGTAGAATGTAATTAAAAGGTCAAAAGTAATGAGCAGAATTTAAAGTCTCATTGAATTGTTCCTTTTCCCGACCTGTTTCAGCCATCTAATACAAAAATTGAGAAGAAAGAGCTGTGTTTTGTATATTTAAAACTTTACAAAACACATCTAAAACAAATTTCGTTCCGACTAATCCACTAAGAACGGTAGAATGTAATTAAAAGGTCAAAAGTAATGAGCAGAATTTAAAGTCACATTGAATTGTTCCTTTTCCCGACCTGTTTCAGCCGTCTAATAGAAAAATTGAGAAGAAAGAACTGTGTTTTGTATATTTAAAACTATACAAAACACATTTCAAAACAAATTTCGTTCCGACTAATTCACTCAGAACCGTAGAATGTAATTGAAAGATCAAAAGTAATGAGTAGAATTTAAAGTCACATTGAATTGTTCCTTTTCCCGACCTGTTTCAGCCGTCTAATAGAAAAATTGAGAAGAAAGAACTGTGTTTTGTATATTTAAAACTATACAAAACACAGCTAAAACAAATTTCGTTCCGACTAATCCACTAAGAACGGTAGAATGTAATTAAAAGGTCAATAGTAATGAGCAGAATTTAAAGTCTCATTGAATTGTCCTTTTCCCGACCTGTTTCAGCCATCTAATACAAAAATTGAGAAGAAAGAGCTGTGTTTTGTATATTTAAAACTATACAAACACAGCTAAAACAAATTTCGTTCCGACTAATCGACTAAGAACGGTAGAATGTAATTAAAATGTCAAAAGTAATGAGCAGAATTTAAAGTCACATTGAATTGTTCCTTTTCCCGACATGTTTCAGCCGTCTAATAGATAAATTGAGAAGAAAGAACTGTGTTTTGTATATTTAAAACTATACAAAACACAGCTAAAACAAATTTCGTTCCTACTAATCCACTAAGAACGGTAGAATGTAATTAAAAGGTCAAAAGTAATGAGCAGAATTTAAAGTCTCATTGAATTGTACCTTTTCCCGACCTGTTTCAGCCATCTAATACAAAAATTGAGAAGAAAGAGCTGTGTTTTGTATATTTAAAACTATACAAAACACAGCTAAAACAAATTTCGTTCCGACTAATCCACTAAGAACGGTAGAATGTAATTAAAAGGTCAAAAGTAATGAGCAGAATTTAAAGTCTCATTGAATTGTTCCTTTTCCCGACCTGTTTCAGCCATCTAATACAAAAATTGAGAAGAAAGAGCTGTGTTTTGTATATTTAAAATTATACAAAACACAGGTAAAATAAATTTCGTTCCGACTAATCGACTAAGAACCGTAGAATGTAATTAAAATGTCAAAAGTAATGAGCAGAATTTAAAGTCTTATTGAATTGTCTTTTTTTCCGACCTGTTTTAGCCGTCTAATTCAAAAATTAAAAAGAAAGAGGTAAATATTTAAAACTATACAAAACACAGCTGAAACAAATTTCGTTCCGACTACTTCACTAAGATCCATAGAACGTAATTAAAAGGTCAAAAGTAACGAGCAGAATTTAAAGTCTTATTGAATTGTCCCTTTTCCTGATTTGTTTCAGCCGTCTAATACAAAAATTGAAAAGAAAGAGGTAAATATTTAAAACTATACAAAACACAGCTGAAACAAATTTCGTTCCGACTAATTTACTAAGAACCGTAGAATGTAATTAAAAGGTCAAGAGTAATAAGCAGAATTTAAAGTCTCATTGGCTTCCTGTTTCAGCCGTGTATTACAAAAATTGAAAAGAAAGAGGTAAATATTTAAAACTATACAAAAATCGAGACTCATTTAGGAGAGTATATAGTAAATGTTAAAAATACTGTAAAAATAATTTAAATCTAAAAATGAACATATTTTACCTGGTTTGAAGCTCCAGACAAAAGAGATTAACATGTGAGTTGATGTCCTCTTGTTACCTTTTTTGATCATCTACTTTTTAGTAATACTTTTTCACTCATTGTTGTAGTTTAGATTTTGATTATGTACCTTCAATTCTAATGTGTATCGGGAACAAGCTAAGTAAGGTTCAGATATTCTTACTTATTAGTTGCATCTTCCTCCCGACTTTTAAAATTCATTTAATAACTAATGTGTATTATATCATAATAATGTCCATAAATAATTTTATTTCTATTACGTTTATTAAAAGCATTTAATCATCTCAGTGACAATAAATAACTTTTGCCAGTGACTTTTTGTAAATGTTTTGAACCAGAGAACTTTCTTCTTTCTAGTGATCATTTATACCCTAAGATCATGACTCACGAACGTTCTCGGAAGTTGGATAGGCACACTATCGAGCACCGGCTGAAGTACACTCATGGCTGGACAACAGAGGAACTGACTGATCAAGCAGAAAGAGAGAAAAGAGAATGGGAAAGGAGCCACGATTCGAATAAAAATGCTAGAGCTTGGATTGCTAAGCATTTAAAACTCGAAGTAGGTGCACATGATACTATCCGATATTAGATTAAATACAAAATCCCTTTGCACAGAGAATAAAAATGATCGCACAATATATTTGCTGGGAACGATTGGGGATACTTGATCAAAAAGCATGCCAAAATATGTTAGTGGAGATTCGAAAATTTGATAATGAATTTAATATTACATCTTTTTGTTTCTTTGGAGGAAGTAAAAGAAGTATTGTTATCTCGAAAAATTTCGGGTGTCATATTTCAGTAGGAATAGCCATTTTGACCCTTCTCGTATTATACTATTTCTTTCGCTTGACATTTGTACACACGGAAAGAATAAAGGATTCTTTTATCCAAAATGAATTCTAAAATGGATTTAAAAATGGATTCAAAGGAATGTTTCTTTTTTTTTTTTTTTTTTTTTATGTACATACTTAGACATAGTATGTATGTGATATTTTAGAACGTGGTGAAGCTTGGCATCAAAGTTCAGGAATTGCTTTTGCAGAGTGGTAAAGCGGAATCCAGAAGACGAGACAAGTTGATTTAGCTTTTAACTACACATTTTTATTTAATCTAATTAGTAGATCATTTTCCTTTTAGATGAAACTCTCGAAATTACATGTCCATAGTGATTTAACTAAGTATGATTGAATTTAAACTTTATGCGTCATTACTATTTCTAACAAAGGAACGAAAGATGGGCAGAGCAGCGTAGAGTCTTGTAGCAGCGCTATTAGGAAGCAGTCTGACTGACAAATGGCACGTACTCAGTATTTGTAGTAGCGGTTACGTAATAGACTAGCATATTCTAGAAGGTACTGGTCCTTCTAGAATCCTAAATTGCAGAAAGTTAATTAAAGGTTGCGTATTCGCATAGAGCAAAGCCATCGTTTTTTTTTAATATATATTTTACATGTATATATACTATGTATATATGTATCTTGCATAATTTAAAAATGATTTGCCGTGGAAAGTTACAATTTTATATGTGCGATTGATATAACATCTAGTTGTGCACCTCTCTTTTTTTATTGAAATCGGCATATCAGTTTTCCATTTGCATTTTTGGTTTTGGCTTGTTCTACCCCCTATTTCTTGAGGTTAGTCACTGTGCTTCTGTTTTTGTTTTTTGCATGAATTTCGGAATGAAATTGGGGATTTTAAATGTATTTATTTTGATACATTTAAAATTGAAATCATATATTAAATCAATAATCTTGTAGAAATAGATTAAACCTTCGACAGAAGACGGTAAAATTTAAAAAAAAAAAAAAAAAAGAAATCTATTACATTTTAAAATTATAAATCAAAATTGAAGATGATCCCTTACTATTTTTGATAATTTGTTTAAAGTGTGTAATCATTTGTACTAAAAGTTAAAGAGTAATAATCTGAAATATCAAAATCTAAATAATAAAAATAACTGTGTGTCCCATTTCCTTCCAAATAACGCTTTGAGCATTTGAAGATAAAAGTAAAATACACAATTAAGTAAAAAGAAAAAAATATATATATATATATTATTTACACACAATGCTCGAAAATCATGCGATTGCACCTACGTGATAGTCTCGCGCTAAAACTTCTTTAATACATAATTTTAAAAATAAAAAAATATCTATATAATAATATATATATAATCTCTAAATATAATTGGATGGAAAATCTAGTAAAACCACATCATTTTACATTGAAAATACAGCCGTCAATTTAACCGTAGAATTTAAGCTTACGAAATATTACAAAATTGTAGAAGATAATTAAATTCATTTCAAACTATTAATAGTGAAAATGATTGCTATGCTTTCTTCTACTAACGAAGAAACATCAGAAATTAAGAAAACTTTCAAAATTTTGTAGTCAGCACAGAAACAATCTGTAAAAGTCAAAATGGCGCTATTCCTCTCTTTTTGTTAAGAACGCGCAGAAAATCGAGTGGAGTATTATGATCTGAAACATAAAAATCTGAATAATTCATGAGAATTGTATTACGATTCGTTATCTGTATCACGTATTTCGTATATAGTAAGACCCCGCTTAACGCGGGGGATACGTTCCATCAAAGTAGAGCGTAATGCGAAACAGCGCTAAACGAGGCTATCTTTGCATGTAAATATTGGGGTTAGGGGAAGATGGCTAGGAAATTGGTTAGGTATTAAATTTAAAAAGTATGTTTTTTTAATAAAAATAAAACCAAACATTTATTTCTTAAAGCCCAAATTAATACCACATTATTATTTCTTGCAAAAATAAAAACAAAATATAAATAACAAAACGAATATTCTTAAAAAAACAAATAAAATTCTCAGTCAGTCATATTTAGTTAGCCTTCCGCGTTTTCAGTGGTCTGCCTTTTTGTGACAAAAGCATCTAATGTTGTTTGCCTTTTTCTTTTGCGTTGTTCTCTTAAAAGTTCTTCATAAACGGATAGAGCATCTCTAACACCACGCCTTACATTTGAGCTCCTATCAAAATTCGGATCATTTTCAATGAATTGATCCATTATTTCAGTTATGGTAGACAAACTCCTTTTTACAAACGCCATCGAAAGTTCTTTTTGCTCTTCTTCTGAATCACTGCTGTCAACATTTTTGTTTTCTTCGTGTTCAGTTAATTCCTTGAGCTCATCATTAGAAAGACTAGCCGCTGCTTCTTGAATTATTTCTTCGACATCTTCCACATTTACCCCTTCAAAATATGTCTGTACAATACCGCATCAAACAAGAAATACAAGTACTCTCTTTCGGATATGAATTTGAAACCTATCACTGCATAATATTTCGGGGAATCCCCGTATGCTGCGAGCGATTTCGTGGAATCCCCGGGTTGAAATAAAAGAGCGCTAAACCGAAACAGCGCTAAACGAAACAGCGTTAAGCGGGGTCTTACTGTATATAACTTTTCTTATTATAGATATTTTAAATTTAAATTTAAATTTTTTATTTTTTGATTTGTTTTTGCAAAGACTGCATTATATTTCTTACATTTCGCAATTTTCTAATGTTTATTTCAATTACTTTGAGTTCTATTTTATAATGCCAATTTCCAATGTTTAATTTTTACAAATAGTTTTGAATTAAAATGCATAAACACGAGGGTGTCGGGGGACAATTACTCGAGTATTTTATCAATTTTACTGCAGAAATTGCTTTTCACTCAAAAGTGAATTAGCGAAAATGCTTAATCGGAATGAGTTCTTTGGTGCTCTGCGTTGGTTCTTGATTCCTTCTATTCACGGAAATATTTGACCTAGCTTGAATTGCCGGTTTGGCAACGCCTTATTACTTCAGTAAAGGACGAAACACCTTCGTATTTATTTCTTAATTATTGTCCATTGAATGGGAGTTGGTTTGGTCTCCTTGAAAAGTCAACTAATTTACGATCAATAGCAATGATTACTTCTTTTAATTTAATTACTTGCTTTTAATTTATTTCTTTTTACAATTGAAATTTTGTTATTCATGATTTAATTCAAGTCCTCGTTAAACATTTTTAACAATTTAAATTCAAGTTACTTTAAAACAATTTTCGGAATTGAACTTACTAACTATGGATTCACTCTTTTAAGATAATTCTACTAAAATTAATCTTAGGAGATAATATAATCAATATTTCTTTAGTAAATAAATAATATATATATATATGTGATGTACCAGCTTTTGTCAGGAATAAATAGATTGTTGAAGAATCATAAATGTAGTCGTAGCTTAAATTATCAGACGAATAGTTTTAAAAAACATTATCCATTTATTATTATTCAGGAGAAATAGCAGTTACAAAATCAGATATACGGAGTAAATAAAAAGAATTACTAATAACTTTTTGTATGAAGTTTACTGTATCGTTATATTTAAGAAAAAGCCCCGATATTCTTTTGAGTCCTTTTATAGCCTCTGGAAAGGCGGAGCTTCCAAGAA
This sequence comes from Stegodyphus dumicola, assembly GCF_044657685.1. Classification (NCBI taxonomy): domain Eukaryota; kingdom Metazoa; phylum Arthropoda; class Arachnida; order Araneae; family Eresidae; genus Stegodyphus; species Stegodyphus dumicola. The sequence goes on from NC_140778.1 coordinate 152,433,408, forward strand.
ATGACGTCAGCCTCGTCAGCCAATTGAGTTCGCTTTAAATATTTCCAGAACATTCTATAACTGTAAGTGTAGAAAAGGCGGGAAAAACAACTTGACTACGGGGCTGTAGATTTAATTCCACGTACTTTCAAATAAGAGACCGTCGCCATTAAAAATGAAAAGAGTATACAATTAGAAATTTAAGTGTATTCTTGACTATGGAATTTTATTATTACAAATATACAGGTACCTAGATCGCACTAGCATACGTTTTCTTCACGTAAAGAGACCCATGGCATTAATATGAAAACAGAAACAAATTGTAATGAATATCTTTTTATGAATTCCGACTAATTTCAGCAGTACAACATTTTGATAACGATTAATATTATTTCTAAGCCACAGATCTTACCTAGAGCAACAGTAATATTATTAATTGTGTTAAAGAATTCAGAAGTATAATTGCGTTAGTATGCTGGATTTCATTTCCTAATTGAATTAAGTCACATTTCTTTCAATAACTTGTAACCATGACCTTAATGTGATTAATGAAGTTGAACGTTTTCAGTGATATTTAGCCCTAGTATTCATTCTTCTAATTAATTACGTTAATTTCGCTTACATAGAATAAAACTGATGCGGTTAACCATTCTTGTTATCTTCTATTGGAAAAATGTTCAACCCATCAATGTTAATAGATTTTTTAGGTTTCTGATAGCGTTTATTAGAAGAATTAATGCTGTTATTGCTATTAATTTTTCTTTTCGACATTTTATAACAATGTATCAGGATTTTTTTTAATACTATTTTATATTTTTACGCATTAATGATGATTCATTTAACCCATCAGCATGAGTTTTCTACTGCACTTTCGGGGTATAAGTAAGAAATATCTCATATAAATAAATATGTACAATGCGACAAAGAAAATGGACAGTTCTATATCTTCCATTCTACTGGGCCGATTGACGAAATTCAACTTGCGTTTTTCATGTCCCGAAAGCGCGACTTAGGATATGTATTAGATTTATATATAGCATTGTTCTAATGTAGGTATTTTGACACAAAAATTGGACTTTTTCTGAAATGACGTGCTAATTGTTTTTTCATATTTCGATTCTACGACTCAAATTATGCCAAACTGCCAAGTTTTGTAAAAATCGCATGAGCAGTTTTTAAAAAACTAGCTCTCAAAATTTTAGCTCCTCATTGTTAATTGAACTAGATATATATTTACTAGAACACGCCCGGCGGTCATACGAAATGACCGCTGTTCTAGATATTATAAATTGTAATTAAAATGATTTATGCAAACTGTCTGCTAATTTAAACTGAATTACCCAGGGCAGGCGGCGAGAACGCCGCTTTGCTTACTGCCCCACGGGGCTTCCCCCTTCTACTTGCTTAATTGCTTAAAGTAGAGTGCAATGAAGGAAACCACTGACGGTACATTTCTTAAGAGCCACCGCTAGCTCAATCAATAAAGGTGATTTAAATACAGAAATGTTAATTTACATGTCAAAGATCTCTTTGTACACAACATTTCTTGTGTAGATCTTGCCATAATTTTTAAGCTCGCCTTGCAGAGGACCATCCGTTATTTTAAATTTTACGTCCGTTCTTTCACGAACTCTTGAACAGGCAACATAAAGTTGACCGTGTTCAAATGCAGGCTCAGGTAAAAAAAATGGCAACACGCTTAAGCGTTTGGCCCTGAGACTTATGGATGGTCATAGCAAAGGCAAGTGTTACAGGAAATTGTGAACGTCTCAATTGAAACGGCAACCCTGTGCTGTGGCAACTTCACACCATTGGCTAGTACAGTTACGCAATAAACTATCGGAGACATACAGACACTTAAGCCGCATATATATATATATATATATATATATATATATATAGTATATATTGCGTGAAGTAACATCATCTTCTCTGAAACGGCTGGCTCCCGGGCTTAGTGAAGCACACCGTTGGATTCTGCAGGTCCGTGGCCCGCCATTTTGACCATTCATGTCTTCTTGGGACTTTAATTAGCCGAGATATTCACTAAAAACTAATTTTCCCCTACGTTTTCCCTACATTCTCCCCTTTCTTTCTTGGGTTTTCCCTATTAAAGGGATTTGGCTACGTGCCAAATTCTTTTTTCTCGAATATCTACGGAACGGCACCGCATTGAAATTCGAGATGCGTATCCTCGGATTCCGAAAAATTCTCCGAATCCATCGATACCGTTCTCATCTTCGTACGACTTTAATCGGCCGAGATATTAATTAAAAACTGCGGAAACCTTAATTTCCGCACTCGTTTTTTCCGAGTGGTAACAACAAACTAACGGTGACACACACTTTTACCCTCTTACATAAAGATTAATATCTCTTTTTTTATTAAACTTATTCGATTCTTCCTTTCATATTTCGAAATTTAGGTTCATTACAAATAAAATTCGCCTGTGTTTCATCATTTATTTTTTAAATTTGTATTCTTTAATAATTTTTATAAATTTTTCGAAATAAATTTTGAATTATAATTTATAAAAGTTTTGCCATCCTCTTAAACAGATCTGTAAAATATTAGAGTATTTTATTGAAAATTTCCTAAGATATACGTGAATTTACATTTTGGTGCGTTTTGAAATTTGGCGTATTTATTATAAGCGATAATAACTAATTGTGGTTTACGCACATTGTTAATTAGTATGAACGATGACTTTTTTTACGCTCGTGGACAATAAAGAAAAAGGAAAAGAAAATAGGTTGTCATGAATTCAGAAGTTCGCCAAGTGAATTATTCTTGGCTCAAAACGGAAAAAAATCGCCAAAATAAATTTTTCAATTTCTCCATAAATTTCTCACAAAAAATTACAAAGTTTAATATTTAGGCATAATTTGAGTCGTAGAGTCGAAATATGGAAAAAACATAGAATGTCATTTCAGAAAAAGTCCGATTTTGTGTTAAAATATCTATGTGAAATACCTAGAATAGTGAATTAAGTCAGTTTTTGCACCTTCAATGTCTTTTTGCGGAGTGGGACTAAAAGTAAACTTTCAGTTTAGTGCACCGAAAACTCTGCCTTCTTGCCCGCTGTACGAATTGCTTGTTTTTGCGTAGAAATTCTAATTTTAATTGTAAAAATTGTTTTTATAACTGTATTTGTGATTTTTATGTTTTTCTGTGTTCTTCTGTGTCATTTTTTAATGAAGATTTTTTGAGCTTTTATGTATTTTTGCCTTGCCGTGAAGTGAGAATTGAATTAATTGAATGAGAAATATATCTCTAATGAAATTCCACGAAATAAGTTTAAAGGCAATGCAGCGAAAAATGTGTATAAATTAAAAGGCCATAGAAGAAAGTCATGTGGTGCTCAAATGAGATTTTTTTTCAAGGCAAGAAATTTAACAGAAATCCAAAGTGGCCCCAAAATATCTACAGATAATGAAAATAAGTGTTGCCTTGCTTAAAACTTATTTTACATTATCAGTTTCATAATTCAAGTAATAAAATTAAAATACAGAAGTTAGTTTTTACGTGTAATTTGAAAAATAAACAATTAAAGTAATTTTATATAGGTATGAAACGATATAAAAAACAAATTCATATTTTAAAAAATTAATAACTTAATAAATAATTTATTTACGTACATATATTATTTAATAATATAAAAAATTTTTGTACTTACATAAAACTGTATTTATGCGTATAAAAGTTATTATGCCGCTAATTTTTATTGCAGAAGCATTATTTATATTTCTCAATAGATCTTTTAGTAACCGCCCAGACGATATAGTGGTTAGGGGAGCCTATGCAGTACCGAAGGAGCCAGGTTGGAATCCCGGAGAAGGCATGGATGTTTGTAAATGTATAGTGTCTTTGCGGCATGGGGGCACTCCTAATATATGGCGAGTCGAAAGTTCTCTCGTGTGGATTAGTGGTAGGGGAGATGAGTGAGAGACCCTCGGACCAGCCCCGGGATTCTGTCCCTCAAAATTGGGGGTGAGAAAAGGAAGTCCAACCTTCTTGAGGATCTGGCAACCACTCTTCTATGAAATTACATGGACAAGATAATAACAACAATAAATGTTTTATTTCAATCATTACACGAATATAACTGAATTTTAATCTTCCAGCACGTGCGCTTGGCAATTTTACATGAGCACGCGCGCGTCCTATTTTTTACGACAGCCGTTATTTTACCGTTTTGGGCACGAAAAACGTCAGAAATGAGTGAATATTGATAATAAATTTCTCAAGAAATAAAATATTAATCTTATTATTGCAAAATACAAATGATATCACATTCAAATATAAGTAAATTATTTTTAAGTTGTTATGTTAGTGAGCTGGAAATGCAATGATGTATTTTATTATAGAACATTTTAATTTTATTATTTAATAATTATATTTTAAAATCGAAGCTAATTTTAATATTCATCAAAGGCAAGTATAGACAAATAAAAAAGAGAAAACACCTTGATAGGAAAAAAAGTTTAGCATTACTTACTTGTGCAAGGAAATTTACTTCTTACTAGTTACAAAAACGCACTACTTTAAACTAACTTTAATATTTTTATTTATTTCTAAAAAACAGAAATGAAAGAAAATAAGGAAGGGAAATCTCTATTGTTCTCCCATCCAAAGGTTTCCTTGTCTTTCTTTTCTTCATCAGATAATTCTTGAAGAATGCGAGCAAAATTAGCTGGTTGCACAGATATATATATATATATATATATATATATATATTGCCATGAAAACCAATATAAAATTTACAGAGCGAAATGTATTCAAATTAAAATAATACCCGACAATGTGTGTATTAAAATAATATACACAAAATTAGAAAATATTTGAGAAAAAAAATATTTTCCGAATTTTCACCCACGACCACACGCGTGTCGTAACTTTTACAAAAAAGCTGCCGCGTAGCACAAAAGCCCAGCCAAAAAATAAGTCAAATTACTTCCTGTTAGCACATTTCCATGATGTGCGGTAGGGTAGAAAGGAGGAATAGAAATGACATTCAGACGCCTCAGCTTCGATATGCGAAAAATGTGCATTAAAAACTGAATTGGTCGTAAATTTTGCGCATAATCGCGTGCTGGAAGGTTAAGAGGAAAATCACTAAAGTAAATGAAGTCATATTTATATTCATTTTAAAAACCACCTTAAAATATTAAAGACTTTGTATAACATTTTAACTATAGTTAGCAGAGGAAACTTAACCACTCATTTCGTAATGTCTATTAATGGCAAAAAAGGTCCATTAAATGAAAGAGATTTTTTTTTTTTTTTTCATATTCGCTAACAAGGCTTTGCAAAGTAACGCTATATTAATCGTCAAACATGCAGTTTCCGAAATCGAGAGTCGTAGTGTATGTCATTTCAACCATTGCCGTTTCTGATAATAACTTATTAAGCACTCCTATGGTATGTGAATGATGAAAACGGTGTTTTCTAGCTCTCATTACTTCTTATTGCTGTGAGCATTAGCTAAATTAATGTTTTCACCGTGTCGTATTTATCTTCTGACTGATCTTTGTTTAGTGATGCTGAAGTAATATTTGTTTTTAAGGGAGCATATGTCTTGCTTAATCTTCTTTTAATGGCTACAAAACCATAAAATTTTGATTAAAGTCAATTTTATAATACAGAAGATGGTGTTTCAGTCGCAGTTAAAATATAGAATTCGGCTTTTTCTGAGTTATAAATTTTAATGTGAGAGAAATTAATAAAATCAGCGTTCCTAATATTCTATGATTATTTCAGCTCAAAAACAACGTATCATCACTGTCATTGACGTCACTTCCGTTGTATAAAGTTAGACTGTTTTACTATTACGATATCACGCGGTTCGTCAAATTCGGCAAACAGTGGTCGAAAATGAAAGTACAGTTTTTTACACAATTTAGAAACATCATTTTTGAAATGTTTAAATTAAAAAGACTATTACAATATCACTCAGTTCATCAAGGTCTTGAAAGTACCGTTGTAATATAATTTGGCAGTTTAACGCGGGGGGCCGTGAAAATCCAGTAGTACCTCATATTTATATTTAATAACTTCCTTATTTTATTTTGCTCCAATAATTGACGCTTCTGTCTATATTACTGACTTCCACCATTGCATTTACATCTAAATTTCATCCATTATTTGCAGCATTTTCCCTCACTTTTTATTCACATCATTATGTTTATTCTAATACTAGAAAGCCCGGGGGTCATACGAATTGACCGCTATTCTAGATATTATAAATTGTAATTAAAATGATTTGTGCAAAGGTGTCTGCTAATTCGAACTGAATTACCCAGAACAGGCGGCGAAGACGCCCTTTTGCTAAGTGCCCCACGGGGAGCTCAAAGGAAAGGGGGTAAAAGAAAATAACATAATGATGTGAATAAACATAATGATGTGAATAAAAAGTGAGGGAAAATGCTGCAAATAATGGATGAAATTTAGATGTAAATGCAATGGTGGAAGTCAGTAATATAGACAGAAGAGTCAATTATTGGAGCAAAATAAAATAAGGAAGTTATTAAATATAAATATGAGGTACTACTGGATTTTCACTCATAGTACAAGGGGAAAACCCTTCTACTTGCTTAATTGCTGGAAGTAGAGTGCAGTGAAGGAAACAACTGGCAGTACACTTCTTAAGAGCCACCACTAGCATAAATTAAGGTGATTTAAATAATAAAGTGTTAATTCACATGTCAAAGATCTCTTTGTACACAACATTTCTATAATGTAATTTAATGTAATTCTCCCTCGAATATGGGACTCTGGAAGCCTAAATTTGGAATTTGTTTTATTATCGATTTCATATTTTGTGAAACTTCAACGAATTTTTCATTAAAAAAACTCAACGAGTTCAAAGCGAGCAATGGCAACACTCTACGAAAAAACAAAATCTGATGTGTACACCACATGACTTCCTTGAACGGAATATTAAAGCTTACGCAGTTTTTCTTGCATTTCATTTAAATTTATAGGATTGAATTAAATCTACTTCGTCAATAGCGCATAAACCACAATAGAATAAATGCACTCTTTAAAATTCAATATATTTGTTTACCACAACGACACTCTGGCGCTAGGTTCACTTAACAGCGTTACGTTTCGTTCATATTATAACTCAGAATGCATATAAATGTATATCATTTGATAATTATCTAATTGTTGCCACCTATTCTATTCAAATACTATAATAAATCTAAAACGGTGTATAAAAGAAATTAAGCAAACAAAACAAAAAAGAAATAATTTTTCACAGACGATTCAGTATTTCTCATACAATTAATTCAGTTCTCATTTCCCAATAAGGCAAAAATATATAAAAACTCAAAATATGTATATTAAAAATTACGAAGTAAATCTTAAACATTTATTTACTCGAATAAATTCCAGAATGGATTAAACATGATTAATTCGCAATAATAAAAGAAGGCGCTATGTTTGTTGTTGCAAAGCTTAGTTTCTCTAAATTGGCAACAAATCCGCTAGTTTGTTAAGTTTGATATATAAACAAACATGTCCGCCGTCGCAAAATCAATTAGGCTTAGCTGCACTTAAACAACTTTTAAATTGTTGATAACTTCACAAATATTGCATGCAGATTTACCAAAGGCATAACAACCTTAACCGGAAGATAAGAACAACATAATTCAATTCTTTTTAAAGCGAAAAATGCACACTTTACAAATATATAAGAATAAAGAAACTCAGATTACTGAGCCAAGTAACATAGTGTACATACATACGTACGTACAGACGCCACGAAAAATTCTCTTCAGAATTCATTTTAAATCAGCTTTATAATTTTTTTGGGGGGTAAAAGTGGCTTTTATTCTGTCCTTATGTACAGATGTCACAAAAAACGTCGTTCAATTGCATTCGATAGGGGTCAAAATGGATATTTTCGTTGAAATATGACGCCTGAAAATTTTCGCGATTACAATACTTCCTTTTTATTTCGTGCAAGGAAGTAAAAACATTTTTGTCTCCAGGGCGCGCGACTGTTGATCGGAAATTCTGAAGATATGCTGAATTTAAAACTATTTTGCGATATTGCTCTTGAATTGAATTTTATGGTTTAGGTGCGAAGAACGTGATATTTAATAAATAAAGGTAACACCCAAAGGGGTAAAACAAAAGTAACATCCAAAGGGGCGTTTTTTTAACGTAAACGTTATTAAAAAACGCCCCTTTGGACGTAATTTAAAATCTGAAAACTTTCAGTTCTTTTTTTTTCTTTATTTTATTCTTTAGTCGTAATCGTAGACAATTCTGTAGTCGTATCTGTGGATCGTAATGGAAAATTTCAGTGCGTTTTTCAATCTATATTTTATTGATTATAGATTGCATATGCAATATTTATGAAATGTAGATTGCATACGCTACACCATCTATTTTACGCATTTTTAATGAGAACTAAAGTTTTTAAAATTAATTTTAATGCTTCGACAAAATTCCCTCAACCTCGCAATAAATCTCAACGTTCCGAAATTAAGATTTAATTAGTATAAGTGTACCAAATTACGTACGGTATTAACATCGAATAAAATTATAAAAATGATAATTTATTATTTATAGCCATTTAACATCTCTCTATTGCAAGGAAGCATATTTTCTTTCCCATGCTTTGAGAAGATCAATATTTTCAATCGACTCAATTTGTTAAATGTTATTTGTAGAGAGGGCATATAAATCCTATTGCACTGGAAGTTTGTTATAGCTCGATTAGCGTAATCTTTCGCTTGAGTAATGGGCGTCAACAAAGATAACGTTCCTTTTACGGGAGTTTATATATCACTAGCTGCGAGGTTATCTTCTCTCGTAATAGCCATCAACAGACTTAATACCACCGCATTACTCATCTGCTAATGTTAACTGTTTATTTCGGAAGAGGATATAGAAGTAGCAAGCTGCTTCCTCTTTTCCTAACCCTTTTATCGCCGGTTGAACTGATCATCCTTTTCATCTGTAAATACAACTGAACTTCTGAATTAATTGGCTAATGACATTTCGTTTGCTATTGTACATTAGCATCTAACATTATAATTAGCAGCATGAAGATGCTTATTTCTAGCATAGCCACTGAGAACGCCATTTGTATACAAGCTGTGTTTCATGAAAAATTTCTAACAGACAAAATGGGAATTAAAATAAATTTTCGAATACTGAGAAAATAAACATCTAAAATAATTAATTTATTGTCGTACATTTTCTGAAATTTGTTGTTATTCCTTGATTAAAAGATTTTAAAATAAATATAATTTTACGAATACAATTAATTATAAGGAAATTTTGATGCTTTCTTTTTGTTTTTTTTAAAGGCAACATTAATATGCTTTCAATGTTTTTACATTAACTTTTCTGATTTTCTAAAGATAAATATAAATATACGTAAATAAACTTTGAATTAGATAGTTGAAATTCTTCATTCACTTTCAGTTTTATACACACATGTCCATAAATTAAGGATAATTCGGAGTCACGCGGAAATCGAACTCTAAAATAAATATATCACCTGTAAAATCACTACACACATTTTCAAGAATCATATGCAAATTTCAGGAAGTAACCAGATGACACCGATGGTACGTCACAATGACGAGAGTGTAAGAGAGTGATATATAAGGAATACAGGCAAAGAAGTAAAATTGTTCGCAGGCGCTTTATAAGCATTTCAGTGCAATAACCGAATAGTTATGACACAAAGGACGCATTTGGATGGTTTTTTATGTGATAGAATCATCGGCCGTCTGGAATGTGGACGTACCCGACTGGAAGTATCAGACGAACTTGGACTTGCCCAAAGTGTCATCTCCAGGCTTTGGCAACGATTCCAAGATGATCGTAATGTGAGTAGACGTTACAGCACAGGTCGCCCCAGAGTTACAACGCCGAATAAGGACCGGTATTTGGCAGTTACTGCCGAAAGAAACAGGCGGAGCACAGCCTCAGACCTGTCTCGTCAGCTCTCTTCAGCCACTGGTACGACAATTTCAAGGCATACCGTGTACAGACGCTTAGGACAGATTGGTCTATATGCTCGTAGACCTGTCAGACGCGTTCCACTTACTGCAACTCACTGTCGCCTGCGGTTAGCCTGGAGTAGAGAGCATGCATTGTGGACACCGCAACTGTGGACATGTGTGATGTTTTCCGAAGAGTCCAGGTTTAGCTTGCAGTCTGATTCTCGCCGGACGTTCATATGGAGAGCGCCAGGTACCCGTTACCACCAAGAAAACATCATTGAACGACATGGTTACGGTGGTGCAGGAGTGCTCGTTTGGGATGGAAATATTCTGAGTTCCAGAATTGACCTGCATGTTCAAATTGGAACCATGACAAGCCAAATCTATCGGGACGTCATTCTGGAACAACATGTACATTTGTTTTTGGCGCCATGGGCGCACAATTTGTGTTTATGAATGACAACGCCCGTCCTCACCGCGCAAACATCGTAAGCGAATGCCTTCAATCGGTATGGACTGGCCAGCATTCTCACCGGACTTGAACCCAGTAGAGCAGGCGTGGACATGCTTGGCCGACGAGTTGCAGCCCGTCAACCTCCTCCTACACGTCTACCGGAACTTCGGAGAGAATTGCTTTTTGAGTGGTGTAATATCCCCCAAGATCAGATCGATAATTTGATATTCAGCATGCCTAGGCGTTGTACGGACTGTATTGCATCGTCTGGGAGACATACACTGTATTAACAATCATACCAACCATGTAATATTGGTTTTTTGTAAATAGGTTTTTTTTTTTTTTGTAATTTGCTCCAGGGAGAAAAAATTGCTAATTTTTTAATAATATCAAACATATAGCATCTTTTTTTTGCTGTTTACCTTTTGTTTAATAAATAAGCTTTACAAATAAGTCAAATTAATTTTGCTTCTAACTCTTCCTTTGCCTGATTTTGCATTATCCTTAATTTATGGACATGAGTGTAATATATATGTAGGAATTGACCAAAAATTAAATAATCGGCTTGAAAAAATCAGAGAAATATATAGTTTGATTATAGTTATTATGAATGCTTTCTTAGAGTTGGCAACAGGAATTAAAATTCAAAGCTAGATGTAAGGCGTCAGCAGTTTTCTATTAGTATTTTGTATGCCATAGGTGTATTTGGTGTGCGTTCTGGTCCAATAAAATGGTTTTCTAAATGAAAACGTCTCGTAGATTTAACTTCTGACGCCCACATGGACTCTACATATGTATGTAAGATAAAAATATGAAAGCAAACTTCTAAATTAATTCACTATAACCTCTTTTATTTCATTTGTGAACTTCCTCTATCTGTCCTAAAAATAGCGCTGTAAGTCTAAACTGCGTCATTCAAAATAATCATGCGATCTTACGTAACCGTTAATGCAGATGCCTCTTGAACAATCACCAAATTTCAAACCAAAACTAAAAATTGAAGCTTTTGACTGTCTCCCTCCTTTTCTATGAAATGATGCGTCACTTTTGCTTGTGCTTTCCTCTTGGCCAGACGCCTCTCTCCAATCATGTGTGTGCTGCTACTTTCGCTTCTATGGCAATAATATCAAAATTGTAAATGTTCTTTAATAGGCACGAGTAGAGTGCCAAGTGAATTGTGGCCACAAAATGGGAATTTATATAAATAAAATTTATATAAATAAAGCTTTTGAAGAAGAAGCAGTCGAGCCGGATTAAAGAAATTTAATCCGGCTCGACTGCTTCTTCTTCAAAAATGGATGGACGCTCTAAGCATCAAGTATCTACGCAATTAGTATTTCTACGCATCTACGTCTCAGTGTTCTTGTTTCAGTGCCTCCAAAAGTGTTTTGTCATTACATTCTTCGCCAGTTCTAATTATAAAAAATTCTAAATGAGTTCACAGTGAATCATGGGAAAAGTCCTGTTTCATCGCAAATTTTAATGCAAGTTTGCACCGCATTCCCGATCAAATCATTCATGTCGTGTCATCCAACCTCATTTTCATTACATATATATATATATATATATATATATATATATATATATATAACATAATTTACATAAATTTATATTTTCTATGTATTGCTTACATTTGTATGTTTTGTTTTTTTTCGACTCGGTTTGCTCAAAAATAATAATATTTTAAAAATTTATTTATCTGTTTGATAATATAATTTTTCAATTTTTTATACAGCAGGGGTTGGATTCATAAAGACACAGATTACTTTTGATTTTCTGAAACAAACGTGTGCCATCGATGCATTCTTTGATTTACGTTTTGTTTTTTAATATAATACTGATAATGAATAGTTCGATGAATTATACTTCTCTTATAACTGTTCTAAATTATTTGCACAGAAGGCCTTAGCTTAAATTATAAATTGCTGTAATTGCAAATTCACAAGATTTTTAATAAAATACTGCACCATCAGTTTTTGCAAAACAATTTCCATAAGTGATATAAATTCATAACGAAACAGAATAAGCTTTTCAAAATATTAATTCAGAATCCTGGAAACATAATTTCACAGACGTGTTATAAATATGCAGGCATAATTATAGGCAGGAAAAGTTATCGAAAGCAAAATCGGGCATAATAACTAGCTCCTGTTAGTTTAGAAAAAGGTCAGCATCAGCTTTTAGAAAGATGCACTTTTATGACATATAACGTTTCTGTCCCTCTGTTTTTTACGCCCCTTAAAGAGGAGAAAAAAATTATATGATGATTGCCCACAGAAACAAATGTTTTAGAAACCACTCCTAAATATATTTTTTTTAATGTGAATTTATGACTTGCATTCTAACTATTTAGAAATTTTTAAATGATGAAAACTGTATTTAAGATAAGAAATATCCTTAATTACTTATGTTTATACAAATGAATGTATACTGATTAACTGAAATCTTCTTATCCAGTGTGCACGACAAGAGATGCCCAAGACAAACTTAATGCTGTACAAACAGGCATTATGCAAACAGGTAACAATTTCAGATGATAATAAATTTAAATTACTCTTCTCAGTTTCAGTATAACCAGTAGTCATTATAACTTGTATTATCAGTATAACCAGTATTATCAGTAATTTCAGTATAACCAATATTATTATTTTCAGTATAAACTTAATTATCAGTTTCAGTATAACCTAAATTTTTTAATCGTATATATTTTTAGTTTGAATTAAGAGAGATAGAATCGACACATATCAGCATAAAGTCTGAAAATTAAAATATTAATTTAGAATAGCAAGAGAAAATGAAAATGTTGAGGTATTAATTCTCAAAATTGCACTGTAATTTAGAAATCTCAACTTAATCCTACGTACAGTTAATTCTTTCATAACCGCTAATAACAGCATTTTTGAAGATGTCTAGATTTAAATCCAAAACTTAAATCTATGCGATACAAAGTATGTTATGGGCTAACAATCTGAAGATTTAAAATGTGAAAACATTGTGTTATGTTTCTGTCTCCCAAAGTAACAAGGCATACCAGAGGTAGAGCGGTAAAATCGCTGAATACTAGTAGTTCCGATCCATGCAAAGGAGTTGGCTGCATGGGTAATTTCGTGGTTTTCCCCTTGTGTAACGTGTACGAGCCAGTTTCCCTTAGGAAGTCCTTCATGAAGGCATCCCTTCTCTTAGGTAGATAATCCAAGCGATGCTTTGCTAAAATCAACTAAACCAAAACAAAACCAACCCAGCGTAACAAAGCTTCTACAACCAATAAGCAAAGGAATCATTCAAATTTTTCTGAAGATGGATTACCAATCACTTTTATCCGTCGATACCTTTGAAGCTAGTGTGTAGGAGAAGGTCTCTGAAGGTAGTGGGTTTACAGAAATAATTCACATTGAAAAACGCTAGGTTACCTTTGTCACTGGGCTTGGAAAGATGTAAAGAACAATACTTTCCATCGCTGATCGCTAATTCGTGGTCTATGATCATGTTCGTTCAGAGACCTTCTCCTACACTCTAGCTTCAAAGGTATCGACGGATAAAAGTGATTGGTAATCCATCTTCAGAAAAATTTGAATGATTCCTTTGCTTATTGGTTGTAGAAGCTTTGTTACGCTGGGTTGGTTTTGTTTTGGTTTACTCGATTTACGAAGATTACTCGATTTACGAAGATTCTCTTAGTTTTGAAACACGTCAGGCGTCCGTGACCGACATAATGAATTTAGTTTCGGAGAAGATTAATATTCGGTGCAATCTTGAATGGATGTGTTCTGATTCCATCACAATCTTTCAATAAGACGAGGAAGTAATTTGACATGAACTTGAGAAAAAACATGAAAACGAGAAGGATAAAGACGACTCGTTGAGCAAGAAAGTTATGTGAGAAGAAGTTGATGAAGGATGTTGATGAAGAAGTTGATGATTTTCATTAGTTTTGCCAAGAAAGGTTCATATATGCCAGTATATGAAGCTATGAAGCTTCATTGTGTACAAAGCGAATTTTAAAAGCTACCGTGACAATCTGGTTAGTAGGCAGATATTTATTGTCATCACACAGCCCCCCCCAGAAGTCGACTGGAAGCAATCCCGGCGTGCTGGCTTGGTCAAGATCTAGACAGGCTCGACTTCTGGAGAAAAATTAACAGGCTTCACAGTGACTAGAACCACTGTATATTCGGTGGTAGGTTCAGGCTCGGCAGGGATCATATGGTACTGTTCTGTTTGCCCTTGGTTGTGGGGACGTTACATGGCCAGATATCAAAAATTGTCCTTGAGGGTTTGGCTCGACTTGGTCAACACTGGGGGACGGTTGATGTCTTACTACGACTTTGTTATCTTTGTGGTTGATGCATCGTTGCCGTCCACCTTTGACTTGTGTGCTTTTACAGACTGTGTGAAACAAAAATTATCCCTCTGGGTTGAACGTTTGTCTTCTTGGATGGCCTCAAGGGTTTGGATCTATTAACCATGTAAGGCAGCCTAGAGCGAGCCAGGCTTGGGTGCCACTTTTTCCTAGTGCATTGTCATCACATTAAGAGATATATAATTTTCACGTGTGGTAATATGTATGGTAATTTTAAGACCTTGTTTAATTCTGTTTTTCTGAAATACAAAATCGAATTAATTTTTTAATATTAAATAATCTATACCATTTTAGAAATTATTATTATGATTTTAGAATCCGGAATCGTATAGTGGTAAGAGGAAAGAAACAGCAATACTGATAAATGTGGTAGATAACTTTCAAAGAAGAGATGCAGGAAAGTGAAAGTTCGTGAAAGCGGTAGTAATATTTAGAAGATTAATAGAGGCGAAACTGTTCCGTGAGGAGAGGAGCTGCAAAATGTTTAACCATGTAATCTTCTGGAAGAATCATATAGTAGATAAAGTTCTTGAAGTAATAAACTTTAAAAAGTCGGTTATCAAAGAACATTGAAATTAATTATTGTAGAAATATTTGCATATATTATATGACCACGTCATCAAGCAGGAAGAGTTTCTAACAAATTAAGAAGCGCCTATGAGACAAAAAAGTATCTCGCTTTGGCAAGTTTTATTTTTTTTCGCTTATTTAATAGGTGTACGACACTAAAGTCTTTACCTATCTATATCTATCCTTAGTGGGTATCTTAAAAGTGAAAAATAAATCCAAATGTTGGAACAAACCTGTGCACTTGAAGTGCTGAATCACATCCAATGTGACAATATGTAACAGTGACAAAACTTGGGTAAAATAGCCATTTAACACATCTGAAGCAAAACTTTCACGTCGTAAAAGCAATTTAGCACATCTGTAGCATAAAAACTTTGGCATAATTTTCTCCTCGTAGGTGCTACGCCCGTAGCGTCCTCCTTCCTCCGTGTCTTGAAGCTAATAGAATATCATAGGCGTAGTACTTGAGGCATATAACAGAAGTGAGCGGAGCATAGTTGAATTGACCAGTCGTTGAAGGTTTTTAACACATAATAGACATCAAAGTGCTGCCCCCCCGGGACGCACAGTCCATATCGCTGGAATGTTAGATACGTTGATACAGAAGTATTTATACAGGGGTTCTACTGCATTCGCAGTACTTCCCTGTAAACCTGAAGGAAATGCACAATGGGATGGCGTTGAAAGTTTCCTGGATGAATCCGATGGTGGAAACAAGGAGATGGAATTAGAACTCCAACTCCAACTTGCTTTATTTGCCGCGATTAACTTGCGAAATTGCAGGTTGTGTTCCGGCTATCGAACTTTGGTGCTTCTAGGAGCGCTGCAGGTAAGGAAATACCAAACGTAGTTCTCACGGAGACAGGATAGCAGATGCAGGGGGTGTGACCAATGTCACGTGATGAGCGATAAGACATCTGGTTGGCGATGAGGTATCCAGGCATCGTAGCGCTGTAAATCTAAAGTTTTACAATAGCTATTTTTCATAAAAGGTGTGCGTTGCAGTCATAAACCAACTTGGAGACGTGTATGAAAATCTGGGCTGAATTATTAAAGGGGTGGGTATTCCTCTTCCGTCTCAGGTCCAGTGAAGAGTTGTTGCCTAGAGTGGCTTGAATCATGTTTCAATGTGATGTGTCGAAGTGAGGCAGTAATTGAACGTCTGAGTAATTAGCAGAAACAATTCTGGGACTTTTTGTACTAATAGATAAAGATTCTGGATGACAAGGGTTCTGAAAGGAAACATGTGCTTACTTTTGCTGTTTATCGTACTCCTGCTGCAGGAGTGTGAAAGAACTGTATAAAATCAGGAATGGCTGCTGTATAATGAGCTTACACAGACATTGGAGCTTTAAGTGCAAAATGTAATATCAAGCCATCTTGTAATAATTTTTCTGCTGTTTAACTTTAAATGTGAATAAATATTATTTTCGAATAATCTATATAAAAACCGGATGTTGCGTATTGTACAATCATTCAACAAAAATAATATAAAATGTTGACCATATGTTTTTGCAGACATTTCTGGCAAGTATTCCGATTACTTTTCAGGTGGAACTTACCGCGAATATTCATGGCGTTATACGTAATGGTGACATAGTTTCATTAAGATGGACAAAAGGCAGCAAATGCGCCCTCCTAGCCGCATTACCATTGGATTTGGACAGCGAAGGACATTTTGCTGTCCCCTGTAGAGCTACTGGCACGGAGGATTTGAGAAACCTAGCTAGATCTTCTTTTCATGTATACAGGTTAGTTTCTAAATTTCAAACTTATGTTTCTTTAAATACAAACTACAGAATTGGTCTGATGTTTGAACGCAAAATATAATATATATTTTTATAATTATATATATCTCGAACTTCTGTAATTAACAAAAAATTTATCATTCTAATTTCCATATTTGAAATTTCCATGAACACATCAAAACTGAATGACTGCCAATCCTCCGAACCATAATACAAATATTTTATTCTTGTGTAACATTTTCCTATATTTCATATATTATAGCGATGTGACAGTCATAAAATTTTGAGTGTTTATGCTCGCGAGTCCTTTAGTGGTTTCCAAGGAGTGTGCATAGTGCATTTCAAACATGTTTGTGTCAGCCAACTCAGCCAACGCGCAGGCGGTCAAAGCGATAGGAGGCCGGCGCTAGTCGAAGCTGCTATTGTCTCCGATTCCCCGTCGAGTTGTATGGGGATTAGTTTGCCCTACCCCTTAACTGCCGCGGGCGTATATATACGCTCTGCTCAGCCGATGCGTTAATTGCCCCAAGCGTATATATACGCCCTTCCAAACTACTATCATTTGCTTTGAGCTGCTACTCGTAAAATTATTCGCAAAGCTTTGGAATGCAACACCACAATGACCTTGACAAAGTATGCGAAGGAGGATACTATTTCAGAGAAGTGTGGGGAGAAATTGAAGAGAGGGGTGTGTCTAAAGCGGTGAAAGTGATAACTGCGCGGTATTGGTTGGTGCTGTTTTGCGTAAAACTTTTTTTTTTTTTTTTTTTTATTCTGTGTCCTCCATTTTCGTTTACTTTTTGTAGTAGGTTCCAGGAATAAAGAAAGATATAAAGGATGTTTCAAAACCATTTAACTTTTTTGAATTATTTTTTGATGAACTGCTTGTGCTTCATATTGTAACTGAAACTAACCGTTTTTTAGACGAGTATATGAAGCAACACCTTGCAAACAAAACATAAAGAACAAAATCGTGGCATTCAACCAGTTCAGAAGAAATATATTTTTTTAGGCATACTCGATTTTCCAAAGTATAACACTGAAACATGATATTACACTTTACTGGTCTAAAAATGAATTGATCGAAACTCCATTTTAGGAACCTTTTTTATTTTAAAACCCTCATTTGTATTATACTTACATCTTTTTATTATACCTTTACTCAAAACATTAAATTTTGTGCATTCATTTTTTTATTTTATTCTTTATTTTGTGAAAGTAAACAGTTTTTAGAAAGTAAAACTTGCACTTATTTTCCCCCTAATACATCGCATAACTACGCGCGCCTCTGTGAAAAACCGTGGCACTGGGAAATGAATCTTGTACGTTTTCCGCGGCAGTTAAGGGGTTAAAGGCTCAGGTGAGAAGCACGTTAAATCAGGCTCCTGGGCTATAAGCCGCATCCTGCGTATAACAGCGTATGGAATGGCATAACTTCCCTACCATAACATGGCATATTTCTTAAATGAGAATAAATCTTGTGAATTGCCTTGCGCATATACGTAGCATCGAGTTAGTCACTTCGTCGTTATCGGGGGTGTCGAAATGCAATAACGAATAGCAATAAGAGGCATATCTAAGATGTCGCATGCTATTGTTATGGCTGCTGGTGCTGAAATGGACGAAGATGGAAGGTGAAGGAAGGTTTTTGGAGTTCTGGGCGGAGCTACTGGGTCACGTAGTCCAATGGTGTACCGAAAAGTAAGTGCATATCTTGTTAATCAGGCATTGGTCAGTTGGCGGGGCTAAGTGCAAATATTAAGTATCAAAGTAGATTTAGTTAATAAAATAAAGTAACTGCAGGATCAAGGAGAGAAATAATTTGGCTGCTCTAAACATCTATTGTAGGGAATTAATAATGAAATTAGTTGAAATTTGGAACATACTGGATTAAAACCTGAGTGAAGCCATTGATGCGTGCGTAGGCAGAGTTCTGTAATCTGAAACTAGATGTTGACACAGTAGTGGCGCTAGGCTAGAAATAGTTACTGGTATTGAACGTAGATGGCGACACTTATGCGTACCTTTAAAACTTCATAGAGATGAGGGAAATTAGACAAGTTTTACTGTGAAAAATGAAGAGATTCAGGAGTAGATAGATTCACAATTCAAAACTCAACGAACAAAATGAATTAACTTAAGCGCCGGAGACTGCTCCAAGTCTTTTTCTATTTTCGTCGTCTGCGTAGTCATAATTCAGACTTGGGATTGAGCTGTTATTCACTTTTTCAATATTCCTGAAACATTTTTTGGCAATTTTTGTTGTGCATACATTAATTTTCGTAATATTAACTGAGTATGATATTCTGGCTTTGATGAATCATTTTTATTTTAGAGTCACAATCAAAAACCCCAGACCGGACAGGCGTAAGTTATGATGGGTCGTAACATAGACTGGAAAACATGAATTTTATTTTGAAGAGATAGAACGGAGTTTCGGGCAATTAAGGGGTTAAGTAATGCTTTAGTACCCCGAAACTTATTTAAAATATATGTTATGTGTGGGGTCTATGCTTTAGTCAAAACATTTTTGCGTATGACACTTACGTAAAAAGTTTTTTTTTGGCATTGTAAAAATTTTAGTGCTGTAACTTTTAAATGTTTTTAATATTTGGTAGTGTAATTTTGAGTTTACTGTTTTGTTTTTAGCAAGTGGCCTGATGTAAATGGATTGATTTCCGCATAAGGCTATAAGGAACAACAACGGTACTGTTCGGTTTCGAGGGCCGTAAAAAAATTGCAGCGAAAATGTATGCACAAAAGCGCCAAATCTAGCAAACGCGCCCATTGAACAGCGCCCCAAATCTAGCTTACGCATTGATTTCAGATTGCGTAAGTTTATATAGTTCCATATTTCTTAAGACGCCATTGAAATACTAGTTTAATTTTTAAATCCTTTTTTTTAATTTTAAATCCTTTTTTGATATCCTATAGATTTAACAATTTGGGAATTGCCCATGACGAAAAGTCGGCAATAGAATTTTGGATAAAGTGCAGAATCACCCACTGCTTGCCGCGTTTTTAAGAATTGCACATACTCGGTATCCATGTGCACATCGACCTATTTTCACTTAAAAAAACAAAAATGAACAAAAATGGCACTGCGCACAACCTTGACTTTATCTAATGCATCGACCTATTTTCACTTAAAAAGCAAAAGAAAATTGACGAAAATCCAATTGTTTTTACCCTTGTAAAAAGCGGTAAACAAATAAGTGAGCGATTCTGCACTTTACCGAGAATATTTTCAAAGAAAACGCATCATTCATTATAGAAAATTACGTTTGAACAGCCAACGAGATGAAATTATGCTTTAGCGATAAGTCGGTAGCGAAATAGCGATGCAGGCATCCATTCAGCTATGTTTAGCAATTTTTATATAAATTATAATAATCATCTGAAATAGTTATTTACTCTTATGCTTCCATACAGTGATGCTTAGCCTTTTTCATATAAATTATAATAATAAAAAAATAATTATATGAAATTAACCTTTCTTCTAAATTAAAACATCAATCTTAAATAGTTATTTACTATTATACTTCCTTTCTTGCCGAAATTATTAGGGTTGCCGCAATTATTTTTGGCAGCATCGGCATCAACAATAGTTTGGCGAATTTTTACGTCCCTCGAAACCGAATAGTACCACGACAAATTACGTAAAAACAAATTCTTGTACAGAAGTGTGTAAAGAATTCATAGAGAAATTCCCTGACATTCCAGTTCCTTACAGGATTACTGTCGGAAATATAGTTGTTAGAGTAAGGGAAACTGGATTATTCAACGAGAAAACTCGTAAACAAAAACAACAAAGAAAAAAAGAATTTTAACGTAAGAAAAAATTGCCGAACTTGGAGTATCTACAGAGTTCTCTAACGAAATCTCTACGTTGTTATCTCACGGGAAACAGGTGTTTCAAAAGCATTGGCCAGCAGGACTTATTATATTTGGAATATGAAAAGATGCTAGGAATGTCTGAGACAAATGCATACCGTTTTGAATGGCTCTTAAAATAGAGATGAGTCCTCATTACATCATAGAATTAAATAAAATGATGTTCAGGATTTTATTAATCAAAGTTTAAAAGAATTTAATACACGAGTTGGCTACCTTCCGCTGCTTGGCACAAAGATGTTTGAAACTCTCTTGTGGAACATCTTTCGTAGCCATTTAAAGACCTAACTTTTCTGCTAATTATGATTATTTAACTGCTTAATAATTCCGTAGCAAGGGTTTCCTGCAGCAGTGAAAATACTGCGAGTTGGTTTCAGAACAAAGACGTCCTGTATTAGAATTTCCAATCTGACTATTCTTAGAAAACCACGTGAAATACTCCAAGTATTCTGTTAAAAAATATACGCCGGAATTTCATATGAGAATTTGCTGCTCGTGGTCAGAAAGGCACCCATAAGAGTAAAAAGGGCTTATAAATTCAGTAAATATGACATGTTTACTCTCTGTCTGCAAATTGGAATTTGAGTGTGGAAAGAGAACTCAGCGACTTTGAAATTAGTTTTCCTAATCAGATGACAGAGAATATACGTTAACGCTGCCTTCTGGACTTAGAGCCGCAAGCATTTGTAAAATGTTTTCTATAGCAGTAAAATAAAATTTTATCTGGGATCTGATATTCTCACTGCATAATATATCATTAGAAAAAGCATCACGAGATATAGCACGGTTCCTGATATATTTATTGCTGAAAACTAACAGAATATTATGCATTTTGCAGCCGAGAAATGCAAATTTGCTGCTGAGTCCTCATATATAAAATGATTTTACAAATGAAATTTTAACTATCTTCAATTATCTATGTAGAGTCTTTTTAATTGTCTAAGTAGAGTCTCATTCTGTTTGGAAACAGAGACTAAGTCAAGCCTCCAATTAGAGCTAAGCGAATTATCGCTATGTCTATAATGCAGACAGAAACGTAGGAAGTACCGTTTATTAAGAACTCAAATAGTTCAGAAGATATTCCCGGTTCTTAAAAAAAACAGCCAGCATTTATTGCTTAAACTCAAAAAGTAAAGAATTCAAATTTAAACTAAATCTTAGTCTTAAGATAGCCAAAGGCTGCTCAGAGATAATTAACCCGCTAGTTGGCTCCAACTGCTTAATAATACACCGGCGTGACAGCACTGTTGGCAAGATTAAAGCAACGCCATGGACAGAATGCTATCGTAAAATGTCATCTAACAACGTGGCCTTCGGCAGACGGAACACGCTTTGACTACGCATTTTAAAAAAGGGAAGTTTTAAGTAATTTGAGAGATTTAAAGAGATTTAAATTAATTAAATTAAATTTAAAGAGAGAAATGAGAGTATAGATTCTGAACTTGAAATAACTGGCTAATTTAAATAAATATCTTACATGTAGTTATTGCATTTTTTTTAATTCAAGTCCATAGCAATGGCTAATATTCATCAAGTTTCTAACAACTAAAAAGTGTTAGGTGCTCACTGGAGGTAACTATCAGCATCCGTTTTTAAATACATAGAATAGATATAGAATATAAGAATTCAAAAGATATAGAACCCAGTAGCAGAACTTCTTAAAATAATATTCATAATTTTGGAAAAGTATTCTCAACACGTATTATTTTGCTGGAAAGTATGGATTTTTGTTTTGAGGTTACTAATGACTTTTATTAACAAAGCGCGGTTTCCAAAAGGTTGGTGTGGAGTTTTTATTAAATTTCTCGCCTACTGAGATATAATTCATGCCGCGCGAGGCCTAAGAGAATTTCTAAGTCTCGAAATGATGGAGAGAGGAGATTCTTAGGAGATTCTTCTCTTAAGAGAATTTCTACGTTTTTACATCTTATTGGAAACAAAATTATGCATAAAAATGGAAGCTCGGAATTCAGGTATGAGAAATAAGCCTATCATGTCGGCATATCTTCGAGATGTTATTGTGGTAGCTGATCTTTGCTCGTCCTTGCTCCTAGAGGAGATTCTTCTCTTAGGAGAAATTCAATCCTTCTCTTAGGGAAAATGCAATTTCTACCTTTCTACATCTTATTGGAAACAAAATTATGCATAAAAATGGCGGCATGTCTTCGAGATGTTATCGGGGTTGATCATCCTTGCTCGTCCTTGCTCCTGGAGGAGATTCTTCTCTTAGGAGAAATTCAATTCTTCTCTTAGGAAAAATGCAATTTCTACGTTTCTACATCTTATTGGAAACAAAATTATGCATAAAAATGGCGGCATGCCTTCAAGATGTTATTGGGGTTGCTCATCTTTGCTCGTCCTTGCTCCTAGAGGAGATTCTTCTCTTAGGAGAAATTCAATTCTTCTCTTAGGAAAAATGCAATTTCTACGTTTCTACATCTTATTGGAAACAAAATTATGCATAAAAATGGCGGCATGCCTTTGAGATGTTATTGGGGTTGCTCATCTTTGCTCGTCCTTGCTCCTAGAGGAGATTCTTCTCTTAGGAGAAATTCAATTCTTCTCTTAGGAAAAATGCAATTTCTACGTTTCTACATTTCTACATCTTATTGGAAACAAAATTATGCATAAAAATGGCGGCATGTCTTCGAGATGTTATTGGGGTTGCTCATCCTTGCTCGTCCTTGCTCCTAGAGGAGATTCTTCTCTTAGGAGAAATTCAATTCTTCTCTTAGGAAAAATGCAATTTCTACGTTTCTACATCTTATTGGAAACAAAATTATGCATAAAAATGGCGGCATGTCTTCGAGATGTTATCGGGGTTGCTCATCCTTGCTCGTCGTTGCTCCTAGAGGAGATTCTTCTCTTAGGAGAAATTCAATTCTTCTCTTAGGAAAAATGCAATTTCTACGTTTCTACATCTTATTTTAAACAAAATTATGCATAAAAATGGCGGCATGTCTTCGAGATGTTATTGGGGTTGCTCATCTTTGCTCGTCCTTACTCCTAGAGGAGATTCTTCTCTTAGGAGTGAGTGAGTGAGTGACGGAGGACGTGGGAACTGTTCCTTTACCATAGTGGTTAATCAGTACAGCACCACGTCCACCATTATCCAGAGCATCCGATATGTTTCTGTGCCATCCAGTTGCCCGGGCCACAGTAATTATTGAAATGAAAGAGAAACATAAGAACATGGTCATATAGGGCCGTTTGTGACATGCTAATTTTACATCCAATACATTCAAGTAATACTAGATTAATAACCCTGGAATATAAGTATATACAAAAATAAAAAAATGCATAAATACTGTGTTACATAAATACTGTACATTGTGTTAGACAAGGAACACTTGCGATTACAGTATACTCTTCACTTAGGCACCATAGCTATATATACATTACTTTGCATTAAATATATATCACTTGCGATTACAGTTACTCTGTACATAATTCACGTAACACTAACATATTTGAACTACTTGCTACAACCTACACACTTGCTTATTAATACAGTGAGCTAAATTCACAGAATCTACTTATATAGTGAGCTTGACATTGTATTAAATATATTATACATTAGATATACTAAAGCGATATACATTACTATTAAATCCAGATACAGACAGAACATGAACTTTTACATTAGGTACAATATACATGATTTAAATACGCTTTACTTGATTAGGAGTGTGCTATACATATTATACTAGTTACTCATTCGTGAGGTAAATAGATGCGCTATACTTTCTGTTTGTTTTACCATTGATACTCCTATTTTATACCATTTCCCGTTACTTTATATATGCTATACGTTCTACGTTGAAAACACATTTAATATTAAACATTCAGTTCTAAACATTCCATACTATAAATTCTACTTTACTGTTACCATTATGCATCTGATACTTTCTATTATTAAAACATATTTATACATTACAATAGGTATGCTAAGCATTATCTGTCTAAATACGCATATACACTCCATTATATGTTACAAAAGAGTGTCACGTTATTACAAATTCAGTACATTTAAAACTATCTGAATAGCACTATACTTGCTGAAGTGTTAATAAAACTTCAGCAAGTATAGTCTTCTCTTAGGAGAAATTCAATCCTTCTCTTAGGAATAATTCAATTTCTAAGTTTCTACAACTTATTGGAAACAAAATTATGCATAAAAATGGAAGCGCGGAATTCAGGTATGTGAAATAAGCCTATCATGTCGGTATATCTTCGAGATCTTATTACGGTTGCTCATGTTTGCTCGTCTTCGTCTATGTAAAGGTCGAGTACTCACGTTTAAAAGATCACGCAATAAACTGGGAGTATTTAATTGTGTTTCTAATGTCAAAATTTCAGGTTATTTGCTGGATATAATATTCAAAATATATGAAAATTTCTTTGTGAATTTCACAAATGGCAATATTTAAAGTTGCAGAGGATGTGCTTCCGAATTTGTTGCCCTAATATCAGTTTTGCTGTATTCAAAAACAAAACTTACACACTTTGATACGTCGTATTAATTAAATGCTGTAGAATATGATATATGCCTGATTTGGACACATTGTATTCAAACAGATATGCTACATAATGCAGTAAAAGTATCACCAAATTCATGTAGGCAAATACTCGTATAATAAGATTTGATATTAATGAATAAAGATTTACTTAGATACTACCGAAAACCTATAAAACTTTGACTACCGAAAACCTATAAAACTCGATAAAGAAAGTTACAAGTGAAAGCGAATGAGAACATTTCGGCGTACATCGTTTACATGTTGAAATTGTCTCTAGAAATATGCATCCTACTAAGTAGTTTGAAGAGATTATTTTGAATGAGGCTTAGGAAAAACGAAAATGAAAGCCTATGATATCATTATCATGGACAACATTAAATAGGAATGGCAGATAGAAGCTATTGTCTCTCGAATTAGACAACTCAGAAATAGGACTAATATCAGATAATTAAGACACAATAACACGCCGAATAAATACTAACTCAGAATTCAAACAACAAAAATCAGCGTTATATTTACAAAATTTTCACAGGACTCGTTTCGATGGTTTTACCGAACCACCATCTTCAGCTGCAAAACCGCAAATGAACCAGATAGGAAATAATGATTAGATAAGATAAGAAAGCCTGGACAAGAATAAGCAAGTGGCGCCATCTGTTGGTGAAACCAGAATTAAAACATAATTTCTTTAAAGGCCGAAGGCAAATTTGGATTGGATAACAGATTTCAATCCAAATTTGCCTTCGGCCTTTAAAGAAATTATGTTTTAGTTCTGGTTTCACCAACAGATGGCGCCACTTGCTTGTCCAGGCTTTCTTATCTTATCTAATCATTATTTCCTATCTTGTTCATTTGCGGTTTTGCAGCTGAAGATGGTGGTTCGGTAAAACCATCGAAACTAGTCCTGTGAAAATTTTGTAAATATAACGCTGATTTTTGTTGTTTGAATTCTGAATTAGTAATATCAGATAATTTATGAAAGAGTTATGACAACTGTATTAATAAATGACAAACTAATTAACTTTCTCAGTGCTAAATTTAACGAAAAAGTCTCAAAAAACTTAAATGCAACTCGTTTCCAATGTTATGCTTCTAGATACTCAAAAATTATTTTGATACTGCTTACTATGACAACCATGAGAAAAGTATTAACGATTGCTTCTTGCTTTCTCCAAAAATATCTGAAATTTGTCGGTAGTTAAATGGTATATGATTTCATAGTTTATACAAATGTCGATCTTAATGGCAACGATTTTCCCGTATTAACTGTCTAAATAACATATTGCGATTTTATTTGCAATTTTCATTTTATTTCCTTTCAGAAATGACACAAGGATACCAGTCACAGTGCCCTTGATGTATGGAGAATGTATTTTTATTTGCTCAACTAAATCTACCGGAAACGTAAGTTTCTTTTCTTAAAGAGATTTGACTATTTTCTTAAAGACATATTTTTTCTTTAAAAACATTTGTCTTATCGATTAAAAAAATTAAAAAAAAAATAATAATGTATCGATAAGTAGCATACACAGTCCATTACTATTCTTAAAAATTACTTTGATGGCTTTTGTGTTACCGGCAAAGTGCGAAATCATGCTTTTTATAGAATACCAAGGCGTTTTATAGAATGCCGAGCCGCCCAGACGGTACATTGGTTAGGAGAGCCTACTGCGGTACCGAAGGGTCCGCGTTCGAACCTTGGAGAAGGCATAAATGTCTGTAAATGTATAA
Source organism: Stegodyphus dumicola (assembly GCF_044657685.1). Taxonomy (NCBI): domain Eukaryota; kingdom Metazoa; phylum Arthropoda; class Arachnida; order Araneae; family Eresidae; genus Stegodyphus; species Stegodyphus dumicola. The sequence continues at coordinate 152,460,635 of NC_140778.1, forward strand.
TGTCTTTGCAGTATGAGGGCACTCTAAATATATGACGAGACAAAAGTCCTCTCGAGAGGTTGGTGGTAGGGAAGGAGGGATGGGAGACCATCTAACCCGTCCCCCCGGGTGCTCTCCATCAAAACTGGGGCGGAACTGAGCGAAGTCGCACTGTCACCTATAGTGCTCAGTGCTCTTGCCAACGACAGGCGCAGTTTTGCTCTCCTTGCCATGATGAATGTCGTCTCTTTGCCAGTCTCGCTCTCCTTGCCATGATGAATGTCAATCTCGCTCTCCTTGCCATGATGAATATCATCTCCTTGCCAGTCTTGCTCTCCTTGCTATGATGAATGTGGTCTCCTTGCCCTGATGAATGCCGTCTCCTTGCCAGTCTTGCTCTCCTTGCCATAATGAATATCGTCTCCTTGCCAATCTTGCTTTCCTTGCCATGATGAATGTCGTCTCTTTGCCAGTCTTGCTCTCCTTGCCATGATGAATGTCATCTCTTTGCCAATCTTGCTCTCCTTGCCATGATGAATGTCATCTCCTTGTCAGTATTGCTCTCCTTGCTATGATGAATGTGGTCTCCTTGCCAGTCTAGCTCTCCTTGCCATGATTAATGCCACCTCCTTGCCAGTCTTGCTCTCCTTGCTATGATGAATGCCATGTCCTTGCCAGTCTTGCTCTCCTTGCTATGATGAATGTGGTCTCCTTGCCAGTCTGGCTCTCCTTGCCATGATGAATGCCGTCTCCTTGCCAGTCTTGCTCTCCTTGCCATAATGAATATCGTCTCCTTGCCAATCTTGCTTTCCTTGCCATGATGAATGTCGGCTCTTTGCCAGTCTTGCTCTCCTTGCCATGATGAATGTCATCTCTTTGCCAATCTTGCTCTCCTTGCTATGATGAATGTGGTCTCCTTGCCAGTCTAGCTCTCCTTGCCATGATGAATGCCATCTCCTTGCCAGTCTTGCTCTCCTTGCCACGATGATAAGTCACAACAACAGCACACGACAGAGAATGCCGAAAACTGGCAGGCAATGTATGAAACGATTAAACATTTCGCGCATTGCCTAGGCTTTCCAGATAATAGCAAACGACAAGCCGGCAATCCTATCGAATAACCAGAACTATTTACTAAAAATTAATAAATGACGTAAAAAAAGGCCAAAATGGCTACTAAGAAGGAACCACGGGACTATTGGTTGTTGAACTGCTATGGTGTGAAGTTTTTGGAAAATACAAGTAAACTCACCTATGCTGCTAAAGAAAACATCGGTACTATAGAGTATTACATCACAGACACTGAGCTATTTCACGTACTTCATGAAAATTAATTTGGTAACTGGACACGGAGAACGTGGCAGAATGTTGAAAGAACTTTCAACCAAATACAAAAACGTTACACGTAATGATGCTAAACTGTGCACCCACCTTTGTGAGCCCTTCCAGAACAGCGAAAACATATTAAAAAGGGCATTGTTATGAAACTTATGATTTTTCCTAAATTTAATTTCTGTTGTCACGTAGACAGATATAATTGGTTTCTGGGCTCAGCCAGACAGAGAATATGAATTTATTCACAAATTCGTTTTACATATTTTGAGTAAAAGATTTTTAATGTCAGTCTTTTACTATTTTTTTTTAAAATAATATTTGTATTTTTGTGTAATGTACGTCTTTTAAATAATAGTCTTATCATCACCTTATTTCATGCTTTGCCTAAAGAGCATTTGTCATTCTATAGAATGCCTATTTTTATATAAAATGCCTAGATAAAGTATATCATAATTTTCATATTTCTTACTTTGATAAAAATGGCATTCTATTTGGCATTCTATAAAATGCCTAGCTATTCTATAGAATGCAGGCATTTCATACGTTGCAGGTAACAGATGCAAAAGGAAAACTGGGTATTGGGTACTTAGTTACAACTATGGATACTCAATTTCAACTATGTAATGCTTCAAAATGTAATATTCCACCCCCTCCAGAAAAATTATCTACCATCCGCTAGCCACGGCCAGAGGACGGCCCGACAGAATCAGTCGGCGTTTATTGAACAAAAGAAAAAAAAAAAGTTACATTATTACAAAATGTTGATAACAAAAAGATGAAGTGATATAAGGTAGGTAAGTACATACACGCAGGTATGTTTTGATACACTACTTCCATTTGTGTTCAAGTCCAAAGAATAATGTCCATAAAGGCATTTTAAAGTTAGTTTATAAGTTCACGTTCCAAGGTCTCCGCTTGAATAAAGTCTTGTTGAGGAATTTATGTAGCAGGAGAGTTTGCAGGTACACAAAATTACAGGCAGAGGAGAGGCATGGCTGTTGTAGAGATAAAAATAAGATTCAACACAGGAAAGTATATAAGCAATGTAATAAAAAGAGTGATATTGGTGAAATCATCGTATCCACCACAAGACGCTGATACAAAACGTTATTATTGTAATCCACCTATACTAATCACAACAACACTTCACCAATCGGTAATGTTGTTGCCCCTATACTTAAGGACGACTTATCCACGTTTGGGGAAGAGTTCGATGACTTGTCTCCACAATTACAGTGTTTTTGAGCTGAAGAATCAAATTAGTCCAATTTCAACAGCAACTTAAGCAAGAAAGAGTTTATTTTTATTATTATTAATCCTGATCTTGGTTAGAGAGCAAGCGAGAGAGAGAAAGAGAGAAGATGGTAAACATTTTTGCTAACGTTATTTAACACATTTGGTTACAAGTCACCCATTTTCTATACTTTACCATCGAATGAAAATGGCATTCAAAGCATGTGTGTTTACATTCCATAAGTTTTGCCAATTATGCCCGTTGTTTGATGGGTGTTTCCATAAGGATATTTATTTCAGAAATCTTCGTCAAAATACGACTGTCGTCTTGAATCGATTTTAACGACGAAACAGAGGAAAAAAACACTTTACATCCATAACTTCCGCAGTTGGTTACAGCCGAAAACATCGCGGCAAAAATATCGCGGACGAAAACGTCGCGGAGAAAACAACGCAAGGCGAACACGTCGTGCTACAAAACATCGTGGGAGAAAACATCGCAAAGAGAAAACATCGCGGTTCTAAAACATCGTGGTACAAAACATCGTCGTCGAAAATAAAGCGGTTCAAAAACTTCGCAGTTTAAAAACATCGCCGTCGAAAATATCGTGGTAAAAAATAAAGTATCTACAAATCATCGCATGACGATAACATCGCAGACATGCTTTTTTCAGGCTTTAATAACTGTAAATGGATATTCGCATAATGATTTGTGAGCGCAAGTGATGTAAGGAAGGATAATTTTTACTTTCACATTTTTTTATTAACTAGTAAATTTTTGCTGAAAAAAATAAGAAGGAAACTTAAGCATAGAAAATTAAATGCAACTTAATAGATTATACTTTTTATGAAAAATTACCAGTAAAAACTTTATAAAAAATGATTTATTAATGGTCTTTGTTAGTTAACTGCTATAAGTTGCATTTAATTTTCTATGCTTAAGTTTCCTTCTTATTTTTTTCAGCAAAAATTTATTAGTTAATAAAAACATGTGAAAGTAAAAATTATCCTTCCTTACATCATTTGCGCTCACAAATCATTATGGGAATATCCATTTACAGTTATTAAAGCCTGAAAAAAGCATGTCTGCGATGTTATCGTCATGCGATGATTTGTAGATACTTTATTTTTTATCACGATATTTTCGACGGCGATGTTTTTAAACTGCGAAGTTTTTGAACCGCTTTATTTTCGACGACGATGTTTTGTACCACAATGTTTTAGAACTGCGTTGTTTTCTCCGCGACGTTTCCGTCCGCGATGTTTTTGCTGCGATGTTATCGGCGGACACCTCCGCAGTTACAGTAGTCCCGTACACAGCACAAAATGTTTTCCTTGCTCCTGCTGCATTTGATTCTTGGTTAAACTCAGACAGCGAAATGTGTTATAAATATTCAACTTTATCCAGTTGACATTTTATCCCCTTTCATCTGTAAAACAGACAAAATATAGTTAGAATTAAAATGCTTTGTATCGAACATCGTTTTACGAAAGTGAAACTACAAACTAAGCAGTAACGTTGGACTTAGGGAAACGAACTCGTTGCAACGTAACGTTGCACATAAAAAAAAAAAAATGCTATGAATTTATGCACCGACCAATTATTATAAACTATACTTTAAAAAGACTGATATCTTTTTCAGGTCCATGATTTATAAATCTCGAAAAATATTAATAGAACTTTATATGTGCCTTTAAGTTAAACTGTTAACGCTTTGTTTAAAACTGAACCGAGAAAGATCGTGATAATTTCAAAAGTAATTTATCTTATTCACCTTATCCTGTACCGCTGCTTCAAACTGTTCATTATTTGCTGAATATTTCGTTAAATAACGTAATAATTGTAACATATGCAAGTTTGTCTGTTGTTCATAAATAACCAATGTGAATTTTAACGAAAAAATATTTAACAACGTAAAATGCATCATATATATAAAGTGTTCAGAAAATAAGTATATGCATTTTGGTGTTACTGTTACTAATGCTCACTTGTCTGACCAAGGCTGCGAAATTCCTCGTAGCACAAGTCACGACAATTGGCGTCGGCACAAGTCAGCCCTAGGTCCCGAAATTCCTCGCGGCAAGGAGCGCAAGTTTACGCCTGTCGTTTGCAACAGCCTAGAGCTCCTTACAAAGAGCTCCGCCCCCAATAATTTTAGCTCAGCTCCGCCCCCAATATTGATAGACAGCACCTCTTGGGGACGGGTACCAGTGTCTTCCACCCCTCTTCCCCTACCATCAACGTCTCTAGAAGACTTTCAGCTCGCCGCATGTTTATAGTGCCTCCATGCCAAACGGGCTGTATACATTTACAAACATCCATGCCTTCTCCGGGATTCGAACCCTGGCCTTTTGGCACAGCAGTCAGCAACGCTAACCACTATACTGGCTGGGCGACCCATGGATTTTGTCTCTTAAGGGGGCTCATACACCTTAAACCCCTTATGATCCTCAAATATGTGACTGTTGCAAGAACTGGGATATTTTACTTATTTTAAAGGCAATTTCTTCCATTTTTTTACAGCTGACTACATATTATAGCTGCTTTCGAAACTAGCAACCAGAAAGTTTGTGTTGCCACAAATATTTTTGTAATTTAATCCACTTTGTGACAAAATTTTCGTCATGTTTCCACCCTGCGCGCATGATATATTAAAAATGGCTAATGGTACATACTTGAAATTTATTGGAATTCTTTATATGGGCACTATTTTCGAACTGAACTAAAATTCTGATGAATTTTTTATTATTAAAAAATTTTATGGACGAAAACATTACAGATTTTTTTTAATAAAATACATTATATAAACTCAACTTCAAATAAATTAATAATTTAACATGAAATTCTTAGAATTTTTGTTTCACAGTAGTTTCCAAATATTATAAAAGCTACATATTAAATATGGAATTAAATTATGCAACAGAATGTTTTAAACTGTGCAAGGTTGAAACATGACGAATTCTTTTGCCCCAAAGCGGATTAAATTATAAAAATATTTGTGGCAACACAAAATTTCTGATGACTATTTCAGAAAGCAGTTATATTATGTGGTCAGCTGTAAAACGTTGGAAGTAATTACATTTAAAATAAATAAGTTATCCCAATTCTTGCAACAGTCACATATTCGGAGATCTTATGGGTTTTAAGGGGTATGAGTCCCCTTAATAAAATACATGTAATACTCGTAAGTAAAAGCAAACTAAAAGTTGTAACATACTAATGAACAACGAAGAAAAAAGAAGAGACTATGTAGACGAAGATTCAAAAATCAAAATGGCTTATTTCTGCTTTTATGTATCATTATCATTATAAGGGCACAGCCGTCACAAGCCGGCCGTATGATAAAAAAGTGGGACTGGCCAGTAAAAAACAAATATAAGAAAAATCAAAACAAAAAACGAAAAAAAAAAAAAAAGTCCCTAATCTGAGTTTCAGTGCCGAATTCCAATTTTATCTTTGTTCGCATTTATAAGTTTCATTATTGTCCCTGCAAATCTTTCAAATTTGAATAGTTCCTTTTAAAATTCTTTGCATATTTCTGTCTTGCATTTGATACCATTATTTTCTCCAGTAAATTACATCGATTATAGATCTGTAATCGATGTAATGTCAGATCTGTAGAGATGATAAAAATTTTTTTTCAAGTTCTTGCTGCACCGCAATTAAGTTTGCTGGTTTTTACCTTATCTTAGATAATCCCATAGGTATCTTAGGTAATCACGTAAGTAAAATTTACTTAGTTTTCATCATGTTTCAAGGAGGGAATTCTTAGTTTCCCCATCTTCCGATCCATTTGTTAAAACAAGTAGTCCTGCAAAACGTTCTAACTCGTGCATGATAATGAAGAATAATATTATGTCGTTGAAACTCAAATTCTAGAGAGCATCAATCGCAAAACGTCTGTATATGTTCGGCAAATGCTGTATATTCCTTTCGCCTACAAAATAACTATTACTTAGTTTTCATCATGTTTCAAAGAGGTAATTCTTAAAATTTCCCCATCTTCCGATGCATTTGTTAAAACAAGTAGTCCTGCAAAACGTTCTAACTCGTGCATGATAATGAAGAATAATATTATGTCGTTGAAACTCAAATTCTGGAGAGCATCAATCGCAAAACGTCTGTATATTTTCGGCACATGCTGTATATTCCTTTCGCCTACAAAATAACTATTACTTAGTTTTCATCATGTTTCAAAGAGGTGAATTCTTAAAGTTTCCCCATCTTCCGATGCATTTGTTAAAACAAGTAGTCCTGCAAGACGTTCTAACTCGTGCATGATAATGAAGAAGACTATTATGTCGTTGAAACTCAAATTCTGGAGAGCATCAACCCCAAAACGTCTATATATTTTCGGGACATGCTGTATATTCCTTTCCCCTACAAAATAACTATAGCACGTGCTTCAGTTTTTTATTCGGGAGAATGGCCATCAGAGAATCCCGTAGGTGACTGAGATGACAGTTATCTTGTTAACTCAGGAAGTAAAAGTCTTCTTGTCGACCATTTCCGTCTTTCGAGTGGTTTTCTTTTGTCATAACTTTCGAACTAGTGTTGGTATTTTAAAAAACTGTGAAAGTTCACAAATTTCCTTCGAAGTTTTCTCCAAAATAATGCACTATTTATTGTGTTTAGAATTTACAGAAACAAAATTGAAACAGCGCAGGTTAGATGTTTTTATTAGCAGCAGTTAAAAGTATGGCAGACTTGCAGAATTAAATGCTTGACGAATATAATATTTAATATTTGATGAAGGTGTAAAGCGAATTAACATACTGTCTGCAAGATGAGGATTAATTAAGACTAAGGTTAAAGTAATTAAAACTCTAGACAAGACTAGAATTAAGAATAATTCTAGTCTTTTCTAGAGTTTTAATTTAAAATGCAAGCTATCAACTAAATGGCTTGTCTTTCTTCTAAATTGATGAATCACCACCAATACCATAGCTTTCTTTAACTGGAATATAGATATACTAAAATAAAAGTTAACCTAAAATATTCATTTGTGCGTACATCTTGCATGATTACAGAAACTAAATTTAGAGCTACAAAGATTCTCTGCAACTGTAATAGGGCAGGGAACTAAATCTATAAATCAAAGATTATGTCTAAAATGCTGAAATGACGGAAAGGATAACTCTTTCAACTAAATACTTTCAGCAGTTTTTGTTCCATATGTCACCAGGAGCTGACATATTTTTGTAAAGCACTTTACTTATTTTGCTATTTACACTTTGTCATTCAAGCTATTTCCATTTAGTTACAGTCAGCACCAATACTCGTTAGATTTGCACGAACTGCATGTGATAGCAAGCCCTCACTATTTTACCCCGAATTCCATTTACTAGCAACGGATGATGGCTAAAAAGACCATAAATAGACTGGTTTGAAGTTCCCTGCTCACTTCCTTCTTTAGTATTACGCTCGCACGTGTGAACGAAGCCTGCAAGTAACGTCTGGTAACTTTTCACTCCATGTCGATTTGGAGATAAAATTTCCCTCAGCAAGTCCTCGTACTTCTTCATATAAGGATTATTTTCTTACCTGGGAATGGGATCGACCAAGCAGCACATTTTGATCAAAAATACCTGAACAATTTTTATTCCTACCTAATCCTAAGGTAAACTGCAAGCATGACGTCGAAATTTAACTAGTGATTTTTGTGATGTTTCAAGATTTCACGTCCTTCGATTCCCTGTTCTTCTATGAAACACTCGCGAATATTATGTGACTAGTATTATCTTGGTTTTTTGTGACCAAATATGTACCTAAATTTATACTACGACACTAATTTTATCAATAAGAACGTGTTTCACAGGTGAAGATATTACGCATGTTTTACTTCCTTGTACGAAGTAAAAAAGAAGTATTGTAATCGCGAAAAACTTCAGGGATCATATTTCAACGAAAATATCCATTTTGACCACTATCGAATGCAATTTAACGATATTTTTGCGTGACATCCGTACGTAGGGACAGAATAAAGGACTCGCTTCCCCCCCCAAAAATTATAAAACTGATTTAAAATGAATTCTGAAGAGAACATTTCGTGGCGTCTGTGGGTACGTACGTATTTCGCATAACTCAAAAACGAGTAGCCTCAGAACGTTGAAATTTTGTATGTAGGACTGCTCTAACATGTAGATGTGCACCTCGTATTTTAGTTGCAATCGGCCCCACCAAAAAGCACATAAATATAAATAAATATATACACTTTATTACTCGGCTCAGTCATCTCAGTTTCTTTATTCTTATATATTTGTAAATTGTGCCTGTTTCGATTTAAAAAGGATTGAATTATGTTGTTCTTATCTTCCGGTTAAGGTTTTTATGCCTTTAGTAAATCTGCACACAATATTTGTAGAATTATCAACAATTTAAAAGTTGTTTAAGTGCCGTTAAGCCTAATTATTTTTGTCCTGGCTGCCATGTTTGTTTACATTTGAAACAGCAGAATACTAGATTTGTTGCCAATCTAAAAAACGTAATCTTCGCATTAACAAAGACAGCGCATTCTTTTATTATTTAGAATTAAATCATGCTTAATCCATTCTGGAATTTAGTCTAGGAAATAAGTGTTTATGATTTACTTCATAATTTTCAATACAGATATTTTGAGTTTTTATGTATTTTTTGCTTTGTCGCGAAGTGAGAACTGAACTAATTGAATAAGAAATACTGAATCGTGTGTGAAAAACTGTTTCTTTTTTGTTGTTGTTGTTTGCTTAGTTTCTTTTACACATCGTTTTAGATTTATTATAGTATTCGAATAGAACATGTGGCAACAGTTAGATAATTCTTAAGATGATATAAAATTTATGCAATTTGAGTTAAAAAATGAATGAAATGTAACGCTGTTAAATGAACTTAGGGACAGAGTGTCACTATGGCAAACAAATATAGTGAATTTTAAAGAGTACAATTTATTCTATTATGGTTTATGCGCTATCGACGAATTAAATTTAATTCAACCAATAAGTTTAAATGAAATGCAAGAAAAAATGTGTATAACTTAATACTCCGTCCAGGGAAGTCATGTGGTGTACACATCAGATTTTTTGGTACTATCCATGGGTAAATGAACATTTAAGTTTAATCCAATTTCGAGGTTTTTACTGCTCAACAGAATCATATCTAAATATTATCTTGTATTCGAGTTATTGATCTGAATGCAAACGTGATAAATATAAAATTTAAATAACCACTTTCCCTTTGATTTATTTGGTTTTCATTTAAATTTTACAACTCTGAACAAATTTGAGTTTAAACCTCGAAACAAAGTATAGTAATCTTAAATTAGGATGCTGGCTTGTTTTATATCAACCTATACACCAAGCAGTCGATTATTTTACTGAGTCTGATCTGTACTTTGGCAGTTTTGGCACCGGTGGTGCCTGGCGCTTTCACTTTCGCGAATGGGAGATACATTGAGACGAAACTTCAATACCGTAGTCGGGTGGGTCGACATAAATCCTGTTTCGTATAACATAGCAGCCAGCGTAGTTCTGGCGGGAGCATTTTGACGACCAGTCAGATGTCTAGGTTTGCATATTCTCCACCACTGAGACCCCTGGAGTGGTAACCTTTGGGTTTTTGGAGGCTAGTGGTTATAGAGAAAAACCTAAATGTCTGCCGTCTCAGATTAGGGCCCCAGGGCGGTAGCATGGTTAGCGTACTATTTATCTCTTGGAGAACTTCAACTGATGACCCACCCCCTGGCTAATATTGGGGCTTCTCAGCTGGGACCACTCTGTGTAGTTCCGAATTCTATAATCATTCCTGCAGTGCTTCCTCTTACCTAAATACAACTTATCAATTCTTTATTTTCGCACAGATATCACAAGCTTGCATTTCATCACTACAAGACCTTCTTCAATAATTAAATTTAAATCTCGCTTCCTTAATTCCCCTTACTCCCTTCCTTTGCTCTATTTCTGTCCCTTTAAATCCTCATCTAATAATTTCTCCGTCTTTTTCACAGTTAACTTTCCTCACGTTCTTTTCCGCTCCAGTAGCTGCTCCTATTCTCCTCTCGCCACGGGCGGTCGGAGAACTTTTCGCCTTCCTGAATAGACTCTCCCCCCCCTCCTCTTCGCTCCTTCTTCCCTGGATTCAGTTTTAGTCGTAACACTCTTCCCCCCCTCGCTCACCCCCAAGGCATTAGCTATCACTGCGGCTGTCCGTATTACCTAATATTACCTTTCCCAAGCCCTGGAAACTTATGTTTCCCGGCTGATTGTCTTCCAACCTTTCCGATTCCATAAACGCAATGCGTTCCGGAATTCGCCTCAACCAACTCCTTTCTCTCTTTCAATCTTAAATTACAAGTTGAAAGCAGAGAGAATTGCTCGTCCCATATGCGGACTCCTTATTCATTTCTTTCTATATAAACCCTTAATGGTTTGTTCAACTCTCCTTTAGCCATTGCTTTTTCTTATCCAACTCAGCTTCCTTATCGATGTTGTGGAGGTAATTGCATTAAGTTGCAAAGGTACTCCGGAAGTCAAACGCCTTGGGCCTTGGGCCGAATAGGCTGAGTACATAAAACAAACATATATTATTATTATTATATCAACCTAACTTAAAGTACTGCACTAAATAGCTTGTTATGTGAGGTTATACGTTTGTAAGGTATCTTTCCTGCTTACCACAAGCCTTCTTGGGGTAGCTGGAAGCACGCTCGGCTAATAAGCAGTAGGTCCGTTGCTCGAATCCCAGGAAGAAGAATAATGTCTCCTGTTTCCTGGTTTCCAAATGATTCCAGTTCTAAATGATCCTCGAGTGGTGCTCGAAGTAAAATGTGGAGGTACAGATTTCGAATTTCGGCAAGGGCATATCACAAGTTTCCTGCTTCGATAAAGTTAATGAATCTACATTCCTCTTAAAGAGCGGAAAGGAGCACCCAATCGCCAAATTTTGGTGGTGGCGAATGATCATGTACCATATTTTAGTTGGGGAGACACTGTAGTGTTAAGCCTGGCTGCAATGCCCTCGCCTGGATTCGAACCCCAGATTTCTTGATTTCTCGCCGGACGTGCTTCCAGTTACATCGCGAAGGCACGGGATAAGTAGGAAAACAATACTTTGCGATTTCAGTTGGTGAGTTATGATAAAAAAAATTAGACCTGTAAAGAATTATTACCTTCCTCTAGCACGTCCTGTTATGGTTAATAGTTAACCAATTCAACATAAAAATTTTGGGTTTCGGTTCAGGGCAAGGTGCAGTTAGTTTTCAGGTTTCCAAATTCGGAAAACCTAATTGTTGTTACAAAATGTAGCTAACGTTAAATAACAAAAACTTAAGTTTATTGCCACGAAGTGGATGACAGAAATTTAATAAAAACTGTTTTCGGCAAGTCAAACGAACAAAAGTTCTAATTCAACAAGACGCAATTGGGTGTAAGAATTTGAAAGTGCTGCACAGAAATTTATCGGTTAATTATTATAAATTTAACAATTATCATTTACTATCAGCAATAATTGCTGAAATTTAACAAGCAACGAGGATACAATATGTATTCATACAGAAAATTTACCATTTTGCAGTCAATATAAAAAGTAATCACCTATATACTATATGCTATTAAGGTCCCTACTAGAGTTACAGGTTACTTATTACAGTTATATCTGTTCTTAAAGTCTTAGTAACAGTTTAAAATTTCTTTTGGAGTGAGTCTTGTACGCGCGACACAAAAGGAGACACGTAGAAAAACAAATTTTAAGTGACTAGCTTAAGGGGACTCATACACCTTAAAACCCATAAGTTCTTCGAATAAGTGTCTGTTGCAAGATTAGGATAACTTATTTATTTTAAAAGCAATTACTTCCAACTTTTTACAGCTGACTACATAATATAGCCGTTTTATGAAATAGTAATCAGAAAGCTTGTGTTGCCACAAATATTTTTTATAATTTATCCGCTTTGTGACAAACGTTTTCGTCATGTTTCCACCTCGCGCGCACAGTTTAAAACATTCTGTTTCATAATTTAATTCCATATTTAATATATAGCTTTTATAACATTTGGAAACTAATGTGAACCAAAAATTCTAAGAAATTCATGTTAATTTTTTATTTTATTTGGAGTTGAGTTTATAAAAAGTATTTTATTAAAAAAATCTGTAATTTTTCCGCGCATAAAATTTTTTATTATTAACATGTTCATCAGATTTTGGGTTCAGTTAGAAAATAGTGCCCATATAAGAAATTCCATCAAATTTCAAGTATGCACCATTAGCCATTTTTAAAATATCATGCGCACAAAGTAACGAAAAATATTGTTACAAAGTGGATTAAATTACAAAGATATTTGTGGCAACACAAACCTTCTGGTTACTAGTTTCCAAAGGAGCTATATTATGTAAGCAGCTGTAAAAAGTTGGAAGTAATTGCTTTTAAAATAAATAAGTTATAAATAAGTTACAAATTAAACTGAAACCTCACAAAATTCCTTTAAAGTATTGAATTCGAATCAAATAAGTTTACAATAATTCGGCTAAAAATATTTTAAAAAGTAGTGAGCATTCTTAACAAGTAATATAAATTTGAAAATATTTGCTTTGAAACTGGTGGATTGTTATAAACCAAAAGAAAGCTAAGGTAAAAACTTTATTCTTTACATTATAAATGTTCGGGTGATTCGTACGAAGAATAGAATGCCGGAAAAAATTCTCCAGTCTTAGAGAAAACTTCCAACGTAACTATTCTGGACTGCAAGGATCGTGAAAAATGATTGGAATAAAATCAGAATTGAGTTCTTAAGATAAAAAATATAAAAATACCATTGCGGATGGGAATTTGGCAGAAGGATTCTTGCTTTATTCTTGATGCTTTTCGCGTTTTCTTCGTTATATAAAGAAGTAATGAATTCTGTTTTGGAAGAAACTTTTAGTTATAAGAGGAGAATAAGATGTTTCCAGCACTAAGAAAATACTTGTTGCATGTAGGCATTTTTTAAATAATGCTATGCAATTTCAAGCAGGGATTTGTCGGGACATAAGCACATTTATTCATAATAAGCTCGCTTAAAAAATACAACCAGAGCTCCAGTTCCATCAGTAACGTCTAATGTTGCGAACTCAAGCAACGTTTGTGATTTATTTTATGTTGTAGTTTATAAAATCAATGTACAAAGTGCATTAACGTTTCTTTCCAGAATTTTCTACGGATGGTTTGGATTTCACGCAGTCTCATTTTACTACGTCAGAAAGTATACTTTTTTTATAATACGCAATTGTTCATAATTCCAGTAAATATTAAAAAAGTCCTTAACAAATAAACTAAACAACCAATAATAAATTTTATTACACTGAAAAGAAAAATATCAATACGTTTTTAGGTATATAAAAAATTTTTGACATGTCTATCTTTACCGATATGTCAAACATCAATGACATAAACCATTGCATTCTACCATGTGTGCCACTATGTGATGATCAGCCACAGTCATTGCGTAGATCCAGGATGTCAAACTCGCGGCCCACAACAAATATTTTTGCGGCGCGGCCAATATATCGGCAAATAATAATATATAATAATAAAATAACATATCGACGAAGAAAAAAATGAAATGTTTACTGCTAAGTAATTAACGATAATTTATTCAGTGTTGTTAGATTACTCACAGCGAGCTGACACACACACTACTTAAATTACAAATGCGTGTGAGTAGCTTGCGTTCAGCTACCTTCGGCTTTTGGGGGACACGTGCACTCAGAACTTGTACGCATCCCCCGATAGCCGAATGTGGCCGAACTCATGGTCTCAGTTTTCCAATTTGACGCACTTCCCGGCGTGCAGCATGAACAAATCAAGTTTAGATGATACTTGTTCGCATCAAAAATACGCAGAAAAAATTGCAAATTTAACAACTGAATTTGAAACGAGGTTTAATGATTTTAGTTCCCTCGAAGACAATTTTTTTTTTTTTTTTTTGTTTTCTTCGATTTTTTCAATAAGTATTGACTCAGTACCCAGCCATATGCAAATGGAGGTGATCGAGATTCAATGCAACTCAAATTTGTATTCAGTGTTTTGACTACATTACCACGAAAATTGCATTTTATGTGAATGTAAATTTTATGTGGAATTCTCAAATAGTAAGAAGAATGTAATATTTGAATATTTTTTAGTTCACTGAGGTATTATTTGAACTCGAATTACAAAGGAATTTCTTACATAATTCGATGTATTCCGTGTTTGCTGTTTAAAGCACATGCCTTAATCGATGTAAATTACGAATTTTGCAAGAGAGATAATGAGCAAGTGGATGATTTTGCTAGCATTATTTCTTATTTTAACTATTGCTAAAAATATTAATAGCTTTCATCAGAAGAATAGCAGTATGTGTTAGAGTGAAAAGGAAGTAGCTCAGGACATACAAATTACATAGTTTACATCTGGATTGATTTTAATTCGAACTATAGTATTTGGGAAATCTACTATAAACAGGGACATATGTAGTTATTTCAAAAAGGGAGCGAGTTAGTCCAGCAATTCAGCTGCCTTCATTTTTACTTCCTTGTACAAAAGGAAGTATTGTAAAAAGGAAGTATTGTAATCGCGAAAAGTTTCAGGCCGCATATTTCAACGAAAATATCCATTTTGACCCCTTTCGAATGCAATTTAACAATGCTTTTGCGTGATATCTGTACGTAAGGACAGAATAAATGACTCGTTTCCTCAAAAAAAATTATAAAAATGCTTGAAAATGAATTCTGAAGAGAATTTTTCGTGGCGTCTGTACGAACGTACGTATGTATCTTGCATAACTCAAAAATGAGTAGCCTCAGAACGCTGAAATTTTGTATATAGGACTACTATAACATGTAAATGTGCACCCCGTATTTTGGTTGAAATCGGCCGCGCCAAACGTATATAAATATATTTAAATATATATCCACTCTGTTACCCGGTTTGTGATGTCAGTTTCTTTACTCTTATATGTTTGTAAACTGTACATTTTTTGCTTTAGAAATAAATGATTGAACTTTGTTTTTCTTATCTTCCGGTTAAAGTTTTTATGCCTTTAGTAAATCTGTATGCAATATTTTTAGAATTATCAACAGTTTTAAAGTTGTTTAAGTACCGCTAAGCCTAATAATTTTTTGATGGCGGCCATTGCTTGTTTACATTTGGAACAGCAGAGTAGTGGATTTGTTGCCAATCTAGAGAAATGTAGCTTCGCAACAACAAAGATAAAGCCTTCATTTATTATTGCCAAATAAATCATGCTTAATCCTTTCTGGAATTCTTTCGAGGAAATGAGTGTTATGATTTACTTCGTAATTTTTAATACATATATTTTGAGTTTTTACGTATTTTTACCTTGTCGCGAAGTCAGAACTGAATTAATTGAATGAGAAATACTCAATCGTCTGTGAAAAACTGTTTCTTTTTTGTTTTGTTTGCTTAATTTCTTTTATACATCGTTCTAGCTTTATTATAGTATTTAGATAGAACATGTGGCAACGATTAGATAATTCTTTAAATTCTGTGCATTCTGAGTTATAATATAATATGAACGAAAT
Source organism: Stegodyphus dumicola (assembly GCF_044657685.1). Classification (NCBI taxonomy): domain Eukaryota; kingdom Metazoa; phylum Arthropoda; class Arachnida; order Araneae; family Eresidae; genus Stegodyphus; species Stegodyphus dumicola. The sequence continues at coordinate 152,476,712 of NC_140778.1, forward strand.
ATAATACTATTAATCGTGCCAGAGTGTCGCTATGGTACACAAATAGAGGGAATTTTAAAGAATGCTTTTATTCTATTGTGGTTTATGCGCTGTTGGCGAAGTATATTTAATTCAATCCAATAAGTTTAAACGAAATGCAAGAAGAAAATTAATATAATTTAATATATTAATTTAATATTCTGTACAAGGAAGTCATGGGGTGTACACACCAGATTTTTTAAACAGAAGGATATACAGTTTATCTTGTTAATTCATAAATAGTAGCACTCTACATTTACTCAAACGCATAACCAGCTTGTGTAGAGAAAAATTGCTATCATATGTACATGCAGTCATTCGTTCAGGATATATAAGCTTAGCAATTAATACCGAATAATTATGAATTTTGTGAATTCCTCCACTTAACAGTAGTCGTTAAGTGCTTTCGTTGAATTATTATTTGGCACTGCAAGCTGCACGACAGCCGTAAAGAATTATTAGCCCGATCGAATGTTAGCTCAGAAGAGTTGTAAGTCTCAAAATGGCATTTTGGGACGTTTCACTATAAACTTCGAATCATTTTTTAAAAATTATTGCCACCAATATTATCGACCTGTATTATATTTAAAGAAATTAAATAATAAAGAACATGCGTGGATGTATGCGTGTTTCTCCCACTGTAGAGCCATCAAATTTGAATAACGTAATCCTCCACCCAAACATGAGCACCTGCACACCCGAATTTTGAATTTCGAATTAGTTTTATTATCTATTTCACATTAAGTATATGTTTTACAATATGTATTTCTCTATACATTTAAATATTTTCTAAATGTACAAAATAAAGAGCTTTAGTTTTCCAGTGAAGAAAAATATTAAACATTCAGCATCGAGTTTGTTAAGGAAATTTAAAGTTGCAGAGTCATTAGGTTAATTGGAAGCAGAAAAGAGGAAAAATATGCAACCTCCTTCCCCGGGAATTTAACCACGGACCTCTGAAATACCGGCCCAGCGTGCTACCATTACACCACGAAGGCACGCTAGAGAAGTGGGAGAAATATCTTATATACTCCCCTTTTTAAAGGACGACTAGGGTTTTAGGGGACCTAGTCGCCAAATCCTGGGTGTGGAGAATCATCATCCGAAACCCTTTTAGTCCGGGCGCCACTTGTAGAGTGATTAGGTTATTTCGAGGCCGGAGAGATGAAAAATTAACAACCGCCTTCGCCGGGAATCGAATCACGGACCTCTGGAATACCGGCCCAGAGTGCTACCGTTACACCACGAAGGCACGCTAGGGAAGAAGGGCGAAATACCTTATAAAGTAACTCAGTTTTTCACCATACAAAATTTTTAAATGTAATATTTCTCATAGTATTCAAACGTAACTTTATTACAAACTACGTTTCTGAGGTGGAGAAAGTGTTATGAATGTTGATAGTTACATTCTTAGTAGCAATTACTGTCTTCATTAGTAAAGATTAATAATGATACAGCATACAACATATCAGAAACAATATCGCTCACATCTTTTGAACAAAATTTACAATCTCAGCCGTTTTCGCTACAGTTTTGATGAATGTTTCACTTGAAAAAGATAAAAATAATTTTAACACGTGAAGATTAATTCCTTTAATTTTCTCTTCAGCTGTTCTTGAATAGCTGTTTCAAGAGTTACGAAAGATTTGCGGGTTTGTCTGAAAATCAAGAGGTAACCTGGTCAAAGCAGTTATCTACGAATGTGCTTTGGAAGGTTCTTCCGACAGAACCCCAACGTTCTAAGAGCGGAATATATATACAAGTAAGAAAAATTGCATGATTCATTACTATCACTTTAAAAGTATGATGAAACATAATGATGATTCTTTATTTTAACTAAATAATGAACATTTTTGTAACGAAATTTAATTTTTCTTAAAATTAGGTTAAGGTCTAGATAGCAAAAATACTAATTCGGTTAAAGGAATTAGGAAAAGCCTATAGTAAATGTTTTAAAGAACAAAATGGAACGTTCTATTTAATTTTCTTCTTACTAATCCCTCTGATTTGGATCAGATCAGATCCATAAATTCATTCAACTTCGTAACTTCCGACACGAAATTAGATCTCTTCAGCAGATCTTCATGCCCAAGGCAGCAAATCTAAGTAGAAGTTGCGCTGCGCAGTAGCTTCATGGCTTTTACATTTGGCGCAAGTGGGAAAGGTTTTAGTACCACGAAAATATCTGAGGGTCCTTAAATGTCCTTAAGTCAACCAAGTCAGAGCCATATGGTCCTTCCCTTGAAACCAACATCAGTACCAGGATACCATGAGTGTGTCGGTACTTAAATAACTTCAATTTATCTTAAAATTTATCAATACGTAGAATTATTTTTCCTTTTCCCAAGACATATATTTTCATTTAGTATTAATTTGCTTTTAAAAGCTTCATTTTTTAAAGGGCGTTTTTTAAATTTCGATTTAGTGTCTATATCAGGGGTGGCCAAATTGCGGCTCGCGAGCCTAATATGGCTCTCGCAGGCAATTTGTGCGGCTCGTGCATATAAAATATATGTATGAAATATGGTAAACTTAAACTATTCAGTGTCCAAAAAGAATTAATTAATTAGTTTAGACTCTTTTTACAAAGTTATCAGGGACTTCTTTCTATTTAAAACCTCCTCCACTACTTCTATAACGATGTAAATACGAGCTTGTGGCTTTTAGAAAATCTAGATGCGGCTCTCGAACATTGTGGAATTTAAACGTGCTGCTCTTTCTGACATGAAAGTTTGGCCAACCCTGGTTTATATCATTAGAATTTAAGAATTGGTTGGCGTTAAGAATTAATGCTAGAAATTTAACGTACTATTCTTTTTCTAATTTCAGTAAATACTCGTATATATCAAAGTATTTCCTTTTAATATTTCCCATTTTCTATGTGAATTTTTCTTATATTTTATATTCTTCTGACAATTATTTCTTGGCTTTTAGAATTAAGTATTTGCAATGAAATTTATTTACTTGTTTTAACGTTTTATAAGTTTATATATGTAACGAAAATAAATTTAGAAATGCTAATGTAGGAACACTGCAGGGTAGAAACGCAGAAGTTAGCCTGTTAGTTGTTTTTGATAAAACTGAATATGTGTATAGCTCATACACAGATAATAAAATGATTAGAAAATCAAGGTCATAGTACCTGTTCACGGCTCACAATCACACGTTGAGTATTCAAATTAGTAGTTGGTCGAACCGCCCTGGCGACAATGCATGCTTGAATTAGTCGAGGCAAGGAGTGGTAGAGGTTCCTAATGTCATCCTGCGACACATTCTGCCAGGCATTCATCATTTGTAGGTCCAGATCTGTCATATTCTGTGGTGCCCGAATCTGGCGGCCTACCAGGTTCCAGACATGTTCGATTGGTGAAAGGTCTGCTGATCGTGCTGGGCAAGGAAGAGTATCAATCGCACGGAGACCGTCCAGACATATGCGAGCGGTATGTGGCCTGACATTATCTTGTTGGAAAATGGCTCCAGGATGCGTGCCATGAAGGGTAATGCAACCGGCCGCAGGATGGTATCAACATATCGTTGAGCTGTTAAAGATGTACGAAGGATGACTAAAGATGACCTGCTGTCATAAGAAATGGCGTCCCACACCATCACACCAGGGGTTATAGCGGTATACCTTTGTAAAACAAAGGCTGATTGGTACCGCTGGTCCCATCCCCTCCAGAAACGAACACGGTGGTCATGTACTTCAAGAGTGAAGCGGGATTCATCGCTGAACATTATACGATGCCATTCTGATGGCAGCCATGATGATCAGCTGCGATACCACTGCAGACGACCCCGCCGATATTGTCGCGTCAAAGACAAACGTCTTAAAGGTGTATGTGAGCGTAACCCCGCCTCAGACAAGCGCCGTGATATGGTGGACGGTCCCACGGGAGGTATAGATGTGGCTGTAGTGCATTGAATGATACCGTTGGTTCGGTTCGGGCCTGGCGAATAATCATCCTATCTTGCTTCGCATTTGTGCTCCTTGGCCTTCCATAGCCTTCATTTAGTCGGCACTTTCCTTGTAGCAACCATTGCTACCAATATCTTTGCACAGCATTGTCTGTACGCTGCAGGTAGCGGCCTATTGCTCTGTATGACCACCCAGCTTCACGCAACCCTACAATGGACCAAGTCGTTTAGTAGCCTATAAGGTTTTCGATATCATCGGCATGGTATCTTCAGTTGCTTCTTTACGGAATTACAACGGCAGCAATAAAAAAGATAAATTTTCCGCCTCTATTACTGGTTTTATACTTTGCGAATTGCGCACTAGAAATGCGCGCTATGATCGCAATTCCTGTTCATTTGCTTTGAAACTTTGATCATTTGCTTGTTCGATAAAGATGTTTTTGCATACCAAATTTCGTCAGTCTTTCGTGGTGCTTCGATGTTTTTGCAAAAGAGTGTATTACGAAGTACAGAAGCAATAATGATGCAAAATTAAAATATTCATTTCATACTGATATTGTCAGAAAAGTATTTTCATCAGAATATTTAAGTTTAATTTCTTGATCTTTCTTTGAACGGCCCGGACGCTTTATTTAATAACCTCTACGAAGGCAAGAAGTGATGGCGGTTTCATTATGGAAGCACCTAATAGGTGGCTACCGTTGCTTCCTGTGAATGGGCGGACAGTTACCTTTTTCGGCAATCAGGTCACTAACTACTATACCGACTGGGCGGCAATTTCTCAATCATAATGGTGCCAATAAATAAATTGCAATGAATTGCAAAAACGATTTGTTTGGTGCTCGCCATAACACCACATACTACGTTGCTATGCTAAGTGACTTCATACTTCTTCAGCACTTTGTTTATTGCATTTGTACTTCTGGGAACATACTCCTTTTCCTACTTCATTTCGACAATATTTTCACTATCTATCTCTTTTCTTAATGCCGAATCAAAACTGATACTTGATGTAAACACGCTTCACGTCATCTTTCATTGGGCGAGGTGTACGTCAGGGCACTTTCTCGAAGGACAGGTAGAACTACAGAATTCGCTGCCAGCCTGGTTTAATATATAAGGATCAAAATAGGAGAAAGTCATAACTTCGCACTCAGGTAGAGGAAGAATATTTTAGGAAACGAGAAACACAAAAATCTGTTTGGCCCATCACTGTTGGTCAAAATGTGTCATTAACTTTTCTGCAGCAAAAATTATCATTTGTCGGTGAAATAGATTTTGTGAAAATATTTTAGTTTTAGTGAATGGTCCAACGCGTGAGAAGAATGAGTATGCTGCTAGTTACGAATAAAGGAATGAAAATTTGTTTTTAATTGTGCTTTTAACGATGGCAGTTAATCTAGTATTCATAAGTATTTCATAATAGAAGAGGTAAATCGTATTATATGCTTTTAGCTAATTTAATAACTCAATTAAACTTGAATATTAATTAGATTATAAATCTGAAATTCAGATATATCGAATCAGTTTTTATTCGGAATAATTGTGCAACAAAAGGAAGAAAGCTTTCAGGAATTTGCCAGCTAACCTTTTACACAATTAATTAATTATTCAAGATAGTTTCGTAACTAATTAACCGAGATAGTTTTTATTGCAGCGAAAGATAAATGATTATCTTTTTATGTAATGGAGGTTTACTTGTATTTTTCTTTTCCGTGTATGAGTAAGATATAAATGAAATGCTCATTTTTTTATAGAAAATTATTATATTCAAATGTTCTTTATTTTATTTATTTATTTTTTTTTTGAGTTGAGGCAGAAACATTTTATGCTATTTCCTGGAATCCTGGCAACAAAACATGCTTACTTAAGCAGCATGGATAATTACAAGATGTTCTGCATAATGCTTCAAAGACTTTTTCTTTTCAAACGACTGTGCATAATTGAAAAAAGGGCTAAAGATATTGTGTTTTAGTCTACTTTGTGTTACATTCGGAGCTTCTTAATGGGATTGCGATTACAATTATTATTCCGATATTGTTATCGAATTACAGATATTCTATCCGTTTGTATAAATCGAAGATAGAAAGAACATTGCTTAAAGATCAAGCTGGTAATGTAGTCAAAATATTAAAGAATAAAACTTTTAAACTGAAGTAAATTCATAGATAAAAGATAAAATCACCAAATAAAGTCGAAATAAAAGAGAAAAATCCCCAGACTACATAGAAATGTCACCATCTAAGGGATACTCGATTTTGTTTTAAACCAAACAGAGGCAAATTACCCCGCTTTCGAGTTTTTAGAAAGATCACTTGGCTAGTTTAACAAAAATGTATTCTAAATTGTTTTTTCCCGTCAAATCTTTCTTTGTTGTGTTTTAGCTTTAATTGTGTTTTCTTTGTCGTGTTAATATGCCCGATTTTTAAAAATTCTCTTTGTTCTTTTATGATATGCAAAATAACTTTTCTCCGGTAGAACTGGTTCCCATTTGTAATGATTACTTTCATTAAATTTAATACGAAATTAAAGTTACTAAACTAGGAAAAATCTATAGTTCTTAAAGGAAACGAAATGAGCAAATAAAACAAAGAAAATTAGCATTAACAATTAATTAAAGTAGGATCGCTTTTGGCAGTTTTGAATGTGTTACCTTAATTGATTGCCAACAAGTTTAAAAATAAGTGTAATAGGATGAAATAAAATAGAAGAATAAAAAGGTTTTGTTTTATTTGTGATTACGCATTTTTGTGATTACGCATTTGAGCATTCCAGACAATGAGATCTTAATATTTTGTATAACTGAATGATATAAATACGTTATAAGAGGATAACAGTACCAAATTGAACTTATTGGGTTTATAATAAACTGTTACCTCTTCAAGGCTTTGCTCGATCAAAGAACTTGAATGGAGTCAAAGAACAGATTCAACCTCTTTACCTCAAGGAGAGGTGTTCGTATCTCGAGGTTCCACTGTATCATGCTTTTCATTTAAAGGTAAACGGCTAATACTATAGCTATGCATTATTTCATAAATAGTATATAAATCACGAAAGTACAAAATAAACACATAAATGATATAACAATTTACTAAACTGACCTAAATTGTTGAGATCATATACTTCAAATACATTAAAAAAAAGATTTATATATACAGAATACTAAATGAAGTTTTCACACCACAGCATGTTTTATTTACCGATGACAAGATTTAAGCTATAAATATATATCTGAAGAGATAGACTCAAATTGGAAACAGAATGAAAAGGAAGGGAACCAAAAGCGAAAATGAAATCTTCTCAGAAATTTCTTTGCTAGCAAAATAAAGGAAATGATGGAATATGTTGTGTAGAAAAAGAAACCAACCAAAAATCCGCTTAGAAATTTCAAAAGAATACAGAAATCCAATACTGACAGCAAGCTGAATGTCGTATAAACATTATGAGTAGAAACATTTAACTAAATATACTTCAGAAGGTCTATTTACGAAGTTAACTGTTGTCCAAATATGATATTTGTCGGCAACGGTATTTGGAACCATATATAAAAATATTTATACTAATTACTTTTACAATTTTATGTAATAAATAATTTATTTCAGTAAAAAAATTAAATGTACTCTACTTTTTATTACCAGCTTAAATAAATCTTTTCGAACAATTCTAATTTTTTTAGAAGTGGCTTGATATAAACTCACAGAAATGAAAAGTAATTAAATTAAAGCGTCATATTGGTAATCTGATAATTACTTAATAATAATCTAGAGCAGCGATTCTCAACCGATGGGTCACGTGCCACTGGCGGTACGCAAAGAAACAATGTATTTTCAACTATTAAGTTAAAAAATCGCATGAAGGAAAAGAGCAACTCATAGAAATTTTATGTGATTAAACTCTAATTGATTAACTGCGATTAAACTCTATTTGAAGATTTCAAAAATCAACTGCGATTAAACTCTAATTGAAGATTTCAAAAATCAACTGCGATTAAACTCTAATTGAAGATTTCAAAAATCAACTACGATTAAACTCTAATTGAAAATTTCAAAAATCAACTACGATTAAACTCTAATTGAAGATTTCAAAAATCAACTGCGATTAAACTCTAATTGAAAATTTCAAAAATCAACTACGATTAAACTCTAATTGAAGATTTCAAAAATCAACTGCGATTAAACTCTAATTGAAGATTTCAAAAATCAACTGCGATTAAACTCTAATTGAAGATTTCAAAAATCAACTGCGATTGAACCCTAATTGAAGATTTCAAAAATCAACTGCGATTAAACTCTAATTGAAGATTTCAAAAATCAACTGCGATTAAACTCTAATTGAAGATTTCAAAAATTAACTACGATTAAACTCTAATTGAAGATTTCAAAAGTCAACTGCGATTAAACTCTAATTGAAGATTTCAAAAATCAACTACGATTAATGATTAAACTCTAATTGAAGATTTCAAAAATTAACTACGATTAAACTCTAATTGAAGATTTCAAAAATAACACACTCATTAACTTTAGGCTGAACTGAAAAAAATAATTTAAAGGCATTTCAAATAAAGCTATTATATTTTCATTACATTTTTTGCACAACCTAATTTGTGTAAACAAGTGTTCTCTTCCATGTTATATTTGAAAAAAAAAATTCAGAACGAAATTAAAAGTGGATCATAGTTTACGGTTAAAGCTAAGGGAAATATGACCAGACAAAAAGAAATTGATCTTTCTCAAGCAGGCTCCAATTTCATAATAAATTTTATAATTAATGTATATAACTTAAATTTTGATAATTAAAATGTAACCAATTTTAATCTAATGTTTTTTAAAGTGCATATTTAATACAAATAGCCAACAGGTCGCGCAAATGGCAAAATATATTTTTTATATTTGAAAAAAAGTTCAGAACAAAATTAAAAGTGGATCCTAGTTTATGGTTAAAGCCAAGTGAAATATGATCACATATAAAGAAATTAATCTCTCTTAAACAGGCCCAAATTTCACAATAAATTTTATAATTAATGTATATAACTTAAATTTTGATAATTAAAACGGTAACCAATTTTTAATCTAACATTTTTTTATGCGTGCATATGTAATACAAATAGCTAACAGCTTGTGCAAATGACAATATATATATTTTTTAACATTTCTATACTGAAAAATAATCATTGTAAAATGATTGTAAATCATTGTAAATGAGAAACTGAAAAATAATCATTGTAAAATGTGGTGGTGGAACTAAATTTTTAAAACTTTCTTTAGATAGTTTCCGTTAGTCAAAAGGTTGAGAAATACTGATATAGAGTAGAAGTTTAGGAATATGTTAAATCAAAAAATCATCAACTAAAAAACCCTAAGCGTAAATGAGATTCTCATAATAGAAGGAAGGAGAAAGACATCACAATACACTGCACAGAATTTTTCATTGGTAGACCTAGCACTGTCAGTATATGACTACTGCTATTATTACATATCCTTTTGCAAGTACTGAGCAAAAATACGGTTTGAAATCAGGATATTTAAAGTTTCCAATAATCTCTTTCAAATAGTGTAGGCCATAAGCGTAAGTCCTTGAATCTTAAATAAATCAACCCCATAGTAGTCCAGCTGTTAAGACTGGTCGTTCAACCAAGGTTCGAACCTATGTAAACCGGATAACTGAGTTTTTCGTTGGTTTCCCTATGTATAACGTGAATACGAACCAGTTTCCCAGATGAAGCCCCGAACGAAAGCATCCCTCGACATAGGCCGAGGGTTTTCGTGTGCTTTGACGCCTAACCTTAACTAAGACCATAATTAAATTAATTCTATTATTGATATGCATATCCTTCATTTTGTATTTAATTTTAATGTGTGAAATGAAATGCAAAAAATCCATTTCAGTAGAAACATGTGCTAGGGAAGATAAAGAGATTTTGCTTTTTCTAAAATTTTAACCTGCAGATATTAAAGCATTCAGCTTTCTCATTCTTTCAGACAAATCAAACTGATTCTATTGTTGATATGTATTTCCTACATTTTGTATTTAATTTTAAGGTGTAAAATGAAATGAAAAAAAATCCATTTCAGTATAAACATGCAATGAAATGGAATGTGTTAAAGGAATTTCCTTTCTGTCAGTTGGATGAATTAGTATCGAAGTGGCTGTCATCATTTATTGTTGGAAAGCGTTCGAGAACCGATTTTCTAAAATTCCAAACAGGCCGAGATTTTTTTTTCCCGCAAGAGACCTATTTTTAGAGAAAATCAAATAGAATTACCTGTTCATTTCGTATCCGTCAGCTACGACATCGATAAATATGTTCTCACGCCTCCTAAATTACATTAAACTAAATTAGTAATTTTATGATAAATGTAGATAGTCTTTTTATTGTCCTAAACGAGAATTCATCTTCGTCTATTATAAGTCTATTATATGCTTGAGATTCTCATCGTTTTGAAATTTGCTAGGTTGTCAAATGTAAGTTATGTCTATTTCCTTTTTATATCTTTAAAAAAAACTATCCTGAATTTATCTATACATATGACTTAAATACATTTAAACAACGTATTTTTTTTACTATATTAGGCTGTATTTCTTTCACATATTTTACAAGCGCAATATCATTTTTAGCCCAAAGGGCATTAGCCCAGAAGGGCTATTAATTTCGTTTCGGCATTTTGTTTCGATTCACCTTCTGCGTTGATTCACTTTTCGAACTGTTGCCACCAACTGTTAACAGCCCTGTATTATATTTTAAAAAATTAAATAATGAAGAATCTACATAAATGTATGTGTGTTTCTCGCATTGTGACAAAGAACGGTACTTAGAGTCATCAAATTTTGAATAACGTAATCCTCCACCGAATATGGGCATCTGCAAGCCCTAATTTGGAATTTGTTTTATTACCTATTTCATATTTTGCAGACATTAAAGAATTTTTGATTAAGAAACTCAACGATTTCAAAGCGGGAAATGGCAACACTGTACGAAAAAAAAAAAAAAAGCATTTTTATTCCCATCTCTCGAGACTGTTTATCAGAAATTCTAAAGATATATCTCATTTTAAAATTATTTTGCGATATTGCTGTTGAACTGAATTTTATGTTTTAAGTGCGACGAACATGATATTTAATATATATAAGTAACACACAAAACGTTTAAAAAAAAGCCCCCTTTGGTTGTTATGTAAAATCTGAAAGTTTTCAGACTTTTTTTTTTTTTTTTTTTTTTCCACCGAAGCAGAAAGTACTTTCAAGTTTTTTCTTCTTCTCTTGGAAATAAGAGAAAGCCTAGCACAGCAGATTTAAGAACGTTGATTTATCTTGACGTTTCTTTCCGATATAATGAATTTGGAATTTTTTGTTTTCTATATTTCGCAATTTCTGGCATGTTCCGTTCATAATATTTCCCATCTTTCCTCTGTTTTTATCGCAATATGTATTCCTATGGACTGTGACATTAAGTATGATTTTAGTATGCAAATTTTTCTTATAACCTATATTTAAAATTTTCGGTCATTTTTTATAATCAAGTAGAACAGTTTTTGGTTTTTATCACTCGAATTTCTTTAGACCCCCTTAATTCCTTATCGAAAATTTACATTTAGTATATAGGACTTGATTAAGGCAGTCTGAGGCCCAAGGCAATGTGCTTTTTTCAGGGTTCCTCATGTGTTCCCAACCTGACATATATTTGTGTCTAATAATTACTTCCTTATTCGAAGAAAAGGAAATATTGTAATCGGGAAAATTTTCAGGTTTCATATTTCAAGGGAAATATCCATTTCAACCGCTCTCGAAAACCCTCGAATAACATTTTGCGTGACATATGTACGTGCAGATAGAATAAAGAATTTTTTTGCCAAAAAGGATTATAAAATGGATTCGGAAACGAATTTTTCCTAACGTCTGCACTTACCTATATATATATCTCGCATAACTCAAGAACGAGTAGCCGTAGAACGTTGAAATTTTGCACATGGTATTGCTATACCATGTAGTTGTGCACCATGTGAATTATAAATATTACTGAAAATCAGAGCTGAATACAGGCGACTTCTTTGTTTACCTGTATGTTCGGAATGATTTTTAGCGGAAAGAATGTTGATAAGTTTCTGGTACTAAATGTGCATTGTAAGCATGTCGCGCAAAATATCAAAGTTGGCGATATTTGGCGACAAAATTGGCGATATACCATGAACAAATGGAGACAGCGCATTTCGTAAGACAGCGCATGTCTTACGAAATATCAAAATTTTTGCAATAATAATATTGTTACGTTTTTCTCTTCCTGACACCAGTTGTTACGTAATTTTCTTCCTTCACGTTCGTCCGGCGTTTGTAGATTTGGAGTGAATAACGACGACACTTGATGAAGTATCGAAACATACTTTATTTAGCCAATATTAATCAGGACAGCTCCAATAACACTTTTTACAGTCGTCGAAAATCTACTATAAACACGCTGGAACAATCAGCGACACAGACTTCACACTGTCAGGCAATAACGGTGGAAATAGCTTCACTGCAAAGCACCAGAGTACAGCTTCCGACTCTGTTTGGTCGTTCTCGGAACTCCACGTACTCTCGAGACTCTCCACGCGATGCACTCGACAATACACAAGAGTATAGCTCTCGACTCAGCACAGTCTAAGACAAAACTCGACGATGCACTAATTCGCGATGCACTCGACGACCATCTCGGCGCTAGACTTCGAGACACTCGCGCAATGACTGACTATCAGCTCTCTAGACGAGGCACACACACTAACTGATTGCGGACCAGCAGGGTTTATATAGCTTTCGGCTTGTGTTCGAGAACATTCTGGGCTAAACCGGTAAGAATTCGTTCCAGAAGGTTCTCCATTTGTTTATGGTATATCGCCAATTTTGTCGCCAAACATCGCCAAACGGGCGATTTCTTGGCAAATGTAGCAACCCTGCCTTCCCTTGCCATTTTATGGCAACCCTAAAACTGCTTTGCAGGGAAGCCATCTTACCGCGCTTGTTCATTTCGTAACAATGTTTTAATTAATAACTTATTTTGACTTAATCAGATTTGATTATTATAATGTTAAAAATAAGGGTTGTTTTCTTTGTATCAGAAGTAGCTTCATAATTTTTCGTTAATGTTTTGTTTTTTGAAACTATGCGTCAATAAAACAATAAGTAGTTTTTCGGCCATTTTAATGAACTCAAAGTGAGGAATATCGCAGTAAAAGAGAGTTTATAGAGTATATACTGGACAGTTCGGGTATGATTAGTTTTTAAGAGTACGAAGGAATTTCCTAATGTTATGAAAAAAACGATACTCTAATAATATCAGAAATTAAACCATTCCATCATTCAGTATTTTTAGCAATCATAGACATTATGGCCATTTAAGACAAAGGTTTTAAGATAAGAAAAACACAATATTTCAGCGATGTCACGCAAGATCAGTCTAGGAGTACTTATGCCAGCTTTGCTAGAGTAAAATTCTGATTTAAAGCTAAAAATACTAAACATTTAAAAGCAACGATAGTTGGGAAGAGAGTAAAATAATTTGTATTCGCATTTTTCACGCAGTCATTAGAATAAAAGCTTCAGATTCAGGTAACTAATGACCATCATCTGTACTGAAATGAACGGACTCCTGTCATGTAAATATTTCCAATATTTTCCTTATTTATCGAAAATAAAGCGAAATCATCACAGTTGTATTTAAGAATAGTTAAATACAGGTGTATTTTCACAATAGCATTATGAAGATCGAGTTGCAATTTGCTTAATGGAGTTGGTTTAACTGAAGCCACAGCAGAGAATATCATTCCAACTTCCCTCAAAATATACAATAGACATGGTTTATTATAAATGTAAATGCAAACTTAGGTGAAAACATAAGGTGATTAAAAATAATTCATTAGGTTTTAAAACACTGTATTTCATAAAATTGCCGGAAGTTGCCGTGCAGCTGTAACTGTAACTGTATGACGAAGCTGTCACGCCATTTACATGAGCGCGGACGAGTGCATAGATAACGAATGATACCGGTCGTATAATGTTGCAACGATTCTCCTTTTATTTTCTTATCATTTTTAATTCATGTAAATAAACTGTAGTTTAGTGATAACTCCATGTGCATTAGTTATGCTTTTCCCATAATATCACACATGGATTAATGGATGATACACGAAAATAAACGTAGAATATCCACGTTTATATTTCAAGTTTAAAATAAATGTGATTACCTCAACGAGAAACTCCCACACTGCTGGAATGAGCGATGCGCTGCAGATGATATAACATTACTCTCAAGGTTTCTGCGATCTTTGAACTACATAGCTTGCGATATCATTTTTGGAGGATTTATTATCCTCCAATATATCCTTGATTATTTGGAATATTCTGCAGGGTGTGAATCAGAAGTTTCAAGACTGGTTCATTTCTGAGTAGGGAAGCATGCGGACCGGTTCCGCCGGGTGGGAGAAGTATTGGGGGGGGGGGGTCTCAGGGAACGAACTGACGCTGTGGCAGTTCCCTCCAGAATCCTGGAGAGGGCGCATCGCTTGCAGCGTGAGTGCGTGTCATTGACCTCGGTCGAAAAGTGGGAGAGGCGAAAATGGAGCAGCACTTAAAGCAACGTTATGTGATTAAGTTTTGCGTGTGACTAAACAAAACCGCCACGAAAACTCTTAGTATGATTCAAGAAGCCTTTAAGGAAGAAGCCATGTGCCGTGCAATGGTTTTCATGTGGCACAAATGTTTCAAAGATGGCCGCGGGAATGTTGCAGATGTCAACCGCTCTGGGAGGCCATCATCAAGCCGAATGGATCAAAATGGGGGACAGTGCGAGAACTTTTAAGCAATGACCGTCGTCTTAGTACTAGATTAATTGCCGATGAACTGAGACTCAGTCAGAGTACGGCGTGGAGGATTGTGACGAAGAATTTGGTGATGCGAAAAGTGTGTGCCAAACTGGTGCCAAAAGTTTTGTCGGTGGATCAGAAGAAACGGCGCATGACTGTTTGGCAGAAAATGCTCCAAAGGTTGAATGTTGATCCGAACCTTCTGGAGAAAGTGGTAACTGGTGATGAGACCTGGGTCTACGAGTACGATCCTGAGTCGAAGCGTCAAAGCTCAGAATGGCACACTGCTTCCTCGCCGAAGCCGAAAGCTCGCATGAGCAAGTCGAGTGTGAGCGCATGCTGATTGTGTTTTTTGATGGTAAAGGAGTGATTCACAAGGAGTTTGTTGCTCATAGGTGACTTTTACGCTGGAGTGCTTCGCCGCTTCAGGGATCGAGTCCGCCCGGCGATCAAGGGCGATTGGATTCTTCACCACAACAACGCGCCCGCTCACATGTCGCGCCTCGCCGCCTAAGTTTCGTTCAAGTTCAACGTAACAACACTGCCAGAGCCCTGACTTGGCTCCAAGTGACTTTTTCCTTTTCCCACGAATCAAGACAGGCCTAAAAACGAAGCGATTCGACTCCATCGACGCCATCCAGCAGGCTTCGACGAGAGCCCTTGACAACATGACTCCCGAGACCTTCCATAAGGGCTACGAACAGTGGAAGTCGCGCTGGTAGCGCTGTATTGATGCTGAAGGATCATATTTTGAAGAATTTTAGTCCGCTGTCTTTAAATGTTCAATAACTTTCTAGTTCTGAGGTAAGTCTTGAAACTTTTGAATCACATCCTGTATTTATACGCCCGCACTGCTAGAAACTTTAAGAGGAACTAAAGAATCGCATTACTAATGCATTTATGGCCATTGGGAGAGCAGGAACGAACCAAACTCGAATACAGCATTGCTGTGTGTTGTGTGACCAGAAGAAGCCACACGTCCAGCTCTAGCAACGTTCATTCCGGCTTTAACAATTTTGGTAGCCGACGTTATAAGCCCACCGTTAATTACTTGAACCAGCTTAAGTGGGTTATTTTGTGTGTAATGTCAGACTACGTTACTTGACTTTATCTTTTGTTATTTTAAATACTCGCGAGTAGGAGTTATATTTTATAGCCCAATAATAGTGCCTACTGTTAATTTAAAGAGTTTAATAAAACGTTATTTTAACCATAAGATTGTGTCCCCTTAATTCAGACTGGAATGAAAACTCGCTAGTAGGGTCTGAAGGATATTAAGTTTCTATATAAGCAGATTTCTACAACTCAACGTTTTCTTCATCATCATTCATCATTCTATGTGTAATACGTTTTGAAATACATTTTTTCTTTCAAGCGGAATGAGTCCTTTATAATAACACTGTACACTTCTGGTTGATTTGTGGGGCTGTAATTAGCTTCTAAATGCCTTGGAAGTAAAATGAAAATTTTAGTGTAAATTTGTAGCTTACTACCATTATCAGTGCAAACTAAAAAATTCTGAAATTTGTGTGGCTTTGTAACACACATATTCATTCTTCCTATTTACCTATAACGCTTTAAAAATAAATTTTTGAGTAAGGATTATAAAACATTTTCATGTAAAAAATTTTATTATGAAAAAAAAAATGCCAATATCTGACGTTAAATAAATTGATAAACAGCAATATTTTAGAAATTGGCTTAAAAAAGCAAATCTAATAAACTTGATTTATGCAATTTGACTGCACTGTGTTCCACATATAGCAATCATGAAGGATGCAAAATAATATTGCTAAATAGTAATTCAATTAATAGATTGTTTAAAAGCATACTTCTCGTCTTTCTTGATTAATTTGTAAAGAATCAACAGACTGATTCAAACATTTCGTTTAAAATGAACGCAAATTTTGTTTTTATTGCTTTTAAGCAACAGATCTTTTTTTTCCCATTCAGAACATGTAATCTATTTATTTCGCTACTTTAAGAGAAACTTTCTGATTTCGAATTTGAATGGAAGCTTTTCGAGAGATAATTATTTGACTATTCTTCTTGTTTCGAGTAAAAGTATCAGCATCGTTTTTTTTTTTCATAGGAGAACAAAATATAATACTTCCTAGTTTTTTCCAGAAATTACATAAGAATAAATTTATTATTAATGTTATTCTTTGCCATAATAAAAAAGAATTTCAAGCAACTTCATGCAAAGAATTTGAATATTATTTAAGATGAAAAATCTATTCTTATCTTTTCTTTTAAACATTACGTAAATTATTTAAAACCAGTTGAAAATGCATGTGAATTCCTGTAATCTAAATTAAGATTAAAAAGTTTTCTGACCCAATTAAATTGGACATTGTAACTTAAGCTGCTAAGATTTATTTTAGCTAATACTTTATTTTTATATTAATTTTTTCTCCGTACCTCTTATTTCTTTCGTTTGCTTTCAACAAAATGCTAATTAGTTTCAATTAGAAACAGCGAATGAGTTAATAATTTATACTAAAAGCTGTGGCAATAGCTCGTATTTATCCTGACAGAAGTGAGCCTCTTACGTATCTATTTCACCTGCTAATTTCGTGTTTTATAGCTCACTACTTTAAATACTTGATTTCTTTAAAAGCGCAAATAACAGTGGCTAGTCTTTAATAATTGTTTGTTGTACTACAAGATATATGTTCGTGGTAAAAATAACTACATTTTACTTTTGTGTGTGTTAATGAAATTACACGTTTCGTTTGTTTACGAAATAAAAGGTTTACACAAGTTTCAGCCAGAACAAAACTATGTTTAACTTTACAAACTAAAGAGCATAATTTGTCTATTTATTAGTTTTATTTAGAATTATGCAGCTCGGAAATAGAGATAAAATTTAGATTGAAAAATCTCTAAATATCCCCTAATTAAACTAAAGAGCATTCTCTTGTATACTTATTAGTTTTTTTTTTAGAATTATGTAGCTTTCAATTACTGTCTGATAAGAACCTGAACTAAAAATTGGGTAAAAAATTAGACGTAAAATTTCTAAATCTAAACATAAAGTTTATAAAGTTCATAATTAAAGTAAGACGAAAGAAAATTTTGTTTGACTTATAAATAGACAAGTAAAAGCTCTTTATTTTGTAAAGAGCTTTTACTTGTCTATTTATTTTTTTTTTCGGGGGGTGGGGGTGGATTATGCAGTTTTTCAGCGGCTGCACGATAAAAAAGGGCAACTGAAAATTGGATAAAATTAAATATAAGAAGGCTCTAAGTATTACATAAATCAAGTAAGACGGAAGAAAATTACGTTTAATTTTACAAACCAAAGAGCATTTTCTTATTGATTTATTAGATTTTTTTATTGTATAATGTATTTCTCTCGCATTCCTAGCGTGCCTTCGTGGTGTAGTGGTCAGCACACTGAGCCGGTACTTCAGAGGTCCGTGGTTCGATTCCCGGCGAAGGCGATTCCTCGTTTTTCATCTCGCCTGCTTCCAAAAATCCTAATGTCTCTGCAGTGGCGCCCGAACTAAAAGGGTGTTGGATGCTTCTCCTCACCCAGGATTTGGCGATTGGGTCCCCTAAAAGCCCCATTCGCCCTTTAAAAGGGGGAGTATAAAAGGTATTTCTCCCGCTTTCCTAGCGTGCCTTCGTGGTGTAGTCGTCAGTACACTGAGCCGGTACTTCAGAGGTCCGTGGTTCGATTCCCGGCGAAGGTGATTGCTCGTTTTTCATCTCGCCTGCTTCCCAAAATCCTAATGTCTCTACAGTGGCGCCCGAACTAAAAGGGTTTTGGATGATTCTCCTCACCCAGGAATTGGCGATTGGGTCCCCTAAAAACCCCATTCGCCCTTTAAAAGGGGGAGTATAAAAGGTATTTCTCCCGCTTTCCTAGCGTGCCTTCGTGGTGTAGTCGTCAGTACACTGAGCCGGTATTTCAGAGGTCCGTGGTTCGATTCCCGACGGCGAAGGCGTTGCTAATTTTTCAATCTCTCTTACTTCCAAAAAAATCCTAATGTCTCTACAACGGAACTGAAAATGGAATAAAAATATTAAGGTTTCTAAGTATCAGCTAGTTAAAGTAAATCAAAAGCATTTTCTTGCCATTTTATTAGTTTGTTTAGAAATATATGCAGCTTTTAATAACTACACTGCTGGCCACCGTAAATGCAACACCCTGAAGGAAACATGCAAATAACATGAAATTTGCAACATGCATTCGCGGAGGTGAGATATGCAAATGAATAGAATTTCAGCACAAACGCACTTCAAGCGCGCCTGTGGTGCCACTTCAAAACGCTATTTAAAGGTTGGAGTTTTCGGAAATTCTGGTTTTCTTGTGATTTAAAAAAAAAAAAAAAAAAAAAAAAAAAAAACGATCCATTATGCCTCGTAGTAAACAGCGATCATCGCTTGATCATGTATTCGAGTTCGACAGAGGAAGGATAGTGGACTACCGAGAGTGTGGATTATTTTTCAGGAAAATCGGTAGTCGTGTTAGACGAAACCAAA
Source organism: Stegodyphus dumicola (assembly GCF_044657685.1). NCBI lineage: Eukaryota > Metazoa > Arthropoda > Arachnida > Araneae > Eresidae > Stegodyphus > Stegodyphus dumicola. The sequence goes on from NC_140778.1 coordinate 152,495,968, forward strand.
CAACTGTAATGCGGATATGTGATCGTTGGATGCAGAAGGGTACGACGGATCGACGTGTTCGATCGCATCCACCTCAGTGCACCATGGAGGTAGGAAGTAAGAAGGAGTCGCCCTAAACAAGTTTCTCCGTACCCTGCTCTGAAGCATCGGCGATCCCTACGTGGTGACCAAAACATTGGGTCATTTACCATTGAGTTCTATGGGATTTGACGCGTTCGGGTGTAAATATTTTGTAATTACGTCGCAAATATACATATAAATGTATATATTTTCTTTTTCTACAACACTTCAGAGTCCTAAGTATGTGAAAACAACATATTTTTAAACAACATTTCATTCTGAACGGAATTAAATGCTATACTTTTCACAGGAGAGTTTTCTCAGAATGGTTTAATTTGAATGAAATATTTTCACAAGTTTTCGTTAATTACATTAGAAAAAAAAATTAAGGTAGTTCGATTTTATTCGGTTAAGGTACAAAAATTAAGATCAAAGTTTATTGTATTATTAATATTAAAATTATGTATTATTTCTTTTCTATTTATAGACCTTTTTCCTAAAATACTTTCTTAAATATGACATGATTTTTTGGCTTCTTTTAAATCGAAAAATGTAAGTCAATTTACAATTAATGCTCTATTCGGTTCATTTTAAATTAGAGAATTATTAGGAAAATAGTATTTGTTTTTCTCTGAACATTTCTGAAAGAGAATAAAATAAGTTTTTTTTTTTTTTTTTTTTTTTTTAAGTATTATTTAAAACTTGTAACTGAGTTATTATAAAATGTAAAGGGAATAATTCTTTTAATTATACTTATCAGATTTTTTTTTACCCTTCATTTCAACAATACATATTCCAAAACTCTTTATTACGTTCTTAAGTGCGCATCTCATAGCATTTGCTTTACAATACCTTTTAACAGATTGCTTTCCAATGCGAACAATTCTTGCTTAAATAGTTTTATAACGTATTTGTCAACAGGATTTCAATTTATGTTTACAATTTAATATTAAGGTTATTATATATTTAGATAACATTTATAATCATTATAAATTAGATATATTTAATCATTAGATTTCTTCACAGTACTATCACAGTTGTTTATAAGTGAATAAATTCTTCATTTCAAATACATTTATAAATAATTTAATGAATATTTAAGTATTTTGTCAAAGGCAGATACATGCTTTTTGCAAGCACATGCATAAATACCCATACATATTTCCTATTTATCATTTCCGGCATGTGCAAATCTTTAATTTCTGTGCATTCACTATATTTTTCGTGTAAAGTAATTTACACTAATTTAGCACACACCCGAAAGTTTTATATAAAAAATATATATGAATATAATTTGAATGAAAATTATAAGTATTATTTTTAATACCCACTCAAAGGTCAGTTTTTCTTCAAAATTCCCCCACGATGGCATCTCTCTCTTTAGGCAGATAGCCCTTGCACGCGTTACTCTATTTAATAAAAACTTAATCTGACCTATGTGCCTAATTACAAATATTTTAACATACATAATTTTATATTTACATTTAGCCATCAAGTTTCAAACTTTTCAAATCTTCTAGAAAATAAATTTTGGCAGATCTCTTTTAGCAATTTTCTTAAAATCTATATTTTTGTAGTGCAACAGCTTAGAATTTTATAAAACAAATTCATAATCAAAATCGCTGTTGTTAGTCATCGAAAAATAACCAAGATGTGATTTTTGCGTAAATGTCAGTAAAGTATACAAATTGCTATTATCCATCACACTATGAATATTTCTTTCATGCGAGAGTGTCCCTTTTTCGATTTCTATGGAACTGTCGTGTGTCGAAATACTATCAGACTTTTGTCAAGCGAGCTTCTGAATGTAAACAAAAAACACCCCGTCTGGTGACCCAAGCTTCAAAGCAGTGCTTCACTTCTAGCGCGGAATGGCCCCTCCTCCCTTTCCTACCTCCATGCAGTGCACCGCTTCGCGTGATGACAGGAACATTGTGCGCATGACAGTGACGGATTACTCAGTCACATCACGAACCATAGCACTGCACATTCAGTCTGTAATGCATCATCCAGTGCATGCGAGCCGTTTACAGCAGAGTGGTAGAGTCCGCAAGACGTCGATTGCTTCGTCTATCCTTAATGCAGAACCACAGACGTCTCCGCCGCCAAAGGTGCGATGAAAGAAGGATGTGGACGTCAGAATGGAATGAAATTGTCTTTACTGGCGAGTCACGCTTCTGTCTGCAACACCACGATGGTCGGATTCGAGTCTGGAGAAACCGTGGAGAGAGGATGCGGAACAGCTGCGTTATGCACTGCCACACTGGTCCTGCACCGGGTATTATGGTATGGGGCGGTATTGGATATCACTCTCGCACTCCTCTAATATGTATTGCCGGTACTTTAAACAGCCAGCGCTACATCTCCGAGGTGTTGGAGCCGGTTGCCCTTCCTTACCTTCATGCCCACAGTCATATTTCAACAGAATAATGGGCGACCACACGTGGCACGCATTGTCCAAGGGTTCTTCGTCAATCATCAGATTGAATTGCTTCCCTGGCCGGATCGCTCTCCGAATCTTTCGCCTATAGAAAACATGTGGTCCATGGTTGCTGAACGATTGACCCAGATTACATCTCAAGCTGCCACACCAGATCAACTTTGGCAACGTGTGGGAGCTGCTTGGTCTGCTGTACCCCAAGAACACATCCAAAGTCTCTTTGAATCAATGCCGAGGTGTGTGGCAGCGGTGATCTCCAACAATGGGCTGCTACTCTGGCTACTGATTCTGAAAGGAACCACACTTCAGAGAAGTCTATAAATTTAATCGTTTGATACTTGGTCAATATGTTATCTACTAAATAAATTTTGTTGAGATATCTCTTCTCTTTCTTGGTGTTGCAATTTGGGTGGCCAGCAGTGTATATGATAAAAATATTGAACTGAAAATGAGATAAAAATTAGACATAAAGTTTCTAAATCTTACATAATTAAAGTAAGACGGAAGAAAATCTTGTTTGACTTTATAAGCTAAAGTGCATTTTCTTGTCTATTTATTTTTTTAGGGGGGGGGGAGGGTTGTGCAGCTTTCAGTTGCTGTACGATAAAAAAAGTAACTGAAATTGGGATAAAAATTAAACAAAAAGGCTCTAAGTATTACATAACTGAAGTAAGACGGAAGAAAATTATGCTTTACAAACTAAAGAGCATTTTCTTGTTTATTTATTAGTTTTTTTAAAGAATTATGCAGCTTTCAATTACTATATGATAAAAAATCTCATGTGTACACGACATGACTTCCTTGTATTGGAATATTAAATTATACGCATTTTTCTTGCATTTCATTTAAACTTATTGGATTGAATTAAATCTACTTCGCCGACAGCGCATAAACAACAATTCTTTAAAATTTACTCTAGTATTTGTTTACCATAGCGACACTCTGGCGCTAGATTCACTTAACAGTATTAATAATTATATAACAGTTAACTTATAATTATATAACGGAAACTAAGTCAACTGTTATATAATCCAATAATTATATAACATTTAACGTATATATTTCGTTCATATTATAAGTCATAATGCACACAATTTATATCATTTAAAGAATAGAATTATCTAATCGCTGCCACATGTTCTATTCAAATACTATAATAAAGCTACAATGACGTATAAAAGAAATTAAGCAAACAAAACAAAAAAGTAACAGTTTTTCACAGACGATTGAGTATTTATCATTTAATTAATTCAGTTCTCACTTCGCGAGAAAGCAAAAATACATAAAAACTCAAAAATATCTATATTAAAAATTACGAAGTAAATCTCAAACACTTATTTCCTCAAAAAAATTCCAGAAAGGATTAAGCATGATTTAATTGGCAATAATAAATGAAGGCATTATCTTTGTTGTTGCGAAGCTAAGTTTCTCTAGATTGGCAACAAACCCACTAGTCTCCTGTTTCAAATGTAAACATCAATGGCCGCCATTAAAAACAGGCTTAGTGGCAATTAAACAACTTTCAAATTGCTGATAATTCTAAAAATATTGTACACAGATTTACTAAAGGCATAAAATCCTTAACCGGAAGATAAAAACAACATAATTCAATCATTTTTAAAGCAAAAAATGTACAATTTACAAACATATAAGAGTAAAGAAACTGAGATCACTGAGCCGGGTAACAGAGTGGATATATATATATATAAATATATTTATATACGTTTGGTGCGGCCGATTGCAACCAAAATACGAGGTGCACATCTACATGTTATAGCAGTCCTATATACAAAATTTTAACGTTCTGAGGCTACTCGTTTTTCAGTTATGCGAGATACGTACCTACGTACGTACATACGTTCGTACAGACGCCACGAAAAATTCTCTTCAGAATTAATTTTAAAGCACTTTTATAAATTTTTTGAAGGAAAAGAGTCTTTTATTCTGTCCTTACGTACAGATATCACGCAAAAGCATGGTTAAATTGCATTAGATAGCGGTCAAAATGGATATTTTCGTTGAAATATGCTGCCTGAAACTTTTCGCGATTACAATACTTCCTTTTTACTTCGTACAAGGAAGTAAAAATGTAACTGAAAATGGGATAGAAATTAAAGTCTCTAAGTATCACGCAATTAAAATAAACCAAAGAGCATTTTCTTGACTATTTATTTTTTGAGAATTATGCAGCTTTCAATTACTATATGATAAAAATGTGAACTGAAAATTGGATAAAAATTAGATATAATGTCCCTAAATATTACCAATTTTTAAAATAAACTAAAGAGCATTTTCTGCTGTACGTATTAGGTTTTTTTCGAGAATTATGCAGCTTTCAATCAGTCTCTGATAAAAAACCGGAACTGAAAATGTGATAAAAATTAAACATAAAGGCTCTAGGCATTACATAACTGAAGTAAGACGGACGAAAATTATGTTTAACTTTACAAATTAAAGAGAATTTATCTTCACTATTTACTAGTTGTTTTTAAAGAATTATGCAGATTTCAATTACTGTATGATAGAAACTGAACTGAAAGTTGGATAAAAACAAAGTCTCCATGTATTACTTAATTAAAAGCTGAAGGGAAAATGGCTACAAATTGAGCAAAAATTTATAATTTATAATTAATTGAAATAATGATTTACACTATTAAGTAGTATGTAATAAATATTTCTATAGGAAGAACTTATTTCAGCAGACCAGAAAAAAGACGGTTTTCCCGGACTTTAAGAATTGAATTAGAAGTCGCAATTTGTTTCTAAAAATACTTCACTCTGGAAATTTAAAGTCAATTCTTGCAAGTGACAACATTTCAGAATTTGAAATGTACTTTTTATAATATGTGTTTTTGGCATAATGGCGGGAACATTCCTTTTCAAAATTTTAACAGCTTCTCTGAAAATGACTTTTATGTCGTTAAGCTTTTTTTTCATTTCGAAGCAGTTAGTATGAAACAGGATACCTTAATTTTAAATTGCAATACCCTGCTAAGTCTCTTTTGATTTCGTGATGTTCATTTCCTAAAACTAAAACTACTAACCTGCTTATAACCCGTTCAGGACCAGCGTAAAAGCCAGTAACTGGAGCTAAGTGGTAATTGTTTTCACATGGGTTGATTCATACGGCATTTGACCTTCATTGTACTGGCATTACGTTCTTTGTTTTTCTTCTGGTTTTGAGAGATTTATTGAAATAAACAAACTGGAAATCACGCCTCTATAAGTGCGCCTGTGAATAAAAGGGGCAGAGGCGTTTTTTTTTTTTTTTAAATTTCGTTAGGATTCTCTTTTTTTTTTCTGTTTGTTTTGAAACTTAACATAAGCTTTCTTGGTTAAGGGGGCTCATACACCTTAAACCCCTTATGATCTTCGAATATGGGACTGTTGCAAGAATTGGAATATTTTATTTATTTTAAAAGCAATTACTTCTACATTTTTACAGCTGACTACATAATATAGCTGCTTTAGAAACTAGTAACCAGATAGTTTGTGTTGCCCCAAATAGTTTCGTAATTTAATCCGCTTTGTGACAAAATATTTCGTCATGTTTCCAACTTGCGCGCAGGATATTTTAAAAATGGTTGGAATTCTTTATATGGTCACTATTTTCTAAGTGAACCAAAAATCTGATGAATATTTTAGTATTGAAAAAAATATGCACGAAAACATTACAGATTTTTTAATAAAATACGTTATCTAAACGCAACTTCAAATAAAATAAAAATTTAACATGAAATTCTTAGAATTTTAGGTTCACAGTAGTTTCCAAATATTATAAAAGCTATATATTAAATATGGAATTAAATTATGCTAAACTGTGCGCGCAAGGTGGAAACTTGACGAAACATTTTGTCACAAAGCGGATTAAATTATAAAAATATTTGTGGCAACACAAACTTTCTGATTACTAGTTCAGAAAGCAGCTATATTATGTGGTCAGCTGTAAAACGTTGGAAGTAATACCTTTTAAAATAGATAAGTTATCTCAATTCTTGCAACAGTCACATATTGGAAGATCTTATGGGTTTTAAAGTCATAATAGTCATAATACAGGGAAGACCCAATCCTCCTAGTCCCACTGGACCATATGACCATAAAGGGTCGACCCCCTGAAGACCACAAAAGGAAAGAAGAGAGAAAAAAGAAGCTAATTAACTAAAAATAATTGGAGGTTAATTAACGAACTAAAAATAAGGAAGAGACATAGAAACAACGAAGCACAGCTGGAAACATTCAAAATCCAAAAACAATTAAAAACCCCACGGGCAAAGAGAGTGGCGAAAACTCTCAAGAAACATTCATTCACATGAATTTTCGGAACAGGCACAGGCGGTCCAAAGCCATCGAGGAATTCCCAATTTAAATAACCTGTAGAAGGTCAAAACGAATTCCCTACAATATTACTTTAATAGCATATTATTTGTATAATCATAATTCTATTTAAACTATTAATTTATTTCAAAAATTTACTTTAATAGTCCTACCACTATCTGAATTCAAATGTATTAATTATCTTTAATAAGCATAGAAAAGAAGCTCCAAGACTGCCAATAACCAAAAACCAAACCAAAACCAAAACTGGAAAAACTTAAGATTGCCATGTATCATATTAAAACTTTAGCAATTACTCCATTAAGAACAGAATATAAGAAAAATTTTAAAACTTTAAAATTTCAGAACATTTTAAAATCAAAAACTACAATTTAAAATTTAAGAAAAAATATAAAAATTCCATAAAATTTAAAATTTAAAAATAAAAATCCTGAAACTCAAAACCACCATTAATTTCGATAATTTAAATCTGGTAATCCATCAGGATTCTCAACATCTGCAAGGCCACATCCATGCAACAACCAACCGCATCCCCCCGAAATACCACACGCACAAAACATCCCCAACGCATCAAACAAAACAATACACAGAAAAATTCCAAAATCCCCGCAGTAAACCCACAAATACTCATAACCGAGAATATAATACATATAATCAAAAGATAAATATACACAATACTAAACAAATATTCCAAATTCAACTCTATTAGAATTAATCAATTTCATTGCACATTTAGAATATGTTTTTAAGATTTCCAAGTTCCATGACTTATCTCCCAAACATTTCTTTCTCAAATTTTCCAATAAGGAACAATGATTCAAGAAGTGATCTGCGTTACCAACTTGATGGCAATGAGCACACAAGTCTGAATTTTGTAAATTAAATCTCGAGAGGTACGCGGGAAATCTTCCATGCCCAGTTAAAAAATGGTTTAAATCAATATTACTAATTGGTCGCATACCATTTTGAATTTTAATAGACTTCAAAAGACCCACGCACCTCTCTGATTCATTCCATCTAGTATTCCAAATATCATCATAAAAATTTTTCATGTTTCTAATTGCATAACTTCTCGAACCAGAAATTTCTATATATTCACAATCATCATTAGTGGTCGCCTCTCTATGGGTTTTAAGGTGTATGAGTTCCCTTAATTAAAAAGTAACAGCGGCCGAGCGGTAAAGTCACTGAACACTGGTAGTTCGGTCCGAAGTTCGAATCCCGCGAACGGGCTGGCTGCATGGGAATTTTCGTGATTTTTCCAATGTGTAACGTGTATACGAGCCAGTTTCTCTTAGAAAGTCCTCCACGAAGGCATCCTTCCTCTTACGCAGATAGCCCTAGTGGCTTTGCCATAATCACACACACTTAAAAAGTAACATTACAACATTATTAAAGAAGGAGAATGCCCGCTTTCTCCTCCTTTAATTTTTCTCGAATTTCTCAGGAAAGAGGTCATTATATATAATAATGCTTTGAATGGTCATTATGTATAATGACACAGGCGTTATATTTTGGGTTATAATGTATTTACTTTACATATAATGTAATTATATATTGACGTGATCAGTAACGGTTATCCTGCCAGCTGGGGTCTTTCCTTGATCACTTTCCGGTCATCGTAGACGCTGTTTTCGATTTAGAAAAACAGGAAGTTATCTAATATAAACCTGATGACATACAGGGTTTGAGGATGAAATATTTCCGAGTGTCTTTTATAGAAGTTTTGGGACATGTGTCGGGGTTATATTCAGTTTCATTCCTTTAGCCATGGCTAAGAGACCTTACTTAAAAACTTAAAAATTTGTCCCTAATTACCGAACACTATACTTTTCCGACTAACTGGAAGACAGTTTCCGAAAACTTACGTTGACGAAAAAGTAATAAAGGTAGGAGAAGATGCGTTGTTGCAGCGAAAATGTATGAGCAAAAGCGCCAAATCTAGCAAACGCGCCCATTGAACAGCGCGCCAAATCTAGCGTACGCGTTGATTTCAGATTGCGTAAGTTTATATAGTTCTATATTTCTTAAGACGCCATTGAAATACTAGTTTAATTTTTAAATCCTTTTTTTAATTTTAAATCCTTTTTTGATATCCTACGGATTGAAAAATTTGGGAATTGCCCATGACGAAAAGTCGGCAATAGAATTTTGAGTAAAGTGCAGAATCCTCCACTGCTTGACGCGTTTTTAACGATTGCACGTACTCGGTATCCATGTGCACATCGACCTATTTTCACTTAAAAAAAAAAATCCTAGAATTGCACAAAAATGGCACTGCGCACACCCTTGACTTTATCGATGTACACATCGACCTATTTTCACTTAAAAAGTAAATAAAATTGACAAAAATCCAATTGTTTTGGTCCTTGTAAAAAGCGGCAAACAAATAAGTGAGCGATTCTGCACTTCTGAATTCCGATTCTGAATATTTTCAAAGAAAAGGCATCATTCATTATAGAAAATTACGTTTGAACAACCAACGAGATGAAATTATGCTTGAGCGATAAGTCGGTAGCGAAATAGCGATGCAGGCATCCATTCAGTTATGTTTAGCAATTTTTATATAAATTATAATAATCATCTGAAACAGTTATTAACTCTTATGCTTCCATTCAGTCATGTTTAGCCTTTTTCATATTAATTATAATAATAAAAAAGTCTGATGTGTACACCGGATGACTTCCTTGTACGGAATATTAAATTATACGCATTTTTTCATGCATTTCATTTAATCTTATTGGATTGAATTAAATCTACTTCGCCGACAGCCCATAAACCACAATAGAATAAATGCATTATTTAAAATTCACTCTAGTATTTGTTAACCATAGCGACACTCTGGCGCTAGATTCACTTAACCGTATTATATTTCCTTCATATTATAACTCATAATGCACAAAATTTATATCATTTAAAGAATAGAATTATCTCATCTTTGCCACATGTTCTATTCAAATACTATAATAAAGCTAGAATGATGTATAAAAGAAATTAAGCAAACAAATCAAAAAAGAAACAGTTTTTCACAGACGATTGAGTATTTGTCATTCAATTAATTCAGTTCTCACTTCGCGAGAAGGCAAAAATACATAAAACTCAAAATATCTATATTAAAAATTACGAAGCAAATCTTAAACACTTATTTCCTCGAAAAAACTCCAGAAAGTATTAAGCATGATTTAATTCGCAATAATAAATGAATGCGTTATCTTTGTTGTTGCGAAGCTAAGTTTCTCTAGATTGGCAACAAATCCACTAGTCTGCTGTTTCAAATGTAAACAATCAATGGCTACCATCAAGAAAGGCTTAGCGGCACTTAAAGAACTTTAAAATTGTGGATAATTCTAAAAATTTTGCATACAGATTTACTAAAGGCATAAAAACCTTAAACGGAAGATAAAAAGAACATAATTCAATCATTTTTAAAGCAAAAAATGTACAATTTACAAACATATACGAGTAAAGAAACTGAGATCACTGATCCGGGTAACAGAGTGGATATATATATAAATATATTTATATATGTTTGGTGCGGCCGATTGTAACCAAAATACGAGGTGCACATCTACATGTTATAGCAGTCCTATATACAAAATTTCAACGTTCTGAAGCTACTCGTTTTTGAGTTATGCGAGATACGTACGTACGTACGCAGGTACGTACATACGTTCGTACAGACGCCACGAAAAATTCTCTTCAGAATTAATTTCAAAGCAGTTTTATAATTTTTTTGAAGGAAAAGAGTATTTTATTCTGTCCTTACGTACAGATATCACGCAAAAACATCGTTAAATTGCATTCGATAGCGGTCAAAATGGATATTTTCGTTGAAATATGCTGCCTGAAACTTTTCGCGATTTCAATACTTCCTTTTTACTTCGTACAAGGAAGTAAAAAGTAATACATGAAATTAACCTTTCATCTAAATTAAAACATCAATCTTAGATTGTTATTTACTATTATACTTCCTTTCTTGCCGCACTTATTAGGGTTGCCAAAATTCTTTTTAGTAGCATTGGCATCAACGATAATTTGGCGATTTTTTACGGCCCTCGAAACCGAATAGTACCGGTAATTCGTGTTTAGTTTTTTTTTTTTCAATTTCGTATTTGTAATTTTTTTTTTATGTTTATAGTACTTATTTCTACGTGTATAGATAGGGTTTTAGTATTTTGCCTGTTTAATTTATTTCTATTAATGTGATATTCTTTATAGTAACACACATTAAAAATAGGTACATTAAATACACAGCTTCAAAAATTGAAGTCATAATATCAAAATTCTGATTTTATACTCTTTTATTATTATTATTATTATTATTATTATTAGGCTTAACTGCTGAAAACTTTTATTAGGCTTAACTGCTGGTGGCGACGATCCATTTCAGCGGGCCCGGTCCCGGTCACGTGACTGCGCTTCGTTCTCCCTGCACTAGTCCTTAAGGGGTTTCGCAGCAGTTAGTATGAAACAGGATACCTTAATTTTAAATTGTAAAACCCTGAAGTCTCTCTTTTAATTTCGTGATGTTCATTTCCTAAAGCTACTAACATGCTTATAATTGGTATTCCTTGAGCGGCATAAGTAACGTATTAATTATTTTCATGAGTTACTTGTACTGAATAAAGTTGTGATACACAAATTTACTTAGGAAAAAAAAAAATAAATAAATAAATAAAAATAAAAAAAAAAAATAAAAAAATAAATATATATATATATATACAGTAAGACCCCGCTTAACGCTGTTTTGTTTAGCGCTGTTTCGGTTTAGCGCTCTTTTATTTCAACCCGGGGATTCCACGAAATCGCTCGCAGAATACGGGGATTCCCCGAAATATTATGCAGCGATAGGTTTCAAATACATATCCGAAAGACTGTACTTGTATTTCTTGTTTGGTGCGGTATTGTACAGACATATTTTTATTATTGGAAAAATTTTATTATTATTGTAAGTAGGTATTAATTTACATATTTAATACTATATTACAGTGTCAAATATTTTGATCTTTAGTTTTTACTATGGGTCATATTTACATCAGATTTTGAAAAAGAAAAGAAAAGAAAGCAACCAGAAAAAGAAAAGAAAGGAAAGAAAAGAAAGCAACCAGAAAAAGCATTTCACTCAAAACTAAAATGGAAGTGATTAGAAGATTAGAGTCTGGTGAACGTCAAACTCTAATTAGTGCTTCATTGAATTTGCCAACTTCAATAAGGACCATGATGAAGAGTAAAAAAAAAAAAAAATACTGTCATCGGCAACTGCAACTACGTCAAGCTCTGCAACTAGAATTACCCGTTCTAGAAATAATATCATAGAGGAAATGGAAAAACGACTGTCTATATGGATTGACGACGAAATTGACCGCAATATGCCATTAAGCCAATCTATCATAATGGAAAAAGCTAGAAGAATTTTTAATTACATTCAGGCTGAGACAATTGACAAAAGTGAAACTTTCGTTGCTAGTCGAGGATGGTTTAATAGATTTAAACATTAGATGCTTTTGTCACAAAAAGGCAGAACACTGAAAACGCGGAAGGCTAACTAAATATGACTGACTGAGAATTTTATTTTATTTTTTTTTTTTTTTTAAGAATATTCGTTTTGTTATTTATATTTTGTTTTTATTTTTGCAAGAAATAATAATGTGGTATTAATTTGGGCTTTAAGAAATAAATGTTTGGTTTTATTTTTATTAAAAAAACATACTTTTTAAATTTAATACCTGACCAATTTCCTAGCCATCTTCCCCTAACCCCAATATTTACATGTAAAGATAGCCTCGTTTAGCGCTGTTTCGCATTACGCTTTACTTTGATGGAACGTATCCCCCGCGTTAAGCGGGGTCTTACTGTATATATAAATCTTCAATAGCAATAAAAACGCTTATTAGCCAAATTAATGTACTTAAATAATGGTATATTAAGTAAAAAATTAGAATTCTTCCGTAAACTTCTAACTTTGAAATAAACCTCTCTCTTTCATATCGTAACCTCGTTCGCTGACAGAAGCTTTTGTTTGTTCCTAAAATTTTAAGTAGGAGCTCGTCTAGCCTGACAATTTAACGGTATTTACTTATTTCAAGTTTGCTTTGGTTGGAATAAAGAACTCTTTGAGGTGCCCATTAAATTCGCTTTAAAAATTCTTTGTTAACCCATTAGCCGCTGGTGTTGCGTTGACGCAACGGTCAAAATAAATGCGTATATAAATATAACTACCTAAGATATTTTATACCAGCAGATGATTTTGTGTAGAAAATATTATGAAGATTCTTTCTGTAAAAAAATATTTGCCTTCAACAATCATTTTGTTTATAATAATTAATCTCATACTTTAAACAAAATTTTCGACCGGGTATTTTTGCTGAAAATATTTAAAGAAAGAATCGCCGTCTTTATGAGTGATCTATTTTTAGTCCAGGTCACCGTTTATCAAAACATTGCATCAGTCAGATGTTTATATTTGTGTTGGGAAGGAAGGGAAAACAAGTGTTGCGTTGACGCAACGTCAGCAGGAAACGGGTAGTCATCCTCCTTCTTCACTCATTCCTTTCGATGTTCTGGTTCATGTTCTGGTTGTTTAAAAATGCCTAGAACGAGGTATCTTACATTAGAAGAAGCCCTTCAAAGATTTTTTAATGAAGAAACAGATGATACTGTTAATAATGACCAGAATGAAACTGATATTGTTGTTGTTCTCCCAGAAATTGCAGTGGCTAGTGACGAAGAAGAAAGAAATGGTAATGTTTTAAATAATAATAATGATATTTTACCAAATGATACTGCTGGGGAGGTTGAAATTCACGTAAGAAGTAAGTTTCAGCCTTCTAAAAGCAGTTATAGTATTACTAAAAAGTTTAAAAAGCAGAAGACTGAAATCTTGAAGTAGATAAAAAAAGGAACTGTTAGTTATGTCTCAGGAAGAACATGAAGAAAGCGATAGAAGAGAAATTATAAAAGATAAAACACAAGGTAAAACTAGTGCACAGATTTTCGATTTTCTTTTTGGTTTAGACATTTACTCTCTTCTTGTTGAACAGACAAATATATACGCTCAGAAAAAAAAAAAGCCCAGAATTTATTGCATCTGAAGCCTATATGAGAAGATTTATTGGAATATTGTTGCTTACAGGATATCATTCTTTACCTCAAGAAAAAATGTTTTGGTCTTTTGATAAGGACATTTCTGTTCCTGTTGTACGAGAATTGATATCACGTTTGCAGTACAGGAATATGAAGCAGAATTTGCATTTGAGAATAGTCAAATTGACAATACTGATAAATTATATGAGGTGAGACCCTATCTAAACTTACTAAAGATCACCAGTTTTTACTGCTGGAAATATAAAGTCTCTTTTAGATTTCAGACGCGAGAATGCATTTTTCCTTTTGCAAACTCCTATTGAGAGTGTAGAATTAGCCAGAAATAGATAAGCAACAGGAAGACCTATTAAATTCAGCATTCAAAACCCATTGCATGGAGATGGTAGGTATTTTATCGTAAAGTCCGTTGATAACAAAAGACTTTGTTGTAAAGAGTACCATAGCCAGACTGTTTATAGATGCAAAGTATGTAATAATGTAGCTTTACATCATGATTGTAATCAAGCTTTTCATGCTTGAATCTTTCAAATGAAAAAATCTGTATTTGTAAAAGAAATAAAATATGTATTTTAATATTAAATTAATTACAAGTAAAGTGATTTGTAGATTTATAAAACGTTATACAGCTAAAAAGTAATCCTGCGCTCCACTTAAAAGAAACATCACACGAGTACAATCCTACTCACTAAACATTAGTAGTCTTATTCCGCTGACGTTGCGCGAACGCAGCACTCGCTTTTTCCACAGGTAAGAGCATTTTTTTTTATTTTCAATGTAAATTTATGTTATAAATGCTTAATTTAATATTTGTTATTATTTTCATGAGAAAAGAAACATTCCTTGCAGTTTTGGCAGTTAATGGGTTAACGATTTTATTATATTCCCACTCACATATGTAATTGTAGAAGAAAACAGTTTTCCCCTTTCAAATTCACAAAAAATACGTAGTGTATGTAAAAAAAGAATACACTAAAGAACGTAAAGCTAAAGCAATAGATACCAAGGACACTACGTTATTACATGAGTGAATTTTTCAGGACTATAGTTTCGAAGCTTAAGCAGAATTTCTTTCCTTAGCTGGATGAATAAAATCACGTAAAAGGAATTATGCAAATTGCGCAACTAACAAAAAGAATGCATTATTAATGTCCCAAGCTCATTCTTTACTTTGATGTCCTACGTCCTCCTGCTGTCGCATTTTGCTTATTCTTCTATTTTGATAGCAATCAATGTCAAGCAGAAGGTCAACGATGTACTTGATTTGTTTTTACGATTCAGCAACTTAATTTTAACGAATGATAACCATGTTGATATATTCTACATCATGTAATGATTCAATTATATACCGCTGAGGATGAAAAGAGTCCCCAAAATACTAGAACATCATGAGCTTTTTCTTCTGCTATCGAACGCATTTGTGTTTTCGTTTTTGCATTTAGCCCATTTTGCTTTACATTAATGGCTGGTGATAATAATTACTTGAATCATATCTTTGCTTCTGGCTTCAACTAGTAAGAGTTCTAACCAGTAATCAATCATTATACCAGAGCGCACTAAAATAAAATAAAAAAAAATAAATAAATAAAAAATAAATAAATAAATAAAAAAATAAAAAAATCTGAAATGTTTCAGATTTTAAATTACGTCCAAATGGGCGTTTTTTAACATATTGTGTGTTACCTTTCTTTATTAAATATCATGTTCCTCGCACTTAAACCATAAGATCCAGTGCAACAGCAATATCGCAAAATAGTTTTAAAACGAGCATACCTTTAGAATTTCCGATACGCGCTGGAGATAAAAATGTTTTTTCTGCACAACGTTGCCGTTGCTCGCTTTGAAATCCTTGAGTTTGTTAATCAAAAATTCGTCAAAGCTTTAAAAAATAGGAAATCGATCATAAAACAAATTTCAAATTTCAAATTTGGTCTTCCACATGCTCATATTCGTTGGAGGATTACGTTATTCAAAATTCGATGACTCTATGTACCGTTGTTTTATCACAATACGAGAAATATACATACATTTATGCAGATTTTTCATTATTTAATTTCTTCAAATATAATGCAGGACTCTAACATTTTGCGGCAACAGTTTGAAAAGTGAACCGACATTTATGAGTCCGACGCAAAATGCCAAAACGAAACTAATAGTCCTTCGGGATTCAAATCCCTTTGGACTAAAAACTTAGAAGTACATGGCAAACAAATTGGAAACTATTATCTGAAAGATAATAACAACTTTTATCATCATTTCACAATGACAGACATTCTTTTTTATACAACGACTGGTTAACCCTTTGCGGCACAGTGTTTCCGGTCTGGACACACCTAAAAATTTCCTTCTGTACGCACAGAAAAATTCAATGAAAAAGGATTTATAGGTTACTATAGGTTACTCTGAACCTTCTTTATTTATAGCAGATGGCAGCTCAATACAAAGCAGTCCATATATTTTAGCCATGTTTAGTTTTTTAAGACCCTCATTTTTCAAAGAAAGCTTCCATATTTTTTTAGGGTATAAAAGGAATTCTTTGAAATGAAATTTCTATGTTATTTTTTTTGGCTATATGCTAATCTCCTTATTCTATATACGTTTTAAATTTTTACCTTGAAATCTTGTCTAAAATCAAACGGCGAACTCTAGGTGTGCCCAGACCGGGCTCATCGATAATCTAGGACAACTGAGAATCTGTATTCTTTGTTCCTCCGCATCTCATCGGTCAGTTCCTTGACAACAATGCTAGTTTCAGCACTCTTTTCGAAGCTATGTTCAATCAGTGTGCCCACTTTGGGCACACCCACATAATTAAAACGGCAAGTGCTATCTTCACAAAATTTTACTTGTGTGCTCCTTTAGGCCTAATTAGACTGCTTACTTTTTTTTTTTTTTTTTTTTTTTTTTAATAAAAACTCCAACTTTAAAAGGTAGCGTGCCGGAAAGTGTTAATAAGTATTCCGCGCTGACTCGGGCATTAATTGTAGAATACAAATTTCATAATTCATTCCTGAAATTATTACATTTTCACAATTTTAATGTTAGAAACGTCCTTGGCTAAAATTTTTCCAATGTTTCCGTACTGTGCAGTACCATTTACTCGCACTGCAAATTTTGCCACTGAGCAAAACATGAAAAGTGTTTTCTCCCATGTTCCAGATTCTTAGGACTATTCTTTCGAAGCCTAATTACCGTTTTCTTTAGCAGCGAGAGTAAAAATAAGGAGAAATAAGCATGTGCTTTCCTGCGAGCAACGAGCAGCAGAGGAAAATTTGAAAACGTTTTTACCTAAAAGCAAAACATGGAGTCGCTAGCGCCATCTATTGACAGAAAATTGAACGAAAAAAAATTAGAAACAAATTCCTGAAAAGCTGATCTTAATTCGAATCCCTCTTAACTGTAAACCATTCATAGATGTCTTAACACCTTTTCGGTCAGCAGATAATGCTAGAGGCTTCATTCTTCTGTTATTTAGCTAGAAGATTCTCTATTACTCTCACGTAGGTACATGTCTCTGTTTAAAAAAATGAAAATTTTTAGTGTGGTTGCTAAAGGAGAGGGTTCTGTTTAACCTTAAACAATAGTTCTGAAAATTTAGTAATATCACACCAATTCCAATTTCTTGTTATTTAAAAAATTAATTATCTCAGTACTGCATCTTAGCTAATTTTGCTTACTGGTATGAAAAATAAGAAAAAAAAGTATATCATGATATTCACAAATGTATTGTAGGAGTTTATTTTAATTTTCTATCAGTTATATTTTATTTCTGAATAATATACTTTCCTTTACTTTTTCGTTATCAACCTACGTTTCCCTGACAGAATGAGTTTTCAGGATTACGTTTTATGCAAATGTGGTAGAAACCAGTATTTAAACTGAAGTCTGGGTCATTTCACTAGAAGAGCGTGTTCTGCCTTCCGGCTAACGTTGCTGCCACTAGTCTAATCTTACTACTATTCGGCTGTGTTGTTACGTGCCTGCTAGTGGTGCCGGTGGTCTTTAGCCAATGCTGTTAGTTTTGGTTTGGTTTGGTTTGGTTTATTAGATTACGGCAAAGCACTCGAGGGCTATCTGCCTTAAGGGAGGGATGCCTTCGTGGAGGACATTTTAAGGGAAACTGGCTCGTATACACGTTACACATGGGAAAAACCATGAAAATACCCATGCAGTCAGCCCGTTCGCGGGACTCGAACCTCAGACCGAACTACCAGTGTTCAGCGACGTTACCGCTCGGCCGCTGGTGGGCCCACGCTGTTAGTTAGTAATTCCGTGAAGCTTCGGTTGGTTTTATTTTAGTTAGTATTAGAGTAGTTTTTTATTTTCTGTCTTGAGTTAAAGCCCAATGGAGCCCAATGGGGGCTTATTGTAAGCTCGAGATTAGAGCCATCTGTTCGTTTATTTTGAGTTGAAATAAGGGTATATTTTAACCGTTCTTTGGACTTCTTACTGATTAGAACTCTGCGATAGGTCGCTACAAAGTTCTTCAATATTCTAGTTATTATATATTAGCAATATAATAACATGAACTCATAGCATTGCCTTCAGCGAATGGGCATTGCTTTTCCAGCGTCAGAGTTGTATTTTTCTTTTACCCCTCACCTATATATGTGTCTAAAAGTAATCTTTGTCTACCTATTTTTTGTTTCCAGATGTTTATTGTACAAATATTTTCATGCAAGAAATGCCTTTTAAATATTGTTGAAATAATCATCACAACCTTGAAATATTTTCAGGCGAATGCTAATGTGATACTAAATCACGTGATGACGAATCAAAATCTGGCTTTTGAAGAAAATTTTAAAATCAGGTATGGCTTTTATAATATTACTTCATCTACTGTATATATACTTTTGAAAAATCGTTTTAGAAATTTTGACCCGAGAGTCACTCGGGAAGCTGCCCTATAATGAAGACCCCTCTATAATGGAAGGAAATATAAAATAAACGAAAGTAAACAGAGTTAATAGTGCCATTCGGTGGTAGAAGATAAAACTAGACTAAAAGCGATTTGTAGAATGGTGGTAAGTACCGATTAAAATTCAAGAAAAAATGTTATGGATATAAAAAGCTTTAAAGAATTCTAATAAACCGATTGAAGAAGAGTTTTGGATCATTTCGGGCACCACCATTTAGATTTGGTCGATTGGGACTTGTGTCTCTCCCCACTCGCGCTCTAAATAAGGAAGAATGTAAAGAACTGCTACACTTCCTCGTATGTGTTCTTGGAAAATAATCGTATAATGAATATACTTAGCTATTGGAAAATTTACATTTCGAATACCGGCAAGAGTAGAATTAAATTGTAATGTTTCCACATTCCTTAATTATCTTTTAAACTAACTGCTGTTTAATGGCTCATATGAGTATATTAACAGATGTAAAATCCTAGCAATCTATTAGAGATTCCTTTTTTGCAATTTGTTGTTCTCAGTGTCTGCAACTTTAACGTATACCTCAACATCTTTTACACGATTTCTAACGTATGTTCTACAAAATATTTTATAATTAACGGTCTATTAAAAATGCTTCTTATGTCAACAAAGAAAATTAAAAATGACTCCAGGGAGTTTCAGAACTATATGCGTTTATAAGAGATAAGTTAAATTTCTATATTAATAGGTTTTGAAAAGCTTGGGACCTATTACAAGTAATAGGCGTTCAGATCATTGAGTCATTCCCTCGAACAGATAATCAATACTTCACACCTAGAGTAAACAGTGAAGAGAACTTTTAATTAAGGTAATGAGCGTAATTAATTACTTTTACCCAGGTACTTTAGAATATCTCGTATTAATTTTCTAATGAATAATTCAAATTAATAGGAGCGAAAACGAACATATTATCTGATAAAGTAGCACTTAGAAAATTAAATAATTATTAAAAAAATCTGAAAGCTTTCAGATTTTTACATTACGCCTAAAGGGGCGTTTTTTTTTTTCACGTTTTGTGTGCTACCTTTATTTATTAAATACCATGTTCTTCGCACTTAAACCATAAAACTTAATTCAACAGTAATATCGCATGAGCAAATCTGTAGAATTTCCGATACACAGTCTCGCGCGCTGGAGATAAAAAAATTTTTTTTTTCGTACAATCAGAAGATCCGGAGTTCAAAACTCGAGAGGTTATAGCTGATTTATCACTTTCCTTGACTTCAAAAATTCTAAATATAGTCTATAGTGGAACATGACTAAAATTTGGTGAAGGACAATTTGTCAGCACCTGGATTTGGGATGTGTGTCTTCTTCCTCTCCAATCGTTTTTTAAATGGGGGAAGAATAATAAAGACATTTTGCTTCCTCCATTGTATGCCTTAGCTGTGTAAGTGGTAGCACTCCGAAGATCCAGATCTCGAATTAAGAGGGCATAGCTGATTTATCCCGTTTCTTAACTTCCAAATTGAAATATAATCTGCAGTGGGATCCGAGTAAAATATATATTATGCTAGATGGTAATTTGTAATCATCTGGATTTGGCAACTGTATATCCTTCGGCTCCAATCACCCTCTGAATGGAGGAAAACAATAAGAAATTTTCGCCTTTTTTACTGAATGCCTTCGTCGTGTAACTGGTAGCAAATTCAGTTAGCAAACAGAAGATGCGAGTTCCAATCCGGGCTAAGGCCCAGCTGATTTCTCTCCTTTTCTATCGTTGAAAATTCTATTTTTTTATAAGCTTTTATTGTGTTTTTCCTTGTCCGTTTGTTTAAATGGTAGAAAAGATACGAAATATATCTGCTTCAAGATAAGGGTATTTTCATGAAGGATTTCTTAAGGCAAACGTTACCTATTCCAACATGTCTACCAGCGGCCGAGCGGTAAAGGCGCTGAAACCTGGTCGTTAGGTCCGAGGTTCGAATCCCGCAAATGAGATGACTGTATGGGCGTTTTCATGGTTTTTCCCAAGTGTAACGTGTATACGAGCCAGTTTTCCTTAGAAACTCCTCCACGAAGGTATCGTTTCCCTTAGGCAGATAGCCCACGGAGCTTTGCCATATTCACAGTCTCCGCCCCCCCTTGCAAAATGAATGTATGGAAATCTTAGGCAAAAGTGCGTATCCTCTCAGGCAAATAGCTGTTGTATGTTTCGCGGTATTTGACTAAAATAAGGAATTACGCAAATAAAATTCTAATAAATAGTAAATATTATTTACTTTTTCTCTGAAAAGGTCACTTTTAACAGAAAATGCAAATGAGGAGCTAATACAGGTATCTTCTTCGCATTTGGAAAATACATTTTATGCCACTTGCATGTTTCAAAGAGAGGTTTTAGTTTATAAAATAAATTAAAGGGAGCTTTTGCACCTTTGCATGAAAAGCAAAAAGTGCAAACTGTATTTATCATTTCATTCCTGCATTAATAGAACAAACATTTATTTGTGAAAGAAAGCCAATCCTGGGGCAGTTTTGGAAGTTGTTGTCATTGGCTGCAAAAAACTGCACATGAGGTAAAAAAATTTAATTTTCAAGGCCCGGTTTCTCACCCTTAAAATTCAAAAGTGAAATCTGGTTTCAGCAATGGAGAAGAAAGTTTACAAAAATCGCAGACGTAGTCAGCTGATGATTATAAACGACAATCTTGTTTCTCCTACAATCTGTCTTATATATTCCCATAATATCCGAATCAATTTAATACTTTGATTGTCGCGGGAGTTTATAATTTCCGTCAGGACACGGAAATTATAAACTTTAGCGACAGGAGCGATATTATGCTGTCTGTCAAATGTTTCTGATCATAAGAATTTAGAGAGTCTAGAACAAAACATTGCGGGGCTTGCATTCAGTTAAATATCTTCCCTCAAGAACGAAGTATCTAAAGAAAGAGTACGAGATTCAAAAATTGTTCCTTGTTTAATTTTTTTTTTTTTTTTTTTTTTTTTTTTGTAGTTACGAATGTTTAAAAACTTTTATGTTAAAATTGTTGCTCTAATTCGCTGGAATGTCCACACACACACACACACACACACAAAAAAAAAAAAAAAAAAAAAATTAACAAAAAACAAAATCTGAAATGTTTCAGATTTTAAATTACGTCCAAAGGGGCGTTTTTTAACATTTTGTGTGTTACCTTTCTTTATTAAATATCATGTTCCTCGCACTTAAACCATAAGATCCAGTGCAACAGCAATATCGCAAAATAGTTTTAAAACGAGCATATCTTTAGAATTTCCGATACAGAGACTCACGCGCTGGAGATAAAAATGTTTTTTCTGCACAACGTTGCCATTGCTCGCTTTGAAATCCTTCAGTTTGTTAATCAAAAATTCGTCAAAGTTTTAAAAAATAGGAAATCGATCATAAAACAAATTTCAAATTTCAAATTTGGTCTTCCACATGCTCATAGTCGTTGGAGGATTACGTTATTCAAAATTCGATGACTCTATGTACCGTTGTTTTATCGCAATACGAGAAATATGCATACATTTATGCAGATTTTTCATTATTTAATTTCTTCAAATATAATGCAGGACTCTAACATTTTGCGGCAACAGTTTGAAAAGTGAACCGACATTTATGAGTCCGACGCAAAATGCCAAAACGAAACTAATAGTCCTTCGGGATTCAAATCCCTTTGGACTAAAAAAAGTTATTTCTCAGTGAAATTATATAGCAGTGAAGAAGAAACCTGTTATGAGGCTCATAGAAATTCGGAAAGCAGCGATGAAGAACATTTTAAAATTTTCAGAATTCCTTCATCAGATTCTGATTCGGATACTGACCAATCCAGTGATATAGTTCGACCGCATGCGCCATTCGGACAGAATTATTCTCAAAGTAAAGTGGAAGAATGTGGACTTTCTTTCCCTCCAGCATAGCTCTTTCCGAAGAAGAGAAGACTTTTCACGTCGCAGCAAGTAATACCGCCCCTTTTGGACGAGTCTATGTGTTTTCGCAGAATGCCAACCAAGGTTGCGCTTGAGACGGTCGAACTATAATAAATATGGTATAGATACTATTAATCATATTTTACAAGAATTAGTTGTTGAGGAAATAAAAAATGTTGAAGTGAATGCAATGAATTAAATTGTCAGCAACAATCATTTTCTTTTCTTTCTTTCATCATTCAATGATAACGTTTTCAAATATCTACTAATTTACCTCGTCAATATTCAAGCACGCGCCCCCCGGATACAGGTGACGCTGTCTAGCGTCATGTCTGTTCGGGGGACGTGCGTGCTGTCTACGGTAATCGGACCCAACATCTGTCAGTTACCGACTCTTTCGGTTGTGGTGTTCCCCCCCTTTTGTCTAATAACTGTGGAGGAACCTCGGGAACAGCTAAGCCAATAATCGCTTCAGTAACAGAAACGTAAAACTCACGAAGGGTTACAGATTTTCTTTATAAAATACATTTTATAAACTCAACTCCAAATAAAATAAAAAGAATTAACATGAAATTCTAAGGAATTTTGGTTCACAATAGTTTAAAAATATTATAAAAGCTATATATTAGATATGGAATTAAATTATGAAACAGAATATTTTAAACTGTGCGCGTAAGGTCGAAATATGACGTGGACTTATAAACAATTTTGTCACAAAGCAGATTAAATATAAAAGTATGTGTGGCAACACAAACTTTCTGGTTACTAATTCCCAAAGCAGCTGTATTATGCAGTCAGTTGAAAAAGTTGGAAGTAATTGCTTTTAAAATAAATAAAATATTCCAATTCTTGCATGAGTTACATATTCGAAGTTCTTAAAGGTTTTAAGGTGTATGAGTCCCCTTAATTAATGACTAATTAAAACGATTTAGCAGAAGCTAACACAGTTCTAAGTAGCTGGGCTCTAAATATCGAATTAGCTAAAGAATCTATCAAGCTGTTACTACTTATAAAGCTGTTACTACGCTCGGCCGTAGAGCAGCTAGTCAGAAAGTTTAACAGAGCTTCTCTCTAAGCTGTTTCTAAGCAGAGTTTCTCTCTAAGCTGTTGCTACAGCTTAGAGAGAAACTCTGCTTCTCTCTCCCGAAGTCAGTGGAACTTCGACTTAATACGCTGACTACCAATAAGTATTTGGACACCTATGCAAATGACGCATAATGCAAATGACGATATCTGCGTTCGAAAGGTACGTCACGAACTCCGCCGGTATATATCGTGTAGGAAACAGCATCGGCTTTAGTAGCATGCAAGATGCCTCGCAGTTCGGAGCTCTCTGATTTCGAGAAAGGTATAATTATCGGGTACCACAAATGTGGCCGATCCTTAAGGGACATATCTAGCGATCTGAAGTACCCAAATCGACAGTGGCCTATGTGATTAAAAAGTGGAAGGTGCGCGGTGATTGTCGGAATGTGCTCCGAGTCGGCAGACCAACGAAACTGGGAGATAGGGACCGACGAGTGCTGTCCAGAGAAATTCGGAAGAACCGCACCCAACCGATGGCCCTCATCCGCGAGGAGTTTCAACAGGCATCCGGGAGTATTGTTTCAATGAATACCATTCGTAAGGAGGCACATCTGTTTGGTTTTCATGGTCGTGCTGCTGCCCATAAGCCTTTGATCACAAAGTCCAACAGCGTTGCTCGGTTAATGTGGTGCAAAGCATATCGAAATTGGACCGTAGATCAGTGGAAAAGGGTTCTTTGGAGTGACGAATCAAGGTTCACCCTTTACCGTTCGGATGGCAGGGTCTGGGTCTGGCGTCTACCTGGAGAACGTCTCCTGCAAGAATTCATTGTGCCAACAGTCAAGTTCGGCGGAGGTGCAATTATGGTTTGGGGGTGTATCTCCTGGTATGGGCTGGAACCCTTGGTCCCGTTTCATGAGAAGCTCAACTCTGATGCCTACTGCACTATTTTGGATGACAATGTGCTTCCTACGTTGTGGCAGTTTTACGGGTTGGACCTCTGTTACTTTCAGGACGACAATGCCAGTTGTCATGATTCGACGTTAACCAAGGCTTGGTTGGTGCCAATGGAGTTCATCGAATGGACTGGCATGCCCAGAGTACAGACCGGAACCCTATCGAGAACCTCTGGGACGAGTTGCATCGCCGAATTCAGGGGTGCACTACCCGTGCAAAATCGGTGAAGGAACTTTTATGTCTTCTCCAAGCCGAGTAGAAGAAAATATCACTAGCTGTCATACAAAGACTTGTGGAAAATATGCCCCGGAGGGTCCACGCTGTAATTACCTCTCGTGGAGGCTCTACCAACTATTGATTTTGAATAAAGTTAGTTTTTCCTTTCTATCACAGGTGTCTAAATACCTTATTGGTAGTCAGTGTACTACACAGTCTCATTTGCATTAAACGCGAATCTAAAAACACATTCTGGTAAGGAAATTGCAAGCTGAATTTAGGAGAGATAGGAAATGAGTTTTAACTTAAAAATAGCGGTTATGAACTTAGAATAAAGCTTACACAGTTACTAACAATGGTAACTATTGCAGCAAAACAGCAAAAGAAAGAAAGCTTTTGCTCCTTTAAAATATTGTGTGAAATAATTCTGGAAACTTTCAGCCTTCTAATTTTGTCGAGCTGGAAAGAAAAAGCACAATCGGGAGCAATTGAGAATTAAATTAATAAAGGTATCCTTATCAGTTCTCGTCTTATTTTCGAGTTTAATTTATGGTTTTTACTTCTGGTAAAAGAGATTCATTTCGAAGCAAGTCTTCCGTGTATTGGTTTTGTTCATGGAAATGGATTTTATTTTACTTCCTTCAGTTTTTGTCTTGTGCAGATATATTGCTTTCGAAATAATAATATTATCCACATAATGGAATTCTAAACTACATTTATGATTCAATTGTAGAAATATAATTTGCTATCTTTCATTTTTGGCCGTCTTTGGAATTATTTTAGAAGTTCGTCGAAGTTACAACGCTAAAACTCAACGCTATATTTTTACTTTTACTTTCCGCTCTGGGATTCGAATTTAATTGTATTTGATAGGCGAACTTTTACACTTACTTTAATGTAACTTCGAATAAACCTTGATGTCAGATTAGATTATTTTTTAGATTCAAACAGCATATTACATATTCATGAAATAAATCGAAATATGTTAAAGCAATAAATTTACTCAGAAATGTTTGCTTTTTGAAATAAGTCTTATTTGATATTTTTTATGGTAGATATCAATGAAGGTTTTATTTTGAATATTTAGTTATGCATGCAATAAATAAAAGGTATTTTACTGCCGGATATTTATGCCCAGCTGCAGAATTGTAAAATGTTGGTCACACATTTTTTAGACGAAATTCATTGTATTTACAAAAATAATGGCTAATCTTTGGAATATGGTAACAGGTAGTTTGCCGACATTTTGGTAAGGCGATAAGGGTTACTAGCTAGGACTGAGAAGTACACAGTTCGAATCACAGATTATTTAGTTTCAGAGAAATGAGAGATCATGAGACATGTAATTTGATATTTTCCGGAAAACTCCAATCGATATTTTAGCTAATGAGCACTTAGAAACAATTTCGCTGCTAAAGTGCAGAATCGTCCACTTATTTGTTTGGCGCTTTTTACAAGAGTAAGAATTGGATTGTTGTCAATTTTCTTTGACTTTTAAGTGAAAATAGGTCGATGTGTACATGGATAAAGTTAAGAGTGGGCGCAATTCCATTTTTGTGCAATTCTGGGATGTTTTTTTAAGTGAAAATAGGTCGACGTGTACATGGATACCGTGTATATGCAATTCGGCAAGCAGTGGACGATTCTACACTTTCTCCTAATTTCGCACCAAATCTTCGTCATGATTAAGCACTTTTCTTCCATAAAAGTTCTAGCATAAGCGTAATTCGGCTAGCAGATTGTTGGAAAAATGTTGAGTAAAAAAAAATACCTTTACTTCGTGAAAACAAAATGGCGTCCAAAAATAAAAACTAGCAGGTTGTTGTAGCAGGGTTGGTCGCCAAAATTTCGCCAAAAAATCGCCAAGTTACCATAATCTGAAGATTCACCAAAATAATTTACCTAAGCGTTTTGTGTTTTAAATGTTTCGGTTGGTAAACCTGTAAAGATCTTAAGTTTTACTAACGTTTATGTTATTTTTAAACTTTACTATATTCTCTTATTTTCCACTTCCGGCCAGAATTAAATGCGTTAACTTGTTTGTGCAAATTGTAACTTGTTTGTGCAAATCGCTAACGTCCAAATATCTAAGTTGTGGCTTTTCCCAAGAGTTAGAGAGAGAGGTAAAGTGAGCCGCCTTGCCAGTGCATTCCGCGCGAGTTTTCAATCAGCTGCTGTCCGTCTTTAAGGCCAGAGATTTAGTTCTCTTGGTATTTAAAACGTATTGTAGTTTCGGCAGTTTGCGTACCACATACGTAATAATTTAAAAGGCCAGTCTTAGCTTTAATCAATTGTATAGAGCACTCGCAGTTAACTCTTACTTTTAGTTAGCCAGTAGTTTTTATATTTTTAAGTTCAGACCACAAGTGGTTGGTCTCTTTATCCCGAAGTGCCCGAGAGCACCTGTAATATCGTGGACAATAAATGATAAAGTTAACCCTTCCTGTTTGTACCGTCCATTCCACACATATTTGAACATAGCTTGAGTAAGCTCCCTGTTCCTATCCAGGAGACGTCATATTCCCGAAACAAAAGACGTACAAGTCCTGACAACCCTTATTCTTCACTATCTCTCTACATTATAATTTCCAACACCATAAAGCTTTTTGTAATAGCGGAAGAGTGTTTTATCCCATTCCTTTTGAACAAAACCCTTAAAGTTAACCTTTCCTGTTTGTGTCGTCCATTCTACACATATTTGAACATAGCTTGAGTAAGCTCCCTGTTCCTATTCTGGAGACGTCATGTTGCCGAAACAAATCAAAAGACGTACAGGTCCTGACAACCCTTATTCTTCACTATCTCTCTACACTGTTACTACTACATTCCAACACCATAAAGCTTTTTGTAATAGCGGAAGAGTATTTTATCCCATTCCTTTTGAACAAAACCCTTAAAGTTAACCTTTCCTGTTAACTTTAAGGGTTTGTGTCGTCCATTCTACACATATTTGAACATGGCTTGAGTAAGCTCCCTGTTCCTATTCAGGAGTCATATTCCCGAAACAACTCAAAAGTCGTACAAGTCCTGACAACCCTTATTCTTCACTATCTCTCTACACTATAATTTCCAACACCATAAAGCTTTTTGTAATAGCGGAAGAGTATTTTATCCCATTCCTTTTGAACAAAACCCTTAAAGTTAACCTTTCCTGTTTGTGCCGTCCATTCCACACATATTTGAACATAGCTTGAGTAAGCTCCCTGTTCCTATTCAGGAGTCATATTCCCGAAACAACTCAAAAGTCGTACAAGTCCTGACAACCCTTATTCTTCACTATCTCTCTACACTATAATTTCCAACACCATAAAGCTTTTTGTAATAGCGGAAGAGTATTTTATCCCATTCCTTTTGAACAAAACCCTTAAAGTTAACCTTTCCTGTTTGTGTCGTCCATTCTACACATATTTGAACATAGCTTGAGTAAGCTCCCTGTTCCTATTCAGGAGTCATATTCCCGAAACAACTCAAAAGTCGTACAAGTCCTGACAACCCTTATTCTTCACTATCTCTCTACACTGTAATTTCCAACACCATAAAGCTTTTTGTAATAGCGGAAGAATATTTTATCCCATTCCTCTTGAACAACTATCCAAAGTCCGAGAAGGGTTGTAGGTCGACGTCTGGACAATCCGCTTTCTAAAAGTCCAAAGGCACAAAAATCCGTGGATGATAAATCAGGAGATTTAGTAGTGATAGAGGTAAAGGGTATGGCCTTGATAAACTTTTCCTGTACCATTTTTCCAGGAAATTAACAGGGGAATTTGACATGCGGCTGCTTCTTTTGTCTTGATGCAGTTCTACTGACTAATGGCACTGTGAGCACAGAGGTATTTCATATTTGAAAATTGGGTATAAAA
The DNA here is from genome assembly GCF_044657685.1 of Stegodyphus dumicola. Classification (NCBI taxonomy): domain Eukaryota; kingdom Metazoa; phylum Arthropoda; class Arachnida; order Araneae; family Eresidae; genus Stegodyphus; species Stegodyphus dumicola. The sequence goes on from NC_140778.1 coordinate 152,524,790, forward strand.
TATGTTCCTGATAATATGTGGAGTTGACCTTATCAGGACTGGTGTTCCTCTTTACTTGCTTGGAAACATGAACTGTCCTGACTCGGAACAGGGAGCTTACTCAAGCTATGTTCAATAATTTGTGAAGTAGACAATACACACAGGAAGGGTATACGAAACCCTTTATTTTTCTATCTTTACAGAGATTTCCGGACTTCGGAATACAGAGACCAGAACGTAAGAATATAAAAATATTAACTAAAACTCTAACTAAACTAACTTTGGATTAATATACAAGTGCCTACTTTAAGATTGGCCGTTAATTAACAAAAAGCCGTATGTAGTACAGAGAGCTGCTAAAACTACGATACGTTTAAAATTATCACGAGGATTAAACCTCTGGCCTTGAAGGCAACCAGCAAACGAGTAAAACTACTACGGCAAGCGGCCTGCTTCTAATAACTCCTTCCTCTCTCTTGCTTGGCAAAAAGCCACAACTTAAGTACTTGGCGTTAGCAAGACAAATTTGCATAAATAAGTTAAAAGCTTTTAATTCTGGCCGGAAGTAGAAAATAAGAAGTGATAGTAAAGATTTAAAATAAAATAAACGTTAGTAAAACTTAGGATCTTTACAACATTAACACTTTTCTGCATTCGTTTTCATTTTTATTTGTCGTTATATCAAAAATCAGCAACAGTTATAAATCCCTTTGACAAACTTCTTTCAGATTCTTTCAACCAGGTTCTCAGATTTTTTTCTTCCCTTTGATGACAATAATGGACCTTTCTTTTATTGAGTTCTTTTAAATGTATTAAAGATTCCTCGATTGTAATACATTTCTGTTCGCATGATAGTTTCTCATAGAGTATTCTGCAGGACGTTCTTCTTTCCTCGATATGTCGTGGCTCTTCGTCTCATTCTTAGCTTGACTTGCTTCATTAGCTTAACTCTTTCCTCTGAAGAATATCATCTTATCCTCCTAGCATTGTCTTCTCTCTCGTTATTTGCCTTTCGTAGCTGAAGATGAAGGCTCTATATTTAACCCTTCGAAAGTAGTCCTGCAAATTTATGAATATTACGCTAATTCTTGTTGCTCTAACGATTCTTGTTCCTGTAACTCTTGCAGTAATTTTTTTGTAAGTTATACGAATATCTTGTAATTAATATAACTATAATATAATACTTATAATATGTCAGCGTGTGACGCTAATATTAGCAGCACAAAATAAAATTGCCTCAGACATTATATACTGTACCACTGCCTACTCAACTATGTCAAGCCGTATGCAGCGTGCCTCAAACACATCCACAACGTGAGTTGAGTTTCCTGCAGCAAAAGGAGTACAGCGGCCCATTCCACTATACTCAGCGCTGTTGACCTATATTTAACTCTGGACATAATTCAGTATTAATATCTCTATCTCCAATTTGACTACCTGTTTATCAACTGCCCATATGTTAAAATGATTTTTCCACCTGCATTAGTTTACGCCCAGCTGATATTTAACTTTGTACACTGCTAAAAAAAAGGGGGGCAGTTGTATATCTCTCATTCTATCATGTATTCTCATTCTATCATGTATTCTTCATGTATTCTCATTCTGGGCCGATTGACGAAATTCATATTGTGTTTTTCATGTCTCGAAAGCGCGACTTAGGATATGTATTAGACTTATATACAGCATTTTTCCAATATAGGTATTTTGACACAAAATTGGACTTTTTCTCAAATGACATGGCAATGTTTTTTTATACTTTACACATTCTACGACTCAAACCATTGCTCGCTTTGAAATCGTTGATTTTGTTAATTAAATATTCCTTCAACTGTTACAAAATATGAAATCGATAATAAAACAAATTCCAAATTCCAAATTTGGGCTTCTAGATGCCCGTATTCGGATAGAGACGTACGTTATTCAAAATTTGATGGCTCTAGGTACTGTTGTTTACCACAATTTGAGAAACATACGTACATTTATGCAAATTCTTCATTACTTGATTTCTTTAAATTTAATTTCTTTAATAAAAGACGATAATATTTGGTGGCAACAATTTGAAAAATGTTTCAAACTTTTAAAGTTTTCGACGCAAAATGCCAGAACGAAATTAATAACCCTTCTGGGCTAACGCCCTTTGAACTAAAAAAAAAAAAAAAACAATTGTAAAATTGTAATCATCGCCCTTTTACACAGAAAATATATCAAATGACAGATTTTTTTAAAGAAAATTTAGTACAACAGGCATCGCCTAGTGTGATCACGTTTAGCTGCAGTTATTTTGATAATATTAACCGAATGATAAAATTAAACGATGAGGAAAAGAATGGCCTTCAAAACCGCAATGGAACTTAATAGTTTTTATACAGGACCAGAGACATAGCATATACGTATTTCACAGAATTTTAAAAGCAAAACAGTACTGACAATCTTTAAAAAATATTAATTTGGTTTTCGATATATAAAGATTCAAGTTGATAGAATCAACCAAAAGTAGAATGCAAAGAATCAATTAAATAGTTTTGAAAGTATTATTGCATTTAAAGAAATGGATTTGCAAAAGACATAAGATTATGCTTACTCATTAGTGAAATCTATTGACCGGTGACGCTTTAAATTACAAACCAACTGACTTCTACCTCTTTTTGAGTCCTATGTAGGCCTGTAGTAACACCTTCTGAAACCCTATCCATTACTAACGTTACTTTAACGATTCGAAATATGTTAATGTGCCTATCACGTAAGTAAAGTGCAGAAAACTCTTATTTTCATATATGATTTCGTACTTTAACGGAACATATCTTAACGTGCACATTACCTAGGTGTGCAAAACACTTACTTTCATAGAAAATCTCGCACTTTAATGAATATATTTTAATGTGTTCATACTTTAACGGAGCAAACAATGATGTGCACATTATCTAAGTAAAGTGCAGAAAACTTTCTTATTTTCATAGATTTTTTCTCACTTTAATGGAACATATGTTAATGTGAACATTACTTAGGTAAAGTGCAAAAGACTCTTAATTTGGTAGATGATTTCGCACTTTAACGGAACAAATCAGGTAATCCGCAGATTAACTAAGGAATGCAGACATTAATGGTAAGAAACATTACAGAATTTTACATGATAAAACTCTTCACGTTGATGTTCTCATACTTTAACGGAACATTCCTTAATGCGCACATTACCTAGGTAAAGTGTAGAAAACTCTCTTATTTTCATAGATAATTTCCCACTTTAATGGAAAATATGTTAATGTGAACATTACCTAGGTAAACTGCAGAAAATTATTAATTTAGTAGATGATTTCGCACTTTAACGGAACAGATCACAATCTGGAAGCAACAAATATAATTACAAACTTTTACGTAACGAATTTCTTCACGTTAATGCGTTCATACTTTAACGGAACATAACGCAATGTACACATTACTTAGGTAAAGTGCAGAAACATCTCTTATTTTCATAGATAATTTCGCACTTTAATGGAAAGTACTCTAATGTGAACATTACCTAGAAACATTAGTGCAGAAAACTCTTACATTGGTAGATGATTTCGCACTTTAACGGAACATAGTAGGTTAATATTCACGTTACTTTTGTAAACTGTAGAAAATTCTTATTTTGGCAGACGATTTCGCACTTTAACGGAACAAATCAGGTAATCTGAGGATTAACTAAGTAACGTAGACACTAATGGCAAAAAATATAATTACAAAATTTTACGTACTTTTATCTCTTTTCAATTTTATGCACAATAATTTCTTACTATGCACTGGAATTTTATTGAAATGCAATTTTTTTAAACTTCGTGTACTAATTTTCTGGGTCACTCTTTATATAAGAATTTTTATACTAGAAAAAATACAAAAAATACATATATTGCGGATTTTGAGAAAGAACTCTAAATGGAGGAAACTCGTATTCTGCCGTGGATCAAAAATACTCCTACATCAAAAGAGCGAAAGAACGGTGCCATCGAGAGGGTGACGGCAATATTAGGAAAAAAAAAAAAAAAAAAAAAGGCTCCTACCGTTGCAGAAAACTAAAAAAGAGTAGGAATTAAGGGGAAAGGAAAGAGGGGGGAGCTTTCAGCTCTCAGAAAGAAGATTGGAAACAGCTGAGTCACTTAACAGCTTATGTAATGTGGCTGACAGCTTTATTTTCGTTTCGCAACCGTGCCTCCGACTGTTGTCATTTCCGATCTTTGTCAGAATGATTTGCGGTGAAGGTGAGCTATATCATACGAATTTACTGTGACGTGTTATTCTCCCACGTAGCACACATATGCAACCGTAAATCTTTACGTTTTTAGTGCATATAGCAATGTATGAGTAGAATATAATCAACATAATGAATGAATGGCTGAGATACAGGTAAATTCTTTGAATCCCATGTCACGCCTATACAACTGTAAATACTGAATCCTATACAAATTTGGGATGTATAATCAGATACGAAGACAAACATTCTTAGAATGATGTTAGTTTTATACAGAATATACGTTTCGAGGAAGATTATACGGTCTTTTCTTCAAGAAAGTTTTAGTTTGGTTTGCCATGGTTTATTGAGATTACGGGCAAAGCACGCTAAGGCTATCTGCCTAGGGGAAATGATACCTTAGTGGAGGACTTTTTAAGGGAAACTGGGTCGTAAACACGTTACACATGGGGAAAACCAAGAAAACGCACATACAGGCAGTTCGTTCGTGCGATTAGAACCTAGGAATCAAACTACCAGTATTCAGCAACTTTAACGCTCGGCCACTGGCGGACCCTTTCTCAAGAAAGAAAAAAAAAAAAAATCTGCGCAAATGGTAATGATCGAATTTCTAGCGAAACAACGTGAATTATTTTTATATCCTGAATGAAATAATTTTTGTTCGTTTCAAGTTAGCGAGGATTTCAACAGAAGGTGATATAGATCTCTCTTCTTCAAGAAACAATAAATATTCTGCTCAAGTTTTAACGTTCGAATATTTTAAGAAACAGCATGAAATATTTTTTTTTTTCCTCACGGAAATACTGTTTTTAGTTTTACAGAGAAAATGAATTTCGAGGGAAATTGGAAAACATGTCTCTCTTCTTCAAGGACAAAAGTTGCTCTGCTCAAGTGGTTACTTGCGAGTGGTTACTCATTACTTGCGAAACAGCGTGGAATAATTTTATTTACTTGAAGAGAATCCCTTTTGACAGTTATATAGTTACATAAAATATATAGGGAAAGTGATAAGGGTCCCTCGTTTTCAAAGAACAAGACGTATTCAGCACAAATGTAATGTGCGAATTTCTGATTAAACGCCGTGAAATGTTTTTACTTCCTGAAGGAGATCGCTTTCATTTTCTTTCAAAATGAATTTTTACCTGTATAATTATCATCAGTATAATATTACTTATCAGTATCAATGTAATAATTCTTACATTTTCTCTTTCCCTTAAAGGGCGACCGGGTAAAGACAGGAAACCCATTCGATCAAATCCACGAGAGAGTGAATTATCATTCAACACATTTTAGTTCGGAATCCACTTTAGAGGGATTTCATGTTTTCTAAAGTTAGGAAATAGTCAAAATCAGTAATGTTTTTGCGGGGATTTGAGCCACGGATCTTCCGTTTACTTGTTCCAAGTGTGAAGTGTTCACTCTCACTTTATTGTATGGGGGACGGAATAATTCTTTACTATCATACTGACAGGAAATATCTAGAAATATATTTAAATTACTCTCAGTTTTATTATATGGGGAATGTGGAAATTCTGACTGACAAGAAATGTTTAGAATAATGCCTTCACTTTGAGTTGGGATGTTGGCTACCGCATCGTTGGGTTCGGATTCGATTTCGGAGAAATTATGGAGGATTTTAAGTATATAGTGTCTGTGCTGCATAGAGGGACTTAAAATACTAGTCAGCCCAAATTCCTTCCGAGTGGTTTGGAAAAGAAACTCCTGGCTACACAAAAACAAAAAGAACAATTTGAAAATATTCTGAGTGATAGGATGACGAAACAGAAACGTACGCATAATCAGAACAACAGAAAAAAGTTCGAGAATATTCTAGCTAAATGATTGTGATGACTTCGTGGTTCAATAAGGCACCATTTAACAAGACGAAACGGACATTTATTAAAATATGGTTCAAAGCATAATAAATAAACTCAGAGTAGTACGTCGCTCTTACACCATTTCCGAGGCTAACATGCAGCTCTCAATAAATACATTAACCTTTCTTGGAGAAGAGCTACATGCGCCAAGCACGCTCTGTTGATCGCCAAACAGTCGCCAGATATCACAATGATAGAAAACAAGGAAGGGACAAACGCGCCCCTGAGTGAGAAAAACAGAGAACAATTCAAAAAAGAAACTTATTACTACGAATTTTGAACATGTACGGATAATTTTAGAGAAATTATGTGTAAAATTGTTATATTTTTTTCTGTATAATGTAACATGAAAATCTAGAAGGATTGTGCTCTGCCCGAAAAATAAGAATACAGAGGCAAGGGGTTTTTTTTTTCTTTGGATAAAATGAATTTTATCAACCTATCATCGGACCTGTGTGCATTCAATTATTACGAATTGAATAACTGTAACTGATTTAAGGGGACTTGCACATCTTAAAACCCATAAGATCTTCGAATATGTGACTGTTGCAAGAATTGGGATAACTTATTTATTTTAAAAGCAATGAATTCCAACTTTTTACAGCTGATTACATAATATAGCTGCTTTCTGAAATAGTGATCAGAAATTTTGTGTTGCCACAAATACTTTTGTAATTCAATCCGCTTCTTGACAAAAATTTTCGTCATGTTTTCACCTTGCGCGCACAGCTTAAAACATTCTGTTGCATAATTTAATTCCATATTTAATATATAGCTTTTATAACATTTGGAAACTACTGTGAAGCGAAAATTCTAAGAATTTCATGTTAAATTTTTATTTTATTCGGAGTCGAGTTTATAAAATATATTTTATTAAAAAAATCTGTAATGTTTTGTCCATAAAATATTTTAATATTAAAATATTCATCAGATTTTTGGTTCAATTAAAAAATAGAGCTCATATAAAGAATTCCATCCAATTTCAAGTATGTACCATTAGCCATTTTTAAAATATCGTGCGCGCAAGGTGGAAACGTTACGAAACATTTTGTTACAAAGTGGATTAAATTACAAAAATATTTGTGGCAACACAATCTTTCTGGTTCCTAGTTTCCAAAGCAGCTATATTATGTAGTCAGCTGTAAAAGGTTGGAAAGAATTGCTTTTAAAATAAATAAAATATCCCAATTCTTGAAACAGTCACATATTCGAAGGGTGTTACGGGGTTTAAGGGGTATGAGTCCCCTTAATGAACTGTAACTGTATTTGGCATTCATAATGCCGTCCAGTGCCTCAGAATGCCTGTACGTGCCTCAGAATACGTACGCACGCAACAATATGATTTATATCAGAACTAGAGAAAAATTCTAAAATATTTGAAGGAAATGATAGAGATGACGAAAATGAAAATGGCTACGCGAGAACAGCAAAGAAAACCTCGAAAAGGTTTCGAGCTAAATAATAGAAATTGGAAAAAAAAAAAAAAAGAGGAAGAGAGAAAGAGATGCTTGTATGTCTTATCTCTTATTGTTGTGACTTATCTGATAGCAATATCAAAACAAGCCCTCGAAATGCCTCGTGGCAAGGAGTGCAAGACTGAGCCTATCGTTGGTAATAGTTTTGAGCACCACACAGGTGATAGTACAACTTTGCTCAGTTCCGCCCCCCCCCCAATTTAGGAGAGCACCATGTGGGCATGCCCCGAGGGTCTTCCTCCCTCCTCTCCTAACACCAACCTCTCAAGAGGGCTTTTGGTCGCCGCATATTTAGAGTGTCCCCATGCCGCACAGACACTATACATTTACAAACATCCATGCCTTCTCCAGGGATTCGAGCCAGGGCCCTTCGATACGGCAGTCAACGTCGCTAACGACTATCCACGGTAGCCGACATTCGTGATATTACTTCATTTAAGTTAAATCCTGTTACTTAAATTTTTAAAATTTATTACTTATTGTTTATTCGTTTTATTGTTATAGCTTAGTATTTAAAATTTTATTATTGATTTTATTATTATGAAATGTTTGTTATATTATTATGACGCTCCTGTTGCAAATGCTATGTTACTGTTTTACACTTTCCTTTTACATTCTGTTAATTATTATACCTCCCCCTTTTTATTTATTTACTTATTTAAAAAATCTGATGTGTACACCACATGACTTCCTTTTACGGAATATTAAATTATACGCATTTTTTCTTACCTTTCGTTTAAACTTTATTGGATTGAATTAAACCTAGTTTGCCGACAGCGCATAAACCAGAATAGAATAAATGCGTTCTTTAAAATTCACTTTATTTGTATACCATAGCGGCACTCTTCCCTTTATTTGTTTACCATAGCGACACTCTGGCGCTAGGTTCACTTGACAGTATTATATTTCGTTCATATTATAACTCATAATGCACAAAATTTATATCATTTAAAGAATAGAATTATCTAATCGTTGCCACATGTTCTTTTCAAATACTATAATAAAGCTAGAACGATATATAAAACAAATTAAGCAAACAAAACAAAAAAGAAACAGTTTATCACAGACGATTTGATATTTTTCCTTCAATTAATTCAATTCTCACTTCGCGACAAGGCAAAAATACATAAAAACTCAAAATATCTGTGTTAAAAATTACGAAGTAAAACAACATAATTCAATCATTTTTAAAGCAAAAAATGTACAATTTAAAAACATATAAGAGTAAAGAAACTGAGATCACTGAGCCGGGTAGGTGTACATCTACATGTTATAGTAGTCCTATATATAAAATTTCAACGTTCTGGGGCTACTCGTTTTTGAGTTATGCGAGATACGTACGTACGTACGTTCGTACAGACGCCACGTAAAATTCTCTTCAGAATTCATTTTACAGCAGTTTTATAATTTTTTCGTAGGAAAAGAGTCTTTTATTCTGTCCTTACGTACACATATCACGCAAATACATTGTTAAATTGCCTTCGAAAGCGTTCAAAATGGATATTTTCGTTGAAATATGCTGCCTGAAACTTTTCGCGATTACAATACTTCCTTTTTACTTCGTACAAGGAAGTAAAAAGAAATATTTGCTGTTGGATTTAACTGTTATTTTGAGCTAGAAGTGAATTACGTACCTGGTATCACAACGGTAAATCGGAATTGTAGATTTGTTTAAAACTGGCGAGCAGGATTGAATAAATTTGAAATAATGCCAAATGTACGAAATAATATAGTTGATCTTATGAAAGAAATAACTAATTACTTACAATATATTTTTTATCCACAGTACTCTTTTTGGTTTGGAACATGAAGTGACAGCTCACCCGAGAGACCAGTCAAAAAGCAGACAAAACATATGGCAATTTGAAGCGCCTTTTGACATGACAATGCACACCAAAAGCAGCCATACCAGGCATCGAACTCGTGATGTGCCTATCGCTGCAAATGTTTCAAGGAATTGCTACACAGCGGAAGATATGAGGATAAGGAAACAATTCGAGACTCGGTTTCAAAGTCTTCTGCAAGCATGATGGTCATACCGTCATACTGATATCATACAATGATTTCAGACTGTGATTTGCAATTCTTATACCAAGTATATGCCGTTATAAATGTGTAATTTGCTTTACTTAAATAATTGTTAACTGATTCTATTTAAATTGAATTAATTCTGAAAACTAATAATCAAATAGGCAGAAAACTTAGAAAAAGGAATAAGGTTATTTTATTAAGCCTTTTTCTGTGCCAAATAAACTTGAAGAAAATAGATAAATTGCATTAAATGAGGTCATTAAGAGAATAGGTATTAAGATGATATACAAAGTAATTATAATTAAATGAAATAAATAATTAGGATACTGAATGCAAAAATTATCGTCTGATAAAAAATTCCATGCAAAAGAAACCCCATTTTTTACTTTTACTTGATGCTTTTTGCGTCTTTCCTTTTAAAAATATTAGGAATGTCATTTAAATATATTTGTTTTTTAATTCTTAAATTTGCTAATTTAATGCATTTCGCAAAATGGGTAGTAAACAAGTCTTGAGTTTTAATACTCATACTTGATGAATATAAAAATATCAAATTTTAAAATTTTTGGAAGAATTTAAAAACAAATCGGGTTGTGGTTTCAATTTCGCACTTTTTGATGCTATAAAAGCATTCTTTTTTGAAAAGTATTATACGATAAAATGATTTTATTTCATTAGCTAATTATTTAATTCATTTTTGGCATATTATAAGATCAAATATAATCATAGTTCATTTTTTAAAAAAGGCTAATTAATTTAATTTTTGCTCATAACAATTGGCATTTGCCATATTTTACAAGCAAATTCCTGGTTGTGAATATTATAATCATGTTATTGCAAAACAAACGTTCTTTGGCATATCGCTTTACGAAACCTCGAAAAATTTCATTATTTAATTTAATATTTATTTATTTTACTACATTAATATCATTTGATGAATTTGATTTTCTTTAATTAAATTAATTTGTTTGTATTTTCATTTGATATATTTGTATTATTGATAATTTTAAAAAATTAGTAATAAATCTCAGTATACCAATTTCCTGTTCTGGTCTAGTTAAATAAAGTAAAATAAATGTAACGTGTTCTCAAAGTCCAGCAAAATTTCATGTAATTAATAAAACCAAAATAAAGATATAGTTGTGCACATATTATTACATAATAAAGAATACATATGTTGCATAACACAAGAATTTCTTCTCTTTTAATATTTCACATTTTTCCCCAAACGTTATAAAGTATGTTTTAGAAAGAAAACTGACTTCACGTGACGTAGAATTAAGAATTTTTGGCCTTCGTCACTGCATGCCTAGGTGGTGTAAGTGGTATCTCATCCGACTAGCAAATCGAAACACATGCAGTTCGAATTGCGGAATCGTTGTCGTGTTTATTTTAAAAATCTTAGCTTTACAAGAAGTACCGAAAGAGGCATGAGGTCCAGGTAGTGACGAATCTGTTATTTTGCCAACAAACTATGTGTTGATGTGATTATGGTTTTCAGTATTTCAAATTGCAGCCTGGCCTATTTTATAAATAAAAGGTTATAAGGTATTTGTGGCGTGCAGACCACCACACTACACCACCGTTTTTGTGGTGAAGTGTGGTGGTCTGCACGCTGGGCGCGTATTTCAGAGACCCGTGGTTTGATTCCCTGCGTGGATATTGCTCATTTTTCAAGTTTCCTGCTTCCAAAAAAATACCTAATGTCTGTACAAGGTCTCAAAACAGTCAGATTGTAAATTTATATACCCCCAAATTATCCATACTTGTGAAAATAATATCCAGCTTCGACATCTCTCTCTCTACAACAACTATGCAGATTTATCTTTCAGATTATCTTGAAATAAAATGGATATTGGGACACAGTTTTTAATTTTAATTACTAGTACATTCCGAACTTTATTAAAAAGAACATATTTTTAGAAAGACGAATTCACTAACTAAACTTACACTCACTCTTGACTACGATGCCAATTATGACAGCCTTAGCTGTAAAGTAAACAGCTATAAAAAGCTCAACAAGCAAAACAGACAAAGTAAATTCTCTATTTAATATGCGAACACTATTGCAGTAATTTACGTAAACGACTGATGAAGTAATTTACGTAATTTGCAGTAATTTACGTAAACGACTGAACTGGCTGAAGTGCAGCCGATATACAGTAAGACCCCGCTTAACGCTGTTTCGTTTAGCGCTGTTTCGGTTTAGCGCTCTTTTATTTCAACCCGGGGATTCCACGAAATCGCTCGCAGCATACGGGGATTCCCCGAAATATTATGCAGCGATAGGTTTCAAATACATATCCGAAAGAGTGTACTTGTATTTCTTGTTTGGTGCGGTATTGTACAGACATATTTTGAAGGGGTAAATGTGGAAGATGTCGAAGAAATAATTCAAGAAGCAGCGGCTAGTCTTTCTAATGATGAGCTCAAGGAATTAACTGAACACGAAGAAAACAAAAATGTTGACAGCAGTGATTCAGAAGAAGAGGAAAAAGAACTTTCGATGGCGTTTGTAAAAAGGAGTTTGTCTACCATAACTGAAATAATGGATCAATTCATTGAAAATGATCCGAATTTTGATAGGAGCTCAAATGTAAGGCGTGGTGTTAGAGATGCTCTATCCGTTTATGAAGAACTTTTAAGAGAACAACGCAAAAGAAAAAGGCAAACAACATTAGATGCTTTTGTCACAAAAAGGCAGACCACTGAAAACGCGGAAGGCTAACTAAATATGACTGACTGAGAATTTTATTTGTTTTTTTAAGAATATTCGTTTTGTTATTTATATTTTGTTTTTATTTTTGCAAGAAATAATAATGTGGTATTAATTTGGGCTTTAAGAAATAAATGTTTGGTTTTATTTTTATTAAAAAAACATACTTTTTAAATTTAATACCTAACCAATTTCCTAGCCATCTTCCCCTAACCCCAATATTTACATGCAAAGATAGCCTCGTTTAGCGCTGTTTCGCATTACGCTCTACTTTGATGGAACGCATTCCCCGCGTTAAGCGGGGTTTTACTGTATATATATATAGGGTTGACAAGCATTTCTGGAAGTTTCTGGGGCTACGAAAATAGGTTGGTGGTAAATGTTGTCGCCTAAGCCCATCAAGATAATTTCCGCGCATATATTCTATAAAACCTATATAGATTTAGAATTACAACATCTGCGCCACAGTATAGGAAAGGAAACAACACAAAAAGAGACCAAAAATTTTATTAAATATAATTAAACAATAAAATTATTTCACAAAATTGGCCTAATCAACAAATAAGTTAACAATAAAATATATAATACCATACAAACGCAGGAAAACTAGCATTCAATCAGATAAACATACAATTAGTCAATAAAGCCTGCGTGCATCAAGAAAATTAATATCAAATCCAAATTATAAGGTGCGTAGTTTCTTAAAGTTTTCTTTTTTAAATATTTAGTTTCAATAAGGGACATTGAAATTATTTAGCTGTAATATTTTCATATCTAATAATTTATGCAGACTAACTTTTAAAACATAAGTGGCCAGAAATCAAAGCCAATAAAGTTTGCGTACAACGCGAATGAGGTGGAGGATTTCTTATCTAACTTTTAAACTTCAAACTTGAGAATGCAAAGAAGGTTACACTTTCAAGGTCATTGACTTCCGAAGCAAATTTCACGTTGATTGGAAGTTGTTATTTCTTTGACGAAAATGACAACCAATAAAGAAATTCCTTTAGTTACGAGATAACTAACTACCACATTGAGAGAGGAAGGTAAAACTCTTCGATAAATTGGTAAAACCATTGAAAAACCATTTTCTAGCGTGCAAAGAGTTATTCACAATTATGTTGATACTGGTAGTCTTGCTGGAAAACCAAGATGTGGGAGACCGAAGAAGCTAACGCAGAGAGAGGAAAGAAAAAGTCTTTTACGAATTAAACAAAATCCTAAACTTTCTGTTGCAAGCATTGCAAAAAAACATTTTTTTAACTAGCAACAAGGAAATTTCTCCTGAAACTGTATGAAAAGTGCTGCGAAAGGCCGATTATCATGGACGAAAACCTAAGTCCAAGCCATACATTTCCGAGACAAATAGAAAGACATTTCCGAGACAAATAGAAAGAAAAGAATTGCTTTTGCCAAAACGTATTTAAACTCTTCGCAGGACTTCTGGAACAATGTAATTTGGTCAGATGAAAGTAAATTCACAATATTTAAAGTTAATGGCCACCCTATTGTATGGAGAAAACCAGGAACAGAATTGAATCTGAGAAATTTAAATCCAACTGTCAAACATGTCAAACTGTCAAACAGTTTGCATAGAAAAATACATTTTTCTATGCTTTAAGTGTTTTTTTAAATTTAAAATTTAGTCTGTACGCAGACTTTTATGGCTAACTGTAAATATTTACATATATTTACAAAAATATTTAAATAATTTAAAATTTATAGAAATACTCTCCGTTAATTTATTTAACTCTTGGATTATTTTTCCATTAAAGATAATGTAATAAATGGCTGTAGTGTAAAAGTGGAGGACGCGTAAAAATAAAGAAAGTTCCCAGAAAGAAGCTGTTTCCGAAACGAAGGCCGTTGGATACGAATAGGCATTTGGTAAGGTGCCATAAAAAGAGGAAGAGAGGATGAAGCTGAGATTGCATCATCTCCCGTCTAGGAAGCCTTCAGAAAAAGGAAATGCTGTTTCCTATTGCAGCTGAATGGAGTGTCTATTACTCTTTTTGCCATTAGCCCCGAAGTGATCCATTACCACAATCATAAATAAAGCTCTCAAACTTTTAATCGCTAGAGTAATTCCATGCTTCCATCACGTCTGTTAACGAAAGTTTGTTGTTGCGAGTTTGCTTATCTACCAGGAATGAGTGTGTTGAGAGATAGAATTAAAAAAAAATTAGGTTAAACTTATTTTTGTTTGTTTATGTTTAAATCTGAGATTTAAGTTTACAATAGTTGGAGTAAATGTGCTTTTGTTACAGGATGAAAAATAAAACTATTATAAGGAAAAAAAATAAAACAAAAAAATCTGAAAAGTTTTAGATTTTAAATTACGTCCAAATGTTCCTTTTGTTTTAACATTTTGTCTGTTACCTTTATTTATTAAATATAACGTTCTTCGCACTTAAACCATAAAATTAAGTTCAAGAGCAATAACGCAAAATAGTTTTAAGATTAGCGTATTTTTAGAATTTCCGATACACAGTCTCACGCGCTGGAGATAAAAATGTTTTTTCTGTAAAATAAAACAGATTTCAAATTTGGGCTTCCACAGGCCCATATTGCAGTAGGTTTACATCATTCAAAATTCGATGGCTCTATGTACGTTGTTTTATCACAGTGCGAGAAATATACATACATTTATGCAGATTTTTTATTATTTAATTTGTTCAAATATAATGCAGGACTCTAACATTTGGTGTCAACAGTCTGAAAAGTGAAACGGGCATTTATAGTGAACCAACGCAAAATCGCAACAATAGTCCTTCAGGGACAAAGCCCCTTTGGACTAAAAAAGATGCTTTTTGCCTTGCTGTTTCTCCGTAAGCTTGAATGTTATCGACATGTTTAAAAGTAAACTGAATAATTTTTTTCTCGGATTTACTTAATATGGGCTCTTTAATTGTTGAGTTTAAATCTGGAATTGATGGTGATATGTTACGTAAGGCGTTACGTTCGAACAATGGCTAGCTCAGAAGGGATTCATAAGTCATCTACCCGATGAATTAACAGCTATCTTATCATAAATAAAGCACTTCATTTAAACTAAAGCAAAAAGGTTTATTTACACATAAAGACAAGTTAAAAGAATTAAAAGTATTTATCTAGCTACAATATCTATCTAACCACATTTTACAAACATCGTCCTTAGCTAACTAAACCGCAACTATTCGTTTTTCTCTGGCGTCCCATGACTTCAGTCTCTATCTGGCTTTTGATTCGCTGGCGTAGTGACGCCATTCCCAACAGATGGTTTGTATCAGGAATTCTCAGCTTCTTTTCTTCGATCCTTTACAAAAGTGTGGTTTTATTCCTTGACATCCTTAATTTTTTATCTATTATATAGAGCATACAACGTAATCATATTGAAGATAATTGTACATGCTTGTATATAGTTTAAAGATAATAATTAGATTAAGAATATGCATAAAAAGTTTTAAAAACTGGTTTAATAGATTTATGCTTTATTTATTTATTTATTACTTTTTTTGTTATTATTAATTTAAATTTTACAAATATTAATAAACTTTCAGAAACGAAAATCACAAGTTATAATTGCGCGAAAGTTCAGAAGTTTCATTTTTACTTTCTTCTACGAAGTAAAGGAAGCATTCTAATTGGGAAAAATTTCGGATATCATATTTCAATGTTCATTTTGATTGCGAAAAATTTCGGATATCATATTTCAATGTTCATTTTGACTGCTCTCGGATCCCTTTTGTTTTACGTGACATCTTTATGTACGGACCCAAAAGTCTTTTTTCCAAAATGGACTGTAAAATTAATTTAAAACTGATTCACAAAGGAATTTTTTCGTGAAGTCTGTATCTAAGTTCGTATGCATCTGGCATAAATCAGAAACGGTTAGTCGTAGAACGTTGAAATTTTGTATGGGGGACTGGTATAACATTCATTTGTGCGAGGCCGCACCTTAAACGTTTATATAGAGAGAGATTGATAAGAAAAGGAGAGGTAAAAAACTAAGGTGCCCGCCCTTTGAAATGATGTATATTAAATACTTGCAGGATTAACACTGTGTAATGTGTTTGTACCAATGAAATTTGTCTTTGGTACTCTTCTGTTATCGGGATCGGATTCAGAAATATATGTATGTGCGGATGTATGTGTTCATGTATGCACGTAAGTAGTAAGCCCCCGTCCTCGGCGGACGGAAATGACGTCACAGAAAAGGGGTGTGGCCAGTATCCAGAGGGGTTTGGAACCGGAAGTGACGACGCCAGCACCATCTTGGGATTTCTCCGGAAGTGATGCGTTGGAACGCCGACCTCAAAGTTTTGTTTTTATTTTGTGGCAACGATATTATGTTTTGAAAGTTTTGTATTGCGTGGCAACGACGATTTTTTTCCTTTTTTTGACAATGTTTTCGGTTTTGTGGCAACGATTTCATGAACAAAACTTTGATGACGTCATTCCAAGGCATCACTTCAGGAGAAATCCCAGGATGGTGCTGGTTTCGTCACTTCCGATTCCAGGCCCCTCTGGATACTGGCCACGCCCCTTTTCTGTGAGGACGCCCCGTCCACCGAGGACGGGGCTCACGTATATATGTACGTACGTATGCATGTGTGTATAGACGCATACACATGTGTATACATACATTTCTGAATCTGATCCCGGTGACAGAAGAGTACCTCGCATTCTCCTCTTGTGTAGATTTCAAGTGGTTTTGCGCGAGACCAGTTCCTCTGTTACTTTTTTAACATCATTATAATAACACACATAGATAACTGAAACGATATTCCGTTCAAAAGCCGCTTCATCCAGCTACATGGCAAATTTTATAACCCTTAATTCAAAGATCAGTGGTTGTTCAGGAGTTTCGAAGATCTCATATATACGGTGTTGTACTGTATAGTTACTCAGCAGCAAACTTTATAAAATTGGATCCGGATTCATTTTATGTAACTGTAACCATTATGTCTCAAATTACTGGTAATAATAAATTTTCACGAACTGTAGGTGGTTATTTTCCCTTTACAATCAAGTTGGAAATATTTTGTGACGATTCCAGTTCTCTTTCTAATTCTTAGATGGCGGTGGTGTCAAAATAATTCTTCGCTTTGAGCGCATGAAAAATTTTCTTTGAGATTTCCAAAATACTCAAACAAATTCCTCCTTTTTTATCTGCCTGCATTTTTGTTTAATGGCCACCCATTTTTAACGGTTTCTTTGCACTGCCGTGAAAGTTTTTTTTTCGCAGATGAGACATAAAGTTAATGTTGCGTTTCTCGAGGATGAATAAAGCCAAGCATTAAATACTCTTCAGAATGTTTTCGACATTCTCTTTTTTGCATGAGATAACGTTAATTTTTGAGAACCCATAAATTTAAGTGTGGAAATATAAAACTGAAAGTGTTGAAATTGATTTACCATTCTTATAATGGTGAAAGTTCGTAAGGCAAAGTAGAAAACTACAAATATTCCGTGAATATTGTTGCATTCTACGGCTTGGATTTGGAGTTCCGTGGATTCGGAGTAAATGATGATAACACTTGGTGAAGAATCAAAACACAATTTATTCGCCAGTAAGCATTATTACACAAGACAGTTCCAAAGACACGTTTACACTTGTCGAAAAACTACAACAAACTCACGGAAGCAATCAACAACACAGCCGTCAGGCTATGACGGTGAAGGCAGCTTCTCGGCAAAGCACTAAAACACTCGGTAATTGCTCTCAAGCTTATCTCTTAACTCAAGACACTCCTTTCTCACAGGACAGACATGGTATATATAGCTTTAACCTACTTTCGAGAATATTTTCGAGAAAAACCGCTAAAAATGTGTTTTAAAATGGTCTCACTACGTCTATGATATATCGCCGAATATCGCCAAATGGGCGATTTCGCGACAGTGTCAACCCTGCCTTTCCCTGAAACTTTCTGCCAAACCTAACCCACTTTGGGGAGAAGCTCTCTTACCGCAGCTGGGCATTTCGTAACAATATGATTATACCGGTGTTCTATGATCGCTGGTAACATTCTACTGTGTATTTTTGTTTTCTTGCGCAGCAGTTTCCGTAACGGGTGTCTTAACCCTTTGCGGCACAGTGTGTCCGATCTGGACACACCTAAAAATTTCCTTCTGTACGCATGGAAAAATTGAATGAAAAAGGATTTATAGGTTACTATTGGTTACTCCGAACCTTCTTTATTTATAGTAGATGGCAGCTCAACACAAATCAGTCCATCTATTTTAGCCATGATTAGTATTTTAAGACCCGCATTTTTCAAAGAAATCTTCCAGATTTTTTTAGGGTATAAAAGGAATTGTTTGAAAAGAAATTTCTATGTTATTTTTTTGGCTGTGTGCTAATCTCCTTATTCTATATACGTTTTAATTTTTACCTTGAAATCTTGCCTAAGATCAAACGGCGAACCCTAGGTGTGCCCAGACCGGGCTCACCGATAATCTAGGACAACTGAGAGTCTGTATTCTTTATTTCTTCGCATCTCATCGGTCAGTTTATTGACAACAATGCTCGTTTCAGCACTCTTTTCGAAGCTGTATTCAATCAGGGTGCCACTTTGGGCACACACACAGAATTAAAACGATAAGTGGTATCTTCACAAAATTTTACTTGTATACTCCTCTAGACCTAATTACACTGAATACCTTTTTTTTCTTAAAAGTGCGACTTTAAAAGGTAGCGTGCCGGAAAGGGTTAAGCCGGTACAAAGGTTTCTTGTGCTATGGCGGGGAGGATAACAGTCAGCTTGTATTGTTCATGTGACATGTAAAGGTACACTCACACATTGATGGCGTAATTGCAATTAGAGTATAACTTCTTTTAGCAAATTTCAACGGCAGGCATGGAAGAAGGAATATACGTAGATTTTGATGTGGTTCATTAGCTTTGAGTTCTTCGTATTTGTTTATTGTGTGTATCTGTGTTCCTGAATTTTACTTCTCTATATTGCGCTTCTGTTTTAAAAATATTACTGACTTTTAATGTGTATTAAATAATTTTTGTGTATTTTCCCTCATATTTATTTTCTATAATTTCTTACGTATCATATGATATAACTTTATATCAGTTCTATTACTAAAAGCTTCTGTAATCAATGAGATCTTGATTATTCCGATCAACTGCAGATGCATATTCCGTTATTGATCCCCACTCAACCTATTGATCATCATCGACTTTCTTTAAAATTTCGACGATACCCTAGGTATTCTATACCATGATTTGAACCTGTGGTTTATGCAAATACTACATTAACCAAATGGAAACCATAAAAGACTCTAGGACGAATATTCTCTACTTCTGACTTCCTAATTATACGTAGAAGTAACACAACCAAAGTTAAATCAAAATAAAACCATTGTTATCAATCACATTGACCACACGATCACACAATGAAGTGAACAAAAATCGCATTCGCACTCATTTTTGAGTAGAATAACAAGCATCTCAAAGAGATTTAAAGTAAATTGGATGCATTCATAATCTAAGCAAAGCATATCTTAAACTTTAGCTTTCTTAAACCTTCCTTGTACTTTACCTTCCTCACGGAGAATCCAGACAAGTTGTTTGTCGGCAAGACGGCTGATATATAAATTAAACTACCATCTTAAGTTGCCAGTTGCTGTCACCTAAACTTTGAAACATGATTATTATTTATTCCTTAAAATAATGTGTATTCTGGTGAAAGTTGATGAAAAGTAGAAGCACGGAAGAGCATAAATAATAAGATAACAGTTTAATTAAAATAAAGCTTTGTAAGTTAATCCTTCTTCTATCAATCTCGGTTTCTTGAAATTTTCTCAAACGCCAATATGTGCAATACAATGAATATAATATTTCACGTTAACCTTCTCAAAATTTGATACGAATATGGTTCACCCACCGATGACAAACCTCTTGTTGAAAGCGTGCCAGGAAAGTTCTGTATTTTGGTTCCCATTTTAAAGGAAAAAGGAATGTTTCTAAGATATCCCTTTGCTATGTAAATACTGTGTGGTGTACTGGTCGAAACCGCTACACAAACCCTGGGTTATAATACAGGGATGAAATGAACTTTTAACTCAAGTTATAAGAATAACATGAATTTTGATAAAATAAAACATCAACAAATGCATATCCAGACTATATGGAACTTGAATACGTCCAGTCCCGTAATTTCAGAAATGTGTTAACAGGAAGAATACTCTATTGCATTATACACGAGGAGTAATACTATGTGAGGGAACAACCCTTTGATGTAATTTGGTAGATAATTACGTAAACAGTATGTATACAGTTGAGTACACTATGCAGTAAGCTAAAATTTGTATTTTGATTTGATTTAAATGACTAAATATAAAAATTTGTGTTTTATTTGATTTACGTGACTAAATATGAGTATGTTGCCAATTGGCATTTAAGGGTTAAAAAAACTTGCATTGTAATATACACTAAACAAATACTTAAATACAATTTGTTGCCAGATATGCAACAAAACAAAGTACAAATACTTGTAGTAACAATTCGTTGCGGAAACACAACAAAATTCGCAAAAATTCAATTAAACAAAAGCACACAATAAAATTATTGCATAAAATATTTTAAATAGATAAATAAATAAAAACATAAGCCTACAAAAATGAATGGAACCTAAATTAAGAACGAAACTTAAAAAAACGTTGATAGAAATTTACGTCAATACTTTATGTCTCGTTTTCCAAGAGAACAAGAAAAAATAAAAATATAAATATTGAATATTTATTTTCTTCGATTATTTTCAAAATTTATAAATATAAAATTGAAATGTTGTGGAATTATAGAATGAAATAGCTAATGACTAAATGTTCCAAATTTATTAATATAAAAAATTACGTGAAATAACTCAAACAGATTTGAAATCTATAATTTTCGAACCATTTAATTCTCTCGAAAGCGAATGCTATTTAATCGACTAAATGAGCAATTTCTAAATGACTATAGAATAAACTCAGCAATGACTTAAATTACATGGCAACTACACTCAAAATCTTAAACCAGCAATCAATATGCGTTTTGTATCTTTAATGTCTCCATTACTTGGTTAAGGCAAAAATGTATCATTATCTTTATAAGAGGATTATTAGAGAATTACCCTTGAATAGCGCATTATACAAGCAAACATAATTAATCGCTTTTACGCTTGAATGCCCTAATCGGGCAGAATGATTGAAATGGGGTACTTAAGTAATAACCAGCCATATATTTCAGCAAACGGTCTAGAATGGACGGTCAATCAGTAAATTACGAGTCACTTAATTTTCAAATAAATCCGTATAGACTAGAAATGCGTTACACATGTAAGGTAATTTCTGAATGTTTAGGATTTTATGAGTGAATTTGTGGAAATAATTCAAAATAATTAGTGTTAATATTATATCTATGTATAACTAACAATTTAGCTGCTATTTGTGCTATTTATGATAATTCTTGTGCCCCAATAAAAATATTAGGAAATTGTTTTTTATTATTTACAAAATGCTAAAGTATGTTTAATATACAGTGGTGGACAAAATTGTGGAGACTTTGGAAATTTTTATGTTTTTGAACTTTGTATGCTTATAGAAAACGTTACGTTTCACAAAATGCAAACTTGTATATATCATTTTAAAGAGAATTTATTACTGAATTCAATACAAAACACAAAATTCAATTATTTGCAATACAAAAAAGTTAAACGATAATAGTTATCGATATACATTAGATAGTGATGATTGCAATGAGTTATCAGTACTTGGGTACCCTTTATTTTTTATTACAGCTTCACATTGACGTTTCGTTAAGCTGACAAGAGTTTTAAGCTCTTCTTTCGTTATTACATGATGCCAGGAAACAATTATAGCCTCAATTAGTTCCCTTTTATTTGATGGGTGCCTCATTCGGACAAGAGTTTTCAAACGGTGCCACAAATTTTCGATAGGATTGAGGTCAGGACTATTTCCTGGCCATGACAACAATTTAATGCTCTTTGTACGAAACCACTCTTTCGATATTTTGGCCGTATGGCAAGGAGCAGAATCCTGATGAAAAATAAACGAAGCATTGTTGGGAAAGAGATCTCTGAAGGAAGGTAGAAGTTTTGGTTCTAGAATAGTGTCAATGTATTTTCTGGCATTCAGTGTCCCATCGATGAGATGAAGGCGACCAATACCATCTGCTGACATGCATGACCAAATCATAACACTAACTGTTGCACAGTTGCTTGAATGCAGTCAGGGTGAATAGTTATAGACCTATTCTACGTCTTACATATTTTCGCCCATCACTACCGAGTAACGATATCTTAGTTTCATCACTCCATATAACTTGTGACCACTGATCATCTGTCCAATTAATGTGTTCCTTTGCTCACTGTAGTCCTTTTTTCGTTGCTGAAAATTAAGATAAGGCTTTTTTCGTGGAATTCTACCTCGCAGTCCAACATCTGTTAATCTTCTCCTGATTGTTCTTGAACTGACAGAAACACCAGCATCATTCAGATCACTTCTGATGGCCGATGATGACATTTTTCTATCTTGGAGACATAGTCTTTTTATTCTTCTGTCATGAATAGATGTGGTGCACCTTTTTCGGCCTTTTCCTTCTTTGTTTTTTATTTAATTTGTCTCCCGATATCGTAAGCAAAACTTTCGGACTCCAGATGTAGTCACTGAACCACCTACCTGTCTTGCAATTTCAGCATAGGAAAACCCACTTTCTCGTAAGACAATAATATTACATCTCTTTCTAGGTTTCCAATCTACTCTTTTATTTGATGTCATTGCTTCTTGACTAAATATTAAAAATTTTTACAAAAATTCCTACTTGTAATTGCAGTGTATAAGAAACAGGTCCTCCTTCTACAGAAGAAAGCAAAATAATGAATTGTTTCAAGTGTAAACATGATGTCAGCTTCTACTGGCAGTTACTAACATTTGATTGGTTCTCAGAACAAGATCAGTGATTGGCCAGGAAAGCTAGACATTACAAACCACTTCATAACTGTGTTTTTTATTTATATTAAAGTACATATAACTTTTTTTGTATTACAAATAATTGAATTTTGTGTTTTGTATTGAATTCAGTAATA
This sequence comes from Stegodyphus dumicola, assembly GCF_044657685.1. NCBI lineage: Eukaryota > Metazoa > Arthropoda > Arachnida > Araneae > Eresidae > Stegodyphus > Stegodyphus dumicola. The sequence continues at coordinate 152,548,171 of NC_140778.1, forward strand.
AATTCGCTTTAAAATGATACATACAAGTTTGCATTTTGTGAAACGTAACATTTTCTATAAGCATACAAAGTTCAAAAGCATAAAAATTTCCAAAAGTGTCCACAATTTTGGCCACCACTGTATATGGGATTAATTAAATCTTCAATGCTTTGAGTCACGTTATATGTAACGTATTTTCTTTATATATATTCCTTTTTATATATTATTTATTACATACTACGGCGATCATTATTGTTATTATCGATGATCTCACAGGACAATCGAAGGGGAAAAGTAAAAAAAAAAAAAAAAGATAGGATTACATTGGATTATTTATTGTTGCGTGCGTAGGGTTACATAATAGATTACACGGGTCCGATGACAAGTTAATAAAAATTTATTTTATCAACATAAACACTTCGAAGTTCTGGAATTTCCAGCAGACATACTCATACAGGTGTCACAGTATCACACTGTACAATCAGTAGTTACGCTTCAAACCACTTTCTTTCTTTCCACCGACAGCGAGGCAGCCGGTCCACTGGGTAGTTAGCATATCGGCCAGGTAGCCCCGCTGATGGAAATAACTTGAACAAAAGACACACTTATAAATACATATTGTGCTCAAGACGACTGCTGGGGGCAGTGCAAACAAATGCTGGACGAAGACGATAGTGCATGATGGAAGAAGGGTGCATTGCGGGCGTGAAGAACAATTCTAGTCACATATTTACAGAGTAATGGATAGGTGGTTACAAATACTAAAAGTAATAAGAAGTAAAATACTAGAAAGTAAAACAATGCATAAAATAAAAAAAAGGCAAAACAGTGGAAACAATACATAAAATAAGGCAAAATACATAGTTCAAGGTTCATAATTCAAGGTTTACAGTTCAAGAAGATAAATATATACAGGGAATAAGAAAAGCCGAATAAGCTAACTTAAGATAAAATTAGTTCGCTACAGGTACAGAGCATACAGGGGCTGTGCTGGTGACGAGGATGGTGGCTGAGAATTACTCCAGCCTGTCTGAGATTATGCGTTTCAATGCATTGCGATTTTTTGAAGTAGCTTCGGCCCATGCATGGATGTGGTTTGCTACTGGTTGCCTAAGATGATATTTAGCGGTCTCTCTGCAAGCGAACAGATAGTGGTCCGGATCTCCTACCATCCCGCATGAGCAATGCTCGTTTTCGCGTCGTCTAAAGCGATGCAGGTAAGTCATGAAGGTACCATGTCCTGTTAGATACTGAGTGAAGTGAGACGAGCCAGATTTTAGAAGCCGGCACACTTTTGGAAAAAATCTGTAAACTCTTCTGCCGGTGGTTTCTGTCTCCCACAGATGTTGCCAACGTTTGAGCAATTCTCTCTCGAGCTCAGCTTTTAAGAACGAACCCGGGAGAGGCACGTCAAGTGTGCGAACGTGGGGGTCAGTTGCTGCTCTTTTGGCTATTGCATCTGCAATTTCATTACCCAGTATTCCAGTGTGGGCAGGTACCCACTGGAGTTCAGGCCTATAGTATTTAGGTGTTCTTAGTAAGAGTTTTTGTATGGCCCTGACGAGTGGATTTTTACTACATTTGCCTTGGATTGCCTGGAGGCTAGAGGCTGAGTCTGAATATATACTGGAATAGTTATTTTCCAGTGCGTAGACAACTGCAGCTTTTAATGCAATCAGTTCAGCCTGAAAAACTGAGTTGTGGTGCTTAAGCTTTCTTTCCCAGGTCTTTAAGATCTGGTTCCCAAGTAGAACACAGTATCCGCTACCGGTGCCACATTCTCCTTTGGAACCATCGGTGTAGATTGCAGTGGCGTTGAACCACTTTGGTGACCTGCAGTTAATCGAGATATTGAATTCGGCTGGGTGGCAAGGTGGCTCGGGAATGCTTTGCTCATAGTCAGTATAAACATAAGTCCTATCCCACAAACTTATTGTCTCTTTGAGTCGAAGCACTCGCACTATTGCACTCTCGCGCTGAGATAAGAGATGGAGAGGCGGTAGTCCTGAAATCACGTTTAGAGCATTAGTGGGCGAGGTTTTATATCCTCGGGTAATGCTCAGGAGGAATGGTCTTTGTGCTGAGCTTAGCAGATTCTCCATTTTAGTAGTGATCGTTATGCCCCACATGGAGGCTCCATATAGTGCAATACGTTCAGCAACTACAGAGTACCACGTCTTAAGCATCCTCGAAGAAACTCCCCATGTTGGTGCTGCTGTTCTGAGCATGGAATGAAATATCCTGTGAAGTCGTGCCTTGACCTCCTTTAAATGTGGCATCCAAGTCAATGTGTCGTCAATTATAACTCCAAGGTACCTCAAGTTTCTGACTATTTTAATATTTTTCCCATGAAGGTTGATGCACGGGGTTCTTCGATGGCGCTTACCTGGACAGATAAGCATACCTTGGGTTTTTGAGTTGGCAATAGTTAACTTATGGTCATTGGCCCATTTAGCCATCTTGTCCATTGCTTGTTGTGCCCTAGTCTCATATGCGTTGCGGCTGTGCCCTTTGGTTACCAGCAAAAAGTCATCGGCATAAGCCAGTATTTCCGTGTGAGGATCTGTGTTAAAGAGAGTCAGCGCTGTGTCCGCTACAAGATTCTAGAGCAGTGGACCCAGACAGGATCCTTGAGGACAGCCTCTATTGATGGAACGTGAGTGCACTCCTGCGTCCGTAGTGGCTTGTAAGCGGCGATCACTTAGGTAGCTGTAAATAAGGTCAAAGAGAATCTTAGGGCTACCCATGTCCTGTAATCTCTTCAGTACATCGGGCCACCACAACGAGTCAAAAGCGCCCTGTATATCCACAGAGATAATGAGACTATGTTGGTTATTTATTCTGTTATTTGCTATTAATTTACGTAGGTGCTGCAGCGCGTGATCCACCGATATGCCAGGAATGAAGCCGTATTGTTTGTCATTTATGCTTTGTCCAGACAGGATATAGTGTTTAAGTCTTTGAAGGACGACTCTTTCTAGTACTTTACCCAAGGCAGGAAGAAGGCAAATAGGCCGGTAAGACGTTGGTACATTACGGTCTTTTTTCGCTTTGAGGAAGAGCACCACATCACCAAGTTTCGTGCCGGCTGGGAAATATCTGTTGCGCCAACACGCAGTGATATAGGCATGCAGTAACTCCGGATGCATACTGTTAATGGCTTGCAGAATGCCATTATCTATCCCATCAGGACCTGGTGCTTTATTGGTGTTTAACGCTTTAACAATGTCGTTTATTTCTTTGGCGTTAGGCAGTGGTTCAAAATCTGTTTTCTTGGTATTGTAATATTGCTCAACGCTGGCTCTGATATTTCTTTGTGCGGGATTATCTGTGTCTGCGTTATCAGGTCTAAAGATAAAGCAAATCATCTGATATATCTCAATTCACACAGAACTAACGACTCGCAAAACAATAACTAAGCAACTGGCAGTAGATGCTCTTTCGTCATTAAATAGCTTTCAACCGCAAGAGGTATTTCTAGCACTTTCTGCTCCTCGAAATTGCCTGAAAGCAATGGGTTGAACTACGGTTACAGCTAACATAATGGTCAGTTGCATCTATTTAATTTCCATACATATTATGGTAATACAGGAATCGGGACAAATTGTCGCCAAATTTGGCGACAACATAAGCCGCCAAAACCGTAGTCAGCTTGGCAAAAAACCTCCATATTACCGACATACCCATTTACTCGATGTTAAGTCCACTTGCCCCTGTATTCTTACTTTCCCTGCATTGCTTTTCTTTAGATTTTTCCTGTTACAAAAGAAAAAACAACAATTTTACTTATAATTATACTAAAATTACCTCAGTACAAAATTCTTAATACTATATAAGGTATTTCTCCAGCCTTCTTAACGTGTCTTCGTGGTGTAGTGGTCTGCACACTGGAAGTATATTCCAGAGGTCTGTGGTTCGATTCCCGACGAAGGCGTTGCTTATTTTTCACTTCTCTTGCTTCCAAAAAAATCCTAATTTCTCTACAACTATATTACGCTAAATTACTCGAAGACTAACTGCCTAAGAGGAAGTATTTCTAAGAAAAACTAGCTCTTATTCGCGTTACACACGGGACAATCTACGACCAGTCCTACGAACAGACTTCCAGTTCGGTGGGATTTAGCATGGGTAGAATTGATTTCATGCTTTTAATGTTTAGAGCTTAGGCTTTTGTAGCCGAAAAATTGACTAAGGTATTTGAATTAAAACCCCATAGGAGCAACACACGTAAAACTATGATTTGAAACCCACAAGGAGAAGACAAGACGGTAGTTAGCAGGGAAGACCATTGCCTCATAGTGAACCGGGAAAGGCCTAATGTCAATGAAGCTTAAATATGACGTCCCGAGGAGTGTAACTAGAATTAAATATAATCAATCACACAGGAGATAAAGTAAAATAAATAATACCCACAAAGCCGAGTTAAAATACTAGAGCAAGCTGCAGTGCAAGATGTATACATCATATTAGATATATACAGTATATATAAAAATATTTAAAAAAACATCTGAACGCTTTCAAATTATACATTACGCCCAAAGGGCGTTTTTTGAACGTTTTCTGAGTAACTTTATTTATTAAATACCATGTTCCTCGCACTCAAACCATAAAATTCAATTCAACAACAACAGCGCAAAATAATTGTAAAATGAGCATATCTTCAGAATTTCCGATACACAGTCTCGCGCGCTGGAGATAAAAATGTTTTTTTTTTAAATTTTTTTCCTTACAGTGTTGCTATTACTCGTTTTGAAATCGTTGAGTTTCTTAACCCCTCGTTTGTGGCGCCCTCGTTTAACAGTGCACAGCGTTTTCTGTTGCCAGAATCGAGCCATGACGAGTATATTCGTCAATCACAGAGTAAGTTGTGCTGGTAAGATATTAGACGAAAAAGATGCGTTTATTTTATAAAATTGAAAATTTTATTACTAATATTTACTTATTTAACATAAGCATATATTACGTACATATTAAACTAAAAACGCAATAAATTAAATTAAATATTATACATATAAAAGTAAAAATTTAAATTCCTGCTGTGGAGTGATATTCAGCGAAACCGACTTTGCAAATCGAACACAAGTAACCCGATTATTAAACAGATAATAAAACAAATTCCAAATTTGGGCTTCCAGATGCCCATATTCGGAGGATGATTATGTTATTCAAAATGAGATAGCTCTAGGTATAGCTGTTTTATTACAGTGCGAGAAACATACATACATTTATGCAGATTCTCCACTATTTAATTTCTTCAAGTATAACACAGGGCGAGAATATTTGGTGGCAACATTTTGAAAAGTGAATCAACGCAGAAAGTGAATCCACACAAAATGCCAAAACGAAATTAATATCCCTTCTGAGCTAACGCTCCTTTGGGCTAACAAAAAATAAATAAATAGGGGTAGAATTACCAGCGTTCAGCGGTCTTATACGCTCCGCCACTGGTAAGCTAGAGTTGAAATGAACGAGGATTTTTAGCCTTAGTCTCAAACGGGATCTTACGTTGAATCACTATAAAAGTCTGAGTCACTTTTCAAATTGTTGCGGCTAAATATTATCGTCCTATATTATATTTCAAAAGATTAAATAAAGACGAATTTGCATGAAAGTATGAATGTTTTCAGCACTGTGAAAAAAAGTTTCCTACAGCCAATAAAATTTGAATAACGTAATCCTTCATCCGAATATGGACACCTTTAGAAGCCCGAATTTCGTTTATGGTGTAATTCCTATTTTGTAAAACTTTAACGGATTTTTGATTAACAAACTCAGTGATTTCTGTGCGTTCAATGGCAACACTGTACCCAAAAAAAAAAAAAAAAAAAAAAAAAAACATTTTTTATCTCCGGTGCGCTAGACTGTCTATCGGAAATTCTGGAGATATGCAGTTTTTAAATATTTTATTGTATATTTCAAATTTTGTAAAATTTTAACTAATTTTTGATTAACGAATTCAACAGTTTTAAAGCGAGAAATGGCAACATTCTACAGAAAAAAAGAGACATTGTTATCTCCAACACACGAGATTGACTATCGGAATTTCTAAAGATAGGCTGTTTTTAAATATTTTCAGCCCTAATGCTCTCGAAACATGTACGTGTATGTAAATGAAACGAAAAAGCTATTTAGGCGTAATATAAAATCTGGTCTTTCAGATTTTTAGCTCAAAGGGGCGTTAGGCCCAAAGGGCTATTAGTCTCAAAACTGCATTTTGCGTAATTTCACTTTTTACATTGGTTCACTTTTAAAAGAGTTGCCACCAAATATTATCGCAAGTATTATATATAAAGAATTAAATTATAAAAAATCTGCATGAATGTATGAATGTTTCTCGCATTCGTGAAAAACCAACGGTACCTAGTGCCACGAAATTTTGAATAACGTAGTCCTCCTCCCGAATATGTGCATCTGGAAGCCCAAGTTTGGAATTTCGAGTTTGTTTTGTTATCTATTTCAGATTTTGTTATACTTTAACGAATTTTTGATTAACAAACTCAGCGATTTCAAAGCGAGCAATGGCAACACTGTACAGAAAAAACATTTTTATCTCCCGCGCGAGAGAAGGTGTATCGGAAATTCTAAAGATATGCTGCTTTTAAATATTTTGTGATATTTCTGGCGAATTGAATTTTATGTGGTTTAAGTGCAAAGAACATAATATTTACTAAATAAAGATAACAAACAAAACGTTAAAAAGACACCTTTTTTGGGCGCAGTATAAAATCTGAAAGCTTTCACATTTTTTTTTTTTTTCTTTTCTTTTTTTTTTTTTTTTTTGGGGGGGGGGGTTATTTTTCTTGTAATTCTTTTTCCTGTAAGTACGCATTTGATGATATAGTCCTAGCTAAACTGTAGCGAGAACATGCACTTTTATGTTCGCGAAACTGATGGGATTATCATCGATTTCATGAATAATAATTAAATCTGCAAATTCCAAACTTTCTCACATTTTCAGATTTCTGTCGTCATTGTTTGTTTTATTCATCATATTTATATAATTTAAGAACTTAATGGAATGCTTTTCTAACTTTGATTTGAAAACGGAGAGTTTACTTTTGGTCTTACTCGGCAAAAAGACATTGAAGCTGCAGAAAATTACATCATTCGCTATTCTATTGAATTTCAAATGTAAAACAAATGGCCGTTCGTTAGGCTTAACACATCAATTAAAGTTTTAAATTTTTGATAATTCTACAACAATTGCATACAGATAAACTAAAGGAACAAAAACCTTAACCGGAACAATAAAAACTATATAATTCTATCACTTTTAAGGCAAAAAATGTCAACATAAAAGCATAAAAAATTCACTTTCGGAAATGGCAAACATTCCAAAGGTTTTTCCCACTAGAAAACATTTATCAGGTTGTATAAATGGCAGATATTCCAGCAATGTAATATAAAATACCCATAACATAGATGTAACACAAATGGAAAACGTAAATTACAGATGTTTCTCATATCAAATTCCTATGTTCTAATGCTCCCACATAGTGTTGCGTAAGTCAAAATTGTTTAGTTCGAAAGTCAAAATTACATTTCTTCCATAATTTTTATTCTTGAAATTTAATTACGTTTTGCTTAAACTATTAGGTTTTAGACATTATTATTAACATTCTTCAAATATACTAATTCGATGTTACACACGAATACTGAATATATGTTATATACATACACTGAATAGGTGATTATATCTGTTTATACATATTAGTGTATAATATTCACCCCTGCTATTATATAAACAGATTTCTTTAAAAGCTATAATTAGATGCGTTAGTTTATTACAGAAAGAGAAAACAAACAAACTAAAACTTATCACGAAATCCAAGTTAGCCTCAAACGACTTCCGAAAATGTAAAGGATAAATAAACAACATATATTTACGGTGGGGGAAAAGAACTCGCGTAAATAACGTAGGTATAAATACTACAAGATAACAGAATCACGTTATTTTCACGTTGCATGCTATTTTTGTTTGATGTGAGAGGAATCAGCGTAAGAGTGGAGTGAGTTGAAAAGCATTGAAAAGTGAATGGAGTCAGCAGCATAGCGTTATCAATTTAAAATTAAATTAAAAATATGAATTTTTATGCAATTCTGTTTCATTTTTCGCGACTGATCGCTCTACGCAAATATTATTAATTGCTCATGTTCTTTTATATATTATATATATATATATATATATATATGCAATATAACCTATTTTGAAGTTGATGTCAACAAAACAGGAACATTTTTTTAAATTCCTGAAATACTACGTTATGATTTACTTCCCGCATTCATGATCCCGACATGTGGTAAATGTCGCCAGTGCGTGAAAAGTAATATCTTTAATTTTAACTAAAACAACATGCCGAAGAACAAATGGTAAATATATTAAATCAGTAGAAGAATCATATAACAAGCGTAAATTTGCAGAACCAGTTTCTAGGGTTAAAAATAGAGCTTGAAGATTGTCTCTAAACAAGAAAATTAACTGTAAACGCCTGCTTCGAGTTCAAAGACGAATTTTACTGCGAGTTTTAAGGGGTTGCCAAACTATTAGTTACAATGCTGTTTTCTCTCTTGCCGGATGCCGCTGGATTTGTTTATTCTGACCTTTACAGATTACAAGAACATTCTTGCAAACTGCTCCAGTTCTCATTTTGATCGTTTATTGCCCTTGTCTGTTCTTTCATATCCTTCTGTAAGACAACCAGTACAGATTCTGAATAGTATGGACACTGATGTAGATTCATTCTCACTGGTGTTGTATACGGATGGTAGTAGGATTGATGACAAAATTGGTTTTGCTTATGTTATTTTTTTGAAGATGATATTGAAATTGAGTGCCACCAATTTCGCATTAGAAATGAATGTACTGTATACATTTCTGAGCTTCTGTGTATTAATTTTGCAATTAAGTGGATAATTAGCCAGGATGGACATGGTTACAGCTACTTAATCTGTACGGATTCCCTCTCTTCCTTCGAGTCCCTTAAAGGCCCACCAGCGGCCGAGCGGTAAAGTCGCTGAACACTGGTAGTTCGGTCCGAGGTTCGAATCCCGCGAACGGGCTGGCTGCATGGGTGTTTTCGTGGTTTCCCCATGTGTAACGTGTATACGAGCCAGTTTCTCTTAGAACGTCCTCCACGAAGGCATCCCTCCCCTTAGGTAGATAGCCCTAGTGTGCTTTGCCATAATTAAATGCACCAAATGCATCGAGTCCCTTAAAAATACCTCTTTATGTAATGATATTATTACTAATATACAGCAATCTCTCGGAGATCTGGAGAAGAAGGGTATTTCAGTGTTTTTACTTCCTTGTACGAAGTAAAAAGGAAGCATTGTAATCGCGAAAAGTTTCACGCAGCATATTTCAACGAAAATATCCATTTTGACCGCTTTCGAATGCAATTTAACGATGTATTTGCCTGATATCTGTACGTAAGGACAGAATAAAAGACTCCTTTCCTCCAAAAAAATTATAAAACTGCTTTAAAATGAATTCTGAAGAGAATTTTTCTTGGCGTCTGTACGAACGTATGCACGTACGTACGTACGTACGTATCTCGCATAACTCAAAAACAAGTAGCCTCAGAACGTTGAAATTTTTCATATAGGACTACTATAACATGTAGATGTGCACCTCGTATTTTCGTAGTAATCGGCCGCGCCAAACGTATATAAATATATTTATATATATATCCACTTTGTTACCCGGCTCAGTGATCTCAGTTTCTTTACTCTTATATGTTTGTAAATTGCACATTTTTTGCTTTAAAAATGATTGAATTATGTTGTTCTTATCTTCCAGTTAAGGTTTTTATGCCTTTAGTAAATCTGTATGCAATATTTTTAGAATTATCAACAATGTTAAAGCTGTTTAAGTGTCTCTAAGCTTAATAATGTTGTTGATGGCGGCCGTTGCTTGTTTACATTTGCAACAGCAGAGTATTGCATTTGTTGCCAATTTAGAGAAACGTAGCTTCGCAACAACAAAGATAACGCCTTCATGCCTTCATTTATTATTGCGAATTAAATCATGCTTAATCCTTTCTGGAATTTTTTCGAGGAAATAAGTGTTTATGATTTACTTCGTATATTTTAATACATATATTTTGAGTTTTTATGTATTTTTACCTTGTCGCGAAGTGAGAACTGAATTAATTGAATGAGAAATACTGAATCGTCTGTGAAAAACTGTTTCTTTTTTGTTTTGTTTGCTTAATTTCTTTTGTACATCGTTCTAGCTTTATTATAGTATTTGAATAGAACATGTGGCAACGATTAGATAATTCTTTAAATGATATAAATTTTGTGCATTCTGAGTTAGAATATGACGAAATATAATACTGTTAAGATAACCTAGCGCCAGAGTGTCGCTATGGTAATAGAGTGAATTTTAAAGTATGCATTTATTCTATTGTGGTTTATGCGCTGTCGGCGAAGTAGGTTTAATTCAATCCAATAAGTTTAAACGAAATACAAGAAAAATTGCGTATAATTTAATATTCCGTACAAGGAAGTCATGTGCTGTACACATCAGATTTTTTACATTTGTCCGTGGTCACTCGGTAATTATGGAAACGAGAGAGAACTGATTGGCTTGCTAAGAATGCAACTAGAAATGATATTAATGTTGATGTAAATATTCCAAAATCTTTTTTCAAAAAAAAAATATTCAAAGCTTGAGCAGTGGAACTGTGATTAGATCTCTTCTGATAAGGGATCTGTTACAAAAACATTTTTCTCAGCTATTTTTGAAAGACTGAAAAGTAAGAACTTGTTGCTCAGGTTTAAAGTTACGCAATTGTTTGTCTTGACATGGTAAGTTTAATGTTTATCTTGAACGATTTAAGCTGATGTCTTCTAATTTGTATTATCGCAATCTAAGCGTTCAGCAAAGTGTTTTCCACCTGCTTTTTGACTGCCCATTGCTTGATAAAGCAAGAAATGTATTGAAATGCAGTTTAAAATTAATTGGAATTCTTTGGCCGCCGAAATGTTATGAATTTGTATCTTCAGCTTCGGCCTACCGAGCTTTCAACGATTTTGTTGATTTTTATTTTAAACATTGTAAATGATTTCTTTATACATTTTTATACTTTTGTATTTCCTTTTTTTGTGTGTGTGTTTTTTTCTTTGTGTATGATTTCCTTGTATTATTGAAAATTGATGTTATTACTTACAATTTTGCCTTTTTTACTAACGATTTGTTAGTCTCGTGTGATACTTTGTGGTGGACGCGGATTTCTTTTTCTTTAAATAAATTTAAAAAATGGAAGCTTTTTCTTCAGCTACAGTTAATGGAGCATTTTTATTGGAACTAATTTTACACCTTTCCATTTCATAATAATTGTATTTATATGGTCTTTTACTGGGAATTAACCTATATGCTCTGATGCATATATTTACCGTTTTCTTATGGAGATATAACTTTTACTGGTATCCTTAAAGTTCTATTTGTTTTGTCTACTGTTTTTTAAGGAGGCATGACCTATTGGTACCCATAGAACTGGACATGTTTTGAGAATTTTGCATGTCAATATTACCCATACAACTGTAGGTTTTCCTGAGATTTGTCATACAGTTCCCATACAGTTCTATGGTTACCCATACAGTTCTATGTTTTTTTTTTTTTTTTTAGTCCAAAGGGATTTGAATCCCGAAGGACTATTAGTTTCGTTTTGGCATTTTGCGTCGGACTCATAAATGTCGGTTCACTTTTCAAACTGTTGCCACAAAATGTTAGAGTCCTGCATTATATTTGAAGAAATTAAATAATGAAAAATCTGCATAAATGTATGTATATTTCTCGTATTGTGATAAAACAACGGTACATAGAGTCATCGAATTTTGAATAACGTAATCCTCCAACGAATATGAGCATGTGGAAGACCAAATTTGAAATTTGAAATTTGTTTTATGATCGATTTCCTATTTTTTAAAACTTTGACGAATTTTTGATTAACAAACTCAAGGATTTCAAAGCGAGCAATGGCAATGTTGTGCAGAAAAGACATTTTTATCTCCAGCGCGTGAATCTCTGTATCGGAAATTCTAAAGATATGCTCGTTTTAAAACTATTTTGCGATATTGCTGTTGCACTGGATCTTATGGTTTAAGTGCGAGGAACATGATATTTAATAAAGAAATGTAACACACAAAATGTTAAAAAACGCCCCTTTGGACGTAATTTAAAATCTGAAACATTTCAGATTTTTTTTTTTTTTTTTTTAATGGAGATTTGGCCTATGGATATGCATAAAGTTCTACTGGTTTCTGGCTATGAGTTTTTGCAAGGATTTGGTTCATGGGTACCCATACAGCTGTACGTATAGTTTTATGGGTATCTAGCCTACGAGTACCGGTACAATTCTACAGGATTTTACTATGGATTTTTACAGGGATTTGGGCTATGGGTACCCGTACAGCTGTACGAGTTCCTTTCCATGGGTTTTTACAGGGATTTGACCTACCGGGTACCCGTACTGTTATACAGGTTTTTTTATGGGATTTTACGGGGATTTGGCTTACGGGTACCCGTACAGTTTTACGGTTTTCGTTATGTGGGCGTTCTTTACTCTATGGGCCTACAGATACCCGCAGGACTGTACGGGTACCCGTAAGCCAATTCCACGTAAAATATTTTTATGGGTTTCTACGGGGCATTTTTAGCAGAGGAATTACAAAAGGAAAGCGGAACAAACATTTTTAAGAAGTATTTCCAATTTTTGTTTTCAGTTGAATTACTCTTCTTTACCATTTACTACAGTTAGAGAATTTATATTACGGAATTCTGGGAGTTTTTTAAATATGTGAATTTTTAGATTACGGTGACTCTTGTTGCTATAGTACAACAACCTTCAACAAAAGATCTCTCATTTATGTTTCACATAGCATAATAGCAAATAGTTATCAGAAAGCTACCATTCGAGAAAGTATTAAGATTATTAATTTATCTTTCACATTTCATTCACATGAAATTGCTTAACAAAGAAACATTTATGATCGTTAATTTACTTTTTGCATTTAATCCCTCTGTAATTCCTTAGTAAACTGAAAGATTCAAAAGCAATATAAACCCTCTTAAATAATTTAAACCTTTTTTTTATTTTAAACATTAGTAGCATCTTTAATGGATTGTGTGTGACGTCATTGTATGTCGAAAACTTGTCGCTAATGTCAGCATTTAAACTAAATGGCTGCTGCTGGCACCTTTTTTGTTTCAAATTAGTATAACTGACACGATATGGTATTGCCACGTTAGTTCTTTTCTTGATATTGAGAGAAAGTTGTCATATTATGAGTACATTAAATTTGAATCATGATGTCATAGGTATTAATCCAAAGTTTCAAAAGGATTTGTTTCCTGATTTGGCAGCAAAAATGTATTTATGAACGGATTGTTGCTTTGAAGGTATTTCAATCACACTGAAATGTTTTTACACATTTACTTTTCATGGGTACATAGAACTTATAAATTTTGCTTCCCCTGCAGCCGATCATCTGAAGGGATTGTCCTCTAGTGTTTATAAAATATGTGAGACGAACTTTTGATGAATTATATCTTAAATTACCATGTTTCAGAAACGAAAATCCAAGACCATAGGTGTCCGCATAGTATAGAAGTTGATGGGATACATTGCCCTGCTGGAACAGACTAAAAATGAGTTCTTCCAATGCATGTAAAGTACATGTGTAACATATTTGTTTTGTACTTATGCAACACTGTATTGTGTAACCTACATAAAAATTTATTGATTAAATTATTTGTGACAAATCTCGCCTCCTGAGAACTTTCCGCTGATGTCCATGCCCAGGTCAACTGATGAGAAATTAATTTCATTGTTTATGAAACCCACGACATACGTTAAAAACCTTTCTAATTAGTGTAGTAGTTGGCAATTTTGCCTTTCATATCATTAGGCTCGGTGTGGAATCCTCAAGAAGAGTTAGGAGCTTGCAAGCATATAGTGTTTGCTCAACATGGGGGCAGTTAAAATAATGATGAGGCTAAAGTACTGTCAAGAGGTTTGGTGTAAGGTGAAAGGAGTGGGAGACCCTCGTATCTGCTCTCCGGGATATTCTTTGCCGAAGATGGAATTTAGTTTCCCCTTTTCTCATGGATACAATTCGGTCGTCCAAGTAATGTACTCTAGGCAAGAATTCTAAATGACCAATGGGTATTGGCTGACATTTAAATGTCATGTTTGTTTGTTTGTTTGGCTGCAGCCACCTCATTTTTAAAATATTTCATCAAGAATTCTTACATTTTGAATATAATAAAGCCGTTTCTTTTGTTATACCGAAACAAAGTATGCATATTTGTAAGTTACCATACATATCGAAATGTACCTAGCTTTAAAGTATTTTCAGAGAAATTCTTATTTTAAAACAAATTTGGCAACTGCAATAGCATTATCAGTTACAATAATACGTCGGCAAGTGAAGTGAATTTAAAAGCTAAAAAGCTATTAAATGAATGATGGAAGAAAGGAACATGTAAGGAAGAAAAGGGAAAACAATGCTTACATCAAATGGATTGCAGCAGTATGTCAAAAATAGCAAATATAGATCAAAGAGAAAAACAGTAAAAGAAAGCCATACAAAAGAGACATTGAAGTAGAAATCGGCACTCAACGGACTTCCTTTATTTATGACTGATGATAATACTGATAAATCAATGAAATGATTATGATGATAAATCAATAAAACGAAAACAAAATCTGAGAGTTGAGAAAATTTTCACTTCTCTGGTCAACAAAAGGTACAGAAGATAAAATTCATCCTCGTCATCCTCCCTCAAAAGGAGATATTTAAAGCTAGAGTTTAGAAGATTAGCATGCTTCCCTTGTTAGTATAATTACTTTCAGAAACGCTTTGATTCAGTCCTTGTAAATGTGTTCAATAAGGATGATTTAGTTTTATTTATTGTGAAAAACAAATATTTTTAGTATTATTCTTAAATATCAAGCGATTTTTCCAAGAGGTACTTTTATTGGTCTGTGGATTTATGTATAATGGTTTTTACAGGATTTGGCGTATGGGTGCCTGTATATGTTTACGTGCTTTTCTCTACTGTTTTTTACGAGGCATAGACCTATGGAATATCCATTTTTTTTAATGGAGATTTGACGAATGGATATGCATAAAGTTCCGATTTCTGGCAATGGGTTTTTACTGGGATTTTGTTTATAGTGCCTACAGTTCTACAGAGATTTGGCCTACTCGTTTCCGTACAGTCGTACGGGTTTCTGTTTGCAGGTTTTTTACGGGTATTTGGCTTACGGTTACCTGTACAGCTGTGCAGGTTTCTTTCTATGGGTTTTTACGGGTATTTGCCTACAGGTACCCGTACAGCTGTACGGGTTTATTTTTATGGGTTTTTACGGGAATTTGGCCTACGGGTACCCGTACAGTTGTACGGGTTTCTGTCTGTGGGTTTTTACGGGGATTTGGCCTACGGGTACCCGCAGAGCTGTATGGGTACCCGTAGGCCAATTCCCCGCAAAAAGTTTTATGGGTTTCTACGGGGCATTTTTAGTAGGGTTCCTTTTTTTTTTTTTTTTTTTTTTTTTTTTATATATCTTGCTTCAGTACAAAAATTACGTTTTTTAATCGTTGCAATTAGCTGAATTTCCATCCATTTTTATTGAAGTTATAAGGTATTTTTCCTGTTTTCTTTGCGAGTCTTCGGGGTGTAGCGGTCTGCACGCTCAGCGCGTAGTTGAGAAGTCCGCGGTTCGATTCCCGGCGAAGGCGTTGCTAATTTTTCATCTTGCCTGCTTCGAAAAATACCTAATGTCTCTACAGTGGCGCCCGAACTGA
Organism: Stegodyphus dumicola; assembly: GCF_044657685.1. Lineage (NCBI taxonomy): Eukaryota > Metazoa > Arthropoda > Arachnida > Araneae > Eresidae > Stegodyphus > Stegodyphus dumicola. Next base: position 152,563,966 of record NC_140778.1, read on the forward strand.
AAGGGTGTTGGATGATGGTTCTCCTTACCCAGGATTTAGTGGTTGGGTACCCTAAAACCCACAGTCGCCCTTTAAAAGGGGGAGTATATAAGATATTTATCCCGCCTTCGTAGCAAGCCTTCGTGGTGTAGTAGTCTGCACGCTCAGCGCGTAGCTGAGAGGTCTAAGGTTCTATTCCCGGCGAAGGCGTTGCTAATTTTTCATCTTGCCTGCTTCCAGAAATACCTAATGTCTCTATAAAGTTTCAAACTATTTCCTTGCTACAATAAGAGACGATATTTGTTCAGTAAGAATGATTCAACATAAGCTGTTCAATACCTGGTATAGCTGAGACTTTATTTTGCTTTTATTTTATATTCGAAAAGCAAGTACTGCTTAAAATTGTGTGCAAATAAACTGCAGAGAAAGTCTGTACTTTGTAATTTCTCTCAGTATTTTCTTGTTGCGAGTTAATTTTGGCCAGCGAAGGGAAGCAAATGTGTACTAAATAGTATGGTCAACATGCGAATAAAATCTGCCAATACCAAATACACTCATGTCCATAAATTAAGGATAATTCGGAATCACGCGGAAATCGAACTCTTAAATAAATATATCACCTGTAAAATCACTACACACATCTTCAAGAATCATATGCAAATTTCAGGAAGTAACCAGATGACACCGATGGTACGTCACAATGACGAAAGTGTAAGAGAGTGATATATGAGGAATGCAGGTAAAGAAGTAAAATTGTTCGCAGGCGCTTTATAAGCATTTCAGTGCAATAACCGAATAGTTATGACACAAAGGACGCATTTGGATGATTTTTTACGTGGTAGAATTATCAGGCGTCTGGAATGTGGGCGTATCCAATTGGAAGTATCAGACCAACTTGGAATTGCTCAGAGTGTCATCTCCAGGCTTTGGCAACGAATCCAAGATGATGGTAATGTGAGTAGACGTTACAGCACAGGTCGCCCCAGAGTTACAACGCCGAATGAGGACCGGTATTTGGCAGTTACTGCCAAAAGAAACAGGCGGAGCACTGCCTCAGACCTGTCTCGTCAGCTCTCTTCAGCCACTGGTACGACAATTTCAAGGCATACCGTGTACAGACGCTTAGGGCAGATTGGTCTATGCTCGTAGACCTGTCAGATGCGTTCCACTTACTGCAACTCACTGTCGCCTGCGGTTAGCTGGAGTAGAGAGCATGCATTGTGGATACCGCAACAGTGGGCTTGTGTGATGTTTTCCGACGAGTCCAGGTTTAGCATGTAGTCTGTTTCTCGCCGGACTTTCATATGGGGAGCTCCAGGTACCCGTTACCACCAAGAAAACATCATTAAACGACACCGTTACGGAGGTGCAGTTGTGCTCGTTCGGGGTGGAATTATTCTGGGTTCCAGAACTGACCTGCATGTTCAAATTGGAACCATGGCAAGCCAAATCTATCGGGACGTCATTCTGGAACAACATGTACGTTTGTTTCGGGGCGCCATGGGCGCACAATTTGTGTTTATGGATGGCAACGCCCGTCCACACCATGCAAACACCGAAAGCGAATGCCTTCAGTCGGAGGATATCACCCGTATGGACTGGCCAGCATTCTCACCGGACTTGAATCCAGTAGAGCACGTGTGGGACATGCTTGGACGATGAATTGCAGCCCCTCAACCTCCTCCTACATGTCTACCGGAACTTCGGAGAGCATTGCTTTTTGAGTGGTGTAATATCCCCCAAGATCAGATCGATAATTTGATACTCAGCATGCCTAGGCGTTGTACGGACTGTATTGCATCGTCTGGGAGACATAAAATGTATTAACAATCATACCAACCATGTAATATTGTTTTTTGTAAATAGGTGTTTTTTGCAATTTGCTCCACCGAGAAGAAATCGCTAATTTTTTTAATAATATCAAACATATAGCATCTTTTTTTGCTCTTTACCTTTTGTTTAATAAATAAGCTTTACAAATAAGTCAAATTTGTTTTGCTTCTAACTCTTCCTTTGCCTGATTTTACATTATCCTTAATTTATGGACATGAGTGTAATATTCGTCTATCGATTACGTTTTCAGTTCATTACACGAAGTAAAGAAAGAAGGTAATTCGCGAAAAATTTCGGGTGTCATATTTCAAAGAAAATATCCATTTTGACCGGTTTCGAAACCGTTTGAAAGAAGTATTTGCATGGCATCTGTACGTACGGACAGAATAAAGGACTGGTCTGGCCATAAAGAATTTTAAATTTGATTTAAAATGGATTCAGAACTCATTTTTTCTTGACGTCTCTACATACGTACCTACGTATGTATCTACGTATGTACCTACGTATGTATCTATCTTTCAAGAATGAGTAGCTTTAGCGTACAACTACAAAGCGAGTTTTACTGTATATTGTTCAAAATATACTATTTGTAGCATCTTTAATCATTTTCCTACTCAAAAGGGCATTACATTTCGCGTTTTAATGTATAACGCAGGCCTCGGACGCGTGGGTCACCGTTTGACCGTATTAGTAATTTAAAATAATGGCATCTACCTATATTTAGGTACACGTTTGGTGCTGACGATTTAAAAAAAAAGGGATTTTGCACAACTATATGTTATAGCAATCCAATTTAAAAAATTTTACAAGTTCTATGGCTAATTATTTTTGTTTGAGTTATGCAAGATACATAAGTCACAAAAAAGTCCATTTTAAATGTATTTTATAATCCGTTTTGGAAAACAGAGTCCTTTATTCTACCCTTATGTACAGACATCATACAAAAAATAGTCAAAAATGATATTTTCGTTGAAATATGATACTCGAAAACTTTCTTTTATTTCTTTTACTTTTTACAAGAAAGTAAATATGGCGAAGACCTTTTTGCTTCGTGAGAATACATAGCACTTTCAGCATTCATCAATGGATCCTAAAGGATAAGTAAAGGTAATCCAAGTAGAGGTAATTGTACCAGAATTGGGTAAAAAAGAAACGATTTCGTTTTTGTTGAGTGAGTAGTGTTCCTTTGAGTTTTATCAAGAGGATAGTTTACCAGCGAAAACGTCAGCACAGTAGTGGAAAACGAAAGCGATAGACTATCTCAAAATGCTATACGTTGAATATTTTCCGGCTTATTTGATCATGGAAAATCATAATTTCATGTCATTATTATAGGCGGATGAGTTTAGCGCTTTATCTAACTTGCAAAACTTTCGCAACATTTTCGATACCTATCCAGCTGTCCCGAATTCCGAAGTAATTCTCATTGTGTTTTCTCTTGCGAGAAATGTTTTTTTTTTTTTTTTTTCTGCTGATATCTGTGACTAACAAAGAAAGGAGAAAATGTGGAAAAAAGGACAATATAAATTTAATCTTTCGTTATCAAATGTGAAGCTTTGCGATATTTCAAAACGACATCAATATTACATTTTTAAAATATTACATACACGCGTTAAAGGAATCCACCATTAAAATTGCATGTATTTATCGTATCGCCCGATTCCATATTTGTTTGCTTTTATCTATGTATATTTTAATATAGTATTCGTTACAGATTCATTTGGATATACTTGTCTCAAAATCGTCCTTTTGCATACGTTATTTATTATTTGATGGTTTACCTCTTTCCGTGCGTTTAGTTGGATATTTAACGGGAAAAAAAGGATTTTAATCAAATTATTTGTACAGGGATGTAAACACCATTGTTAAAGCTACTGGTAAGGACACATTTTGACACATAAAATAAATACTGCAGTTTATGTATTGAAAGATATATTATAATTTTATGGTGTCCGCCGATAACATCGCGGCAAAAACATCGCGGAAGAAAACGTCGCGGAGAAAACAACGCAAGGCGAAAACGGCGAGCTACAAAACATCGTGGGAGAAAACATCGCAAAGAGAAAACATCGCAGTTCTAAAACATCGTGGTACAAAACATCGTCGTCGAAAATAAAGCGGTTCAAAAACTTCGCAGTTTAAAAGCATCGTCGTCGAAAATATCGCGGTAAAAAATAAAGTATCTACAAATCATCGCATGACGATAATATCGCAGATATGCTTTTTTCAGGTCTTAATAACTGTAAATGGTTATTCCCATAATGATTTGTCAATGCAAGATGTAAAGAAGAATAATTTTTACTTTCACATTTTTTTTATTAACTAATAAATTTTTGCTGAAAAAGTAAGAAGGCAACTTAAGCATAGAAAATTAAATGCAACTTATAGATTATACTTTTCATGAAAAATTAACAATAAAAAATTTATAAAAATGATTTATTAATGGCCTTTGTTAGTTTACTATGCCGGTTTAAAATTCTATTAAGTGGTATAAGTTGCATTAATTTTCTATGCTTAAGTTTCCTGCTTATTTTCTCAGCAAAAATTTATTAGTTAATAAAAAATATGAAAGTAAAAATTATCCTTCTTTCCATCTTGCACTCACAAATCATTATGGGAATATCCATTTACAATTATTAAAACCTGAAAAAAATCATGTCTGCGATGTTATCGTCATGCGATGATTTGTAGATACTTTATTTTTTACCACGATATTTTCGACGACGATGTTTTTAAACTGCGAAGTTTTTGAACCGCTTTATTTTCGACGACGATGTTTTGTACCACGATGTTTTAGAACTGCGATGTTTTCTCTTTGCGATGTTTTCTTCCACGATGTTTTGTAACACGACGTTTTCGCCTTGCGTTGTTTTCTCCACGACGTTATTTTCCGCGATGTTTTCGGCTGTAACCAATTTTATGACACTTATTTTAATTTAGTGAAACTTTCCTGTCTTATCTGGTTTCAACTTGCAACTTCCTACCAGAATGGGTTTTTAGAATCGCGTTGAATGCAAGTGAGGAAGAGAATAGTATTAAAGTTGAACTAACTCCGACAGAAAGAATTACGATTACCGAATAGCGTGCGTTTGTCTTTAGGCTACATCTCTGTAAGTTGTTGTTAAGGTCGTCCGTATTATTACGTGCTTTTTGATAGTTCGCCGGCTAGTTTAAGATTACGGGCCAGCTACGTAAGAATTGTGTTAGCTTCGGCTAAGTCTCTTAGTTAGTCATTAGTTAGTTCTTATTTCTTACGTTTGAGTTTAATCCGAAGTGGAGGCTTTGCTGTACGCCCGAAGAAAGAGGCCAACTGTTTATCTTACCTTGAGTGACTAAAGGGTAGTTAACCATTCTTTCTGTTCTTGGAACCAAGTGATTATTCGCTTAGCAATTCACTAGGTTCCTCGACATTTAATTTAACAGAATAGAAATGAGTTACTATATAGGATTTAAAAAAGTAACTTGGGATTAAGGAAGTAACTAGCATCAGAAATTGGTAGGCAATGTATTTTGATAAAATGAGAAGTCATAGCCTAAACGTAAATTTCCCCGCAACTAATGAGAGAATGGTTATTTGAATTAAGCTATTGCAAGTGTACAATAAAATATACATTAGTTTATATTTTATTGTTTACGGGCGATTTGTAAAACAGTTATAGTAAAAAAGTTACAGTTCAACATAGCATTTAAAATTTGCGTGCTGTTATTACGACCTCATTTTTATCAATCGAATTAACATTAAAAAATTGAAATTTCTAAAATTTCCTTTGTTTGTGATTTACCCTTTAACTGCATTCTGGCCACTGTAAATTAAATACTGTAGAGTATTATTTGCTTTTCTAACCAGTTATTTTATGTTAAAACACCATTCCTATGAAACCTCGTTTTATCTTCTTTGCCAGAATGCAAATTTATCACACGCACGATATTCAGATTAAGTAAAATGAAGGAAGTATTTAAAGGAAGGTTAAATCAGACACTTTCAACACCTGTGTAATAACTCGGAAAGATGTGTCAAGTGTGGTGGCTCGCATCTCAGTAATGTATGTCCAAAGAAACCAGAAGACAAGTCCCGTTGCATATTTTGCAGTGGGGAACATGTCAGTACCTTTCATGGCTGTGCAGTTTATAAAGCAAGATACGAACAGAGAAGGCAGAAGGCGGAGCGACCCTCGGTTTCTGAGCAATCGATTACTAATTTTCCAGAGTTCGTCTAGGAGGACGATCAGCCGGCGCAGAATTCAGGAACACTCCGCTACAGCGATAAAGTTAAGGGGAATCCCAGAGCCACCACTACCGGAGATAATCTCATGGATTTTTGGTTCTAAATTTCAGGAATTCTTCAAAATTCTATTAGAAATTTTCAGGTTTTTTCAGAGCACCAACTTCCTTGAAAAAGCGAGTTCCAGCCTACAAGCTGTCCAGAAACTTATGGAATTTGCCGCAAGAGATTAAATTCCGGGGTAATTATTACTTCTTGTTCACCGGTTCGACGGCTTTCCTGACCTGCATTTATTAGAGTATTTGCCTAAATTAATTACCTTTGTCTAAATCTTACGTAATCTTTTTAGCTTAATTTTTATCTTTATTTTTAACTTATCTAAGTTCGTAGTTCTCTGTTTCGTTATTTCTCTGACCGAAACAACTTACTTGTTCTGCAAGGGGTAGGGTTCACGTTAACCCAGGCACTCTGGTGCTACGCCGTTCCACTGGAGGTTAAATCGGAGCGTGTTCTCCCTGCTTGGAGGCCACGCGGCTAACTTTGATTCTTTAGCAACTGGAATTCTACGCCGTTGATTTATTCCTGCCATTAGACTTGTTTGCACCAACTTTGAATCAGAGCCAGCTTGCGCGATAGTTAAACTGTTGAAGCCGTGTTAGGCTATACTTATAGACTGATATAATTTAACTAAATATAACTTTATATACTTCAAGTTACTTATTACCTTTTCATTTAAGTCAAAAGTGTTGGCTTATGTAGACATGAGTTGGTGTTGACTGTTAAAATTTATTGGAGTTAATAAAAGGTTCTGTACACCCTTCTCCTGATCTGTAGCACTTTAAAAGACTCAGCGATATTTCACTAAACAGTACAATTTGTGACATGCAAAGAATACACAACGTTACAATACTATTAAATATTTAAGTTTTGTATATTAAGAAAATATCAAATTTGGTATTTAAAATACCAAATTTGAGAAATTTTATTCTCAAATTTGGTATTGAGTATAATATTGAGAGATCAAGTATGATATTGAGAGAAACATATTATATGCATTAAAAATATTCATGGAACTACGTTAAAAGGCACATGAAGATGACTTCTCGTTATGAAACAATTAAATTTACTAGCCTCAATTGTCAATTTCGTGCCCTTTCCTTCTTGTGTAGAATAGCTTTTGAAATAAAAGAATAATGCCACCGAATATTATCGCGACCTATTATTTTGGTACAGTTGTTATTGTCCATTATATGGAAGAACAGAACAATAAAAAAATTAGTAGTATTAATAATTAACGCTGAGTCATGAAGTTTATAAAAAAATTACATTTTATTTACGAACGATCAACCGGTGTCACCCATGACCGAAAGGTAATTTGGAAGTAACATTTCTTCTTAAAGATAACATCGAGTTTTTTTTTCTGATTTAGGTTTTAATGATATTGAATGAAATATGACAAATATTTCAAAAGACGCAGAAATATCAGCGTGAAATTACGTAAAATTCTCAGGAGGATAATTTAAAATCATGATGATGATTTATCTTTATGGACAATACCTACTTTGTAGTAATACAGATGCTGTTCGAAAATTTTATAAATGATATTCATTGTATTTACGGAAATATTTTACCTAAAATGTTTGTATTTCAATTCTTCTGCTTGATAACTCTTATTCTTCACTACCTTTATACCTAAAATCGATGAAATCTTTTATAATATCGGAGGATGTATTTTATCCCATCCCTCTTGAACAGCTTCCCAAAGTCCAATGAAGGTTGCATGTCGACGTTTAGACAATCCGCTTTTCCAAAGTCCAAAAGCGCAAAAATCCATGAGGATTAATCAGAAAATTTAGTAAGCATATGAGTAGAGTGTATAGCCGTGATATCCGCTTCCTGTTCCTTAGCGCAAAAATCCATGGGCATGCATCAGGAGATTTAAGAGGGATATGAGTGGAGGGTATGGCCTTGATACCTGCTTCTTGTTCTTTTTTTTGTTTCCAGAAAATTATTAGCGTATCTTGACGTGTGGACGCTGGCTTTCTTTACCGATTGATATCCCTTTCGAGCAGCTTTCCAAAGTCCAAAGAATGTTGCATGTCGACGTTTGGACAATCCACTTTTTCCACTAAGTCCACTAAGTCCCAAAATAATAAGTAAGACAATCCACTAAGTCCCAAAAGCGCAAAAATCCGTGAGCATGGATCAGAAGATTTAGTAAGGATATGAGTGGAGGGTATGGCCGTGATACTCGCTTCTTGTTCCTTTTGTTAGCATAAAAATCCATGGGCATGCATCAGGAGATTTAAGAAGGATATGAGTGGAGGAAAGCCTTGATACCTGCCTTGATCAAGAAGCCTTGATACCTGCTTCTTCTTCTTTTTTTTCCAGAAAATTAATAGCGGATCTTGACGTGTGGCCGCTGGCTTTGTCTTGGTGCAGCTTTACCGATAGATATCCCTTTCGAACAGCTTTGCAAAGTCCAAGGAAGATTGCATGTCGACGTTTGGACAATCCGCTTTTTCTAAGTCCCAAAAGCGCAAACATCCATGGGCATGGATCAGAAGATTTAGTAAGGATATGAGTGGAGGGTATGGCTTTGATATCCGCTTCATGCTCCTTTTTTCGTTCCAGAATATTAATAGCGGATCTTGAAGTGTGGTCGCTGGCTTTGTCTTGGTGGAGCTTTACGGATTGATATCTCTTTCGAACAGCTTTCCAAAGTCCAAGGAAGGTTGCATGTCGACCTTTGGACAATCCGCTTTTTCTAAGTCCGAATGCGCAAAAGTCCATGAGCATTGATCAGTAAGGATATGAGTGGAGGGTATGGCCGTGATACACGCTTCTTTTCCCTTTTTTTTTACCACAAACATCCATGGGCATGCATCAGGAGATTTAATAGGGATATGAGTGGAGGGTATGGCCTTGATACCTACTTCTTGTTCTTTTTTTGTTTCCTGAAATTTAATAGCGGATCTTGACGTGCGGCCGCTGGCTTTGTCTTGGTGTACCTTTACCGATTGATATCCCTCTGGAACAGCTTTCCAAAGTCTAAGGAAGCTCGCATGTCGACGTCTGGACAATCGACGTTTTATAAGTCCAGAAGCGCAAAAATCCATGGGCATGTATGAAAAGATTTGGTGGAGGGTATGGCCGTGATACTGACTTCTTGTTCCTTTTTTTTTCCAGAACATGAACAACCTGATTTTGATGTATGTCTTCTGATTGATGCCAGCTCTACTGATGATGTCTGATTGGTGCAGCTCTACTGATTGATGCCACTGTGGGTAAAGAGAATATATTTCATATTTTAAAAATGGTTATGATATTACTGATAATACATGGAGTTTTAACAATTTTCTCCATTTTTTAATTTTGATTTGCTGTTATAGGAAAAACCGCAAATAATCGTAAATTCCTTTGAAAAACTTTATTTAGATCTTTTGAATCAAGCTTTAAGATTTTGTCTCCCCTTTGATGACAATAAATAGATCTCTTTTTATTGCAGTCATTTAAATAAAACCGACAGTCATCTATTGTGACAACATTTTTACATTTTACTCCCGGTTAATATTTCTCATAAAGAATTCTGTAGCGCATTCTATGTCCGGCTATAGGTCGTGGAGAAAGACGATACGTATTACGTTTTATCAACCTTTTAACATTCACATCAATAATCACTTTTTACATTTGACACTGATCATTTAAATGATCTTGCAACTGTCCTTTGACTTAGCAGACTTTTGTTTTACATTTGAAACATACAAAATACTCCATTTTTAATTGAATATGTATTTGGGAAATATTTTTCCATTTAATGCCAAACTGCGCTGTCTCTTTTCTTTTCGAGTTGACAATATTATTTGTCGTAGCTTTAGATATCGAAAAAACATGACTTCCAGAGCGTTTTCTAATAACCGGACACGAATAATGTTCTTCTGAAAGAGCACAGACATAGCGTTCTATCCATTGCTTCTTTAAAAACGAAATTTTGGCATGAAAACATAATTGTCAAATAACACACGATAATATATGCTTTTACAAACATAGTTGCAGTTAAAGAATTTTTTTTTCTAAGCATACGATTTGTTTTTAGTAGCAATGCAAAAAGATGTACGAACAGCTCTGTAATAACTGTAATAACGGTAACTGTAATAACTGTAACTGTAATAGTGTTTACTGCATGTAAATAATAACTAAACAACTGCTATAATAGTGTTGAACAAAAGTCTTATTATTATGCCAAATGTGTTTATTATTCTCATTTATATGTAATACATTTTCGTTGTGCAAAGATGTATGCATTCAAGCATTATAGAGATCTGCATGTATCAAATGAATTGTCGAAATAAGGAGGAGTAAAATGGAATTATTTGAAATACAGAAATTTTATTTACGTCAATAATGATGTTCCAAAGACACGTTGAAATAATTGGATGATAACTAAAAATTTCTTTTGACTGTTTTTCGAAATATTGTTATAAATAGGGCAGTAGGTTTATCAAAGGATATCCCAAAACATATTTTCGGGGATTTTAAAGCATGCTCTAAGATGTCGTGAACATAATATTTTTTTCATGGATGTTAAATTGATTCTCGAAATTCTGACTTTTCCCATTAATTTCTGTAGTTGTTAGATTTCTGATTTTTTTTCATGTTATTAGCTCCAAAGAAGATCTTAGTCTTGAAAAAGGATTTTACGCTGGTTCACTGTAAACGGCGTATTACTTTTAAAATTGTTGCCACCAAATATTATCGCCCCGTATTATATTTAAAGGAATTTAATAATAAAGAATCTGCATGAATGTATGCATGTTCCTCGCGCTGTGAAAAAACGACGGTACCTAGAGCCATCAAAGTTTGAATAACGTAATTCAGCATCCGAACATGCGCACTTGGAAGTCTAAATTTTGAATTTCAAATTTGCTTTATTATTTATTTAAGGTTTTGTGGAACTAATGAATTTTTTACTAACAAACTCAAGAACTGGAAAGCGAACAGTTGCTCGAAATAAAACGTTTTTTTATCTCCAGCACGCTAGATTGTTGCCATTCGGTAAATTATAAGATATTTATCTTGCATTTTTATATTTATATTTATCTTGCATTTTTTTTATATTTATATTTATCTTTTTATATTTACTTTTATCTTTATTTTTTATATTTATCTTGCAGCAAACTCTACTGTATGAAAGCAATGTGTTGCAGAGGCCAAAAATAAAATAATTTTATCTTCCAAGCGCCCCCTTTTGCCACTCAAGAACACCTAAGATACTTTCAAATATAATTTGAAAGATTACAAGGTGATTTAAAAGGAATAAGCAAAGTTCTTAAAATGTTTTTTGCTACTTTTTAATGCGGTTGATTAAAATAAACATGCATTAAAATCATGAAATATCTAATTAGGAATATTCAGTATTTTTATGAAATTACACTGGCTAGACTCATTAAGATCATTACTTCATTATAATCATTATATTATAGCATACGGATTTGCGACAGATTGAATGCACACAGGACAGATGATAGGTAAATAAAATTTATTTTATCAAAAAAAACAAAACAAAAAAAAAAAAAAAAAAAAAAATTAGAGCTCAGGAATTTTCCACGGAAGTATTTGTACATGTGTTCATAGTATCACAGAGTACAATTAGTAGTTACACCTCCAAATACTAAGAACGTTAAACACAATGCAATGCAAAGGGCATCTAAAGAGAAAGCTAACGAAGAGATAGCTCAGTACTCCAAATTCACGCTGACCTAACAACTCGCAACAACAATAACAGAGAGCAGATGCTGTCACCGGCCTTATATAGTTTTCACACAATCGGTTGGTGAAAACTATATAAGTTTTCGCCAACTATATAAGTTGGTGAAAAGTTCACCAAACGATTTTTTTCAATTTTCAATTGTATAGTTTTCAATAACCGATATTTCTAATACTTTCTGCTTCTCGAAATTACTGGAAGGCAATATGAGGGTCAAATTACAGTTACAGATAATATAGTGATCAATTACATTTATTCAATTATAGTATCTATTATCGTGATACAGGGATCGGACCAAAATGTGATCAAATGGTCGCCACGTTTGGCGAAAAAACTAGTCGCCAAAAACCGTTGCCATCTTGGCGATATCTCGCCAAATTAATGTCAATTGGTCTTACTCCTGTATTCTTAGTTTTCCGGCTTAGATTGTCACTGTAGAGTTTTTACGTTACATTACACAGAAAAATACAACAATTTAACGTATAATTTCACTCAAATAATCTATCTATGTACAATATTCGTACTGTTACCGTTTTCCCAAGGTGTGTACGTACCGGGCAGTACACTGCCTAGTCAGGAAGCTACACTTAAAACTAAGGCAAATCAATGTAATACTAAAACAATAATTTTAGTAAAAACAAAAATTAAATGCTAAATCAATAAATGAGTGCACAAATTTACAAATTTAATAACAAATACGATCACAGTCTTACACTATTTACAGTGCATACTTTATGGAGACTACGTATTAATGCCATAGTAAGGGGCTAACTAGTCATAATGAAAGAATTCGGCGACTTACAGATCCGAACTATGCTTATATGCGGCCCTTATACAGGCTGACGTCGTTCAGCCAGTATAAGGGCCATCCCAAGGGGACTGTAGTTTAGGAAAAAAAAAAAAAAAACAGAATTGGCAAATCGCAAAGGAATCGCATTCCACCCCGACATTTGGAATCCTCACACATACTTATCAACGCGTACGAAATTATTGGAGCTTGGTTGGTGAGTGGTGTCTCATTCTGCATATAATCCTCACCTTGAACCATCGGATTATCACGAAGCTTACGAAATTTCTTAAATGGTAAAAATTTCAGTAATAACGATGACCTCATCGCAGTTGCTTGAGGTTTTTTGAGGCTAAAGACCAGAAATTCTACGGGCTTATAGTGATGAAGATGCCAAAAAGATAGCAAAAGGTCATCGAACAGATTGAAAGATGTTTGACAGATTAAAAGATATTTGACTGTATAGGAAAACTCAGCTTTATCTCACACTGAATACGAACTACTTTCTTGGCATTGCGTTAAAATCAAATTGTTATGAGTGTTATTGACACTATCAACTGAAAAGGTAAAATCAGCCAACGATGTCAATTTTTTCCGACTTCGATAATGTATATGTGGAGCGAAACTGGAAGCCATTTTGAAATGAAAGTAGATGTAAATGATTTTCAAGAAAATTATCTTTACGAATTTCGTATATGTGTATATAATTTTAGTGAACTTATAAGGTATTTTTCCCGTCTTCTTAGCATGGCTTCAGCCCACTAGCGGCTGAGCGGTAAAGACGCTGAACACTGGTAGTTCGGTCCGAGGTTCGAATCCCGCGAACGGGCTGGCTGCATGGCGTTTTCGTGGTTTTCCCCATGTGTAACGTGTATACGAGCCAGGTTCCCTTAGAAAGTCCTCCACGAAGGCACCCCCTCTCTTTAGGCAGATAGCCCTCGTGTTCTTTGCCATAATTGAATAATCCCAATACCAATCCCTTAGCATGGCTTCGTGGTGTAGTGGTCAGCACGCTCGACGCGTATCCGAGAGGTGCGTGGTTCGAGCTCCTTGCTCATTTTTCACGTCTCTTGCTTCAAAATTACCTAATGTCTCTACAGTGGTGCCCGAACTAAAACGTAGTGAATGGTAATTTTTCACCACCAGGTTTTGGCGATTGAGTTCCTTAAACCCCAGTCGCACTTTAAAAGGGAGGTATTTCTCCTGCCTTCTTAGCATGTCTTCATGGTGTCTTCGTTCGTAGCATGTTTTCGTCAGCACGCTCGAAGCGAATTCGAGAGGTCCGCGGTTCGAATCCCGGCGAGGGCGTTGCTCATTTTTCATCTCTCCTGCTTCGAAATATTCTAATGTCTCTACAAACATATATGTGAAATTCTAGTACTTTCAGTATAACGTAACGTTAAAAGTTTTAAGATAGCAAGCTTTGCCGAAAAATTAAGATTACAGGGGCACGTCTATTAAACATTGAGGTAAATGGCCATCTCTGTAAATTGGCGAGATATTCCCAAACGGGCAATTAATCGTTGTCGCAAACTTGGCGTTAAATCGCCAAAGAAATGCCAAACCTTGCGACCGTTTGGCAAAATTTTGGTCCTGTCTCTGTATAATTGTAATTGGTACAGTAACTGAATAACTGTATTTCATCCCTATATGTAACTGTAAACGTATCCGGCCCTTATATGTAACTTTAACCGTATGTGCCTTCCCGTAATTTCAAGAAATGGAAGGAACCAGAGATTCTTCAGCGACCGGGGGGGGACTGTATAACAGAAGAGAGCTTCAGCTCTTAGTTTTTAGTTTAGAGCTGACTTCGGAGTACGGGCCCACCAGCGGCCGAGCGGTAAAGTCGCTGAACACTGGTAGTTTGGTCCGAGGTTCGAATGCCGCGAACGGGCTGGCTGCATGGGTGTTTTCGTGGTTTTCCGCATGTGTAACGTGTATATGAGCCAGTTTTCCTTAGAAAGGCCTCTACGAAGGCATCCTTCCCCTCAGGCAGATAGCCCTAGTGTGCTTTGCCATAATTAAATACACACCTAAAGATACACACCTAAGACTTCAGAGTACACTGATATCGTGCGAGTTTCGTTCATTAGAAGCACTTTGCAATATGTTGGGTTTTAGATTCTAAGTAGTTTGTTATGATAGCTACTTTTTGTTCTCTGCCATATGCCATGCGAGTTCTCGTGCGGAAAGTACCGGAACTGTAAGATATTTCTTTCGGGAAAATAAATTAATAACTATGAGTGAAGACAAGGAATCTTATACTGTAAAGAGGTGAGTATTGTTACAGTTGGCGCAATATTTTTAATTGATATCGTTAAATATTGAAACTCGAATTAGTACGTTACATTAATTTAGCACTGTGAAATAAATATATGACTATAAAAGATATTATAATAAATTATATAGGCGCTTGTGGGTTTTTTTATTCATAGTTTCTGTTTGTTTTTTTGTCATTTATTTATTTGTCAGTGCATTTTTATGATGCTGTTTTCTATTTTGTTTGCTCTTATATTCTTGGTCACGTATTATGTTTGCATGATTATATTTCTTGTATTATTTTGTACAATATTTAAACTCTTATCGATTCTGTGTGCATTTAATCGATTACGAACCCGTGCACACGCGGCAATGCATAAATATTGGCTTCAGCAAAGGATGAAGAATCAGAAGCAAATGTAGCTTGCATAGGAAAAAGAAAAAGGTATGTGTTTAACTAAGAAAAGCTATTAAAATGAGCCCCTAAGCTATATTTTTGAAAATAGATAATGACAAAAGATTATATTGGGCGTTAAACTGAAATTAATAAATAATTCAAATGTAAATTTCAAAGTAAATGTGTGCATATAAATCATCAAAGCCAATAAAAGCAGTACAATTTTTAAAGGTATCTAGAACCATAGCAAATTCTGACCTTTCTCTGATAAGTAAAATTATTTATTCAGAACGAAATCTCTCGGTATTAAACACGAGTGAGACACTCATTAAGAATAGAATTATTACGTAAATTAGAAATTTGACATGGATTTAAAGGATAAGGAGTATTGCTTGCGTGTAGTTAAATTTTTGAACGCCTTCGTTGACGTAAAGTATCCAAGCTAGATGTTGCTTGAACAAACAATTGAAGGTTTAATAATTCAGAAATATTTTGATCAGGAATGTGATAGCATTGTCTTCGTTTCCTTGAATAGGAAATTAGAAAATTAAATTGATTACACATTTCTCAGGTATGAATTTAATGCTTCTTTGATTGCTTTACAAAGCCTTTAAGTTATTCATAAGGCTGTCATTTAATTTCAGTTATGAATAACTCAAATCTTTTAAGTTATTTATAAGACTCTCATTTGATTTAATAAGTTATTCACAAGGCTCTCGTTAGATTTCAAGTACACATTATATACACTAAAGAGAATACAAACTGATCTGCCTATGCTATTTTAATAACATCTGATGTGCAGGTAAATTTGAAATTTACTATGTGTGTGTGTGATTATGGCAAAGTCTCGAGGGCTATCTGCCTAAAGGAATGGATGCCTTCGTGGAGGACTTTCTAAGGGAAACTGTCTCGTATACACGTTACACATGGGGAAAACCACGAAATTTACTATGAAAATTTAAAACCATAGTAAGGGAACGAATGCCTTCGTGAAGGATTTTCTAATGGAAACTGGCTCCTATACACTTAAAACTATGAGTGAAGACAAGGAATCTTATACTGTAAAGAGGTGAGTATTGTTACAGTTGGCGCAATATTTTTAATTGATATCGTTAAATATTGAAACTCGAATTAGTACGTTACATTAATTTAGCACTGTGAAATAAATATATGACTATAAAAGATATTATAATAAATTATATAGGCGCTTGTGGGTTTTTTTATTCATAGTTTCTGTTTGTTTTTTTTGTCATTTATTTATTTGTCAGTGCATTTTTATGATGCTGTTTTCTATTTTGTTTGCTCTTATATTCTTGGTCACGTATTATGTTTGCATGATTATATTTCTTGTATTATTTTGTACAATATTTACGTTAGTGCGTCTACTGACGTTAGATTTTTAAAGATAATTGAATACAAGCAGACAATGAAACCTTTCTGCTCATATTAAAAGCAGGAGCCAGTTTTCCTTAGAAAGTATTTCGGGAAGGCATCTCTCCTCTTAAGCAGATAGCCCTCGTGTGCTTGGCCGTAAATAAATAAACCAAATCCATACTAAGAGTATAAATATGAGCAGAAACGTCCTATTAGATCTTGGCGACATTTGGTGATTTATCGCCAACTTAGTGACAGTCTGAAATTTCTGTTTTGGTTTGTTTGGTTTATTTAATTATGGCAAAGCCTTCGACGGCTATCTGCCAAAAGGGAAGGATGCCATCTCGGAGGACTTTCTAAGGGAAATTGGCTGGTATACACGTCCCACATGAGGCAAATCACGAAACCGTCCATGCAGCAAGCATGTTCGTCGGGATTCGAATCCCAGATGAAACTAACAATGTTCAGCGACTTCACCTCTCGCCTAAAAGTATTTCCTCTCTGTGATATATCGAGAACTTAATCGTAATCGAACTTAAAGCTGGCACAGCGCCAAGCGCGCGAAGCTATTTAAACCAGAAATGAGACAGAGGGTGCCGGTAGTAGAAGTGTATATGAGAGTGATGCTGTGTTTTATACATCATAAAGTGTTACAGAATTAAATACAGTGTCTTGTGAAATAATTACCCACTGAAAACACAATACCCTTTGTCTTTAACCCAATTATGAGGTAAAACTGGAGCTTCAGTTTAGTTCAGAGCCAATTCATTTCAGCTGCGATATTATTCAGTTCTCTGCTCGATGATTACTACTTTTGCTGTGCAAGCGATTATGATGATTACTGTTATTCCTGTTGTTCAAAAATTCTCACCAAATTTTTTACCTCAAGAACTATTTATTACTCGGAAATAACTATCTATATCTCTTTAGTTATTTATATTTCTACAATAATTAAATAATTCCTTTACTCATACTCTCAAATGAGGAAAACAAAAGTTACATTAACTGTCTAAAAAGAAGAACAACATCATAGTATGTTGCCATTCTCTGAAACATAAAATCCTACAAAACATAGATAATAATAATATGAATAGATAATTAATAACAAAAAACCTACAGAGTAAGAAAACGATTACATCTGCTTGAAGCTCGTGCAGTATTACTCAAAAGCTGTAGTTACAAAAAAATATAAACAAAAATATTAGAGTCAAAATATTGTTCATCCTCCCACCTTGCAGTATGAAATTCGGGATTGAGTGTTGCAAAATAATGAAAAATTAAACATTGTTCTCACAAGTCCAATCGATGAGGAACTTTAATTGCCCTTCCTGATTTGGTTATCGTGGGCGATTTTAAATGGGTATGGATTATTCTATTTGTTTCTACAGGTACATCCTCAATTGGAGTTTGCTCTACCGAAATATTTTCGCATCGTTGACTTCCGCTGAATTTCGATGGAATTTCCTCGGCAGTCGATAATTTCAAAGCATAAAGATTTTGTACAGCTCTTATGACTTCTCCATTTTGCACTTTAATTCTGGCTCGTCGACTTCACCGTCGGTACCTGGAAATAATTGTATGATATTACCAAGAGGCCAATTTAATTTCCTTTTGTCATCGCTTCCAATTAAGGCAATGTCTCCTTCTTTTAATTTACAACTTCTTTTAATTTCGAATCAGAAGATTGCAGTTGCTGAAGAGTTAATCAAAAGCTTTCCGCCAGGTGGCGAAAGTTATAGTAAAGCTTTATAACACCTGTCGTATTAAGTATTATTTTGGTTTATTAGTGTACTTTAACTATTTAGTCCTAATTATCCTTTAACTATTTATTGGATGTTTTGTAGATGTTTATCTCCTGTATGAGAATCGTTAGAATCATCACAAGTTGAGCTCTTTTTTTTTTTTTTTTTTTTTTTTCCGTTTACGTAGAAAGTTTACAGTTCGTAGAAATTTTTCTCTGTGAGCCCGTAATGTGTAAAAGCATTTGAAATGAAACTGAAGGCAAAGATACTGTTTATCTACTTTTTTTCAGGAATATAAGTTTACTTATCTATTTTCAACAATAATTAAAATGACTGTTTACTCCAATGCGAAGCAGAAATTTATTTTCTAATTTGTAAAGTATTTTCTTCCGTAAATTATGAGCGATCAACATCGGAACTATATAAAACTTAACCGCAGTGTTAAAATTGTTTCCGGGGGTTTTGTACATTTTAACTATATACAGTTTACTCGTGTTAAGCTGATCGCCACTATGTTTCTGTGTTCAAACTCAATCCATTTGCGGTGCGAGCGGTTTGCCGAAATATTTCTGTTTATTTCACATTTACAAAAGATTTTCTACAGCCTCTCTTTATCTAATTACTACATTGTTAACACGCAAACATAAAGCACAACAAACTGTCTAAACGTTTTCAGTAGATAATAAAGAAAGAGCATCAAGATTTTCATCTTTTTAATGGCCGCTAGCTTTATTTAACACTTTGTTGCTCAGTGTTCCACTGCATGGAACACCCAAATTGAATCGCTTCTGAAACTATTAAATTCAACCGTAAATGGATAAAAATGCCTTTATAATATACTTCAAACTTCTCTTTTTAAAATCGCAAGGACACCCATAATTTAAATTTATGATGTGTTATTAAAATCCACCTATTTCTAGTAATTTTCTATACTTTTTAGTGACGCAAAAAAAAAAAAAAAAAAAAAAAAAAAAATTGTTTGAAAAAAAATTCCGTATAATTTTGATAGCTGTACTCTATATTAGTTGTTATATATTTTTTTACATTCTTCGTACAAAAGGAATGCTCAGAATCATTCAATAAAAGAGTGATCCATTAGCGGGAACACTGCGCCTTTACCGATCTCATGCTATTACGCACCAGAACATCTGTCTGTAGAAAACATCTGTTGTATATGCTTTCTATTTACGTTGTTTTGGGGGAATTAATTCAAACAAAGCAGTCTTGAGGGGTGAGGTGTGGTTTGTGCTATGAAAGCCCTAATATAGGCATCTTGAAATTTTTGTGAGTAGTTTTCAGGCGGGAATTTTATCAGTAGCTTGAGTCATCTTTATTTAGGGAAACTGCGCGAATTATTTTGCTATCGCTTTTTAGTCTCATTCTCGTTTATTTACAATAATAGTGTAGATATTTTTTGAGTACGTATATCTTATAACTTATTTTTCTTTATTATTAATATTAATTTCAGTTAATCTTTTATTATTAATTTTCCATAAATGGCAGGAAAACTCTTTCCAAAGAGGAAAGAATTTCTTTTTCTATTTTTTTCTTTCTTTTTACTTGGAATTCTAAACACATCGTTGCACGGAACAGAAGCCACACAAAACAAGTTTTTTATTCAAAACTTGCAAAGTTGGTTTGTGCTTCTATCAAAAAGATGTGACATGCTTTGAAAATTTCACGAAACTATGAAATCGAAAAATTTGTAAATATTTTTGTATATACAAGTAGAACTTGTGTATATACATATATTTATCTCATTTATCCATATACATTCAAGAATATTGTGTATATCCAGAAAACCATGTATACAGCCATAATACACTGTTTTTTCATTACTATACATAAGCTTCTACTCGTTTCCGTGCTTCACTGCAATGCTCGCTTAGTCGCACTTTTAAGAGCTCTCTCTGGTGGCGCAGTGTTCCACCTCATGGAACACCCACAGAATTGAAACGGTAAGTGCAATTTTTACAAAATTTTATCTGTGTACTCCTTTAGGCCTAGATAGACTGTATACAACTTTTCTTATCGAAATATCAACTTTAAAGTGTAGTGCACCAGAAAGGGAATAAAGGAAGAGCATCAAAATGTTCATCTTTTTAATGGCCGCTCGCTTTACTTAACAGCCATTAGCCTTGCATCACTACAAGTGGTCGGAAGTGGTGGCGCTGACCATTCCATGATGGAAGCACCTAAAAGAAGGCCACTGTTCCCTGCTTGGACGGACAGCTAGAACCATGCCTTCTCCAAAACTCGAGCACGAAACTGGCGTTACAGCAGACAGGTTCACTAACCACTAAACCAGCTGGGCGGCTGCTCATAAGAAGGGGAAATCGTAGGAACATTTCTTTCCTAAAATGAGAATTGAACTCTTCTGGCACACTTCCAGCAAGAGCTGTAGTATCTGTGGATGATGAACAGTTGAAATATAGAAACACACTGTACGTACTAGAAATGTTTTCAGATCGAGGTTTTTCAATCAATCTTAAGAAATCTGCCATATAATAAATAGCAGCTTTGCTTCAAAATTATCACTTCCTCATAAAAATGTTGGTTGCTGTAATGGTACAAAAGCACGTGCGGGGCCATCTCTCAAGGAAATGGATACCTTTGCGAAGAATCTGCTAGAGAAAATCAGCTCATTTCACATTATACATGAGGAAAACGCCTATACAGCTAGCTTATTCGCCGGGAATCGGACTGGTGTAAAACTACCAGTATTCAGGTACTAAGCATATTTATCACTTCGTACATTTACGAGAATAAACGGAATTTTTGTTTCAGTTACTTTTCAGTTTTTTACTTTGTATTGGCAATAGCAGTCGGAAACTGCTATTGTCAATACAAAGTAAAAAACATCTGATGTGTACACCACATGACTTCCTTGCACGGAATATTAAATTATACTAATTTTTAATGCATTTCATTTAAACTTATAGAACTTAATTAAATCTACTTCGTAGATAGCGCATAAACCACTATAGAATAATTGCACTCTTTAAAATTCACTAGATTTATTTACTATAGCGACATTCTGTAACGTTGTCAAGTGAACCTAGCGACATTCTGGCGCTAGGTTCACTTGACAATATTACACCTCATTCATTTTATAACTCAGAATGCGCAAAAAACATATCATCTGAAGAATTATCTAATCGTTGTCACATATTTTATTCAAATAATATAATAAATCTAAAACGACATATAAAAGAAATTAGACAAATAAAAAAGAAACAGTTGTTGTTGCGAAGCTTATTTTCTTTAGACTGGCAACAAATCCACTATTCTGCTAAGTTTCAAATGTAAACAATATGGCTGCTAAAATAATTAGTATCTAGTAATAAATTCAATTGTAAACAAATATGGTTAAAAAATTTGGCTTATCCGCCCTTAACCAACTTGTTGATATTTCTTCAGATATTGCATGTAGTTTAACTAAAGGCATAAACATTTCAACCGGAAAATAAGAACAACATAATTCAATCGTTTTTAAAGCAAAAAAATCCTCAATTTAACAACATACAAGAATAAAAATCTGACCTCAAGGAGCCGAGTAACCATTCCGAGTGGGTATATCCATATATATATATATATATATATATATATATATGATGCTGCCGATTGCCAAAAATGACGTCACTACTTGATTGAAGTGACTGCTATCAGCATAGTTGCTAGAGAAATCGTTAGGTGCCGGGTTGCGAGACTTTGGCACATTCAAAAGGTTTGGCGGCAGCTGTTTGGGTGGTTGCATTAAAACGCAACTATCTGGAAACGTTTGAAAGGTAAGTGATATTTAAGATCAAGATAAACCATATATTTCCTTATCGCATCATTTTAATAATACCGAAATTGAAACCTTCTCGAGAGAGGTGAAAGTCGAGAATAATGATGAAAATTTTTACAATTTATTTGAAACGGTAACAAAAACTGGGCTCACACAAATTCATAAGCTTGAAGTAATTAAATATCCACAAGCATCCCAGATAATCTTAAAAACATCATTTCACAACCTAGATTTAAATCTGGGTTCAGAATCTGTATAAAGATCCAAATCTTGGATTCATCGCTCCAGATTCAGTCCCTGGATCGGCTTTCGTCTGTAAAGGTTAAACTCACTAGTTTGACTAGTTTGACTTTCTAGTCTAAAAGTCGAATTTTATTCCAGGTCTTAACTAGAATGTGAGAACAGGTTATGATAGTTTGTAATAACAATTAAACATCTGAAATTTATTGTGCCTGGAATAAAAACACGAACTGTTTTTTGCTTCGTACGGAAACTGCACAGAATACGTTAAGTCCAATAATTAAGAAATCAGAAGTTAAATTCTATCTTAGTACTTTATCCGGTAAATTTTCTTAAATTAATAACCTAATGCTTAACAACACAAGGAGAAACTCAGAAACTAAAATATTATTGCTCACAAAGGGTACAAAAAAAGGCTTTCTTTCTTTTGCATTTGCCAATTATACTCCCTTAACTCAGATTTTTATTCCCATTTAAAACTCGCTTCACTAGTAGCTGCATCTTTAAGACCGCTGAATAACAGTAGTTCGACCTGGTCTCGAAACAAGGGCTAGTTGCATAAATATTTTTCGTGGTTTTGTACATGTGTAACGTGAATGCAAGCCTGTTTCTATTAGAAAACCCTTCACAAAAGCATCCCTTCCTTGGAAAAATAAGTCGTTTACTTTACAGTAATCGAAATAGTTCAATCCAATCCAAACATACACTTTAAGGTTAAATTGTGATAGAAATTTCCTTTTAAGGAAATTTTCATTAAATATGAAATATGTTGTACGGGCAAAGGCGATCTTCAGCAGGAAAGTGTGTTTTGTCATATTCAAAAAATATAACTTAACCTTATAAGGTATTTCTCCCGCTTTCTTAGCGTGCCTTAGTGGTGTGGTGGTCTGCACACTGGGCGCGTATTCCAGAGCGTTAGATTTCCGAGGAGAGCGTTGCTCATTTTTCCTCTCTCCTGCCTCGCTTCCAATTAACATAATGTCTCTACAACCTAATCTAGTCCATAGAAACTTTTCTCATTTAGTATTATGGTGGAGAAAACGAAACAGTAAAGGTAGGATCGGTATTATCATAAACGAGAACGTAGTAATTAAAATTAAGCTTTTAGGTAAGCAGAATAAATGAATTAAATTTGCAGTTAAATTTCTAATATAAGTAATTATTATACAGTTTATAAACTAACTAGATTTTAATGACAGTTTACGAGTTCCAATTTTTCCTTAGGTTAGATTATCTCCGTTTCCAGGAAAACGCTAGATGTGTAAGTTAATACATTGCTCATCGATCGCGAAGGTCTCCCTCTCCATCCATCTGTCGCTATACCAGGACGACCCCTCCTCCTGTTAACAACGAATTACATCCCTCCTTTCTTATAATCTCGATTTAATAAATGGATTTAGCTGCTTGATAATTACATGACAATCTGAAACAGAATATAATACGCTGATTATTGTATGAATGCTTTGGGAGTGATGCCTATGAAATATAGACAAGTCTCCCATTTTACTTCTACGAAGTAAAAAAAGTGTTGTAATCGCGAAAAATTTCGGATAGCTTATATTTCCACGAAAATATCCATTTCAATCTCTCTCGAAATGAACACTGTTTTTGCGTGATATCTGTATTTGCGGACAGAATAAAAGACTGTGTTTTTCTAAAAATAGCTTAGAAAAATCGATTTATAATGGATTCAGAAGCAATTTTTTTCTTGACGTCTCTACGTACGTATGTATGTATCTTGCATAACTAAACACAACGTTGAAATTTTGTATATAGGACTGATAATAACATGTAGTTGTGCACCTCACCGTTCTGGTTGCAATCGGATGCACCAATCATATATATATATATATATATATAATCCCCAATCATATACAAACGTATATGCTCCCACTCTGTTACCTAGCTCGGTGAGCTTAGTTTTTTATTCCTTTATGTCGGCAAATTGTGTATTTTTTGCTTTGAAAGTTATTGAATTATGTGGTTTTTATGTTTCGGTTAGGGTTTCATGTATTTTGTTAATCTGCATGCAATAGTTCTAGAATTATCAACAATTTCAAAGTAGCCTAACGAACCGCCATTTGTTTACATTTGAAACTCAGTAGAATAGTGAATTAAGTGAGTTTCTGCACGTTTAATATCTTTTCTGCCAAGTGGGGCCACGACGAGCTAAAGGATTTTCGGTTGTAAGATAATTGCACTCAGGCAGCGTCAGATATGTAATCTTCATATTAAAAATCCATATTTTCAGACTTGAAAACTGAGGGGTCATCATAAAGTGCTCTCATACATACTCACAAGGGCATCTGAATACTTGGATGCGCTAGTGTTTCGAGGACAACTCAGGGATTATTTGACTATGGCAAAACTCACTAGGGCTAGCTTAAGAAGAAGGATGCTTCCATATAGCACTTCCTAACATAGTCACATTATATACGCTAGCTCATGGAAAACTGCAATGTAGCTACTCCGTTTGCAAAGGATTCAATTCCCAAGTTACCCAGGTTTATTGGTTTGGGTTATTTGATTACGGGAAACCACACTAGGGCTATCTGCCTAAGGGGAAGGATATCGTCTTGGAGGACGTTCTGAAAAAAACTGGCTGTTATACAGGTTACACATTGGAAAAAGCACGAAGGCGTCCATGTAGCCAGCGCTTTTGTCTTACCCGGGTTGAGCTACCAATGTTTAACGAGTTAATGATTTGTCTTACTGATGGGCTTCCAGAGCGGTACAATCCAGCAGCTACCGAACTATGATAATAGAACCCTCGTATGCCTTCTATTAAGGATATCAAGAATTTATTACTAATGGGAACGATCATTGTGTTTTTTTTCCAGTAATCTTAGACTATTTTATCACAAAGCCACAAAATCGGAAAGGTGTAAAGGGAAAAGTGAGTATATTTTTATAACATAAAGTCAAACTTACGATGAATTAAAACGCATATTATTAAAACACTCAGATGCAGCATCAAAACAAAATCATATTAAATAATAATGACCCTCTCTTTTAGGTATTGAAACAAATTGGCATTTACCTCTTTCCCGATTATATGGTCACGATTAAGAGGCAATCTACATGCTAGATAGCCATGCATCTTTTGCTACGAATTTTAATGCCAAATTTTCAGTAACATTCTGTACTTTAAAATTTTATAAGCATTTTAAGTCTATTTGCAATGAAATTCGGGAGTATTTTATTCTGAAAAGAAACAGATGTGCAGAGGAGCTGAGTTTGAAATTCAGGCAGACGATTTTTCAAATCGCAAGATTATCGGAAGCTAAGAGCTTTTTCCCCAAACATATCACAGGAAGAAGTGCTTGAATAATCATTGCGAAATAGTCATCGCCTAATAACTCAACGCAACCACACCTGGGTAAATTTAAGAAGGCTTACTATACATCATTTCCGAAAAGTGCATAGTAGCTCACATAAAATAACATATCCGGAATGCATTAAAAGGGAGTTAGTTTTCAGCACGGCTCAGAAACGATGGAGGCATAATTGATTAATTTAAGCTTCGACTAACTTTTGCCAGGCATAGCTGATAAGCTAAGAGATTAGATGCTCAGTATTCTTTGATGTGAGCAGAATTTGGATTATTAGATGCTAAATTTAATTGGAGTTCCAAGACAATGATTTTCTGGAGTAGGTATTAGGCTTTGCTTATTAATTATGGTTTAATTTAAGGGGACAGCAAATCCCTTTGCTGTAGTCAGATTCTGCGTTATTTTTGATTAGTATGATTTCTGCTATATTGTAATGAGCTATTTATTTACAATCAAAATCCGATTAAATAAAATGTGCTTTGGTATTTCGAATTCATTTAGTTTAGTTTTCTCTCAGGAACTCTTAGGTCTCTTCTCAGATTGACAAAAAATGGACAGATTTACTGCAATTGGACCTTGAATGCTGATAGCCCAGCCCACTGCTGAACATCCAGAATTTATGCTTTTGTAGAATCTACTTGTTTAACTTCTAAGTGAGAATCGTAAGAGGGAACAGGAGAAGGGTTAAAAGTACCCCTTTATTAACTCTTTAAAATTTACCATGCGTCAACTCGACGCTAACACACCACGCCATCCTAAAAAGCGGTTCCCACTGGGGTTTATCTGAGCTAACGGAGACAACTAACGTAGCCGACCCATCTCCAAAACCAGTTTTTTCCCCTAGAGCTGCAAGTTGAAAAATCTGAACTGCAGGCTTAGGAGCTAGTCGATATGGGGAACTGACTCCGTTAGCTCAGATGCATCCCAGTGGGAACGGCCCTTTAGGCGGTAGCTGAAACTAAACTAAAAATTCGAAGATATGCACAAATAGTAGATCTAAGCTACAGGGCTCAACCGCGTCGAAACTAGAGGCAGCAAGCAAATGCCACTTAAATCAGCAATAATTCCGGAAGTGCAAACTCACGCAAGAGGCGACGGCAACCTTAAGCTGCGTTCACACTGGGGTTTATCTGAGCTAACGAACACAATTGACGTAGCCGACCCATCTCCAAAACCAGTTTTTCCCATAGGGCGGCAAGTTAAAAAATCTGAACTGCAGGCACAGCGGAACTAATCGACACATGGAACTGACTCCGTTAGCTCAGATAAACCCCAGTGGGAACGGGCCTTTTACTCTCTCTATATATATAACTTTCCTAAGGGCCGTTCCAACTGGAGTTTATAGCTGTGTTCCCATTGGGGTTTATCTGAGCTAACGAACACAATTGACGTAGCCGACCCATCTCCAAAACCAGTTTTTTCCCATAGGGCGGCAAGTTAAAAAATCTGAACTGCAGGCACAGCGGAACTAATCGACACATGGAACTGACTCCGTTAGCTCAGATAAACCCCAGTGGGAACGGGCCTTTTACTCTCTCTCTCTATATATAACTTTCCTAAGGGCCGTTCCCACTGGAGTTTATAGCTGTGTTCCCACTGGGGTTTATCTGAGCTAACGAACACAATTGACATAGCCGACCCATCTCCAAAACCAGTTTTTTCCCATAGGGCGGCAAGTTAAAAAATCTGAACTGCAGGCACAGCGGAACTAATCGACACATGGAACTGACTCCGTTAGCTCAGATAAACCCCAGTGGGAACGGGCCTTTTACTCTCTCTCTCTCTCTCTATAACTTTCCTAAGGGCCGTTCCCACTGGAGTTTATAGCTGTGTTCCCACTGGGGTTTATCTGAGCTAACGAACACAATTGACATAGCCGACCCATCTCCAAAACCAGTTTTTTCCCATAGGGCGGCAAGTTAAAAAATCTGAACTGCAGGCACAGCGGAACTAATCGACACATGGAACTGACTCCGTTAGCTCAGATAAACCCCAGTGGGAACGGGCCTTTTACTCTCTCTCTCTATATATAACTTTCCTAAGGGCCGTTCCCACTGGAGTTTATAGCTGTGTTCCCACTGGGGTTTATCTGAGCTAACGAACACAATTGACATAGCCGACCCATCTCCAAAACCAGTTTTTTCCCATAGGGCGGCAAGTTAAAAAATCTGAACTGCAGGCACAGCGGAACTAATCGACACATGGAACTGACTCCGTTAGCTCAGATAAACCCCAGTGGGAACGGGCCTTTTACTCTCTCTCTCTCTCTCTATAACTTTCCTAAGGGCCGTTCCCACTGGAGTTTATAGCTGTGTTCCCACTGGGGTTTATCTGAGCTAACGAACACAATTGACATAGCCGACCCATCTCCAAAACCAGTTTTTTCCCATAGGGCGGCAAGTTAAAAAATCTGAACTGCAGGCACAGCGGAACTAATCGACACATGGAACTGACTCCGTTAGCTCAGATAAACCCCAGTGGGAACGGGCCTTTTACTCTCTCTCTCTATATATAACTTTCCTAAGGGCCGTTCCCACTGGAGTTTATAGCTGTGTTCCCACTGGGGTTTATCTGAGCTAACGAACACAATTGACATAGCCGACCCATCTCCAAAACCAGTTTTTTCCCATAGGGCGGCAAGTTAAAAAATCTGAACTGCAGGCACAGCGGAGCTAGTCGACACATGGAACTGACTCCGTTTGCTCAGATAAACCCAGTAGGAACGGGCCTTATCTGAGCTAGCGGAGTCAGTTCCATATGTCGACTAGATCCGCTGTGCCGGCAGTTCAGATTAAGAAGACATTTTGGGTACGTGGTATGTTCATTTCAGAACAGTCTTTTTTGGTGAATAATAAGATCAATTTTATTGAGAAAATAATTATAATACATTTAAATTTTAAACATACAAATTATACTTATTATTCTAACTATTATAAAAACAAGCATAATTTATTGAATTTTATTTTTCTCTTCTGTATTAATGGCTTCTCTGAGATGTGGCTCTCCCTTGTGAAGTCAGTTTAGTAAAGTCTGACTTTCAGTTAGTAGTTTTAAAACGAATGTAAGCGTATGAATTTTTGGTAGTTAAACTTCTCTTTTTCTTACTTAAAATAAATCTTATGTATGAAAATATTTGCTCGCATTTATAAATTGAATCAAATTCGGACCAAATGGCAAAGCCAATTTTTTTTTTTTTTTTTTTTTTTTTTTTTTTTTTGAAATTATAAATTATAGTTCGGCGTTGCCAAACTTATCGATTTCTCCTTGAAATTAGGTTGAAATTTTTATTTTCAAAAAATAATAAGAATTTGTTACTGCAATTTTTTAATCAAACCCCAAAAATATTACTACGTTTACTATTAAAATCGTCTGTTTTTTCGTTTGTGGCTTTATCTCCTCTGCAACGCCAGGGAGTTGAATTTCAAGAAAGGTAATCCCGGATTCCAAAAATTCCTGGGAAGCCATTTTGAGCATTTTCCTCTTCGTACAATTTTAATTAACGGAAATTCTAATTAAAATCTCTGAAAACACTAATTTTCATCCCCATTTTTCCGAGTGGCAGCAGTCTAGCAGGCTAGAGACAAAAATCTGCTTGATTTCGAAGTTTTGAAACTGCTCGATTTCAATATCGTAGAGCTTGTTAATAAAAAATTTCTAAGTTTTACAAAATATGAAATAAAAATAACACTGCCAAACATTAAACATAATTATTATATAAGATCACATTCTGACGTTGAGGAAAATCACGCGATTCCATGTGACGTCACTGTATGTCGAAAATTGTTCGTTAATGTCAACATTTTAAATAAATATCTACTGTTGGCAACTTTTTTATTTCAGGTGAGTATAATTGACACGATATACTATTGCCACGTTAATTCTTTTATTAATATTGAGAAAATGTTGCTATATTATATTAAATTTAAGTCATGACGTCGTACGTACGAACCGGAAGTGTCAAATGTTTTGTTTCCTGGCTCGGCAATAAAAAAATTATTTACGAACTGGCTGTTCCTTGGAAAGAATGAACTGTTTTCCTTTCTATTGAAATGATTTTATGCACATTTTTTTCAGCTTTACACAGAACTGATTAATTTTGCTTTGTTGCAGCCAGCAGCTTTGTATACAATGCATTAAATGAATAGTTCATTTATTTATTTTTAGTACATAGAACTATTAAATATTGGTATTAAATATTTCTTTCATATTTAAATGTTTTCATGCATTAGCTTTTCTAGGGTACATAGAACTTACAAATTTTGCTTTCGCTACAATCTGCTCATCTGTCGGGCTTGCCCGATAGTTATTATACATCTTTGGTTTGTTTTTTCTGTACATTTCAAGTTGTTGTTTAAGAATTATGTTGCATAATTTATTTTTACATATTATACTTTATTTTTTCAACTCAAGTGGATCACTTGAAATTATGAAATGGGTCATTCGGTGACCAGCGGATTATAGGTAACGGAAGACTTCGTTATACATTAAAATGCGAAACATAATGCCGTTACCTTGGGTAGTGAAATGATTAATAAAAATGCTACAAATATATTATACTCCAAACAATATCCTGTATAATTCTCTTCGTAGTTGGTACCCTAAAGCGCAAATGATGGCGGTGGAATATGTTAAAGCATTTGTAGTGCTTTAACTCTTAAGGAAATTCTCCAAACGCATTAGACAAAGCAGGAAATTTTACACTTCAAGTTCTAAAGCAATATCTGAAAGAAAAGTTTCTGTAACCCTCAGCAACGAGACCTTATTTATTACATCCTGTTGCCATTTTTCATTTACTGCCATGTGTGTTAACTTTATAATCTTCTCAGATGTCATACTTTATTATACCTTTACATCTTATTCGAATTTAAAATATGTCATCAGTTGTCGCATTGCTTCGCATCATGGAATATGTTGAAAAGCAGTTGTAGTTCCAGCCATACGTTGAACAGTGTAACAGAAAATGAAAGCGGATTAGGACAATTGGGAATAATAAGGGTATTGTATGAGTTAATAGATATATATAGAGTCAAGTTGCCGAAAGTCGTAATTCTTGCAAAGAATAGTCACTGTAATATACTAGCGTTCATGATTTGCATGATCCTGCTGTTTCCTTTCGTGATCAACTGCTTTTAATGCCTTTGTAATTTGCATTTTCTTCGCTTTTCCAAAACGCCCGTCCTAAATTCCTTACGTTCAAATGTCTGTTAACTTCCAAGCGATAAATTTATGAATGGCTTTGTAGTCTTTATGCATAAGAGCCTCATTTCACACAGGAAGTTGTTCAATTATTAATGAAGTTGCTTTTGCGAAGAATGAAATTGTTATGTACACTACATACATTTTCAAGTGCGTCATTTTGTAAAAAAAAAATATTATCTATTCACCATTTTAAACATTATCGATTATTTGTACGTAAAAATACATTTAATTTTAAATAGTAATTGCAGTTTTTCTGGATCATGAAAGAAAAAAAAATTGAAAAAAATTGAAATGGTAGCATCGAAAATCTATATAATATATTTAACCGGCGGTCGCCAACCGGTGGCCCATGGACCAATGGTGGTCCGTGAAAACGTTTTGATGGTCTGCAGAAAAATTGAGGCATTGTTTATATTTTCATGAAGATTCAGTTTAAAAAATAACGAGTAACAAAAACCTATTATGGAATAATAGGATGGATTACACATTTTTTAAATTTTAGCTACTACTTTTAGCGAAATTCCTTCTGAATTTAGCGACTTTTTAGCTGCTTTTGCACATGTATCTTGTACATGTATAGGCACATTTGAAAGTGAGAGTTGGCATCCATGGATATGTTGCTGTTATCAATAATAGCGCGAACTGAAACTCTCTTTGCTTTTGAATTACAAACATATGCTATTGTGATCGTTAATAACTCAGGTTTTCTCCGTGTCAATAGGCATCTTGATGGATTTTTATGAGAACTATCTGCATTCCTGTTTATAATTGTATCACTGGACGTTTCCAGTTTTGTTTTGTCTAACTGTTGATCGATGGCGCCACTGCTGAGTAAGCAATGATTATTATATTTATAATAATTAAAAATTGGCAGCATAACACTGTCAGTTTTTTGATATTGTTTCGGTTTTCGTGGAATTCCTTTTCAGTGATATGGAAATGTGAAGATTTTTGTACAAGAAGGTAAGATTTTTGTACTTATCATGTAATATTTCAACGTGAACGAAATATGTGTAGTTTTCTGATTATTATTGTATAAATGTATTTACCATTTTTGTATTTCATGTTAGTGGTCCACCAAATATAAAATTACAGTAAGACCCCGCTTAACACGGGGGATACGTTCCATAGAAGTAGAGCGTAATGCGAAACAGCGCTAAGCGAGGCTATCTTAACATGTAAATAATGGGGTTAGGGGAAAACGGATAAAAAATGGTTAGGCATTAAATTTAATAATGTTTTTTTTAATAAAAATAAAATCAAACATTTATTTCTTACAAAAATAAAAACAATATAAACGCATATACTTTTAAAAACAAATAAAATTCTCAGTCAGATCATTCAGTCTATTCTGGGTTCCCAATTTTCTGCCTTTTTGTCAAGAAGGCATTATGATAGATTGGCTTAATGGCATATTGCGTTCAATTTCGTCGTCAATCCATATAGACAGTCGTTTTCCCATTTCCTCTATAATGTTATTTCTAGAACGGGTAATTCTAGTTGCAGAGCTTGACGTAGTTGCAGTTGCCGATGACAGTATTTTTTCTTTATTCTTAAGAATTGTCCTTATTGTTGAAGTTGCCAAAATCAATGCAGCACTAATTTGAGATTGACGTTCACCAGAATCTAATCTTCTAATCACTTGCATTTGAGTTTCCAGTGAAATGCTTTTTCTGGTTGCTTTCTTTTCTTGTTTTTTATTATCACCCATGATAAAAACTAAAGATCATAATATTTGTCTCTGTATTAATCGTTATAGTATTATACAAATTTAAACTTACAATAATGTCAACAAATGTTGTTTCAAATGATAAAAAGCAAGAAACACAACTACACTGTTTCGGATATGTTATTTGGAAACCTAGCCCTGCGCACAATTTCGGAGAATCCCCGGGTTGAAATAAAAGAGCGCTAAGCCGAAACAGCGCTAAGCGAAAGAGCGTTAAGCGGGGTCTTACTATATATATGTAGTTGGCGGTGAAGTTCCAAGGTTTGACGACCGTTGTATATAACAATGCAGCATCTTTATATGCTGCATTGTTATATACAACAATCTTTCAAATAGCAACACTGCATTGTTTTAAATGCAGCAAAACAGACACTGTAGAGTGATAAAACGCTTTTCAATGGCAACTTGGTTCTTAATAAAATGTCTGCAGCTTGAATTAACATACCGTGTTATGTACAAATCTCAATATTTTAACTAGTTATAATCGTCGAGCTATTTTCTTGGCATGGTAAGGGGGTCTAACTGCCATAATTTTGGATCTCAAAACAAGCCTGGATGTCTGCAAGTGTATAGCGATTTTACAGGTATAAGGGCAACTAAAATAATGTTGCTCAAAATATTCTCTCGAAAGATTGGTGGTAGGAGAAGAGGAATAAAAGATCCTTGGATCTATTACCCCGCTTTCGTGAGATTTTCTCCAGAATTGGGACGGATATGTGCAGATTTTTTTCTGCCACCTATAAGATGCCCAAGACCTAAGTCAAAGACGGTCATATCCTTTGCCTACTGTCCACAATAAAATTCGTAGACTTAAACTGTTGTTACTGTTAATAAGATATGTTAAACAGTATAGTCTTTGATTATTTTCACATAAAAGGGAGATAAGCAAGACCATAGCTCAAATGATGATAAAGCCGCCTTTGACGACCGGAGAAACAAATCTTCTAATATTGAATTAATATGAAAGGTTGTAGAGACATTAGGAATTTTTGAAAGCAAGAGAAATGAAAAAAAAAAAAAAAATTCCTTCGCCGGGATTCGAACCACGGACCTCGCGTTGAGCGTGGTGACCACTACACCACCCACGAAGGCATGCTAAGAAGGCGGGAGAAATACCTTATATAGTACTTAGTATAAAAGGGGGAGTATGGAGTACTATATAAGGTATTTCTATACTATATACTATTATATAGTATAGAAATACCTTATATAGTACTCCATACTCCCCCTTTTAAAAGGCGACTGGGGATTAGGGGACGCAATCGCCAATTCCTGGTGGTGAAGAATTATCATTCACCACCTTTTAGTTTGGGCGCCACTTTAGAGACATTAAGTTATTTGAAAACATGAAAAATGAGCAATGCCCTCGCCGGGACTCGAACCACGGACCTCTCGAATTCGCGTCGAGTGTGCTGACCACTACACCAGGAAGGCATGCTTAGAAGGCAGAAGAAATACCTTATCAGGTAAATGGGAAATCACGCGAAGTGTAGTTAGTAGAATCTCCTTTATTTTAGTCGACGATTGTTTAATACCTGTCTTAAAAATAATAAAAGATTTTTCAAGTGTAAAAAGGTAAAATGAGTTATTGTTTTGGAAGTTCGGCAGTATAACTTCCCGTACAGGCTTAGAAACAACCGTATTAATAACAACCTTTCAATGTTACAGTAATCACGCTTTATTGACAAAAACTTCTACTTTGTGTATAATAAATATTCGTATTATGCCGTAAGCAAAACGTTAATTGCATTTCTGTTTATTTTCGTAAGTTTTTATTAATGCAGATTTTGCGAATTAGTTTTGATAATCCTTTGCGTAAGCAAATCTTAATAAAAGTGAACTTGAACCCCTTTAAATTTCACAAGAATATCTAAGTACCTTTTTCTGTTCAGGCAGAAAAAAAATATTTCCAAATCAATTTAATGAAGAGTAATGTCAGATAATTGAAAAGTTATTAACTTTTCTTGATGAAAGCTTTTCATTAAATTCTTCATTTCGAAGGATAATGTTTTCAGTTATTTCGTCTTTGTTTTTTATAACTTGACGATGAGGTAGATGAAGGAAGAAAAATAATTTTAATTTATTCTAATTGTGCTTGATATGTAGATAAATTTACGTAAATGTCGGTTTAATTTCACGCAATGGAAATACTGGATTTTAAAAGAAAATCGATTTAGGTTTGTGGAACAATGTTAATACATTTGAATGAAAATGAAATTTATTTCTCATAAAAAAATTAGTATGATTATTTAAATTCTAGCGCTGAATTTAATGCTATAAATATATAATGTAATGTTTGGGTGCTTTTATTTTTAAACTGCCTGTTTATAGAGATTTGTTTGAAAGTATGTCTGCCAAAAATGTGTAATGTATGAAATAGACAAAAAAAATATTATCTGAGGTAAAAAAATAATTCCTGAAACAGGAAAAAGAGGAAGCAAAATCTTTCCCCACGCTAAGTAATTCGTTTCGTGTTTTTGATGTTAAAGCAAAGTTCTGATGTTAAACAGCATGTTTTATATGGTTTTAATTAATTTGTTAATACACCAAAGATAAATAAGCTAGTATTCCCAAATTACATAAAAATTTACTTTAAGTCGTATGTAAAGAATGCTGTATATATTTCGATAAAATCTCTTTCTGTTTGATGAAGAGTGTTTCATGTCATATCCCCTCAAAGGTCAAAATTAAAGTGAATTTAAAGAAGAGCTTTACTGTATTTTATATTTCTAACTAATGCATTATAAATACATAGGTGAGTTTCAAAATTAAGTAAAATTAAATCTTAGCCTTGATATAATTTTAGAGAAATGCTCCGTGCATATCGAAAGAATTAGACAAAACTATTTTTTCATGAAAAGAAAAGGTACTGAAAGAAGTGTGAGCTGTGTTATTTTCTTTCGAAAAATTCTCAAAAACATAGATTATTTTAATTTCTTTAAAAAATATTATAGCAGATGCTTTCGAAATAAATAAAACATTGCTCTAAAGAAAGAAAATCATTCTTTCTCTTCTGAAAAGCGAAAAACATTTGCATTATATTTTACAAAATGCATGAATCCTCTAAAACAATGCATAATCATAATGCAAATGCGTAAATCGTTTCTCTAAAACAATGCATAATCATAATGCAATTGCATAAATCGTTTCTCTAAAACAATGCATAATCATAATGCAAATGCATAAATCGTTTCTCTAAAACAATGCATAATCATAATGCAAATGCATAAATCGTTTCTCTAAAACAATGCATAATCATAATGCAAATGCATAAATCGTTTCTCTAAAACAATGCATAATCATAATGCAAATGCATAAATCGTTTCTCTAAAACAATGCATAATCATAATGCAAATGCATAAATCGTTTCTCTAAAACAATGCATAATCATAATGCAAATGCATAAATCGTTTCTCTAAAACAATGCATAATCATAATGCAAATGCATAAATCATTTCTCTAAACAATGACATTTTGGGTTCATAATTTTGTGTTGTATATATTTGTATTTGTATTGTACAACCCTTGTATATAATTTAAGGCATTTCTTCCGTATATGCCATTGTTGTGCATAGTTTTTAACACATGCGGTTAATAATTAAAATAGTGGGATTTATGTTTTAGAGTGTGCATAGCTATTTTTCACAGCAATTAATTACTTTATATGTTGCCATTCCAGTAGGTAAAACAGTTTGCATTAATGGATGCTGTAATGATTGGTTCCGAGCTCGAATCCCGAAGAAGGCTTGGATGTCGTAAGTGTATAGTGTCTTTTGCGGCAGGAGAACATTTAGAATACACAGTGATCCACTCTCTGAGAGATGCTCCTCCAAAATTGAGTTTCAGTTAATTTGATTATGTCAGTGCACGTTTGGGCTCTCTGCGTAAAAGGGGGGGATACTTTCGCGGAGGACTTTCTAAGAGAAATTGGCTTGTATACACATTACACATGCGGAAAATATCACGAAAACGTTCATGCAGACTGATCCTTCAAATTTGGGACTGAAGTGTTTGTTTATAGTAGTAGTGTCAGCTAAAAGATGACCAGTCATGCCAGAGACAGACACAATCCTTCGTTGCTCACCACGATAAAATTCGTGAATTTGTTCTGACGATAAATCAGATAAGTCATAAAAATAACCACCAAAACATTCCTATGCTGCGAGCTCTAAAAAATAAAAATTTCCGTAGTCACAGACGGTAGTATTCCGTAGTCACAGACGGCATATATGTATCACAGATGATACATATATGCCGGAACCATAATCATCGCCGTCCATGGACCTTATAAGAGATAGACTAACCCAGTAGGCGGGGCGCGCGTCACTGACATGTCGGCAAGAAAGAGTAGGGACGATCTGGCTTACTTTAACACTGAAACCTATGGCCTTTGTATCACATAACTATTTTAAATTACTAAATGTGATAGGTTGTATAGTGATGAGATTATGAAAGCCACAGTTTTTTCCAAATAGGATTTAATATATCTCATTAAAGCACTTTTTACTGCATTTCGCGCATTTTCTTCACGCGTAATTCTTGTACAAACATCTTTACTTTGGTAAAACTCTAAGCTCAAAATTTATGAACTTAATTATGCGTAAGAATAAAGTAAAATTAAATAAGATTGATAGTACGTGATGCTTTGAAATAAATAAGGTAAAATTAAACAAGATCTGATAATTTTTTTAAAAATTTAATGGACATTTTCAGGCAGTGATTTTCCAAACTATAATAACATTACAAAACGATCATATTTATTTGATTATATGATCATTAAATTATTAACATTAAAGAGGATTAGTTATTTTAATAATTCATAAAATTCGGAGCATAAAATTTTCTGAGCGTAATGAAGGGGAAAAAAAGATAAAATAAAATCTACAAGCACTCAGATTTTATATTACGCTCAAAAGGAATCTTTTTTCAAAGTTTTGAGTGTTACCTTTATTTATTGAATATCATGTTCTTCGCCCGTAAACCACATACATATTTGAAAACAGCATATCTTTAGAATTTCCGCACTGGAGATAAAACTGTTATTTTCCGTACAGTGCTCGCTCTGAACTCGTTGAGTTTGTTAATCAAAAATTCGTTAAAGGTTTACAAAATATGAAATAGATTAAAACAAATTCGAAATTCGGCCGTCCGGATGCCCATGTTCGGGTGGAGGATTACATTATTTAAAATTTGATGGCTCTAGACACTGTCGTTTTCGTCACAGTGCGAGAAACATACATGTATTCATGCAGATTCTTCATTATTTAATTTGTTTACATATAATACAGGGCGATAATATTTGGTAACAATTTGCAAGGAGACAAGGACATTTATAATAAAACAGCGCAAAATGCCGCTTCGAAACTAACAGCCTTTCTAGGCTACCGCCGCTTTGAGCTAATAAATTAAATTAACGGTAAATAAAAAAAATCTTATGCAGAACTAAAAATAAATTTAAAAAATAATCACTATAAAATACAAGCAAAATTAATTATTAAGGTTAAATACAATTTTAATATTAGAATTAAATGTATAAAAATTTTTAAGGAGTGAAAAGTGTTTATCACTATGATGTATTATGAAATATAATTAAAATAAAATTCCTTTATAGAAATTGTGCTATAATACTCATCTATAATTTTAAAAAAGCAGCCCAATTTAGAATTTTAAACAAAACTTTCAAAAATTCGTTTTTAAATATTTTAGTATATTTTACTTATTTACACCAATAAAAAGCATAAAAATTGCAAGAGATATTGCTTGCTTGAAATTTTCTATTAGTTCATATTAAAAATATTATTTTATAAAAGTAGTAGTTACAAATTTCCTTACAGAATAGGAAAATCTAAAAAAATATCTAACCCTGAAAGCATGCAATAGCTTTATAATTATTTGGAACGTTAATTGTGCTTGATAAATATGCTAAATTTTTAAAAATCAATCTCAATTTCAAAAATAAAACTATGTAGAAATTCTAATTTGTGAAATGAGGCGCTACAACGAGCTTTTTCTTGACAATTATACACGCGGCAATAGGCAACCACTGTTACATTTCTGCAAGTCGTCCCTACTCCTCCGGATGTGATCCAGGTGACAGCCGGGAACGCCTCAGACGAGGGAGAAAACCCATTTGAGTTAGTCTATTTCTTATAAGGTTCATGATCTACAGCGTTTGATCAACTGCTGCTTATAACCGCTGTTGGTAATAAATGTTACGGGGATATATTTGCTATCGATTATATAATTGGAATATACAATCGAAACTGGATTAGCATTGAGAAAATTTAAGTACTTTGTTACCAACTATACTGTAACCAACAAGGATTCACGTACTTTGTTGCAATCTAAATAATTCAATCTAGACAAAGAGGAAAGAATTTGATTAAGTTATTACTTTTTCTCTGGACACCTGCGTAGATCTGGTTTTGGCATAGGACCAAAACCGATTTTTGAGTTTCTGTGTGAATTGCGTGTCTTCAGAATTGAGTTGACCCATATTCTTCATGCAGAGCCATTGTCACTTATCATAGAATTTGCAAATAATAAATTGAGAGACTGCCAAGTATTCAACGCCTTAAATTACTGCATTTTTAAGAAAAAGGAGCTTATATTAGGTGTTTCCTACTTCTTCTGTAAAAACAAATACTTCTTCACTAAAGTGAACTGATGGAAACTCTGAATTTTTCTCCTATGTTCAATTATTTCTTGTTATAGATGCCTTTGTGTTATCTACACCGTTTAGGACCTTCTTCCGCCATTCCTCCATTCTTAATTTCCTTTTATCTCCCAGACTACCTTCTTGGAGATTACTTAAGGCTATATGTTTTCATCACGTGCGTAAAAAGGAATAATTTGATGTGGTTAGGCTACAGCATCGTGCTCTAAAGCTGGGAAAAATTTCTTTTCGCTCAGTATTTTGCAGTTATATTTAAGTCCATGCATGGCTACTACTATAATATGTTACAGTGAAAGACCAAAATCTTGAGAATGTTGACATTCTTCGGTGAATGTCGATATTCACACAGTCGTACTATAATACGTTACAGTGAAAGACCGAAATCTTGAGAATGTTGACATTCTTCGGTGAATGTCGATATTCACACAGTCGCTACTATAATATGTTACAGTGAAAGACCGAAATCTTGAGAATATTGACATTCTTCGGTGAATGTCGATATTCACACAGTCGTTACTATAATATGTTACAGTGAAAGACCGAAATCTTGAGAATGTTGACATTCTTCGGTGAATGTCGATATTCACACAGTCGCTACTATAATATGTTACAGTGAAAGACCGAAATCTTGAGAATGTTGACATTCTTCGGTAAATGTCGATATTCACACAGTCGCTACTATAATATGTTACAGTGAAAGACCGAAATCTTGAGAATGTTGACATTCTTCGGTGAATGTCGATATTCACACAGTCGCTACTATAATATGTTACAGTGAAAGACCGAAATCTTGAGAATGTTGACATTCTTCGGTGAATGTCGATATTCACACAGTCGCTACTATAATATGTTACAGTGAAAGACCGAAATCTTGAGAATATTGACATTCTTCGGTGAATGTCGATATTCACACAGTCGCTACTATAATATGTTACAGTGAAAGACCGAAATCTTGAGAATATTGACATTCTTCGGTGAATGTCGATATTCACACAGTCGCTACTATAATATGTTACAGTGAAAGACCGAAATCTTGAGAATATTGACATTCTTCGGTGAATGTCGATATTCACACAGTCGTACTATAATACGTTACAGTGAAAGACCGAAATCTTGAGAATGTTGACATTCTTCGGTGAATGTCGATATTCACACAGTCGCTACTATAATATGTTACAGTGAAAAACCAAAATCTTGAGAATGTTGACATTCTTCGGTGAATGTCGATATTCACACAGTCGCTACTATAATATGTTACAGTGAAAGACCGAAATCTTGAGAATGTTGACATTCTTCTGTGAATGTCGATATTCACACAGTCGTTACTATAATATGTTACAGTGAAAGACCGAAATCTTGAGAATGTTGACATTCTTCGGTGAATGTCGATATTCACACTGTCGCTACTGTAATATGTTACAGTGATCGACCGAAATCTTGAGAATGTTGACATTCTTCGGTGCATGTCGATATTCACACAGTCGCTACTATAATATGTTACAGTGAAAGACCGAAATTTTGAGAATGTTGACATTCTTCGGTGAATGTCGATATTCACACAGTCGCTACTATAATATGTGACAGTGAAAGACCAAAATCTTGAGAATGTTGACATTCTTCGGTGAATGTCGATATTCACACAGTCGCTATTATAATATGTTACAGTGAAAGACCGAAATCTTGAGAATGTTGACATTCTTCGGTGAATGTCGATATTCACACAGTCGCTACTATAATATGTTACAGTGATCGACCGAAATCTTGAGAATGTTGACATACTTCGGTGAATGTCGATATTCACACGGTCGCTTGTTGTGCGCCCAAGGTATTTATTAAATATCCTTATTTCTCACTTACACCGGCAAATGTCGACATTCACCATGCACTTGTGGAAACATTTTTGTTAAGTTTTTAAATCCTCCTTTATTATTGAAACGTATTATGATATGTGTCAAAATAGGAGAAATCTTAAAAACAGCACATATAAATAAACTGTTGAACTTAAAAGGATCAGTGCATTCTGAATGAGAAAAGAAATTAACGCCATTAATAAACTTACTTAATTACGCAATTGACGTTATATAGTCTTATTGTTTGTAACAAATTAAATTGTTACGACATTTTTAGCTGCACAAGAGTCCCTTGCTTTTACAGTGCTTCTGTATCTGTCTTCTTTGCTTCTCATTTCGACCTCCAACAGAGCATATCTGTACTTATCGACATACAACGGGGATGGTCCGAATGCATAAGTATATTGTAGAAGCATTAGGTTATTTCGAAGCAGGAGACATGAAAAATGAGCAATGCCCTCGCCAGGACTCGAACCACCGACCTCTCGAATACACGCCGAATATACTGACCATTGCACTACGAAGGCATGCTAAGATGCAGGAGATATGCATTATGTACTCCCCCTTTTAAAGGGCGACTGGAGATTAGAGGACCCAATCGCGAAATCCTGGTGGTGGAAAGTCCTCATCCAGCAACGTTTTAAGTTCCTGCGCCACTGTAGAGATATGGCGTTATTTCGAAAAGGAGATATGAAAAATGAACAATGCTCTCGCCGGGAATCGAACCACAGATCTCTCGATTACGCACCGAGTGTGCTGACCATTACACGACGAAGGCATGCTAGAAGAGGGAGAAATACTTTATAAATGTAAGCCAATATTCGATCTTACATAACGTATTTGATATGTGTTGACATTCACCGGAGAATGTCGACATTCTTTAATTTCGGTCCGTCACGGCAACATATATACTTGTTAATATAGAAGGTACTTTAATTATATCTATTAGATTTTAACAAATATTTCGGAAAATTTTTAAAACTTGGATAATTACCTTCAATGTCTCACTTGGTGTACTTTTGAAATAGTTGTTTTTAATTTACACATTAAATGTTAATAAAACTCCAATACAAATACAAAATAAATATTAAAAAAATTTAATCTGAAAGCATTCAGATTTTAGATTACGCCTAAACGAGCGTATTTTTTATTTACAGAAATATACTCGTTTTAAAAGCATTTGGACTAACTCCACATTGGGCTAAAAATATTTAAAAATAGTCTATCGTTAGAATTTCCGATAGACAACCTCGCGAGCTGGAGATAAAAATGTTTTATTCCCGAAAGTGTTGCCACTGCTGGCTTTGAAATTATTGAGGTTTTTAATCAATATCCATTGAAATTTTACAAAACATGAAATAGACAATAAAACAAATTTTAAATTCGGGCCTCCATGTGTCAGTGTCCATGTTCTGGTGGAAGACTATGTTGTCAGAATTTGATGACTCTAGGTACACTTCTTTGTTCACAAAGCGAGAAACATACATAAATTCATGTAGATTCTTCATTAATTAATTTCTTTAAATACAATACAGGGCGACAGTATTTAGTGACAACACTTTTAAACATTATTCAGACATTTAAAGTGATTCATGCCGTTTTGAGACTAATGGCCCTTTTGGGCAAACGCCCATTTACGCTAATAAATATATAAAATACAAATATTCCTATTTTACACATATTATTCAGGTAGTTGTGGAATACTAAATAGCTATGCTATCTCTGTGTATTTTGTTACATTTCACTGCAATGTACTTTCTGCTCCGAAATTTAATGAGGGAGAAATGGTAGAGATTGTTCGACTTTTCGGAACAGAAAATATGAAATATCAACTCTGACATTTCAGAGACTGAAAAAAGGGACTTTCAAGCTTGCTAGATGAACGCTAGAAGAGAATATACGAAGCGGTAGGTGAAATAATGTTTTTAAAATTTTTTTTCTCAGGACAAAGCATTCAGATGATTATCAGAAAAGCAATGTTTCCCGGAAGGCAACATTTATACACAGTCACGGGGTAAGCAACGAAAGTTGGCATAAATTTACATACAGGGTGGTCCTAAAATCTTTCCCGATATATGAACCCTCTAGCGACCTGTTCGCTCATCCAATCCAAATGAAATTTCACATGTTGTTATTTGAAGGTACGCACTTGATGTTATGATGATTTTAAACAATAGACTTGTTACGGTTGCAGTTAAAACAATTACGAAATTTTTTAACAGTGACACCCACATTTTTTCTGCCCAAATGGTTCAACGCACAGAAAAAGCCTTAATGCCTTTAGAACGATACTCGTTTGACAAAATTTTCAGAGAAAAAAATTGCAAAACCAACAACAGAAAGGACAAGACAGAAGAAACATTTATATAAATCGCAAGTTTTGAATTTGCCCACCATCGCAGAAGATTTCAATATCAAGACAACGCATTGCCAAGATGGGATTGTTAACAATAGTGAAGAACGTAACGTTGTATAGAAGGAATCTGTATAACATTGCGTTTTATGGCATCTTTCAATTTTGACAAATATCGCAGGCTTCATGTGTACTCCTTAGATTTCAGATAAACGCAGAACCAGAAATCAGTACGAGCGAAGTCGGGAGTGGACACGAAGCTGCAAAATTACGGTAGATAATTCTATCTTAAAACGTTTAAATGTTGAAAATTAGTAATTCCAATAGAAAAAATTTCCCTTTCCTGTCTTGTGTTGTTAATGGTCCTTTACAATGCGTTTCTTTGCAAAAATGTTACTCTGGCAATTTTCATCGTTTGTGTTTCGTTCTAACACCATTTATGGTTTTTTCTAGTGCGCTGATCAGTCGGCGAAAGAAATCATATTTCATCAGAAATCAATAACGCAAACACACATTCTTTTTTATATATATAGATTTCGTAAAACTTGCAAATTTTTTATTAACAGACTCTACTATTTGAGAGCGAGCAGCAGCAACACGTTTCGAAATACAGGATTTTATCTCCACTGCGAGAGATTGTTGCCACTCTGAAATATAAGTGCGAAAATGAGCGCTTTCAGAATTTTTAATTAATATTTCGGCTGATTAAATTCATATGGAGATGGGAATAGCCGAAATGACTTCCTTCAAATTTTTGGAATCGGGAATATAACGTTTGGCAATGGCATTTTTATTTCATCGTAAAGCATAGAAATTTTCTATTAAGAAACTCTAGGATTTGAAAGCGAGCAGTGGCAACAACTTTCGAAATAAAGCACATTTTCATCTCCAGCTTGCGAGACTGTTGCCACTCGGAAAAATGAAGGCGAAAATTATCATTTTTGCAAGTTTTTGATTAATATCTCTGATTTTAGCTATGTTTTTTGGGGGAAAAGTGGACGTCAACCTTTTAAAGGACCCAGAAAAGAATCGTAGAAGGTTTGGCGACGATAGCTATAGTAATAACTGAGTTATTAGAGGACAAACACAGAGACGTTTATCTTTATACATATAGATAGCGATATCAAAATACCTTTTGGTTTTGAAACGCAGCATTATAAAACATTTCTTGAAATAATGAGTATAAAACATTACTTTCTCGGTGGTCAGATTTATATTTTATATCCCATGCGTATATGGGAAATAAAAATACAGTTTCCAATTTATTTTCA
Source organism: Stegodyphus dumicola (assembly GCF_044657685.1). NCBI lineage: Eukaryota > Metazoa > Arthropoda > Arachnida > Araneae > Eresidae > Stegodyphus > Stegodyphus dumicola. The sequence goes on from NC_140778.1 coordinate 152,608,766, forward strand.
CAGCAAACTGCAATACAAAAAATAACTTATAGGAAAGATTTCATCATTATATTCTTTTATTTTTGTTTTGCTTATCATAGTTAATGTTAGTTTTCTACTCTCTGGTGGTTTATATTCAATGATTTTTCTATGCTAGGAAGGTTTGGTACAAGCTGAAAGGAAAAAATTGTATTCAAGAATGCTGTGTTCATGCTTCTGGCACTGTGCACAACATTAATTTAGTTTGGAGTGCAGCCTGGCTAATTTGACATTCTGGTTAATCTAGCTTTGTCGGTTATGACACTTTGAAAACGAGTTGCGAAGCGCTCATTAAGCTTATGCCTCGTGTTAGTTAATATTATTTCGCTGCGAGCCATACTTAGATATTAATTGTTGCGACCTCGAAATACTGAAGCATAACAACAGAATCGGTCGTTTCCATTTAACGCATTTATAAATAGGCAGAATAATACTATGCAAAAACAAGTAGTAGCTAAAGGTAATGGCGTAAATAAGAGTTACATGGGTTGGACAAAAATATGGAAACACCTTTAAAAAAACATGTTTCTTTGCTTAATATGGTGTAGGAAACCCGTTGGCATCCAAAACAGCTTGCAGTCTTCTCGGAATGGATAAATACAGTTCCTGTATGTTTGCCAAGGGAATATTATACCATTCTTCCTGCAAAACGGTGGCAAGTTCAGATAACGATGTTGGCGGTGGATAACGAGAACGCACTTTCCGTTCCAATGTAGACCACAAAGGTTCGATAATATTCAGGTCTGGTGACTGTGGTGGCCAGGGGAGATGGGACAACTCATCCTCGTGCTCAGAAAACCAGTCCTGGACAATGTGAGCTGTGTGAACAGAGGCTTTGTCGTCTTGGAAGACACCATCACCATCGGGGAACAAAGTTTGGCACAAAAGCAAAGAAATCCGTTGCAGAGCTTCTTCAAAAGTTGCTAACACTTCCACAGGTATCTAGGAACGATCATATTTCATTCGTTTTTTTCAGTTTTAATGCGTAAGGAAATTTTACTGCGGCGATTTGTTAAAATGGAGAATCAAAGAACGTTGATTGTAGTTTTTTGCGATTGGAATTTATATTACAAAGTATTTGAGATGTTGCAAAATTGATTTAAGAACACTCAAAAACAAGAGATTTCAGAAGTATAAGGCTTTATCGAAAACAGAAAATCAGTTATTTTGAGCTACTTTCCGTTAGACATCCATCGAATAACAGATAAGATGATTAAGACACAATAACACGCCGAATAAATACTAATTCAGAAGTCAAACAACAAAAATCAGCGTTAATTTACAAAATTTTCACAGGACTAGTTTCATTTGCGGTTTTGCGGCTGAAGATGATGGTTCGGTAAAACCATCGAAACTAGTCCTGTGAAAATTTTGTAAATTAACGCTGATTTTTGTTGTTTGACTTCTGAATTAGATAAGATGATTGCTTATCGCTTTTAACAATTAGGAATATTGTTAAACAAGTTCTGATTACATTTGCAATATTGTCTGTTTGAATGTTATCTTATGTATCTACACAACTATCTTCTAATCATCGAGATATTCAGAGAATTTATTTTATATACAGGGTGATTCTAAATTGTTTTTACAAATTAAGAGGAGTGATAGTACTCATCCAGATGCGCAATAATTACCATAGAACATAGGGTCGCATTCTACTCTGAGAGACAGAAAAGAGGAATATTAGAATTACAACCTGAACTTACAATAGTGCTAAGAGAGCGAATGAACGAGAAAAAAAGTTGCACAATCAGTTTAGTGAAAATCTCACAGAGCCTACACAAAGCAGATAAAACCGAAAAAATGGCGTCCGAGTGTTGATTCGAGCTCAGACTTTGATGGCAAATACTCAAATGCACACCCTTGATTGGCAAAGGATCAACATCGCAAGCGATTGCAACAAGTTAATGATCTAATTCAAGGGCGGAATATTATCAACTAACTCCAACTTCCACTGTATGCAGAGATTAACATGAAAAGTTCATGCTGTGTTCCCGCTGTCAGACCTTCGTGTCCCATAGAAGGGTGCTTCAAGTAGAATGAGCCCAGCACATTTAAGTCCAGAAAGTTGGTGTATTTAATTATGGCAAAGAACACGAGAGCTATCTGCCTAAGGGGAGGGATGCCTTTCGTGGAGGACTTTCTAAGGGAAACTGGCTCGTATACACGTTACACATGGGGAAAACCACGAAAACGCCCATGCAGCCAGCCCGTTCGCGGGATTCGAAACTCGGACCGAGCTACCAGTGTTCAGCGACTTTACCGCTCGGCCGCTGGTGGGCCTTAAGTCCAGAAAGACAGGATAGATGATGGCGAAGGGGGGAAAATTGCTACTTTGGATACTTGATATTAAGGTAGCAGTTTTCCCCCTAATAGATAAATTTCCCCTAATAATTTAGATATTAATTTGTTGCAATCGTTTGCGAGGTTGAGACCTTGCTAACCAAAGATGTGCACATGAGTGTTTGCCAATAATATCTGAGCTCGAATTAACACTCGAAAGCGAAGTTTTCGTTTTATCCATTTTGTGCACTCTCTGTGAATTTTTTACTAAATTGATTGCGCAACGTTTTGATATCGTTTGTTCGCTCTCCCAACACTGTTGTTAGTTCAGGTTGGAATTCTAATATTCGTCTTTTCTGCCTTTCAGAGTGGAATGCGACCCTATGTTCTATGGTAATTATTGCTCATCTAGATGAGTATAATAACCCCTCTTTTCGAAGCACAGTGGTAATGGCTGAGTGGTAAAGCGACAGAAACAAGTTGATACCAAACTAAGTTCAGCCAATTATCATTTTTATTTCCAGATTTCCAGGCCCACTAGAATAATTCCTCGTAGATATCTCGATAGAAAGTAAGTTACTCGTGTACAAGGCCATGCTGCGTTCGTCTGTTATTTTGTAAGTCCCGTCTGTTATTTTCTATGTCATTATATATGCTCCAGACTTCAAAATGTGACGTTACGTCATACTGTGAAGATTCACTGGTTTGTCCTCAGTGATGCAATTCACGGAGAATTTAAGATTAACAAAACAAGCGAATATATTGAAAACATTTGTTGCGAACGTTTTTCAGGCGAATAAGCCAAAACAATTACAGCGTTATCCTTCATACGAATTATGATTTCACGGATCACAGCAAAAAAAAGTCATGGAGCAGTCCTACTTCATGTGACTTAATATTCAAACAAATATCATTATATCGTGGTTATAAGTATTATTGCGAATTTGCTGACCACCAGTGTTTTCGTCATCTCTTGTAGTATAAATATTGAAAATTGGTTTTTGTGTTGAATCTTATACTTATGTTAATCAAGAAAATTATTTATTCAAGATTTTTATGTTACTATTTCATTTTTTTAAATTATTTTGTATGAATTTTTACTTTATCGTATGATTCTACGAACTTTTGAACTTTTTACGGCCTATCTAACTAGTGCATGCTTGTGAAGGACTTTGAACTCTTATGCCATTCACAGCTTCAAACTATCTTCGCGCCATTTTCATGATGTCTCACTATTGCTTATCCTGCACTCTTACTAGCTATATTAAGCTCACCACCTGCATTTGCCATACAACTCACTGAACCTGCCTACATGCTTCAATTTAATGCCATTGCTTACCACTGCACAATTTTTATGATGAACGCCTACTTTCGTAAGTATTAAGATATGCCTGCTCACGCAGCTGAATTTTCTTCGCCCACGGGTGTTGGTACTTCCCTAGTACCATTTATTTGAAAATATCTTTGCCTAGTGCACTTTAATGCGATCTACTGGCAAAAATTCTTTAGTAGTTAATGACCAGAAAAAAGTAAGTCATAAGTCATAAGATATTGTCTTATATATTCGATGAAGTCTTTTCTGAATGAAACTGCGTTGTCTTTGAGGCGAAGCGCGGTGGTTTCGATCATGTATTAGGACCAACGGTCGCCAACGGGTGGTCCGTGATAACGTTTTTCTTGTCCGCAGAAAAATTGGGACTTGTATTTTAACGAAGATTCAGTTTAAAAAACGACGAGTAACAAAACTTATTATGGAATATGTATTATACTGTTTTTTTAATTTTAGCCACTACTTTTAGCGAAATTTCTTCTGAATTTAGTGAATTTTTAGCTACGTTCACAGGTGGTAATTTAGGAAGTTAAAAAATTCTTACAGGTCCGTAACGGAAAGACTAAAATGTAGTGGTAAAGGTCTCCGGGTCGTACACCACCAAGGAGGTTAGAATACATAGAGATGGCGTCCCTGCTATTGGAGTACAAAGAAAGTGAAGCAGGGGGAAGGAAATAAGCCACGCCACGTGAGGGCAAGAAAACGATTACCTCACTAAGGGAAGTGAGGTAAAACGCCAGCTGGTTTCAAGTTCTCAGTGTGTTTTCTGATTTTGTATGCGTGGATGTGAAAGGCCTAAAAGGTACAGCGAAATACTGTCTACATTTCTGACTTCATGTCCATGTAAAAAATTGTTTTAAAACGTGCATAAACAAGTAGAATAATCGAAATGTGTGTTTCAATGGCCTTCAAGAAAGAGTTTGAGTATTTTCTTTGTGTAAAGTACACGAAGAAACATATATAGTTCTCATATTTACCTTTTCATAGTAATAATAAAACTGATATTCGTAATTAACTTATATGAGATGGCAAAACGATAAGTAAACAAGTGGAGGGGGCGTGGCTAGCTCTCCATGGAAAAGAAAACAGTTTACTTTAATGTCTGATCATAATTACATTACAGGTTTTACCTTTTATGTGTTTAACTACATTTTAATTTGTGCTCAAGTAAATATATAATAACTGGATTTGATTTTTAGTCACATTTGTTGTGTGAGTTTTAAAATAACAACGTAAAATTTACATATTTCTATCATTGTTTATTCAAATTAAGTTTTTTCGAAACATAAGTAATATTTATAACATGAAAAATTTGAGAATTATATATACTTAGAAAAAGTAAATTATAATCAAGTACATAGTTGAGTACATAGTTACTGTTCTGTGTTCACAATACTTTTAATGCTAGCATTCATTAATTACAGCATGCAATTACATAATGTAGAAATTATTGCGATTACATAAATTAGAAATTATATTAATATATATTAATTACATAATGTAGAAACAAAATGAAATGGCGAGAAACGTAAAGGAAAGAGGACCTGAAGAATCTGCGATCCTTTACGACTACCAGAAACAAAATTGGGTGTGGTTAGAGCACGTCAATCTCTCTAAGCCACGACTACTAAGGGCATGCTTTCCCCCTTTTTTGGCTTCACATGGACTGCGTGCAGGGCATCTCCATGTATTCTAACCTCCTTGTACACCACATAGAGAATGATGATCTCCTTTTGCAGGTGTATCTAGCAACAACCGGAAGTGAGAGTTGGCATCCATAGACATGCTGCTGTTATCAATATTAACGCGAACTGGAATTCTCTTTCCTTCTGAATTGCAAACATATGCTATTATAGTCGTTAATAACACAGTTTTCCTCCGTGTTAATAGGCAACTTGATGAATTTTTATGAGAACCATCTGCATTCTTGTTTATAATTGCATCACGGGAAGTTTCCATTTTTGTTTTGTCTAACTGTTGATTGCTGAGTACGCGATGATTATTATGGCTACAATAATTAAAAATTGGCGGCATAACACTATCAGTTTGTTGATAAGTTCCTTTTCAGTGATATCGAAATGTGAAGCTTTCTGTACAAGAAGGTAAGGTTTTTGTACTTTACATGTAATTTTCCAGTGTGAACTAAACATGAGTAGTTTGCTGATTATTATCGTATGTGCCTTTTTTAAATTCATATTAGTGGTCCATCAAATATAAAATTATATATGTAGTGGTCCGTAAAGTTCTAAGGGTTGACAACCGCAGCATTAGAACATTGTTTGCTTAATAACTGGGCTGTGGCTTTTGGTTAACCACTGGCAGTCGTCATTAGATTGATGACTGATATTGCCAAGATTCTTCAATGTGATTCAAACTCTCTTTACTAGCAATGCAAATAAGACTAAAGCTTGCAGAAATAATTACAAAAAATTTACATCTCACCATCACTTCCAACAGCATGTATTCTCCAAACCTTTAACCAATGAAGGTAATGTACCATATGGTAAAAAATAATAACTTTCTCTCCGAAGAAAAGAACTTCTCGTTGTGAAAGCATTTCATTTGCTCAATAAATGAATTAAAAGTTTAGTCACAATATTTAAATGGCTGTGATAAAAATGTAATATGTGCATATAATTAATTAATTTAATTTAAGTGTGTATATGATTACTGTTATTGTTTACGACAAAAGTTTATAAAAAATCAAATAAATAAGCATATTTAGTAAACACCCTCTCTAAAACGACCACCTGCGTTTCCAAACTACTCTGATGGTCTTAAAGCGGCCGAGCGCTAAATTCTCTGAACACTGGTAGTTCGGTCCGAGGTTCGAATCCCGCGAGCATATTTCACAACTGCACATCAGCGTAGCCACTGAGGGAGGGGTTTCGAAAATGGACCAATGAACTGCTATTGCGACGCTAAATCTTCGTGCATGTGAACGTTGCATTTTAATTTGCATTTGTTTCGCAGTTATAAATATATGGCGTAATAGTAGAAAATCTTGTAGTGCTTTCGTTTTCTGAGTTTGATTAATCGCTGACATTTCACTTTCGCGATTTTTATCACTCATTAATATTAGGATTGATATTCACGGCATATTATGTGGATTAAGAGAATTTAAGTGCATATTTTTTTAATTGAGCTGAGAATGACTGAAAGTGTTACAATGAATCTAGTGTTTTCTTATTTTAGTGCTTGCATTCTTTTGATTTTTAAAGTCTAAAAACACATATGATCTGATTATATCCATTGTTAACATTAAAAATGAGTAAATTGAATATACTCATTGTGAATACGATAAATTCACTCTGTTTGATGAGTATTTCTTGTGTAGACAGTACATTTCAGAGTAAGCATTTATTAAATGTGAAATGTAAAGCACTAAATGTATACGAATGCAAATTAGTAAAGTTCATTTTGAATAAAATTCTGCATTGGTTATTATTAAAGAACACCTTTTTCATATAGACCGAAATAAAAAATGCTGACTTCTATTTACATATATAATTGGTGTAAATATTTTTTTCATACGCATAGTTTTATGTAAAGATTGCATTTGGGCTCAGATGTTTATCACGTATTTCTTTCTTCATCTTATTTACCACTTATTAAGTGATATTTCACCTCGATATTTTTGCGAAGTATCCAACATATGTTTGTATTTATTTCAACCAGGTAGTGAAATCTTCATAATATCCTATATTTGATCTAACTTCGCAATGAAAAGTTTCAGAAGCAATCGACGATGCTTTAATTATTTTGTACAGAAAATTGTGTGGCAGAATATTTTCAACCATCTTGTTTAAATCTTAAAGCACGGGAAAGGTCATGTGACATGACAGAAATATTACTGGATGCTCATTGGTCCATCACAGAAGCCACTCCCTCAGTGGCTACACAGATGTGCATTTGTGAAATATGCATCCCGCGAACAGGCTGGCTGCATGGGCGTTTTCGTAGTTTTCCCCATGTGTAACGTGTATACGCGTCAGTTTCCCTTAGAAAGTCCTCCACGAAGGCATCCCTTCTCTTAGGCAAATAGCCCTTGTGTGCTTTGCCATAATTAAATACACCAACACCAACTGATGGTCTTAAAGAGATCATATTTTCATTCTTAAAAATACTGTCTTAGAGAAGGGGTGGCGACGAGAGAGTTCACTGTATGTTTTTAATTTTAAAGCTTTCTTCTGGTTACAAAACTGAAATAACCTTACTTTCAACAGTATCAAATAAATGAAATAAAACTAAATAAATGAAAAATTTTAAGTAGAAAATTAGCATAAATCCATATAAACCAAAGAAGATTTATTTTGCTATTTCTATTGATACCGGTAAAAGTCAATATAAATCAATACAGACTAGTAGAGAGTTTTGACGTTGATGTTGGTTGTATGGGTGTCAATTGACATCAGTAAAGGAAAACCCACAGAGATTAATAGGCACCAGTAAAAATCAGTACAAATTAGTAACAAAATTCTATGAGTAGTAACAAAATTCTATGGATACCAGCAGAAAGTTTTACTGGTTTCTATGGGGAATTTTGAGAGCAGTAAGAAAACACCACAAGATTAATAGAAACCAGTAAAAGTCAGCAGAAACCCATAGAACTTTGTGGATACCCATAGAAAGTTTTGTTGTTTTTTACGGGGCATTTTTAGCAGGGTTAATAATAGGTCAGCGAGAACTTATAAATTTCCTACAATATTTGGATAATAATAATAAAACTGCAATTTAGTTAGCATTTTTCAAGTTTCGAAATTTATTTCTGAAAGAATACCCTAATTATTGCTGTACTTCACCTAAAAATTACAATGAGACTGAGCAATCTTCAGAGTAGAAGAGCTTTAGAAGATAGAAATGTAAAAATGCCAATGCCAATGATTATAAGTTACGGAGTGTTTTATGATTTTACCAAAATTATTCAAAAAACATCTTCCATTGGAGAACTGGATTTTCTAGAGGCATTTCACATTCATAAAAATCTTTCTGTTCTAGTTAACGATCCTAATTCCAATCCAAATTTGCCTTCGGCTTTTAGAGAAATTATGTTTTAGTTCTGGTTTCGCCAACAGATGGCGCCACTTGCTTATTCTTGTTCAGGCTTTCTTATCTTATCTAAACATTATTTCCTATCTTGTTCATTTGCGGTTTTGCAGCTGAAGATGATGGTTCGGTAAAACCATCGAAACTAGTCCTGTGAAAATTTTGTAAATTAACGCTGATTTTTGTTGTTTGACTTCTGAATTAATAATTAACGATGTTAGTGTTGGTGGCCTTGGTATAAAAGTTATTATTTATTTTCCCAATGTAAGTTTTGATGTCATCTAGTTTTAGGTATTTGTGTAGGTCAGTATTTGTAATGAACCATGGAGTTCCCGTTAATTTTCTAGGATAAGTATTTAGAAAAGTCTAAAGTTTGATATAGTCAGATTTTGAAGCCCCGCACCAGGCTGGGAATGCGTAAGTAATAATTGGGCGTAAGATGGAGATATAGATTCTTCGTTTCCTGGCGAGATCAAACATGGATGATGAGATAATGATGATGTTAACTTTTCTTGCCACACTTGTTGCTTTGCCTATGGCTGTCATGACGTGAGGGTTTCAGGTAAGCGTGTAGTTGAATTAAGATATGTTGCCTGAGTGACTTTAGGTACTTTTTCATTAAATAATGTTATGTCATCATCCACAGTTTTCTTGCGGTGACGAGAGCAAGAGTTTGGATTTAGTTGCATTAATACCAGTTTTCCACTTACCGCACCAATGTTCGATTTCATGCATCCGGCATCCGGCTCTGGATGCGAGTTATTGCATAACTGGGGTTGAGTGAAGAAGACAGAATAACAGTGTCGTTAGAGTAACAGGCGGTGATGCAATTAGTATTGTTATCAAACATCCGGAAGTCCATGGCATAAATTAAGTAAAACAAAGGCCCTAGATTAGATCCTTGAGGAACGCCCGCAGCAATGTTACTTGGGGTGGAATAATGTTGATCTTGCCTTAATGTGAACCTTCTGTGACCGATAAAGGAATGGATCATCAATACTAACTCTCGGGTGACATTGAGAGTGGTGAGTTTAAAAATAAATCCGTTATGCCAGACGCGGTCAAAAGCCACGTCCACCATAAGGAACGCAGTGGTTTGATGCTTGTGTATTGCAGAACTGAGAAACTCGACAATCCTTACTAATTGCATAGTGGTAGAGAGGCCCCTGCGGAATCCGAATTGCTGATTAGGCAGTACGCTGAGAACAGGGTCCAATCGGATGTAAAGAATACGTTCAAGTATTTTTCAGAGCGAAGGGAGTAAACTTATGGGTCTATATTTTCATCTTTCGTGGGTTTTTTTTTTTTTTTTCCTGGTTTTGGGTTTAAGATAATTAAGGCATGTTCCCACGCCGTCGGAAAATAGTTTAGAAATAGGCAGGCATTCAGAATTCCGCAGAGTTTGGATATGTACTTTCTAGGTAGGTTTTTGAGCATTTTGTTTGATATATTGTCATGTTCCAGTGCTTTCCTATTATGCAGTTTGGAAATGATGTTACTGATTTTGCTGGGATTCGTGAAAGTTGGGAGATTGTTTGCCGTGGGCTGAATCAACCATTTTTCCACCGAATGGTTTACAAATTGGTGAAATTGCTATCAGCTGGGGTATCATTAAATGTGAACGGATTTTCAAAATGATCAGCAAATGCATTGGCTTATCTTCATCTGTGTAGATGAATCCGTTGGCGTTTTGAATGGGTATGTTTTTCATTTTATTTCATTTTTGCTGACGTATGTATTTCCAAAAAGCACCATCTTCTGAGTTTAGATTGTCAATTTTAATATTCCAAGTATTAATTCTGTGTTCATCAATGAGATGTTTAATTGTTCTGTTCATTTTGTTGATTATGCATTTAATAGCTGGGTCACGTGAATACGTATAATGTTTCCTAATGCGATTAGTTCTCGAATTTCATTTGTAATTTCCAGAGGGAGCTTCAGGTTCTGCTTATTGCTTTTGCGTTCTGTGGTTGAAGAGTTATACGCATTTTTGATATTATTAGTGAGGATTTCAATAGCCGAGCCAACTTCTTCTGTGCTTTTAAGAGAGTTAATGCGGGGGTTATATTTATTAAGGAATTCACTGAATTTGATCCAGTCCGTGATTTTGTAAGTGTATTCCTTATCAGTGGGCATTTCGAATCTGTTTTAATCTATTTCATATTTTGTAAAACTTTAACAAATTTTTGATTAACAAACTCAACGAGTTCAAAGCGAGCAATGGTAACACTGTACGGAAAATAACATTTTTATCTCCAGTGCCAAAATTCTAAAGATATGCTGTTTTCAAATATATGCGGTTTACCGGCGAAGAACATGATATTCAATAAAGATAGGTAACGCACAAAACTTTAAAAAAAGGTTCCTTTTGGACGTAATATAAAATCTGAGTGCTTCAAGATTTTATTTTATCTTTTTTCTTTCCCTTCATTACGCTCAAAACATTTTATGCTCCGAATTTTAAAAATTACTAAAATAAATAATCTACGTTCATGTTAATAATTTAATGATGATATAATCTAAGAAATGATCGTTTTGTAATGTTTTGAAAATCTCTGCTTGAAAATGTTCATTAAAGTTTTTAAAAAAATTATCAGATGTTGTTTGATTTTACCTTATTTATTTCAAAACATCACGTACTATCAGTCTTATTGAATTTTACTTTATTTTTACGCAAAATCATTCATAAATTTTGTGCTTAGAGTTTTTACCCTTTTACCAGAGTAAAGATGTTTGTACAAGAATTACGCGTGAAAAAAATGCGCGAAATACAGTAAAAAGTGCTTTACTGAGAGATATTAAATCCTAGTTGAAAAAAACTGTGACTTTCATAATCTCATCGCTATACAACGTATCAGATTTAATAATTAAAAACAATTATGTGATACAAACGCCATAGTTTTCAGCGTTAAATTAAACCAGATCGTCCCTACTCTTCCTTGCGGACATGTCGGAGACGCGCGCCCCGCCCACTCGGCTAGTCTATCTCTTATAAGGTCCATGTCCATAGTATCTTAGCGTAGAGGCGTCGTCAATTAAAAGAAAGCCGTTTTCGATATCAAAACTGCCATGGAATGAAGAGGAGTGGCTTTAAAACGATAGGCCTGATTTCTTACCGAGGCACAGAAGACTGTAAATAAATAGAAGACCTGTAAATCCTCTGTTTCGTTACAGAGGACTTACTCTAATTTATGCCTGCGAAGCCTAAGTCTTGTGCTTCTTGGTTAGTAAATACTACACAGACGGGCTTTTACTGTACTCATATTGTCAATATTCTTTATTATAAATATATCCTAATAATAATTACATGTTTTCATATCAATATTTATATACATTATAAATATAGTATTTTAATACTATTAATGGGAAAGCAACAAATTGGAAATGACAAACTATACAAGATATCTGCTGTGAAGAGTTTGTGCATTCTAATGAATTTCCTTCGGGATATCATATATAAAAATAAATTATCACTTTTTATACTAAAAGTTAAATTGGATCTGATATCCTAATTTAACTTATTAAATACTGTGCTTATAGCCTTCTGTTGTTACAGAAGAAAAACTATCTGCACTAGGCTGAAAATTGTCATCGTTTTACTCAAAATCTATACAAAAATTAAATTACACGATTCAATTTTTCTTAAGACCATTATTTTTACCACCACTACGAAAGTAAAAAAATTTTGTTTAAAATTTTATAAAGTGAAGAATTACGTTACACTTTTCATCTTTTGAATCTAGGTTGTTCTAGTCAAACTCTGTTACCTCAGAGTTGGAAGTAATAAGAAATTAGTGATTAACATTCTGGTAAATGGTAGTGGTTGGAGGGGACAGCGCTGTTGAGTGATAGAATGCTATGCAAAAGCGAACGAAGATTGTATTTTTTGTGGATATTGTGAACGCGGTTTGTTCTAAGATTTAAATTCATTTTTATGGAATTTACGCTATTATTCTTTAATAATATTCTTAAATAAATTCCGTATATATAAGCAGGTTTTCTAATAAATTTTTTAAAGCCCTGTCTCATATTGGCGGTCTTGGAAGATGTTTCAACGCACTTTCGCAAAAAAAATCAAAGCACCCAAAAAGGACTTTTGCGATCGTGACGAAATTTAGTATGCAAAAACATCTTGATTGAACTTGCAATTAATCAATGTGTCAAGGCAAATGAACAGAAATTGCGGTCATAGCGCTCATTTCTAGTGCGCAATTCGCAAAGTATAAAACGAGTAACAGATTCGGAAAATTTATCTTTTTTTGTTTCTACCATTGTAATTCCGTACAGAAGCAACTAAAGATACCATAACAACAATATCGAAGACTTACAGACAACTATCGACTTCTAAAGTGATCGCATTTAAGGGTTGCGTGAAGTTGGGTAGTCATATCGAGCAATAGGCCGCCACCTGCAGCGTACAGACACTGCTATGCTAAGATGTTGGCAACAGTGCTTGCTACAAGGAAATTGTCGACGAAATGAAGGCTCTGGAAGGCCAAGAAGCACAAATGCGAGGCAAGATACGATGATTCTTCGCCAGGACTTACCCGCCCTAACGGTATCGTTGTTGACTATTCAACGCACTACAGCCACGTCTATACTACCGTCTGCCATCTCACGGCGCTTGCCTAAGGCGGGGTTACGCTCCTAGAGACCTTTAAGCATGGACCTTATAAGAGATAGACTAACCCTGTGGGCGGGGCGCGCGTCACCAATATGTCGGCAAGAAAGAGTAGGGACGACCTGGTTTACTTTAACACTGAAACCTATGGCGTTTGTATCACATAACTCTTTTTAATTATTAAATGTGATACGTTGTATAGTGATGAGATCATGAAAGCCACAGTTTTTTCCAAATAGGGTTTAATATATGTCATTAAAGCACTTTTTACTGCATTTCGTGCATTTTTTTCACGCGTAATTCTTGTACAAACATCTTTACTTTGGTAAAACGGTAAAAACTCTAGGCACACAATTTATGAACTTAATTTTGGGTACAAATAACGTAAAATTAAATAAGATTGATAGTACATGATGCTTTGAAATAAATAAGGTAAAATTAAACAAGATCTGATAACTTTTAAAAAAAAATTAAATGACCATTTCCAGGCAGTGATTTTCATAACTATAATAACATTACAAAACAATCATTTATTTGATAATATCATCATTAACTTATTAACATTAAAGTAGAATATTTAATTTAGTAATTTATAAAATTCGGAGCATAAAATTTTCTGAGTGTAATGAAGGGAAAAATAAAAGGTATAATAAAATCTAGAAGCACTCAGATTTTATATTGCGCCCAAAAGGAACCTTTTTTAACGTTTTGTGTGTTTCCAATATTTATTGAATATCACGTTCTTCGCCCGTAAACCGCAGACATTTGAAAACAGCATATCTTTAGAATTTCCGCACTGGAGATAAAACTGTTATTTTCCGTAAAGTGCTAGCTCTGAACTCGTTGAGTTTGTTAATCAAAAATTCGTTAAAATTTTACAAAATATGAAATAAATTAAAACAAATTCGAAATTCGGCGGTCCAGATGCCCATGTTCGGGTGGAGGATTACATTATGCAAAATTTGTTGGCTCTAGATACAGTCGTTTTTGTCACAGTGCGAGATACATACATGTATTCATGCAGATTCTTCATTCTTTAATTTCTTTACATATAATAAAGGGCGATAATATTTGGTAACAACTATTTGCAAGCAGACTCGGACATTTATAGTAAAGCAGTGCAAAATGCAGCTTCGAAACTAACAGCCTTTCTAGGCTACCGCCCCTTTAGGCTAATAAATCAAATTAACACTAAATAAAATAAAATCTTGTGCAAAACTAAAAATAAATTAAAAAAATAATCACTATAAAATACAAGTAAAATTAATTATTACGGTTAAATACAATTTTAATATTAGAATTAAATTTATAAAAATTTTTAAGGAGTCAAAAGTGTTTATCACTAAGAGGTATTATGAAATATAATTGAAATAAAATTCCTTTATAGAAATTGTTCTATAATACTCATCTATAATTTTAAAAAAGCAGCACAATTTAGAATTTTAAACAAAACTGTCAAAAATTCGTTTTTAAATATTTTAGTATTATTTACTTATTTGCCCCAATAAAAAGCATAAAAATTGCAAGAGAAAATTGCTTGTTTGAAATTTTCTATTAGTTCAGATTTAAAATATTATTTTCTAAAAGAAGTAGTTACAAATTTCCTTACAGCATAGGAAAAGCTAAAAAAATATCCAGTCCTGGAAGCATACAGTAGCTTTATAATTATTTGGAACGTTAATTATGCTTGATAAATATGCTAAATTTTTAAAAATCAATCTCAATTCCAAAAATAAAAATACGTAGAAATTCTAATTTGTGAAATGAGGCGGTACAACCAGCTTTTTCTTGACAATTATACATGCTGCAATAGGCAACCAATGTTAAATTTCTACAAGTCGTCCCTACTCCTCCGGTTATGATCAAGGTGACAGCCGGCAACGCCTCAGACGAGGGAGAAAAACCGTTTGGATTAGTCTATTTCTTATAAGGTCCATGCCTTTAACACGTTTGGCGGAGTCGTCTGAAGTTGTGTCGCAGCTGATCATCATGGCTGCTATCCGACTGGCATCGTATAGTGTTCAGCGATGAATCCCGTTTCATTCTTCAAACAGATGACCACCGTGTTCGTATCTGAAAAGGACGGCGCCAGCGGTCCCAATCAGCTTTTGTTTTACAAAGGCATACAGCCATAACCCCTGGTGTGATTGTGTGGGACGCCATTTCTTATGACAGCAGGTCATCTTTAGTCATCCTTCGTACATCTTTAACAGCTCAACGATATGTTGATACCATCCTGCGGCCGGTTGCATTACCTTTCATGGCACGCCATCCTGGGGCCATTTTCCAACAAGATAATGTCAGGCCACCTACCGCTCGCATATGTCTGGACGGTCTCCGTGCAGTTGATACTCTTCCTTTTGCCAGGAAGGTCACCAAACCTTTCACCAATCGAACATGTCTGGAACCTAGTAGGCCGCCAGATTCGGGCACCACAAAATATCACAGATATGGACCTACAAATGATGAATGCCTGGCAGAATGTGTCGCAGGATGACATTAGGATCCTCTACTACTCCTTGCCTCGACGAATTCAAGCATGCATTGTCGCCAGGGCGGTTCGACCAACTACTACTTTGAATACTCAATGTGTGATTGTGAGCCGTGAACAGGTACTATGACCTTGATTTTCTAATTATTTTATTATCTGTGTATGAGCTATACACTTATTCAGTTTTCAAAAACAGCTACTTCCTTCATGGTGTTCCGATTTTTTTTTTTTTTTTTCAAAAGTGTGTATGTATCTCGTGCAAGACTTTAGTTACTTGAAGTCTGAGTTTACATTATTGCTATTCCCATCGAAAACGAACATTAAAACCTTTCAGGAAATCTAAAAAGGGAGCTAATTTATTTACTGTGTGATATAAATCTCAAACAAAAACTTAAAAGATTTAATAAACTTGAAAGACAAAACTTTGTAATACTGTTAAAAAGTAAACAGGCTTAATTAAAATTTGTGCACTAAGATTAAGCGTTTTGTTTGGGATTATATTTAAATGTAAACAGCTTTTTTTCCAGCATTTAAATGTGAACAGTAGAAAATTAATAAGGAAAAAAAGTCCTGAAGGGAAATCATGATGTCCACACCAGTTTTTTGTTTCTGTCTAAATGCTGCGTAAATATCTACGACTTAAAAGGTGGGAATGCCGTCAAAATATGAGCAGAAATCTCAAAGATGTTAAAACACATCAAGCACATATAATGGACCAGCGAAATACACGAGTTTCTTCCTGTATTGCTCATCAAGGTATTAAAGTCATTCTAAAACAGGGATTTAGAATGGTCATAGATACATTCTAGTGTATATGAAATTATAGCAACTTAGTAATTTATATAAAATTATTAGTATATGTCATCAGCCACTACATGAGCATCCATTACGTTATCTCAGTCCTGCTTGTATAGTATGTCAAAACTTCTAGCAGATGACACATATTAGCTCAGTCCTTCGGCTATCAAGAAAAAGAAAAAATAATGATGAAAATCCTACCATCACCTAATCGACTAAAAGATCGTGAATTATCTTCCTTAATGGCATAAAGTAGTCTATCCTATTCCTAAATTCGAAACTTTCATTTCATCTGTCTTCAAGAACCCAGCGACAGGATTTTTATTACAGTGTCAGGACCATAAGAGCCCATATTTCTAGATAAATACTACATTTTTAATTTATAGAAGTATAATAATTATTAAATTTCTGTTAGTAACGCAGCTTAAGATGCAAGTTGAAATGTGTGCGGAGAGTGTTTCTGGTAATAGTTTTTAATGTGTTACTTGGTACATGATGCAACGATTTGTTCCTTATCTATATGAGAGTTAAAAATAGAAATGCACTAATATTTGCGAAAATTGCAGCACCATAAAGAAATTATGGAAATCGATCAAAAACATACAGGAAATGTAAAGTGAGTTAAGACATGCATATGATTAGAATTACAAAGCGATTGTGTTGAATGAGAACCGGCCGCTTGTTCCATGTATATAAAGGAATGTAAAGTGGCATTGAAATCAGGGAGCTGAGGTCTTCCAGCAGTGAGCTTATCCAGCTACCGGCCTTGTAGCGTGTGCAATGCTTTGCACTCGGTTTCTGCTTCTGTACTGTTTTGATTTTCGACATCATGGAACGATTCCTACACTTTCTCGGAGCTCCAATCACCAACCTCGAGCTATTGAATGAAGAGACTGAATCTTGCGATCTGATGTTCTTCCGGAGATTCAAAGTGTTCAGTGACCAAGAGTTCTTATAAACATGAATGGTGAGCGGCTCTCCACTACGACTGCAGATACTGGCTCTTCAAAAGGAGAAACTACGGATGAATTTTCCCCACTGCCTTCCTCTAAAGTTAAAACAAGGACAGCCAAAAGTCCCGCAAAATCTGACGATGGTATAACAAGGTATAGAGCCCTTGATGACTCTTCGGATTCAGGCAGCAATCCTAGGGGAGACTTCACATGCAGAACCAGTAAGCCCTTCCGAAAGCTGCCGTTTAAGTTCAGTTAGCAATGGTCTCTGACAGCATGTAGCTGATCCACCTCTTTAACTGCCCAAGTGAAATAATGTCCTCAGGCGATGGGAAGTGTGGGAAAAGGGCGATACGCCCCACCTTATAGAGAAATCAACACGAGCACTGTCAGTACGCAAGAGGAAAAAGGCATCTGGCAAGCTGTTCGAGTTGCTGATCAAGAAAAACAGTAAAGCGATTATAGTGGCATAATCGAAGACAATCGTGATGTAAAATTGAAGGAATGCGGACACAAGGAGATGGGTTGTGAATTGAATGGCACAGAAGGGGCGTGGTCAAACAACAAATGCAGGTAAGCATTATACGTTTGCTAATAAAGTCCAAGCATTTAAAAATTTTAAAACACCTGGTAAATTTCCAAGCTTCAACATTAGATATAGTCAGTAAGTCTTTGAAAATTAAAATAGAGTCTTTGTTGAATCATAGTGAGTTGAAAAACATAGTAATAACAAGATACAATTTTTTGCTGGAACTTAGCGTGGTCAGTTCAAGACCTCGATGAATACAGTACACAATAAATCTGTGTATTGCTGGGAGATTAAAATGAATGAACGATCAGGCAAAGTCTCTATCTTTGCAGAGGCACAGTTTATAATACACAAAAGAATGTAAAGTTGACAAAGTCTCTATCTTTGTAGCACATTACACTCTATACAAAACAAGTCTCTTGTTAAGCACAGTTCGAAGTAAAAATATAATTTAAAAACACAAACTTTTTACTCCATGTAAAGTAAAAACCGTGGTTATGAAATACAGTTCGAAGAGCACAACACAGGATGTAAATCACTGGTCTTAAAAAGTCAATTGGCTTTGAAAAATGTCAAAGTCCTTGAAGATGAGAAAAATAGCCGATTGGCTAAGTCCATAACATATCAAAGTAGATAAATGTAGGTTAAAATCTTTGTAATATCGGTAAAATCACATGAAAATCTTAAATCTTCACCAACTGTGAAAAATTCCACGGGGCCTTTTGGCCGCATTTTCCACTATAGGATCGTAGTCAGTTAACTGTTTAAGATGGCTATATCTAGAATGCTCAGTTTTGTTAAAGAAATTGTGGCAGGTGGACAAAATTTGGTCGTCAATGGATTTAATTTTTAAATCTTTGTGTATTTGCAAATTTCGAATAAACCAAGGTTCAACAATAGTTTCTCTGAGAATATTGTTTTGAAATATCTCAAGTTTTCTACGATAAGTTTTAAAGACTGTCGCCCATACAGGAAGGGCATAGAGCAAAACAGGACGGATTAAGGTAATGTAAATTCTCTTCTTGACTTTAATACTTAATTTAGATTCCCTGCCAATAAGCGTTAGAAGTGAGATTTTAGCAGCAATTGCTTTATGAAGAGCTTTCATAGAATGTTCTTTGAAAGGTAATGGGAATATAATTCACCTCGAAGAAATTTGGTGCTAGAAACAATAGGTACAGGTTGTCCACTAAATTTAATATTGATTTCGACTGGAGTACATTTCTTATGTCTTCTGAAAAGGATGATGTTACTTTTAGAAGGGTTTATTTTCATTTTCCAGGTGTTCAGACAATGCGTGATATGATTGACAGCAATTTCAAGTTTTTCAACAGCAAGTTGTGGTTTGAGAAATTTGGCCAAAATTGCGGTATTATCCGCATATTTTAAGATTCTAGAATTCATAGGGACAGGCATGTCACTGATATAAATGCAAAAAAGACTAGGAGCGAGAACGCTGTCTTGAGGGATGCCACTTTTCACGACTTTTCTTGAAGAGAAGGTGTTATTTATTTTCTCTTGAAAGGTTCTATGCTTGAGGTAACTTTTGATGAGTTTAATGAAGTTAGTGGGCAATCGAGCAAGGTGTAACTTGAAGAGCAAGCCCTCATGCTACACCTTGTCGAAAGCCTTTTCAAGATTTAAAAAAAAAACAACTGGCTAATGGTATTTTTCTTAGTAAAAGCATCTGCAATGTATTCAGTCATATTTAAAAGTTGATGAACAGTGCTATTTCCTGGTCTGAATCCAAATTTCTCATTTTCAATAATGTTATTATTCTCAAGATGATCAGAGTCTCCTTTAGAGAACACGTTCAAAAATCTTTCCAATACTAGGCAACAAGCTGTTTGGACGATAGGAATTTGGTTCCCTGGGATATTTACCTGGTTTGAGAAAGGTGATAATGCTAGCATACTTCCATTGCTGTGGATAATAGGTAAGGCGCATGCAGGCATTAATAGGAAGAGCTTTGAGAACTTGATTTGAAATACCATCAAATCCAGGGTCTTTTCTATGTTTAATTTTTATAATATTTTTAATTTCAGTTGGAGAAGTAGGATTCATATGTTCAGTGCCGGTGTCTTCAGAAAGATGAGAATTAAAGTTGTAAATCTCTTCTTCAATGTAATTGTCAGTAATGCTGTCAATTTTTAAGGTGTTTTCCAGATGAGAAGCCAAGACTTCAGACATAGCTTTTTCGGAGTATATTAGACCATTAAAAGTGTTAAGTGGGCCGATGTTGTAATCTTTATTTTT
This sequence comes from Stegodyphus dumicola, assembly GCF_044657685.1. Classification (NCBI taxonomy): domain Eukaryota; kingdom Metazoa; phylum Arthropoda; class Arachnida; order Araneae; family Eresidae; genus Stegodyphus; species Stegodyphus dumicola. Next base: position 152,629,091 of record NC_140778.1, read on the forward strand.
ACGTAAGGCTTTAGAAATTTTCCACACTGTGGTATGGTCAATATCCATTGTGTCTAAAAGATCATTCCAAGTTTCAGAGCAATAATAATTTAAAAGAGTGTGGATCTCTCTGTTCTTTCTGTTAAGTATGGTTTTAAGAACAGGATCTGCTGTACGATGCAAAAGTTTAGCAGTTCTGTTTTTATCTTTAATTTTTTCAATGATGTAATTAGGGATTTTATTTTTCTTGAATTCTTCGAACCGGGTAAATTTCTCAAGGGCATTGTGGATTTTGATATTAATTCTAGTGATCTATTCTTCAATATGCTAGATGTCAGATAAAGCAGGATAAGCGGGAGTTTTTTCTCAGCAATAATTAAATTTACACCAGTCTGAGACTTTTTTAAGAGGTAAAGATTGTTTAAATCCATAATAAGTAAATTTGACAGGAAGATAATCAGATTGTAATTGGTGAACAACTTGTAAATAAGGAGTTTACTGAACATTTTTAGTAAGAATGATATCAAGAACTTCACCCGTACTAGTATAATGATATCTAGTGGCTTAATTAGGGCCAATAATTTTAATATCATTAATAAGAGAAAAATTATACAAACATTTTCCATTGTTGTTAGTTCTGCGAGAATTCCAGTGAGGATGCTTAGAGTTAAAATCCCCAGCAACAATAACAGGGTGAAGGCCATTAATAAATCCAAGAAGATCATTATTATTAATACTATTGCGTGGAGGATTGTAAGCAGCAATTAAAACAAGATGATCATTTGTACGAGAATGTATAATAATTGTAGTATTTTCAATGCTATTATGACTGGTGAGAATGTAAGGATATAAGAATAGAATATAAGGATGAGTCTAGAGGCAAATTTTCGGAAACTGATTACCAGTTAGATGGAAAGGTAGAGTGTCCGGTGATTTTGGACAAATTTTTAAGTTTTTAAGTAAGGTCTCTTAGCCGTGGCTAACGGAATGAAACTGAGTATAAACCCAACACATGTCCCAAAACTTCTTCAAAAGACAGTCAGAAATATTTCATCCTCAAACACTGTGTGACATCGGGTTTATATTAACGTCCACGACGACCGGAAAGTGATCAAGGAAAGACCCCAGCTGGCGGGATAGCCATTACTGATCACGTCAATACATAAATTATGTATAAATTACATTATATGTAAAGTAAATGCATTACCATTCAAGGCATTACCTATTAAATCGAGTAAGAAAAACAAAAACGCTGGCTCTTTCTTGAGAAATGCGAGCAAGGCGTATTAAGCGTCGAGAAAGCTGGTAGTCTTTCCCCTTCTGTAATAATGTTGAAATGTTACTTTTTAATTAACCAAGAAAGCTTATGTTAAGTTTCAAAATAAATAGGAAAAAAAGAAGAAGAAAAAAAAGAAAATCCTAACGAAATAATAATAATAAAAAAAAAAAACGCCTGTGCCCCTTTAATTCACAGGCGCATTTATAAAGAGCCGTGATTTCCAGTTTGTTTATTTCAATAAATCTCTCAAAACCAGAAGCACAAAACAGAAACTAATGCCACTACATGAAGGTCAAATGCCGTATGAATCAACCCATGTGAAAACAATTACCGCTTAGCTCCACTTACTGGCCTTTAAAAATTCAAATAAATCGTTCAGTTTTAATGTTACGTATACGCGACGCTGGGCTCGTAGGAGCAGAATCGTTGTGTCGCGTACACGGGACGCTGGGCTGGTAGGAGTGGAATCGTTGCGTCGCGTATACGGGACGCTGGGCTGGTAGGAGTGGAACCGTTGCGTCGCGTATAAGTGACTCTAAAGGTTAAAAATCTCGGAAAAAATTGGAATCATATTCACACAACGTCCAAGTAAAATTATGGCGCATGATTCGTCCAAGTAAAATTATGGCTATCATGCCATAATTTTACTTGGATGCATGATTAGTATAGTCAGCAAATTAAAAATGGATTTAAAATTCAAGCGAACCTGCCCTTCAGCTATCGACAAATTACTAAGGTGTTTAATGACGAAAGCATCTACTACTGTACTTTCTGAGTCCAAATTTGTAAAGGCCGTTATGAGAGGCCTTACTTACTGTATGCTACCAGAGGATATCGCTGAGGATTTGGTTTTGCAAGGATACCATGTCATCCAAGTAAATCAACTCATCGTACGAAGAAACGGGGAAATAGTATATCTTCATCTGCTCCTAGTCACGCTTGACCGTGCTGAACGGTGTTGGTGTTGGTGTATTTAATTATGGCAAAGCACACGAGGGCTATCTGCCTAAGGGGAGGGATGCCTTTCGTGGAGGACTTTCTAAGGGAAACTGGCTCGTATACACGTTACACATGGGGAAAACCACGAAAACGCCCATGCAGCCAGCCCGTTCGCGGGATTCGAACCTCGGACCGAACTACCAGTGTTCAGCGACTTTACCGCTCGGCCGCTGGTGGGCCCGTGCTGAACGAAGTAAAGATATATATCACGAACAGTTCATCTTAGGCGTGAAGATCCAAAAGGAATGTTATAAAGGACATGCAAAGCCCATGCAATGCTACGGCTGTCAAGGGTTCTTCCACGCACAAGCTAATTGTCCCCATGAACACGATGCGTTCAGTGTGGTGGTACGCATGAATCTTTTAAATGTGCCAAAACTAAAGAAGAACCACCAAAGTGTGGAAATTGAATGCAAGATGGCCACAAAGCCAATTATCGTCGCTGCGAAAAATTTCCACGTCAAAAAAACTGCAGCACCGATCAAGCCCTATGCTGACAGAATTGTAAACAACAAATCGTACGCACAAGCACTCAGCTGTTGTTTACCTCCAGAGACACTTACAGAGGCTATACAAGTACTTAATGAACTCACAATGTTTGTCTCGCTAGTAAAAGAAACTGGCATCCCTCTGCTTTTCAAGCACTTCAACTTAGGAAGCAATTCGTCTGCTCAGGACCCTAATTCTCTAAATACAATTAATGGATAAGTACGTTTACTCAAATACACCAATTAGATTGACTGTCTTAAATGCCAATGGCGTCCAAAACAGGCTCTGGAAAATTTCTTTATTAAACAAGATATTGGTATTGGAATTGTTTCTGAAACGTCCATGCCATAAACTAAGGATTCCTAATTAGTGTTACTATAAGATTTGATAGCACCAGCCACAGAGGTGGGGAATCATGATTTATGTAAAAAGGTGTTTTCAATCGTGCTTTATCAAGAAAAGCACAGAGTTTTAATTTTGAGTTAGTGACAATGTGCGTCTACTTAACTTTTTACAAAGACATTTATTTTCTGCCTTTTACAATCCACAGCAGAACAGACTGAGTGTCAAAAATTATATTGTATATAAAAATTATGTTGTATATAATCAAGTGATATATAATCCAGTGTAAAAATTATGTTGAATATAATCAACATAATTGCATAATTTTTTTAATCAAGTGTAAAAATTATCTTGTATATATACAAGTGATATGTAACAAGATTCTGTGAATGTATAATGAAGAGTAATGTTCAACGTAATATATAGCTAGTGTTCATAGTGTGTTAATAGGGTAGCAATGAGTTTTGTAAGTGTGTCTTAAATATATTGCAGTGTACAATCTAATATGTATTACAAAATTAAAATGTATTGAGTATTTTATGTATAGCAATGTGTTAACGTGCAATGTACCCAGGAGAATGTTTAATTACAAAATTATGTTTGGTATGTTCTCAGTGTATAGCAAAATTTAAGCAATAATGAGCATTTAGCATCAAACGTCGTACAAAAGTTATTGTGTCCTAAAATCTGCTTCCTGTATTTGATATGGGCCCACCAGCGGCCGAGCGGTAAAGTCGCTGAACACTGGTAGTTCGGTCCGAGGTTCGAATCCCGCGAACGGGCTGGCTGCATGGGCGTTTTCGTGGTTTTCCCCATGTGTAACGTGTATACGAGCCAGTTTCCCTTAGAAAGTCCTCCACGAAAGCATCCCTCCTCTTAGGCAGATAGCCCTCGAGGCTTTGCCATACTCACACACATACACACACACACACCTGTATTTGATATATTATATGTACAGCATTAAGTAACCTATATATGTCTCTGTATACTGTAATTTGTCTATACTGTGTAATTTTGTTCCTGATTCAAGCCGGTCGTGCCAAGGGTTATGTCTGATCTAATTTTTTCTGATATGACCAATGATATTAATATGATGATATTATATATTGATATATTATATTAGCAATGATATTAATATCATTGATTATATCAGACTATATATATTTTTCAACGTATATACTTTATATCAGACTATATATATATATATCAGACTATATAGACTTTTCAACATGCACTCTTATTAATAAGTCAACAGAAATGCTTAACTTAATGTGTAACATAAAATATGTAGCGTACTGAGTGTAACAATGAGTTTTGTATATGTTCCAAAAGCAAAGCGTAATGTTTAACATAATGCATATTATAGAAATTATAAGGTATCAAGAATAACAACATGTCAGTGTGCAATATAACCGGAAGAATGTTTAATTTTATAGCTATTTTAGGTACATTTTAACATTTAGCATAATGTGTGCATGAACTAGTTTTTAGTATAGTACTATACAATCGCAAACAGTGTCCTATATTTTATGATATAATGTTTTGAGTGAGTAGAAAATTTTATATACTTTACGCAAAATAATCTAATACTTTGCCCTTGTACGGCCATATAATAGCTTGATTTAGGTGTGTTGCGTTTGCGCAATAAGGCAGATTCCTGATTAGTCTGTGCAAGTCGCCAAGTGTCCGGACCTGCTCTGATCTTTGGCCTTTCATTCAAAAATTTCGAAAGATTTTATTCTTACTATAATCGTGAGAATTGTATTGTTTTAAATCATAACAGTCGAGATCGTATACAATCGAGATCGCTAGGAGTGCATATACAAGGAAGTATTTTTATGACCACTGTCCATTTAAGAATACGAAACGATTATATTTTGGCAATTATAATGTTAATTAATGTTTAACAACTACAAAAAATACCTTGCGAAAAATATTAAAAAGGTAAATGGAAGCCTTTTTGGAGGACGTTTTAATATCAGACTGATTCGTATTCACGTAGCACTTGCCAAAAAGAAATCATTCAAATGACTGAAACTGAATTATTTACTTTTTATTTATCTCTATATTTGAAAGTTGTTAATATACGCAGTTTTATATCTGCTTATGCGGCTATGGTATAGATCAAGCACCGATCAGCAGTGTGTCAGTATCGAAAGTCTCAAAAATCAATTTTGGTGATATTTACTTTAGTATAGCAAAAACGTTCAGGCCTAATTCAAAGTTTTGCAAAACTTCATTCTAAACCGGTGTAATTAATAGAAAAATACTAAATAGTTTTTATCGTATGTGCAGGAGTACATATATCAAGTATGGAATAACTCCTCGTAGTTCGGTCCGAGGTTCGAATCCCGCGAACGAGCTGGCTGCATGGGTGTTTTCGTGGTTTTCTTCATGTGTAACGTGTATACGAGCCATTTCCCTTAGAAAGTCCTCCACGAAGGCATCCCTTCCCATAGACTAGACCGTCAATCTCGGAACGCCTGCTATTGCTAGCGGGGCGAGTTCAATTTACGCAGGTCACAGGAATAGAAAGGAAAGGTTCCGGAATGTTTTCCAACGGGAATAATTAGATCGTGGAATGGTTTTCAGTGGGTACTAGGGAAAAAAGGGATATGCTCGCTGACTTATTCCCGAACCGAGGAAGGAGTATCACTGCTTATTTTTATGCACCGTGTTTTATTCAACATTTTGTTTAAGGACAAATTAATATTTATCAATTTATGAAACAAAAAAAAATATTTCGTAGAGAAATACGTGTTTGCAATGTAAAATTGTATGCTTATTTAAAATTTGCTTAAAGGCATAACGTTTTTTTCGAAATTACATAATTTTGTTTATCCCAACGAAATTTAATATTTATTAGAACTCTTAGTACGGTAAAGTAACAGAGTATTACATGAAGTTACAATACGTAACTGTAACGTTTTTATTTACTTAAGGTATTGTAGAAAATTGTAACTGTAAAAAAAGGCAGATAATCAATAAGAATAATAAATAATACACTTACTAACGAAACGCTAGCTACCCTCACAAAGCAGGAGCCTGTTCATAGTAGGCGCTCAATCCCGGAACGACTGAAATTCCCTATACTCAAAATCCCATTTCCTTTCTCTTCTTAGCTCATCCCTACTTTCACGTACCATACCAACAATAGAATTCGTTCCGGGATTGAGCGCCTACTCTCCCCATAGCCCTAGCGTGCCCTAGTATAGCTCTAGTATTAATCTCGCTCATTTGCGCTTTTGCAGCTGAGGATGCTGGTACGGTAAAAACCATCGAAACTAGTCCTGTGAAAATTTGAAAATATAACGCTGATTTTTTATGTTTGACTTCTGAATTAATTAAAACACTATTAACATCTCACTGATACACATATTTCGTTCACATTGAAAAATTATATGAAAAGTACAAAAATCTTACCTTCTTGTACAGAAGAAATTTCTTTAAAAGTAGCAGATAAAATTTAAAAAAGAGTATAATTCATATTCCAAAATAGGTTTTGTTACTCGTTGTTTTTTTTTTAACTGAATATTCATTAAAATATAAATAATGTCCCAATTTTTCTGCGGACCAACAAAAAGTTATCACGGACCACCTGTTGGCGACCGCTGTTCTAATACATGATCGAAACAACCGCGCGTTGCCTCAAAGAGACAGCGCAGTTTCATTCAACACAAAACATTCATGAGTTTTTAAAAAACATTCATGAGTTTCACATTTCCATATCACAGAAAAGGAACTTAACAATAAACTGATAGTGTTATGCAGCAAATTTTTAATTATTGTAGCCATAATAATCATCGCCTACTCAGTAATGGCACCAAAGATCAACAGTTAGACGAAACAAAAACGGAAACTTCATGTGATGCAATTATAAACAAGTGCAGATGGTTCTCATAAAAATCCATCAAGTTGCCTATTAACACGGAGGAAAACTGTGCTATTAACGACTACAATAATATATGCTTGTAATTCAAAAGGAAAGAGAATTCTAGTTCTTGCTAATATTGATAATAGCAGCATATCTATGGATGTCAACTTTCACTTTCAATTGTCGCTAGATACACCTGCAAACGGAGATCATTATTCTTTAAGTGGTGTACGTCCCGGAGGTTTTTACTACTATATTTTAGTCGTTTCCCTGGGCACCTGTAAGAGTTTTTAACTTCCTAAATTAGCACCTGCAAACGTAGTGAAAAATTCGCTAAATTCAGAAGAAATTTCGCTGAAAGTAGTAGATAAAATTAAAAAAAAAAAAGAGTATAAACCATTTTTGTTTTTCTTTAAACTGAACATCCATTAAAATATAAGTCCCAATTTTTCTGCGGACCAGCAGAGAGTTATCACGGACCACGTGGTGGCGAGCGCTGTTCTAATACATGATAGAAACCACCGCGCTTTCCCTCAAAAGAGACGGCATAGTTTTATTCAAGAAAATACACCCATGATATTGTTGACCGCCGAAGATAACTAAACAATTTTCAGTATTTATACTACAAGAGATGACGAAAATACTGGTTGCCATCAAATTTGCAGTAATTCTTATCATCCTGATATAATGATAATTTATTTGAACATTTAAGTCAAGTGAAGGAAGACTTCGCCAGGCCTTTTTTTATTGCTGTGAACCGTGAAATCATAATTCGTATGAAGGATAGCGCTGTCATTGTTTTGGCTTATTCCCCTGAAAAACTTTCGCAGAAAATGTGTTCAATATATTCGCTTGTTTTGTTAATCTTTAATTCCCCGTGAATTGCATCACTGAGGACAAACTAGTGAATCTTCACAGTTTGACGTAACGTCACATTTCGAACAGTTTGGAGCATATTTAATGACTTAGAAAATAACAGACGGACGCAGCATGGCCTTGTATTCTTTCTAAGGTTCACAAGTGAAAACACTTGTCCTTATATATAATTTGAAGCAAACATAGCATTGATTTTCTGGGCATGAGATATTAAATTTGGTAAACTTATTTTCGATAATGATTAAACTCTAACTTTGGCATATTTAGAAACAATTGCTTGAGATGATTGTTAGATTGCAACTCAATTAATTCAAGCTGCAAATCTAACCTCACTGCTTCACAATTTAGGTTAAAAGGCAGGGTAAAAACATTCAATTATGTTTTGAATGGCACTGAAATCTTGAAATCGGCTTTCGAACTCAAACTGCAGTTTTTTCCAAGCCATCTTCATAATTCTTAAGCTCCTCTTCATTTACTCGAGACTCTCACCGCGATGCACTCGACGATACACAAGAGTATAACTCTCAACTCAGCACAGTCTAATACAAAACTCAACGATGCACTAATTCGCTATGCACTAAAAGACTCTCTCGATGCACTCGACGACCAACTCGGCGCTAGACTTCGAGACACTCGCTCAATGACTGACTATCAGCTCTCTAGACGAGGCACACACACTAACTGACTGCGGATCAGCAGGGTTTATATAGCTTTCGGCTTGTGTTCGGAAACATTCTGGGCTAAACTGGTAAGAATTCGTTCCAGATGGTTCTCCATCAGTCCATGGTATATCGCCAATTTTGTCGCGAAATATCGCCAAACGGGCGAATTCTCGCCAAATGTGGCAACCCTGCTTTTCTTTACCATTTGATGGCACCCCTAAAACTGCTTTGCGGGGAAGCCATCTTACCTCTCCTGTACATTTCGTAACACTGCCCCCTCCCAAGGACTGCACGTCCCGGGCAGTACAACCCTTGGTCAGAAGCCAAATTCGGTACAATCGAAAGGTTTTAAAACATACAGTTAACATAACTAAAGAAACAAACATTTACACTACATACAAACTTTACGCAGAAACTAGGTAAGAAACTCATGCACAAGAATTATGGGTACCCCTAAGAACGAGAAACACTGAGTACTATGGCCATAGTATGAGGCTAATCTGTCATAATGAGCGACCTTGGGTTTTGAATTGGGGGATTTACGGATCCGTATCACAACGTCGTTCAGTCTGTTGAGGGCTGTATAGGGACCCTCCCAATGCGACTGCAGTTTGGGAGAAACGTCCTTACGATGACTTAGATTCCATAGCCAAACCTAGTCGTTTTCCTGGAATTGATGTTCGGTGGCTCTTCCGTCGTATCTCTTCTTCATCCTGTCCGTCGAGATGTTGATCCGCTTTTGAGCAAACCTGTGTACTGTTTCCAACCGGGCCTGGAGGTTTTGCAGGTACTCCTCAAGCGAAGAATGTACATCCGGAGGGCGGCCGAAGAACAGGTCACTTGGCAGACGGAGATTGCGACCGAAGAGCATCTGTGATGGAGAATAGCCGGTGCTTTCGTGGACGGCACTACGGTAAGCAAGCAGGAACAGGGGCAGCTTGCGATCCCAGTCTTCTTGGTTTTTGGAAATCATGAGCGAGAGCTGATTCAGGATTGTACGGTTAAACCTCTCCACCATGCCATCAGACTGCGGATGTAACGGGGTCGTCTGCGTTTTCTTAAACCAGAGAACTGTGATAGTGAAATGGACAGAAATACTCTCAAAAAGCTATGAGTTGTCGTGTAGAGTTCCCAGGATTTTGTACCTTATCTTCGGTACCTTTCACTATCTTCATGCATCACATCTATGATATCATTCCAAATGATGTTGGCTACTCTGTGTATGCGGACGATATCTTTCTTTGTGATGCAGACAGTTCCCACTCCAAGGTACTTAGTCAATTAAAGCCTCCCTGACATCTATGATATCATTCCAAATGATGTTGGCTACTCTGTGTATGCGGACGATATCTTTCTTTGTGCTGCAGACAGCTCCCACTCCAAGGTACTTAGTCAATTAAAGCGTCCCATGATCAAAAGGCAATTCAGGGCTAATGAATAGAATTTCTGTTCGTCACCGGATAAAATTAAATCCATCACCTTTCGGAGGAAGGAAGGATAAAGAACCGGGTAGTTTGAAGTTAAACGTTATGCACATCCCAACGGGATACGAAATAAAACTCTTAGGGATGTGGAGCACTGGTGTAGAGCATTGGAAGTTACGATTCATAAGGCGAGACTGAAGATGCTAGATACAAATCAGCTGATAATAGATATTGAAAGTCGGACACACCTGACCGTGATAAGTGTCTTGTTATTGATGTAAAAAATACGACAGGGCCAGAGGCACTGTGCTAAAGAAAATGAAACTGGAGGTAACAATTAAATGGCTGACCTCTTCCTTCACTGCCCTAAGAATCCCTGGAGATATGAAATTTTGGGGAATTTTATCACCAACTACAATCTAAAGAATTCTTAAAGGGTTTAATTAAGAGATAAGGATTTTCCTAGACAGACGTTCCTTCTGAAGCAGAGTGAAAGCATGCTCATTTTTACTTTTGGAAGTAACCTCGCGCATGTGCAGGAGCACTAAGCACCGAAGGGAAGCCAAGCTTCACAAGGCAGAACGGGAAGAAAACTTTCGTATTCACACGGCAGTATTAGTTTCGCTTTCTTTTCAATAATTTTAATTCGAAATGTTATCGTCGACAGATAACTCAGTTTCAATTTTATAAAAGTCATTGTAAATAGTCTGCCAAATTATTTTCGAGATTTCAGTTTTTTTCATCACGAAAGTGTAAAAGAAAACAACTCGAATCATAATAGATATCCTATCGCGAACATCAGATGATAGATACCCATTTCAAAACTCCACCGTCAGTCGATATTCCCAATATTCAAAACCTTAAATAATGTGCAAAACATTAACACAACACTCTTTTAATTCTTTGTAACGTTCAAAATAGCAAAGTACGTGTAAAGCATCTAAGTACGAATAAGAAAGCAATTATATTGTTGAATTCAAAAACATAAAACAACACTCTCCTCTGATGCCAAAATTACAAACCATAAACTCTTGGAATTATACTGCCAACAATGTGAGTATATAAATTCAACATTCAATGCCTACGGGATGCTTATAAAAAAGAAGTCAATTGGAAATTAATGACATCTTATACACTACTCGTGTTAACGCAGTACAGATTAAAATGTAGGCGGGATTTAGATATAAACGTAGGTGTATCCAGAGATCTTCGGCTCTTTGTGAGTCCAAATTACGTTTCTTAAAACTCCAAGGCTCGTTCTTAGCCAATTAAAGGAAAAAGATAAAGAAAACATTTAAAAATACATCTTTATTACACATTAACACTATATAACTATAGTTCTCTCTATATAAACATTCTAGGCAGCATTTTAGTAGGGAGGCGTGGACGATAGTTAAGAAATTCGAAAAGGCGTTTCTGATTTCAAAACTTTCACGAACTGAGGGGCGCAGCTTTAGAGCAGGACGTTCTGACTCTCGTTTATAGAGGCTATAATAAAAACAAACCAGGAACTTACAATTGTGCTGTGAAATTCTCTCATTTTTTTTTTACATTTCAAGCAGAGAAGGAGCTCTTAAAATTCAGAAAGCATTTCTTCTTCCTTGCTAGTGCTAAGATACCAAGGTAATCCGCTCAAAGATCTTACTTCCTTCGAAAGGTGTTAAGCCTTCGAACTTAGTCCCGAAGTAGCAGTGTAGATGCTAAAATAGTCCAAAATAATAAAAAAAAAATGGCACAGGATCCAAAACTGATGATAAGGAAGGAAACGTAGCATTTGTAGATAAAAGAGACTCGACTCTGTCAAAAGCGATTAGTAAGATACACGCAATGAAGGTATCACAATTAAAGCCAAGTATGAGTCAATAGGGCTGCATAACGAATTTTAAAAATGTAATCCTACTTAAATTACAGACACTAAAATACCAATAAATTACCGAAAAAGAATTAAAAACCAAATACCAGCAAGAAAAACCACATACAAGTAAAATACTACCAATATACATCACAAAGTATTTAAATTAAACTACTATTGTTCCCTCCACTGAAACGCTCATATTTATCAGCATAAAGATTTTTGTCTTTTAGAGTTGGAGCTGCCTTAATTTCTCCCAGCCTACCCGAAACAATTTTAGTAGTGCCAGTGATAGAATATTCTGTATTAAATTTCTTAATTTCATCAAATACGTTAAATATGTCCGCAAGGATAGCAGCAATGATCTCCGAGCTGATTTCATTTTCCCGCACTCTTCTCTACCTGTTTTGCTGAAGCGTCACCACGTGTTCCTATGTTTACCTAAACGTTTTTCCTAGATGCTGGAAGGGTTTTGAAGGCATTTCAAAAAATATTGGCTGCGTATTCGCCTCTACAATCGCATCAAGTGAGCCTTTGAATCCATTTAGACTGGCAGACAGAAGGTGCATGCGATAGTGCACATTTTACGCACTTAGGAGCGGGTTCGGACTCGTTCAAGAAATAGTAAAAAAACTGACAATTGTGACACGGAGCTTCGCCACCTCTGAACTTCTATGGTTCTACTGATAGAATAACATGCATTAATTTTACAACATAACACTAGATGGCGCCACAGTACCCATAGTTAAAAATATTAAATAGTTTGGTGTAATTCTTGACGATAAGCTTACATTCAGGTCGCATATCACGTATACTCGTGAAAATGCTCATAAAGCAATTTAAGTCTATTTATGCCTTAATAGGGAGACATTCAAAATTACAACTAAGAGAATTCTCTATCTTCAAGGAATAAGACCAATTTTACTATACGCAGCACCAGCATGGGCCGCTACAGCCAGATCAAATCGCCAGATTTTGCAAAGATTGCAAAATAAATTTCTTAAAACTATTACAGCCTCACCGTGGTTTGAAAGAAACACTGCAATACATCGTGGAATGAAAATCAAACCATTAGATAGCGAGATCTTAAGGGGATTCATACACCTTAAACACCTCTTGATCTTCGAATATGTGACTGTTGCAAGAATTGGGATATTTTTTTTTATTTTAAAAGCAATTCCTTCCAACGTTTCACAGCTGACTACATAATATAGCTGCTTTGGAAATTAGTAACCAGAAACTTTGTGTTGCCACAAATGTTTTTGTACTTTCATCCTCTTTGTGACAAAATATTTCGCCATGTGTCCACCGTGCGCGCATGATATTTTAAAAATGGCTAATGGTACGTACTTGAAATTTGATGGAATTCTTTATATGGGTACTATTTTCGAACTGAATCAACAATCTGAGGAATATTTTAATATTGAAAAATTTTATGGACGAAAACATTAAAAATGTTTTTAATAAAATACATTTTATAAACTCATCTCCAAATAAAATAAAAATTTAACATAAAATTTTTAGAATTTTAGGTTCACAGTAGTTTCCAAATGTTATAAAAGCCATATATTAAATATGGAATTAAATTATGAAACAGAATGTTTTAAACTGCGCGCAAGTTGGAAACATGACGGAAAATGTTGTCACAAAGCGGATTAAATTATAAAAATATTTGTTGCAACACAAATTTTCTGATGACTATTTCAGAAAGCAGCTATACTATGTAGTCAGCTGTAAAAAGTTGGTATTAATTGCTTTTAAAATAAATAAGTTATCCCAATTCTTGCAACAGTCACCTATTCGAACATCTTATGGGTTTTAAGGTGTACGAGTCCCCTTAATTGCCTCACATTATTTCTACACCATGCGATAATCACGAAAATGAAGCTGTGCGTAGCATAGGAGATTACGACTTTACAGTCATTCAACGCTGCAAAAGACCAAGAGCGTTACACCATAACGAGTTATTGTTATCGATGTACATAGTGTATATAGTGTTTTCTCTACTTTTCATTGTTTACTCTTTATTACCTTTACTTAATTATTTATGGCAAAGCGATATGGACTGTGCGTCCCCGGGGGCAGCATTTTGATGTGTATTATGTGTTAAAAAATTTCAAGACTGGTCAGTGCAACTATGTTCCGCCTGCTTCTGTTATATGCCTCAACTACTACGCCAACGATAATCTGTTAGCTTCAAGACACGGAGGAAGGAGGACGCTACAGCCGTAGCACCTACCAGGAGAAAGTTATGCCAAAGTTTTTATGCTACAGATGTGCTAAATTGCTTTTACGATGTGAACGTTATGCTTCAGATATGTTAAATCGCTATTTTACCCAAGTTATGCCACTGTTACATATTGCCACATTGGATGTGATTTAGCACTTCAAGTGCACAGGTTTGATCCAACATTTGGATTTATTTTTCACTTTTAGGATACCCACCAAGGACAGATATAGATAGGTAAAGACTTCAGGGTCGTATACCTATTAAATAAGCGAAGACCTATGACCTACAACATAATAATGTTTTTTCAGTTCTGATTCATTTAGCAGCTGCATTTGAAACAATTGCATATGAACTCGGGTAATAAATTTAATCTTCTGAGCAATCTCTAGGATATTAAGTCCTTCCTTGAGAAGTTCCTCCTTCATCTCGTCAACTGAACAACCTGATAACGACGTTCAAGTATTGCACTTTCTTCTGTTATATAATATAATACTGAATATTATTTTAAGTTAAGTAAGAAATTATGCTCGGATGACCGCCAATGCTGGCGGATAACTTGCAGAAACTCTCCGGAGATGTGTGCAGTAAACTGAGAAGAGGTATCACAAAACAACGCTTTGACAAATCACTGAATTAAATCGAGGGAATAACTATAATACGTTTCATTCTGGAAACTCGTGGATCCGCACTCTGCGAAGCTAAAACCTTACCTGACTTTCTATTCTCAATATTTGTACTAACATTGTCAGTGTCACAAGTAATCATATCATTAATTTTAGTATTAAACTTTTTGTAATTAATCAATAAGTTTATTAACTCTTTCGCATCGAAGTCGCCGCAAACGCCTGAGCATTCAGACATCGGCTGGACGCCCGAAACGCCTGAATAATTTCCTATCCAGTGCTTTTCCCCATCACGTTACTGCATTACTCATTGCTTTCAGGTGTTGTTAAATCACATGTCAATCATTCTTTTGAAGCTACTAAAAGTAGCTTCCTTGTTTCCTTTGTTCCTTCCTTTCCTTTGTTTACTGTCAGTGTTTAGCTTTTAATGCCCGAAGTTGCAATCCCGTCCCAAGTGGGAACTTCACACAGTGTCAAAGCGTCGAAGAAAGAAGTTCTCGCTTTACTTAAGTAAGGCTATTGTTAGCGCTGTAGTATTCAACTACAGCGCTAACAATAGCCATGGAGGAAGGAAAAGCATTTCAAGAGAAAAGCATTTCATGGGGGAAGGAAAAGCATTTCAAGAGAAATTCTTAGATACGGGCGTTTTCGATGTTTGGGGAATTGAGATTTTGCGCTCTCTCGATGCGAAAGAGTTAAATTTATTACTAACCTCCCGGTCAAGACAATTTTTGCCTTAATTCGGTGGGGCATGAGATCTTCCTCAGCGGAGGTAAACCCGTCTTTATACTGGGTGTGTTTTTAGCAATTAAATTCTTTTTCTTTCTAGTAGAACCACTTACAAACATCGTTTGCATATCCATTTTAAACTTTTGAAGACGGGATGGCCATTATAGTGGCCATGTCTTTTTCCCCATTTTCCAGGCTGAAAAGTGGGGTGAAATGTCAAATTTGACGTCCCTGGGGTTTTAACCACTTATCTCTTTCAAAGATCTTCCTTTTGCGACATAGATGCACCCTTCTGAGAATCCATTAAACTACACACAAGAATCTTTGTTGCAAATAGGAGGTGATTTCTTATATAGGGGAAAGCATTCGGTTCAAGATTCCCCGTCCTTTGGTAGCTTTTACAGCTAACAAAGCCCCGGCCTCAAAAGGTTAAGAACATTTTTAGTGCCCTTAATCTGAAGACCTAGAAAGCTTACTCGAATTACAAAGGATGCGTACATTACTAGAGCTGGCAGTACAATCAGCAGTTACATGAGCAACAGAGGAACCAGCATTTTCTAAAACATCAAATAAATAATATTAGATAAATCAGACTTATTATGTGCTCTAAAAACTCACTTTTCTCTAATGTTTTTGAATCTGTAAGTTTATTTCCATAATTAGCGCACATTCCATATACGAATGTAAGTTCTTTGGCATGTCTGGATTATCCATAAAATATTTGTCCATGCCTACGATTAATTTGTCCTCGAATCAAAGAGAACTTTGAAGAAAGTCCACTGCATTGATAAAGTCTATTTTATCGTACGCGTTTTCACAAGTAAATGCTTTAATAGTTCCTCATTTTACGTTTCCATAAGAGGTAACAATGAAGAATCAAAGGCCAGTCATATTCAGGACTATGTTCACATTCCGAATAACTGACAATGTCCATAATAATGTATTCAAAACTACGTGTATTCCCAGAGGTCGTGTGCGAAGAAGCATTGATTTTTTTTCCAATTTTACTTTGCCAAAACATATGAATTTTCATTATTCAAAACACTTTTCTGATCAGAAGCAAATGACTAATTTCAATGACTAATGCTTGAGAAAATAAAGGCCAGTTAAAAGGTTAAAAGACATATAAGCTGGATAGGACAGATAAGTACACACATAACACACACAAACACACATATACATTCATACATACATACACACACACATATATACATATATATATACATATATATATATACAATAAATTTTAAATTTTAACAAACGTATATATACGTAAAAAGCAAATTTAAAGTTAAAATAATTAAAAAATGTGCAAACATATAAAAGATTTAATTTTCGAACTAATCTACAATATCATTTAAATTCAGATAGCATAAGTAAATCAAGTGCAAAACCAAACCATGAAAATAAATTCACCAATTTAGCAAATTTAAATTAATCTAAAAAATTTTTAAGAAATGCATAAGTGAATATAATAAATATATATATATACAAGAAATATATATATATAATATATATATATATATAATAAAAAGTTTTCATATAGCATTTCCAAGGAACACAAATTCAATTTAAGACCATGAAAATGTTTCTAGTAGAATTTTAATTAGTATTTTAAAAATTTTCAATTTTCAATAGGCTTTTTAAATTATTTTTATTTACTTTTATTTTGAATATATATATATATATATATATATATATATATATATTAAATATGTATATATAAATGTTTTGGTTTTAATGGTTTAAAATTCTTTACTGCCATATATATGATTATTTGAAATTTATTAATTATGAATTTCAATTTCTGGTCTTTGTGAAATATTAATTCTAAATTTTTTATTTTGTATATATATATATATATATATATACACACACACACTTACCTTTCTTACTCGACTTAATATACCGACCATATATCTATATCTATATATACTTACGGTACTTTCAATAAAAAAGTAGTGCTGATCTAGTGGAATATATATAAGTCCCATATAAAAAATTAAGACATTTTGGGGTTAATCGTTTTTGAGTTATGCGAGATACACACTATGTGCGTACACTACACTTACGTGCGTACAAACGTTACGAAGAAGTCAGCTTGAATACGTTTTATAATCCGGTTTGGAGCAGAAGTTCGTTTATTCAGTCTGTGCGTACATAAGTTATACAAAAACTAAGCAAAATAGATTCGGGAACAGTAAAACTGTATATGTCCGTTGAAATCTGGTAATGGAAAGTTTCCGCGATTTCATGCTTCCTTCATTTTGTACAAGGAAATAAATATACATTTAAAAAATTTTAATTTCGCTTTATATCAATCAGTAAGTAACTATTAAATTCTTAGACTCACATCTCTTTCGAATTAATCTAATATGTTTAATTAGTGTTTAAAAACTCACTTTAATTTAAACTTTACAAGCTTTTAGACAAAACTTTTCACCTCGGACAAAATTTAAGACTATTTAATGACAAGCTAGTCTCTTTCTATTCATTATTAAATTTTTCTTTGTCGCATATATAAAATAATTATGTTTGTATGCAAATAATTATACATTTAGTTATTTCTTAGCATATATTTAAACACATAAAGTTTCGTCACGGATTGTAGATATTCAACATCAGTCGGGTTCCTTTGTTATTAATTTTCTACTGTTTACATTTAAATGCTGAAAAAGATTACATTTAAATATAGTCCCCAAAAGCTTTTAATATTAGCTCAAAACTTTTAATTGAGCATGATTATTTTTTACAGAAATGTTAACCTGCATCTTTTAAGATTGTTTGAGATTTAAATAGGGAGCTAATTTATTACACATAGTAAATAAATTAGCTCCCTATTTACATTTCCTGAAGTCTTATTTATGTTCGTTTTCAGTCGAAATGCCAATAATACAAACTCCAAACTTCAATTAGCTAAAAATCTTGCACAAAATGCATAATTCAAACATGTTTCAGATCATTGCTTAAGAAATTCATCAGAAAAAACTCCGTTTATAATCACATTATCCTGAATTTATTTAAGGATATCAGTAAAGATAAATAGCAAAAATTCCGTAAAAATGAATTTAAAATTAGAACAAAATGCATATTCATAAAAGCCATAATACAATCATTTGTTTTTGATTTCAATGTCACGGCATTATCGCATCCACATTCCTTCGAAGCTCTAATATGAAATCACTTCTCTCATTCTTTCATTTTATTTACACCGCTGCGTTATTTCGCAACGTTTTTACTCGATTAATATAAGTTATTTTCAAGTAAAAACGAAAACACTAGCTTATAAAAACTCAGTAAGAACTTCTCTAAATCTGTAGTGGTGGTAAAATTGATAATGGTCGGTAATTTGAATTTTTGCAATAAATCATGTAATATTTGTGTACAATTTGAATAAAATGCTATTAATTTGAGTCTAATTACAAAGTTTTTCTTCCTTAACAGCAAAAAGCTATTAATCCACTATTTAATAAGCTAAATTATGGGTTGTAAATATAGTAATTTGTAAAAGCAATTTAGAATCACCCTGTATAATTACATTCTAAGCAGCATTTTAGGAGGGAGGTGTGGCCAATAAAAAAAATCCCGAAAAGGCGGTTCAGATTTCAAATCTTTTCACGAACTCATGAGCACGGCTTTAGAAGAGTAGGGTGTTTTGGCTCCCGATTACAGAGACTATAATGAAAACAAACCGTGAACTTACAAATGTGATGTAAAATTCTCTCATTTGTTTACATTTCAAGCAGAGAAGGAGTTCCTAAAATTCAAAAGACATTTCTTTTTTCTTGCCAGTGAGGTAACAGAGTAATCGGCTCAATGAAAGGTCTCAGCTTTCAAACTTAGTCCCTAAGTAGAAGTGTAGGTGCTGAAATAGTCTAAACTAATTAAAAAATGGCACAAGATCCGAAACTGATGATAAGAAAGGAAACGTAAGATTTGTAGATAAAAGAGATTGCGACTCTGTCAAACCGGATTAATAAAGTACACAAAATCAAGGTATCACAATTAAAGACAAGTATAAAACAACAGGGCAGTATAACGAACTGTTCATAAAAAGCATTAAATACTAAATGCCAACAAGAACCAACACATACAAGTGCTAATTGTTCTCTCCACTGAATATATCTTCAAAAATATTTATCAGCTCCATTATTTTTGTCTAATGGTGTTGGATCTGCCTTGCTTTCCCCAAGGCTTTCCAGTATAATTTTAATAATAACAATGATCGAAATTTTTGTAAATAATTTCCTAATTTCAGCAAACACGTTAGATATGTCAGCAAGGGTACCAACAACGCTCTCCAAGCTGTCTTTATTGACGTTGTGCTGCTCTTAAAAAAAGGTATCCGAACGAACTTTAGGTTTATTTGCCGGAATTTCTTTCACACCATTTTCTAGCTCAGCGGTTCTCAAACTTTTCACTAAAGCGTATCAACTAAACAAAAATGGAAAACCTTTAGTAACACCACTACATTTTACAATGATTATTTCTCAATTTCTGAATAGGAATATTAAAAAAAAAATCTGAAAGCTTTCAGAATTTATATTATGCCCAAAGGGCCGTTTTTTAACGTTTTGTGTGTCACCTTTATTTATTAAAAATCATGTTCTTCGCACTTAACCATAAAATTCAATTCAAGAGCAGTATCACAAAATATTTATAAGAGCATATCTTCAGAATTTCCGATACACAGTCTCCAGCGCTGGAGATAAAAATACATTTTTTTCATACACAGTGTGCTATTAGATTTCCTCGCTTTGAAATCGTTGAGCTTTGTTAATAAAAAACTTGTTAAAGTGATACAATATTTGAAATCGATAGTAAAACAAATTCCAAATTAGGGATTCCAGATACCCATATTCGGTGAAGGATAATGTTAATAAAATTTTGATGGCTTTAGATACCATTATTTGATTACAATGCGAGAGGCATGCAGACTCTTCACTATTTCATTTCTTTAATTATAACACAGGAAGATAATATTGAGAGGCTACAATTTGGAAAGTGAAACGGACATTTAAGTTTTCAACCGCAAAATGCCAAAACGAAGTTAATAGATCTTCTGTGCTAAAAAGAAAGAAAGAGTATTTTCTATAATACGATTAAATTCGACAGCAAAAATAAAATTATAAAATTAAAAATCTGAAAGCTTTTAGATTTTACATTGCGCCCAAAAGAATTTTTTTTTTTTCGTTTGGTGCGTTACTTTTATTTATTAAATATCATTTTCTTCGCACTTAAAACACTTAAAATTTAATTCAACAGCAATATCACAAAATGTTTAAAAACAGCATACCTTTTGAATTTCCGGTACACAGTCTCGAGCGTTCGACATTAAAATGTGTTTTTTCATACGTTGCTGCCATTGCTCGCTTTGAAATCGTTGAGTTTGTTAATCAAAAATTCGTTCAAGTTTTGCAAAATTTGAAATAGATAAAAAACAAATTCGAAATTCAAAATTCGGTCTTCCACGTGGCCATCTTCGGCTGGAAAACTACGTTATTTAAAATTTGATGGTTCTAAATATGGTTGTTTTATTCTCAGTACGAAAAACATTTACGCATTCATACAGATTCTTCATTATTTAGTTTCTTTACATATGACAGATGGAGATAATATTCAATGGCCACCGTTCAGAAAGTAAATCGATGCAAAATGTGACTTTGAAATTATTTACATACTGCCGCATTGGATGTCATTCGACACCTCCAGTGTACAGGTTTATTCCAATGCTTGGAATTTATTTTTTCACACGCGGGATTCCCGTGAAGGACAGTTATACGGTGTCTCACAAAAGTGATGGGACACTTGTGCTTTACAAAAGGAAACTGTAATAAAATTAATTAAAAAAACATGTAGAAATTTTTTGTGGGTGTGTTTCATACTTAAATTTAGTAACAATTATTACATAACGTACATTTTCTCAAAATATTAAAATATTAATTTAATAAAAATACAATTGTTTAGAACAGAGCAAAAAATGGCTCACATAAGTGATGGGACACTACGTACTATGCAACAAAAATCGTCTGAAGTAAGCAATAAAAATAGCTTTTGTGGTATTTATTTTTACTCAAAAGCAATTGGCAATAATTTATAAAATCCTCTGCAGTATTTCTCTCCAGTTTGTTTTGGAATTTTTGTGTTTTTTAGCTCTGTGCAGCCATGAATGCTAAACGAAAAGAAACTTTGCCTGAAATTCGAAAATTAGTTATTAATTTGCATATTGAACGTGGAAAATCTATTAGAAAAACTGCTGAAACAGTTAACCTCAGTCATTCAACAGTTTTCAGTATCATTAAACGATATAAAAAGAATCATATGATTCAGGATAAAAGAAGACCTGGCCGACCATCAAAGCTATCCAATGGAATAAAGCCGAATTATCGTTCGAAATATTAAAAAAAAATCCAAGAATGAGTGCTCCTAAAGTTGCTGCTGATTTACAAGCATTATATGGAGTAATTGTTAATCCTGAGACTATTGGAAGATCTGCTGGATATCACGGTAGAGCAGCCAGGAAAAAATTCTTCGTGAGTGAAAAGAATAGAAACCTCAGACTGGCTTTCGCAAAATCCAACATAAAAATAAGAATTCTGATTGCTGGATTGAAGTTATATTTACTGATGAGAGTAAATTTAATATATTTGGTTCTGACGGTAGAATCTTGGTGTGGAGAAAACCCAGGGAAGAATTTCGCAAACAGAAATTGGTGCCAACAGTTAAACATAGTGGAGGAGGAGTTATGGTATGGGGGTGTATGTCGTGGTGTGGTGTATTTAATTATGGCAAAGCACACTAGGGCTATCTGCCTAAGGGGAGGGATGCCTTCGTGGAGGACATTCTAAGGAAAACTGGCTCGTATACACGTTACACATGGGGAAAACCACGAAAAGGCCCATGCATCCAGCCTGTTCGCGGGATTCGAACCTCGGACCGAACTACCAGTGTTCAGCGACCTTACCGCTCGGCCGCTGGTGGGCGGGGTGTATGTCGTCCGCTGGAGTTGGTAATCTTGTTTTTATTGACAGTATAATGGATCAGTACAAGTATATTGACATTTTAAATCAAAATTTGAAATCTTCAGCATGAAAATTGACCCTTCATAACGATTTTAAATTCTACCAGGACAATGACCCCAAGCACACTGCTTTGAACGTTAGACTCTGGCTGCTGTATAACTGTCCTGAAATAATAAAAACACCACCACAATCTCCAGACTTAAATCCCATAGAGAATATTTGGCAAGAATTGGAATCAAGAATTCGCAAATACACCATTTCTTCAAAACAACAATTAAAATCGGTACTTCAAGAAGAATGGGGTAAAATCACTCCAGAAATCACAAAAAAATTATTCGAACCCATCCCAAGAAGATTAAATCATGTTTTAAAAGTAAAAGAAAATCCAACAAAATATTAAAACCTTTTAAAAAGTAAAATTTTTGGATAAATATTTGATGGAAAAATAAGTGTCCCATCACTTATGTGAGCCATTTTTTGCTCCGTTCTAAACAATTGTATTTTTATTAAATTAATATTTTAATATTTTGAGAAAATATATGTTATGTAATAATTGTTACTAAATTTAAGTGTGAAACACACCCACAAAAAATTTTACATGTTTTTTTAATTAATTTTATTGCAGTTTCCTTTTGTAAAGCACAAGTGTCCCATCACTTTTGTGAGACACTGCAGATAGGTAAATACTTCAGGGTCGTATACCAATTGAATAAGCAAGGACCTAAGATCTAATACGTCTCAGCAGGAGGCTTTTGACAAGGTTTGTATGCTGGCCTCTTTGTCAAAATGATAAATTATCAATATTCTCCCGACCCTATTACGACAATATTCAGCTACCTAGACAGTACCCCACCGGGGGTCGACGTAGAGAACTCTGCGAAGCTACTGGCTAGGATATGTACCTAGGCAGTCTAGGCCACGGGGGATAAAATTTATGAACTTGGTGGTTCTGAAGCCCCTGGGAAAGGTCAATTATCGGCCGGCCTCGGGGACTGGCATGTCCTGAACGGTGTGGAACCGTAGCCGGAGTACTAGTTTCCCTCGGTTTGCCGGGTAAAGGCCCACTGCGACGGGCTCGCCCATGCGACTGGTAGGAGTATCTAGACGACCGGTGCTGCCTGATGTGTCCAGGTGGTGCGCTGCTCCCTTGGAGGGTAATAGTGGAGGTTGAACCTCCACCACATGCCCAGAGGGAGAGTGGACCTGTAATGTGATTGAGTTCACGAGACAGGGAAGCCTAAATTGTTGTTGTTACCTAGACAGTAGAACTTTTCAGGTTAAAATTAAAGATACTGTTGCGTGCGTACGGGTTCGTTATGAAATGAATGCACAAGTCCGATGAAAAATGAACAAAAATTTATTATTATCACAACAAAAATGCTTAAATTTTCTCAAATTATCATGCAGTATTACAATATCTCACAGTAGTTTTCTTTTAACTACTCAAATGTCAATAGAACGTAATTCAAAACAGCTAAAGAACGCTAATCCGCGAATTCGCTACAATCAACAACAGTAGTTTTCTAAACAACAACAAACTAAGCAACTACTACAAACTGAGATGTTTTCCTCCTTTTATAAGATTTTAAAATCACGCGCTAGAATTTTCCAGTACTTTCTCGAAATCAAAAAGAGATATTTATTTATTTAATGCACGCGCTCTTGTATTTTCAATTTTCCGGCTTAGCTTTCTTTTAATATTCGTCACGCGCTGCATTGCGAGAAATAAAACCATTTAATTTATAACTGAACTAACATTTGCTTTTTAAATACCAAATTCGTAACACTGCTCCCTTCCCAAGGACTGCACGTCCCGGGCAGTACAATCCCTGGATAGGAAGCTAAACTTACAACTGTGGCATAAATGCAACTGAGGCATAAACATTACATTACAATATCAAACAACATGAACAATAAATGCAATAACTAACTTGAACAAATCAAATGCTATCAAATACTAAATATAAAACAAATACTAAATACAAATCAAATACTAAATACAAATCAAATCAAATACACATTTAAAAACAAAAAGGACCATGGTCTTATACTATTTACAATTATTTACATTATGTACTATGGCCATAGTAATGAGCTAACCTGTCGTAATGAACGACTTTAGGTTTAGAGTTCGAAGACTTAAGAATCCGAACCACGACGTCATTCAGCCTGTTTAGGACTGTGTACGGCCCATCCCAAGGTGACTGTAATTTCGGACAAAGTCCTTTCCGTCGAGTCGGATTCCACAACCACACCTTGTCTCCTTCGTGGAATTGATGTTCAGTAGCTCTTGTGTCGTATCGGGTCTTCGTCTTCTCCGTCGCCAAGTTGACTCGCTCTCGTGCGAAATTGTGCATCACTTCAAACCGGGCCTGGAGATCTTGAATATATTCCTCAGACGATGAAGGAGCATCCGGAGGGCAGCCAAACAATAGATCACAAGGCAGACGAAGGTCAAGACCGAAGAGCATCTGTGATGGAGAATAGCCGGTAGTCTCGTGGACAGCACTGCGGTAAGCCAGTAAAAAGAGTGGTAACTTCTTGTCCCAGTCCTGTTGGTTTCTGGAAACCACTAATGAGAGGTTATTAAGGATGGTTCGATTGAACCTCTCTACCATGCCGTCCGACTGGGGATGCAATGGAGTCGTTTGAGTTTTGTCAATGCCAAGTAGTTTGCATAGTTCTTTGATTACTGCCGAGGCAAAATTCCTTCCCTGATCGGAATGTAACTGAAGAGGCACTCCGAACCTGGAAATCCAGTGTTGTATCATTACCTCAGCTACTGTGACTGCCTCTTGATCAGGAATAGGATAAGCTTCAGGCCACTTGGTGAAGTAATCAATGAAAACGAGTATGTATTTGTTGCCATCAGCAGTTCGTGGCAGAGGTCCCAGGATGTCAAAGGCGATACGTTCAAAAGGCGCACCTACGTTGTAACGTTGCAGTCTGCCTCGGCTGCGTTTCCTCGGTCCTTTCCGACCTGCACAGGCATCGCAAGATCGGCACCACTTTTGCACGTCATTCTTTGCACTATTCCAGTAAAAGCGCTCACGAACTCTCTGTAAGGTCTTCATAATTCCAAAGTGACCTCCTGTAGGGCTGTTATGTAGTTCTTTGAGGACATCAGGAATCCGGGATCTCGGAAGTATCAGTTGCCATCGGAACGTCTTCCCATCATCCGACTCGAATTTCCGGTATAAGACGCCGTTTCGAATGTGAAGTGAATCCCAGAGTGCCCAGTATTGTTTTGTTGTAGGACTACAGATAGAAATGTCCTGCCATGTAGGTTTTCTGTTTGATGACTCTATTAAATCAAGTATGGGTTTAATGTCGCGGTCTTCCAGCTGGTCTTTCCTGACTTCATCATCACTCCACGGGTCTCGAGCAGCCGATGTTCATGTTGTAATTTGTCTTGCGACCGGAGTCAGCAGTTCGTATTTCGCTTCAACCCTGGAACAATATCGGCAGTTTTCTTGGCAAGGTCTTCTAGACAGGGCGTCGGCGTTTCCGTGTGATGATCCCTTACGATGACGGATAGTGATGTCATATTCTTGGAGTCTCTGTATCCACCTGGCTATTTGACCCTCAGGATTTTTGAAATTTAAAAGCCACGCCAATGAGGCATGGTCCGTGCGGAGGAGAAATTTTCTCCCGTATAGATAATGATGGAAATGTTCTACAGCTTTGACTATGGCGAGCAACTCTTTCCTTGTGACACAGTAATTCCTCTCCGGTTTAGACAGGCACTTGCTCCAGTAAGCTACTACACGTTCTTGGCCGTCTATTTCTTGGGACAAAACAGCACCGACACTTTCATTGCTCGCGTCGGTGTCGAGAATAAATGGTCTGGTCAGGATTGGAGCAGATGTTAAAGCTTCCTTTAAGTTGTTAAATGCATCCTCGCATTCCTTTGTCCACAAGAATCTTTGCTTGCTCTCTGTCAGCTTGTGAAGTGGTCTTGCGATGGAAGAAAAGTTCTTCACGAATCTCCTATAGTAGGTGCAAAGCCCTAGGAAGCTTCTCAGCTGATGGACATTTTCGGGACGCGTCCAGGATTTAACCGCTGATACCTTTTCAGGATCCGTGCGCACACCTTCTGCAGAGATGACATGTCCCAGGTAAGTCACTTCCTTTCGAAACAATTTGCATTTAGCGGGAGTCAGCTTCAGATTGGCCTCTTTCAGTTTCTGAAGCACCTTTCTAAGATTTTCTAGATGCTCTTCAAAACTCTTTCCGACGATGATGATATCGTCCAGGTATATCAGACAGGCTTCGTAAGAAAGGCCTTTCAAAACAGTCTCCATAAGACGTTCGAATGTTGCCGGCGCATTACACAGTCCAAACGGTATCACTTTGAACTGCCAAAGTCCTTGTCCCGTAGTAAATGCCGTCTTTTCTCGGTCATCAGGATGGATTTTTACCTGCCAATACCCACTCTTTAAATCAAGTGTTGAGAACCACTTGCTTCCAGAAAGAGTGTCTAGAATGTCATCAATTCTAGGAAGAGGGTAGCTGTCTTTCTTCGTAACCTCATTCAACCGGCGATAGTCAACGCAAAATCTTGTTGAGCCGTCTTTCTTTCTGACGAGAACGATGGGAGATGCCCATGGACTCGCTGAAGCCTCGATGACATCGCCTTCTTCCATATCTTTTAACAGTGTTCGCACCTCTTCCTGTTTAGCAAACGGTAGACGTCTTGGATGTTGCTTGATCGGGGGATGATCGCCAGTATCTATTCTATGTTGTGTCAAACTAGTTCGACCCACGTCAGAAGACGAGCGGGAGAAAACAACTTGAAGATCTTTAATGACGCGATCGGCAGCATTTTTCTCTTTATCGTTTAATTGTGCATTCTGCAATAACTCCGATGTAATGCTCTCTGAGGACACGGATTCTGGGATGTTACTCTTTTTTTCAACGCTGGTTACTGGAGTACATGTTGCAACCACTTCACTTTTCTTAATAACTCTCGACTTTTCAGTTACATTGGCGACTCTCACCGGGATAACCGTTCTGGATAGGTCGACGAGTGTTGAGGCTACTAATACTCCTTTTGGGATATTACAGTTATTGGGATATTCTATGATGCCGTAGCGGAAATTTCTATTTTCGGCTATGGATCCAGGAAGTAAAATTTCTGTTCTTGCCGGTATTGTAATATAGTCTTGTGCTATGATTTTATGGACAGATTTAACTTCTTCATCATTAACGAGAAATAACGCTATGTCCTCAGATGTAGAATGCAATTCGTTATTTTTAAAATCCAAGGAAAAATTGTATTTCCTTAGAAAGTCCAATCCGAGTATGCAAGAATCAGTGATTTCTGCTACATATGCCGTGTGATGGTAAGCAGCACTTCCAAACGTGATGTTAACATTTACTTTTCCGTCGATGTCGATCTTATCACCGGACACAGTCTGGAGGGTAACGCAGGGCGGCGTCCAGATAAGTTTGTTTCCTAGTTGTTGAGCCAAATCTTTTCGGATGATGGTGACGTTGGCTCCTGTATCTATAGTCATATTGCACGGAACTCCATTAATATGTCCTATTATGAAAAGTCCATTACTGCCGCCTCTCACTGCAGAAATCTGAAGCGCTTTAAACGGGGGCTTTTCATTATCTGGCAACCTCCGCCCCGCGAGATGGCCACTAATTAGTTTCCCTGCTGCTTGTTAGAAGCGGTCTTAACATCAGTACCCTGGGGTGTTTTGCAGTTTCGTCGTATGTGTCCTTCAGCACCGCAGTTCCAGCACTTAACGGTCGGTTTCTTCTCACCAATATTCCGTCTCAAGGCGTTCAGTTGTCTAGTTAAATCGTCAAGTCGAGCGGTGACTTGATCCCCTGGCTCCTGGACTTGAGCAGCTCTGACTGGGTGGCGGTCTCGACGAGTGGCTTGCTGGGCTGCCTCAAATTTCATGGCGTACACTAGAGCACTTTTTAAATCTTTTACATCCGCCATTCGTAGAGCTTTCTGTATTTCAGTATCTCGGATGCCGTCGATAAAGTATTGCAAGGACAGGATTTCCCTTGTTTCTGTCGGGCATTCCGAAAAGGCGAGATGGGACAGCCTTTCAACATCCGCGGCGAGCTCCTGAAGTGTTTCAGTAGGCTTCTGTTGACGAGATTTTAATTGGAGCCTGCTGTAGTCTTTTAAACACTTCTCCCCAAAGCGCAACTCCAAGGCGCCGGACAGAGCTTCGAAATCTAACCTTTTGTTTTCGGGAAGAGTCTGAAGGATATCCGCTGCGTCGGCTCTTAGAGAAGCGGCGAGATGACTTAGCTTGGGAATCCCATCCATTCGCATCCGCCACGATAGAAAATTGTGTCTTATACACCTGCCAGGAGGTCTTCCCATCATATGTGGATAGCTTCAGAGGTGGACGAGCAGGCATTGGTAGGAATTTAAAATCATCACTCCTGCTCCCTGCCGACGCTACGAATTTCTTTAAAGTATCCATTTCTTTGGCAACTGCAGAAACTCTCTCATCAATTTGTTCTTTTACAGAAGAAACTCTTTCTTCTATTTCTTCTTTCACCGAAGAAACTCTTTCTTCAATATGTCCAACTTTATTTTCAACTGCGTCAATTCTGCCTTCCATAGCTTCAAATTTATTTTCTATTATGCAAGTAATTTCTCTTTTCATTTCTTCTTGACCAGCTTGAACGGCTTTCATTTCGTCCTTAACGGATTCCTGGCCCAATTTCATTTCTTCCTTAACGGATTCCTGGCCCAATTTCATTTCTTCCTTAAATGATGCTTGGCCAGCTTCCATCTTTTCTTGGAATGCAGCAAAAGCACTAATGAGCTGTCTCAATTGTTCTTCCATCGCTCTTGTTATTGGCATTCAAATCCCACTTCTGACACCAAAAATTGTTGCGTGCGTACGGGTTCGTTATGAAATGAATGCACAAGTCCGATGAAAAATGAACAAAAATTTATTATTATCACAACAAAAATGCTTAAATTTTCTCAAATTATCATGCAGTATTACAATATCTCACAGTAGTTTTCTTTTAACTACTCAAATGTCAATAGAACGTAATTCAAAACAGCTAAAGAACGCTAATCCGCGAATTCGCTACAATCAACAACAGTAGTTTTCTAAACAACAACAAACTAAGCAACTACTACAAACTGAGATGTTTTCCTCCTTTTATAAGATTTTAAAATCACGCGCTAGAATTTTCCAGTACTTTCTCGAAATCAAAAAGAGATATTTATTTATTTAATGCACGCGCTCTTGTATTTTCAATTTTCCGGCTTAGCTTTCTTTTAATATTCGTCACGCGCTGCACTGCGCGAGAAATAAAACCATTTAATTTCTAATTGAACTAACATTAGCTTTTTAAATACCAAATTCGTAACAATACTTTATCCAGCAAGAAAATTATTCAGACCGGTCTTCCGCAAGGAAGTTTACTTCCGCCAATATTATTTTGTCTATACATCAACGATATGCCAAATAGCCCAGATACTACTTTTGCTTGTATGCGGATGACACCGCAATCATGTGCAGTTCTATTAGCCCCATCAAAGCAAGAGATATGCTTCAAAAAGCCGTTAATCCTCACCAAGTGGTTTTACGCTTGGAAGATCGAAACCAATGCAACTAAGTCTCAAGTCGTATTTTTTAGACACAACCTCAAAGAAATAAACAACATAACACTAGATGGTGCCACAGTACCTACAGTTAAAAATATTAAATACTTGGGTGTAATTCTTGACGATAAGCTTACATTCAGGCCGCATATTATGTGTACTCGTGAAAAAGCTCACAAAGCTTTTAAGTCTATTTATGCCTTAATAGGGAGACATTCAAAATTACAACTAAGTACTAAGAGAATTCTCTATCTTCAAGCAATAAGACCGATTTTATTGTACGCAGCACCAGCATGGGCCGCTACAGCCAGATCAAATCGTCAGATTTTGCAAAGATTGCAAAATAAATTTCTTAGAACTATCACAGACTCACCGTGGTTTGTATGAAACACTGCAATACATCATGGAATGAAAATCAAACCATTAGATAGCAAGATCTTAATTGCCTCACATAATTTCCACACCAAATGTGATAATCACGAAAATGAAGCTGTACGTAGCATAGGAGATTATGACTATACAGTCATTCAACGCTGCAAAAGACCAAGAACGATACACCATAACGAGTTATGGTGATCGATGTACATAGTGAATTTAATGTTTTTTCTACTTTTCATTGTTTACTCGTATTTATATTTACTTAATTATTGCAAAGCGATATGGACTTTGCGCCCCCGGAGGCAGGACTTTGATTTGTCTTATGTGTATGAAATTTCAATGGTTGGTCAGTGCAACTATGCTCCCCCCACTACTGTTATATGCCTCAACTATTATGCCCACGCTATTCTGTTGCTCCAAGACACGGAGGAAGGAGGACACTCAGCCGTAGTACCTACGAGGAGAAAGTTATGCCAAAGTTTTTATGCTACAGATGTGTTAAATTTCTTTTACGATGTGAAAGTTATGCATCAGATGTTAAATCGCTATTTTACCAAAGTTATACCACTGTTACATACTGCCACATTGGATGTCATTCAACACTTCAAGTGTACAGGTTTATTCCAATACTTGGAATTTTTTTTTCACGTTTAGGAATCCTATTAAGGACAGTTATAGATAGGTAAAGACTTCAGGGTCGTATACCTATTGAATAAGCGAGGACCTAAGACCTAAGACCTAATATCTCTAAGCTGAATTTCTTTTTCGAAATTTGCACAACGTAATGGCTATTTGAATTAAATATGCACACATAAAAATGTTAAATTAAAAATTGGTTACCATTTTAATTATTAAAATTTAATTTATAATATCTTAATTCTAAAATGTGATGCGAAATTTGGACCTGTTTAAGAGAAATCAGTTTTTTTTTTTATGTCTGGTTTTATTTCATTTAGTTTTAAGCATAAATTAGAATGCAGATTAAATTTTGTTCTGTATTTATTTTTTAAATATAACATTATATTTTAATGACAGAGTAGTTTTCCATGTGTGAGGTCAAAAGGTTAGGGGCAGATGTATTGCAATACTGAATGCAATCCTAGAAAACACAAAATTTATTGTATTTATTATGTCTTTTTTGAGTATGCACTTTTCTAACATTTAAATCGATTCTCATGGAATTTGCTGGATATAAAGTGTTTATAAAAGTAGGTTTTTCTCACAAATTTCTTAAAGCAGTCATCTCAAACTTCCAACCACTTTTCATTAAACCTTTGGTGCAAAAGTTTAGTTATTTGAAGTCCGAGTTCATATTATTCTCATTGAACATGAACATAAATGGCGCATTTGAAATGTTAAAAATGGAGCTAATTTATTTACATCAGGATAGAAATCTCATTAAGAACTTAAATGCAGGTTATATTAAAATTTCTGTCAAAAATAAGTAGGTTCATTTAAATGTTTTGCACAAAGATACATGCGAAGAGCAGAAATTTAATAAGAAAGGAAACTGATTGAGAATAGCCGTCTATGATCCATGATCAAGATAAATTTTAGTAACTTATATACTAGGTTACAAATTTTATCAGAATCAAAACGCCATCAAGTGTTTAAATATATAGTAAGAAATAAATACGAAATAAATATCCTATCGGTAGTCGCCTAATGTCAGATACCGATTTGAAAACTCCTCTGTTATTCGATATTCCTAATACGGAAAAACTCAAATAATGTGCAAAACAGTAACAAAACACTCTTTTTATTCTTTGTAACGTTAAGAATTACAAAGTACATTTAAAACACCTAAGTACGAATCAGAAACCAATTCTACTGTAGAAAGCAAAAACCATGAAACAGCACTCCCCTTACGCCAGATACAGAGTTACAAACTTAGAAGTCTTAAACGCATGGATTTACACTAACAATAATACGCGTACATAAATCGAACATTCAGTATCTACAGTATGCTTATATAAGAGAAGTAAACTGCGAATTAATGAAATATTATACATTACTCCATGCTAACGCAGTGCAGGTCAAAAAGTAGGCGGGAATTAGAAATAAATGTAGGTATATCTTGAGATCTAGAGTCTCTGAGAGTCAAAATTCCGTTTTTACAAAAATCCAAGGTACATTCTTAGGAAATTAAAGAAAAAACGATAAAGAAAAAATTAAGAAATAGATTTTTATTGTACATTAACGTCAAATAACTCTAGTTTTTTCTATTTAAACACTCTGGACAGTATTTTAGTAGAGAGGCGTGGTCGATAAAAAGCCGATAAGGCGTTTCAAAACTTTCACGAACTGAGGGGCGCAGCTTTAGAGCAGGATGTTCTGGCTTTTATATAGAGGCTATAATAAAAACAAACCAGGAACTTACAATTGTGTTGTGAAATTCTCTAATTTTTTTTACACTTCAAGCAGAGAAGGAGTTCTTAAAATTCAAAAGGCATTTCTTCTTCCTTGCTAGGGCTGTGATACCATGGTAATTGGCTCAAGGAACTTACCTCCTTCGAAAAGTGTCAGCTTTCGAACTTAGTCCCGAAGTAGCTGTGCAGATGCTAAAATAGTCCGAACTAATTAAAACAGCATAAGGTTCTATACTGATGATAAGGAAAGAAACGTAAGATTTGCAGATAGAGACAGTGACTTCTACAAACAGATTAATAAATTACACACAATCAAGCTATCACAATTAAAAACATATATGAGTCAGCATAACGAATTATAAAAACGTTAACCTTAATAACAAACACTAAAATACCAATAAAACTACAGAAAAAGGAATAAATACCAAATGCCGATACGAACCACCACATGCAAATAAAGTACCTCGAATATACATCACAAAGTACTTAAACTACTAACGTTTCCTCCACTGAATGTGGGGAGCATGTATCGTCTTACCGTGGTTGCCCGATCTATAAAAAGCGATTTCAAACTCCTAAACCAGCAGAAAAAACCCAAGAGATTCCAAATCTTAAAGATTTCCCAGCACTCGCAACTAAATCTGAAACTGAAATTAAAGAAATTCAAAGAAACATCCCATTCAGCGCCGTCCTTAAACAGCAGAAGAGCCCAGCAGATAATGATAATCCAATATCCCAAGTTTTTTCAAATCCTAAAGTTTTCAAATTTATTCAAGATATGAACAATGTTGCAGTTAATATTAAATCCGCCAAATCCAATACAGAAAAACTTTCTATCGCTTTCTTAGCGGTGAAGATTGCTCTTGATTTCGCAGAAGAGGAAAGTAAGTTCAAAATTTACTTCTTATTACTTCCTGATGTTCCAATAGATGGCGATACCCATGCGACGAAGTTTTCACCAGAAACTTTCCACTTTAAATAAAGTGGATTTTCTTCTCACTAAGACGTACCCCGCAGGGTAAATAATTTCTGAGTAAAAGTCCTCAGGACTAAATTCTCATAGATACCTCAATTCATACCAATTCCACTGAATATTTCTTCAAAATTATTTATCAGCACAAAGAGTTTAGTGTACTGATGTTGGGTCTAGCTTGATTTCTCCAAGCCTTCCCGAAATAATTTTAATAATGTCAATGATGGAAAATTCCGTAAATAATTTCTCAATTTCAAGCAAACACGTTAAATATGTGAGCAAGGGTAGCAACAATGCTCACCAAGCTGTTTTCATTTTCCTTCACCAAGGTTGTTGTCGTCTTTTTTAAATATACGGACTTTAGGTATATTTGCCAGAATTTCTTCTGCACCATTCTCTAGCTGTTTTGTAGCAGCGATACCACGTAGTCCTGAGTTTTGACGTTTAACCTAGAAATTGTTCCTTAATGTTGGAAGGGATTGGGAGGCATTAAGAAAATTTGCTGCATGTTAGCCTTCCCATCTGCAACACGTGAGCTTTTGATTCATTTAGACTGGCAGTCAGAACTGTTGTGGGGCAGTGGAAATTTTACGTACATCGGGGCATGTTTGAATTCTTTGAAGGAATAGTGACAAGTGTGGCACTGACAAATGTGGAAAACTGACAAGTGTGGCACTGGGCCACGCCCCCTTTGAACCTGTATGGTTCTTCTGATACAATAACATATATTAATTTTACAATATCGTAAATTTTTTTCAGAGCTTTATTCATTTACCATCTGCACGCAAAAAATTGGCATAGGAAGTCGGGTCCTAAATTTAGTCACGTGCGCAACCATCTGAGCATTTAATCATCTAGTATGTTAAATCCTTCCTTGATCTCGTCAACTGAACAATCAGACGGTAATATCTTGATAACTATTTTCAAGTGTTTAACCTTCTGCTGGTACACCACATAATGCTGAACGTTATTTTAAGTAAGATATTATCTTCCGATGATCGGCAATGCTGCCGGTATAATTTTAAAGATCTCTCCAGAGATACGGGCGGTAAATTGAGAGAAGGTATCAGAAGATAACGTTTTGACAAATGCAATGAATTTAATCGGTTTCATTCTGACAAGTGGGGGCCTGCGTTCTGCGGGGCTGACACGTTTGTGGCACTGACAATATTTGTTCTAACATCGTCAGTGCCACAAATAACAATGTCATTACTTTTAGTATTAAAATTGTTGGAATCAAAGGGTACATTAAGTTTATTACTAACTAAATGCGAATAAAACTTTTGCTTAATTTGGTGGAATATGCGGATTTTGTAGGGG
The DNA here is from genome assembly GCF_044657685.1 of Stegodyphus dumicola. Lineage (NCBI taxonomy): Eukaryota > Metazoa > Arthropoda > Arachnida > Araneae > Eresidae > Stegodyphus > Stegodyphus dumicola. The sequence continues at coordinate 152,664,111 of NC_140778.1, forward strand.
AGGTAAGACTGTCTTTGATTATATTTATTGGTAAGCGTAATAATTTTCATTTCAATAGAATGATTCCAAACAAATTTGCATGTCCATTTTAAGAACAACCGCATTTTACTGCCCTTGTTCGAAGTCTTAGAAACCTTGCTCGAACTAGAGGGGGATATTTACTTTTCTGGGGGCGGCAACGTTTCTAGCATTCACGTGAGCAACAGACAAAGAAAAACTTTCTAAGTCATCAGAATCGATACTATTAGATAAATCAAACTTGTGATAAGCTCTAAAAAACTCACCTTTACTTGAATGGGCGAGTTGATTTCCATAATCTGCACACACTATATTCGAATGTAGGTTTTTATCCTTGTCTGGACTATCCTTAAGATTGGTCCATTGCAACCATTAATCTGTCTTTGAATCCGAGCGAGTTTTGAAGGAACACCACTGCATTGATCAAGGCTATTTTATCGCACAAATTTTTCTCAAGTAAATCCTTGAATTCATCCTTATGCGTAAGTGGCATCCTTGAAGATTCAAAGGTCATCTAGTTATATTCAGAAATACATTCATGTTCCGAATCACTAACAACGTCTATAATGATGCATCAAAAATCCGTATAATCCAAGAGCACTAGGTTAACCCTTTTAGAAAGCACAAGTTCGTCCGTGTGTAGTAAGACGTACCAGGACGTTCCGCGATGAGAATTTTCCAAAAACTATATTTATATGTTTATTTATTTATTGGGACTAAGCATAAAATTTTAACTAATATTATAATTTATTTCCACACCCGCACATTTATAGCCGGAATATCGCGCAAGGCGCAACGTGTCCGGATCGATGATAAGCAAGGCCTAAAAGGCACATGACGTTAGAAATTGCCGGACTTAGTAGTGAAGTGGAGGTCTAAGTTGGGTAAAAAGGGGGTGACCAGGAATCACAGCCCAAAAAACGGTCAAAGATACAAACGAGTCGGAAATACAAACGAGGGTTGGAGCAGAGAGGGCCAACTGAGAAGCACGTCTGTGCTATGCTAAGACACAAAGACAAGATCATGATAAATTAAGCACATATAAATACATACAATACATGAAAAATTACACAATAACATACGAGGTAAAAAATAAATGGGAAAATTTACAATAAAATACTACTGAAATACAAGGTACATAAAGGATATAAAAAGGTAAAAGCAATATATACATGAATATGTACAAATTTTAGGTTGGGAAGTCACAGGTGAGGCGGCCGCGAGGAGTCTAATTTCTGATTCCATTTCGAGAATTTCATAATTAAAGACATTAAGTTGCCTTAGGTGCGAACAACTCAGAGCATTCTTGAAGAAATTGCCGTTCATTCTGTAAAGAAACTTGTATACAGTTTCTATCTGCAGGTCTCTATGGAGCGTATCAATGGAGACAAAGTGATGTGCACGAGTAATCTGGCCCAAGAACATATTTTGAGTGATCTGTAACTTACGTAAGTCATTCGTGCGAGACGCAGCCAGGCAGGCAACGGGTAGGTAAAAAGGGGCTTGATAATGGTAATATAAATATGCCGCTTCCTTCTGAAATCGAGCCCACCAGCGGCCGAGCGGTAAAGTCGCTGAACACTGGTAGTTCGGTCCGAGGTTCGAATCCCGCGAACGGGCTGGCTGCATGGGTGTTTTCGTGGTTTTCCCCATGTGTAACGTGTATACGAGCCAGTTTCCCTTAGAAAGTCCTCCACGAAGGCATCCCTCCCCTTAGGCAGATAGCCCTCGTGTGCTTTGCCATAATTAAATACACCACACCACCTTCTGAAATCTAAATTAGAGTCTACATCTACAGCAAGCAGAGGCGTGAGGCTCTGAATAACTCTGATCACTTTTCCCCTTACATAGCTGATATGTTCCTTCCACTTGAAATCTGAGGTGTACTTTGCACCAAGATAAGTGGCCTTAGTGACAATCGGCACAAAGGTGTCGAAACGCCTGAGCTGAGCTGTGACCCGTGTCCGTGCGCGCTTTTTCTTGATGATTAAAAGATTCCATTTGTCCGCATTTATCGCAATTCTCCGTTTCGAACACCATTGTTCGAGCTGAGGCAGAGTCTCTGAAGTATTTTAATGGCATGATTCGGGCATTATAATTTTCTCGCGTCCCCATCCCTTCGAAGCTCTAACATGAAATTTTAGAGCACTTCTCCTATTTTTGCGTTATGTACATCGCTGCGCTACTTCGCAACGGTTTTACTCGATGGTGACAAATAGCCTACAATCAAAGAATGAAAACAATCAATGAAACAAATTATTGCTGGCATAGCGCGCGAAGCGCGCTGTTTTCAGCTCTTGAGTAGTTGCTAAAAAGCACATGACATTAAAAAAATTCTGAAGTGGAAAACTGAGGCATTGAGGTGATGAAAAAGCCCACAGCACATGGCCCTTATATTTTCTTCTAAGGTCCATGCCAAAGCATGTCAGGCATAGAGAGAGGTGTCAGTCATGAGAAGTAGGCGTGTCTACCAACCAGAGCAGGAACGCAGAGTCCGGAGGGCGGTGCTATCCCCTCAAGCCCGAGCAAAGAACTTGATTAAACAAAGTTAATATCAAGTTCATCATGCAATAAAAGTAGGAGAAAATTACAAGTCCATTTTTATCATCTGCTCAACCATTCCCAAGGCAAGTAAGACTTTGTCCTGCGGCGAATCAATTTTCTTACATTTTTCAGCAAATTCTAGGAATTTGACTGCAATTATCTGTGGGTTTGTATCCATCGCGAACTCCAGCTAAGTGGATTTCTTAGAATTTGTTGGTAGACATGCCTACTTCTCATATGACTGACACCTCCCTCTACGCCTGCCATGCTGCGGGCTTTTTCATCAATTCAATTGCTTTCGCTCGCACTTGGTTTCAACTACGCAGAGTTATTACCAAAAGTTGAGAGTTGCCAAAGGCCAATCACGGTAGTAAAATAAAAGAGATGTACTTTAGGTACATCTGTCACCCGGAGGCGTAAAAACGTTCAGAGCTTGGGTCTGGCATTCCTGGTCGTGGTGGCAACACAGAAAAAAATAAAACTATTTACATAAATACAACTACCAAGACGGGTTATGATGTACGGTGCGTGGCCTTTTGACCACATATTCAACAGTAGGGCCATAATCGCACATGCTTCTAATAGAAGCGTAGGAAGAGGTTCTCAGGCTTTCAGAGAAATTATGTGAAGTGATCAAAGTTTGTTCATGCATGGCCTTCACATTCAGATCCTCCTGAATTTGAGAATTCCTCACAAACCACGGTGAGTTCACAATCGCTCTAAGTATTTTATTTTGTATTATGTCTAGTTTAGCATGCTCAGTCTTGTTGGCTGTCGCCCATGCTGGCATCTTTAGGGTTTTGTCTATGTCTATGTCTATGTCGTATCACTTAGTAAGAGGCAATCGACCATTAACGGCCTTTACCAATATATGATACTTGACTTTTAAATGCTTGAAGAATCGAGTAAGTTGTATCCAATAATATCGAAGTACTTGTACACATGCTGTGCTAGAACTCAGAGATTACCAGCGACGGAGGCTCCTGCGCCGCCGTCCGTAGAATAAGTAAACTTTGAACAAATGAGGTGCTCATGTGGCGCCATCTATTAGTAGGGATCAAAAGCATTTTAGTTGACTGGAGCTCTGGTTGCGCCATCTCTTGCAGGATCTGAAATGTTGGGTTATATGGCTTGCTGTTATAATAGAAAACTGGTCTGATTCGATTCAAAATTGAGAGTATTCTATTTCAAATCTCCATTAAAATTAAGATTGCTTATATGCAAAGAAGTAAAGTGTTTTTAAATATTAAATTCAGAAATTAAAACCCCCAACATCCTGATTGAGTTTTATCTCTAAAACTCGTAAATTTATGCGATCTGAGCTTTGTTCAAGAGTGGTGGTGGTAGTAGTACTTTGTAGTGGTGGTACTAAAGGTTTTCAATGTTTGTTTAGTAGGCACGCGTTAGTCAAAAGGTTGAGAATCACTGACTCATTGCTTAAATTGAAAGAACTGGACATTATTTGTTAACCACCACTTCTCTTAAATTCCGGCCGCTGTTAAAACTAAAATAAAGTAAGAAGCTTTTGGGTTAAACAATCAATTACTCTAAATATCACGTGAAACGCTGTCGCAGTTTGGCGCAGCGTGGGAAATAATGGAAGGCCTACGGTCAAGCGCATTGCTATTCATGGCAGAGGCGAAATGCCGAGCAATGCAGCCATGAGAAGCGCAAAATTTATAGTTTTTATTACGTGTTTTCTGGGTATGCAGTTTGTTCCAACCAAGGAGGTTAGAATACATGGAGATGGCGTCTCTGCTGTCGCAATACGAGGAGAGTGAAGCCGTGGGAAGCAAATAAGCCACGCCTCGTGAGGGCAAGAAAACGCTTCCCTTACTTACGCGAAGTGAGGTTAAACGTCAGCTTGTTTGAAGTTTTGAGTGTGTTTTCTGATTTCTTATGTGAAGACGTGAGAGGGTTATAAGGTACTGAATGGTTACATTGAAATAATGTCTACATTTCGGATTTCATTTCCATATAAAAGAATGTTTTTTTTTTAACATGCATAAATAAGTAGAATAATTGAAATGTGCGTTTGAAAAGCCGTCAGAAAAGAGCTTGAGTATTTTCTCGGTGTGACGTGCGCGAAGAAACATCTATAATTCTCAGATTTTTCTTCAATTAATGGTTTGAGTATTATACTCGTAATTAACTGAGTTGTAAAAGCAAAACGGTAAGTAAACAAGGGAAGGGGGAGTGGTCAGCTCATCGTGGAAAAGAAAACGCGTTATTTTAAAGGTGTGATCATATTACATTACAAGTCATATTTTATGTATTTAATTTTATTTTCTGTTCAAGTAAATATTTAATAACAGGATTTAATTTGGGGTGAAATTTGTGGGAGTTTTAAAAATAACAATGCAGGATTTAAATATTATTTTTTATCATTGTTCATGCAATTTAATATTTTTCAAAACGTAAGTAGTATTTCTAACATGGAAAATTGAGAATTATACCTGTATATATTTAGAATAACTAAAATATAATCAATTAATGGTATGAGTATTTATTTATTTATTTTCACAATACCTTTATTGCTAGCATTCATTAATGACAGCATGTAATTACATAATGCATTTCTCATTTAACTCATTTTAATGGAATCAGTCCCTTTGTACATATATTTTCCCTCTGCATATCCTGATAATCATTAGAATTGATACAATTATCAGCACTTGCAGCCGTTTCCTTGGATATGTTTTAAACATGCACAGCAAATTTTTATCTAACTTTGAGCAAAGTATAATTAAATAAATGATAGTATATATGTTAAAAGAATATTTACCTGTGAAATGTAATACCGGATCCTGCAATTCTTCTATTTGTACAGCCGAAAGCGACGCAGGAATTTACCATTTTGGCAGGAATAAAAATTGCTTCTCGGAACAATATTGCAGCCGTCTACAAGATGATAGAAAATGTAGAAATAAAATGAAATGGCGGGAAAAAGTGAAGGAAAAAGCGCGGAAGAATCCACGGTCTTTAATTTACGAAACTGGGTGTGGCTAGGTTCTGCCTCATTGGCTGAAGAGCTCGTCAATCTTTCTAAAGCCACGACTACTAAGGGCATACTTTCCCCCACTTTTTGGTTTCACTTGGACTGCGCGCAGGGCATCTCCATGTATTCTAACCTCCTTGGTTCCAACAAATGGTAAGTTGTTTTTATGGAATTATTGCCATTATTCTGAAACTGATATCCTTAGATAAATTCAGGATAAATTGCGTATAAAAGGGGCCTTTATCTGGTAAATTTCTTAAAGCAATGATGTCAAATTGGTTATGCCGTTTAGTTATACTTTTGGTGTAGTATTTTAGTTATTTGATGTCCACGTTCATATTATTTTCATTATTATTAAAGACGAACATAAATAACGCATCAGAAGATCTAAAAAGTTTACAAATGCAGGTTTTATTAACATTTCTGTCAAAAAGTATATAGGTTCAATTAAAAGTTTTGCACAAAAGTGAAACTCTTTATTTGAACTATATTTATCTGTTCATCTCATTTCAGCATTTAAATACGAGCACTAGAAATTCAATAAGAAGGGAACCTGATTGACAATAAAAATATAAAATCGGTGATGAAGCTAAATTTTAGTAACTTATATTCAAGGTTAAAAATTTTATAAGTATCCATACGAAATCAAGCTTATATAGTTATAAATAAATATCTTTTTAATATTTTGCATAAAAACGTATGCATTTTTATTTACGCCTCGCAGTAAAATATAATAAATAATAGAAAACGACTAACTTGTCTTTAAGTTTTGTCCGACTTGGTAAATTTTCTCTGAAAATTGAGCAAATTTAAATTAAACTAGTTTTATTAAAGCTTAGAAGATCTATTAGAAGTTAGAATTATTTGAAAGATATATCAAATTTAGAATTTAATATTAGCTGTCAATACATTTGAATTACATTGCATAACTAACAAAAATATCTTCACGTACCAAACACAGATTTTCAGATAAAAATTAAATATGAAGTTCATTTTTTCGCATGCTTTATTATTACTATTATTATTTATACAGATTTTGATAAACATTTGGTAAGGGTACTTTAAAATTTATTAAAATGCTTCTATTTCCATATACGAAATAAAAGGAGTATTGTAATCACAAAAAATATCGGTATTCGGATTTAAAGGAAATATCCATTTTGACCGTTACCGAATAAATTTTGACTATTTTTATGCATGAAATATCTAAGGATGTTTGGATTGTTGCGCACGTACGGGTTCTTATTAGCTCGTATGCACACAGGTACGATGATTGGTTGATAAAATTTATGTTATGAAAATAAAAACCTTCGTGTTCTGAACCTTTCCACAGAAATACTCTTACAGGTTTTAGAATATCACAAGGTACAATCAGTAGTTACACCTTAGAATACTAAGAATGTTAAACACAACGCAATGTAAAGGGCATCTAAAGAGCGAATCTAACCCGGAGATATCTTGAACGAATAACTAACGACTACAACTCCCAACGATAATTTAAAAATTGATACTCTGCCTGTCTTATACAGTTTTCACCTGCCTTTGAGATATTTCTAGAACTTTCTGCTTCTCGAAATTAATTGAAGGTATAAATGGGCCAGATACGGTTATATTTGTATATGAAATCAATTACAGTTATTATTAATTGATACATATCAAATTATTGATCATATACAAATGTATGTAATTGATTTCATATACAAATGCAATACTTATTGCGGTGGTACAGGGGTCAAATCGAAGTGTCAAGAAATGGTTCGTAAGTTTGTTGTCGACAAAACCGATGCCAGCTCAGCGATGTCGCGCTAATTTAGCAAGATAGCCATTTACTCAAGGTTTTATAGACTTGCTTCTGTTTTTTTTTTTTTTTGGGGGGGGGAGTAGGGCATAGTCTCTCTAAATCAGTGATTCTCAATCTTTTTTTTTTTTTTTTTTGTTGTTGCGGTACACTTTTAACAATTTCGAAATTTCGCGGCATACTAACAATAAAATAAGTTTAAAAGAATTTTACTTATCTGTAATACACTATGCAAAATAGTTTATGATAATAATTTTCAGTGTTAAATAAAATAATATGTACAACAAAGACTACAGAATGTTTACTGTGTAATTAATTACAAATTAATTATAAACATTCATTTAAAGCTAAATTTGAGCTTGATGATTTTTGATAATTTCGTTTACATTTGGTCGTAAAAACGACAATGCCAGTCTCATTTCGCTATCTACATTTAAAAGTCTCGATATTTTTGTTCATTTTTACTTCCTTTTACGAAGTAAAAAGGAAGTATTGTAATCGCGAAAAGTTTCAGGCAGCATATTTCAACGAAAATATCCCATTCCTCCAGATCAGCTGATAACCTGAATCACTCTCCAATGTGGACCTAGACTCGTCTGTGAAGAGAACAGGCGTGACTGGTTCAGGAGGCGTGTTCTCTTGCCCAAAATAAAAGGGTCACTTCGGGTCAGGCAGGCACAAACAACTGGTCGTTTTGCATATGCGCAGGCGTCTGCGCACTGTAGCAGCCGAGATTCTTGTTCCTGTTGCAATGATCTATCATGAGCTGAGGCTAGTAATGTTACTCCTCCTTCTGGTCGAAAGAGATAAACAGGTGTTGTAACTCTAGGTCTGCCTGGGACATGGCCTCTAGACACGGAATCCTCGGATTCAAATTGATTCTATAGTCGGTGGACCACACTACGAAAGATACTGTGACATCTAGCAGCAGCATCTTGTACCATACCCATTTCCATCCTTTCGATCGCCTGCTATCTCAACGATTCGGACAAACGACTTCTCTTGGAAATTGAGAGAATCTCCTGGGTATTGTCCACGAAACTGTAATAACAACAGAATATCGCGAACAAAAATTGCACTCTTTGCGCTGACTGACTGACTGGTAGGGTATTGCCGAGAATGTTGCGAAGAGCGCGGCGTGTCCGGCTCAGATGAAAATATTTTGCCACTACGGCCCGTCGCGTGAAACATGAGAAGCAGGTCCCTAACCTAACATGGTCCCTATCCTAACATGAGAAGCAGGTCTGGCTGGGGGTAACCGAAACATCGCTGGCGTGAGAAACGACCAGAAGATAGCCAAAACAGAAAATAGTCGGAACAAGAACGACACTGTACAACCGTCATAAAATATTAGGTAAGTACTGCGAATATTAAAAGTTTAATAGTGAAGCAGCGAAAAGCTGATAAGTGAATCTTTCCAAGTTCCGCTGATTAACTTGCAGGATTTGCAAGTTTTGTTCCGACTGCCTAAGCTAGTTATTATAGAGCTGAAAGTAGAAGAATGCATGAAACCGTCAGTCAGGATTGCTGGGAGGGCGTGACTACCTTGTCTCGTGAAGAGTGAAGCCAGTGGTTGATACGTAGTGAGATTTCAGGTTAGAAATGAAGAAAACATTAATTATTCAAAATTGCAGAAATAATTACGCAAATCGATAATTTACTTGTACTTTTATACATGTATCGATTTATATAAAATAAAAGTGGTAGCCATTGTTTTTACATATATTTTTTTAAGTTAACTATCATGCATATGAACTGAGAGTTTTATAGTGATGAGCTCTGAAAAACACGCTGTTCCATAACTTTTGGAGGGCAATGTACTTCATGCATATATATACACATATAGGAAGGAAAACAATGTTCTAGAAAGATCTAAAAAATATTTAAAAACAAGCGCTAAAGCTATATAAAATTTAAAATTAGAAGAAAAGAATTATGCTCTCCTGGAAAAAATTTTTAAAAACGAATTTACACAAAAATAAACGTTTGGAAAGAAAATCTATGGAAACGATCAAATTTTAGAACAAACTAAGATGTAAACGAAACGTAAAACCTTTTTCAAAGGCATTTTTTATTTTTCAATTTACATATTATTTTGTTCTAAAATTTAATAGTTCCTCTACCTTTTCTTAAAAAAATGTTAAACTTTTTTTTTAAAATTCATTAAAAAACTGTTTTTTTTTAGGATAATTTATTTTTTCTTATGTGTGTGTGTGTATGTATATATGTTAGAATTTAGAAGCTTTTGAGGTAAGAGAAAACACAATTTGTAGAGTGACGTAATTTGGTGTATTAACTAGCAATTGCAGTCATGCCCGATTTAAAAATTTAAAAATTAAATAAAAATAATAAATTAAACAATAAATCCCTAGAAAACATTATTAAATTGAATCCCACGGAGCGGTACGTGCTATCTTTGCGCCCGTTCTTTATGGCATTTTTGGTTTTCCTACATCTTATAACTATTAATTTCAATGGAACAAATAGTAGCACCCGCCAAGCGAGTTGATAGAAAAGAAAAGTGGCAGACGAGTTGGGAGAAGAGAAACGGGAGGATTAGATTATTTAATTATGGCAAAGCACACGAGGGCTATCTGCCTAAAGGGAGGGATGTCTTCAGGGAGCACTTTCTAAGGGAAACTGGCTCGTATATACGTCATACACGGGGAAAACCACGAAAACGCCCATGCAGCCAGCCCATTCGCGGGATTCGAACCTCAGACCGAATTACCAGTTTTCAGCATCTTTACCGCTCGGCCGCTGGTGGGCAGGAACGGGAGGAGGATGGCGACATGTTTAAGATGAAAACTAGGCACAGAATGATTTAGTTTGAGTTAAATTTATCTTCATTTATGAATTTTAAGTTTTAATTCCCAAATTTGAAGCTACTATTGGATAAAGCAATGTGTAAGTGCCTGTATCATTAGCTTTTTGCAATGATCATTAGACATAGATTAATTCTGAAATGACGCAATTTAGAGCAATATATTTTAAGCAGTTACTATTTTTAGGACAGGAAGGCCAAGTAACTAAATTAAAATGGAGAATTAAGGGTTTATTGCATATTACAGTTAGAAATGTTTTTTATACATTTTTTTGTCTTACATATTTCCTTCCTCAGGGAAAAAAAGTGAGAGTAAAAACTTTAAAGCGAGAGTATATTATAGCAAGATTAAAATCTTTAAAGCAGTGGAAACGAAGCTAAGACAGTAAAGTGTAAAGCAGTACAAAACGAAGAAGAATATAACATGAAGAAAACATGAATATTAAAACTACCATTTAAACTAAATAATATTTTAACAATTGCAGAACAGAAATTCTGAGTATTATAATTTTGAAAATTAGAACAAATTTTTAGAACCTTATTGATAATTCTATTGTTAAATTTGAAAATCTTTCGTCTTTCCAAAGTCTGAATATTTTGAAAATTCTGAATATTTTTCCAAAGTCTGAATATTCTTAACTTAAGTAACTTAACATCTTAGCATATGCCAAATTCTTCAGAGAAGGTTTTGAAACTTTTTTCACAGAAAAGCACAAATATAAAATTTTGACATATAAGTATTTATCATGTTAATTATAACAAATCACAAAAAATTAGAGCATTTAACTTTTATATTTATAATTTACCTTTTAATACTACAAATATTATAAAGACTTGCTGAAATTATCATATCATTCTTATTTATTTTCAAGTTTCAATTATTAATTGGAGGCTCCATAATGTTTTCAAAACAGTTATCTCCATGTAAATTTGGACAAATCGTTTTAAATGACAAATGTATTATTTAATCAGAGTATTATTTAATGTTTTTACGAGAACGTACTTAAAAAGACCTTATACAAGGAAGCTGGCCTCTAAGAAAATAAAAAAAATTATAGGATTTTTTTTTTTTTTTTTTTTTTTTTTTTTTACTATGTGTATTAAGACATAGTAAAAAAAATATTTTTATAAAAAACAATAAATTAAGTTTTTTTATGAAAATAATTCTGTAATAAAATATAATATTAATATAGAATGTGATATAGTTCTATAAAATATCTAGTATATAGGATTAGTATAGACTATAATATGGTTCTATGATAAAATATAATATATAAAATTAACATAGAATATAATATAGTTCTATAATAAAATATAATATATAATATAATATAGTTCTATATTAGTCCCATAATAAAAATATATATATACAGAATTATAGTATATACTATTGTAATTCTATAATAAAATATTTCTATAATAATAAAATATATCATATAATATTCATTAATACAGGGTAAAATGTAGTTTTATAACAAACTGAAACTAAACTCAGTGGCGCAACAGCTCTAGTGGGCTCTAGTGGGCCTTTTTTCTGCTTTCTTGACACCTTTTGCCCCGGAGTGCATCAGCATATGCCCTGGACAAGTGGTCACCTCGTGGCAGTACCCCCGGTGTTTAGTCCCTAAGAGAACCTGGAAGTCATTTTATCGGCCCACTTAAGGGATGAAAGGCTCAGTCAACTTTGCCCAGCTCGGGGATCGAACCCCGGACCTGGAATGCAGCTGCGCTACGGGCTAGCCATTTCGCCACCGTGCGGTATACTTCTATAACAATTCTATCATAAAATGTAGTAAATATAATATATAATATTAATACAGAATATAATATAGTTCTGTAATAAAATGTATTTATACAGAATCATAGCACATTCTATTATAATTCTCTAACAAACCATGTATATACTGTTTGAAGAACACACTTCTCTTTCACAACACTTTTGCAGACCCCAACACTCATATAGTAGGTAAGTTAGAATTAAAACTTACTATTTACTTGCTTTAAGTATTTTTTTTTAAAAATTTTTTATGTAGTATCTAAGCATTTTCTAAATATGAAATTATATTTTTAAATATATATTTGTTTTTTAAAAATTGTGAATTAGTTCTTTTTGTTTCTTATTGGTTTATATGGATTATGTATAGTTCTTTTATAGTTTTTTTTATTGATATGCATATTCGTGTAGGGGAAGTTTCTGTAGACAAGGATTTCTAAAATACATTGGTTTCTAGATTTTTTTATTATTTTATAAAAAATTAATTTTTAAAAAATTAAATTTTTTAAGAAAAAGTTTAATTTTTGACTTTACTTGCTTGTTACTCAAAAGACTTCATTAGTATTTTCCTTTTTGAACTTTAATTCTTAAATGTTGATACTTAAATGTTAATTTCTCAGGGTACCACTTTATTGGAATTACTTTTGGTTTTGACTTTTACCCTTGCCTGCATGAATGACGAAACACGAATTGAATAATTGGAGAGTTAGGTTTGGAGGCAACTTCCCCTTGATAAGTCTGTCTCCTGCCTACTCTACGGTCATTCACATATGCATTTTTTAAAAAAATTGTTTAATTTAATTTTAATTTATTAAATTAGTATACAGTAAGACGCGGGGGATACGTTCCATCAAAGTAGAGCGTAATGCGAAACAGCGCTAAACGAGGCTATCTTTATATGTAAATACTGGGGTTAGGGGAAGATGGCTAGGAAATTGGTTAGGTATTAAATTTAAAAAGTATGTTTTTTTAATAAAAATAAAACCAAACATTTATTTCTTAAAGCCCAAATTAATACCACATTATTATTTCTTGCAAAAATAAAAACAAAATATAAATAACAAAACGAATATTCTTAAAAAAAAACAAATAAAATTCTAAGTCAGTCATATTTAGTTAGCCTTCCGCGTTTTCAGTGTTCTGCCTTTTTGTGACAAAAGCATCTAATGTTGTTTGCCTTTTTCTTTTGGGTTGTTCTCTTAAAAGTTCTTCATAAACGGATAGAGCATCTCTAACACCACGCCTTACTTTTGAGCTCCTGTCAAAATTCGGATCATTTCCAATAAATTGATCCATTATTTCAGTTATGGTAGACAAACTCCTTTTTACAAACGCCATCGAAAGTTCTTTCTGCTCTTCTTCTGAATCACTGCTGTCAACATTTTTGTTTTCTTCTTGTTCAGTTAATTCCTTGAGCTCATCATTAGAAAGACTAGCCGTTGCTTCTTGAATTATTTCTTCGACATCTTCCACATTTACCCCTTCAAAATATGTCTGTACAATACCGCACCAAACAAGAAATACAAGTACACTCTTTCGGATATGTATTTGAAATCTATCGCTGCATAATATTTCGGGGAATCCCCGTATGCTGCGAGCGATTTCGTGGAATTCCCCGGTTGAAATAAAAGAGCGCTAAACCGAAACAGCGCTAAACGAAACAGCCTTAAGCGGGGTCTTACTGTATTTATTTTCATGGATAGATTTTGCACTTCATTTGCTTATGCTTCTGAATTTAAATGATATTGTAGATTAATTCGAGAATTAAATCTTTTACATATTTGCACATTTTTTTAAAATTATTTAAAATTATTTTAGCTTTTTTCCTTTTTTTATAATTTAAATTTGCTTTTTTACTTTTATACGTATTTGTTAAGAATTTAAATCTGTATATACTGTAAGGTATTTTCTTCCGCATGCTTCGTAGCGCAATTGGAAGCACACTTGACGCGTTCCCGAAAGGTCCAAGTTTCAAGTCCCGACGAGGTCACTGCACATTTTTCACGTCTCCTTCCTAAACACACACACACACATATATATATATATATAAAGAAAAGTCCTGATAATGCTACTAAAAATTTGCCAACCAAAATCCTTAATCAGCCAACTCAAACCAAACCTGAACCATTCTTAACTTAAGTTCCGAAATAAAATCTGAGCATTTTTTCCTGTTTTTTTTATTAGCCCAAAAGGCGTTAGCACAGAAAGGCTATTAATTTCGTTTTAATGTTTTGTGGCGTTTCATCATAAACGCCGTTTCACTTTTTAAATTTTTGCCACCAAATATCATCGCTCTGTATAGTAAAAATTTCAATTGTAATTTCGTCCATCATAGGATTTTATAGTAATTTCGTCCTTTATAGTTTTTAAACAACTATCTTTTCCAGAAAACTCTGGAAAACTGTAATTTCAAATTGTTGCCACCAAATATTATCCCCCTGTATAATTATTTAATTTAAAGAAATTAAATAATGAAGAATTTGCATAAATGTATGTATATTTCTAGCACTGTGGTAAAACAATGCTACCTGGCGCGAACGAATTTTGAATAACGTACGTCTCCACCCGAATATCGGCATCTGGGAGCCCAAATTTGTAATTTGTAACTTGTTTTATTATCTATTTTATATTTTGTGAAGCATTTATGAGTTTTAGATTAAGAAACTCAACGATTTCAAAGCGAGCAATTTCAACAATGTACAGGGGAAAAAAAAAAGGGGGGGGGAAATGTTTAGCTTTAAGGCTTTAAGGCTCGAGACTGTGTATCGGAAATTCTAAAGATATGCTCTTTTAAATATTTTGTGATATTGCTGTTGAATTGAATTAAGTGTGAAGAACATGATATTTAATAAATAAAGGTAACATACAAAACGCCCCTTTGGGTGTAATATAAAATCTGCAAGCTTCAGATTTAAAAAAAAATTGTCTATCGTTTATTTATTTATTTTATAAGGTATTTCTCCCGCCTTTCTAGCATGCCTTTGTAGTGTAGTGGTCAGTACCCTGAGGAGGTATTCCAGAGGTCCGTGGTTCGATTCTCGGCGAAGGCGTATGCTTATTTTTTATCTCTCCAGCTTTCAAAATATCATATTTTGTAAATAGAGTGTCTCTACAGTGTCTCCGTATTTGTCTCTACAGTGGCGTAAAAGGGTGTTGGATGATGATTCTCCTCACCCAGGATTTGGCGATTGGGTCCCCTGAAAACTCCAGTCGCCTTTTAAAAGGGGGAGTATATAAGGTATTTCTCCAGTCTTCTTAACGAGGCTTTGTGATGTAGTGGTTTGCACACTGGGCCGGTAATCCAGAGGTCCACGGTTCGATTCCCGGCGAAGGCATTTGCTCAATTTTTCATCTGTCCAGCTTCCAAAAAATGCTAATTTCTTCACAGTTTATTTATTGTCTTGTCAGCTTCCAGGTTGATGTCCCTCTTTTCTTTTTATCTTACTTAATCATAGAAATATTTCAAAAAATTAGTCTCAACTTTTTCATTATTGGTATTTTAATTATTTAAATTGTGCAAAATATTATGGTAGTTTCTGTATTCATAAACTTATCTTAACATAAACAGATCCTGAAACAAGGTCCAGAATAAGCTAGGGATTCCAAGCACTTAAACATAGTAAACATGTATATTTTTAGATACGCGTTTTATTCCCAAAATAATCCTGCTTTTGAAACATTTTCCCACCAAATAAGAATATCTTTCATTACCTAAAAGCGGCCCACCAGCGGCCGAGCGGTAAAGTCGCTGAACACTGGTAGTTCGGTCCGAGGTTCGAATCCCGCGAACGGGCTGGCTGCATGGGTGTTTTCGTGGTTTTCCCCATGTGTAACGTGTATACGAGCCAGTTTCCCTTAGAAAGTCCTCCACGAAAGGCATCCCTCCTCTTAGGCAGATAGCCCTAGTGTGCTTTGCCATAATTAAATACACACACACACACATTACCTAAAAGCAGGAAAACTCCGGATAAACTCAGACGTCAGATCGTTTTGGCTATACAGATCTTCAGCGCAATGGAAAACGGCAATTGCATTAAGTTAGTTTTCTGGATCTTTTCCAGAAAACTCTGTATTATGTAAGAAACTCCTGGAAATTAAGCACTTTCACGATGATCTTTTTTGTCTAAAACCGGAAAAAGCAAACAAGAAACATAACAAGCAGTGTATAAATTACGCGAAACAGAAACTTCCACCACACAAACTCCACTTCGCTGCATTTGCTTGGGATCTTTTTCGAACTCCCCTATTTTTTTTACTTCATCCATTTTTGCTCTTCTAACTATTTATACACATATATATATCCCTTTCGCTTTTTCTCCTCTCTACTGTCGTCTGGAGGGTGTATTGGAGCGATGGCACGATCCTCCAGCACCATCCGAAACCCACCCCCACATTCAGCTAGAGACTCCCGCCAGATCTGGTAACCATGGCAACGCTGCATGCGGTCGATACGCAGAAGGGAGCTGCACCATGTTCTTGAGCATTGTGTGCCATTCTGTGCTAGCCAAGCATGGGAGGCAGTCGCGACTCGAGATTATTTTGGATATGCTCGCTGTATTGTATATACGTTTAATGCAACGAGGTGACTGCTGTGGCTATTTTCGCGTCGCTACAAAAGCTGAAATAAGCGGAAGTTTATAATGTCATACACTTAACAACTTCCGTACATGGGCTAATTTCTCGTTTATGCTCATTTGAGGAATTCCAGTGAGTATTTATCAGCAAGAACTGGTATTGAATCCCACGTGACTGCTGAAATGAAATCGCTGAAAACTCACATGACAGCATTTTATAATCGTCTTAATTTATGAATATCATACTCATGTGAAATGCTGAATGGATACTAGTATAATATTCATGGATGCCAAAATAAGATTTGATTAATTCTCTGGTGAGTTTAAATTTTATTGCACTTTCTTTCAAGGGAGTTTTTCAGTATACAATTCTGAATATTCACTATTCTAATTTTTTTAAAGTGATGTTTGCGTCAGAAATAATTTTATTACATTGCTCTTTATAAAACAGAAGTTTTTCTGAGTAAATATTGAATAATTCAATAATATACACTAAAGCCCATCTCGTAACATTTGAGCCTGCTGTTATGAAGATATGTATTAATTACCAGTATATTACTATGAAGAAATTTACACAAAGGAAAGATTTTTCGACATGAAAAACTATATGAAGAAATTTCACAGTAATCTAAGTACAAATCTGAAGCAAATTCAACACCAGAAAAACTGTATCTTATAGTTGAAAACCCATTAAGCACAGATTTACAAATTTTCATCAAATTTTATTAGATAATGTATTCTTGAAGTACTAAAATTCGCAGCGACTTTACTGAAATCTTTCATTATATTTTAATGCAAAATATTATAGAAATTCCAACGTGTAATTAATGATAATTTTTCCATTTTATTATTGATCGGACTAATATCAGGAACATTACTGAACTAAGCATTTTGAAAATTATTTAGAAAAGCGTATCTTAAAAGTCATAATGTATTACACAAAAATATAAATTTTACGTATAAGAGTAAATGTTTTTCGCAACTAATAAACAGCAGTAATGAAAATATTTTTTATGTACAAAACATTGTCACATGTTACAAAAACCTGAAATTTTCCTAAAATTTACAAATAATGAAATAATAGTATTAACAATTTTTTGTAAATTTTCGTCTTATTAATACGTTGATATTTAAAAATTGTTTAGGGAAACAATTCTAAATTTATAATTTTTTTTTTCAAACTAATAGCTTATAACATAGCTCAAATAATTGATACACGTGTGTATATCAGCTTAGTTTTTGACATAGATCAGAAAACAAAAGAAGTAAATGCAAGTTATATTCATTGTGCATTAATTCAAGGTAAATCCTATTTACTGCTTATTCATAACAAGTCCACATCATTTAACCATAAGCCTCAAACAACTAGGCTGTAGCAATCGTATTCGAAATTTTCTCAGTTAGTAAGCACGAAAGATATATATAATAAACATATCATTTGTTGTTTCAATAATAAAAGTGGTATTTATTTTTTTCTGTTCAATATTATTAACATATTTATAAATCGCTATAAAAATTATTAATCATATATCAAATGTTGAAGTAAGACCAATTATTTTACTTTAGCGTGTTAAGAACGACAGCTTAATTTATGAAATAAATTTTTTAAATTTGCAATTTAAAAGTTGAAAAGGTGGTAATGTGCTATGTTTATTAAATTCCAAAATAGGTTTAATAATTAAATTTCCTCAAAAGGTCTGAAATTTTTAATCACTAATATTTAAATAAAAGTTCCTTTGCAACAGAAACGCTTTAAATATAAACATTGCAGAGGTTTAACTATAAAAAGTTCAAAAAATTATCGCAAAAATTTTGAAATAGTTGAAAAAAGAAATTGTTTTATCCAGAATATTCGTTTTCTTTTATGAAGTTAAATCGAATAATTGAAAGCTTTTTTTAATCAGAAAATGAGTACCATATTTAAAAACATGTTAATGTAAATTCACTTCAAATGTATTCATGATCAAGTCTAAATTTCGCTAAAAATTTTATTAATGATAATATTATTTTATTGACAACTTTCGACAGGAAACACGTTATTGATATTCTTTAACTGCCATCTATGAAATTAGGATTATTGTAAAGGAAAATCTTATAATTTAATATTATACTTTGCAAAAAATAGAAAAGGACTAAATTCAAGCTTCGTTATGGACTGTTGCCACCCTTCTAATAAAAATGATACGATTTGCCAATTAAGTACCATTCAGTTTCTTTTATGGCAGAATTTCATTACTGGAGTGCATTTTGTTACCGGCCTTTTACAGCACAGTTGAAGAAATTTATTCCTTTGAGCTGTTAAAGAGTTTGTAAAAAATAAGGCAGATGTTTCTTTCTTCAACCAGTGTTTATCTTTCTGAGTATTTATTTTCAACCAGAGTTTATTAACCATGATATATCTCTAATATGAATATATTGATTATTTCGTTCCAACAACAAATAAAGCTCATCTTGATTACGTGGAATGTAAACGTAGATTGAAAGAAACTATTATTTTTTGACTCACTGATTTGCATTTTTGACTTGAACAGTGTAGTATTTGTTTGTGTAAGTTGTTTTTAACCGTGTGGTTGAAACAACGGGCTTAAAGATTTCCTCTACTTGAACATCTTTCACTTTTTAATATACTTCTGCATTATTTAACGTCAGAATTCTATACTTACGTAAATGAATTTGTATTTTGCAGATTTGGATGAATGTGACGGCAGTAAAATTTAGTATCAAATCAGCCTGAATGGTCTTATAAACTAATCACTTACATGCATATATGAAACCTAGAAATTCATCATGTTATAACAAGCTTCCATTTCTGCTCAAGGGATTTTTGATCTCATTCATAAAGCACTTATGTACATAAAGTAAAAAACATGTACACTAAGCTTTTTTATTACAACATTTTCAGAATTCTTCTCTTATACTTCTATACTTGTAGACTCTTAAAATATTACTGCAGCTCTAATTTGAGTAAGAATAAATATATCAGCCTTATTGGAACGTTGAAATATGTCAGCTGAAATATGTTTTTTTTCTTTCTATTCTAAAAAAATATGTACTGACAAATTAAATATATGGTATCAATGACTTTACTAATTTGCTTACGTAGAATGAAAGATTTTCAATATAGACTGAAAAAAAAAACAATATTGGCATGGTGTCAGGAACTTTAAGAAATCAGGAAAGCAATGATTGTTTGAAATCTAGAAAGAAACGAATTTAGCAAGAATTTTCTAGTCTCAGATATAATATCTTTAGTCTATTTAAATATAAATACATGCTTTGGTAGTGAACAACTGTATAATTTAAGAGTAAACTAGTCTAATTTATGGCTTGTTGAAAATAAATCCTTGTTAATCCAAAGAAGCGTTGCTGTCTGAGGACATGATTCGAATTCGTGTTCCCTTGGTGAGGCCGCTGGTGCGGTGCACGTTCAAGAGAATTCTGAGAGTATTGCCATCTGTGCTTCTGCTTCTTTTTGTCTTCTCGCTTATTTTTGTCACCTTAATGCAGATCGCAGTCATTCATTCGCACAGGAGAACCCATTATGTGCCTATTCGCCACGATGCACTCAATGTGACGATCTTTCCTCCTACGGGGCACACAGTTTTGGGTGTTCCGAACCTCCACTTACCAAGCAGTGCTACTAAATCCGTGCCCCACAAGAGGCCAGACACATTGAGGGTGGAGGCATTCCTAGATAAAGCAGCTCCTACCCTAGAGGCCAACGTGGCCATTGTGAAGAACATGGTCAATTGTGCAAGAGTAAGGAAAGTCCTGCAGTCCCTTGGTGGCGGACTGACTACGAGGACTAGGGTGCATGTCATCCCAAAGTGGACAAAAGACGCCATTTCGGTGTCAGCTGTTATAACAAGGAATAAAACGAATGAGAACTGTTGTCCAGATAACAAACTATGGAAAAGAAGACGCTCATGTCCGCTCATGCCGCCACTTGGTAAGTACTAATTTTAAACAATTTTATATTTATTCATCGAAGATGTTGCTCTTTAGAGTGTTATTTTTGTGATAAAATATAATATTAAGTACAAAATTTTAAAATTTAATTTCTGTCAGTTTAAGTACCTTATAGTGCGAGCTAATTAAGTTTCCTTTTAGCTTGTGCTTAGTAATTTTCAGGAAGGACGAGCTTGAAAAGGGAACTTTCAGCCATTGATTAAATTTCTATCTAAATAATAAGAAACCAAAATATGTGTTTATTACAGCCTTCATTGTAGTCTTCGTCCCTTGCAAAATCATTGTTGGAGCTTATATTTACAACGATGATTTTGCGAAGGAGGGCGAGAATGAAAATGTCTTGCAGTTCTCTTTCATACTAATCGATTTGTTTATTACAGTCCTCATTACAGTCTTCGTCCCTTGCAAAATTATTGTTGGAGCTTATATTTACAACGATGATTTTGCGAAGGAGGGCGAGAATGAAAATGTTTTGCAGTTTTCTTTCATACTAAGCGATTTGTTTATTACAGTCCTCATTACAGTCTTCGTCCGTTGCAAAATCATTGTTGGAGCTTATATTTACAACGATGATTTTGCGAAGGAGGGCGAGAATGAAAATGTTTTGCAGTTTTCTTTCATACTAAGCGATTTGTTTATTACAGTCCTCATTACAGTCTTCGTCCCTTGCAAAATCATTGTTGGAGCTTATATTTACAACGATGATTTTGCGAAGGAGGGCGAGAATGAAAATGTCTTGCAGTTTTCTTTCATACTAATCGATTTGTTTATTACAGTCCTCATTACAGTCTTCGTCCCTTGCAAAATCATTGTTGGAGCTTATATTTACAACGATGATTTTGCGAAGGAGGGCGAGAATGAAAATGTCTTGCAGTTGTCTTTCATACTAAGCGATTTGTTTATTACAGTCCTCATTATAGTCTTCGTCCCTTGCAAAATTATTGTTGGAGCTTATATTTACAACGATGATTTTGCGAAGGAGGGCGAGAATGAAAATGTTTTGCAGTTTTCTTTCATACTAATCGATTTGTTTATTACAGTCCTCATTACAGTCTTCGTCCCTTGCAAAATTATTGTTGGAGCTTATATTTACAACGATGATTTTGCGAAGGAGGGCGAGAATGAAAATGTTTTGCAGTTTTCTTTCATACTAAGCGATTTGTTTATTACAGTCTTCGTCCCTTGCAAAATTATTGTTGGAGCTTATATTTACAACGATGATTTTGCGAAGGAGGGCGAGAATGAAAATGTTTTGCAGTTTTCTTTCATACTAAGCGATTTGTTTATTACAGTCCTCATTACAGTCTTCGTCCCTTGCAAAATCATTGTTGGAGCTTATATTTACAACGATGATTTTGCGAAGGAGGGCGAGAATGAAAATGTCTTGCAGTTTTCTTTCATACTAATCGATTTGTTTATTACAGTCCTCATTACAGTCTTCGTCCCTTGCAAAATCATTGTTGGAGCTTATATTTACAACGATGATTTTGCGAAGGAGGGCGAGAATGAAAATGTCTTGCAGTTTTCTTTCATACTAATCGATTTGTTTATTACAGTCCTCATTACAGTCTTCGTCCCTTGCAAAATCATTGTTGGAGCTTATATTTACAACGATGATTTTGCGAAGGAGGGCGAGAATGAAAATGTCTTGCAGTTGTCTTTCATACTAAGCGATTTGTTTATTACAGTCCTCATTATAGTCTTCGTCCCTTGCAAAATTATTGTTGGAGCTTATATTTACAACGATGATTTTGCGAAGGAGGGCGAGAATGAAAATGTTTTGCAGTTTTCTTTCATACTAATCGATTTGTTTATTACAGTCCTCATTACAGTCTTCGTCCCTTGCAAAATTATTGTTGGAGCTTATATTTACAACGATGATTTTGCGAAGGAGGGCGAGAATGAAAATGTTTTGCAGTTTTCTTTCATACTAAGCGATTTGTTTATTACAGTCTTCGTCCCTTGCAAAATTATTGTTGGAGCTTATATTTACAACGATGATTTTGCGAAGGAGGGCGAGAATGAAAATGTTTTGCAGTTTTCTTTCATACTAAGCGATTTGTTTATTACAGTCCTCATTACAGTCTTCGTCCCTTGCAAAATCATTGTTGGAGCTTATATTTACAACGATGATTTTGCGAAGGAGGGCGAGAATGAAAATGTCTTGCAGTTTTCTTTCATACTAATCGATTTGTTTATTACAGTCCTCATTACAGTCTTCGTCCCTTGCAAAATCATTGTTGGAGCTTATATTTACAACGATGATTTTGCGAAGGAGGGCGAGAATGAAAATGTCTTGCAGTTGTCTTTCATACTAAGCGATTTGTTTATTACAGTCCTCATTATAGTCTTCGTCCCTTGCAAAATTATTGTTGGAGCTTATATTTACAACGATGATTTTGCGAAGGAGGGCGAGAATGAAAATGTTTTGCAGTTTTCTTTCATACTAAGCGATTTGTTTATTACAGTCCTCATTACAGTCTTCGTCCCTTGCAAAATCATTGTTGGAGCTTATATTTACAACGATGATTTTGCGAAGGAGGGCGAGAATGAAAATGTCTTGCAGTTTTCTTTCATACTAATCGATTTGTTTATTACAGTCCTCATTACAGTCTTCGTACCTTGCAAAATTATTGTTGGAGCTTATATTTACAACGATGATTTTGCGAAGGAGGGCGAGAATGAAAATGTTTTGCAGTTTTCTTTCATACTAAGCGATTTGTTTATTACAGTCCTCATTACAGTCTTCGTCCCTTGCAAAATCATTGTTGGAGCTTATATTTACAACGATGATTTTGCGAAGGAGGGCGAGAATGAAAATGTTTTGCAGTTTTCTTTCATACTAAGCGATTTGTTTATTACAGTCCTCATTACAGTCTTCGTCCCTTGCAAAATCATTGTTGGAGCTTATATTTACAACGATGATTTTGCGAAGGAGGGCGAGAATGAAAATGTCTTGCAGTTTTCTTTCATACTAATCGATTTGTTTATTACAGTCCTCATTACAGTCTTCGTCCCTTGCAAAATTATTGTTGGAGCTTATATTTACAACGATGATTTTGCGAAGGAGGGCGAGAATGAAAATGTTTTGCAGTTTTCTTTCATACTAAGCGATTTGTTTATTACAGTCCTCATTACAGTCTTCGTCCCTTGCAAAATCATTGTTGGAGCTTATATTTACAATGATGATTTTGCGAAGGAGGGCGAGAATGAAAATGTTTTGCAGTTTTCTTTCATATTAAGCGATTTGTTTATTACAGTCCTCATTACAGTCTTCGTCCCTTGCAAAATCATTGTTGGAGCTTATATTTACAACGATGATTTTGCGAAGGAGGGCGAAAATGAAAATGTCTTGCAGTTGTCTTTCATACTAAGCGATTTGTTTATTACAGTCCTCATTATAGTCTTCGTCCCTTGCAAAATTATTGTTGGAGCTTATATTTACAACGATGATTTTGCGAAGGAGGGCGAGAATGAAAATGTTTTGCAGTTTTCTTTCATACTAAGCTATTTGTTTATTACAGTCCTCATTACAGTCTTCGTCCCTTGCAAAATCATTGTTGGAACTTATATTTACAACGATGATTTTGCGAAGGAGGGCGAGAATGAAAATGTTTTGCAGCTTTCTTTCATACTAAGCGATTTGTTTATTACAGTCCTCATTACAGTCTTCGTCCCTTGCAAAATCATTGTTGGAGCTTATATTTACAACGATGATTTTGCGAAGGAGGGCGAGAATGAAAATGTCTTGCAGTTTTCTTTCATACTAATCGATTTGTTTATTACAGTCCTCATTATAGTCTTCGTCCCTTGCAAAATTATTGTTGGAGCTTATATTTACAACGATGATTTTGCGAAGGAGGGCGAGAATGAAAATGTCTTGCAGTTTTCTTTCATACTAATCGATTTGTTTATTACAGTCCTCATTATAGTCTTCGTCCCTTGCAAAATTATTGTTGGAGCTTATATTTACAACGATGATTTTGCGAAGGAGGGCGAGAATGAAAATGTTTTGCAGTTTTCTTTCATACTAAGCGATTTGTTTATTACAGTCCTCATTACAGTCTTCGTCCCTTGCAAAATCATTGTTGGAGCTTATATTTACAACGATGATTTTGCGAAGGAGGGCGAGAATGAAAATGTCTTGCAGTTTTCTTTCATACTAATCGATTTGTTTATTACAGTCCTCATTATAGTCTTCGTCCCTTGCAAAATTATTGTTGGAGCTTATATTTACAACGATGATTTTGCGAAGGAGGGCGAGAATGAAAATGTTTTGCAGTTGTCTTTCATACTAAGCGATTTGTTTATTACAGTCCTCATTACAGTCTTCGTCCCTTGCAAAGTCATTGGTGGAGCTTATATTTACAACGATGATTTTGCGAAGGAGGGTGAGAATGAAAATGTTTTGCAGTTTTCTTTCATACTAAGCGATTTGCGTCTTTACATTCATTAATAACTCTATATTAATTTTCTGCCTACGTGATGCGCTATTAATTAAAAATTCAGTTTGTTTATACGTGGAGGGGATTAGAATTAATCAAAAGATTTCTAGAAACGCTTAGTGAAATTTTCATTGTAGTCCGAATTTATCCTAATGTAATGATTTCTTTTTCGATACAATACAGCAATGCAGATTTCTGACTAATAATTACCTCTCTATGCAAGAGAAACTCAATTAATGAGAAAAGTAATAACAAGACACTTCAAACTTTTTCTTCCGTCGTCTGATTTTAATTAAACAAATGCAATGTTTCGAGCTTCTAAATTTTCAACTATGTGAGTACCTTTTCGTCTATCCGGGAGTTGCTTACGTTCTGGCTATGAGCTGATTATATTAAATGGTTGGAGAAAGAATTAAAAATCCCATTTGGGCTGCATAAATTACTTTTAAATAGTTATACGTAGTTTAAATCGGTGTCTTTCGTATTTCCTCCTTTTGGCATCAATATGCTTTAAAGAAAACGTAACTAATTCTTTAAAATTGAGATTATAGATAGAGGTATTCCCAGGATTTATTTAATTCTATTACAAAATAAATGATTTTTCTTTAGATACCATTTTCAATTATCATTTAATTTCCAAATTTAATTATCATGTTTTAAATAAGATAAAATTATTAGATTTTTGTTATCATTATAGAAAAGTAGATGATTGTTTTATAAGTGTGTATAAAAATAAACTAAGTTTATCTCTACTTAAACATTAGTTTATTTCAATCCTTAACTTTTTTATAGTAGAAATGTAAAAAGTGCAGTTTAAAAATAACTTAAGAATTTATCTGAACGTTCTCTTGAAGTTAAAGATGTAAAATGTTAACAAAATTAATTTCCATAACTTAGACACAATTATTCACACTAGTGTTTAAAAATCGGAGTTTAAATTTAAAACTTAACAACTTAGCTCAAGTTTTCTACGATTATTATAAACTCAATTTCCTATCAAATGTAGACTCAGGAGCTGGTAATAACAGCATTCAAGGCAGACAAAATCAGAAGACGTTCACTTCTACAGTCTGACACTACTAAATGTTTTTAGTACTTTCGTATTATCCTGTCATCTGTGAAAGTTGGCTACCATTGAAAATGTAAACTGAGGAGATTCCGCTAAAGTCACGCCAATCGCTCCTGCGAAATGTGAGCTGCAATTCTATCTGTAACACTTGTTAATAAAGCAGTCTTCAGCCTTCCTGCATAATCCGCCAAACAGCCATTGCTGCAGAATTATTCAACAGATATCGTTTTTGCGTTTCGTAAAAAGGCTTGGTAGAATTCTGCTATTTTAATAGGCACTCCGAATTTACCGAAAAGTTCGGTACTTTTCCGTTTCGCCGGCGCAAATCTCGCCAAGCAGACTTTGTTGGCGACAGCATACATTATACACATAAAAAATTTAGTTCTAAGAGTTTTTTATTTTGAAGGCATAAGCATATTAATATGATTTAAAATTTTATAAAAAGCCAATAAATAAAGACAATAAATTTGTAAAAAGATATTAATTTAAGAATTTACTATGCTTTCATGGTTCAACATCCTGATTCGCCGGTTCGTACCACGTGACCCAATGTGATCTCATTTCACGTAAACTACGCTACAAAAATATAATTCTTTCAGTAATTATCTACATTAATTTCAATTTAAATCTTAATTTGGAATACAAGTTTAAATGCAAGAATTATTTCAGTTCGTACGAATAGCTTACTCAGAAATTATGTAAAACTTCAGTACTTTACTTCGTTAGTGCGTTTTCATTAGAATTGGTGAATTTAACCCTTTGCCTTTTCTACATTTTCGCCCTTCGGATGAACGGTGTGATTGCCTCCTAATTGACTTAATTATCGCGAATGGCCTTAGGGTATAAAATTGAACTATCTGATAAAAATTATATGTAATTGTATGCCAGTATTGAAAGAAACAATCAATCTGATAAGAAATGGCTGCAACTTGTTTTGAAAATGAAGCGTAAAAGTTTACCAGCGAAGATATTCCGTTTGGCATCAGTTGTACCGTTATTGGCGACTTTATCGTTTGCGCCGGCAAAACGGAAAAAGTAAATGTTCTTTTAGAATCTAATGTCTAAATCTTCGAAATGAATCTTCTAAAAGTCTAATGAATCTTCTAAAAGAAAATGTTCTTTTAGAAAGCAACGAGTTTCAATCTGATACCATTTTGTTGATCATATCTCAACTATACTTTTTCCTACTCAACAAATGTTAAATCTCTCGATAAACTGTAAATAGACCGGAGTGCGGTCACAAATCTGATTCTATGTGGTCTATCTAGAATCAATCGGAATCACATCAAACGAAAGAGCAGATGATATCAATGTGTTGAGACGTCACACATATTTATAACAGCTGTTAAATCGCCCTAAGTACCATTTTTTATTCTTAAACTTAGATTGTTGTGCCTATTTCAAGCTTTCGTTTATATATTACTAGCCCACCAGCGGCCGAGCGGTAAAGTCGCTGAACGCTGGTAGTTCGGTCCGAGGTTCGAATCCCGCGAACGGGCTGGCTGCATGGGCGTTTTCGTGGTTTTCCCCATGTGTAACGTGTATACGAGCCAGTTTCCCTTAGAAAGTCCTCCACGAAAGGCATCCCTCCTCTTAGGCAGATAGCCCTAGTGTGCTTTGCCATAATTAAATACACCTACACACACACCTACGTTTATATATTACTAACCACTAAACGACCAGCCTTCGTCTGGCTTTTAAATGTATCCCCAAAATAACGGAATTTTAATGTTTGGTGTTAAAATTTAATGTTTGGTATCCCCAAAATAACGGAATTTTAATGTTTGGTATCCTCAAAATTACGGAATTTTAATGTTTGGTGTTAAAATTTAATGTTTGGTATCCCCAAAATAACGGAATTTTAATGTTTAATGTTTGGTGTTCCCTTTAGGGAACACCAAACATTAAATTTAAAAACTGCACAGAATTTTACCCTGCAGAGCAACTTAAAAAAATTCATTAAAAATGTATTACATATAAAAAATTACAATGAAATAAGCAATATCCCTTAATAAAAATATTAATTATCGTAATAAATAAATTAACCAACTTCCGTTGCCTTCTTTGGACAAACGTCCAGTATCCAAGAGAAACATTAAATTTAAAAACCGCACAGAATTATCGCCTTCATTTTTCCAAGTGGCAACGATGTATTAATCGTGTATTTAATTACACCGGCAAAGCTAGTGCTATCTGCCTAAGGGGAGGGATGCCTTCGTGGAGGACCTTCTAAGGGAAACTGGCTCGTATACACGTTACACATGGGGAAAACCACGAAAACACACATGCAGCCAGCCCGTTCGCGGGATTCGAACCTCGGACCGAACTACCAGTGTTCAGCGACTTTACCGCTCGGCCGCTGGTGGGCCCAAGTGGCAACAGTGCTGATATTAGCAACAGTAGTTATATAACAGCAACAATTGCTGTGTGCTGACATAATGAGAAAAATTATCAATTTGAGGCAATTTCATAAAAAGTACACAATTAAAAAAAATCTCATTCGAATTTTGATAAACAAAATCGCTTCGAAGTGCACTGGCTCTTGTCTAGATGCACCTTATGTACCAAATTTCGTAACCTTGGGTCTGTTAACTTACGCGCAGCACGAACGAAAGACACACACACAGACAGACAGACAGACTCTTCCTTTTTATATATATAGATGATGGAGTAAAAGAAACAGTAGAAATGCAGAAAAGTTTCTAACATAGAAAATAACGTGATATTAAAAATAAATCTTACATAGCAAATAACATTTTTAAAATAGCAAAGGTAACAAATTGGAAATTTAAACTGTTGGAAAATGATCTCTTTCAGAATTTACAGAAAGAATATTTTATAGTTTAGTTTATGTGATTATGACAAAGCCTCGAGGGCTATCTGTGTAAGGAAGGTTTGCATTCGTGAAGGACTTTCTAAGGGAAACTGATTGGCATATACGTTATACATGGGAAAAACTACGAAAACGCCCATGCAGCCAGCCCGTTCGTGGGATTCGAGCTTCTGACCGACCTACCAGTGTTCAGCGACATTACCGCTCGGCCTTTCATAAGCCGAACTATAATTTAAATAATTCTAAACATTAGTAATTACTTCGCGTTTTAAGCTTCTCAGTCACCTTCAAATAATGCAGAGAAAAGGTTGAGATGCACGAGATTTAAAGTTTTTTCATTTTTCGTTTCGTACATTTTTATCGTTGATGAAAAAATATATTTGGTGCTTTTCAGCAGAACGAATATTTAAAGAAGCCTTTTCTCACCCACGCACTTTCTCTTGATATTAATCAAAGTACGCTTATGAATAAACAAGCGCGAACTCCATTTTCAGGAAAGTTTCTCTGGAATAAGAAATGTGATTCTTTGTAATCTCTGTAATTTAAAATGTGTCTTTTATGAAAGCAAGTTTTCCGAACTTCATAGAAATTTATGAATTACTGTAGCGGATGAATTCTTTTATTCTCAACATCATTATATGTATGATCGTTTTCTGAAATATTTCCTGGAAGTTTTTAAATTCCCTTTTCTACTAAGCATTTCTTTTCGTTTATTAAAATAATACGATTTAAGCAGTGATATAAGAACAAACTATTGTACAGGGTTAAAATACGATACAATCAGAGTTACAGCCTGGATAGTTAAGGATTTATAATTACGTGTAGCTTTGTGTCCAGACGTTTCCAAACGATAGTGATAGTCAGCGTAGTTAATCAGGTTCATCTTTAAATGTACTGTCACCAGCAGAGTCAGCTGATTTTTAAAATTAATTATGAACGCCATTTGGTTCCCAGTAAGAGATCGATTACAGGTGTCAACAAAAAAAAAAAAAAAATGAACTTCTAAACTTGGAAGAAGTTAATGCTAAATAATCATAAATTTTTATTAATGCATGAAATTCAGCAAACAGTTCCACGTCTGATGAAAAATATTATTTAATGAAAAATAAGCAAGAGAAAGATAATAACAATTCTAGACATCCCCAATAAGGAAATTGCTAAACTTGAAGTGAATGCCAAATATTCATAAAGTGATTTTTATTAACATATAGAATTTAACTAGGTCCCTTACCTGATTAAAAATAAATCTTATCTCATGAATAATAAGCAAGAGCGAAATAGAAGCAAGAATTTCCGCCATCAACAGTAAAGGAACATCTAAACTTGAAAGAAACGAATGCAAAATATTCATTAAGTGATTTTTTATTAATATATAAAATTCAACAAAGACTTCCTTATGATGACTTATTATCTAGTGCGAAATAAGCAAGAGTAAAACAGAACTAAGAATTACAGCCATTCATAATAAAGCAAGAATGCCAAATATTCATAAAGTGATTTTTATTAACATACAAAATTCAAGAAAGAGTTCCTATTATCTGATGAAAAATTTATTTAATAAAAAATACGCAAGAGTAAAATAGAAGCAAAAATTGTTGTCATCCACAATAAAGGAACTTCTGAATTTGAAAGACGCGAACGCCAAATATTCATAAAGCGGTTTTTATTAACATATGAAATTCAACAAAGATTCTCTTATCTGATGAAAAATATTATCTAATGAAAAATATTATCTAATGAAAAATAAGCAAGAGTAGAATAGAAGCAAGAATTTCAGCATCCACAATAAAGGAACATCTAGACTTAATGCCAATATTAATAAAATTTTATTAACATATGAAATTATTTTTATTAACATATGAAATGCAACAAAGAGTCTCTTATGAAGATATTATCTAATGCAAAATAAGAAAAAGTAAAACAGAATTAAGAATCCCAGCCATCTATAATAAAGCAAGTATGCCAAATATTCATAAAGGTATTTTTATTAACATACGAAACTTGAGAAAGAGCCCCTTATCTGATGAAAAATATTATCTAATAAAAAATACGCAACAGTAAAATAGAACTAAGAATTTTTGTCATCCACAATAAAGGAACATCTAAACTTGAAAGAAGCGAACGTCAAATAATCATCAAGCGGTTTTTACTAACATACGAAAATCAACAAATTCTATTATCTGATGAAAAATAGTGTCTAATGAAAAATAAGCAAGGGTAAAATAGAAGCAAAAATTTCCCACACCCACAATAAAGGAACATCTATCTTAAAAAAAGTGAATGCCAAATATCCATAGAGTGATTTTTATTAACATATAAAATTCAACAAAGGGTCTCTTATGAAAATATTATCTAATCAAAAATTCCAATTATCCACAATAAAGGAACTTCTGAGCTTGAAACAAGCGAATGCCAACTATTCATAAAAAGTTTTTTTTCTTGACATAAAATTTAACAATCTCTTATAAAAATAGGGTCTAATAAAAATAAGTAATATGACTAGAAACAAGAGCTCCTGGCATCTACGTCATCTTTAGATCTGCTGTAAAATACCTTAAACTGTTTCTCCAATATCTTGGATATTTTAATCCTTATTGTATGATTTCCTTTTACTCCTTCGTAGCAATTTTTATGTGGCGTTATAACCTTATTTAAGAGCATACGTTTTTCCTTGTTGGCACAAGCAGTTGTTCACTTAATACTTTTGTAGAGAATAGCGAATAACCATTGGTCATTTAGCCGTCTCGTCACCAAGAATTCTTGTCTACAGCACATTACTCGGACGACTGAATTGTATCCATGAGAAAGGGGGAAGCTAAATTCCATTTTCGGTAAAGAATATCCCGGAGAGCAGATACGAGAGTCTCCCACTCTTTTCACCTTACACCAAACCTCTTGACAATACTTAGCCTCGTCATTATTTTAAGTGCCCCCCATGTTGCGCAAACACTATATGCTTGCAAGCACCTAACTCTTCTTAAGGATTCCAAACCGAACCTAATGATATGACAGACAAAATTACCAACTATTACACTGATTACAAAGGCCTTTAACGTATGTCGTGGGTTTCTTAAACAATGAAACTAATTTCTCATCAGTTGACCTGGATATAATGGACATCGGCAGAAAGTTCTCAGGAGGCGAGATTTGACACAAATAATTTAGTCAATAAATTGTTATGTAGATTACACAATACAGTATTGCATAAGTACGAAACAAATATGTTACACATGTACTTTACATGCATAAAAAGAACTCATTTTTTAGTCTGTTACAGCAGGGTAATGTATCCCATCCCTCTCTATATTCTGCGGACGCCCATGGTCTTCGATTTTCTTTTCTAAAACACATTAATTTAAGATATAATTCATAAAGAGTTCGTCTCACATGTTTTATAAACACTACGGGACAATCCCTCCAGATGATCGGGCTGCAGGCAAAGCAAAATTTATAAGTTCTATGTACACCTGAAAAGAAAATGCATAAAAACATTTCGATGTAAATGATATCAATTCGTTCTTTCCAAGCAACGACCAATTTGTAAATAATTTTTGGTTGCCAAACCAGAAAACAAAAACTTTTGACGCTTCAGGTTAATAAGTATATGTAAGACGTCAAGATTTAAATTTAATGCAATATAACAACTTTGTCTCAATATCAATAAAAGAATCAACGTGGCAATAACATGTCCTGTCAGTCATCCTAATCTGAAACAAAAGAATTGCCAACAGCAGCCATTTATTTAAAATGCTGATATTAACGAAAACGACCCGCAATGACGTCACATGCAATTGCGCATTTTCTTCAACCTCAGTGTATGGCCTTATATAATGATAATATATTTAATATTTGGCAATGCTATTTTTATTTCGTATAATGTACAACTTGCACATTTTTTATTAACAACTCTACAATTTGACAGCGAACAGTGGCAACACCTTTCGAAATAAAGCCGATTTTTACCTCCAGCCCACGAGAGTGATGCCACTCGGAGCAATGATTGCGAAAATGATCGTTTTAATGCGTCGGCTGATGAAAGATATACGGAGATGAGAATGATTGAAGTGGCTTCCTATGCAGTTTTGGAATACGGGGGGTACCTCTTTCGAAACTCTACTCCCGCCATTCAGGAGGACTTGATGAAACAAGCAAACAAACATTCAGATGCCCACAGGTTTTAATGGTATAGATTGCTATACATTCTGAACTTATCACAAATTATTAATATCGAGCTCCAGCAAGTGTTCCAGCAATTGGTTTTCAAATGTCACCATGAAATCCACCGGTTGCATGACATTGACATGTGTTCAAGCAATAATCTGTCTAAACCTACCTGTTAACGAACAACTGTCATATTGCTGATGGTAAATCTGTCGTGTAAATCTTCCAGACCTGAGAAAGAACGGAAGTAATTCGCTTAACATCTAAAAACTGGCATAAACACATTTACTTGAGCAGCAAACAAAAAATACCTTGGTTTTGTAAAACTATCCCAGAGATTCAATACGTCGAGTAACGTTAATGTCGTTGAGGAACACAAAATAATTCACTTAGAGAAATAAAATTTTGCTATTGTGATGTATTTCATTTAATATTAGGCAAAAAAGCAACTCACGTTTTTGTGTAAGTTTTAATGATATTTGTTTTATTCAAAATCTACTGCAAGCTATGGTTATTTTTTTGTCTAATTTTAAAGTTAACATTGATGCATTTCTCTTCCAATTATCTTGCTCATTGACATAACGTCAGATCATGTCCACGAATTTTGTGGTGGCCAAGAAGCAAGAGTTTTAATTCCTTGTCACTAAGACAAAAATAATTATAAGTTGTACCCCATATATGTAATATAATACAATGTAACATACTATAATTGTGATTTTATATAATATAATAGGTAACATATTATGCATACGCTTTAGAGCTGGTATATCACGTTGACCTCCCCAGATGTTAGTGAAATCAAACATAGCGACTAATGAGAGAATCTCGCACTCATCAGATACACGATCTTATACTCGCAAGTGATTCTGAGCTTACTTCTTTGCCGAACCCCTTGTGATACGCGTACTCTCTTTGGAGACCATTATTGTAAGTTAATGCACGAATTTGCCCAGCTTCGTCCCAGTTTTGAAAGAAAATTCGCCAGAAGGACGATTCCGATGGACTCCTACCACTAACCTCTCGAGAAGAATTTTGACTTGGCTGTATTTTAAGTGCCCCGACGCCGTATTAAACTACACAATGTCTTCTTTTGGATTCAATCCGCGCTCAAGGTTATAGCAGCGGCTTTCCTACCACCATGCCAATAGACGGCAGGAATGAAATGTAATGTCATATTATAAACTGGCAGCACAGATTGTATAGTGGTTGCGGTAGCCTGACTACGATGCCGAAGGGATCGGGTTCGAATCCCAGAGAAGGCATAGATGTAAAGTTGTATATCTTTTCATAGGAAAGTGACAGTGGCTGCCTAGTAGATGCCTCCACAATAAAATTGCCGCTTTGGTAGTAGCTAAGGCCGTTACAGGCAAGTGCCCGCCATTGAAGGGGAAAAATATTATAAACTTTCCACAACTTTACACTAAACAGCGCGATATAATAATTGTGACTGGTCAAGAGCACAATATTTTTATTGCAACCAACTTTTACGCTGCTAAAAAAAACTTAAACAGATAAATTTATTTGGTACTTTTCCATTTCGCCGGCGCAAATCTCGCCAAGCAGATGTTATTGGCGACAACATATAGTATACATATAAGAAATGTTAACAAATGTTAGTTTTAAGAATTTTTATTTTGAAGGCATAAACATTTTAATATCGTTTAAAATTTTGTAAAAAAACCAATAAATAAAGACAGTAAATTTGTAAAAAGACATTAATTTAAGAATTTACGACGCATTCATGGTTCAACGTCCTGATTCGTCAGTTCGTATCACGTGAACCCAAGTAATTTCATCTCACGTAAACTACGCTGCAAAAATCTAATTTTGTAAGTAACTATCTACATTAATTTCAAGTTAAATATTAATTTGGAATACAAGTTTAAATGCAAGAGTTATTTCAATTCGTACGATTAGCT
The DNA here is from genome assembly GCF_044657685.1 of Stegodyphus dumicola. Taxonomy (NCBI): domain Eukaryota; kingdom Metazoa; phylum Arthropoda; class Arachnida; order Araneae; family Eresidae; genus Stegodyphus; species Stegodyphus dumicola. The sequence goes on from NC_140778.1 coordinate 152,699,037, forward strand.
TACTCAGAAATTATGTAAAATTGCAGTGCTTTACTTCGCTAGTGCATTCTCATTAGAATGGATGAATTTAAACCCTCGACTTTGCCTTTTCTATATTTTCGCCATCGGGTAAGCGGTGTGATTGCATCCTAATGGACTTAATTACCATCCGCGAATGGCCTTAGGGCATAAAATTGAACTATCTGGTAAAAATTCTATGCCAGTATTGAAAGAAACAATCAATCTGATAAGAAATGGCTGGGACTTGTTTTGAAAATGTAAAAGGTTACCAGCGAGTATATATCGTTTGGCATCCGTTGTACCATTATTGGCGACTTTATCACCTGCGCTGGCAAAACGGAAAAGTACCATTTATTTTTATTTTCAAAATTTCAGAAGTCATCTGAATCATAATAAATACGTTAAGAGTTTTTCTCTTATAAAGACAGAACGTGCAAATTTTCTGTCTGCAAAATGTAAATGCGTGTAAGTGCCAAATTTTTATGAAAACATAATAAGAAATATTTGGGTATAGATGTTCGTAACACATGTTTCCTATAATCGAAGTCAGACAACGGAATAATCAACTAAATTGCCTAATTACAGTAATTAGATGGTGGCACTGTTGTTGGAAAATAAAAGATATATTCTGTATTTCTCTGAATGGCATTCTATTTTGACAGCGCTCCGTTTTCTGCTGACTCGAATTCATGGCGTAGGACAAATAAAAACACCTACTTTTCCTCTTTTTTAAAGAAACAATGCAAACTGAATTTTCTAAGTTACCAGAAGAAAGATGACATAAAAGTGTATCATTTGCATCAGCCTAATTAACTGTGTTCTATGAAATCTATTATATTAAAATCTGTGGGCTTTTGTGGCATTATCTCCTTTGGAATGACGAGGAGTTGAGTTCCAAGCGAGTTATTTCCGGATTCCAAAAATTGGTAGGAAGCCATTTCCGTCATTTTCATTTTCGAACGATTTAAATCAGCCGAGATATTGATTAAAAAACTCTGAAAACGCTAAATTTCGCACTCATTTTTCCGAGTGGCAACAGCCTCGCCGGTTGGAGATAAAAATTCTTTGTTTAGAAAAGTGTTGCCACTACTCGCTTTCAAATCGTAATGTTTTGTTATAAAAAATTCGCAAGTTTTACAAAATATGAAATAAAAACAGCACTTTCGAATTTTGAAAGAAATACTTCCGGATTTCAAAACCTTATGGGAAGCCATTCCGACCATTCTAATCTTCGCGCCATTTCAGTCAGCGGATATATTAATTAAAAACTCTGAAAATGCCATATAGGGAACAAAACATTTATCAACAAATTGACTGTTGCTGGTTACACGAGATATTAATTATCAATTGTTCCGAGATATTATTATACATTGAACTGCGGTGCTTAACCACCAGGGTGCCTGGGCGCATAGCCCTACCCCTCATCGAATAACATGATAAAAGTTTCGAATTATGAGAAATATAACTGAATGTGCTAAATAATTAAACAAATACATATTTTTTTCCTTAAGTACCTAATTACTAATCCATACATAATTAACTATTTTTTAACAACTATTTCATAGAAGAATACATGTACACACAAGAGAAACAAAATAGGAAGTGCGACGCCTTATTGCCACTTGTAAAAACAAAATGCAATCAGGAGGAAAAAAGAACAATATACAATAAAGAATCTGAGCAACAATTTGCATAACACATATACAAAATTACATATTACTAACATTTAGGATCGCCCTTGGGCGTTTACTGAAACTGAGGTCCCTAGTATCATAACAATAGTTAACAACCACAGGATTGTCCAGAAGTTCCTGTTTATCATAAAATGCCCTAGATAGGCGGCAATAAAAATCACAAAGATCCTCTATTCTTAACTCCTTACGAATTTGGCTATTCCGAATGTACCAGGGGGCATTACATATCATACGCAATACCCCGTTTTGGGCAGCTTGTAACTGCCTTTTCAAACTTTTGCACGAGTATGCCCAGACGAGGCATGCATAACTAAGAATTGGACGCAACATGGTTTTGTAAATGAGCAACTTATTATCAATAGACAGAACACTGTTTCGAGCAATTAAGGGGAAGAGTGAAGCTTTACTAGCTCGAAACTTCCTGAGAATATGTGTAACGTGTGGGTTCCATGTAAGAGATTTACTGAGGATCACCCCAAGATAAGGGACCTGCTTGACCCAGGGAATGTTCACACCATACATTTGCAGGTGAGTCGGGAAATTCTTCTTAGTAGTAAACAGTATGGCATGTGTCTTGTCGACATTCACTTTGACTTTCCATTTGGTCAGCCAAGTCTCTAGCGAGTGGATGTGGTGTTGTAGCTGTTGTATTGCTGAACTAACAAATGCACTTTGCGTAAGGATCGCTGTGTCGTCTGCATACATGGCTAGTGTTGTGTTGTGTGTAGTGGGGATGTCGTTCACGTAAATATTGAATAGGGTAGGGCCCAGAAGGGATCCCTGTGGAACACCAGCCCGTAAAGGCCGGTTTGTGGATATCCGAGATATTGAACTCTTGAAAAGCTAATTTTGCAAAAAGAAATTTATTTATGGATTAGTTGTCGCGGGTTGAGCGAGATATTAATTTGTGATTATTGCGGGTCGTTGCGAGATATTAATTAAAACTTCTGAAAACGTAATTTGGCAGCAAAAAAATTATTTACGAAATGGTTGGTTGCTTGAAAACCCCACTCATCTGGCGGGTTTGTCCACTAGTACCCAGTTAAGAAATGAAACTAATATTTTTGGAATAATAAAAATATCTGTCTCATTACAGACATAACGGGAGGGGGAAACCAAAGATTGGAGGTCTTGTAAGTTGGTAACAATTTATATTTACGGAAGGCAACTCTTTATTTGACAACACTTTATACTAGGTGTCAAGGTTCACGGGTTGGCAACTATTATGTACTAGTTGATAAGAGATAACTCGGCATGTTTCTAGTTATGGATATTATGGCACATAGCTTGGCAAAACGTGTTTTGACAGGATCTGATTTTTGTCGACTCGATTTTGTTTGCAGAGTTGGAAGAGCAATAGCTGCTTTCGGGAAGCTTAAAGAAAAAGATATGATTTTAAGCATGGCAAACTGCTGCTTAATACTTGCATAGTACTGATTTTCATTACATAAACTTATGCGTACATGTAACACGGTATCTTTATATATATAAGTGGATTAAGTGTTTGTCGCCGATAGTTTATTGTTGCCACTCGGAAAAATGAGAGCGGAAATTAACGTTTCCGCATTTTTTAATTAATATCTCGGCCGATTAAAATCGTACGAAGATGAGAACGGTATCGATGGATTTGAAGGATTTTTTGGAATCCGAGGATACACGTCTTGAATTTCAACTCGGTGCCGTTCAGTAGATATTTGAGAAAACAAAATTAACACGTAGCCAAATCCTTCTAATAGGGAAAACCCAAGAAAGAAAGTGAAAAATATAAGGAAAACGTAGGGGGGGGAAATTAGTTTTTAATTAATATCTCGGCTAATTAAGGTTTCACGAAGACTCGAATGGTCAAAATGGCGTGCCACGGACCTGCGGAATCCAACGGTGTGCTTCGTTAAGCCCGGGAGCCAGCCGTTTCGGAGAAGATGATGTTACTTCACCCCATATATATATGCGGCTTATGTGTCTGTTTGTCGCCGATAGTTTATTGGTTGCTTGCGTAACTGTACTAGCCAATGGGATGAAGTTGCCACGACATTCAATTAGTCCATATAGACTGATACCATACATGCAGTTATCATTGTAATTTATCATGGTATTTAAGAACATTTAAATATTTTTAATTCATACATTTGTTGCTTATTATGCATTTAACTATATTTACATATGAATTACTTAGAAACTTGCAAACGTTGAGAAATTAAAGGAGAAGAAACTAACTAACGAGTTGTGCGTAGTACATCTCATCAGGTAGGTTTACCCAAATTCCTATGCTAAATATCCTTTCGCGTAAAGAGTTTAAAATTTAGCCCGATTTTATTCCGACATTGTATTTTAAACTGAATTTTCAGATGAACACAAATTGAGCGGGTCTGGGAGAACGTGAACATTTGTTTGCATTAGCAATCATCTGTTTTTGAAATGGTTTACAACTGAACGCAAATTGGCAAAGCAAAAATAGCTTAAATTTTCTAGACGCAAATTGCAATTTAAGACGCAAATTAAAAAAAAAGCAAAAGACCGTCCTCGCCGCCTGCCCTGGGTAATTCAGTTTGAACTAGCAGCAATTAATCTTTGCACAAATCATTTTAATTACTATTTATAATATCTAGAACAGCGGTCATTTCGTATGACCGCCGGGCTTTCTAATCATAGTATAACTAGTTAAAGTTTTTGCGCTAGTTTCGCTAAAGAAATTAGAAACCGAAATATGAAAGAAAGAAAGAAAGAAATGTGGCAAAACGAAACACAAGTATATTTCACTAAAATTTTAGAATTGAATAAGAGTATCAAATTTTAGCAAAAATATAATAACCAGTTAACTAGAACAACATATCTCTTATCATGCTTTGCTTAAATATATCCTTAGAATATTAATACTCCAAATCCTATAATACTCATATTGCTTCCACATCAAAGAATTTCAAAATGGGCATAATAATAAGTTCTCCTGCTAGCCTTTTACAGTTATCTTCACTTTCGCCTGAAGTTCAAAATATCATGAAGTTTTATATTATGACAAGGCGAAAGATCCTTTGGAATGCAGACGGAAATTACAAAGCCCAAATGTTAATAAAAATGCTAAATATAGCTGTCATATGCAAGTTTCGTTGGATTCATTTGGATGCGAATCTATTTTAGGCTTTCACATTTCCCGAAATACGAATAAACATAATTCTAATTCGATACTTCTATATTCACAGAAAATAGATTTTACTAAATTAATTATTTTATTTATTACTTACTCCGCCATTCGGCACTACTCGGAAAGGGATGAATGCCTCATGGAAGAAGTTTTAGGGAAAACTGTCCCGCATCCACGTTACACATGGGAAAAACCACCAAAATGGTCCTGCAGCCAACCAATTCCCAGGGACTCAAACCTTGGACCCGAGCAACCAGTATTAGCATTTTAAAATATAGTAATCAGTGTAAAAATAATATCTTTTTAATCCTTCATTTCAAACTTAAGAATTTAAACTGTATGTAGAGAAAAAAATTGTCCACCAGCATCTGAGCAGTAAATTCACTGAACACTGACATTTCAGTTCCGGGTTCGAATCCCGAAAAAGGAACTGGCTGGATGGAGAATTTTCATAGTTTTCCCGATGTGTAACATGTGTACGAGCCAGTTTTCTATAGAAAGACCATGACGAAAGGGTACCTGCCTTTAGGCAGGTAGCATTCGAGTGTTTTGCTATAATTAAATAAGCCAAATCACACAAAACGTAAGAAGCTGGTCTTTATTTAAAGGAAAGGCTGCCCATCAAGGACGAGCGGTAAATTTGCTGAATACTGGTAGTTTGATTTCTGACAAACGGGCTGTTTGCGTGGGCGTTTCTGTGGTTTACCATAAATGTAATGTACATAGAAACCAATGAAGGGATTAAACCTTTCACGAAGGTATTTCTCCCGATTGGCAGATAGCCCTAGTGGCTATGTTCAAGTAAACCAAATTTAAAGCGAAAATGCATTTGTTAAATAGAAAATCTGAGTTTACAAAATTGAATTAAACTTAGTTCTGAAGTAGCTTCAATCCACTGAGCTTGAATCATAATTTTAATCTTTTAGGAGAAGATCTAGTCTTCGTAACTTGATCGGCAATTTTAAACATGTTTCTCTAGAACATCCATAACTGAATACCTTTTGGTAAAGAAAATACTTCAATATTAAGTCTCGAAGCTGTCTCGAACAGTTAAAGCGAAGCTTCACACTTAAAAGAGATTTTTGTTTTTACCGATGGCAGATTGTGAACAATTACAAATGTAACCCAGTCTATTAATCTATACAAGGCCGGATGTGGTGGTCTCTTTATTATGGAGGCACCTAATAGGTGGGCCATTATCGCCTTTCCTATGAAGGGATGGACAGTTACAACCATACCTTCTCCGGGATTCGAACTCAGGCCATTCGGGTGTGTGTGTGTGTGTGTATTTAATTACGGCAAAGCACACTAGGGCTATCTGCCTAAGGGGAGGGATGCCTTTCGTGGAGGACTTTCTAAGGGAAACTGGCTCGTATACACGTTACACATGGGGAAAACCACGAAAACACCCATGCAGCCAGCCCGTTCGCGGGATTCGAACCTCGGACCGAACTACCAGTGTTCAGCGACTTTACCGCTCGGCCGCTGGTGGGCCCAGGCCATTCGGTATCGCAGTCAACTTCCCTGACCCATATACCGACTGGGCAGCACACTTAAAAGAGGTTAAATCTTTAATTTGCGTTATCAGAAGCCTTTGGAATTATCTAGTGGGCATTCTTGAGCAAGCTAAAAATATTACTATTGGATACATTTATTATTACAGGCTTATTACAGGCTCTTATTTTTAGTGGAAACAAACAGTAGTTTTGAGAATTTAGAGCAACCACGAAAGTTTGCAGGATTATATTCTTCACAACAGGTGCATGTTGACTTTCCCTCCTGTTTGAGTGAGCGCGTACCTTGGAAAGTTTCAAATATGTAGTAAAGATCATAGCCAAACTTTGGCACTTATAACAGATTGTGAAATTTTATCTTCAGCATGAATGCACTAATTCTAACATTGAATAACCTGAACATTGTAAACAGAATTACTTTATCCGCTGTCAGTAATTAATGAAAGTAAACAGGAATTTTAACTTCTTTCGGTCTAGTCTTTTTCTGGAGCTATTCATTTGTCAAGACTAGGTGGATGGTATGGAAATTGTCGAAGACGTTTAGTTCTAAGATTTCGGCAAACATTCAGAGGCACATCGCGTTGTTTCACGATGGATTGAATCAATGGTGTAGATGTTGGTAATGCCAATAGATTCCATGATGTCGGCCAGCATTCCGTCGTGATCTGCATACTGGAAAAAAAATTTTAATATTAATATTAAACCTTTTATAGACATAGAAACAGTTTTCAGACGATTAAGAATTGAAAACTCCTTTCATAATAAAGACATTGTCATATTCATGTTAAAATTAATTTCTTTCAATTTTAACAGATATCTTCCTCGACTATAGTAACACTTAGATATAGTAATAATGTTCCTGTCCTGTTCTACAATACTGTATATCGAAATCGCGTTATACAAATATTAATCGCTTTTTATAGATACCGCGTTGTGAGAGGTTTACTAAATACTATACAAATATTAATCGCTTTTTATAGATACCGAGTTGTGAGAGGTCTACTAAATACTATACAAATATTAATCGCTTTTTATAGATACCGTCTTGTGAGAGGTTTACTAAATACTATACAAATATTAATCGCTTTTTATAGATAACGCGTTGTGAGAGGTTTATTAAATACTATACAAATATTAATCGCTTTTTATAGATACCGCGTTGTGAGAGGTTTACTAAATACTATACAAATATTAATCGCTTTTTATAGATACCGTCTTGTGAGAGGTTTACTAAATACTATACAAATATTAATGGCTTTTTATAGATACCGCGTTGTGAGAGGTTTATTAAATACTATACAAATATTAATCGCTTTTTATAGATACCGTCTTGTGAGAGGTTTACTAAATACTATACAAATATTAATCGCTTTTTATAGATACCGCGTTGTGAGAGGTTTATTAAATACTATACAAATATTAATCGCTTTTTATAGATACCGCGTTGTGAGAGGTTTACTAAATACTATACAAATATTAATCGCTTTTTATAGATACCGTCTTGTGAGAGGTTTACTAAATACTATACAAATATTAATCGCTTTTTATAGATACCACGTTGTGAGAGGTTTATTAAATACTATACAAATATTAATCGCTTTTTATAGATACCACGTTGTGAGAGATTTACTAAATGCTATAGAAATATTAATCGCTTTTTATAGATACCGCGTTGTGAGAGGTTTACTAAATACTATACAAATATTAATCGCTTTTTATAGATACCGTCTTGTGAGAGGTTTACTAAATACTATACAAATATTAATCGCTTTTTATAGATACCACGTTGTGAGAGATTTACTAAATGCTATAGAAATATTAATAGCTTTTTATAGATACCGCGTTGTGAGAGGTTTACTAAATACTATACAAATATTAATCGCTTTTTATAGATACCGTCTTGTGAGAGGTTTACTAAATACTATACAAATATTAATGGCTTTTTATAGATACCGCGTTGTGAGAGGTTTATTAAATACTATACAAATATTAATCGCTTTTTATAGATACCGCGTTGTGAGAGATTTACTAAATGCTATACAAATATAAATCGCTTTCTATAGATACCGCGTTGTGAGATGTTTACTAAATACTATACAAATATTAATCGCTTTTTATAGATACCGGGTTGTGAGAGGTTTACTTAATACTATACAAATATTAATCGCTTTTTATAGATATCGCGTTGTGAGAAGTTTACTAAATACTGTGTAGGAATTAAATGAAATCTTTCTTCGGTAACTCGAGGATTATATCAACTGATTTTAAATCTCAAAGTTTTCAGTTTGGCCTATAGATGCTGTAGTAGTTAACAAGGTTGACTGAAAAGTCAATCCCGAAGGAGCTGCTGACCTCAAGTGGAAGTTTAAAGGTTAATTTTCTCTTCTGTTACCTTGGGAGTGAAATATTGTTTGCTCTTTGAATGCACTTTGGGCTGTATTTCCTGAAATGACAGTCTGGTTCTGGCAGTCAAAACTCAGGCAAATGCTAAATCAACAAGTGCCTTGAGGTGTATCAGAAAAAATAAAAATTTATTGAAGTTATGAGTTGAAAAATAACTTAAAAATTTCTTTCGGAGTTTCTAGTTTATTTAGAAACTGGTAAAAATATGTCAATCAAACTATAATCAGAAAAATTTCAGTTCAATTTTAACCTCTTGTAAGGTATTTAAGATTTTAAAAAAAAATCATTTATTTTGTAATTATTTTTAGTTTTTACTAAGTTCAGTACTTTTAATTTACTATAGTACAAAGCTTTAAAATCAGACCTTTTACATTCTAAGACAGGAGTTAATTGACATTTCACCTTTATTTTTGAAAGGTCGCTTAAATAATTGAGAGCTTTTGTGGAAATCCTAATTGAGTTTCCTTAAATTGTTCCTTTTAGTTATTTTAACTGCTCTTTTATGAAAGAATTTTATTCCTCAGTCTTTACACGTTCGTGAGCTTTACGCCTCGGGGTTATTCCTCCCGCTGAAACGAATAATTTAATAAAGTGTCATATTGAGAAGGATGAAAAAATATGGTAGACTCGTTTGTAACTTTGAGAGCAATATCTGAACCAAGAAAATTGTACATATAAAAAATTAATCCAGGAAAATATTTCCTTGAAAGTTGAAGAAAATTTACATTAATAAAATTTAACGGAAGGCCTTTATAGTTATGTTGTTGTTGTTTTATGGAAGAATGGTTGCCACAGCCTCAAGGACACTGGACTATTACTTCCATCCCAGTTTTGAGGGACAGCAACCCGGAGTGGTCTGCAAAAATATTACAGAAATATTTGGCAAGAAATTGTTTTATTTTTGATATATTATATAATAAAATTTGGGTACTAATCTGCTTTGAGGGCCGTAAAAAAATTGCAGCGAAAATGTATGCGCAAAAGCGCCAAATCTAGCAAACGCGCCCATTTAACAGCGCGCCAAATCTAGCGTACGCCTTGATTTCAGATTGCGTAAGTTTATATACACTGGTGTGCAAAAATTAAGGACGAGACGGTTTTTTCAATATAACTTTGTGCAAAAGCTTTCCAAATCAACACATTTTATACCGTAAGATCCCCAATGCGTAAGGACATGAGTAATGCAAGCAACACTTACTAAAAGAGAAATCAGAGGGATTAAAAGAAGCTTTATTAAAAAAGTAGCATGGAGCGCAATGAGACTGAAGGCCGAAACATCCCTGTGATGGGTGTCCAGTTCGGTCTTTAATAGAGGATATGATCTCCCCACACTGCTAGGCAGGTTTCACAGCGTCTGCCCATGCTGAGAATGAGGGTGTCAATGAGTTGTTGAGGCATTGCTGCCCATTCGTCTTGCAGCGCCAATCGAAGCTCCGGAATCGTTACTGGTGGTAAGGTTCGAGCTGCCAAGCGTCTGCCTAGAAAATCCCATACATGCTCGATGGGATTCAGATCCGGAGATCGTGCCGGCCAATCCATACGTTCAATATCCTCACTCTCTAAGAGCTGTTCGGCAGCTACTGTGCGATGACATGGTGCATTGTTGTCCATGAAAAGGAACTGCGGACCCATAGTGCCTCTAAAAAGACGCACATATGGAAGAAGAATCTCGTTACAATAACGGGTCCCGTTGACTGAACCGGCGTCGAAGATGTGAAGGTCTGTACGACTACCAAGCATGATGCCTCCCCAAACGAGAACACCGCCACCTTCATACCTGTCCCTTTCAATGATGTTCGAGGGATGATTGCGGCTTCCCCGTTCTCTCCAGATGAGTATGCTATGAGAATCGCTACTCAGACTGAATCTGCTCTGATCTGTACAGAGTACTCGTCCCCATTCATTGTCTCTCCAATTCCGGTGTTCCCGACACCACAGAGAACGCCTTCTCCGATGGGCAGGCGTTAGAGGTACACACCGTACAGGGCGTCGTGCAAACAGACCACCACCGTGCAGTCTTCTGGCCACGGTAAAACGCGATATCGGTCGTCCAGTCGCCTGTGTCGTTCGTTTAGCGATTTCTCCCGCTGTCTGCCGCCTGTTTCTTCTGGCCTGTAAGGCAATATACTGGTCATCTGCGGGTGTGGTTCCTCGTGGACGAGCACTACTAAACCCCCGGATAGCTGTTCCTGTAGTTTGAAATTGTCTCCAAAGTCGTGAAACGATGCTGTGAGCAATTCCAGACTCTGCAGCCACACTTGTTACACTGCGGCCTTCCTCCAACTTCCCAATGATTCGACCTCGGGTAAAAGCATCCAGATGTCGTCTAACAGATTGATTATTCGCCATTTCTCGCTGAGGCAGCAACTCGGTGTGATTTTAACTGCTATACGGCGTGCAATCGCTTTGCCAGAAATACTGATTTTACACCGACAACATGCTTTATACTACTCAGACACTCCCCCATTACGTCTACCTACATATCTGCGCATGTGCTACCGTACATCACCTTTCTTAATCTCCTGATTGGTTTTTCTGTCCGCTCTGCCTCTTCGTTCAGCTGATATGCTAATTTTTCGACTTCGTCCTTAATTTTTGCACACCAGTGTAGTTCTATATTTCTTAAGACGCCATTGAAATACTAGTTTAATTTTTAAATCCTTTTTCGATTTTAAATCCTTTCTTGCTATCCTATGGATTTAACAGTTTGGGAATTGCCCATGACAAAAAGTCGGCAATAGAATTTCGGGTAAAGTGCAGAATCACCCACTGCTTGATGCGTTTTTAAAAATTGCACGTACTCGGTATCCATGTGCACATCGACCTATTTTCACTTAAAAAAAATCCTAGAATTGCACAAAAATGGCACTGCACACACCCTTGACTTTATCTATGTACACATCGACGTATTTTCACTTAAAATGCAAAAGAAAATTGACAAAAATCCAATTGTTTTTACCCTTGTAAAAAGCGGTAAACAAATAAGTGAGCGATTCTGCACTTTACCAAGAATATTTTCAAAGAAAAGTCATCATTCATTATAGAAAATTACGTTTGAACAACCAACGAGATGAAATTATGCTTTAGCGATAAGTCGGTAGCGAAATAGCGATGCAGGCATCCATTCAGTTATGTTTAGCAATTTTTATATAAATTATAATAATGATCTGAAATAGTTATTAACTGTTATGCTTCCATTCAGTGATGTTTAGCCTTTTTCATATAAATTATAATAATAAAAAAATAATTATATGAAATTAACCTTTCATCTAAATTAAAACATCAATCTTAGACAGTTATTTACTATTATACTTCCTTTCTTGCCGCAATTATTAGGGTTGCCGCAATTATTTTTGGCAGCACTGGCATCAACAATAGTTTGGCGATTTTTTACGACCCTCGAAACCGAATAGTACGAAAATTTGTATTTAAAACAGCTAAAGTATATATTCTTTTCGTATGTTGATAATATCTGCTGACTTACGATAAATATTGATACTTTGTGAATATTTTTAACAAAAATCACTGAAACCAGCAACTAGCATCCGATATGTAAGTTTCAACTTCTCATCTGTAAAACGTCGCCAAACTGTGAAAAGCTGGTTTATTTAATACGTAAGTACAGATTTCATTACACTGTTTCTCATTGCAATATCTAATTTATTCTAAACACAGGATACAAGATTCACCTATTACCGCTAACAGTGATTCAAAATGTGTCAGTTTACGAAACCAAATCTATCTTCTGCCTTTCAATCTAACATGAAATATAGGTTATTTGTCAGGAGAGAATTTCCGCGGCAGACAGGCAGCGTTAACGCCAAAATTCTCACACTCGGGCAATTCGCTATAAGTCTGACTAAGAGTAGAACTCCCTACCTCTCAAATCTACATAAATTTTCAAATAAGGCGAACCTCGTGGTGAAATGAGGCAAATGAAAAGCTGTAAATTAAATAAAATTCGTGCGTGAAATTCAAACTAATGCCAAACTGGAATCTTAAATAATATTTTATAAGAAACGAAACTGTTCCTCGTATGCGAACTATTTGTGAGGTTTTTGAATTATTACTTGATCAAAAAAGAATTTATAATATTTTAAAATTGTCTGGCACCAAAACGGTAACTAAACTATTTTTTCCGGGTATATGAGTTATTTCTGGGATCCAACACTACCTCGAAGACCAAAACTACTTCTGGTATTTAAGCCAGGTATTTCTGGGTAGTAAATCATTCCTTTCTGACATCTAAACTGTTTCGATATCTATATTATTTCCTTACAGCACGCAGAGTTTGAGACGATAGAAAAATTTAGTTTATTAATACTGCATTCTTTGTTAATAGTATTATGGTTTGAATATCATGAATATTAGTCCAAGCCAACGGGATGCAATACGTGTTTTTTCATCACGTTGTAAACATTTGAGTTTAGTGGTTTATCTGATTACGGCCAAGCACAAAGAGCTATCTTCCTAAGGAAAGAGATGCCTTCGTGGAGGATTTTATAAAGAGAAACTGCCTGATATCCACATTATACAAGAGGCAGATCACGAAAACGGCCATGCAGCCAGTCCGTTTGCCTGGAATTGGCTTTGGTTTGGTTTTCTTGATTAAGTCAAAGCACTCGAGGGCTACCTGCCTAAAAGGAGAGATGATTTCGTGAAGGACTTTTATTTTTTCCAATGACAGATCGTGAACAATTACAAATGTAACCGCCCACCAGCGGCCGAGCGGTAAAGTCGCTGAACACTGGTAGTTCGGTTCGAGGTTCGAATCCCGCGAACGGGCTGGCTGCATGGGTGTTTTCGTGGTTTTCCCCATGTGTAACGTGTATACGAGCCAGTTTCCCTTAGAAAGTCCTGCACGAAGGCATCCCTCCCCTTAGGCAGATAGCCCTAGTGTGCTTTGCCATAATTAAATACACACACACAATGTAACCCAGTTCATTAATCTATACAAGGCCGGATGTGGTGGTCTCTTTATTATAGAGGCACCTAATAGATGGGCCACCACCGCCTTTCCTATGAAGGGACGGACAGTTGCAACCATGCCTTCTCCGGGATTCGAACCCACGCCGTTCGGCATCGCAGTCAGCTTCCCTGACCACTATACCGACTGGGCGGTTTCGTGAAGGACTTTATAAAGAGAAACTGGCTGATAGCCACGTTACACATGGGGAAAAACACAAAACGCCTATGCAGCCAACCCGTTCTCGGGATTTGATTCTCGGACAGAAATACTAGTGTTCAGCGATGGACCTTGGTCAGCCTCACCTAGAATCGGACAGTGGTCAAAATGCTAGTGTTCAGCGACTTTCCCGCTCAGCGGCTGGTGGGCTGTAATTATTTAAGACATTTCGCGAGAAATAATAAAAAAGAAATATAAATGTAGCTAGTTTGTTACGCTTGTGAGTACAACAAAACGTTGCAGAAGTCGGATGGATGTTACGGAAGTATTGGTTATACCACATACATCTATTTGCTGAAAAAAAATTCTCCTGAGTTTAGGTATTATCGATATTAATATTTTTTGAAGTCAGAAGACTGACACTGCGTTTATCGGAACAAAGGAAGATTATGCAAGTAAATGTTGCTTGTAAGATAATAAGATAACGGGACTTTTCCGCCTTTCATTATATATATATATATATATATATATATATATATAAAAAAAAAATCTGAAATGTTTCAGGTTTTAAATTACGTCCAAAGGGGCGTTTTTTAACATTTTGTGTGTTACCTTTCTTTATTAAATATCATGTTCCTCGCACTTAAACCATAAGATCCAGTGCAACAGCAATATTGCAAAATACACTCATGTCCAAAATTATGTTTACATGCATAAATTCACGGATTTCTCAGAGACTATGACTTATAATTTAATGAATTTTCGTGGAATCATACATAACATGATGACACATAAATGCAAAAGAAAAAATTGAAGATCACCTCATATGATATAAAATTGTAGCATGAAACAATAAAAATGGTAATAAAGTGTGACAAAGAGAGTTAAGAAAAAAAGGAATGATTCAGAAAAAGAATTAAGTCTTACGAATTTAATATGGAATATTAAACATATCACAACGTGTTTTAAGGCTGGAAATAATGTTATTAACCACAGTTTGGGGAATTAATCTCCACTCTTCCAGCAATGCCGTCTTCAGAGCATTTACATCTGTAGGAGGAGGATGTATATGTGCAATTGCTCTTCTAAGGTAGTCCCATAAGTTTTCTATCGGGTTAAGGTCAGGAGAGTTTGGTGGCCAAGGTATTCGCTTAATGTCTTCACTTTCAAGGAATTCATCAACGAGGTTTGCTCGATGTGGACGGGCATTATCATCCATAAATAAAAAGTCAGGTCTATATGCACCCCTGAAAAGTCTTACATAAGGATCTAAGACCTCATTCCGATATATCTGGCCTGTCACAGATCCGCTGCTGAACACGTGTAGGGGCGTACGTCCATCGATCATTATTCCACTCCATACCATCACACCTCCACTACCGAAACGGTCACGTTCCACAATGTTCGAAGGATAATTTCGTGTTCCTGACTCCCTCCAGATGTAAACACGTTTAGAATCACCAGTTAAACTAAACCGCGACTCATCAGTAAAGAGAACATGGGACCATTGATGTTCAGTCCAGTTTTGATGTTCTTTACACCAATTAAAGTGATCCCTCTTTTTCTGTGGAGACAGTAAAACACATACCCTTGGCTTTCTGGCATAAAGGCCTTTTTTATTAAGCCTTCTGTATATTGTTTGCCGTGATGCAACAGTTCCAGTGGCGGCTGCAAGCTCTGAACTTAACTGGCGAGCAGTAGCCTTTTTGTTACGACAGGCAGTTAATGCCAGATACCGATCTTCAGAAGCAGTTGTCATTCGTTTCCGACCTTGTCCAGGCCTCCTTACAACACTTCCATCATTTTGAAACTGTTTCCATAGCTTAGAGACTGTCTGTCTTAAAATATTCAGACATGTGGCTGTTTCCATGATTGACTGCCCTGCTTCTAAACGGCCGATAATTCGCCACTTTAGAGATTCTTCCAAAAGATACTTCGAAGCCATAACAAACCGCTTTGAGTCCCTACACACTGAAATCAAACGCTATGTTGCAGAAATTCACTCAAATATTCAGTTTGTGCAAAGCGCTTGATTCACTCTTGGATGACGTAACGCCTAGATTTGCATATCACAAACCGTTTGATTACTTTTGATTGGATAATGCTAATTAGACTTGGTTTTCACACATTCCCTGCAAATATGGATCACATTGATTCGATATTTCATTGAATATCATCATTTTTGGGTATGTAAAGATAATTTTGGACATGAGTGTAGTTTTAAAACGAGCATATCTTTAGAATTTCCGATACAGAGACTCACGCGCTGGAGATAAAAATGTTTTTTCTGCACAACGTTGCCATTGCTCGCTTTGAAATCCTTGAGTTTGTTAATCAAAAATTCGTCAAAGTTTTAAAAAATAGGAAATCGATCATAAAACAAATTTCAAATTTCAAATTTGGTCTTCCACATGCTCATATTCGTTGGAGGATTACGTTATTCAAAATTCGATGACTCTATGTACCGTTGTTTTATCACAATACGAGAAATATACATACATTTACGCAGATTTTTCATTATTTAATTTCTTCAAATATAATGCAGGACTCTAACATTTGGTGGCAACAGTTTGAAAAGTGAACCGACATTTATGAGTCTGACGTTGCCGCCCAACCGGTATAGTGGTTAGCGTTGCTGACTACCGTGCCGAAGTGCCCGGGTTCGAATCCCGGAGAAGGCATGGATGTTTGTATATGTTTAATAAAAATTTGTAAAAACGTTTGTTGTTAATTTCAATATTAACCCTCACGGATTGGAGGAAACGGCGTTCGCCAAAGTCCTCATCATCTTTCTTCTTGTCTAAAAAAAGCAAGATTGATACTGAGTCCGACGCAAAATGCCAAAACGAACGAAACTAATAGTCCTTCGGGATTCAAATCCCTTTGGACTTAAAAAAAAAAAAAAAAATCTGAAATGTTTCAGATTTTAAATTACGTCCAAAGGGGCGTTTTTTTAACGTTTTGAGTGTTATCTTTATTTATTAAATATCATGTTCTTTGCACTTAAACCATAAAATTCAGTTCAAGAGCAATATCGCAAAATAATGTTAAATTAAGCATATCTTTAGAATTTCCGATATACACAGTCTCGCGAGCTGGAGAGTATTTTTTTTTCTATATAACGTTGCCATTTCTCGCTTTTAAAGCATTGAGTTCGTAAATCAAAAATTCGTTAAAGTTTTACAAAATATAAAATCTATAATAAAACAAATTCCAAATTTGGGATTTCAGATGCCCATATTCGCAGTAGGATTTCGTCATTCAAAATTCGATGGCTCTATGTACCATTGTTTTATCACAATGCGAGAAATAGACAATCATTTATGCAGATTTTTCATTATTTAATTTCTTCAAATATAATGCAGGACTCTAACATTTTGTGGCAACAGTTTGAAAAATGAACGGACATTTATCCGTCCGACGCAAAATGCCAAAACGAAACTAATAGTCCTTCGGGATTCAAATCCCTTTGGACTAAAATAAAATAAAAAAAAAAAAATAATGCTCACCCAGATGTTAAACAAAGAGGATAGCTATGTATTTAAAAAAAAAACTGCAGGTTGAAATCAGGAGATTTTTTTTCCCTTAGAATGATTGATCACTCAATGGTCTGTCACGTGAATTTGCTGAAAGTATTGCAGTGGAAGTTTCAGAAAATGCTTAGACAGCTGATAATAAACCAACTATAGCTATTGTTTGGATTAAAAGGTTTTCCCAGATGTTAGGATGTTGCTTCATCGGTAATATCGTGCTTCCGTATTTGCTCATTACATACCCGAGATTTACCTTAATTACTAAAGAAACAGGAAAAATTATAAAAAAAAAGAAATCTGAAAACTTTCAGATTTTACATTATGCCCCTTTTTGGGCCTACCAGCGGCCGAGCGGTAAAGTCGCTGAACACTGGTAGTTCGGTCCGAGGTTTGAATCCCGCGAACGGGCTGGCTGTATGGGTGGTGTTTTCGTGGTTTTCCTCATGTGTAACGTGTATACGAGCCAGTTTCCCTTAGAAAGTCATCCACGAAGACATCCATCCCCTTAGGCAGATAGCCCTATTGTGCTTTTCCATAAATACACCACACCATTACGCCCCTTTTTGTGTGTTACCTTTATTTATTAAATATCATGTTCTACGCACTTTAACCATAAAATTGAGTTCAACGACAATATCGCAAAATAATTTCAAAATCAGCATATCTTCAGAATTTCCGATACACAGTCTCGCGCTCTGGCGATAAAAGTGTCTTTTTCTTCGTGCAGTGTTGCCATTGCTCACTTTGAAATCTTTGAGTATTTTAATAAAAATTCGTTAAAGTATTGCAAAATATGGTGGTGGTGTGGTGTATTTAATTATGGCAAAGCACACTAGGGTTATCTGCCTAAGGGGAGGGAAACCTTCGTGGAGGACTTTCTAAGGGAAACTGGCTCGTATACACGTTACACATGAGGAAAACCACGAAAACTTCCATGCAGCCAGCCCGTTCGCGGGAACCTCAGACCGAACTACCAGTGTTCAGCGACTTTACCGCTCGGCCGCTGGTGGGCTATTGCAAAATATGAAATAGATAATAAAACAACTTCCAAATTGCAAGTTTGCGCTGTGGAGGATTACGCTATTCAAAACTGGATGGCTCTAGGTACCGTTGTTTTATTACAATGCGAGAAAAATACATACATTTATGCAGATTGTTCATTATTTAATTTCTTTAGATATAACATAGGACGATAATAGTTGGTGGCAACAATTTGAAAAGTGAAACGGACATTTAAAGTTTTCAACACAAAATGCCAAAACGAAATTAATAGTTCTTCTGGCTTAAATGCTCTTTGGGCTAAAGAACTTAAGGGTTTTAGATTTTTACTTTTGCCCGAAAGGGTTTATAAAGGTTTTTTTACGATTTCGCTGAGTTCGCTATCAACCTGCTCTTGCATCACTGCTGTTAACCTAATTTTTTTTGTGTCTGTTATTAGCTTTATTATCAAATATCGTTTTCTTTGCCCTTACGCCACATGCAGTGCACCGACAAAATCCCCAAAATTTTTAAAGCTGAATAACGGCATATATTTAGAATTCCCGATGTGTTGGTAAGTGTCGGCATACATATTTACATTTTTTTCAGTCTTTTCTCAGGTCATCATATCAATATTCAGTTTCGTAGTAAGATGTGTAACACAAATTTTTTTGTCTTTTTATTATTGAGTTTTACGTGCTAATTTTATTTATTAAACTTCACATTCTTCGCAGTTACGTCACGTAAAATTCAGTTTATCAGAAAAATCACAAAATAGCTAAAAACACATCTTTAAAATTTGCGATAGACAGTCTCGCGCCTTGGATTTTTTTTTTTTTTTTTGGGGGGGGGGTACAAGTTTTGCCACTGCTCGTTTTGAAATCGCGGAGACATGTTAATCAAATATTTGTTAACGTTTTACAAAATATGAAATAGAAAATAAAACAAATTCAAAATTCGGCCTTTCAAGGTGCCTATGTTCAGGTGGAGGGCTACGATATTCAAAATTTGATCTCTGACTTTCGGGCCCGGAATTTCGCTATTTCATCCTAAATGCTTATTTAAGATGGATCACCGGACGATTTTGAAATTTATTAAAGGAATAAAAAAATCGAAATGACCTTAAGAAATTATGCGAAGAATTTGTAATTTGTGCGTGACAGTCAACGATTTAAAAACGCAAAAATTAAGCCGAAGAAAGAATTTTAAAAATCGTACTTATTTCCAAGACAACGCACGCCGTACAGTTAATTATAACTGCGAAGGACAGCACAGAATTTATTCATGAGCATTTTAGAAGTCGTTATTTATTCAAGACTGATTTTTTGTAACATAATTTGATGTAATGTTTATATTGAAGAAGCTAATTATGTTTACATTGAAGGAGGTTATTTATGTTATATTGTAGAAAGTTAATTATGTTTATATTGTAGGAGGTTAATTATGTTTATATTGAAAAAAGTTTATGTTTATATTGAAGGAGGTTAATTATGTTTATATTGAAAGATGTTAATTATGTTTATACTGAAGTAGGTTAATTATGTTTATATTGTAGGAGGTTAATTATGTTTATATTGAAAAAGTTTAATTATGTTTATATTGAAGGATGTTAATTATGTTTATATTGAAGGATGTTAATTATGTTTATATTGAAGGAGATTAAATATGTTAAATATGTTTATATTTTAGGAGGTTAATTATGTTTACATTGAAGGAGGTTAATTATGTTTATATCATACGAGCATAATTATGTTTATATTGAAGAAGTTTAATTATGTTTATATTGAAGGAGGTTAATTATGTTTATATTATAGGAGGTTACCATTAAAGTTGGTTACTATTAAATGTGTTATTGGTTATCTCACTCCTGGATATGAATGAAACAGCATGGAACAGCATTTGATACCAAAATATATTTTATAAGCACACAGGAGTGGGACTCGTACCAGGAGCACTGCGTAGCGTCCTTCTCCAACGCCACCTCCGAAAAAGTCTATGAGGCGAGAGAGAAGATGTGACGTAAAACATGACAGGTGATATCAGCCTCTTGCTGATTGGCTGATGCAGTGCCTTTCGCTCGCACGATGAAGCGCTACAATATATTACATGTAGTTATTTAACCATATCATCTAATATAATTAATTACATTTGTTGAACAAACAATTTAAAGGAAAGCAAAAAAGAGCGCGGTTCAAACTGTGCTAATTACTTCCCTGTGGTGCAATGTGGAAACATTTTTGAAACACTTTCTCCTTTAAAACAGTAGAAAGACTTGTAAAATATATTATCCATTATCTACAAAAGAAATAATGCCGAAGGGGGGGTTGCGGGGCCAAAATTTTCTTTTCTTTTTGTAAGCCATAACAAGTTAATGGGGGATATCATATGTAACGACGTACGACAATATAAAAAGTATTTCCGAGAAATGTGTTTCTTTCAGCACTAGCTTGAAGGGTAGATTTCTAATCGAAACTGTTACTCAGTGAACAGTGATCTCTTGCGCGTATGTACCCGAGATATTTCGAAAAATTTTGTGAAAAATGTTTCGCCAACTACTCTGTTTCACATAACATAGAATATATTTCTGATTAGATCTCTCCGTACTTTGCTTCTAATAAGATTTGCTGGAAGCGAAGATTCCCAGAAATGTTTCTTTAGACTAGTATTTGAGAGTAGCTGTCAGGTCTGAAAGCTAAGTTAGAGCATCATCGATTATGACGTACAGCTGAGCTTGCGTGTTTGTGATATCGATATTTGAGTGATTATGCAATATCGGAAGCAGAGCATTATCTTAGCCGTGCCTGGATTGGATTGGATTATTTAATTAAGGCAATGCACACGAGGGCTATCTGCTTAAAGGGAGGGATGTCTTCGTGGAGGACCTTCTAAGGGAAACTGGCTCGTATAGACGTTACACATGGGAAAAACCACGGAGACGCCCATGCAGCCAGCCTGTTCGCGAGATTCGAACCTCGGACCAAACTACCAGTGTTGAGCGTCTTTACCGCTCGGCCGCTAAAAAGCCGTGCCTGGTACTGGAGATAAATACACTAGCAATTTTTGTTCTATTATCCCTTACGAATTAAACTAAGAGTATTTTATTTATTAGTATTAGGGACAAATGATAAAGGAATCTGTTAATTTCAATAGGAATTTCATAAATAAAGTCTTACTGCGTGCAATTTATTGATTATACATAACACATTTTTATACGTTACGCATTGCCTTATACATGGGATTCGCTAATGTTTAAAGTGATAAAAACTTATCCGCTACCTAAAACCAAAAGTATAGAAGAAATTTACCTACCTGGCATTAAGGATAAACACATACAGAAGGTATTCGTAAATTTTGCTTTATTTTTTATTATCCGTGAATATATGAAGTCTCATCGTAGACTCCTCAGTCGTATTTAAATTTTTTAATAATTACTTAGCCATTTTTAAAATTTAATTAAGATCTTTAAAAATCATTTAATATTTTGAATGTTATTTTATTTCCTAAGTAATAACTACATAATTCCGTAGTAATTCCCAGATAATTAGTTACATAATTCCGTAGTAATTCCTACATAATCCCTTAGTAATTCCTACATTCCTACCTAGTAATTCCTACATAATCTTTAGTAATTCCTACATTCCTACCTAGTAATTCCTACATAATCTTTAGTAATTCCTACATTCCTACCTAGTAATTCCTACATAATTCTTACATATTTTCTTAGTAATAACTACATAATTTTACCAAATTAACTCGTATCAAAACGCACTGGAAATACTATTGCATGCATACGGGTACGTAACAGATTGAACGCACACATCTCCAAAATTTATTTTATCGAGGGAAACACTCTGAGTATGTAAAATATAAATAAATAAAAAATATTAAATCTTGTGTTTAAGGCCCATTCAGAGTAATAAAAAAAACAAAAAATAAAAAAAAAAAAAAAAAAAAACCAAACGTTTGTAATTAATTTGGCATTTCCCTGACTTACATACTGCAGCCTGGGTGTCTAAAGTGCGGCCCAAAGGCAAATTATAAAAGGATTTAAATTTACACATTTTTATTAAAAAATAAATGTTTGAATTTGATTCATATATAATCGATTCGTTGGCATTTATCTTAAAATAAAAATATAAATAAAAAATCTTAGAATGTCATGATGTATTAACTGCAAAGTGACATTCAGCTGAAAGAAAAATTTGAAAATGTTTCTTTATTGGAGTTTTATAAGGATTACCTGCCCCGCGATATATATGCTAATTATCACAATCATGCTTTTTTAATGTCTGCAGCTTTTGGCAGTACCTATAGTTGTGAACAATTATTTTTCAAAAAACAAAAACGGGACAAAGGTCATTGACAAATATCTTGAAAATGCATTAAGAATTGCCACCTAATTATCACAATCATGCTTTTTTAATGTCTGCAGCTTTTGGCAGAACCTATATTTGTGAACAATTATTTTTCAAAAAACAAAAACGGGACAAAGATCATTGACAAATATCTTGAAAATGCATTAAGAATTGCCACCTAATTATCACAATCATGCTTTTTTAATGTCTGCAGCTTTTGGCAGAACCTATATTTGTGAACAATTATTTTTCAAAAAACAAAAACGGGACAAAGATCATTGACAAATATCTTGAAAATGCATTAAGAATTGCCACCTAATTATCACAATCATGCTTTTTTAATGTCTGCAGCTTTTGGCAGTACCTATACTTGTGAACAATTATTTTTCAATAAACAAAAACGGGACAAATATCACTGACAAATATCTTGAAAATGCATTAAGAATTGCCACCTCGTCGATTGAATCCGATATCGATTTACTTGTTCAACAGAAATAAATTCGTCCATCTCCATTAGTTTGGATTTTTTCCATCTTTACGAATCCAAACTAAATGAAACGAAACTTTTACAAATTAATAATAAATATGTACGTATACATATCTAATCCAAATTAAAAAAAAATCTGATGTGTACACCACATGACTTCATAGTACGGAATATTAAATTATACGCATTTTTTCTTGAATTTCCTTTAAACTTATTGGATTAAATTAAATCTGCTTCGCCGACAGCGCATAAACTACATTAGAATAAATGCATTCTTTAAAATTCACTCTATTTGTTTACCATAGCGACACTCTGGCGCTAGGTTCACTTAACAGTATTATATTTCGTTCATATTATAACTCAGAATACACAAAATTTATATCATTTAAAGAATTATCTAATCGTTGCCACATGTAATTAAAGATAAAGCTAGAAAGATGTATAAAAGAAATTAAGCAAACAAAGGAAAAAAGAAACTGTTTTTCACAGACGACTGAGTATTTGTCATTCAATTAGTTTAGTTCCACTTCGCGACAAGGAAAAATACATAAAAACTCAAAATATCTGTATTAAAAATTACTAATTATTAAAAATTAAATTACTAATTATTAAAAAATTAAGTAAATCTTAAACATTTATTTCCTCGAAAAAATTCCAGAAAGGATTAAGCATGATTTAATTCGCAATAATAAATGAAGGCGTTATCTTTGTTGTTGCGAAGCTAAGTTTCTCTAGATTGGCAACAAAACCACTACTCTACTGTTTCAAATGTAAACAAGCAATGTCCGACATAAAAAAAAAGGCTTAGCGGCACTTAAACAACTTTTAAATTGTTGATAATTCCGAAACTATTGCATACAGATTTACTAAAGGCATAAAAATCTTAACCGGAAGATAAGAACAACATAATTCAATCATTTTTAAAGCAAAAAATGTACAATTTACAAACATACAAGAGTAAAGAAACTGAGATCACTGAGCCGGGTAGCAGAATGGATATATTTATAAATATATTTATATACGTTTGGCGCCCCCGATTGCAATCAAAATATGAGGTGCACATCTACATGTTATAGTAGTCCTATATACAAAATTTCAACGTTCTGAGGCTACTCGTTTTTGTGTTATGCGAGATACGTACGTACCTACGTAGATACGTTCGTACAGACGCCACGAAATATTCTCTTCAGAATTCATTTTAAAGCAGTTTTATAATTTTTTATTCTGTTCTTAAGTACAGATATCACGCAAAAACATCATTGAATTGCATTCGAAAGCGGTCAAAATAGATATTGTCGTTAAAATATGCTGCCTGAAACTTTTCGCGATTACAATGCTTCCTTTTTACTTCGTACAAGGAAATAAAAAGAATAATAAAAAAAGAATATATATGTTTTATAGAACATAGAACTAATTTTTATTTGAATTTGTTAAAAAGTATTGTATGTGTGGCCCCGCAATTTTTTTGTTCTTTTCAATGCGGCCTGCAAATATTTTTCCTTTGCAATGCGGTCCTCAAGCGATCATAGTTTAGACACCCATGTACTACAGCCTAAACTAAATACCACGATTCGAAGGACAAGCTTTGAACATAGCTGCTTTACACATTTTCTGCTGTGATCGTTCAGGAATAAAAGCATAAATACACATTGAATTTCTTTGTACAATTCTCACCAATTTTCAAAAAGCATAAAAATGAAATAAACATGAGGGCTTTCATGCTAGCTTGGGCTTCGAATGAAATAAACATGAGGAATTCCTCATAATTCTTGCATTATATTCACTTTAAATTTCCTTTCGCCGGCGACTCCAATAACAGCGAGGAGTTTCGCAATGAATTTTAGCATTTCTGCTGTCAGAAACGTTGATGGAGACACTTCGTCTTGGGTACTTGGAAGTGATCACTCTTGAATTATATTTATTTACACCTATTTGTGTGTAGAATTTTTCCATAAATATCTCGGGAAGAAAACTGTCAGATATCAGAATAATTTAATATTCTGAGATATTTTAAGCTATATCTTGTGACCGATGGCCATATCAGGAAATATTTTTAAACAAACGCTCATATTTTTCATGTGTTTGAAAAAAAAAAAAAAAAAAAAAAAACAATAGCTGTTGTGTCATTAATATCGATTTTGACAAATCTAAAAGCATTTAAGCCTTCCGACTACATTCGACACCCAGATTGTGTAAAATAGCTTAAATAAATGTATTAGTGCATAAATGTATTAGTGTATTAGTTGTGCTTCAAATTTTGTAAAATAGTGTAAATAAATTTATTACTGGTGTTGCCGCCCAGACGATATAATGGTTAGGAGAGCCTACTGAACACCTTGCAGAGGCATTAGGTAATTTCAAAGCAAGAGATATGAAAAATGAGCAATGCCCTCTCTGAAACTCGAACCACGGACCTCTCGAATGCGCGCCGAGTGTGCTGACCACTACACCACGACGGGGGGAGAAATATCTTATATACTCACCCTTTTAAAGGACGACTGAGGTTTTAGAGAATCCAATAGCCAAATCCTGGTGGTGAAGAATCATTATAAACCACCTTTTAGTTCTGGCGCCACTGTAGAATTATCCGATTATTTGGAAGCAGGAAAGGTGAAAAATGAGCAATTCCCTCGCCGGGACTCGAACCACGGACCTCTTGAACACGCGTCGAGCATGCTGACCACTGCAGCACGAAGGCATGCTAAGAAGGCCGGAGAAATACCTTATAACCTAAGGCCCGAGTTCGAGCCATCCATGCCGAGTTCGAGCCACCCGGCAGACATCCATGCCGGAGAAGGCATGGATGTTTGTAAATGTATAGTGCCCATGCGGAATGGGAACATTCTAAATATATGGTTGTTGAGATATTTGTAATCGCATTCTTACTGGTTAAAAGGAAGTATAGCTTTCTTTCAAGTCCGAAACATTCATTAGCTTTCAGCCAGGTCCGAGTTATTCTGAAACTTAAATCTCATTCTGTATGTTACTTTTGATTGGTTAGTTATTGTGTCTTGTTTATGATTTGTTAAACCATGATCTGTTGTAAAGTTATATATATAACCTTTGTAACCACTTATCGCTGCTTAGTATTATTCTGTTATTCTGCTTGCTTAGTATTATTCTGCCTGTACTTATTTATCTGTGCTAGTGCTTGTATTACTCTGCTTATGCTTGTCTCTGTTTGCATGTAACTCTGCGTATTACTCTGCATATCTCAGTAATAAATATTTGCTTTGCGAACCACGGCATTTTCTATGTTTAACAATGGTAAGCCGGAATTCCTCTCGAGAGGTTGTGGTAGCGAAAGAGGGCTGGGAGAGCCTCGGATCCGTCCCGAGTTGTCTTCATCAAAATGAGGGGAGGGGGTGATTGAGCGTAGTCGTACTGTCACTTGAATAGTGCTCAAGCCTGTTGCCAACGGCAGGCGCAATCTAGCACTCGTTGCCACTAAGAACTTCGTGGGCTTCAGCTGATTACGTCAGACAAGTGAGCATAAGCAACAATAACAGCTAGTTTAGTACCTAGTTTTTAGTCCAAAGGGGCTTTGTCTCTAAAGGACTATTGTTTACGTTTTGCAATTTTGCGTTGGTTCACTATAAATGTCCGTTTTACTTTTCAAACTGTTGCTACCAAATGTTAGACTCTTGCATTATATTTGAAGAAATTAAATAATGAAAAATCTGCATAAATGTATGCATATTTCTCTCATTGTGATAAAACAATGGTACATAGAGCTATCGAATTTTGAATGACGTCAACCTCCTACGAATATGGGCATGTGGAAGACCAAATTTGAAATTTGGAATTTGCTTTATTATCGATTTCATATTTTGTAAAACTTTAACGAATTTTTGAATAACAAACTCAACGATTTAAAAGCGAGCAATGGCAACCACTCTACGGGGGGGGAACCTTTCCATCTTCAGGGGGAGCGGAACCGTATATCGGAAATTCCAAAGATACGCTCATTTTAAAATTATTTTGCGACATTGCTACTGAACTGAATTTTATCGTTTAAGTGCAAAAAACATGATGTTTAATAAATAAAGGTAAAACACAAAACGTTAAAAAAACGCCCCTTTGGACGTAATTTAAAATCTGAAACCTTTCAGATTTTTTTTAGGGTGGGCTTGTTTATTGTATATTTAATACGCTTATAGTTATTTCTTCTCAAAACATCGTATTGCAGAGGATTAGTTGGTGGGAGTTTAATAGCTAATTTGATATTGCAGATAAGTATGCTGGTTGCGAACAAAGCTTTAATGAAACTTTAAAAATAAAGATGTCTTCTGAAGAAAGTTTTAAAGTTATTTGTTGCTTACTGTCTATATTATTCATTTTTCCAACTACTGTATGACAACTGACAAGTAAATCTTCTTTACTTTGATAACAGTTTGCCGGAAGCCCATTCGTTTTCTCAAAACTAATGTCACAAGTAGAGAAACTGTGAGGATTAGGTGCAGAGGGAGAAATGTTTAGCATCTATAGGCTCAGAAAGTATCATTGGAGTGTGTATAGATAGACATATTCCCGTAATGGCGTCTCTATTTCTTTTACGTTCATGAATTGACTGCTTCCGAAGTACTTGATGTAAAGTACCTGAAGGATGTACGGAAAAGATCCAGCCTCTGGATATTTATTTTTTCAGACACTGCAAATCTTTTGTTCGTTACATAACAGGCACATTTGGCATGGCGATAATTTTCTGGTCCTGCAGTCCTTTTCTTTATATCAGTTCAGTGCTCCTCGTTTCAAGAACTTGATTAAGTTAGCCTTTTATAAGGAGGGATACTTGGACGACATACATGGAATGTGGATTGCCCTAGTGGATGACTGCTTCCATTCATTGACAAATGATGAGCGTGCAAAGTGTGAGGTTATCGCTTTGGTAAAATGTGCCCATTGATTGTCTCTTGTAATCGATTTTGTTTGAAGTCAATAACAAGACACATTTCCAACATTCCAACGTATATTGTTTCTTTTCAACGAGCTGTTTCTTCCATTATACTGAGATCTCTACCTTCTTACCATATTATTATTTCATATAAATACATCAAACGAGAATATTAGCGGCTTTTTGTGTCATGTTTCCAACTTCGTATCGATACTTTGTGAATCCTGTACCGCCTTAACGCTTGTCCCTCTGCACCTAAGATTTCACAGTTTTCAACTTGTCACACGAGATTTCAAAAAATATATGGGTTTAATCCTAGTATCCGGTGCACACGGGATTTGGCTGTTTTTGGCGACTTTATGATGAGCAGTAAAAACGGGACATAAACGATGAGTCGTAAACGGGTGATTCAAAGAATATATACAGTTATATATAGTATATATTATGTATTTGGCTCTAGTGTAGAATTGGGTGCCCCTTCGATTAGCGACAATTTTTTGTAAAATTTTGGCGATGAAATCGTATTTCTGGTTACCATGATAGTGTAACTTTGCTTTAGCATCCTGATGTTTTAAAAATAAAAATAGATTGATGTGTACATGGACAAATTTAAACAGTGCGCAATGCCTAGTTTGTGCAATTCTGGGATGTTTTTTTAAGCAAAAACAGATCGATGTGTACATGGACACACAGTTTATGCAATTCTTTGACTTTTTATTTTGGTTTTGTGTAGCGGTCATCTTGAAATTGTGTCTTCCTGACGCCGATCTTGCCGTCAAAAAAGAATCTCCAAAAAACAAGGGGCACCCAATTGTAAACTTTTACCATGTATTTACACACATAGTGTATAGTATATTGACGTTCTTTGGATCATTTTTGGTGTTGGCGATAATTTTCAAAATCGCACCAAGGCTGCACCGTATACTAGGATTTTACCAATATATGCGTTTCCGACAAACCGGCATCAAAGAAATAGGTTTACTTGTTAGTAAGACTAGCACTGACCTCAGAGGTCAGAAATAGCTGACGGCTTAGCTAAGGAAGGTACTTAAATGACTCTAAACCCTGGCGTCCTCAGCTTTTTGAAGATCTGCTCGAGAGTTATATTTACTGCCCTGACTCTCAGTGGCGTTCTCTACTGGCTCTTAGCTGGTATATTTGGCAAGCAGAAGAGAGATGTTATTGCTTTCCTGGTTATCGTGCTCAGCTGGGTACTTTGACGAGGCTCGTAAGTGGAGACCTGAAATACCTTAAATTTAACCGGGAAAATAAGATCTACCCACCTGCAGGAAATGAAATACTGATAATTTCACTTCTGAACATCTCACCTGTTTGGGACTTGTAAATGACGACCTACTGAAAAGACCTAACTTCGCGTTGGATTTATTGACGATTCTTGGACTCATCTAGTCTAGCCTAATGATAACCAGTTGGGATCGGTAACAGCAACAACAGCAGTATGGCTTTAAACTTTTCTAATAGGGAAATATCAGACCATCTTTGCTGATGTCTTTTATATGTGTGATTCTGCTATTATTAGCATGGCGTCCTATGCCCACTCCAATAAGACGCTGATTAAGCCTGGTTAGGTTAGGTTAGATTATTTAATTACGGCAAAGCCTCGAGGGCTATCGGCCTAAGGGGAGGGATGCCTTCCTGGAGGACTTTGTAAGGCTCGTATACACGTTACACATGGGGAAAATCACAAAAACACCCATGCAGCCAGCCCGTTCGCGGGATTCGAACCTCGGACCGAACTACCAGTATTCAGCGACTTTACCGCTCGTCCGCTGGTGTACCCTGATTAAGCCTGGAAAAGCAAAAAATGTGTACGTATTTCACTGGTGCAGACACTGGTCACTAACCCCTTCGAGCCGGGTAGCGAAAACGCGCGCTTATCGCGGAGGCCGGCAGTGTCTTCCGCGACGTCTCTCCAGGGCCGGGGGCGTTTTTGCTACTAAGCCTAAATCCATGAAATTTCCGAAGTATCAACGCTGTTTATGTGAGTATCGTTTGCTTCATTTTATTGTGCCAAACAGCGTAAATTCCTTTTGTTTTTCTTCTTTTAGTTTTGAACTTTATATGTGGCAACAAGATTATTGATTGATAGAATTGTGTTTGTGACAGCCATGTAGAATGGCTCGCTTATTTTGTATCAATTATTTCGCATCGCTGACAAGTGTAATAAAATAAAAGTGTAGGAATACAGTCCATTTGTTGATTGATTATTGTTTGTGAAACATATTAAGTTTAAGAACATATTATTGTTGGTCCGTCGAGCCGGAGTCCATTTATAAGAAACAATGCTGCTATTTAGGAATAATCTTTCAGGAAGAGGACATTTAAATGGTATAATACGAGCATCATAAACTATATCTTTAATTGGGTAGTAATCAAGCCAACCATCAGGAATTTTCTTCTGGCGCCCCATTATTTACGAATAATGAAATTAATTTCGAAACTCACGTATCAACATCCACAAATGGACTGTATTCCTACACTATTATTAAAATGAAATCGAATTCTATGTTGTATTACAATATTGTTCTTAAAATTTAACAACAAATTAAACGAATTTTTGTTCAAAATCCAAACGTATTGTTTAATAATGCTCTATAGAGTATTTAAACGCATTGTTTAATAATGCTCTATAGAGCATTAAACGGTGCTTTATAGATATTTTTATATATATACTTTAATTACCTTATTTCTTGTTTGAATGCATATTTTACACATTTTATTTTAATTACTCACCATTTTATGACTTTTAACATTATACATCTGAAAACTAAATATATTACTTAAAATTCTCTTTTCGTATGAAAAATTTGAAAACAGGGATCTACACACAGTCCTACGTTACATTCCTTGCACTCGTAATAACTCATTTGCCGTTTTGGAGGATTTTTCCGGGAATGTGAACAAACGAAGCATCGTCGTCTCATTTTCTTATCAGTCTCTTCTGAACAAAGTTTTGGAAAATGTCTTTCAGTTAATCTTTCAGAATCAATATCAGAATATGAGAATTTCAGAATTAATATCTGAAATATTTTGCATCATTTCTGCTATTTCATGCTCTGTTAAACATTTTCGACGCTTCGACATTGAGACGGTAAAAACAGAAAGAATTCACGTCTAACAAGACCTAATTATTTTCTAAAAACTGAACTGTAAACCGAAATACTCAACGCTTTAGCGCATATAAAACTTCTACTTACAATAAACAACTACCACGTGCGAATAAAGTGCGATTTAAAGAGACGTCATAAATCACGCCATTCGGAAACATTTAGTTCCCCGTTTGTTTATATAATCAAAAACACGTGTATGTGAGTCATGCTTCTCTCATTTCGAGTAGAATGTCTAATGTACATGTATCTGAAACCATATGGGCATACAGTGCCATCTTGTGGCAGAAATTATAGTTTGAAAAACGTTCCAAGGTACTGGCACAAATACGTGACATTCGATAGAAAACGCAGCAATGCTCTGGCACGCCTGCGTGTCGGCCGGTAGATAAGTGTGTTCGTTGCTGGCACGTATACGTGACAGTCGGTGCGAAGGGGCTAATGGATCGTTGTTTTTTTCCACTCCTCCGAGAGACTATAAAATGCGCACAATTATGATTCGTGTAGAAAGATATAAATTAACCTTGTTACTTCCTGCGAATCTATATACGTATATAAGAGAGGTAATGTTTTCGGTCCAAAACTTTCGATCATGAGTTTCCAGTAATAAGCACGAATAATTATTGCCAGACCATGTTTTACTATTTTTACAATGATATCTGTTTGCATGTGTGTGACGAATTTTTAATCAGCATAATTCTTATTTCAAACGCCCCAAAATTTTCTTTTTGCGTATTTATGCTTTCTTCATTCCCATAAAGCATTACTTGAATTTTGTGTAAAAGTGAACAGCCAGAAGGGGTACTTTACTTGAAGTCCATAACAGTTTTTAACAACCGGAAATAAAACTTGAAGCTCATAATTTAAAGCGCCCACCAGCGTCCGAGCGGTAAAATCGCTGAACACTGGTAGTTCGGTTCGAGGATAGAATTCCGCTAAAGGGCTGGCTGCATGGGCGTTTTCGTGGTTTTCCCCATGTGTAACGTGTATACGAGCCAGTTCCTCTTAGAAAGTCCTCCACGAAGGCATCCCTCCCCTTAGGTAGATAGCCCTAGTGTGCTTTGCCGTATTCTCAATACACACACACCATAATTTAAATGAAAACGTATGTAAAATGTAATCCCCGAATTGTAAATTTTAGTACTTAAGATTTTGTGGAGATTAATTTATTGTGACTAATATGTAATTTTTAGTTAAAGCAACTTTCCTTTCAATTGCCTGTTCACACATGCTAACTACCAGAATGCTAATCAGGCTAATCAGTAAAAGCGCGTATATTCGTATTAAGAAGAAAGACGTGCTATTTATGCAAATGTTTCCGAAGTTGCTTTTAGAGCGTTTTATGCCTGCTTGCAGATCACGTTGTTACTTACTTGCGCTTTTGTTCCGTGGCATTGAGTATTTCTAGCCAATTAGGCTTCTTCTGCCGGCTTCTGCGAATCAGAACCTTCCTGCGCGATTTAATTATCATCTCAGCCGTTAGCTAGTTAATCACATTTTATTTTAAATTCAATATTACTTGTCTAATTTAAGCCAGAAGTGCTTGCTTATGCAAGGCCAAGTCGAGCCGTCTGTGCAATTAAATGTGATTGAATTCTTTACACCTTTCTTCTGGCGTTGTGTTTGTCGTAAGGGGACAATTGTCCTGAGGACCTAATAGGTATTTATTCTAAGAGGCTAATTGCCCTGAGGACAATTCCTCATACAGTCTTTCTAGATCTTATTAGTTTATGCGATCAAGGACTACGGGACTCTATAACTTTTAAATCAATAGCAACAATATATTAGATTTTGGTTAAAATTGTTAAAACGAGAGTGATACTTTACCTGAAGATCTGAACAGACTTATCTTCTCATATTTAGTATTTAAAATAAGTACATGTTTGAGAATAACATGCTACATTCATAAACATTAAATGCATATATAGAATCAGACGAAATGTAACACGAATAAGCTCATTACGAAGATGAGCTTTCTTTTATGGAGCAATTGAATGTAATGAAAGTTTACTCACTTACATTCATGATTACATTACTAAGTGTAATATAAGTGTATTTACTTACATTCATGATTACATTACTAAGTGTATTCACATAATTTCTGTTTTCTAGTTTATGTCTCTATCCTCAATTTTGTGTTCGCTTCACTTTTTTTTGGTCGAATCACTTATCAGATAAAAGGTTTCTGCCACCAAGTGTTATCGCTATGTCTTATCTTTAAAGAAATAATATACCTAACATAAATGCCATAGCGAATATAAAAATACAAATATGGAAACACCGAACACTCTGTCGGGAATTCTAAAGCTATGCTGCTTTTAAAAATTTTGTGATGGTTAAGTCATTGATTTGTGAATGCAAACACTATATGACTAGAGGATATATACGATCGATGCTATACTTTCAAGTTAAAAGCCTGCAAACGGATGTGCGCATGAGCATGTTTAGTTATGATTGCCCAATGTATGAGAGAACAGAACAATAAAAAATATACTAGTGTTTATAATTAACATTGAGCCATAAAAAACAAATTGGATTTTATTTACAAATAGTCAACCGGAAATGATAGTTTGCTTAATGGCTCGTTGCTATTCTGCAAATTTTATGTCTTAATAGTCCATCAGGGGTTGAGCGATAAAGTCGCTGAACACTGACAGTTTGGTCTGAGGATCGAATCCCGCGAACGGGCTGGCTGCATGGGCGTTTCCTTGGTTTTTCTCATGTGTAATGTCTATACGAGCCGTTTCCCTTAGAAAGTACTCCACGAAGGCATCCCTCCTCTTAGGCCAGATAGTCCCTTGATGCTTTGCTGTAATCACATAAACCAAACCATATCACGGCTTAATATAGAATTGATGAAGGTCATATGCTTGCCACATTAGAGTTTTGAATACTGTTCATTTTTAGAGGATGATGTACCAATCTGGTATATTTAGAAATCTCTGCTTATAACCATAATATGCTAAGAAATATATAGACAACAACCAAGAAAAGAAACTAACTTTGATTTTTTGTGTCTTCTTTTTTTCCCCCATTATTGTTGTTTTTTGTGTGTTTCTTGCTTTTCTTCTCTTGAGTTTTCTTTTGTCTTCTTGTGCTTACTAGTGTTTTCTAGTCTTTCCTTATATATATATATATATATATATATATATATATATATTGTTTTTCTACCTTTATCTTGTCTTTTCTTATGCTATCTTGTCATGTTTTTTCTAGTTTATTATATGTGCTTTTGCAAAGAGTCATTTGTAGTAGAATGTCTGAATTTAAAATAGAACATTTGGAATAAAAAAACCAAATAAATGAATTTATTTTGCTCTTATGGCACACTACAGAGACTCAGTTCAATTTGGTGATACATTTCTTTAGATTAAATACTACCTTTGTCGTGAGTTATGCCTAATTTCAAAATATTTGTAAAATAAAAACGCCAATACAAAACTTACAATTATGCAAGATCTTATTTTGGCGTAGCTTTTTAATAAAACTCCATTGATTTCAAGAACGTTCAAACACATATCCCTCTTCACTAAACGGGAGAAAAATATCTGCAAAATAAGATGAGTGGCGATCGTATTAATATCGAAGCAACAGACAGTGCTATCGAAGAAGAACGTAGCGCCATCTATGAAGGAAAATAGCAACGAAACCTAAAAAAACAAAGTTATTATAATTCTAACACAGAAAGGGAAAACTGGATTGGAATTAATGTCAATAACTAAAGAAGATAATTTTTTTGAATTTGAAAAGCTTCAGGGAAATCCAGTTGATTAGGCTAAAGAGGGTTTACGAATAATTTTTGCAGAACCAAACTTAAAATTAAGTTTTAAATTGTGACTGGCTATCGAAAATGTATTTATTTCTTGTTTTTTAAGCGAAATTTTAACAATCTTTCAGTTCGGTTGATATACATAAAAAATCGATAGTGTTCTGTTTGAGATCTACTTCAAAATAAGGTTAGTGTTTTGCTTAATTTTAAGTAATTGTGAGATTTTTAATTCTAAACTCATATCAACCCGAATGAAGTTGGAGAACTAAAATCGCTAAGCAGTTTGATCCGGGTCTGAACTATAACTAACGAGCTATATGGTTTGGTTTATATGATTTTGGCAAAGCGCTGGAGGGCTATCTGCCTGAGTGTAGAGATGACTTCGTGGAGGACTTCCTAAGGGAAACTGGCTCGTATACATGAGGAAAACCGTGAAAACGCCCATGCAGCCAGACGGTTCGCCGGAACGTCGGACTGAACTACCAGTGTTCAGCGACTTTACCACTCGACCGTTGTTGAGCCTAATGAGCTATATGTATGCAAGTTTTAGTGTTTTGTTCGCGTGTGATGAAAATGCAAGCTGCTTTCCTTAGAAACTCTTCAGGAGGGCTTTCTTCTTTTTAGGAAATATCCGTCTTGCTCCTTGTGGTGGTCAAAAAGCGAAATACATGAAAATTGTATTAAATAGAATTTCGTGATCTTGATATTAACTAGAATATTTCGTCAAGCTGTAATATAGCTTTGATATTTAATATTATTAACCTTCAAAAATTTATTATTAGATCTGTTTCAGTCTTATTCTTCAATTTCGAAGTTAACTGAAGAGTGAATGTTTTCTTTATAGTTAATATTTGCTTAGATTCTAATAATTTTATTTATTTACTCTTTTCCTTCCCACCGCGTGTTCCGTCATCGCATATCTGAATGACGTAATTCCAACACCGAACCATATTGTTAAATTTGCTTTTGAAGAAAAAAATATATATATTTTAGAAAATGAATTAGAGAGAACTCCATACATTTGAAAAGATAAATATTAAAGAAATGATAGTTGGTGTTAAAAGAATTGTTTTGAAATAATGTTCTAATATTTGCTCAGCTTCTGCACGATTTACTTCATTTATTTTCCACCGAATTCTAAATAACAAGTTTTTGAGCATTGAATACAAATTCTCTAACTATTAAAATTAAATTATTTTCTGTTATATAATGATTAGTTATATTTTACATTATTCCAACTACTTTCTGCTTTCTAAACAAAATGATTAGTTATTCCTAGCAGAAAAAATAGAGTTGCGCTTTAATAAGAAGGATATATATATATATATATCACGAAATTATGTGAGTATTGCATTCGATATTGTTTATTTAATAAATAACATATCTGATGAGCACAACACATGGCTTCCTTATACGGCCTAATAAACTGTCCACACTTTTGGCTGCACTTCATTTAAACTTATTTCTTCGAATTGCATTACAGATATATTTCTTATTTAATCAATGCAGTTCTCACTTCGCGGCAAGGTGAAAATGCAAAACATTTTCATTAAAAATTGTAAAATACAGAAAAACTAACATAAAATGCAGTTAAAAACAATTAAAAATGTTTTCTTAATTATAATGAGTTTCTCAGCCAAAACAAGCGATCAACCAACGAGCAGGAAGACAAAATTTTCAGTGTACAAAATTGAAATTTAACAAATTGTTGATAATTCTATAGATATTGCATGCGGATTAATTAAATTCATAAAATCCTTAATCATTCGAAATGGAAGAATGAGACTGAAACAGATCTAATAATAAAATTTTGAAGGTAAATAATATTAAATATTAAAGCTATATTACAGTTTGACGAAATATTCTAGTTAATATCAAGATCGCGAAATTATATTTAATACAATTTTATTTGTCCCGCTTGGAAAAAAGGCAGTGAAGTTAATTCACTATTCTACGAAGAGTTTCAAATGTAAACAAATAATGGCCTCGTTAATTGTTGATCCACTTTTAACTTATTGTTAATTCTACAACTATTGCATGCAGATTAACTAAAGGCATAAAAACTTTACTTTGAACATAACTCAATCACTTTCAAAGCAAAAATTGCACAGTTTACTAACATATAAGAATGAAAAGAACTGAGCTTTCAAAACAAAAACTGCACAATTTGCTGACATATAAGAATAAAAAGAACTGAGCTCCCAGAGCCCGGTAACAGAGTGGGATTATAAATACATATATATATTTATATATGTTTAGTGCGACCGATTGCTACGATAAAAGAGAGGTGCACAACTACATGCTATAGTAGTTCCATGCACAAAATTTCAGAGTTATACGCCTCATCGTTTTTGAGTTATGTAAGATACTTACATACGTTCGTACGTATAGACGTCACAAAAACTCTTCTAATTATGTTTTAAATCTATTTTGCATTTTAGAAATCATTTTGAGAAAAATTTAATGTAGGAAAATAGACTCTGAGTTCTGAGAGCGGTCAAAATGGATATTTTCTTTGAAATATGAAATTTGAAAATTTTCGCGATTCCAATATTTCTTTTACTTCGTATCAAAGAAGTGATAAAAACGATACACTTCTCAAATTCTTAGTTCGAAATTTCGTAATAAAAGTTTAATAAAAAACATTAAATCATTAGGTGTAGATGACATCTTCTGATAAATAATGGAAGACATAAGCAGGTCTTGCAAGTTAAAGAAATTTTGAACAATTTTACTTAACTTCTGTGGTTATTTAGCTTCTTATCTGTATCTGTGTTTATATAGCTTGTTATCTACGTTTTCTCATTTTTTCAATAAAATGTATGAATTTATGTTTGATAAACTAAGTTGATTTTCTTGGAATCTTGTAAATTTGATAATACAAGTATTCCTTGTAAGTTTTTTT
The DNA here is from genome assembly GCF_044657685.1 of Stegodyphus dumicola. Classification (NCBI taxonomy): domain Eukaryota; kingdom Metazoa; phylum Arthropoda; class Arachnida; order Araneae; family Eresidae; genus Stegodyphus; species Stegodyphus dumicola. The sequence goes on from NC_140778.1 coordinate 152,736,961, forward strand.
TAAATTTAATGTAAAATGTTAGCTTTGTATTTTAATTACGTGTATTTATTTTGTGAGTAAATTAATTATCGTTGGATTTCAATCTGTGTATTATTGAATAGATAAAAATATTAATCCCAAATACTAGAATTAAATATATTTTTCGAATTTCGGGGTTTTTCTTGAGGTTTTCTTGAAGTCATCTTGAGGCTATCAGCAATGACTCATTTTCAAAACCAAAATCTTTAATTTTTCTTTCTTAACAGAATTTTAGTGATCATAACACAGGAATCCTAAATCAACCAGAAATTTAAATGAATTGCTTGTAATCTTAAGTCATCGGAGAGGCTAAAAGACTTCGGAAATAAAATGACGTTATGCATTCTTCATTGCTATGGTGATTAGAAGGAATAACTTTTTCTAACTTAAAAAATCTGATGTGTACACTACATGACTTCCTTGTACGGAATATTAAATTATACGCATTTTTTCTTGCATTTTATTTAAACTTATTAGATTGAATTAAACCTACTTCGCAGACAGCGCAAAAACCACAATAGAATAAATACATTTTTTAAAATTCACTTTGTTTACCATAGCGACACTCTGGCGCTAGATTTACTTAACAGTATTATATTTCATTCATATTATAACTCAGAATGCACAAAATGTATATCATTTAAAGAACTATCTAATCGTTGCCACATGATCTATTCAAATACTATAATAAAGCTAGAACTATGTATAAAAGAAATTAAGCAAAAAAAAAAAAAAAAAAAAGGGAACAGTTTTTCACAGACGATTGAGTATTTCCCATTTAATTAATTTAGTTCTCACTTCGCGAGAAGACAAAAATACATAAAAACTCAAAATATCTATATTAAAAATTACGAAGTAAATTTCAAACGCTTATTTCCTCGAAAAAATTCCAGAAAGAATTAAGCATGATTTAATTGGCAATAATAAATGAATGCGTTATCTTTGTTGTTGCGAAAGTAAGTTTCTCTAGATTTGCAACAAATTCAGTAGTCTCCTGTTTCAAATGTAAACATCAATGGCTGCCATTAAAATCAGGCTTAGCGGCAGTTAAACAACTTTAAAATTGCTGATAATTCTAAAGTTATTTCACACAGATTTACTAAAGGCATAAAATCCTTAACCGGAAGATAAAACAACATAATTCAATTATTTTTAAAGCAAAAAATGTGCAAATTTACAAACATATAAGAGTAAAGAAACTGAGATCACTGAGCCGGGTGATAGAGTGGATATATATATAAATATATTTATATACGTTTGGTGCGGCCGATTGCAACCAAAATACGAGGTGCACATATACATGTTATAGCAGTCCTATATACAAAATTTCAACGTTCTGAGGCTACTCGTTTTTGAGTTATGCGAAATACGTACGTACGGAAACATAACGTACATACGTTCGTACAGACGTACATACGTTCGTACAGACGTCACGAAAAATTCTCTTCAGAATTAATTTTAAAGCAGTTTTATAATTTTTTTGAAGGAAAAGAGTATTTTATTCTGTCCTTACGTACAGATATCACGCAAAGACATTGTTAAATTGCATTCGATATCTGTCAAAATGGATATTTTCTTTGAAATATGCTGCGTGAAACTTTTCACGATTACAATACTTCCATTTTACTTCGTACAAGGAAGTAAAAAAAAATGATTTTCTTTCATCTTTATTTTTCTAAATTAAATGGATTTAAAAATATAAAATAAAATGTTGCTGTTTTTTATACCTTTTGTATTTAGATTTGTATAAAGAAATTAAAAAGCCGAGAAAATCAAAATATAAAATGCGTATGAACTTCTAAAGTTACACAGTTTTAATAAAATGCAATGAAATGAAATAAATAAATAAATAATTGGAAAATAAAAAAAGTAGTTTTTATAAACAATTGTATTTGTTTGTTTTCCTGATTGTTGTTTTTGTTGCTAATGCTCATTTGTTTGACCTATAGTCATCCGAAGCCCACTAAATGCCTTATGAGAAAGAGCGGAAGACTATGACAACAGCATTGAGTCTTACAGATAACAGCGATTTATCTCAGTTGCGCCCCCAATTTTGATAGACAACACTCCAGGGGAACGGTTTCGAGGATCTCCCACCCCTCTTCCCCTACCAGCAACCTCTCGAGAGGACTTTCGGTTCGCCGAATATTTAGAGTGCCTCTATGCCGGACAGACACTCTACATTTACAGTACCACGAATTGGAATATCCGTGGTAGTATTGTCGATGTTCCATATTTGTTGGCGTCAAAAAAAAAAAAAAAAAAAAAAAAAAAAAAAAAAAGATATTCTTTACGGTGGCGCCCGAACTACCATATGGTAAATGATAATCCACCACCATCAATATTTGGAAGACAGGAGCTCATACCTCTCCTCAGTCATTCTTTAGAATAATAGAAAATAATGTATCGCAATATGCGTCGCAGACATTGGTGGTATACCACTATGCCCAGATAGCAGTCCGAAGATCTAAAGTTCGAATCCTGGCAAGGGTATAATTGAATTTAATATTTCCTGGCTTCGAAAACATAGTATTCTTCAGAAGATTTCCTAATATACTTGATCCTATGCAACTAAAAATAAAATCATGATACACCCATATATTTAATTGTACTGGAATGCTAACACTCTTTCAAGGAGCAATAGAAGTGTTAGTATAAAAATGTTATATGTAAGAATAAATGAACTCGTTTCACTTAAACTCTCGCTGAGACAAACCTTATTTACTAAAAAACCTTATTTGTTAGCAGATGCAAGATTTTATTTTTATTTATATATGATCAAAAATATTATGGTAGTTATAATTTTTCTCTTTTTACTTTTTAGTGCATTTACTTAAATTTTTGCAATTTAGAAGATCTATATTTCATTTACCTAAATTTTTGCCATTTAGAAGACCTATAAATTTTTGCAATTTAGAAGATCTATATTTCATTTACCTAAATTTTTGCCATTTAGAAGACCTATATTTCATTCCCTTGCATGAAGTAAAAGAAATACTGTCATGGCGAAACATTTCGTGTATTATATTTCAGGGGAACTATTCATTTTCACCGCTCTCGAATCTATATAGACAATGGTTTTCCGTTACATCTGTACGTATGTTCCGTTATATGTGTACGTCCGTTACATCTGTACTGACAGAATAAAGGACTCTTTTCTTCCCAAACGGATTTCAAAATGGTTTAAAATAGATTCAGAATAGGTTTTTCCCCTGACTTCTGTACGTACGTATGCATTTATCTTGTATAACTCAAAAACGAGTGGCTTCAGAAAATTGAAATTTTCAGTGTGGGACTAAATTTGTTGTGGGACTGTAGTTGTGCACCACACTTTTTGGTTGTAATCGGCCGCAACAAACGTATATATATATACACGTTAATATATATATATATATACACTGAAGTGACAAAAGTCATGGGAAACCTCCTAATATTTTGTCGGTCCTCCTTTTGCCCGGCGAAGTGCAGCAACTCGACGTGGCATGGACTCAACAAGTCGTTGGAAGTCCCCTGCAGGAATATTGAGCCATGCGGCCTCTATAGACGTCCATAATTGTGAAAGTGTTGACGGTTCAGGGTTTTGGGCACGAACTGACCTCTCGTCCCATAAATGTTCGATGGGATTCATGTCGGGCGATCTAGGTGGCCAGATCATTCGCTGGAATTGTCCAGAATGTTCTTCTAACCAATCGCGAACAATTGTGGCCCGGTGACATGGCGCATTGTCATCCATAAAAATCCCATCGTTGTTTTAGTACGTGAAGTCCATGAATGGCTGTAAGTGATCTCCAAGTAGCTGAAGGTATCCATTTCCAGTCAATGATCAGTTCAGTTGCACCAGAGGACCGAGTCCATGCCATGTAAAAACAGCCCAGACCATTATGGAACCACCACCAGCTTGAACAGTGCCTTGTTGACAACTTGGGTCCATGGCTTCGTGGGGTCTGCGCCACACTCGAACCCTACCATCAGCTCTTACCAAATGAAATCGTGACTCATCTGACCAAGCCACGGTTTTCCATTCGTTTAGGGACCAACCGATATGCTCACGAGCCCACGAGAGTCGCTGCAGGCGATGTCGTGCTGTCAGTAAAGGCACTCGAGTCGGTCTTCTGCTGGCATAGCCCAAGGAAGACAAATTTCGCCGCACTGTCCTGTCGGACACATCCCTCGTACGTCCCACATTGATTTCTGCGGTTATTTGACGCAGTGTTGCTTGTCTGTGAACATTGACAACTCTACGCAGACGTCGCTAGTCTCGGTCGTTAAGTGCAGGTGGTCGGCCACTGCGCTGTCCATGGTGAGATGTTATGCCTGAAATTAGATACTCTCGGCACACTCTTGACACTGTGGATCTCGGAATGTTGAATTACCTAACGATATCCGAAATGGAATGACCCATGCGTCTAGCTACAACTACCATTCCGCGTTCAAAGTCTGTTAATTCTCGTCGTGCGGCCATAATCACGTCAAAGCCTCTTCACATGAATAACTTGAACACAAATGAAAGCCCTGCCAAAGCACTTCGCATTTATACATTTTCTACACGATACTACTGCCATCTGTATATTTGCATATTGCTATCCCATGACTTTTTTCACTTCAGTGTATATAAGTAAGAGAAATGTTTAAAAGCTAATGCTAAAAAAAAATACATTTGACACTATATTTCCTTACCCAAAATGTAAAATCATGTCGCAATTGGAAACAATATTAAAGTAGTAAAATCTATCTCGTAAAAACTAAATATAAAAATTACAATTCGAGATGACTTCAAAATCAAACAGGTGATAAAAAATAAAGAAATTTTAACGCACAAAGAATTAAAAAAAAATTTGGAAAAATTAAGTGCATTTCAAATACACAGTAAATATGTACAAAAAATTGCAATAGAGGGTAAATAGCTCAACTCGAGGTTTGAGCCGGATTTATCAAGGGAAAAGCAGCTCAAAACTCTAATTATGTTAATACCTACAGCGCGTTTCGTCAAACGATAATAATTGAGACTATAAACGTAATTTCACTAACAGAATAATCCAGTAATAATAATAAACAAAGCAAGTCTCAATTATGTCGCTCTTTTCCCGACGCGCGGTAATTTAAATTCCTAATGTAAAACTTACTATTTAACAAAAAAAGGCTTTACAAGACAAGAAAGCCTAGTTAGGCAACTGTACAACTAAAATAAAATAGCTAAAATGCTATAGACGAACTGTAATTTAAATTGTAAATGTAAGAAGTTATTATTAATCAAGTAAAAACAATACAAGAAAGCGTAGTTAGGCAAATGCACAATTAACTAAAAAATATACTAAAACTTATATAACTAAAAAACTTATATAACTTATATAACTAACTTATATAACTAAAACTTATATAACTATAAACTTGTATAACTAAAAAAGCTTTTTATTAGTCCAAAAATTACACAGTTTTAAGGGTTGCCCCTCTAGCCTGAAAATTACAAAATTTTTAAGGAGAAAAATCAAAAGAAAGACATTAATTCTTAATTCTATTATTTTATTGTATTTAATTTTTACAAGCGTTTTTTTAAATTCTTTGTGCGTTTAATTTTTTTATTTTTTATCACCCATTTTTGATTTTGAAGTCATCTTGATTTGTAATTTTTACATTTAGTTTTTTACGAGGTAGCTTTCACTACTTTAGAATTGTTTCTAATTGTGACGTGATTTTACATTTTTGCTAAGGAACTATGATGTCAAATGCATTTTTTTAGCATTATCTTTTAAACATTCTTCTTGCTTAGAAAATTAAAAAAAGTTTGCAGCTCAATGCGCAAAATTGACCACTAATGTCTCTCTTATTCATGTGTCCTTGCTACTTTCGTATATATATGTGTGTGCGTATATATATATATATGCGTATATAATTGTTTCATAAGAATAAATTGAATTTAATTAAAAAAATTAAATTTAAATACATATTTAATTAAATATTCTTTGCGCCATTGCTGCAAGGAATGAAATTTAAATTTAGACAAATTTAAATTCTTAACAAATACGTATAAAAGTAAAAAAGCAAATTTAAATTCTAAAAAAAGGAAAAAAGCCGAAATAATTTAAAATAATTTTAAAAAAAATGTGCAAACATGTAAAAGATTTAATTCTCGAACTAATCTACAATATCATTTAAATTCAGAAGCATAAGCAAATCAAGTACAAAATCTATCCATGAAAATAAATCTACTAATTTAATAAATTAAAATTAAATTAAACAATTTTTTTAAAAAATGCATATGTGAATGACCGTAGAGTAGGCAGGAGACAGACTTATCAAGCGGAAGTTGCCTCCAAACCTAACTCTCCAATCATTCAATTCGTGTTTCGTCATTCATGCAGGCAAGGGTAAAAGTCAAAACCAAAAGTAATTCCAATAAAGTAATTCCAATATATGCGTATATATTTATATATATAAATAACAGAGTGGGTGTATATATATATATGCTTGATATATATATATATATATATATATATATATATATATATATACACAGTCCAGTCACATTAATGTGACCACCACGTACTTTCCATGTCAGAGTTAAATAACCAATCACAGAAGGCAGGTGGCAGCACAGTGCAGTTGAGCGTATATAAAGGGTGTGTGAGGGCTTCGGAAAACATTTCAATCGTTGGCGTAATGCAGAAACGAAGCGATTTATCCGACTTCCAAAAGGGCATGATCATTGGCTTTCGGGCCAAGGGTGGAAGCATTTCCGAAACGGCTGAGTTTGTGAACTGTTCACAACGTGCCGCCGTGGTAAAAGTGTACCGTGCATGGCAAAATGGGACTGTCCAAAATCAGCGACGTGGCAAATGTGGTGCACCACGGGCCATAGATGACAGAGGCGAACGACGGTTGCAGAGATGCGTTCGGGCAGATAGACGGGCTACCGTTGAGCAACTGACCACCAAAATGAACCAAGGGGCTACCAAAAGTGTCTCCCAAAGTACTATTCAGCGAACATTGCTGCGTCTGGGCCTCCGAAGCAGACGCCTGGTTCGTGCACCTATGCTGACTGCTGTTCATCGACGGCGAAGGCTAGTACAGCAGCTGGACGTCCACTGAGTGGCGACAGGTTGCGTTTTCGGATGAATCGCGTTTTATGCTCCATCGGACAGATGGACGTTGGCGTATAAGGCGTGAAACCTCTGAAAGGAACCACCCTGCAACCATTGCCGGAACGGTCCAAGCTGGAGGCGGGAGCATTATGGTCTGGGGAATGTTTTCCTGGCATTCTCTAGGTTCACTGATCATTGTGGAAGGCACAATGGATCAATACAAGTACGCATCTGTCCTTGCGGACCATGTTCACCCCTACATGCGCATTGTTTTTCCTCAGGATGATGGCATCTTCCAGCAGGACAATGCGAGGTGCCATACAGCTGCCAGTGTACGTGCGTGGTTCGAAGAGCACCAGGATGAGTTTACCGTCCTCCCCTGGCCAGCAAACTCACCTGACTTGAACCCAATCGAGCATCTGTGGGACCATCTCGATCGAGTTGTTCGCGCCATGGATCCTCAACCGCGTAATCTAGCGCAGCTGGCCACGGCATTAGAGTCGGCATGGCTCAACATCCCAGAGAACACCTTCAGGGACCTATGTGACTCTCTTCCTGCACGTCTCGCAGCAGTCCGCTCTGCGAAAGGTGGTTATTCTGGCTTTTGACAGATGGTCACATTAATGTGACTGGACTGTGTATATATGCGTATATGTATATATATATATATATGCCCACTCTCTTTTATATATATATATATATACATATATGCATATATATATATATATATACACCCACTCTGTTATTTATATATATATATATACACACCCACTCTGTTATTTATCTATATATATATATATGTGTGTGTGCGTATATATATATATATATATATAAATAACAGAGGGGGTGTATATATATATGCGTATATGTATATATATATATATGCCCACTCTGTTTTATTTATATATATATACATATACGCATATATATATATATATATATACACTCACTCTGTTATTTATATATATATATATATATATATATATATATACACACCCACTCTGTTATTTATATATATATAAACCCACTCTGTTATATATATATATATATATATATACACACACCCACTCAGTTCCGTGAGCTCAGTATTTTTATTTTGGTGAACTGGCCAATTTTTACTCTAAAAGGGATTGAATTATGTTGTGCTTGTGCTTCGATTAAGGGCTTTTATGAATTTAATTAATCCGCATGCAGTATCTATAGAATTATCAACAATTTGAAAGTTGTTTAAGTTATTGTAAGCCTAAGGAGGTCAGAATTTGTTTGCATTTGAAACTCTTAGTAGAACAGTGAATTAAGTCAGTTTGTGTACCAGCTTCAGTGTCTTTTTTCGAGTGGAATCGAAAGTAAAGTTTCGGTATATAAAGTATTTCTTCCGCCTTCTTAGCGTGCCTTCGTGGTGTAGTGGTCCGCACGCTCGGCGCGTATTCCAGAGCTCCATGACTCGATTCCTGGCGAGAGCGTTGCTCATTTTTCATCTTACTTGCTTCGAATTAACCCAATGTCTCTACAAAATGATCCTAAGCCTAAAGACGTCACCATTTGTTTACATTTAAAACTCTTAGTATAATAGTGAATTAAGTCAGTTTTTGCAACAACTTCAGTGTCTTTTTGTCGAGTGGGACCGAAAGTAAAATTTCGGTTTTGCCCATGGAAAATCCGTTTTCCTGTCAGCTGGTTGAAGTGCTTAATGTTGCACATAAAATCTAATTTTAATTGTAAAAATTGCTTTTTTAACTGGTTCTAATTGTAGTTGGTGTTTTACGTTTTCCTGTTTTTTTTTTACAGTTTTTTGATGAAGATGCTTTGAAATTTTATGTATTTTTCAGTGAGAACAGCTGGAAAGTGTTTACAGCAGCCGAAGAGTAATTTTATTGCAAGACTAGCAGCTTCGCTGCCAGCCTTCGTCTGGCTATTAAATGTACCGGAAAAATGGCTGAAGGGAACACCAAACGTTAAATTTAAAAGCTGCGTAGAATTTTACTATGCAGAAAAACTTCATAAAAAAAAGGTATTACGTATTTTGTTATACGTAATAACTTTTTTTGAACAATAAATGAATGAATTTACAATGAAATAAACAATATCCCTTAATACAAATATTAATTATCCTAATAAATAAATTAACCAACTTACCTTTACAAAATCTTGAGAACTCAAATGGTATAAAAGAGGTTAAGAACTTTGTTTCCTAAAAAGAATACTCAAAACTTTTCAATATCTTAAAAACAGTGAAATGAGCAATAAATAACATAAAAGTATACAAAAAACAAAAACTTCTGAAAAGCAAAGTATAATTTATGATATTTTATCTTATATTTTCATGAGAAAAAAATTACAACGAAATAAGCTATATTCCTTAATACAAATATTAATTATACTAATAAAAAATTAACCAACTTACCGTTGAAGGAAAAAAGATCATGCAAAATGTTTCAATATCTTACAAACAGTGAAATAAGCAAAAAATAACATGAAAGAAACACAAAAAACATAAAATTCCGCTCAGAATTTTACTCCGCAGAACAACTTTAAATAAAAAAAATCAATAAAAATGTATTATATATATATAAACGACAGTGAAATATGACAATCTCTTAAAAACATTGACATCAGAAATACGATGAAAAATTGTTGCCAAACCCATATTTCTAAAACAATGAAACTATTCAAAATGATGCGATTTCATCAAAAATCTATCAACAACAATAAGACAGGAAAATTGTTGCAAAATCACATTTTTAAAGATGTGAGATGTGAGAAGTGTACTCGGAAGCTTCATTTAAATTTTTTTTTTTTTAAATACAAAATATTATCGTTTTTCCAAAATTCTTTTTGTAAAAGCAGTCGCAGGGATGAAAGTTTAACGTGTCCCAAAATCAAAGAAAAATAAGCAGTACATTTTTAAAAATAAACTTTTTAAGAAAAGAATCCCCCTGAAAAGGTGTTAAGCTCCCTTTGTTAAATAAATTAGTATTGAATCGATTTATTGAAACACGAAATTTAGTTTAAGTTCGTAAAATAGCTAAGTGCCTACGTTTCATAACGATGTGAAAATGGAGTGTGTAGAGTAAAATCTCGCTTTTCTATAGCCCATTATGTCTCAAAATGACGCGATTTCGACACAAAACATAAAATAAAAAAAGTCTAATTCGAATTTCGAAAAACTCGCTTCGAGGTGCACTGGCTCTTGTGTAGATGCACCTATGTACCACATTTCGTAGCCGTGGGTCTATTAGCTTACGCGCAGGGCGAACAAAAGACACACACACAGACAGACTCTTTCTTTTATTATATGTAGAGATGAATAGATAAATCATACTTTATTATTACGATAACGATGAGATTCAGTTACTGAGAAAACACAGAAAGTGGCGAGAAACAGAAGAAATAGACTCTTAAAGAAAATTGACCTAGCCCTTCTTTATAAAAATACTTTCTTGAGTTTGAAAACAAGAAAAACGACTATGGAAATCTTGGATTCAGTTACCTTTTACCAGCTTTTTCCGAGTCACGAACTGCGATGGAGAAAGGCTAAAGTGAAAAGATTTTTTTGAAGCCAATGTGGAATAAGATTGTTTTAGGGACTTATTTTAAAAGAAAATCTTTCCCACCACGGTTTTAAAATGATTTCTGTCTTCTTTTGACGGTAATCGCACTGGAGGATAGAGCTACTGCTCTTGTCCAATTCCAAAGTTATTCTAAAAAAATACTGTCCGGTTACAGATATGGGTACCATAACAGAGTTTATGGCATATATAATTGAAATATGATGTGTTGCTCCAACTGTTCCATATAAGCGGAATTCATTTAGCCGCGTAGCTGACTTCGAATCACTGGCAGGGTTTGAACAGGCTGATAAGCACCGCCTCCAAGTTTATCAGCTGTTCTGTCGATGGAGTGAAGTAAAGGTAAAGTGTTAGTGATTTCAAAGAAACGTTATTGTTTTGATTATAAAAAATATCTCTCTATATTGCACTTTATTTGAGTATAAGACGTTTATACTTGGATGAATGTTTATTTTTTCGGCTATTTTATACCTTCATAGATGCTATTAAATAATATGTTGTCTTATAACTATGTTTATTTCAAAGTGCGAAGTTAAGGTTTCATCCACGGGTTTACATTTTACAGTATTTTCAAAAGTTGATTTCGTTTAAAACTCCACATATAATTTTATTTCACTGTCCGTTTTTCAAATACGAAAGAAGTCTTCCAGGAATTCTTTTACAAATCATAAACAATATCATAATTTGTTTAAAAAAATCAGTCTTTTTCTAATCTAAACTCCAAATGTCCCTATATATTAGCGATTTCAAAGAAACGTTATTGTTTTGATTATAAGAAATATCTCGCTATATGTCCCTCTGTTTCAGTATTAGAAAGTATTGTTACGAGATGTACAGGCGCGGTAAGATGGCTTCTTCGCAAAGCAGTTTTAGGGTTGCCATAAAATGGCAAGGGAAGGCAGGGTTGCCACATTTGGCGAGAAATGTCGCCTAATGGGCGACAAAATTGGCGATATGCCATGGACGGATGGAGAATCTTCTGGAACGGATTCTTACCGGTTTAGCCCAGATTGTTCTCGAACACAAGCCGAAAGCTATATAAACCCTGCTGGTCCGCAGTCAGTTAGAGTGTCTCGTCTAGAGTGCGAGTGTCTCATCTAGTTAGTCCGTGCGGAGACGATCGAGTTGACAGCCGGCCAGCGAGTGCCGAGTGGGTCGTCGAGTGCACCAACGGAGTCTCTTAGCGCATCGTCGAGAGAGCGTGTTGAGCTCCGGGAAAGACTGAACCGAAGAGTTGGGAGCTGTGCTTTGTGTGTCGAGAGTGCATCGCGAGTTGCAGCGAGGAGAGTCTCGAGAGTGGGTGGAGTTCCGAGAACGACCAAGCAGAGTCGGGAGCTGTACTCTGGTGCTTTGCAGTGAAGCTGTCTCCACCGTTATAGCCTGATAACATGAAGACTATATCGCTGATTGTTCCAGCGAGTGTATAGTAGATCTTCGACGACTGTAAAACGTGACTTTGGAGCTGTCCTGATTAATATTGGCTAAATAAAGTGTGTTTCGATACTTTATCAAGTGTTGTCGTTATTCACTCCAAATCTACGAACACCGTACGATCGTGAAGGAAGAAAATAACGTAACAACTGATGTCAGAAAATAACGTAACAGTATTGTAGTTTTAGTATTTTAGTATTAGAAATTATTTTACAAATCATAATTTCTTTCACAAATCAGTCGTTTTCCAAATTCGAGATTTCCCTAAATATTAGTGATTTCAAAGAACCGTTATTGTTTTGATTATAAGAAATATCTCGCTATATTTCGTTATGTTATCTTATAACTATGCTTATTTCAAAGTGCGAAGTTAAGTTTTCATCCACGGGTTTGCATTCTAAAGTATTTTCAAAAGTTGATCCGTTTAAATCTCCACATATGATTTTATTTCACTGTCTGCTCTTGAAATACGAAAGGATTCCAGAAATTTTCTTACAATTCAGGATTTCTTTCACAAATCAGTCGTCTTTTAAACTCACAATTTATATATCTGGTATATCTACATATATCTAAATATATATCTAGTAGAAAGCATGATTATTTAATTAATGAATGTAGTACTGATTCCGTAAAGACATCTTCCTGAACACACAAAGAAGCGCTAAAAATTTCTTGTAAATTATATTTAAAAAACTATGAGGACATGTCCTGAAGAGGTATTTGGCATTAAAATGCAGACCTGTCTTGCTTATTTCCCGATAACTTGTAAGATTTTCACTGTGTAAATCTCAGTTACTGTAGAAAGTGACGAATCTTAAGAACTAGTTAGCGAATAATCGCTTAAGTTCGTGTGACAAGAAACAACAAGATGGAAGGGTAACTAACCCTTTATTATTCCAATAAGATTTAACAAAACTCCGTCTTGGAGTGTACAATCAAAGCCGACACTTGGGCTTGAACTTAAGAGACTAAGAATTAAACTAAAGATTAACTAAAGAAATATAGCCGAAGCTGTCAAGTTTCTAATGCAGTTGGCCCCTTGAACACTGGATAGTTTGGTTTGGTTTGGTTTATTAAATTACGGCAAAGCACTCGAGGGCTAACTCTGATTCTCTCTCGCTAAGACCAAAGAACTTCGCGGTTAAATACCGCTCTTCCTCATTATGTATTCAGATGTGATTCTAAAACTACGTTCTGGCCGGAAGTAGTAAGTTGAAGTTAAGAATTTGACAGGAAAGGAACTTTAACTTAAAATTTAACTGTTAATAAAATTAACATAATCCTTACAAACTTAAAAAGGTAAATGTCGCTTTAAGTTAAGTAAAACGTTCGGTAAAAGTTTGATAATTAACCAATGGTAAATTTTGACTAGCAGTGGACTTAGTATGTATGTACGTACGCATGTATGTACGCATGTATGTACGTACTACGTATGTGTGTATCTCGCATAACTCACGAACAAGTAGCCGTAGAGCTTTGAAATTTTGTACATGGACTGCTATAACATGTATTTGTGCACCTTCCTTTTTCGTTGCAATTGGCTGCATAAATTGTATACATATATATATATGTATACAATTGATTATGTGTGTATATATTCCCATTTTGTTTCCTGACTCAGTGAGCTTAGTTTTTAATTATCATATGATAGTAAATTGCGTATTTTTTTGTTTTGAAAGTGATTGAATTTGGCGGTTTTATATTCCAGTTCAGTTCTTTATGCCTTTAGTTAATCTGCATGCAATAGTTGTAGAATTATCTACAATTTAAAAGTGGCGAATTAAGCCTAGTGAACCGCCATTTTTTTTTATTTGATACTCAATGGAATAGTGAATTAAGTCAGTTTCTGCACCTTCAGTGTCTTTTTACCGACTGAGATCAAAAGTGAACTTTCACCGAAACTCTGCATTCCTGCCCGTGTCAGATTGCTTATTTTAGCGTAGAAACTCTAATTTTAATTGCAAATTTTTTAACTGTTTTAACCGTATTTGCTGATTTATGTTTTTCTGTATTTTACAATTTTTAATGAAGATATTCTGAGATTTAATGTATTTTTGCTTTGTCGCGAAGTGAGAACTTAATTAAATGATTGTGAAAATATCTCTAATAAAATTAAATTAAATGCAGCAAAAAATGTGTTTAATGGCCATACGACGAAGTTATGTGAAGTCCACATCATATTTTTTTTTTTTTTACTTCTTAATTGCTTTAAGTATTTTTTATACTTGACTGCAAGTATAAAAAAACTCTGTTTCTACCTGAAAGCGGGTTTATTTTAAAAAGTTTTTTTTTTCCCTTAGTTTTTGAACACTCACCTCTGCAAATATTTCTATGTGTATTATCATTCAGTTTTATAAATTGCTTCAAAAATTAAAATGATTTTTAATATGAAGAGAAAGAGTTGCCATAATGATAGTGACCAAGCTCTTGACAGTAATATTATAGGAAGTCATGCTGAAAAAAACTTTAAACTCCTTAATTAATTAAAATACTCCTAAATCAATTTAAAATGTAATTTGCATATGAGACCGAATGACTAAAATAAGAGGAGAAAGCATATATTCTACTCAGCAATTTTAAATGAAATATTTTATACCTGTTCTAATTTTACTTTTATCAAGAAATGAATAAAACTAGAAATTAAAATTGTTAACACTGATTGTAATTTTTTTAGAAAATAATATCATTAATTATATATAAATAATATAATTAAATAGTTTAATTAATTCATACATTAAAATTGTGTTTTTTAATACATTAAAATTGGTCAAATAAAAGTTTCAAATAAATGCTTGTAATTTATTTTTTTATTAACCAATTGCATAGTAATAGGTTTCGTTTTAGAAGTATATGTATTGAAATTCAAGAATAAAAATTTTTTAAATATTTGAAATGATTTAAGGATAGTTTAGAGAGTTTACATTAATTAAACTGCGTTTTCTCTGTTTGCATTTTTCGACAAATCCTTTTACATCTAAATCTTACATAGGTACGGACTATAGTATTTAAAATTGTACTAAACGAAGATGAGTTTTGCAAAATATTGAAAAAAATATTATTGGAAGTGAAAGTGTAATTGAAATCCTATTGTTTTCAATTTTTTTACACAAAAAGGTGTTTTTATTATTTTTTCTCAGAAACTAATTCTTTAAGTGCAAAATCGATCCTTAAAATAATTAAGGATAATCTAATAAATATAATAAATATTTGGGAGAAAGGAAGTCATGTTAATTCTTAAATTTGTCTTCAAGATCTTTAAATTAAAAAATATATTACAGGCCAAAACGTTTTTTTCACTTTAAAATCATTTTGTCTTACAAAACCATTTAATAATATCCGTAAAAAGAAGATAAAAGTTCTTAAATAAAATAAATCGTTCGAAAGGTTAATGAAAGACATTAAAATTCAGACAATAAGAGTTAAGTTTAATTTGGTGGCATCAATAATTAAGCTGATGTGTTTTTAATTCATTATAGAATTAGTAAACAATTTCAGTAATACAGAGCACTAAAAGGTAACTTTTTTTTTTCGGTTTTATGTTTAAATAGTTACTTTTGAGGGGTCGTTCAGTGATATAACCCCTCAAATATCGATAAACTGTTGTCTGCAGTTCCGTCTGAATTACACTTATTTAAATATTGTTGTTTACTTATTGAGACTTTTATTATATTTCCTTTCTTACATTGCATTTTATGCTTTTTTTACCTCTTTGCGTAAAGAGGAAATTATGATAGCAGATACGTAAAAGCATTTCATGTAAAACTTCTACAGATTACGTCAAATATGAAAAGGGAGATTAAAAAAAAATGTTTATAAATATTAGGACTATATTAACTGAAGTGTATATTTTAATTATGAGAGTAATTTTTTAATTTCTAAGATATGGGTTCATAATTTTAGGATTTTATTAGTATTTTTATTCATAAATAATCAGCTAATTACTTTGTTAAATTTATTAGGGAAACATAAATGCGGAATTTAATTACACTCAAGTTTCAAATAATTTCCTATACACGTTTATGCCCTTTCTTCAACATTGATATAAACTTTAATGTGAAAAAATTTCCTACATTTCATTTCCTGAATGGCATTTGTGATAAAGAACTTCCAGATGTTGACGTCATGAGATATTTCAGAGAATGGTTTAGATATCCTCACGTCAAAGCGTTTATAACTATAATGCCTGGTCATTCCGAAAGCTACGAAATTGGACCTTTAGGACTGATCCATTTGCTGTGAAGTTTGGATCCAAAGAATATGTTATTCTTTTTGCCATTTTGCTGGCGGATCAAACTCATTTGCTGAAGAGAAGAAATCTACTGTTTGGTCATTTTGCCAAATGTATTGGAAGTTAGTTTTATAAAAAGAAAGTGCGCTAAAAAAGGTTACTTTGACGTAAGGAATTTTGAATTTATCTGAACATGGAGTTTAAGCGAACCTGGTATAGTCAGACGAAATTCAACGCTCTTCAATCTAGTTGTTGATATAGTCGTTGCACTTTGTGCTCATTATTCTCAACGGTTATGGTCAGATTACATTTTTCATTTGAAAATCGAGGGAGTGATTGGGGAAGAAGGTAAGCAAAAAAGGCAAGGAATTGAGTTTGGCGACTTTTACTAGCATGTGATTCTGCTAATACATAAATATGCTTAGATTATGTTTTTCGGATATGATTTCTTCCTGTTATTTACTAAAGAAGTAATCACTAAATTAATTGCTTTCTGTAGGAACAGATGATATTTTATATTGTACATAGAATTTTTTACATTTTTTTGAATACATGTGTTATGTTTCTTATTGTACAGCAGTTTGCAAGCTCACCACGTCTCGGATTCTACAAACCTCTTCCTCTTCATGTCCTCCAGCCAGCTTTCCCCACCTCCCTATCCTTCTGCAGTTGCCCCAGACATAGCTTGCTGATCACCGAAACTCAGGGCTTCACTTCTCTTTGTTTTACAAGACTATCTCAACTATAGAAGCTTAATTTTTGGACTTTTACCTACGTCAAGACCTTAAGAGGACTCCTTCAGGAATTTGGAAGAGCAGAAGTAGTGCATCTCCCGCTGCATTTCAGAATAACTAACAAAGTATCAAAGTTTTCGAATATGGGAAAGAACACGATAGCTATCTGGCCATGAAGATGGATGGAGTGGATTTGATTTCAAAGATGGATTCGTGGAGGGTATTTTGGCGACTTTCACTAACGTGTCATTCCGCTAATACGTAAATATAGTTAGGATTGGCTTCTCGAATATGGGACAGCACACAATAGCTATCCGGCCAAGAAGATGGATGCAGTGGATTTGATTACAAAGATGGATTCGTAGAAGTCATTTTGGTGACTTTCACTAACATGTGATTCCGCTAATACGTAAATGTACTTAGGTCTGGTTTCTCGAATATGGGAAAGCACACGATAGCTATCTGGCCAAGAAGATGGATGCAGTGCATTTGATTACAAAGATAGATTCGTGGACAGTATTTTGGCGACTTTCAGTAACATGTGATTCCGCTAATACGTAAATATAGTTAGGTTTGGTTTCTCGAATATGGGAAAGCACAGAATAGCTATCCGGCCAAGAAGATGGATGCAGTGGATTTGATTACAAAGATGGATTCGTGGAAGGCATTCTGGTGATTTTCACTAACATGTGATTCCGCTAATACGTAAATACACTTAGGTTTGGTTTCTCGAATATGGGAAAGCACACGATAGCTATCCGGCCAAGAAGATGGATGCAGTGGATTTGATTACAAAGATGGATTCGTAGAAGTCATTTTGGTGACTTTCACTAACATGTGATTCCGCTAATACGTAAATGTACTTAGGTCTGGTTTCTCGAATATGGGAAAGCACACGATAGCTATCTGGCCAAGAAGATGGATGCAGTGCATTTGTTTACAAAGATAGATTCGTGGAGAGTATTTTGGCGACTTTCAGTAACATGTGATTCCGCTAATACGTAAATATACTTAGGTTTGGTTTCTCGAATATGGGAAAGCACAGAATAGCTATCCGGCCAAGAAGATGGATGCAGTGGATTTGATTACAAAGATGGACTTGTGGAAGGCATTTTGGTGATTTTCACTAACATGTGATTCCGCTAATACGTAAATATACTTAGGTTTGGTTTCTCGAATATGGGAAAGCACACAATAGCTATCTGGCCAAGAAGATGGATGCAGTGGATTTGATTACAAACATGGATTTGTGGAAGGCATTTTGGTGATTTTCACTAACATGTGATTCCGCTAATACGTAAATATACTTAGGTTTGGTTTCTCGAACATGGGAAAGCACACGATAGCTATCCGGCCAAGAAGATGGATGCAGTGGATTTGATTACAAAGATAGATTCGTGGAGGGTATTTTGGCGACTTTCACTAACGTGTCATTCCGCTAATACGTAAATATAGTTAGGTTTGGCTTCTCGAATATGGGACAGCACACAATAGCTATCCGGCCAAGAAGATGGATGCAGTGGATTTGATTACAAAGATGGATTCGTAGAAGTCATTTTGGTGACTTTCACTAACATGTGATTCCGCTAATACGTAAATGTACTTAGGTCTGGTTTCTCGAATATGGGAAAGCACACGATAGCTATCTGGCCAAGAAGATGGATGCAGTGCATTTGATTACAAAGATAGATTCGTGGACAGTATTTTGGCGACTTTCAGTAACATGTGATTCCGCTAATACGTAAATATAGTTAGGTTTGGTTTCTCGAATATGGGAAAGCACAGAATAGCTATCCGGCCAAGAAGATGGATGCAGTGGATTTGATTACAAAGATGGATTCGTGGAAGGCATTCTGTTGATTTTCACTAACATGTGATTCCGCTAATACGTAAATACACTTAGGTTTGGTTTCTCGAATATGGGAAAGTACACGATAGCTATCCGGCCAAGAAGATGGATGCAGTGGATTTGATTACAAAGATGGATTCGTAGAAGTCATTTTGGTGACTTTCACTAACATGTGATTCCGCTAATACGTAAATGTACTTAGGTCTGGTTTCTCGAATATGGGAAAGCACACGATAGCTATCTGGCCAAGAAGATGGATGCAGTGCATTTGTTTACAAAGATAGATTCGTGGAGAGTATTTTGGCGACTTTCAGTAACATGTGATTCCGCTAATACGTAAATATACTTAGGTTTGGTTTCTCGAACATGGGAAAGCACAGAATAGCTATCCGGCCAAGAAGATGGATGCAGTGGATTTGATTACAAAGATGGACTTGTGGAAGGCATTTTGGTGATTTTCACTAACATGTGATTCCGCTAATACGTAAATATACTTAGGTTTGGTTTCTCGAATATGGGAAAGCACACAATAGCTATCTGGCCAAGAAGATGGATGCAGTGGATTTGATTACAAACATGGATTTGTGGAAGGCATTTTGGTGATTTTCACTAACATGTGATTCCGCTAATACGTAAATATACTTAGGTTTGGTTTCTCGAATATGGGAAAGCACACGATAGCTATCCGGCCAAGAAGATGGATGCAGTGGATTTGATTACAAAGATGGATTCGTGGAAGGCATTTTGGTGATTTTCAGTAACATGTGATTCCGCTAATACGTAAATATAGTTAGGTTTGGCTTCTCGAATATGGGAAAGCACACAATAGCTATCTGGCCAAGAAGATGGATGCAGTGGATTTGATTACAAAGATGGATTTGTGGAAGGCATTTTGGTGATTTTCACTAACATGTGATTCCGCTAATACGTAAATATACTTAGGTTTGGTTTCTCGAATATGGGAAAGCACACGATAGCTATCCGGCCAAGAAGATGGATGCAGTGGATTTGATTACAAAGATGGATTTGTGGAAGGCATTTTGGTGATTTTCACTAACATGTGATTCCGCTAATACGTAAATATACTTAGGTTTGGTTTCTCGAACATGGGAAAGCACACGATAGCTATCCGGCCAAGAAGATGGATGCAGTGGATTTGATTACAAAGATAGATTCGTGGAGAGTATTTTGGCGACTTTCAGTAACATGTGATTCCGCTAATACGTAAATATACTTAGGTTTGGTTTCTCGAATATGGGAAAGCACAGAATAGCTATCCGGCCAAGAAGATGGATGCAGTGGATTTGATTACAAAGATGGATTCGTGGAAGGCATTTTGGTGATTTTCACTAACATGTGATTCCGCTAATACGTAAATATACTTAGGTTTGGTTTCTCGAATATGGGAAAGCACACGATAGCTATCCGGCCAAGAAGATGGATGCAGTGGATTTGATTACAAAGATGGATTTGTGGAAGGCATTTTGGTGATTTTCACTAACATGTGATTCCGTTAATACGTAAATATACTTAGGTTTGGTTTCTCGAATATGGGAAAGCACACGATAGCTATCCGGCCAAGAAGATGGATGCAGTGGATTTGATTACAAAGATGGATTCGTGGAAGGCATTTTGGTGATTTTCACTAACATGTGATTCCGCTAATACGTAAATATACTTAGGTCTGGTTTCTCGAATATGGGAAAGCACACGATAGCTATCTGGCCAAGAAGATGGATGCAGTGCATTTGATTACAAAGATAGATTCGTGGAGAGTATTTTGGCGACTTTCAGTAACATGTGATTCCGCTAATACGTAAATATACTTAGGTTGGTTTCTCGAATATGGGAAAGCACAGAATAGCTATCCGGCCAAGAAGATGGATACAGTTCATTTGATTACAAAGATGGATTCGTGGAAGGCATTTTGGTGATTTTCACTAACATGTGATTACGCTAATACGTAAATATACTTAGGTTAGGTTTTTCGAATATGGGAAATCACACGATAGCTATCTGGCCAAGAAGATGGATGAAGTGGATTCGCTTACAAAGAGGAATTCGTAGAGGGTATTGTAATAAAAGGAACTGGCTAGTATTCACGTTATACGTGGCGAAAACCTTGAAGCCTGTTGCCTGGCTTGAACCCTGGTCGAACTCCCAGCATACTACAGTCTTAACGATTTCGTCACTTGTTATGGCTAATGATTTGGTTTGGTCTACTTAATAACAGCAAAGCACTCAACGACTATCTAAGGGAAGGTGTGCCTTCATGGAGGATTTTCGAAGGGAAACTAGCTCGTATCCATGTTACACATGGAGAAACGACGAAACCGCTCATGCAGCCTACCCGTTTGCCGGGATTGGAACCCCTGACCGAACTCCAAGTGTTCAGCGATTTTACCGCTCGGCCGCTGGTGAGCATCTGGTATGGCTAATAAAAAAGTAGCTCATAAGTTTAACAACTGTGGTGAGCTTCGAAGATCTCCTAAATTTTTATAATTACTCTTTTCCCTGTGGCCACTCATGTATTGTTCCCCTTTTGTACCTGCTAGTCTCTCTTCGAAGTGCCTCTGTCATAACAGATTCTTTCATCGCGGCTAAGGCACCTAACGTGAAGATTGCCGTAACACAGCGGACAAATTTCCACGTTAGTCGCAGTATGCACCAGAAAAAGAGAAAGGAAACTTAAAAGATATCTCAGTCAGATTTTTTCGCATAGAAAAAAAAAAAAGGCCCAATAGTCATTGAGCAGTAAATTTGCTGACGAATATATGTCAGCCCTGGGTGTTCGAATCCCGGAGAATGGACTATATGATCGTTTTTGTGGTTTTACCCATGTATAACGTATGTACAAGCAAGTTTTTCTTAGAAATTTCTCCAGGAAGGTACCCTTTCCTTTAAACTTCCTTTAAAGTAGACAGCCTTGGCGTGCTTTGCCATAATCAAATAAACCAAACATAAAAGAAAAAAATCTGATGTGTACACCACATGACTTCCTTGTACGGAATATTAAATTATACGCATTTTTTTCTTGCATTTCATTTAAACTTATTAGATTGAATTAAACCTACTTCGCCGACAGCGCATAAACCACAATAGAATAAATGCATTCTTTAAAATTCACTTTGTTTACCATAGCGACACTCTGGCGCTAGGTTTACTTAACAGTATTATATTTCGTTTTTATTATAACTCAGAATGCACAAAATTTATATCATTTAAAGAATTATCTAATCGTTGCCACATGTTCTATTCAAATACTGTAATAAAGCTAGAACTATGTATAAAAGAAATTAAGCAAATAAAACAAAAAAGAAACAGTTTTTCACAGACGATTGAGTATTTCTCATTCAATTAATTCAGTTCTCACTTCGCGACAAGGCAAAAATACATAAAAACTCAAAATATCTGTATTAAAAATTATGAAGTAAATCTTAAACGCTTATTTCCTCGAAAAAATTCAAGAAAGGATTAAGCACGATTTAATTGGCAATAATAAATGAATGCGTTATCTTTGTTGTTGCGAAGCTACGTTTCTATAAATTGGCAACAAATCCACTAGTCTCCTGTTTCAAATGTAAACATCAATGGCCGCCATTAAATTAAGCTTAGCGGCACTTAAACAATTTTAAAATTGTTGATAATTCTAAAAATATAAATACAGATTTACTAAAGGCATAAAACCCTTAATCGGAAGATAAAAACAACATAATTCAATGATTTTTAAAGCAAAAAATGTACAATTTACAAACATATAAGAGTAAAGAAACTGAGATCACTGAGCCGGGTAACAGAGTGGATATATTTATAAATATATTTATATACGTTTGGCGCGGCCGATTGCAACCAAAGTACGAGGTGCACATCTACATGTTATAATAGTCTTATATACAAAATTTCAACGTTCTGAGGCTACTCGTTTTTGAGTTATGCGTGATACGTACGCACGTACGTACATACGTTCGTACAGACGCCAGGAAAAATGCTCTTCAGAATTAATTTTAAAGCAGTTTTATAATTTTTTTGAAGGAAAAGAGTATTTTATTCTGTCCTTACGTACAGATATCACGCAAAAACATCGTTAAATTGCATTCGAAAGCGGTCAAAGTGGATATTTTCGTTGAAAATTGCTGCCTGAAACTTTTCGCGATTACAATACTTCCTTTTTACTTCGTACAAGGAAGTAAAATTGAAAATATTGAAAATAGTAAGCTTATAAAAAATTGGATGGATATAAAAAAGTAAATGGCAATTCAATTTGTAATCAACATCTGTTCTGCCGGTGAGATAGTTTAATAATTATTTGTGAAAAATTAATTACTTCAGGAATAATGCTTTTATTTTTTGTACAGAGCAGTATTTAATTTGCAAACTGAATGATACGTATAATCCTTCTACGCAATTTTATGTCACTTTTCGGAAATAAAAGCACATTTGGTTTCGCTTTATTGAATTTATTGTAGCAACTAACCCCGCTGCTAGAATCCTCACAAGGTTTCGAAACAATTTCTCGTAAATACGCGTGCGCATTACCTTCGAGTAAAATGGAGGTAATTTGCATGAAATTGTGTCGTTATTCCCTTTTATTAAAATGCTCCTATTTAAATCAAAATAGGTGTTGTGCTTTATTTCTCGTGGTATTGTGCTTGGATGACGATATACGAATTGCTTTGTTTGTAGAAATTTCATTACAGTAATCTAACTTGCCGTTATTAGTCATTCGGGAGTTTCAGTTCGTAATTTGTTAGTGAAAAATTTAAATTGGTTGTAATATTGGTTAAACATATTTTGTAGTAATTTACTACCTGAAAATAAATTCAGTTTCACTTGTATTGTATTTCCAACTTGAAAAGCAAATGGTTAATTCATTGAAAAACTTAAGTTTTGATAAAGGAATAAGAATATGACTTATTCCTAGTAAAATTTTAAAATTTATTAGGAGCCAATCCAATTTACTTGGAATACCTAGAAAGCACTTATTGTGCACTTTCTTTTTAATGTCTGCGAGTGCACAAGCTTTTCGCATTTCAGCGTTATTACGTCATCCATATTTAATTGATCAGATTGTATTATAACATCTTTGCCGCATCTATGTCTATCTAACATAAAGGCGTCTTGAATTTAAGGTCTTTCCAAAATAAATTGGTTAAAGCTTTATGGTATGGCGTATGGGATATTTTTGGTACAATGAAAACAAAATTTATAAAGTTATAAATAATTATGCTTGAATATGCCTATTAATTATCAAGTGGCAAAGACTACAGAAAAATACTACTTCATTCTAGATTAAAATCTCGGTAAATTGGTCGAATGTCAGCCGAAAAGGGCTGTTTGCTCAGAAGGGCTATTAATTTCGTTTTGGCATTTTGCTTTGATTCACTATAAATGGCAGTTCACTTTTCAAACTGTTGCCACCAAAAATTAGAGATCTGCATTATATTTAAAGAAATTAATTAATGAAGAAACTGCATGAATGCATGTATGATTGTCGCACTGTGAAAGAAACAACGGTACCTAGGGACATCAAATTTTGAATAACGTAGTCCTCCATTCGAATATGGGCATTTGGAAACTCAAATTTGGAATTAGTTTTATTATATATTTCATATTTTGTCATTAATTAAAGAAATTTTGATTAACAAACTGAACGATTTCAAAGTGAGCAATGGCAACACTGTACCCCCCCCCAAATTACCTCCAGCACGCGAGACTGTGTATCGGAAATTCTAAAGATATGCTCTTTTAAATATTTTATGATATTGCTGTTGAATTGAATTTTATGGTTTCAGTGCGAAAAACATGCTATTTAATAAGTAACGCACAAAACATTATTTTTTGTGTTTTGGTTTTTTTTTATCATTCATAGCGTAAATACGAGCTAGTTTAATTTAGAAAACCCACCATAAAGGCATTGATTTCCTTCCACATACAGCTCTATTCTACCTGCTTTAATCAATCAGCTGACCAACCAGAAATTTACCTCATTGTTGCTAGTATTTTAATTCAGATAAAAATTACTCCGAATTATCTGTGAGACTCTTGTATAAACTACATTACACTAGTGAAGAGTAGACAGACAATGCTGTTTGGAATTTTAGGAAAACATATATTTCAACTGAAAATTTGATATGAAGCAAACTGCGGAAAATCTAACTGGAGTCTGAAAGTGGTCATGCTTATCTTAGATAAGGTATGAACAATAAAGTTCCTTAATATTAATAAAATATAGTATTAAAAAAACTTGTCGGTAAATTCCGGTAAAAAAAAAAGGTAAAAAAATGCCAACATGCTTAAGCGTTTGGTCCTGAGACTTACGGATGGTCATAGGAAACGCAAGTTTTACAGGAAATTATCTACGTCTCAATTGAAACGGCAACCCTGTGCCGTGGCAACTTCATGACAAAGGCTAGTACAGTTATGCAAGCAACCCATAAGGCTATCGGCGACAAACAGACACTTAAGCCGCATATATATATAGGGTGAAGTAATATCATCTCCTCGGAACGGCTGGCTACCGAGCTTAGCGAAGCACATCGTTGGATTCCGCAGGTCCGTGGCATGCAATTTTGACCATTCGTGTCTTCGTGGGACTTTAATTAGCCGAGATATTAATTAAAAACTATTTTCCACTTTCTTTCTTGGGTTTTTCCTATTAGAGGGATTTGGCTACGTGCCAAATTCTTTTTTTCTCGAATGTCTACGGAACGGCGCCGAGTTGAAATTAGAGACGTGTATCCTCGGATTCCAAAAAATTCTCCGAATCTATCGATACCGTTCTCATCTTCGTACGACTTTAAGCGGCCGAGATATTAATTAAAAACTACGAAGACGTTAATTTCCGCGCTCATTTTTCCGAGTGGCAACAATAAACTATCGGCGATAAACACTTAAGCCGCTTATATATAAGATATATATGCCTCTTAAAATAGGTTCAGGAAATTAAGTAATATACTAAAATTACAAAAATCCATGAATAAAGTACTAGAAGCATTTTGGCATTAAAAATCAAGAAAATATGTCTTCTTCCACTTCCTTAGAAAGTTTGCACGTAGTAACCTCTTGTCTAAGTCGTATAGTCCTGGCATGCTTTGACATAATTCAAGTAATGAAACGAAAATCCATTTGCTTTCATCGCTTCTATTTAAAATCAGTATCAAAATTTATCAAATTATCAAAATTTATCAATTTATCAAAATTAAATTTTACGGTCATAAAACTGCGAATGTTTTTCGGTGGCTTTCCAGTAAATGTTGCATATAGAATATGAGAAGGAAATGTCCAAAAATTATAATGTATTTAAAATTTAATTTTAGCAATAATGAAAGATAGGATTAGGATTATTGAATTATGGCAAAGCACACGAGGGCTATCTGCCTAAAGGGGGGGATGCCTTCGTGGAGGACTTTCTAAGGGAAACTGGCTCGTATACACGTTACACATGGGGAAAACTACGAAAACGCCCATGCAGCCAGCCCGTTCGCGGGATTCGAACATCGGACCGAACTACCAGTGTTCAGCGTCTTTACCGTTCGGCCGCTGGTGGGTCAATAATGAAGGAGAATTGACAGAATGAGCAAGGTTAACATTCGGCTGCAAATTAGCATTGCATAGCGAGTCTATAAATTTCAGATATAAATTTCAATTGTGCTCAAATTGTGCTATAAATTTCAGATATAAATTTATGTAAAAATCCTTAGACATATCATTATACATGTAACTGAATGGAGAATCTTGATAAGAAACATTTCGAACAAATCCAATTACTAGTTTCGCCAAGAACTAGGCTCAGAGCCAGGCTCGGAGAAAGGGTTATCTGGAAGATGCTAAAAATCTTTTTTAACATTTCAAATCAATATGCGCAATGTATGATATATTTCCAGATTTTCTAAAATTTATAATTTAAAACACTTAAAGGATTTCGGATTTTTTTGACAGCCAGATAAACTGGGTAATTTTTCTGTAACTTCATATCAAATGTTAATAATCGTTATATGTCCTTCAACTAAATCTACATTGATGGGAATGTAGAACAAAATCGACACATCAACTGAGAAAATCCTTTTCGATTTCACGTCATATTGAGTCTGTATGATTGTCTATCCTACTCAGGTAGCCTAAAAATAATAATTTAATAAATTATTAATAAAGAAAAATTATTATTTTTATTATTATTTTTAGGCTACCTGAGTTATTTTTAGGCTACCTGAGTAGAATAGAAATAATAATTTAATTAAATTAATTTCCGTTTAATTATACGAAGTTGCTAATTGTTAGCTTCGGCTGTACTCTAATAACGTCGATTGCACCCTTGTGTCTATTCTACGCTGGCTGGATACTACGCCGGTGTCTACCATAAGCCTGTGTCGATTCTATGTCGGTGTTGATTTTACAAAGTGTCGTCTCAGTGTCTGCTTTGATCTTATACTGGTGTCGGTTTTGTACTTTGCTCTGCCTGTGTCAAGCCTATACCGACGATGCTTTTTACACAGCTAGGGCCCTATGTGTGTTAGACTTTACGCAGTATCAGTCCTATTCCCGGGCGCTGATCCTATACCAGTGTTAGTTTATGTAATGTGTTTCTTTTTCCAGTACAGTGTTGCCACTGCTCGCTTTGAAATCGTTGAGCTTTTTAATAAAAAATTCTTTAAAGCTTTATGAAATATGACATAGATAATAAACAAATTCAAAATTAAAAATTCAGGATTCCAGGTGCCTATATTTAGATGGAGGACTACATTATTCAAAATCTGAAGATTCTAAGTATGGTTGATTTTTTACAATGCGGGAAGCATACGTACATTCATTCAGATTGTTCATTATTTAATTTCCATAAATTAAATGCAGGGAGGTAATATTTGGTGGTAGCTATTTGATAAATGATACAGCCATTTACAATGATTCGACACAAATGCTGTTTCGTGGGCCGTATAGACCTTGTGGGCTAACGCCCCTTTGGGTTAACAATAGATGCCTTCCGAGGTGTAATTAAAAAAAAAAAAATCCAATTATCTCGTTTCTTTATTGAACGCAAACATGCTGATGCCACCTGATAAAACATATTTTTTGCCTTTTAAATATAATTATCAAAGGAAAGGAACATATCGTTGTAATTAATACATTGCAGCAGAATGTTCTCGTCATCCGTATGTTTTATATTTGATGCAGACGATAGGATGCAGAAAGGAACATTACATAAAAATCCTGCAGCTGAACAGATAACAGATAAGACATTTTATATTACTCACACGTTGTTCTCATCATATTTCGGTTAATCTTCGGATTATGGTAACTTGGCGTTTTTTTGGCTAAAATTTGGCGACCAATCCTGCTACAGCAACCTGCTAGTTTTTTTTTGGACGCCATTTTGTTTTCACGAAGTAAGGGCACCTTTTTTTTTAACTCAACATTTTTTTCCAACAATCTGCTAGCCGAATTACGCTTATGCTAGAATTTTTATGGAACAAAAGTGCTTAATCATGACGAAGATTAGGTGCGAAATTGGGAGAAAGTGCAGAATCGCCCACTGCTTGCCGCGTTTTTAAGAATTGCACATACACGGTATCCATGTACACGTCGACCTATTTTCACTTAAAAAAAATCTCAGAATTGCACAAAAATGGCATTGCGCACACTCTTGACTTTATCCATGTACATTGCTTAAGTCCTAGCTCGTAACCTTACTAAAATTACCAACTTACTAAAACCTTACTAAAATTTCTAAAATTACCGCCAAACTACCTGTTACCATATTCCAAAGATTAGCCCATATTTCTCTTTCTGTGACGAGTTAAGAAAACAAGGTAAGGATTCAGCGCATATTTCGTTTCTTGAACTAGCATGAAAAATATTGCATGAGGCTGCAGTTTGGAACTAGGTTACGGTATGTATTTACCTGCTAAACAAAAACGCTGACTTTTACTTGGCTTGAGCTCTGATATTGTGTTTTAAGTATATTTTGGTATTTTCGTTGATTACATATGTTATTTAAATAAACATTTGCAAGCCAGGAACACGATATTGACACTTATAATATTTTTATTTATATAAAAAAAACTACTGGTTAAGTTTTTTTTTGTAAAAAATATTTTTAACAATTACTTACTTTACCACTAAAGTAAGGAATGTAAATAATATTTCATAGCAATCGTGCAGTCAAGCCGTAACGGCAGATTATGATACAAAATTCTTGGTTTTCTTAAAGCAAGCATGCGTGCCCTTTATATTCTATTGACGGTCATAAGATTTCACGCGTTTTCACACTCAGCTAAACCATAACAACTCGCATTAATTCGTGGTCATACTTTACTCCTGTACGTCATCTGTTATGCAAAAGCAAAGAGGGAGGGTTTAAAGGTTCAAAGCGACACTATTGTGACGAATCGCTATCAGTCAACAATCTGCATTGAGACTATGATAACAGTGTTTGCTGCCCAACTGTCGTACTTCAGTCTGATAAAATCTGTGGAAGAGACAAGGAAATGATTTAATAAAAACACAATGCGTTGAACCATGTTGTAAAAAATACCGAAGTTATGCTTAAAACTTAGGTGAAATTTAGGTAACTGTTTATTCTACAAAAGACAAGTTTATTGAAAATAAATATAATTTTGGATTGAAGATCGTTTGGAAAAGCGCTAATGAAGATGGCAACCAAAAACATAATTACTTTCATTGCTTCCTGGCACCATATTTGATGAAAGCTGGGTATGTGTACCAAGGTATTTATCCTTACGATTTTATTTTTGTAAAATTTTCTAGTTTAAAATAATATTATGGTCATTGCTTCATTATATTTTGCACTCAGTATGCATGTTACTGAAATTATATGTAGACATACTGTGAAAATCTAGAACTATGAAAGTGTTTCTTTGGTGCTTCCCCTGAAAGATTACGAGCAAAGGCTTTCTCGTCAACTTGGAAAAATAACCTTGGCGAATATTGAAGTAATTTTTGAGAAGAATTTCTTTGGCCATTCCCCGTGAAAGATTATAAGCAAAGATATTCTTGGCTGCTTGAGAAAAAAACCTTGACGAAAATTGGAGTAATTTTTGAGAAAACAACCTTGGCGAATTTAAATAGAAGCCAAAAGTACGAGAAGTATTGCTGTTTGACGGCTATTGGAAAAGCAGTTTACGCTAGCTGAAGTTTAAGTTTTCAGTGCAACTTCCTGGTATTTCTAAAACTATTCGTTTTGATCAACAAGAAGTTTGTTTGCACCAATCAAGCATTTAGTTTTTGAATGACTACAGTTCAACAGTAATTTAATGTATTAGATGTCTGCCTGTTACGTTGATGCATCCTGAAATACTGAATCGTCGTGAAAATATATATAGTGCAAATCGCCGTGTGTACTCCTTAGTGTGTTTTGTGGAGAATATGACTTTGTGAAAAATCATAGCAACAGAAGACTGTGCTCGTTAGTGAATATCGTAACGTCGTCCTAAGCCTTCGTGATGAAGAAAGCCAAAACCTTCAAGGTTCGGAAATTTAATAAGCGATTCCGTAACGCGTTTTTGGCTATAATTGCATGTACATATTTTTGTGTTGTATTCGCTATAATTTTTTCCAAGTACGAGAGGAAGACTATTACTTTCCACCAAAGAAAAGATGAGGAATTTCGCGAAGACGCCGAAGCAATTGCGTCTTTCAGTACTGTTGTCCAAGGATCATTGAACTATGCAAGATTCAGACGCATTTTTGAAGGATTAGGAGTCCCTTCGAATCGTTCTGCAGTGCAGATCATACCGAAGATGCACAGCAATTACTCTGACGGACTTAGTACAGATGAACAGTGCTTCAATATTTATTCTAAATTAAGAAACTGCCGTAAACGAGCTTGCGGGAGGATACCTATATTGAGCGGTAAGTAACTATTTCTGTATGAATTCTTCTTTTGAGGCAGGGTATTTTGAAATTCGATTCATATGATGTTTTAAAGTATTTATAAGCAAAAATATTATTAAACAATAAAACTGAATATTGCTGCTGTATTACCAGGAAATTTCTACTGTTTTTCCCATTTTCCTTTATGAAAGATAATTTTAGCAGGTATTTTAAGCGTAAAATAAAAACTGTGTCATCTGATAGCCAGAAATTGGGAATTTATATGGCTTAAATTAATGCTCGATTGATGTTTAGTTTAAATTAATTTTTCAAACTATTAAAACGTTCTATGAAGCAATGCGATATTTTAAATTTTTAAGAAAACTGGCGGCATTCAAATTTTTCGTTAGTGATATGCTATAACTAAGTATGCTTTTCTGTAACAAAAGTATCCTATGTATACTATTTCAGAAGAGAACAGGATTACGCATGATAATACTGCATTACTGTTGTTGTTTTAGCTATTTATCATGTTAAGCACTTTACTATCGTCGGTTAATCTACCAGTAACTTCTGAAACTGGGAACACAATCTAGAAAAAAGCTGTTAAAATACTGAATTGAATAAAGAAAATAAAAATTAGCCTCAGGAAATAAGTGAATGGATATTAGTTAAGACGATTAAACTAGCATTTTAGCTTAAAGGCAGTTAGTAGTAAACTAGTATTTAAGCTAAAGTTAGTAAAAACTAGTATTTAAGCTAAAGTTAGTAAAAACTAGTATTTAAGCTATAGTAAAAACTAGTATTTAAGCTAAAGTCAGTAAAAACTAGTGTTTAAGCTAAAATTAAGAAAATTGGCAACTTTCCACCAATTCCTGTTGCTAATTTTCATACAGTGCGTTTTGCTAAGCATTAGCAACACATAACGTGTTGCTAATGTTTATTTTACATTTACTTATATTCTAATGTTAGTTGTTAGCAACACGCACTGTGTGAAAATTATTTTACACCGATTTCTGTTGCTAATTTCCTAAAAGAATAGCTTTTAAGATTGTATCTTGAATGTTTAATTTGTATATCTATGTTACTAGATTTAACATTACGAAGCACATTTGAAGGAAGAGGTAAAAGCGTGTAAAAGTGAAACAAGCAAATTCTGTATTTGAAATCGATACTGATTTGGGATCCTTATCATAGCAATAGTAAATTTCTTTTGTAGTAAATAGTACTTGATGTATTTTAATCAATACACAAATGTCTTATGGGCAACTGTAAGTGCATTCAGTGTAATTTAAATGTAAAATAGGAAACAATTATTGGTTTAAAAGCATAGCGCTCTAATGGCAGAATTAGATCTGGCAGTCACCTATGAGCAATGCTATTTAAAATACGTATAAACGTGATAACAAACTGCTTTATTCAATTTTTCCGAATCATTTTAAAATTAGGTGGGAAGTAATAATTCACACTGCAAGCTTCATAAATATTTATTCAAATCAGCGGTATGTTTTCTATAGTATTTAATATCGAATTACTGTTAATGTAATTAAATACGTTTTTATGTTATGATTTTATTACGTCTGAGATAATGTGAACTGCTCGAAGTTTCGCAAGAATATTTTGTTAAAAAGCAGGTGTTGTTGTTTGTCAATTAAAACCGTTAAATTATTGGTTGTCGGTTTCAAATTTCGGATACCTCAAGATTCGTGTATCTAATTTTTTTATTTTGTAACAGATTTATATGTAATTATTTTATTACGTCTCAGGTAATGTGAATTGCTTAAAATCTTCTTCGCCAGAATGATTTATTTTGTTAAAACGCAGATGTTTGTCAATTAGAGCGGTTAAATGATTGGTTGTCGGTTTCAGAGTTCGGTTACCTCAAGATTCGTGCATCTTAGTATGTATTTTGTAACAAGTTTTTATGTAATTATTTTGTTACGTCTTAGGCAATGTGAACTGCTTAAAATCTACTTCGCAAGAATGATTTATTTTGTTAAAACGCATATGTTTGTCAATTAGAACGGTTAAATGATTGGTTGTCGGTTTCAGATTTCGATTACCTCAAGTTTCGTGCATCTTAGTATGTATTTTGTAACAAGTTTTTATGTAATTATTTTGTTACGTCTTAGGCAATGTGAACTGCTTAAAATCTACTTCGCAAGAATGATTTATTTTGTTAAAACGCATATGTTTGTCAATTAGAACGGTTAAATGATTGGTTGTCGGTTTCAGATTTCGATTACCTCAAGTTTCGAGCATCTTAGTATGTTATTTTGTAACAAGTTATGTAATAATTTTACTACGTCTGAGGTAATGTGAATTGGTCGAAATCTACTTCGTAAGAATTATTTAGTTTGTTAAAACGCACGTTTGTCAATTAAAAAGGTTAAATTATTGGTTGTCGGTTTCAGATTTTGAATACTTCAAGATTCGTGCTTCTTATTTTGTAGCAAGCTTTTATGTAATGATTTTATTGCATCTGGGTAAAATCCTAGTATACGGTGCAGCCTTGGCGCGATTTTGAAAATTATCGCCAACACCAAAAATGATCCAAAGAACGTCTATATACTATACACTATATACTATGTGTGTATATACATAATATATACTGTATATAACTATATATATATTCTTTGAATGACCCGTTTACTGCTCATCGTATATGTCCCGTTTTTATTGCTCATCATAAAGTCGCCAAACCCGTGTGCACCGGATACTAGGATTAAACCAAAAAACGTCTATATATATATATATATATATATATACTATACACACATAGTATATACTATGTTTAACTGTATATTTTCTTTGAATGACCCGTTAACTACTCATCGTATATGTCCCGTCATAAAGTTGCCAAAAGTAGCCAAATCCCGTGTGCACCGGATAATAGGATTAAACCTTGCATCTGAGATAATGTGAACTGCTCGAAATCTAGTTCGCAAGAACGGGCAAAATCCTAGGAGAACCCCTTGGACCCTTGGCGACAAACGGGGAAAGTGCGGACTGGTTCGCGCGTTTCTGAAAATCGCCAGGTTGAAAAAACAGGTCAAAGAGGTTCACATACTCTATCCATGACATCGACATATCTTCACTTAAAACAAATCAGAGATTGACTTTGTCCATGTACACATCCGTGCCATAAATAAAATCATTCAATCAAGGGTGTGGACTCTGCTAGGATGCGACCGCAAAAATGATTTATTTTGTTAAAACGCACATGGTGCTTGTTGTTTGTCAATTAAATCAGTTAAATGATTGATTATAGGTTCAGATTTTGGATACCTCAAGATTCGTGGATCTTAGTATCTTATTTTGTAACAAGTTATATAATGATTTTACTACGCCTGAGGTGATGTGAACTGCTCGAAATCTACTTCGCAAGAATGATTTATTTTTGTTAAAATGTACATGTTTGTCAATTAAAACGGTTAGATGATTGGTTGTTGGTGTCAGATTTCAGATACCTCAAGATTCGTGCGTCTTTATTACCTTTGTAGCATTTATGCAATGATTTTATTATATTTCAGATAATATGAACTACACGAAATCTACTTCACAAGAATAATTTATTTTGTTAAGACGCGCATAGTGTTTGTACTTTGTCAATTAAAGTGGTTAAATGATTGATGGTCGATTTTATATTTCGGATGCCTCAAGATTCGTCCATCTTAGTACCTTATTCTGTATCACATAAAGTTTGCTTTTATACATCTTTAGTTCACCGGATAGCATAAGAATAGTACGAGAGAATAAAAGTTTCATAGTTGTAAAAGTAAAAAATGCTTTTTGTATCGACTGAGCTAAAATTTTACTTACTTCGTTATTTAATAAATTCTAATGTACTGTTCTCTTACAGAGACCGGATTCAGAAATGTAATGAATTTATGCTCGTGTTTATGTATGTACGTATTTCTGTGCATATATGTGAGTATGTATACACACACATACAGTTAGTCACAAAAGTCTGCGTACAGACTAAATTTTAAATTAAAAAAACACTTAAAGCATAGAAAAATGTATTTTAATCATTGCATTTCCCCCCCTCTATTAGCTAAAATTGTAAGCTTAAATAAAAAGTAAATAATATCAGTGTAATACTTTTAACATTTTTTTCAAAAATATATTTTGTCAAAATAACTCAGAAATTCCCTCTAATAAGTCTGCGTACACTTTCAAAAAAAAAAAAAAAAAAAAAAAAAAAAAAAAAAAAAAAAAAAAGGCAAAATATAAGCTTTTACATTACTTCAATACTTTGTAGGATATCCTTTATTCTTCAAAACAGCTTGCAGACGTCTGAGCATTGACTGAACTAGTTTTTCAGTGTCATCCGACGTAAATTTCGCCCATTCTTCCTGCAATTTACTAATTAGCTTATTTCGCGACGTAATATTGTGTTTTCGAATTCATTTCTCCAATTTTTCCCACAAATGTTCGATTGGATTGAGGTCTGGTGACTGTGGAGGAGTACGTAACTGTCTTGGAGTAGGAGATATTCCTTCACAATTTTAGCTGTATGTTTTGGGTCATTGTCTTGTTGGAAAATAAACGTATTAGAAAGGTTTAAATTTCGGGCACTGTCTCATAGATTTTTCTTCAGAATATCCAGATAAACATACTTATCCAGATAAACAACTCCTTTCGACGACATACACCCCCATACCATCACACCGCCAACTCCATGTTTGACATTTAAATTTCTCAGATTCAGTTCTGTTCCTGGTTTTCTTCATACAATAGGGTGGCCATTAACTTATATTATAATATTGTAAATTTACTTTCATCTGAGCAAATTGCGTTGTTCCAGAAGTCCTGTCAAGAGTTTAAATATGTTTTGGCAAAAGCAATTCTTTTCTTTCTATTTGTCTCGAAAATGTATGGCTTAGACCTAGGTTTGCGTCCATGATAATCGGACTTTTGCAGCACTTTTCGTACAGTTTCAGGAGAAATGTCCTTGTTGCTAGTTAAAAAAATGTCTTTTGCAATGCTTTCAGCAGAAAGTTTAGGATTTTGTTTAATTCGTAAAAGAATTTTGCTTTCTTCTCTCTGCGTTAGCTTCTTCGGTCTCCCACGTCTTGGTTTTACAGCAAGACTACCAATGTCAAGATAGTTTTGAATAACTCTTTGCACACTAGAAAATGGTTTTCCAATGGTTTTACCAATATAACGAAGAGTTTTACCTTCATTTCTCAATTTGATAATTAGTGTTCTCGTAACTAAAGGAATTTCTTTATTGGTTGTCATTTTCGTCAAAGAAAATAGAAATAGCAACTTCTAATCAACGTGAAATTTGCTTCGGAAGTCAATGACCTTGAAAGTGTAA
The DNA here is from genome assembly GCF_044657685.1 of Stegodyphus dumicola. NCBI lineage: Eukaryota > Metazoa > Arthropoda > Arachnida > Araneae > Eresidae > Stegodyphus > Stegodyphus dumicola. Next base: position 152,773,021 of record NC_140778.1, read on the forward strand.
CCTTCTTTGCATTCTCAAGTTTGAAGTTTAAAAGTTAGATAAGAAATCCCCCGCCTCCTTCGCGTTGTACGCAAACTTTATTGGCTTTGATTTCTGGGCACTTATCTTTTAAAAATTAGTGTGCATAAATTATTAGATATGAAAATAATACAGTTAAATAATTTCAAAGTCCCTTATTGAAACTAAATATTTAAAAAATAAAACTTTAAGAAACTACCCTTTTCGCACCTTAAAATTTGGATTTGATATTACTTTTCTTGATGTACGCAGACTTTATTGGTTAACTGTATATACATTCATACATCCTTAGACGCATGCATACATACATATATTTCTGGATCTAGTCCTGATAACAGAACAGTACCAATACTTTTATTTGCTCCTTAAGCATGATGTTATGGTTAATGCGGTGGTTTAAAGATTTGAACCTGTCACAGCTCCGAACGACCTCCAAACCAATCCTCGCATTAAAAGCAGGAAAACATCAACTACTGCTTATAATTCCTAGTATCGCTACGTACTGCAAGCAATAAATCTAATTTTCTGTCTGTACATTTATGATAATACTATTTCTGATGATCAGCGTGATATCGCCAAGAAACCGAACATCATAAAATGTGATAGCTTGAAATTAGCTCTTTATTAAAGCTGAATTACTGTTTAATTGCTACAATTAGCCCGTAGGTACAGAGTTGGCATAAAAGCTATCTCAGCCGGAAACAAGTCAAATAAATAAATGCATTATTTAGAGCTTTTGGTTATTTGGGTATCTTTTAAGGTTATTTACTAGATGCTGTAAATGAAAAGTGGGTAAAATTTTATTGTACTGTACCGCTTGGCTAATCATTTCTTTTTTGACGCCAAGATCGGCGCCAGGAAGACACAATTTCAAGATGGCCGCTACACAAAACCTTATAAAAACTTAAACAAACTTAGTGTCCATGTAAACATCGATCTATTTTCACATAAAAATCAGGAAGCTAAACCTCAGTTAAAACTATCATAACCAGAAGTTTCGCTAACATTATCAACATTAGCCATTTTTCATTGCAACTAATGAAATAGATTTCTATGGCGCTTACAAAATGTTTTATCTAAAAATGAAATCGCCAAATTTGGCGCGTATCCAATACTTCATTTTAGCTGAATAAATATTTACACTTCCACCTGTACTAATGCTTTACAAAAGTGCATGCATGCTTAAGTGTTAAAATTACGTTTTCATCAAAACTGCAAAAAAGAAACGTATCATTAAAATATTAATTAATGTAAAGCATCAATTACCAGCAAATGCATGATGGTATTTAGTCTTCGACTGATATGATGATAATAGGGGCACTAATATCATTATTAACTTGGGAATTTTATTTTTATACTGTATCATGTGTAGCATACTACCATCATCATTTTCAATGAACAAATGATTACATACTTAAAAAGCATTAAAAAATTAAATTTGCTCATTTATCGTAGAACTAGACCATACCAGTTCCGCGGCAATTTTAGTTATATCGGTCAAAATTTACGTTACTTTCTAAATTTCGCTTCTCATTTGTAGCTTTCCGAGACCCTAGTATTCGGCATGAAAATGTGTCAAATAGGCGAACTATATGTAAGGGTTTCCTATGAGATAAGGAACATAGGCAGATAGCCTTCGAGTGATATGCCGTAACCAAATAAAAGCAAACTAGTCCTATGAAACACCGATACTGTTTTAAGGGTTCCGTAAGGAGAAGCGTTCAGGGAACACTATTTGAAGTATATGATGTCCGAACAAAAGGGCCGTATTTAATGCTCAATTAAAAAAATAACTGAAAGCTTCCAGTTTTGTGTTACGCCGTAAAAAGGGGCTTTTTTTGTAATCTGCACACATATGCACGTTTTGAGAGAATTTGGACTAATGTTCCTTTAGGCTAAAAAAATGCATATCCTAAAATTTCCGATTGATACTCTCGCGCATTGGAGATAAAAGCTTTTTTCCCGTGCATTGTTGCCGTTGTCATTGGTCGCTTTGAAATAGTTGAGTTTGTTAATAAAAATTCGCTAAAGTTTCACAAAGTTTGAAATATGCAATAAAATATTTAAAAAACAGCATATCATTAGAGTTTCCGATAGACAGTCTAGCGCGCTGGAGGTAAAAAGTGTTTTATTTTTTTTGCAGCGTTGCCATTGCGACTTTTGAAATCTTTGAGTTTTTAATAAAATATTCGTTATGGGTTCGCAAAATGTGAGATAGATAATAAAATAAATTCGATGTTCGGATGGAAGATTACATTATTCAAAATTTGATAGATACCATCGTTTTTCACAATGGGAGAAACATACCTACATTCATGCATATTCTTCACTATTTAATTTCTTTAAATATAATATAGGGTGAAAGTATTTGATGGCAACAACTGAAAAAGTGATAGCTGTTTACAGTAAACCAACGCAAAATGTCATTTCAAGACAAATAGCCCGCCCGTCTGGACACCGCCCGTTCGGGTAAAAAATACTTTATTTTCAGAAAATGGAAAGTATTTTAACATGCTTAAAGCAGGTAAATGTTCCTATTTAAGAATGAAAAATATTGGTATAGATGTGACTAATGATACTTTCAATTTCCTCAAGTATTTTTACTTCCTTGTACGAAGTATAAAGGAAGTATTGTAATCGCGAAAAGTTTCAGACATCATATTTCCACGCAAATATCCATTTTCACCGCTATCGAATGCAATTTAATGATGATTTTGCGTGTCATCTGTACGTGAGGAAAGGATAAAGGACTCTTTTCCCCCCAAAAAAATTGTAAAACTGATTTAAAAGGAATTCAAAAGAGAATTTTTCGTGACGTATGTATCTCGCATAACTCAAAAACGAGTAGTCTCAGAACGTTGAAATTTTGTGTATAGGACTGTTATAGCATGTAGATGTGCACCTCGTATTTTGGTTGCAATCGGCCGCACCAAACGCATATAAAAATATGTATTTATATATCCACTTTGTTACTCGGCTCAGTGATCTCAGTTTCTTTATTCTTATATGTTTGTAAATTGTGCATTTTTTGCTTTAAAAATGATTGAATTATGGTGTTCTTATCTTCCGGTTAAGGTTTTTATGCCTTTAGTAAATCTGTATGCAATATTTTTAGAATTATCAACAATTTTAAAGTTGTTTAAATGCCACTAAGCCTAATATTTTTTTCCATGGCGGCCATTGCTTGTTTACATTTGAAACAGCAGAATAGTAGATTTGTTGCCAATCTAGAGAAAGTAAGCTTCGCAACAACGAAGATAACGCCTTCATTTATTATTGTGAATTAAATCATGCCTAATCTATTCTGGAATTTTTTCGAGGAAATATGTGTTTAAGATTTACTTCATAATTTTCAATACAGACAGCTTGAGTTTTAATGTATTTTTGCCTTGTCGCGAAGTGTGAACTGAATTAATTGAATGAGAAATACTCAATCGTCTGTGAAAAAGTGTTCCTTTTTTGTTGTTGTTGTTCTTTGCTTAGTTTCTTTTATTCATCGTTTTAAACTTATTATAGTATTTGAATAGAACATGTGGCAACGATTAGATAATGCTTAAGATGATATAAATTTTGTGCATTCTGAGTGAAAATAAGTTTAAATGAAATGCAAGAAAAAATGGGTATAATTTAATATTCCGTATGAGGAAGTCATGTGGTGCACACATCGGATTTTTTGTTTGTTACGCTTTACGTTCGGAGTTTTTGGGACTTGCAATAACAGTGTCATGCGAAGTAGCGACGTTTTCGACAGACCGACTAAATCGAGAGCATGGCAATATAATATCTATTGTCAAACCTGTGATCTCACAAATTTCCTTATCAGTCATCGAACTTTTATTTCCTTAATTGCACTTTCACATCCAGAAGATTGCACGAAGCTTCCTAAGAGTTTTTGCACAATACTCACCACCCTTGTAATGAATTTTCACAATCAAAACTCGTTGTTCCTTGGTCTAGGCCTCCATTCACAATAACAATAGTATCAAAGTATATAGGGCTCCATGTCGCTTAAGCTGTTAAGAAGTTGCGAAATAAACTGACAGTGATAAAATGCCAGTTTCCCAGGTCAAATCAAACTCAACATTTGTAAATCAGATTTTACCTGTAATAAATAAAATTTGCCTGTTATAAGCATTCTAAAATAGTGTCCATTTTCTAAGCGTATTCTTCCGGAGATATAAAGTCTGGCGCGTTTGTTGGGACACCTATGTTTGTATAAAATTGTTCAATGAAATTATTTGCTGGACTTACAAGCTTTAGTTTCTATTTATCTAAACCCTATTTTTCATAGTTATTTTATTAGAAAAATGGCTCAATTTGTCCAGAAGGGCTATTAATTTCGTTTCGGCATTTTGCTTTGGTTCACTATAAACCGCGTTTGACTTTTCATATTATTGCCACCAAATGTTAGAGCCGTGGATTATATTTAAAGAAATTAAATAATGAAGAATCTGCATGAATGTATGCATGTTTCTCGTACTGTGGAAAACCAACGGTGACTATAGACATGAAATTTTGAATAACGTAGTGCTCCACTCGAATATGGGCATGTGGAAGCCCAAATTTAGAATTTGTTTTATTATCTATTTCATATTTTGTAAAACTTTAACCAGTTTTTTTTATTAACAAACTCAACGATTTCAAAGCGAGCAATGGCAATACTGTATGAAAGAAAATAACAGCATTTTTATCTCCAGCGAGCGAGACTGTGTTTCGCAAAATCTAAAGATATGCTTTTTTTAAATTATTTGGCGATATTTATTAAGTGTTTGGTGTTGAACTGAATTTTATGGTTTAAGTGCGAAGAGTATAATTAGCAAATAAAGGTAACATATAAACATTAAAAAAATGCCCCTTTGGGCGTAATATAAAATCTGAAATCTGAAATTTTATTAGTGTTTTACTAATTTCTAAAACAATCACAGGTTGCATTTCGCTGGAATTTTCTAAGCGTCTTTAAAATTAAATTAAAAAGAAATAAAATTTGGAAGGAACTTGAAGTGTTACAATTTAGATGAGATAAAATTTAAAAAAAAAAAATCTTTTATTGATTTTTATCGACGACTAATGAATTATCAGTAAGTGTAATGAATAAATCATGATTCTTTGAATATTCTGAAGAACGCAATGAAGCAATTTGATACGCAACTTAAATATCAAATTAAACAAAATGAGTCAACATTACCTTCAGTTTATTTGATTGATAGCAGCTGGTTAACATCATCTGACAGTGTAAGTAAAGTAAATCTTCCAGACTATTCAAACAGTTAGGGTCATAAATAAGAGGAAAATGCGGAATCTTTTTTTGTTTTTGTTTTTGTGGGCCCAAATTACATGCATAATGGCATATAAATAGGAGGATTTTATGTATTAATTTATTGTGTTACACTTCGACAAAGCTTATATAATTAAAAAAGAATTAAAATAATTTTATATTGATATGTTAAATGTCATGTGAAACTCCCTTGACAGAACTGAATAAAAGTGTTTTTAATTCGCTATTGAGATAAAAACCAGTTTTAAATTCGTTATTCAGTTGTTTTAAATTCTTTATGTAATTGTTTGGTAGCTATGCAAAATATACAGGGTGTCCCAAAAGGTCGTTGCCGAACTTAACATGCTGGTCTGTCGTACCATGACAAACAAGATTTCTATAGGAACTTGTGGTTGAAAATGTTAACTGCGACCACTAGACGGCAATGTTCGCAGAGTTATGGGAGAATGGAAAATGTGATGAATCGTTTACTAACTCAGTTCTTTATAAACATTTTGTGGAAAAAGTGTTGCCAGATCTAGTGGTTGATGTTCCAGCAGCTGCACACCGAAGCATCTGGTTTCAACATGATGGAACGCCTCGACGCTCTATGTGGGAATACTTCGATAGGACACATCTTGATCGCTGGATTGGTAGAGGCGGACCAGTTGCATGGCCAACGCGGTCTTCCGATCTGACTCCCGTGGATTTCTACCTGAGGGATACATGAACTCCATGGTGTACGAGACGACATGGATCTCGTTACCAGGATCTTGGAAGCGGTGACACGCTTGTCCATTTTGAACGGGTAAGTGTATACACGCGCCGACGTTGAAAAGCATGCATTGTAGTGAATGGAAGGAATTTTCAATATTTTTTATGATTTAATTACAGGGGTTGGACAAAAATATGGAAACACCTTTAAAAAAACATGTTTCTTTGCTTAATATGGTGTAGGAAACCCGTTGGCATCCAAAACAGCTCGCAGTCTTCTCGGAATGGATAAATACAGTTCCTGTATGTTTGCCAAGAGAATATTATACCATTCTTCCTGAAAAACGGTGGCAAGTTCAGATAACGATGTTGGCGGTGGATAACGAGAACGCACTTTCCGTTCCAATGTAGACCACAAAGGTTCGATAATATTCAGGTCTGGTGACCAGGGGAGATGGGACAACTCATCCTCGTGCTCAGAAAACCAGTCCTGGACAATGTGAGCTGTGTGAATAGGGCCTTTGTCGTCTTGGAAGACACCATTACCATCGGGGAACAAAGTTTGTATCATGGGATGAACTTGATCGGCCAAAATGTTCACATAAGTCTTGGCAGTCATGTACCCTGACACAGTTATCATGGGGCTAGCAGAGAACCACGATATGTCTGCCCAAACCATAACAGAACCCCCGCCATGTTTCACTCTTGGCAACAAGCAGTCTGTATTATAGGCTTGAGATGGCGTTCTCCAGACGTAAACTCGGCCAGAACAATGTGAAAGAAGACTCGTCAGACCATATTACTCGCTTCCACTGCTCTATAGTCCAGGCTTTATGACTTAAACACCACCTTTTCCTGTTACGGGCATTAGCATCACTGATGAGTGGCTTCTCAATTGCAGCACGGCCAGCAATTCCCTGTTTATGAAGCTCCCTTCTAATTGTTTTGGTACTCACAGGGTTCGGTAACACAACATTCATTTCAGCAGTAACTTTTGCAGCGGTGGTCTTCTTACAATTGCCCTTAATGATCGTCTGTCATGATCACTCAGGACACACTTTCGTCCGCGCTGTGATTTAGCAGATGATGTTTTTCCGCTTTTCAAATATGCGGAATAAATCTTCGATACAGTACCTCTTGAAACACTAAACACCTCTGCTACCTTGCTTACGGAAGCACCTACCTTACGTGCTCCAACAATTTGCCCACGTTCGAAGTCTGTTAACTCTGATATAATGCAATGACAACCTCACATAACAGTACTCCGACAACAACTGAACTGTTTAGCACATTTACGAAGTTGTATAGGTGGCGTCAGTAGTCACAAACGCCAGCGCCACCTACATATTTCATTAAAATCAATCTTCCTTTTCAAACATGCATTTCACAAGGTGTTTCCATATTTTTGTCCATCCACCGTATATTCTTGAGTAAAACAGCTCTTTTTACATCCTTTCCATCTTCCCCTCTACAAACACTGCCCTCTAGCAGTCGCCGTTTGTATTATCGGACACAAGATCCTATGTAAATCTTGTTTGGCATGGTATGACAGACCGGCATGTTAATTTTGGCAGTGAACTTTTGAGACACCCTGTATTATCACACTGCTGTTTTATATACTCGTCAACACAACTAATAATATTGCATACAGTTGTAACATCAATGGTTACTATTTCAGTTTACTAATTACAATATTTACTATAATTTAAGAGCAGTTTCTTTCAGTTCTAACAAAGGTTTACAGTTCAGGATATTTTCAGCTCTCACAGCCAAGAATAAATCAGATTAGAGTGAGGATAAAATTAGAGTGAGAAACATTAATAAAAACGGTACTATTCTCTCTTTTAAGGGCCGTAAAAAATTTGCAGCGAAAACGTACGCGCAAAAGCGCCAAATCTAGCAAACGCGCCCATTTAACAGCGCGCCAAATCTAGCGTACGCGTTGATTTCAGACTGCGTAAGTTTATATAGTTCTATATTTCTTAAGACGCCATTGAAATATTAGTTTAATTTTTAAATCTTTTTTCGATTTTAAATCCTTTTTTGATATCCTATGGATTTAACAATTTGGGAATTGCCCATGACGAAAAGTCGGCAATAGAATTTTGGGTAAAGTGCAGAATCAGCCACTGCTTGACGCGTTTTTAAGAAGTGCACATACTGGGTATCCATGTGCACATCGACTTATTTTCACTTAAAAAACAAATCCTAGAATTGCACAAAAATGGCACTGCGCACACCCTTGACTTCATCTATGCACACATCGACCTATTTTCACTTAAAAAGTAAAAGAAAATTGACAAAAATCCAATTGTATTTACCCTTGTAAAAAGTGGCAAACAAATAAGTGAGCAATTCTGAACTTTACCGAGAATATTTTCAAAGAAAAGGCATCATTCATTATAGAAAATTACGTTTGAACAACCAACGAGATGAAATTATGCTTTAGTGATAAGTCGGTAGAGCAATAGCGATGCAGGCATCCATTCAGTTATGTTCAGCAATTTTTATATAAATTATAATAATGATCTGAAATAGTTATTTACTCTTACGCTTCCATTCTGTCATGTTTAGCCTTTTTCGTATAAATTATAATAATAAAAAAGTATTATATGAGATTAACATTTCATCTAAATTAAAACATCAATCTTAGTTATTTACTATTATACTTCCTTTCTTGCCGCAATTTTTAGGGTTGCCGCAGTTCTTTTTGGCAGCATTGGCATCAACGATAATTTGGCGATTTTTTACGGCCCTCGAAACCGAGGATAAAAATTTTATTATGTCTAGTCAAATCACCTTTTACCATTTTGTCTAGCTCTGTGTGTAGTCATTTGTCTCTCAAATTAATTTACTAATATAATTATCATCTCTGTTGCATGCTTCTGTTTCCCCTTTTTTATATAATATGCTATTTTTACTTTCCTGGTGTTCATAAACTATTGATACTGAATGACGAGTATTTAACACGTGTGGGAATTAACTTGCGAATTCGCGATATAGATGTTACAGACACGCACAAAGAGATAATCAAATATTGATAATTTAGTTACAATTAATTCACAGGACGAATGGATATTTGAATTGCTGAATAGCGTTAACATATTAGATGGATACGCAGATAAAACTGATGTCGTAGAATAATAGTAACTTTGGCGTCTAAACAGTAAAACCACCCACTTCAGTATATCGTGTCCTGCACAGCTGCGATATTTATTTCGCCGCTGGCGATTGAAATGTGCTTCCTATATTATTAGCTTTCGTCAAAGTATTCAGAGTTTATAATATGCGGAAACAGTTTCCTTCTAAGAAGACTCAAGCAGTAAAATTATTAGTATTATTTAAAAAGGATTGAGTGAATTAGAAAGCATAAATGCTATTATATCGTTAGAACTTTTGACTCTGTCTTTGGACCAATAAGAATTTATATTTCTAGAATATTTTAATTTGTACTGTCATCTCCGTGGAATGGAAACGAAATATGTTTTTATAAGCTAATATTAGAAGAAATGCTAACTTCAGAATGCAAAAATCTTCTTAAAGTTTCGTCCAGCAATCCTGAATTTCCTTGAGGAATAGTTAATAAAGGGACATGGAAGTTGAAGTTATAACAAAGACTATTAAGAAGTTTGACAGACATAAGTTGTTGAAGAAGACGAGAAAAAATTTAAGCAAGAGAAGAAACCGCAAAGAACCTTACGGAACATTCCTGCTTGTAGCACTGATAATCATAATATTTTCTTCTATATTTCTGGAAAATTTTTCTCTTAAACATAATATGCCTCACTATATACAAAGGAGTTTGTTTCCAAGAACAATAATCCAAGCAATTCAGTCAAGGAATCCAACAGTGATTTTTAATGAAAGAGTCAAAGTATTCGCTACCAGTTTGGTAGCATCTTTAAACCAAGCAAAAATCCGACGCATTTTTGGAAATCTTGGGGCAACACAAAGTAGTGGTCCGTGGATAGCAATCCTTTCCAGAAAAGTTCTTCCATCTGCTAATGAGTATGCTGGTGACATTAATCTGTGCCATAAAGCAGCATCTGTGCTGACTAATTGCAGAAGACCTTCATGTGAAAGCGTGCCATCCGTTTGTAAGTAATATCTTTATATTGCATATTTGATACAAACTGATTAATCTGAAAATTACTTAGTTGTGTAATTCCATGTATTCCAAATCCAATCAAAGTATTAGATTCAAACAAAAACTTTGACAATTTTGATAAAACTTATATGTAATATTAGCAGCATCGCTGCCAGCCTTCGTCTGGCTTTTAAATATACCGAAGAAATGGCTGAAGGGAAACACCAAACGTTAAATTTAAAAACTGCGTAGAATTTTACTCTGCAGAACAACTTCACAAAAAAGAAGTTATTACGTATAACAAAATTACAATGAAATAAGCAATATCCCTTAATACAAATATTAATTACCCTAATAAATAAATTAAGCAACTTCCCTTTGCAAAATCTTAAGAACTCAAATGGTATAAAGGGGATTAAGAACTTCGTTTCCTAAAAAAATCACTCAAAACTTTTAAATATCTCAAAAACGGTGAAATGAGTAATAAATAACATAAAAGAATACAAAAACAAAAAATTCTGAAAAGCAAAGTATAATTAATGATATTTTATCTTATATTTTCAAGAGAAAAAAATTACAACGAAATAAGCTGTATCCCTTAATACAAATATTAATTATCCTAATAAAAAATTAACCAACTTTCCGTTGAAGAAAAAAAGTCATGCAAAACTTTTCAATATCTTACAAACAGTGAAATAAGCAAAAAATAACATGAAAGAAACTCAAAAAACAAAAAATTCCTCTCAAAATTTTACTCTGAAGCACAACTTTATAAAAAAAAAAAAAAAAAAAAAAAAAAAAAAAAAAAAAAAAGAAAGAAAAAAAAAATCAATAAAAATGTATTCTATCTATATATAAATGACAATGAAATATGCCAATCTCGTAAAAACTGTGACATAAGAAATACGATGAAAAATTGTTGCCAAACCGATATTTCTAAAAGAATGGAACTATTTAAAATGATGCGATTTCATCAAAAATATATCAAAAACAATAAGACAGGAAAATTGTTGTCGAAATCACATTTTTAAAGATGTGAGATGTGAGAAGTGTACTCGGAAGCTTCATTTAAAATTTGTTTTTAAAAATACAAAATATTATAATTTTTCCAAAATTCTTTTTGTAAAAGCAGACGCTAGGATGAAAGTTTAACGCGTCCAAAAATCAAAGAAAATAAACTGTACATTTTTAAAAATAAATTTTTTTAGAAAAAATCCCGTTGAAAAGGTGTTAAGCTCACTTCGTTAAATACGTAAATTCGTATTGAATCGATTTATTGAAACACGAAATTTATTTTAAGTTCGTAAAATAGCTAAGTGCCTACGTTTCGTGACGATGTGTAGAGTAAAATCTCGCTTTCCTATAGCCCATTATGTCTCAAAATGACGGGATTTCGTCACAAAATATAAAATTAGAAAAATTCTAATTCGAATTTCGAAAAAAACCCTTCGAGGTGCACTGGCTCTTGTCTAGATGCATCTATATACCAAATTTCGTAGCCGTGGGTCTATTAGCTTACGCGCAGCGCGAACGAAAGACACACACAGACTCTTTCTTTTATTATATGTAGAGATTACGATTATTTTAAGTTTAAATAAGATGATTTGAAAATATGCATTTTACTTGTTATGACTCATAATATAATAATGGAAGTACTGCCTTTGATAGGCATAATTAATGGTACTTAATATAGTAATCTTGTAGCCGTTATATTTGTAAGTCTGTTTTCCATGCTTTCGAGATATTTTAACCCTCTCATTATGGGTACAGAATTCATGAAATCGAAAAAATATTCCTACTTTGTCTTCCTGCGAAAGAGACAGCAATTAAAATGCCATTTTTTGTCCAAGTGGATAGAAACGTTTCCCGCGTGTATCCAAGGTAAATGCTGAACATATTATTCACGTATCCCGCTTTCGAAGGGTGTATGTTTCAGATTAATTATATTGAAAATTTTGATGAAGTCTGGTTATATGTATAAAATATTGTTTGGTGTTATTTTGATAAAAAAATGAATTTATCAGAATTCAATATTAATTGCTTCTTATGGTACTTGCATGTTAATTTCTTACGATTCTTACATATTTGGGAACTTTTCCGTTATTGGGACCGGTTTCAGAAATCTATGCACGTGTGTATGTATCTTTCAAGAACAGTTGAAAATTCAACAGTATATATGTTACGGTGAAACACCGAAATCTGGAGAATGTGGACTTTCACCGGTGAATGTCAACATTCACATAGTCTCTTGGTGTATGTCCGAAATATTTTCCAAATACTCTTATTTCTGACTTACACCGGTTAATGTCGACATTCACCATCTGCCAAAGGTGAATGTTGAACATATAAGAATATTATATTTTCTTCTCCGTAATTCATTCTCGAAAAAACGCACTTGAGACTGAAAATAAGAACTTAAGAACATTAGAACTTAAAATACACAGTACATTCAAAATGAGAAAGGAAAATAATAGAAATTAAAAACTTATTAAATTATGTGATTCAAATCTTATTTATTGCAACAACTTAAAACTATTAGGAAACTTTGAATTGTACAAAAAGCCCTTGCTTTTAGAACAGCATTTATTTGTGGAACACTTCCTTTTGCAATGACAGCAAGTACATATACTCCTCTCCTTTCGACTTTCACCAGAGCATATCTGTGATTGTCGACATACACCGGTGAAGGTCCGAATATACAAGAATGTAGTGAAATATTCGGTCTTTCACCGACGTATTTGGTGAATGTTGATATTCTCCGGTGAAAGTCGACATTCTCCAATTTCGGTCTTTCACGGTAACATATATATATGGGTGATGAAAATAAATGAGGGATTGTATTTCAAGTGTTTAAAATTTACAAATAACAGTCAGAAAAAGTGAATATATGAGAAATATTCCTCAATCCCATTGATTCCTGTTAGCCAAAAAATAAAGTTGACAGAAAAATGTCGTTATATACCAACAAGAGTAAAGTTGCCAAAATGAAATTATCTTATTATGAAATCGCCAAATTTGCTGTGCATTTGAAACGCTATTTTAGCTGAAAGTCATTCACGAAGTCGTCCTTCTCAGACAGCCATTTCATATTTTGTCCTGTTCAGTTTATAAAAAAATTGTTGATCAAAACGTTTCACAGCATATAAATTATAGCAGATTATATTTCATTACTAACGGAAGTACCCTATGCCAGTTTTGTTAGATTGAGAGTAATGTATCTAACCACAGAGAGAACCATACTGCTGGAATCCTTCTCCAATAACGATGCAAAAAAATACAAATCATACTCAAACATTCTTCAATCTGATGCGATATGGAACCCGCATAAAAATGTCGATATATAAAAAAAAATTCTCTCTCATTCTTAGCAACAATGGCACTCAGTTTTTAACGATTTTCGTCTGTCTGCTCAAGATCCTTCCAATATTTCACCTATATTCAATTTTAGGCGATTAAATGTGGCAACAAATTTATCATAAATCTTCAGAAATTAATAACGCGAGCAAACAAACATATAAACACACGTTCTTCTTTATAAATATAAAAATAATATTCTTCTTTATAAATATTTTGTAAAACTTCGAAATTTTTGATTTAACAAACTCTACGATTTGAAAGCGAGTAGTAGCAACACTTTTCGAAATAAAGAATTTTTATCATTCAACGCGACCGTTGCCACTCGGAAAACTAAGTGCGAAAATTAATGTTTTTCAGAGTTTTTAATTTATCTCGGCTGATTAAGTTCGTACGAAAATAGAAACAGTCGAAATGGCTTCCCACGAGTTTTTGGAATCTTGAATAATGTATTTAATGTTTGGCAATGCTATTTTTATATCAAATAAAATAACTTTTTATAAACAAACTCTACGATTTGAAAGCGAGCAGTGGCAACGCTTATAAAAATAAAGCAGATTCTTATCCCCAGCGTGCGAGACTGTTGCCACTCGGAAAAATGATTGCGAAAATTAGTGTTTTCAGAGTTTTTAATTAATATCTCGGCTGATTAAGTTCGTACGAAAGTGGAAACAGTCGAAATGGCTTCCCACGAGTTTTTGGAATCGGGAATAATGTATTTAATGTTTGGAAATGCTATTTTTATACCATCGTAAAACTTCGAAATTGTTTATTAATAAACTCTACGATTTGAAAGCGAGCAGTGGCAACGCTTATCAAAATAAAGCAGATTCTTATCCCCAGCGTGCGAGAGTGTTGCCACTCTGAAAAATGAGTGCGAAAATTAGCGTTTTTCAGAGTTTTTAACTAATATCTCTGATTTTAGCTATTCTTTTTTTGTGAGGGGGGGGAAGTGGAAGTCGATCTTTTTCAGGACCCAGAAATGAATGGTAGAAAGTTTGGTGACGATAAAGGTATAGTAATATTATTTCAGTACTATTATTGGTGTAGGACATATCAAGTTTGATGAAGAGTGATGAATGTTTTAGAATTCACTGGTGCATTTCTTTCTGTGAAAGTTCTTTAAAACTTAAAAAACGACTGAAGAGTTGGTTTTTGCTGAAATTGTTGGTATGGAACTACTCGCTTATCTCCTAATGATTCTTTTCTGTCCTTGAGAAAGTTCCCTACAAACAAAATCTTGATATATCTTCCGGAAGAGAAATATATATGCATGCTACTAATGACAGCAAAAAAAGAAGTTCTCAGACCTGATAAATGTGCATAAAAAACAGCTGACTGGTAAAAGATGGCACATTATTAATTGATGTCACGCTAGATGACGTTGGGGGGACTTTTTTCTGGTATGACAATGAGTAATAACGGTGTAAGTCTAAATGCAATTTGCTGCTAGAGTTGTAAAGACATTTTTTCAGCCCTTTACTTTGGAACTTGTTCGCTAACATTTTAGGTAGATTCTTCTTGCTTGAATTATTACGCTGTAAAAGGAAAACTATTCCGTTTTTTTCAAATCTATAGAGAATTCTGAAAATTTTTTGGGGCTAAGATCTGGAAGGAAGAAGGTTTACTAGACAAAGTTTTTTTTTTTTTTTTTTGGATTAAATGTGGTGTAGCTTTTTTGTCTTTTAACTACTTTCGTAAGAGATAAATGAAAATTTCAATTTTTTTTTTCAGGATACCAGTATTTAGAAATAAGTTAAAGCTTTAACGAAATATTAAACTTGAAAATTTGAAAAGTTTTCCTTAATTTCATCATTTGCATTGCAAAACTGTTAGTTTGATCTTTTAGGGTAATGTTGCGAAATGAATCTTAATTAAAATCTCACTTTGCTGAGCATTTCAGAGTTAAAGTAATTTTAAACAAAATTTATAATAAAAATTTTTGACCCAATAAATTCTTTCGAGAGGAAGTAGAATTGTTAGCAGAATTGAAATTTCTAAAAAAGCAAAGAATGAAAATACACAGTTCGCGAATATCTTTCTTTTTAATGAGATTCCAACAGATAATTTTATAAATTAATGAGCTCTTTGCAAGAATCATTTCAAAGAATCGTCTGCATGACGTGGATAAAAATGACTCAGATATTCTACGCATTTATTGCCAAAGCGGTTTAAAATATAAATTAAATAACTGTACAGAATTTCATTAAATAGTGTTTTGCAGTGACCGAGTTTGTGCTATGTTTATCAGCGTAAGTTATTATTTTTGTATACTGTATTTATTTTTCTGTTTTTCCAAAAGAAATCTGTTTAATATTTAGAAATCAACACTATTTTAACAAAGATGAATATTTTTTCGGAATTCAAGCATTCTTTGATGCTGATTTCAAATTAAAACTTGATAGAACTATTTGCTCTTGATTCAGAGAGAACTTTTATTTTTCTCTTTCTAAGTTATTATTTTTGTATACTGTATTTATTTTTCTGTTTTTCCAAAAGAAATCTGTTTAATATTTAGAAATCAACACTATTTTAACAAAGATGAATATTTTTATAGAATTCAAGCATTCTTTGACGCTGATTTCAAATTAAAACTTAATAGAACTATTTGCTCTTGATTCAGAGAGAACTTTTATTTTTCTCTCGAATTTTCATTTAAAACGAAGAAGGAAATTAAAGTCTTGCTAGTTTTTGAAGGTTAAATGAATGGCATTGACATAAATATTAGAGTGATTACTACTAATTTACTAGATTTGACATAAATGATCAAGAAATTTGGTCCTTTTGTGAAGTAAAATTTGACCATTCAGTTTAAAAAATGTAACTGTCAGATATCAAGCCATGTGTAACGTATATACAGCCAGTTTCTTATAGAAAGTCTTCCCCGAAGGCATCTCTCCCATTAGGCAGATAGCCCTCGAGGCTTTGCCATAATCACACAGACACTTAAAGAAGGGTCAAATCCGCGAGTAGATTCTGTGTAGCTTTGGATGAATAATTTTATCAAAGTTTAGTTAGTTTTATATTCTCTATTTTTAGTTAAACCTAAGTGGAGGCTGTTTTTACGCCCGAGAGGGGCTATATATTAATTAATTTTGAGTTGGAATAATGGATATTTTAACCTTTCTCTGGAACTGTTATTTACGGTACAAGAACTTAAAGAATAGTCGTTAAGCAGTTCTTTAGTATTTTAGCTTCCGAGAAACTTTAGCTAGGATATTACAAATTTTATAAAATTCTATCTATCAAACAATAGTTTTCTATGTTACTTAACAATGAACTTATTTTATGGAATGAAAGTCTTTAAATTTTTCACCAAAGAAGGAATGAATTGCAGAGGTAATGATTTTGCTTAAAAATATATTACAATTCTCGAGAGTTCGAATTTTCTTGCATTGAAAACTTTTTGACAAGTTTTTAGTTGTTCATTTTAGAATAAAGATAGGTTCACTTAAATTTCTGAATAAATTTATAACTATCAATGGTAATTTGACGTGATTCTATGAATAAGAAAAATTTTGTCTGTAATTAACTGGAATCATGTATATGAAAGCTATTATTTTAAGGACTTTACAAGATTTCTTATCAAAAGCACAACATCGAGAATAAAAAAAAAATCTCAAAGCTTTCAGATTTTATATCACCCCCAAAGAGGCGTTTTTTTAACGTTTTGTGTGCTACCTTTATTTATTAAAGATCATGTTCCATAAACTAATTCCACTTGAACCATAAAATTCAATTCAACAACAATGCCGCAAAATAATTTTAAAATGAGTATATCCTTAGAATTTCTGATACACAGTCTCGCACGCTGGAGATAATTTTTTTTTTTTTTGTCAGCCCAATATTGCCATTGCTCGCTTGAAAATCGTGGAAATTCTTAGTCAAAAATTCTTTAAATGTTACAAAGTATGAAATCGATAGTAAAATAAATTCCAAATTAGGTCTTCCAGATGTCCATATTCGGTGAAGGATTCTATTCAAAATTGGATGGCTCTAGGTGCCGTTGTTTTATCAGGATGCGAGAAACATACATATTATGCAGATTTATGCAGATTCTCCACGATTTAATTTCTGTAAATGTAATACAGGTCACTAATACTTGGTGGCAACAATCTAAAAAGTGATTCGTCGTTTATAGTGAATCAACGCAAAATGCCCATTTGGGCTAATTACTCATAATAATAATATGCAGTGTTTAGAAATAAAATATTTTGACTGTGCAGTCAGTATTACTTGGAAAATTACTTGGAAAATGATCATACTAATAAAAATGAATATTTTCCCGTTTTTCGCTGTCTAAAAGATTTCCTGTTGGTCGCTGTTGTTTTTCACTTGCTGTCTTTAACATTCTGGGCACACAATAGGGACAGTTCTTTTTTCCCTCTTAAGATATTATTTTAAAATTAATTTCACTTTATCAGATAATAAGTCCTAAATCTCTGGCTCATGACAAATAATCAACCATGTACGTGATATTGCTGCGTGCGTACGGCTTCGTAACAAACTGAATGCACAAGCCCGATGAAAAGTGAATAAAATTTATTATTATCACAACAAATAAAACAATGCACAAGCCCGATGAAAAGTGAATAAAATTTATTATTATCACAACAAATAAAACAATGCACAAGCCCGATGAAAAGTGAATAAAATTTATTATTATCACAACAAATAAAACAATGCACAAGCCCGATGAAAAGTAACTAAAATTTATTATTATCACAATAAATAAAACAATGCACAAGCCCGATGAAAAGTGAATAAAATTTATTATCACAACAAATAAAAAAAAAGGTTAAATTTTCTTAGAGATATTCGTACAATATCCCGATGTCTCACAGTAGTTATCTGTTAAACTACTAAAATGCTCAACGGAACTTAATTCAAAATAGAGAAACGTAGAGAAAGCTAATCCGATATCGTTGCGAATTCTCTACAGTAAACAACAACAGTTTTCTAAACATCTGAACTGAGATGTTTTGATCCTGCTTTTTATAAGTTTTTTAAATGTGCACGGGAATATTCTGGTCTTTTCTCGATTTTTCCCGAAAAAGCAAAAGCGTACAGTTACGAGATATTTATTTACTAAATGCACGTGCTCCTGTATTTTTAATTTTTTCGTAGCTTTCTCTTCAAATAAGTATCGTGCTGCATTGCATGGTAATATAAAACAATTTTAATTAATTCTATTTAAAAATAGTTAATACAATACAAAAACCGTAACAATATTGTTACGAAATGTACAGGTGCGGTGAGACAGCTTCCACGCAAAGCAGTTTTAAGGTTGCCATAAAATTCAAGGCAAGGCAGGGTTCCATATTTGGCGAGAAATCGCCCATTTGGCGACAAAATTGGCAATATGCCATGGACGGATGGAAAACCTTCTGGAACGAATTCTTACCGGTTTAGCCCAGAATGTTCTCGAACACAAGCCGAAAGCTATGTGAAACCTGCTGGTCCGCAGTCAGTTAGTGTGTGTGGCTCGTCTAGCGAGCTGATAGTCAATCATTGAGCGAGTGTCTCGAAGTCTAGCGCCGAGTTCGTCGTCAAGTGCATCGAGAATTAGTGCTACTTTTAGTGAATCGTCGAGTTTTGGCTTAGACTGTGCTGAGTCGAGAGCTATACTCTTGTGTATCGTCGAGTGCATCGCGTGGAGAGTCTCGAGAGTACGTGGAATTCCGAGAACGACTAAGCAGGGTTGGGAGCTGTACTCTGGGGCTTTGCAGTGAAGCTGTCCTCACCGTTATTGCTAGACATTGTGAAGGCTGTGTCGCTGAACGTGTCAGCGTGTTTATAATAGTTCGACGACTGCAAAAGTGATTTTGAAGCTATTTGATTAATATTGGTAAATAAAGTATGTTTCGATACTTCATCAAGTGTTGTCGTTATTCACTCCAAATCTATGAACCCCGTACGAAAGTGAAGGAAGAAAATAACATAACAATCTTATACTTTTTTCTACATTGGCAATCTATTCTTAATTGGTTGATGGTCAGTTGAAAAATGGAGTGTACATCATCTTAATACGAAACATTTAAAAATTAACCTCTAACTACATAAGTAGAAACTATGGATTAAGCTGGAGCGTTATCTTGTAACGTCTCATACAAATGCTTATAAATATTCGGTACTTTTCCGTTTTGCCGGGGCAGGCGATAAAGTCGCCAGTAATGGTACAATTGATGCCAAACAGTATATCCTCGCTGGTAACCTTCTACGCCTCACTTTCAAAATAAGTCTTATCAGATCGATGTTTCAATACTGGCATACAATTACATAGAAATTTTACCAGATATTTCAATTTTATGCCCTAAGGCCATTCGCGGTAATTAAGTGAATTAGGATGCAATCACACCGCTCACCCGAAGGCAAAGGTTAAATTCGTCAATTCTAATGAGAATGCACTAGCGAAGTAAAGGACTGCGGTTTTACATAATTTCTGAGTAAACTATTCGTAGGAATTGAAATAATTCTTGCATTTAAACTTGTATTCCAAATTAAGATTTAACTTGAAATTAATGTAGATAATTACTGAGAGAATTAGATTTTTGCAATGTAGTTTACGTGAGATGAGATCACTTGGGATCAAGTGATATAAACCGGAGAATCAAGATGTTGAACCATGAAAGCACAGTAAATTTTTAAATTAACATCTTTATTGTCTTTATTTATTGGCGCCCACTAGCGGCTGAGCGGTAAAGTCGCTGAACACTGCTAGTTCGGTCCGAGGTTCAAATCCCGCGAACGGGCTGGCTGCATGGGCGTTTTCGTGGTTTTCCCCAAGTGTAACGTGTATACGAGCTAGTTTTCCTTAGAAAGCCCTCCACGAAGGCATCCCTCCCCTTAGGCAGATAGCCCTCGAGGCTTTGCCATAATCACACACATACTTTATTTATTGGCTTTTTACAAAACTTTAAACGATATTAAAATGTTTATGCCTTCAGAATAAAAAATTCTATTCGCATTGTTTTTCATTTACATACAGATACACATTTCGATAGCTTTTGAGCTTATCTTTCTTTGGGCTAAAATATTTGAAAACAGCATATCTTCAAAATTTCCGACCGACAGTCTCGCGCGCTGGAGATAAAAATGTTTTTTCTGCTCAACGTTGCTATTGCTCGCTTTGATATCCTTGAGTTTGTTAATCAAAAATTCGTTAAAGTTATACAAAATATGAAATAGATAATAAAAGAAATTCGAAATTAAAAATTCGGGCTTCCATGTGCCTATGTTTGGGTGGAGGATTACGTTATTCAAAATTTGATGACTCTAAGTAACATTCGTTGACATTTTTTGTTTGTGTATATTGTATGTTGTCGCCAATAAAGTCTGCTTGGCGAGATTTCCGCCGGCGAAATGGAAAAGTACCAAATGCTCTTTGCTTGCGTGTTCTTTTAAAAGAAATAATTTATTGCAATTCTAATTTCAGTTTCGTTCCATCAGTAAGATTTCGACTGATTAGGTACAGCTTCTGGTTATTTTAAATAAGATGATTAAGTTGTACATACCAGATTTATTATTATGACATATACAAAGTTATATAACAGTGTATAAAAGCTGTATCTAAATCTAAGTACAATGTACCCCTTCTCTTCTATGAGCTTTTTGGTCGCATCTCGATTATCTTCATTTCCATCATTATTTTTCCTTTTCTCAAATGCAATTTGGGTAGCTTAGCTTCTCTTCCATCTTTATCTTTAAACAGTCAATGTTTTCTGTAGTTCCCAATTATTTTTTGCGCCGAAGAATGACTTCTGTAATGCTACCAATTTGGCGAGAAAAGTTTCCTTTGTTAATAATCTTAAAAATGAATGTCCAAAGCCCTTTTTCTTTTCAAGATCTTATTCTGACGTTTGCAATTTTTTTTCATTTTTATCCTGCAAAAAAAAAAAAAAAAAAAAAAAAAAAAAAAAATTGCAGTATCTGTTCTGTAAGCTTGATAAGAATTTACCTTGCCTGACTTGAGGATTAAAAATTAGTGTTAATTTAAGAAATTTTCCTGATGTGCAATGCTAATTTCTTTGAAAATTTATCTGAATATTTCGAACAAACGTCAAAGTAACCATATGAGTACTATTTCTATTCATTTATACTTATTTATATTTTATGTTTATAATTATTTATACTTTATTTATTTTTATTTAGTTAGTTTTAGATATTTATATGTAATAATAAAACTTTGAACATTTTTGTAGATTGTTTTCAGTTTGTTGATTCATATATGAAATTTTCGTAAAATTCTTATTCTCATGGTATCCACTTTTCAACCCTTTGAAGACCAAAACGTTCGAGACGCCCTTTCATTCAAACGATCACAACCGTCCGAAAAAGCCAAGATGGCGATGTTGTTTTCTTTCCTTCGTGATGTATACAGTAGCAAATACATTGTATTAGTTTATTGCAGACAGATTGTCCTAAGAGGCTTATGGACGATTCTTTGTTAAGAAGTACAAAGGATGTCATTTGAGATCTTCACTCCTCCTTGTGCGTTAATGAAGGGGAAGAGGAATGGACGGGACGAGAAATGGACGGGATCGGGCGTTTTGACATTTTAAGCATAATCGAAGTTTTCGGTTTTCTAAGGATTAAACAGCACATAATTATATCGCAAAATGTTGCCATACGGCAGTCCTTACGACGGTCACTTAATAGAAGAGCTGTGAGTATGGCTGCCGCTTTCGACAACTGTTTAAGAAAAGTACGTATAATAGGTTTAAATTTATAATATTAGAGACTTCATGGCAGAATTCATTGCGACGAGATAATGCTTTTGACGCTATATTAATCCTGCGTTAGTGTTGTTCAGCACCCCAATACAAGTATTTGTGAACGTATGAAAAAATAGCCACACTAAAGCAGGGTTAAAATTTATCGTGGAAACGGGGGAGCTTCGAGCAAAGATTAATGTATTTCCTATGTAATTTCTTAAACTTGGATATAATGTTCTAACTTCTTAATTGAGGAGGATAATTAGAGGAAAAAACCAGACATTTTATATAAAGAAATGTATCCTGAAATATTAGACTCTTATTATATGCCAAAATAGATCATAGGGGGAAAAATGTATTTTAAATGAATTTTTTTAATACCATCCTTAGTTCCTAGGGTCGTTTTTACTACCACAATTTTAGATTAAAGTTGTCCTTTAATTGGATTTGATTTTTCTACATTATATTACACATACCGATTAAGTAGCAACTTTCTTTTATTTACTTTTTAAAAGATTCTTCGGCATGGAAAATGGTCGTATGCGGACTAATTTCGATGCCAAAACCAAAACTTGGAAAAATTCAAATCATCAAAATGTAGGATAATTCAATTTAGGACTATACAATCTTCTGATTTGAATTTTTAAGTTGGATTAGTTTGGATTGGATAATTCAAATTAGTGCAATTCTGGATAATTCAACTCCTAATTTAGATTTAGATTATTCCAACTCCTAATTTAGATTTTTCAATTGGATTAGTTTGAACTGTATTTCTGCGAAACTTCCGACAGAAAACTACACAAAGAATATTTAAACACAAAAATAATATAGCAACAAAAATTTACAACAATAATAGTAGTAATAAAAATAAAAAAACTCAAATATTTCAGATTTTACATTACCACCAAAGGCGCATTGTTTTTCATTTACATACAGATACACATTTCGATAGCATTTGGCCTTATCTTTCTTTGTGCTAAAATATTTGAAAACAGCATATCTTCAAAATTTCTGACCGACAGTCTCGCGCGCTGGAGATAAAAATGATTTTTCTGCACAACGTTGCTATTGTTCGCTTTGATATCCTTGAGTTTGTTAATCAAAAATTCGTTAAAGTTATACAAAATATGAAATAGATAATAAAAGAAATTCGAAATTAAAAATTCGGGCTTCCATGTGCCTATGTTTGGGTGGAGGATTACGTTATTCAAAATTTAATGACTCTAGGTACGCTTGTTTTCTCCCAGTGCGAGAAACATACATTCATTCATGCATATTTTTCATTATTTAATTTCTTTAAACGTAATACAGGGCGATAATATCTGGTGGCAACAATGTAAAAAGTGAAACGCATTTATAGTGAACCAACGCAAAATGCCAAAATGAAATTAATAGTCCTCCTGGGCAAATTGTCCCTTTGGGCTAATAATAATAGCAATATTTAAATGCAAAAATCCTATTAAAAATAGCAACAAGAATTTATAAAAATATAAGGAATATTTAAATGCAAAAACAATATTAAAACAATAGCAACAAGAATTTATAAAAATATAAGAAATATTTAAATGCGAAAACAATATTAAAACAATAGCAACAAGAATTTATAATAATATGAAGAAATATAAGAATACTTAAATGCAAAAATCATATTAAAAATAGCAACAAGAACTGATAAAAATATAAGGAATATTTACATGCAAAAACAATATTAAAACAATAGCAACAAGAATTTATAATAATAAGAAGGAATATAAGAATATTTAAATGCAAAAATCCTATTTAAAAATAGAAGCAAAAAGTCATAAGAATAATAATAATGAGAAGAAGAAGAGGAAAACAAAACCCAAATTCGAGAATTTATTCAACATCCGCGAAAAATGATATTCTAGATATCATACAAAATACCCTAAAATTCACGAAAACAATGACGGAAATTCCCGTCACGATAGAATTATTGCCCTGCTGTTAATTTGATAACATAACATCCAAATCTTTGTAGCAGAATTATGCTTATCTTTCCTGTACAGGAATTGTCTAAAGCCGCAGTATTTTGCCAGTTCGTTCCAAGCTCATTTTCCAACTACTGCATAGGCTATACACATGCGTATATTCCTTATACTTCCTATGTAGAGCAAATACTACGCCTAGTGAAGCTCTGCGCTATCTACTTACGAAGATCAAATAGCATAATGAGCCCCTTAAGGGGACTTATACACCTTAAAACCCATAAGATTTTCGAATATGTGACTTTTGCAAGAATTGGGATAACTTATTTATTTTCAAAGCAATTACTTCCAACTTTTCACAGCTGTCTACATAATATAGCTGCTTTCTGAAATAGTCATCAGAAAGTTTGTGTTGCCAGAAATATTTTTATAATTTAATCCGCTTTGTGACAACATTTTTCGTCATGTTTCCACTTTGCGCACACAGTTTAAAATATTATGTCGCATAATTTAATTCCATATTTAATATATAGCTTTTATAACATTTGGAAATTACCGTGAACCTAAAATTCTAAAAATTTCATGTTACATTTTTATTTTATTTGGAGTTGAGTTTATAAAATGTATTTTATTAAAAAAATTTGTAATATTTTCATCCGTAAAATTTTTCAGTATTAAAATATTTATCAGATTTTTGGTTCAGTTAGAAGATTAGTGCTCATAAAAAGAATTCCATCAAATTTCAAGTATTTACCATTAGCCATTCTTAAAATATCATGCGCGCAAGGTGGAAACATGGCGAAATATTTGGTCACAAAGAGGATTAAATTACAAAAATATTTGTGGCAACACAAACTTTCTGGTTACTAGTTTCCAAAGCAGCTGTATTATGTAGTCAGCTGTAAAAGGTTGGAAGTAATTGCTTTTAAAATAAATAAAATATCCCAATTCTTGCAACAGTCACATATTCGAAGATCATGAGGGGTTTAAGGTGTATGAGCCCCCTTAATTGACGTACTACCCCCCAAGTAAACGAACTGCCCCATTGACGGTGGAAAGAAACTAAAGCCTATGAGTTACACGCTATAATTTATTAACCTAATACTTTAGTTTAAAGATTTTGCGTTGCAGAAAGCATTAGAACAAGCGCTGTAGTAAACATAAAGTCCTTAAGGTATTTCCTTTGATTTAATGTTATTATCTACACACTCAAAAAAGAAGATAATAGAAATCTTATCTCGCCAGTTCATGATAAAAGGTAAACTGCAATTTGTACCCAGATTAATAATCACTTGATTCACAAGAGGCCACTTAATTTAGCGATTTTTTACTTTAGATGCTTCTCGAGATATAACAATAGTAGAAAAATTCTTTTATTTACTCGTAGTATCTTTGGCGCGCAGTTTTCGTTTAAGACTTAAATCACTATCCTAAAGATTAGTTCTTTGCGGAAATTCTGGCAGCTTGCCTGTTTTCAGCAAGGAACTACAACGAAAGGGTGATAAATTTTAAAAAAGATATGTATCATGGAAAGCCCTTGATTTGGGAGGAGCGAAAAAAAAGTTGATCATTATCACCACATTTGTTATACATACTTTTCGCCTTGGTTGATGCATTGCCTTCTAATTCCCGAAGTTAAGATTGATCAGGGAGTCATTTTTTTTCCACTCGTAATTGATTAGCACGTACTCTCATGACATCATAATATGAAAGAAAATAATAAAAGATACCTCACGGTTAACAAGTCAACAATGGTGAGAATATTTTTTTAACCCTTTTTGAATTATGCTACGAGTCGCTTTTGTAAGTTCCTCTTTGTTTTGCTAAAATGTACCTTGTAGTATCCTCAGCTTCCTGACTAATTGCACAATATTTAATTTTAAATACTTTTTAACACATTTCGCTCACAGTTTTGGAAGGTAACGACTTACTCAGATTTTGAATCCTTTTCACTTACCGACCCATCCATAATATGTGACCAAGCCATAATATACTTCTTGTTTGGTAAATTTCGCGAGAAAACTTCCTGACGAAACGGGTTGCCTACATAAGTGTTATTATAGTTCATCCCCTTTTTGACATGAATACGAGATAGTTTCTTTTGGAAAATCAGGTACAAACTACCAAACGCATGAAACCTCTGAACACTGTTAGTTCGACTAAGTTTAAAATCTCGGCTAGTGGCTTCGCTGCAGTAAGTGTAAGTGAATACGAAAAAGCTTTACTCAGAAATGTTTCCACAAAGGCATCCATCTCCTCAGGCACTAACCTCCTTGTGCTTTGCCTTAATTAATCAAACTACTCGCGGAAAATCCGTAATTGACTTCCTGTAAACTTAAGACTCGATTGACGTTAAATTAGGTTACAATTTTTTAAGTCATAGCAAATCGAGCTTATCTGCTTATAGATGGGAAGGGATGCTTTCGTGGAGGAAAGGTCCGTGAGCGACCGAGTAGTAAAATCTCTGAACACTGGTACTTCCCACATGGGTTCGATTGCAGGCGTACGGGTTGACTGCATGGGCGTTTTTGTGGTTTTCCCCGTGTGTGACGCGTATACGAAGCAGTTTTCTTTAGAAAGTCATTCATGAAAGGCATCCTTCCTTTAGGCAGATAGCCCTAGAGTGCTTTGGCATAATCAAATAAACCAACTTTGTAAGTTATCAGAGGCGCTCCAAAGTCTTATTATTCACGCTATACAATTGCCGATAAATTTTGTAAAGAGAATGATTTATTCTCTTGTTACCATAAAACAATATAGTAAATTGTTTTCCTCTTTTTAATTATTTAATTATTTTGAGAGTTTTAAATCGGAGTTTATTTTATAAAAGTCTTTATTAGCCCAAGGGCTATTATTTACCCAGAAGAGTTATTAATCTCGTTTTGGTATTTTGCGTTCGTTCACCATAAACGACATACCACTTTTCAAATTGTTGCCAACAAATATTACAGCCCAACGTTATATTTAAAGAAATTAAATAATGAAGAATGTGCATGAACATATGCATGTTTCTCGCACTGTGAAAAAACAGCGCTACCAAGAGACATCAAAGTTTGAATAACGTAGTCTTTGGGCATCAGGAAGCACAAATTTGGAATTTGTTTCATTATCTATTTCCTATTTTGTAGATCTTTCACGAATTTTTGATTAACAAACTCAACAATTTCAAAGCGAGCGATGGCAACACTGTACGAGAAAAAAAGCATTTTTATCTTCAGCGCGCGGGACTGCCTTTCGGAAATTCTAAAGACATTCTCTTTTCAAATTATTTTGTAATACTGCTGCTGAATTGAGGGCGAAGAACATGATATTTAATAAATAAAGGCAAGACACAAAACGTTAAATGTGAAAGCTTTCAGATTTTTGTTTTTTTCTTTCAAACATTTGTATTAATAGAAACAAATATTAAGAGGACATATAAAGCATTCTTACAAACATTAAGCATTGCAGTTATTTCTAGTACCTTGCTTGTCATTTGATTTGCCTTTTTGCAAACGAAGTAGTACTTTGTTTGTCATTTGATTTGATTTTATACTGCCGAAGGTGTTCCAAAATACAATATAAAGAAATATTTTCTATGCAACGCTTTTAACTTTCACTGACATATGATTTATCGATCGATGACATTTTGTTTCGCGAACAATTCTATTTTCAAGAATGAAGACAAAATAAACAACAATGATAGAAAGAGAAGAATTTTTTTTGCGCAAAATAGCCACACTTCAAGCTTGAAATTGGCAGGTTTTTCGATAACACAAAACACCTGCATCTTCCACAGCCAATATTCGTGCATCGAATAATACCTCGCGAGTTTCATTTACGTTGGAAATGTTCCCTTTTTCAAGTCACACCAATTCCAAAATGTTTTCCTTTTTTGTGACAAATGGATAAGAATGTGAGTGTGGCGTAATCTTGTTACGTTCCAGAAAGCGTTGGAACGTGAAGGAGGAAAAAAAATAAAGAAGAATGTTTTAAATCCAATGAAATACGTTCGAAGCTGTGGTGAATCAAATGTCTTTGAAGTAACCCTTTTTAAGAGACCCCAAGGAAAAAATCTAAGCTATAAATCTTTCCCCTGCAGAGATCCATTTTCGTTTTCTGTGTCTGGAATTGTGATTACAGAAAAGCAGGTGTGAAATAAGAATCTCGGTGTTTTTTTTTAACCGAGTGGCCACAAACAGGGCAAATATTTTATCACTGGAATGTTTTGTTTCGACTTTTTAAAATTTCTTAACTGAACGAATGACTATATTTTTTTACGACTGAGCGTTTAGTCTGTTTCCTATGGGATATAATACTGGTACTTAATGGAAATGAGAGTCTTGCAAAATACAAACTCAAGCCCCGTTATAATAAGCTCAGCTTATAAAAAATAAACCGGATATAACGAACGAGCCTTTTTGGTCATGTCCAGTTTCCCATACACTTAACGTTATTTTATATTGCTTTAGCGAACTACCAAAGATGTGAACATCTGATATAGCTGTTGCATTCGGTGGTGATCAGAGTTTTGGCGTAGTGTGAAACTTGGTTCTTTATTGAAACAGCTCAATGCTTTAATACGAATTTTGAGTTGCTCATTAGTTCCCTCAATGCTTTAATAAGAATTCTGAGTTGCTCATCAGTTCCCTGAATGCTTTAATAGAAATTTTGAGTTGCTCATTATTTTTCTCAATGCTTTAATGGGAATTGAGTTGCCCATCAGGTTACTCAATGCTTTAATGGGCATTTTGAGTTGCTCACAAATTCCCTCAATCAATTAAGTTCTACTACATTTCATTTCTGTATTTTAAGTTCAGTCTGTTATACATCAGTTTCCTATCTTATAACTTTACTCTCAACAACGCGCTACAAGTTAAACATAAACATTAATGGGTGCTTTCCTTGAGTTTAACAAAACCGATTAACAGGATATGTAAATACATTACATGTGAAGAATATACATAAATGAAAAAGATTGGTGATGGATAACGGGTAATTAACTTGATAAGTATGTTGGCAGTAACCATTCCATACGATACTTCATATAAATGCTGCATGGGACATTCAGTTGGATTCCTATTTCCATTGTAATCGTCGCCGTCTTACCAGTATAGTGGCTAGCGTCGTTAAATGTTGTGCCGAAGAGCCTGAGTCCGAATCTCGGCATGGAAGTTTGTAAATGTATGGTGTGGGTGCGGCAACGCCGAAATATTAATAAGCGGCAAGTCGAAAGGACAGGTGACGGAAGACGGGAACGCCTGGTGTTTAACAGTGGTAAACAGGCATATGTCCCACGCCTTCCCCTGTGTAGAAGCAGCAACTTTAAATTAATAAAAGTATTTACAGTGCAACAAGAGCAGATGAGTGATTGTGTTACATTGCAGTTCAGGTTATATTAGCATGTCATAAATAGTCAAGTGCAAGACATAAAGAGAAAGGGTCTTAAATAAAAATAAAAAAAAAAAAAAAAAAAAAAAAAAAGAAAACAACACATTAATCACATAAACATAAGGCGTAATTAGATGCCAATACTCTTCACTCAATACATAAACTTAAGCATATTGCCAATGCATGATAGTGTTGTATATTGGGAATACTGAGGTATCTAGAGATTCTATACTTACTACAGGGTGTACAGACAGTGAACAAAAGCTTAGTAAAAACATGATACTTGATAAAATACAGGACAAAATACATGATACAATACATGAGACACGGAATACATTGATAAAATACAAGAGACATGAAATACATTGATAAAATACATGAAACATGATGCAACTTTAGAAATAGTACACAACACTAAAAATGTGATATACAGAGCGGAATACGTATACAAAGGTATTAACAGAATACAAAACAGAAGATAGTGCATTAAAGATTTATGTACAATAGATATATACACAGAATACCCATACAGGTGACAGGTGACGGAGGACGGAGACACCTGGCGTCTAACAGAGGTAACAGGCATATGTCCCACACCCTCCCCTATCCAGACGCAACAACTACACATTACACATTAATATGATACATAATTAAGCACACACATTTGAAATACATGACAAATAAATATACATAGAGAAAACACAGTTCAACACAAAATATACAAAACATAACAGTACAATGATACAAAGTACACACAATACGACATTAAACAGCATAAAACATATATAAACATTACGTTAAACACACACATTGCATTAAACACATAAAAATATAAGGTGCACAGTTATAGTGGCAGTTTAGTATAGTTTCAGGGAAAGTACTTTACAGTGGCAGTACTAGGCACATTGCGCAGAATGTACGCAATACCCACAAGTGAAACACTAGCGGTATACAGCATGTAGTATGTATTGTTGCACAGTTTCTTAAGGCAGAATGCAGTCACTGAGACCATTATGAATAGCACTGTTTTATAATGGGAGGCAAAGGTCTTGGCCGTAGGCCTTAATGGTGTTAACGATTTTGCACACTGTGTTGATTGCCGCTTTATTTTTAAGGATAAACTTGTGGAAGGCAGGTATGTTCGTGGGTTCCGGGAAATGGTGCTGTTCTGGCATAGAGGCGTAGTCATAAGGGCATAAAATACGGGAATTCCGTTCACACTTGCGAGAACGGTTTGTAAGCCGTGGCCAATGAGAGAAGCTAAATTTGCGCATGCGTGGATGTGTCTACAACTTTCCTGCGCTGTTTTCCTGCTCGATGGATTTCCCGCGTTCGCTCTGCTTGTTTGGTGACAGCGAAATCTTCTGTAGAACGCCGCTTCGTTTTAGTTTCGCTCTGATTAGTCGACGCTTATCCCAAACTCGGCGTAAATTTGAAATCTTTGAACCCTATGCCACGAGCCCTAAACCAGATTTTGTGACGTTGCACTGACTGGTTGCCTTGACAACGGAGCTCGACTTTAACCACTTATGCCTTTTACGCCTCCGTCTGAACGAAACTTCATGTGGTTTGGTGGAAAGTGTGAGGGGTGAGAGAGATCCTCGGAATCGCCCCCCCGGTGTGCTTTCGATCAAAATTTGGAGCGAAACTGAAATAGTACTCTCACCTATGAGGTGCTCCAGGCTGATGCCAACGACAGGTGTATCCTGCGCTTCTTGCCGCGAGGATTTTCGTGGGCTTGGGCTGATGTTACTGACAGACAGGTAACAACAACATTGCAAACTTCGACAAATCCTTTCCGTCAACGTCAGGTTTCCATACATCAGATCGCCCCACAACGTCGCAGAGAATTGCAGCTAGCCAAATCCATAACCAGGACGTCGAGAGAACACACTGCCTTTTCACACACACACACTCACAGACACCTCAAAGAATTTCTTGGCCCCTTCTTCAGGTTTTAACGAATTTAACGCAACTTCAGCATTCCACAGCAGACAGAGAGAAATGAGAATTTCCGAAGAATCACGAACTATATGAATATTTTAAATCGAAACGTCTTGTACTTTTATCTCTAATAACATTATAGGAAATAAGTTTAAATGAAATGCAGCAAAAATTGTGTATTATTTAATAGGTGTACAAGGAAGTCGTGGTGTTCACATCAGATTTTTTATGCATGTTAAGATAATTCTGTATACCAATGTGTATCCACATAATGCATCTGCGTAACCAAGGAAAATATTTATCGACTAGTTACGTGCTCCTAATGCCTAAAATTAGAATATGCCGTAAAAACACGAGTTGAGATAAAATGTATTTTTGTCCCCATTATACTGATACGAGACTCACCGATGATATCTAATCATGCACCAACGCATATGATAAAAATTCGACTCGTTAACTTAAGCAAATTTTGAACCCATGTTTGCTGATGAATTTATAGAAGCATTAGAGCGACAAAAAACAATGGAAATTATTGCTTTACTCGCTTGTAAATGGAGTCTGATAACAATTCGTTTCTGAACTTGCACAGCTCAAAGTGCAGAAGTTTTAAGAGCGAAAATTTATTGCATTCTTTAGTGTGTTTTTATTTAGACTATTTTTCTCGCCTTTCAATTATTATGCAGCAGTACGTTTCGTTCTTTTTCCTGTTTTCAGTCTTTTAGAAGGACTTCGTTTATGCCATCTTATTTGGCTTAGGTGTTATTTCTGTGTCTTAATTTATTTTCTCGACATATGGACAAAGATTGTCTTATAATTATATTTAGAAAAATTAATTCAAAGTCTTTTTCGCTGTTATGCGCAGTTTTTACTTCTTTGTTCGAAGTAATGGAAACGCATATTCTTATGACAGTTAAAGTGTAAAAATTGTTTAGACTGAGAGTAAAGTTATAAGATAGAAAACTGATGTATAACAGACTGAACTTAAAATACAGAAATGAAATGTAGCAGAACTTAATTGATTGAGGGAATTTGTGAGCAACTCAAAATGCCCATTAAAGCATTGAAGGACCTGATGGGCAACTGAATTTCCATTAAAGCATTGAGAAAAATAATGAGCAACTCAAACTTTCTATTAAAGCATTGAGGGAACTGATAAGCAACTCAAAATTCGTATTAAAGCATTGAGGGAACTGATGAGCAACTCAAAAATCCTATTAAAGGTAGACTGGAATCTGTATAGGATATGATAAAGAATACTAGCAACCTGATAATTCTCTAGAGTTTTGCAAGTTCATTTCTTATTTCTAATCGTTAATATAGCTGTTAGTGATAACATAATTTTTAGAGATAATCAATTGTGAGTCTATAGGCAATACATAATTTTTGTTTCCAGTTATCGTGAAATATATTGAATCATTGCATTGTGATTCAATTTATTTTTAAGTTGAACTATTTTTCAACAAAACTGTCTGTATTATGTTCTGAAATATTCATTAAATGTAACGCTTTTGCAAGTGATTCATAAAAGGAGCCTGTGTTATCTAATATACCTTGTGCCTCAAATGTAAGACAAAAGTCAGACTTTCAATAATCGTAGAAATGGCAAAATGGATATTAATGGCAAATTATTTCAATGGATGTCATGCCTGTGGTGACGTCACTGACTCATAATATGCTCAAGAGCATCTCTGGCTTCTGTAACTAAGTGACGTCAGCTTTGAAAGAAGCCTAACCTCGTCTGCCTGCTGAGTTTGCTTCGATGAGTCACTGGCAGACGAATGTCAGAAGAATTAAACGAATTGTCTTTTAATACGTACGTTTCACAGATTTTTGCTCAAAATAGTTCATAAAAAATATTTTGAATTTGTTCTTTTACACTAGTAAATTTCGCATCTGTTTCATACATACAATAATTATGCATCCCTACGTATTAAATATGGCAACGAATGAGTTGAATCCGAAGATGTAAGACATTAACAGTATCTTACTGTGTATGTATCTGTAGCTTGTGCGTGTTATTAGCCATTGAAATGATTTATTAAAATGGAGGGAGTCATAATTCATTTTGTCAAAGTATGTAGATACATTAGGTATTTTTTGAAAGCAGAAGATAAAATGAGCAACGTCTACGCTGGGAATCGAACCACGGACCTCTGGAATACGCGCCCAGCGTGCAGACCACCACACCACGAAGGCATGCTAGGAAGGCTGGATCAATACCTTATGTACTCCCCCCTTTTAAATTGCGACTGGGGTTTTTAGGGAACCCAATCGCCAAATCCTGGGTATGGAGAATCATTAAACACACGTTTACTTCGGGTGCCACTGTAGAGATATTAGGTATTTTTTGGAAGCAGAAGAGATGAACAAAGAGCAACGTCTTCGCCGGGAATCTAACCACTGACTTCTGAAATGCGCGCCCAGCGTGCAGACCACCACACCACGAAGGCATGCTAGGCAGGAGGGAGAAATACCTATTAAGTAAGAATCTGATCTTAAGACCACAACTGAAAATAAAGATGGAATTAACATATATATATATATATCATGTGTGTAGTATTAATAACCAAAATCCAATATAATTGCACAAATAAGGTGAAATACTTTTTCTGATGTTAAATATCATTATAAGTGAATTCTTTATTTTCAAATTTATTTTGTGAAACCTAATATTATCCATGTGAAATTAATGCTTTCAATTCATTGTTAGCTCTAAATTGACAGTAGTCCCGAATGGGATGTTAGACTCGAAATGGCATTTTGCGTTGAATTACTATAAACGGCTTATCACTTTTGAAGGTGTTGGCGGCCACCAAATATGTTCCCCTTGTATTATCTTTAAAGAAATTAATTAAAAGCATCTACATGAATGTATCCATGTTTCTCGCATTGTGAAAAAACGACGGTACCTAAAGCCGTCAAATTTTGAATTACCTAGCCCTCCACCCGAATATATAAACCCCGAATTATGAATTTCGAATTTGTTTTATTATCTATTTCATTTTTTTTGTAAAACTTCAACGAAAGTTTGATTAAAAAAACTCAACGATTTAGAAGCGAGCAGTGGCAACAGTGCACGGAAGAAAGACATTTTTGCCTCCAGAGCACGAGACTGTGTATCGGAAGTTCTAAAGATACGCTGTGTTTAATTATTTTGTCGGTTTGGTATTGTATCGAACTTTATGTGCACTGAGCGGCAGGAACGTGACAGTTAATAAATAAAGTAAAGGTACAAAACATTAATAATAAAGAGAAAAAAGTTTTTTCAAGCCATCTTAGTAAGAACACAACATTGATATGATAACTAAAAGACTGATAAAAAAATATATGCCAAAACTTAACGCGGCATCGGAATTATAAACAGTTACCGCTATGCTGCTTTAAAAATTTTTGTAATTTTGCTGTTGAATTGTATATGGCATAAGTGCAATGAAAATTATTCTTGACAATAAAGCTAAAAAGACAAAAAGAAACGGGTTAGTATGAGCGAGTTGTAACAGTAGACTGGTAGATTATGATTCAACGAGAGCTTAAAGAACTTTAACAAACCCTTTTGCGCCACTGTTAACCCTTAGTTAAAATGTGTCGGATTTTACGGAGCGCTAAGGTTGCTTGTGTAACGTAAAGAACTTGAACAAACCCTTTTGGGCCATTGTTAACCCTTAGTTAAAATGTGTCAGATTTTACGGAGCGCTAAGGGTTGCGTGTGTAACGTAAAGAACTTGAACAAACCCTTTTGGGCCCCTGTTAACCCTTAGCGCTCCGTTGGCTTCGCTACGGAGCCGTCCGTCATTTGTTCCGTAACTCCGTAGGTTCCGCTGCGGAGCCCAATGTTTTTAGCATGATTAGGCTTCACATGTTACGGAATCGTCTGCGTTGGCGATTGTTATCTGTAGTTCAAACGCGCTCAGTCTCGCTACTGTTACGATTGAAACAATATTTGACCCATTTTATGGTTAGCAACATGGAGAAAAATAATTATTGTGATGAGAATATAGAGTTGAGTGATAGTGAAGATGAGTCTGATTTTTCATTGTTAAAAGATATTGTGGAAGACAATGTTGATTACAATTCTGACACTTCAAGCAGTGGTTCCGAAATTATACTACCAAAGAGACGACGAATGGTAGTTATTGAAAGAGAAAGCGAAGAGTCGCCGGAAGACTTAGACGAATGGCGCGATGTCACGGAAGAATTAAATATTCCGGATAGAATACATTTTAGTGTATCGCCGAAGGTCATTGGACTACAAATTCCTGCAAATATTGTACAGCCGGCACAATATTTCAAATTATTTTTCACAAACGAACTGGTAAAGGAAATTATAAAAGAAACCAGCAATTAGACAGAAAATGTTCTAAAGAATAAAGAAATATCTAGTAATTCTATTTGGAAAACGTGGCGTGTGGTGAAAGAGGATGAGTTTTGGGCTTTTATCGGAGTTATTATCAATATGGGTACGATACCCCTGGCGAATATGCAAGATTATTGGTCAGTTAAGAAGAATAATCGCATCCCTTTCTTTGGTAAAATATTTACAAAAAAGAGAGTTATGCAGATATTCTGGATGCTGCATTTAAAAACATCGGATCCTGCGAAAATGTGCCGGAGTTGCTGGTAGACAGTGGTAGAAAAACGTGCGGAGCGCTAAGGGTTAAAATCTGACACATTTTAGATTTTTTTTCATTTTATTGTTATTATTGTGTTGATTTTATGCTTTAAAATAAGTGACGAAAATCCCTTTATAAACACAAAATTATAGTGTTTATAAATTATAGTGTTAACTTCCTATTTTTGTAACATTGACATGCATGGAAATGTTTTTTCCCACCGTTCAAGCATAATTGTTTTAACTTGATTTTAGCAACTTTTTGTACGCAAGATATTGAGGTAGCAGGTTAAAAATAACAATTAATTTTACAATACGGCCACTTACGTATGTTTACACGTTTATTTTAAAGCATAAGATATGACTATGTTTATGACTTTCAATTATTTACTCGATTTTCCATGGCTTCTCAATTAGGAAATGAACACTTAGATTTAGTCTTGCGTATAAGTAGTTAGCTGGATCTACACAGATGAAGCCTTGTCGGAACACACAAATTAATTGGAAGAAGGAAAACTATTGCAAAATGTAATGGCTAAGGCGAAAACGAAACGGAATAGGTAGAGTTCCAAGAAAATGCTTTCCTGTTGATTATAAGAGCAGGAAGTAAAGAACTGAATAACTACAAAGCGGAAACATATATGAAACATTTCTCTTTGTTAACAGTTTTGGGAAATTGGGGCGCCGAGATAACAAAAGCCCAAAACTTTAAACGTAATGATAGTGTCACCAAAAATGGCTTCCCGAGAAAACCGAAAAGTTTCCATTCGTTGCCATTTGGTTCTAACTAAATTGTAAGAAAATACGTTTTGGAATGATAAAGACGCGAATTTTTAAGTCGGTAAATTTATACATTTTAGACGTATTTTTTAGCTGTCCTTTTATCACATTTTCTCGCACGTAAAATATTTGTAAATATCATACGTAATGATGTCAGTAATAGCTTCCTTGATTCGTTCAGTAAGTGATAAATAAATATGTGTTCAAGTAGGTGATCAATATATTCGCAATTTTTGTATCTTCAAACCAGTTAAACTTTTACAAGAGCAGTTAAATATCCATATTTAATAGTTCGAGTATTAAAATGAATCCATATTTAATATTTCGAGTATTAAAACAAATTTATGTTGAATGAATAGCGATGAAACAGCGACATTTTTTGGAAGGAAATGTTTCAAAGAATAAATCCGATTTCATTCAGAAACAAATGGGATTCATTCATAAATGATGACAGGAATTTACTGATGGATGAACTGGGTTTTGTTGTGGAGCAACTTGTAAATTTTACGTTAGAAGCCATTTATTTTTTTGGTTTATGAATTCCTATGTTAATTTCTTAAATGACGTTTGATTAACGAGGGAGTAGTTTATTGTAGTTATGTACATCAACGTCAAGTCATCATTTAGATTTGTAAAAAACTGTATGTATTTTTAAAGTACTCTTTTGTTCATTTCCTTCTACTCCAAGTTAAACTTTACACCTGCATTTACTTAGACTTTTATTTTTTAGTGAAATCTGTCTTTAGCAGAACTTAATTCACAATGAAAAAAAGAGAAATTAATTATATGTAAAGAAATCAGAGAGGTTTCATATTTTACATTAATCCTAAAGGGCGAATTTTTCCCTTACACACACACGTACACGTTTCGTGAATTTTGGGCTAAAATTATTTAAAAATAGCATATCTTTAAAATTTCCGATAGACAGCCTCGCGCGCTGGAGATAAAAATGTTTTATTTCGTACAGTGTTCGCTTCGAAATCGTTGAGATTCTTAATAAAAAATCTCTTTAAAGTTTTATAAAATGTGAAATAAATAATAAAACAAATTCAAAATTCAGGCTACCAGGTAGACATAATCGGGTGGAGGACTACGTTATTCACACTTTGATGGCTCCAGGTATCGTTGTTTTTTCACAGTGCAGGAAAAATGCATACATACATTTATACAGATTCTGCATTATTTAATTTCTTGAAATGTAAGAGAGGGCTATATTATTTGGTGGGAACAATTTGAAAAGTGATTCAACCTTTTAGTGAGGCGACGCAAAATGCAGTTTTGAGACTAATAACCCTTCCCGGCGCACTACCCTTTGCGTTAACAATAAATTATTCGCATCTAAACTTAAATTGAAATTTTGGAGCGGGAAACATGAAAATTCACTTCAGAATTTAAAAATCGATCTTTCAAATTCCATTTGGAGCTGCTATTTACATTACATAAGAGCGCACTGGAAAATATGACAATTCCTTACGTTATCCTTCATTTGAAAAGCCCCTGGGGAGAGGCACAGGACCCAGCCGACAAAACCCAAGGGGTGACTGATGAGTTGTCATTCACCCAATTTTAATTCGGACGCCAGCCCACCAGCGGCCGAGCCGTAAAAGTTGCTGAACACTGGTAGTTCGGTCCGAGGTTCGAATCCCGCGAACGGGCTGGCTGCATGGGTGTTTTCGTGGTTTTCCCCATGTGTAATGAGTATACGAGCCAGTTTCCCTTAGAAAGTCCACCACGAAGGAATCCCTCCCCTCAGGCAGATGCTCTCGAGGCTTTGCCGTAATTAAATAACCTAACCTAATTCGAACGCCATTTCGGAAACATTTAGGATTTTTGGAGCCTATAAAAAACTTGGAAAACCAATTGCGCATTTGTAAAGGATTCGAGCTAAGGATTCCCCACCAGCGGCCAAAACCATTAAACTCTGGTAACTCGGTTCGAGGTTCGAATCCCCTGAACGAGCTGCCTGCAAGGGTGGTTTCGTGCTTTTTCCTGTGTGTAACGTATATACGAGCCAGTTTCCCTTAGAACGACGTCCACGGAGACATTTCTCCTGTTAGGCAGATAGGCCTTGAATGCTTTGGACTAATTAAATAAAATAAAGCTAAGGATCATCCAACTGCAGGCTGAACGAGCTATGAAAGAGGCATAGGGAATGTGATAATTCCTGTTTACCTGCGTAAGCTACTAACTTCCAGTTAGATAACTGACTCACTTAATGTGACTACGTAGGAAAACATCGTTATAAAACACAGCGGAAGAAAACATCGCAGAGAATGTAAGCAAGGAAAAAATTTGTCACCAAAAACATCGCAGTAGAATACATCAGGGAATGAAGTAAAGCGACCAAAAAACCTTTACAATTTCAAAACGTTAAGAGAAATTTGCATTTTATTCATCAAAAGAACACAGATTGTTATGAAGCATAGTATTTATGAAAGAGTACTACTATCTTGAATGCTTAATGGGAAGGGAAAATGTAAACTAGAATTTTTATTTTTGTTTAGTTATATTTTAGCTATAGATTTTAGGTTTTGTTTATTGCACCGCGCGTACCGCCATTATTTAGCCCAAATTTCATATATTGTAAATATTCCAAAGACGATTTATGAGGTAAACTCTTAAGAATATTGTTACGTTCCACTAAAGATATTCAAGATAATATTGCTATCAGATATTTTATATTGCTTTATGGAAAAACATTCATTTCATATGTGTAAAATGAATATATTTGCAATGTTTTATAACTGTTCTTTACATTTAAACTACAAACTTTAGTGCCGCTACAATAATATTTTGTATGGGGTGTTACGAAACTACAAGACTTTCACTTTTTTATTTCGATGTTTATTCGTTGCGATGTTTGTTAGTGTACACCCTAAATTCTACTACTCTAAGTCGTGGCAAAGCTAGACTAGGTTATTCGAATATATTAAAACAATCGAGTGTTTAAGAAAATAAGCTCTTATTCCCATTACACTTGGCCCACCAACGGAAGAGCGGGGAAGTCTCTGAACACTGGTAGTTCGGTCCGAGGTCCGAATCCCGCGAACGGGTTGGCTGCATGGGTATTTTCGAGGTTTGCCTCATGTGTAACGTGTTAATACGACCCCGTTTCCTTTAGAAAATCCTCCACGAAGGCATCCCTCCCTTCCGCGTAGTGCCTTAGAGCGGAATACGTAAATAATAATAATAATTCACATTACACATGGGGAAATCCACAGGCAGGCAAAATAATCTTAACATTAACACCAACACTATACTGCACTAAAGATGATGCGATTGTGATATTACTTGCATGTGATTCAATGTTTCGTTGATTTCAGTATTTATTCATTTGTTTGGATGATAA
The DNA here is from genome assembly GCF_044657685.1 of Stegodyphus dumicola. Classification (NCBI taxonomy): domain Eukaryota; kingdom Metazoa; phylum Arthropoda; class Arachnida; order Araneae; family Eresidae; genus Stegodyphus; species Stegodyphus dumicola. The sequence continues at coordinate 152,813,160 of NC_140778.1, forward strand.
AAATAACAATAAAAAAACATACTATTCATCACCATGAAGAAAAATGTGATGGCAGAAGGGTTATGATGATAGCAGTTATGATTATTTCAAGACAGCAATTATGAGGAATTTAGTGTGGATGAATATAAAAGTGATTCTGATGGCAGCCACATTATTCCACCAGTGACGAAGAAAAGAAAAGTATTAACATATAGCGATTCAAGTGAAAGCGATGAAAACGTATCAGAAAATTTAGATAGTGTTAGTGCAAACAGCTTTTTCGGTTCACCCTGAAAGGCTCGAAGGCAAACTGTTTATTTTTGTGAAATCTGCGGTCATCAACCAGATCTACATCCTGCTAATTGCTTTAAATGGTATCACACAATTGAAGATAACAAATAATTTATAAATAAAATGTTCATTTACTAAACGTTAACATTATGGTTATAATAAAATAACGTTGAAAATATCTTGTCTTTTAAATTTTATATGTAAATTTTAGCTTCAAATAAATCCCATATTACATTGTCAGATACGGAAATATATATATATATGTTACCGTGAAAGACAGAAATTGGAGAATGCTGACTTTCACTGGAGAATATCAACATTCACCAAATACGTCGGTGAAAGACCGAATATTTCACTACATTCGGACCCTCACCGGTGTATGTCGACAATCACAGATATGCTCTGGTGAAAGTCGAAAAGAGAGGTCATAAAGTGCCATAATAGTTTAAGTTGTTGCAATAAATAAGGTTTGAATCACATAATTTAGTAAGTTTTTCAATTACTGTTATTTTATTTTCTCATTTAGAACGTACTGTATAATTAAGTAAGTTTTTAACTTCTATTATTTTCCTTTCTCATTTTGAATGTATTGTGTGTTTTAGGCTCTCATGTTCTTAAGTTCTTATTTCAAGTCTCAAGTGCGTTTATTCGCGACTGAATTACGGAGAAGAAAATATAATATTGTTATATGTTCAACATTCACCATTAGTACATGGTGAATGTCGACATTGACCGTTGTAAGTCAGAAATAAGAGTATTTGGAAAATATTTCGGACATACACCAAGAGACTATATGAATGTTGACATTCTCCAGATTTCGGTTTTCACCGTAACATATATATATAAATCTGAAAGCCTTCACATTTTACATTACACCCAAAGGGGAGTTTTTTAACCTTTATTTATTAAATATCATGTTCTTAGCACTTAAACCATAAAATTCAGTTTAACAGCAATATCGAAAAAAAAAATTTAAATGAGCATATCTTTAGAATTTCCGATATGCAGTCTCGCGCGCTTAGGATAAAAATGCTTTTCTTTTTCTTCCGTAAAGTGTTGCCATTGCTCGCTTTGAAATCGTTGAGTTTGTTAATCAAAAATTCGTTAATGGTTTACAAAATATGAATTAGATAATAAAACAAATTCCAAATTTGTGCTTCCAGATGTCCATATTCGGGTGGAAACGTACGTTATTCTTACTTCGATGGCTCTAATTACCGTTGCTTCATCACAACGCGAGAAACATGTATTCATTTATGCAAATTCTTCATTATTTAATTTCTTTAAATATAAAATACAGGGCTGTAATTATTGGTGGCAACAATTTGAAAAGTCAATCAACGTTTACTGTGAATCAACGCAAAATGCCAAAACGAAATTAATAGTCCTTCTGGGAAAATTGTCCCTTTGGCTAATAGTAACAAAATTATTTAAATGCAAAAGTCATATTAAAAATATCAAGAAGATTCATAATATTGTAATAGTAAGGAAATTGCCTTTTTGGCCCAAAAAAAGACCGACCTGCAGAAAATTTTAGGCGAGCAAAATTCCCGATTCAAAGAGTTAAAATTTCTTTGAACAGAAGTATAATTAAGTGATAATACGTTTCCTTAATTTGTTCTAGAGATCTTAATTTGTTCTAGAAATGATAAAGTTGATAGCGTAGCTTTTTGGATAAAATCCTCATTGTTAATCAAACTAATTACAAAATTTTACAGACAAATTATTGTACATTTAGTTTACCGCGAGAAATCGTTAACACAATCTATTTGCATTCTATTCTTGATCGCTACGTCAGTTATATTTCCTTTCCTACGTAAAGATGATATATAATTTTGTTTGTAAAGGTCATTATATTCAAAATAATAAACAGTTTCTCAAAACAACGTAATTCATTTTCATTTTTCTGTTGCTCATATTTATTTAAAGTGAACTCCGTTCATGTTAGCATCGAGTTTTGCGTAATCGAAGCAGTTTAATAATATTATCCGTCTCATTTATATGAAATCAATATGCAGACCTTTCTAAATGAAATATATTATCATATGTGGATTCTCAATGGATTGTATTAATCCCCAGCCATTATAATGTATATGAGATCCAGTTTACGGGTGTCCTTTGGGCATAAGGGAATTACATTACAAGCCTACACTAAAGCCATAATAATTTAAAGGGTTTTAGATATTAAGGCAGAAAAGCTTATGTTATTAAATGGAGATTGAAAACCGAGATTTTAGTAAGTAACTTAAAATCAGTGATTATTTATTTTCGATTAAAGCAAATTAATTTCCCGAAATTTCATTTAGTTTTTACTTGTAATTAGTAATTTTGTTGATTGGTTTAATGTCAGATTGATACTGAATTAAATTTGCAAAGCAATCAGGAATTGCATTATGATAATTGGCATTGTGTCTTAACGGAATTTAATCATCGCTATTAAATGGAAAGCTATTTACTTGATAGCAAATAAATCCGTAATCGGATTCGGATGTCATCAGTAATGTCTCCCCGAAAGAAATATTTGTAGACGTAGATCTAATTAATCTCCTTCATTGGGGTTGAACAGCGGTGATGTATAACTTGAACACAGTGTAAAAGTTAGAATAATAAAAAATGGGTTTAAGGGTCTGGATAATGTAAAGCTTAATTAATTTTAAACGTTTTCTATATATTATTGTAAAATATGTCTCCTAGAAAAAGCCTGGGTAAACATTTTGGACGATGGGGCGACATTAGATATTAAAAATGAATACGTACCGCGTATAAAATAATATTTGGTGAATCTTCGGTTTATGGTAACTTGGCGATTTTTTGACGAAAATTTGGCGACCAACACTGCTACAGCAACCTGCTAGTTTTTGTTTTGGATGCCATTTTGTTTTCACGAAGTAAAGCCATGTTTTTTTTTTTTTAACTCAACATTTTTTCTAACAATCTGCTAGCGGGATTACGCTTATACTAGAACTTTTATGGAACAAAAATGCTTAATCATGACGAAGATTAGGTACGATGCCGCGTTTTAAAGAATTGCACATACACGTTATCCATGTACACGTCGACCTATTTTAACTTAAAAAAAAAATCTCAGAATTGCACAAAAATGGCATTGCGCACACTCTTGACTTTATCCATGTACACATCGACCTATTTTCACTTAAAACGTCGGAGAAAATTGACAAAAATCCAATTCTTCTTACTCTTGTAAAAAGCGCCAAACAAATAAGTGGGCGATTCTGCACTTTAGGAGCGAAATTGTTTCTAAGTGCTTATTAGCTAAAATCACGATCGGAATTTTCCGAAAAATGTAACATGACATGTCTCATGATCTCTCATTTCTCTGAGACAAAATAATCTGTGATTCGAACTGTGTACTTCTCAGATTATTGCTAAAGTCCTAGCTAGTAACCTTTACCGCCTTACCAAAATGTCGCCAAAATACCTGTTACCATATTCCAAAGATTAACCTAATATTTTTAGATATAAATTATCATCAGGGAAAATGAATCTAAAAATAAATAAATTTCTAACTAGCTAAATAATTTAACGAGAGGAATCATGATGTTTAGCGGTATTTTTCTGTCATACTGACGCCAAGAAAAACATAAGGTACTTTTTATTAATAACAGTAGTAATAATTTTTAAATACATTATAAATGAAATACAATTTAAATTCGAACAGGGCCGTGAATTCCAACATTTTGGTTCTCTGGATACTTTTCGACACTGGAGTAAATCACAAACTAACGAAATCATCTACAAGCAGATTTTTTTTTTTAACATAGAAACAAATATAGGACATATATCCCTCTATATACAGACGGATCAAAATCCCAGGATCATGTTGGTGCCGCTTTCGTCACAGAGAAAACAATAGTAGGGGTTCGATTACATACAATTTGCTCTGTGCTTTCTTCTGAGCTTACTGCAATCCATCTGTCTTTGACTTACCTTTCAAAACAAAAGTACATAAAGTTTATTATCTACACAGACTGCCTTAATGTCATTGGAAAATCACGCTCAATGTACTCACCCAGTTGCAACCAGAATCCTGAAGTTGAATCATTCTTTAAAAATTCGGGGATACCAGATTCTTTATTCGTGGATCCCTGGACACGTTGCCATTAAGGGGAATGAATTGGCGGATATTTCAGCTAAAACTGCAACCACAATGTACAATCTTCAGATTCCACTAGCAGACATCAAAGAGTTTGTCAAAAGCAAAATTATCAGCAAATGGCAGAAGCAATGGGATGACAAAGTATATAACAAGCTGAGAAATGTAAAACCCACCATTGGATACTGGCCATGTATGGCTAATAGAAGGGAGGATGTCCTCTTGACTCGACTGAGAATTGACCATTGTCGCCTGACCCATGAGTATCTTCTGAAGGGAGAAGAGAATCCCAGCTGCCCAAACTGCAATGCAGATCTGACAGTCCATCACATCTTGGTGGAATGCCAAAGTTTTAATTATTTTCGCCAAAAACATTTTAATTGTTCAGAACTGGACTTAGGAAATTTAAATGGAAAAACACATCATCGTAATTTGTTTCTGTTTTTAAAAGATATTGGCTTTTATAATAGACTTTAACCTGTTTTTTAAAAGATATCAGTTTTTATCATAGATTGTAATCTGTCTCTTTTTGCCTAAGCTGGAAGTTTTTACAAATGACTAATTGCATTGTTACCATTTGTCTGGCGCAGATAACCTTGACAGGTTTGGTGCCAAATTACAATAATCCGATCCAATCCAATCCAATCCAACATTTTGGAAAAAATTTCATTTTTTAAAGTAATCGTCGCCACATAAACTCTAATAAGTACGATTCGAGATGGTGGCATGAGGTGCCACGTTGACGTTTCTTACGCCATTTTGCATTACGGCACATACCTTCAAGTATTTGCGTGTGACATCCAGTGTTTTGAGTGTATGATTTGAGTGTACGATGGGTAAGAGATTCGGCTTTCTAAGAAACGAAGTGCTTTAATATCTTCAAGGACCTTAAACTGCTGAGTTGGTAACCAATTCTGTATGGATTATGTATGGATCTTGGACGGAAGCCAACTCAGCGGATTTCAAGATTACAGTGCACAAAATTGTATCTGTGGTTAAAGATGAGATGATCATATCCTGCTCGTTAAAATCTAAAGCATACAAAACCGAAAATTAGAAAAAATGTACTAACACTTTTTCTCAATCTCGCCAAGGAAAGTTTTAACTGAGCAATCCGAAACGACTACAAGAAAAAATTCTTTTGTTTCTCTTCATAGGCCTCCAGAACCTCACTGTGGGGGAGAGAATAAGTCCAATGTTAAACCGCTATCACATCTGCTATTCCTACTCGGGACACATGTTCAAAGAAACATTTCTCAGAACTCCATTTCCAGGAAACCTGCGTAGCTGAGTTGCCATCTTCGCTCGGTAAACAGACGTGAAAGCCAAACAGGATTCAGTTATGGGCAAGATTGGCGAAAGAGAGATTTGCTTTCAAATTGCACGTTCTATCTTACCTCGATCACATTCTTTTCATTTTAAACTTGTTCAGTATTTATGGAAGATAACAGAAAAATGATGGAAAGCATTAAAAAAAGAACCTCTACGACAAAAATCTGTATGGGTGATAATTAAATCCTTACAGCCAGCAGATACTATTCAACGAAATGAAGGTTAAATAAAGTATGTTAATAGATGGGCACTCAAATATGTGTGAATTAGTTACTGTTCCACAAAACACATTAATTTTAGCGATTCTTGAAATCAGGAAGGACACATAGTAAGAAAGTACGATATAATCCTTTAAGTAAACACACATCAAAGTGCACTGTATGTTTTAAGTGATGAAATGTTTTTTAAATGCATAACTGTTAAATTTCTTATTATTCATGAGTGAACTGTTACTCTTTCTTCTGGTGAAAAGAATTTTCATCGTGTTCCGTTACTTCCACCAGTTTTGTTTGAGCGTTCCGAAACGACTACAAGAAAAAATTCTTTTGTTTCTCTTTATAGGCCTCCAAAACCTCACAGTGGGGGAGAGTCCAATGTTAAACCGCTATCACATCTGCTATTCCTACCCGGGACACGTGTTCAAAGAAACATTTCTCAGAACCCCCATTTCCAGGAAACCTGCGTAGCTGAGTTGCCATCTTAAATCTACATAATAAACGGGGGGGGAGGGCATATGCCCAAAACTCCCGTATACCATTGTTTCAGTTCACCACTGTATTTTGGTTCATTTTCAATTGCATATTATAAAACTCAACTGAGGTTAGTTCATGGCAACACCAGTAGAAAAAATTTGTTTATTTTTTCTCGGCAAGATCTAGGGTTTCCTCGGTTCTATCTAAGGTTTATCGGTCTGTTTTTTCAAGGTAAGATTTATGGTTGCAGCGCCCTTTTTCGTGTATCGTAATCGGTAAAACTCAATATCATTTCACGATTATTCTTTCAAAATCTTCGCCTCTGAAGAATTCTTTTATACTCTAGTAGTTTAACTGTCTCCTTCTCATCTTTAGGTAAATCCCAGATCGTGAACAATTCGTTTTCGCTTTGCTTTTCTCTAACAAGTGCTTTTAGTCAAATAATGTACACTAAGAAAATTATTTCCCAAATTAAGTTTCGTGCAGTTCTAAAAAACAGTCTGCAAATCATAACACTTGGATATTTTACTCAAATTCTCTCATAAAACCGAGATGACTTATCTGATCACATTGTTGCTATCTTCGGCCCGTTACTACACATTTTAAGTGTTTTGTCGTAGCATTCGTATAACGAAAAAGTACCAGTTTTACATCTTTCATCATTTTTGTAATGACAATTTTTAAATTTTCACTTCTAGTCTTCGCTGAAGTTTTCTACTTAAATTTCATTTACTGCTGTAAGCAAACGCCTGTTTACGCAAAGTGCTTGTTCATTGAAGATGATTTATAGAAGTCTATTTTGATTTGAACAAAGCTAAAACACACAAAATTATATTAAGTTGTCAAATTAATTATATATTCAGATAAAATTTCACTTAAAGCAACAGCAAGAGACAATGAATGTTTTAATGATATGCAGTTATTGTTCAATGGACTTGCAGAAATGCATGGCGAGTCGTAATTAACACACAGCTGATCTAGAAGTACATACTGAATTTAAAGTAAGTGAAATCTACTCCAGTATATTTGGACACGTTACTTGTCCTAATTACTTAATTAAGTAATTAGGACTTGCAATGGACTTAATTACTTAATTAAGTAATTAGGACTTTCAATGGACTTAATTAATTACTTAATTAAGTAATTAGGACTTGCAATGGACTTGCAAAAATGCATGGCGAGTCGTAATTAACACACAGCTGATCTAGAAGTACATACTGAATTTAAAGTAAGTGAAATCTACTCCAGTATATTTGGACACGTTACTTGTCCTAATTACTTAATTAAGTAATTAGGACTTGCAATGGACTTAATTAATTACTTAAGTAATTAGGACTTGCAATGGACTTGCAAAAATGCATGGCGAGTCGTAATTAACACACAGCTGATCTAGAAGTACATACTGAATTTAAAGTAAGTGAAATCTACTCCAGTATATTTGGACACGTTACTTGTCCTGATTACTTAATTAAGTAATTAGGACTTGCAATGGACTTGCAAAAATGCATAGCGAGTCGTAATTAACACACAGCTGATCTAGAAGTACATACTGAATTTAAAGTAAGTGAAATCTACTCCAGTATATTTGGACACGTTACTTGTCCTAATTACTTAATTAAGTAATTAGGACAGTAATTCAAGTAAAGTCCTAATTACTTTATTCGAAGAATAACTCATTCTGTATGTTTTTCGTATCCCGGCGAGCGCGCTGGCTGCATGGGCGTTTTCGTGATTTTCCACAGGTCTAACCTGTATAAGAGCAAGTTTCCATTAGAAAGTCTTCCATGAAGGCCTCTCTCTCCTTAGGCAATAGCCATTGAGGGCTTTATCATATTAAATAAGCCAAGCCAAAAAGATTCTGTAGGTCATTTTGCCCACTAGCAACCGAGCAGTAAAATCTCTAAAAAGAGGCAATTCGGTCCAGGGTTCGAATTCAGGAAGAACGGGTTGGCTGCCTAGGCGTTTTGATGGTTTTTCCCTTCCCACCAGGGGTCGAGCATAACGTCGCTGAACACTGATAGTTCGATTCGAGGTTCGAATCTCGCGAACGGTCTGATTGTATGAGAGTTTTCGTGGTTTCCCTATGTGTAACGTGTACCCGAGGCAGTTTACCTTAAGTCCTCCACGACGACATCTCTACCCTTAGGCAGATAGCCGTCGAGGCTTTTTTATAATCACATAAACCAAAACAAACCGTGGTTTTACCCAAGTGTAACGTGTACACGAGTTTTCCTTAAAGGTCCTCCAAGAAGACATTCCTAGCCTTTGGCAGATAGCCCTCTGATGTTTAACCACTTTCAGTGCTTAATGTTTGTGTTTAATTATCTCAAATCTTGTAAAAATTTGAGAATACCTTGCGGGCTAAGTTGGTTTTAAGTGTGGAAATCGAGTTGGCTATCCATACAAAGCAGTCTCTTTAAAAATCCATTACCTCAAAATAAGCACATTAGTTTAGAACATTGAACAGTTAACAGCTTATAATTAAATACATTAGCGACAAATTAATTTCATAAACCTGTCGTCCTTTCCAGCCATCCAGTCATTAGTGTGCAAACTAATGTAAAATCAGCCAAATTGCTGCATCTTTGACCTCACATATCTGTCATCCGTCTCCGATTTATTTACTCCTCCATAAACTCGATGATCATAGAATACCAAAGTAATAGCATAATTATCATGACAGCACAAACACAGATCCGGTATTGCCATATAGTTCCATTAGATTCCCTAAGGCTATTCGGAAATACATTAGATATGACATCACTGAAGTTTCAGCATGCAAAGTCACTATCAAATTGCCTGCAATAATAGCCAGCGGGAATCGTAGCTTTCGAAACTGAAAGCGTCCCATGTACTGTCAGATTAGATATCACTTCCATGTATGTTTCTCCCGAATTCTGAGCAGCGTATGGGAATTTAATACATCTTACATATGTATGGAGCATACGAATAACACTACGAATGCAAATGCGTGGTCTGTGGCAAGTAAGGAAAAATTTCCTTGTAATATATTAGGAATAAGATTAACTTATGACAGTAATAAGGAGATAATTCTTTTTTACGAATATTCTGTAACATAGGAACATTAAGGAAATAGCTTAGAAGAAAACTATAATTAGATACGATTAGTAGGAAATATATTAAGTAGGGTAAAAAAAGCAGATATAACGAGAAAATTCTCAGAAGAAAGATGAGATTTTCTCGCAAGTCAAAGGATAAGCTACTGAAATAAACATTAAGTGGAAATCTTGAGATAATGTGAACGTAACATTGATTAAAGATTAAATAGTATAGATTAATGGACTGGGTTACATTTCTAATTGTTCACAATCTGCCATTTGAAAAAAAAAAATCTTAAATGTTTCAGATTTTAAATTACGTCCAAAGGGGCGTTTTTTAACATTTTGTGTGTTACCTTTCTTTATTAAATATCATGTTCCTCGCACTTAAACCATAAGATCCAGTGCAACAGCAATATCGCAAAATAGTTTTAAAACGAGCATATCTTTAGAATTTCCGATACAGAGACTCACGCGCTGGAGATAAAAATGTTTTTTCTGCACAACGTTGCCATTGCTCGCTTTGAAATCCTTGAGTTTGTTAATCAAAAATTCGTCAAAGTTTTAAAAAATAGGAAATCGATCATAAAACAAATTTCAAATTTGGTCTTCCACATGCTCATATTCGTTGGAGGATTACGTTATTCAAAATTCGATGACTCTATGTACCGTTGTTTTATCACAATACGAGAAATATACATACATTTATGCAGATTTTTCATTATTTAATTTCTTCAAATATAATGCAGGACTCTAACATTTTGTGGCAACAGTTTGAAAAGTGAACCGACATTTATGAGTCCGACGCAAAATGCCAAAACGAAACTAATAGTCCTTCGGGATTCAAATCCCTTTGGACTAAAAAAAGATTCCATAGAAGGAAAAAGAAATTACACTGAATTGCATTTAGGCAAATATTTATGTACGCTATGCCAAAATATGCATACAATGTATGAGTGGTCCGAAAACAAATGTTTTCGTATGTTTTATTTATTGCTTATTTTTAATATTGAATCAAACCATATTAACGTATGATAAATATGCTTTATTTCAAAATTAAAAATAAACAATAAATAAAAATAACTAATAGATATTACTAATTCAGAAGTAAACAACAAAAATCAGCGTTATATTTACAAAAAAAAATTTTTTTTTCACAAGACTAGTTTGGATGGTTTTACCGAACCACCATCCTCAGCTGCAAAACCGCAAATGAACAAGATAGGAAAATATGATTAGATAAGATAAGAAAGCCTTGACAAGAATAAGCAAGTGGCGCCATCTGTTGGTGAAACCAGAACTAAAAAATAATTTCTTTAAAGGCCGAAGGCAAATTTGGATTGGAATTAGGATCGGAATTCCATACTTAAGGACCCCACTCCGGGAATGAATTCCTGGGGTATTTATAGGATTCCTTGCCAGTGTAGTTTAATTTACAATGGCCAAACTAAGAGAGCCTTAAAATTTCGCGTCAAGGAACATGAGGCATATATTAGAAAAAAGGAAACACAGAAGTTTTCTGTTACGCAACATTGTTGGTCCGAAAATCACACTTTCAATTTTTCTGCTGCCAAAATTATTCAAAAAACATCTTCCACTGGAGAACTGGATTTTCTAGAGGCATTTCACATTCATAAAAATCTTTCTGTTCTAGTTAACGATCCTAATTCCAATTCAAATTTGCCTTCGGCCTTTAAAGAAATTACATTTTAGTTCTGGTTTCACCAACAGATGGTGCCACTTGCTTATTCTTGTCCAGGCTTTCTTATCTTATCTAATCATTTTTTTCCTATCTCGTTCATTTGCGGTTTTGCAGCTGAGGATGGTGATTCGGTAAAACCATCGAAACTAGTCCTGTGAAAATTTTGTAAATATAACGATGATTTTTGTTGTTTGACTTCTGAATTAGTATTTATTCGGCGTGTTATTGTGTCTTAATTAATAGATATTAGTAAACTAATAGAAGATAGTCACTGTTTTGTGAAAAATTTAAAATAACTGATAGATATTAGTAAACTAATAGAAGATAGTCACTGTTTTGTGAAAAATTTAAAATAACTGATAGATATTAGTAAACTAATAGGAATTTGTTTCCTCTCAAGACTTCCTGCTTCAGGATCTACATGATTTCCCATTAATGCCAGGTTCCCTCGGGATCTCTTTCATGCTACTGGGAAGTACTGCCCCAGTGCAGTAGAAGCCCAGTATCATACAAATTAAGTATCTAAGTATCTAAGAAATTAGTAATTGTTTTTGTCAATAATTACTCTTAAATGATAGATTATAGTTCCGGATCTAGTGTAATAGCTTTCTTGTAAATTACTCATTATTTACACGTCTTGCAAAGTACCAATTGCAGAATTGCACATTTCGGTCAGCATTACGTTGAATGAGAGCATGACTTATTTTTAAAATATAACTTTACCAATCATAGGGCTTCAAAACGCAATGGTGTCATGATACTGAAAATCCTATTTCATAACCTGCTTGCTTGTCAGATTTAATTCAATTTTTTCAGCACGTTCCTTGCCCTTTTGTTGCCTTGTGGGGTTCGTTACAATTTCGCCGTCTTTCTGAAAATTTCTGCAGACATTCTAAGCAGATTCATTATACTCATACCATTAATTTTAGTGATTGTAAAGCATATAAATGGATTTGTTTGAAAGTTTCTCTTAAACAGTTTTCTTTTCAAAAATTTGCCGAAAAACAGCTGTGTATTTGGCGTAGATTTAAATAATAATAATAATAATTAAAAAAAAACTCAATTGATTTCAAGGACAAACGGGTCCCTCTTCATCAGGAGCAATAAGATTTGAGACTGGAAAGCAACGCGCGTAACGTCCCTATTTATACCCTACTGCAGTAAAGCGAACAGAAAGGTAGTGCCATCTTTCGGTAAAATTACTAACGGAAATTGAAAAATTAAGTTAATAGAATTTTAACAGAGTTAGGATGAACTGAAATGGACTTAAGGGGACTCGTACACTTTAAAACCCATAAGATCTTCGAATAAGTAACTGTTGCAGGAATTAGGATAACTGATTTATTTTAAAAGCAATTACTTCCAACTTTTTATAGCTGATTACATAATATAGCTGTTTTATGAAATAGTAATCACAAAGTTTGTGTTGCCACAAATGTTTTTATAATTTATCCGCTTTGTGACAAACGTTTTCGTCATGTTTCTATCTTGCGCGCACAGTTTGAAACATTCTGTTGCATAATTTAATTCCATATTTAATATATAGGTTTTATAGCATTTGGAAACTACTGTGAACCTAAAATTCTAAGAATTTCATGTTAAATTTTTATTTTATTTGGAGTTGAGTTTATAAAATGTATTTTATTAAAAAAATCTGTAATATTTTCTTGCATAAATTGTTTTAATACTAAAATATTCATCAAATTTTTGGTTCACGTAGAAAATAGTGCCCATATAAAGAATTCCATGAAATTTCAAGTATGTACCATTAGCCATTTTTAAAATATCATGCGCGCAAGGTGGAAACATGACGAAATATTTTGTAACAAAGCGGATTAAATTACAAAAATATTTGTGGCAACACAAACTATCTACTTACTAGTTTCTAAAGCAGCTATATTATGTAGTAAGCTGTAAAACATTGGAAGCAATTGCTTTTAAAATAAATAAAATATACCGATTCTTGCAACAGTCACATATTCGAAGATCATAAAGGGTTTAAGGTGTATGAGCCCCCTTAACATTATCGTAGCCACTATAACAGTTTGCTAACATGTCAGACCTCAGCACCCATACATTTTTTCTTCACACCAATATATAGCCAAAATTTCATGACATCAGTGTTTAGGTTATTCGTTGCCATTGTTGTGAAGGAGTTTTGGATATGGCTCGGATTTGGTTCTTAAGATATGACTTCACTTTGCTAAAATATAGTCCACATTATTAATTCCAATTATTTATAAAAACACGGAAGAGACTACGCGATATTTGAACTTTACAGAACACATGGTAAAAACAATGTGTTGTCAGTTAGAGGCGCGGGTACAGATAACGAAACAATGTGACATAATCAATCAATCAAATTTTTTACATCTCTCCTGCATCACCGAAGAAGCAACTGAGGCATTACAAGCCCTACTGAGACCCCCCATATTAGGCAGCGGGCAGTTCACAGAAGGTGTATCACTTTTTGAACTCTCTCGGTGGACCGAGGCTTTGGGTGCACAAATTCCAACTTTAACACGGTCCATTTATGTGAATTCCACTTAGCAGTTTGAACATATTCATTCTGTCTGGGGAACCGGGGCCTCACCTGCCGGATCCTAATGCCTCCGAATCGTGGCCTCACCCAACGAATCTTTAGCCTCCGACTATACTACTCCACAGATCTCCGCTTATTCGGCCGGGCCCGAGCGGTCACCACTCCCTGTTCTTGACTTTTCGACGGAGGCGTGACCTGAAGACCTGATAGACTGACTGGTCGTTTAGATGCTCCCGCCAGTACTACACGGGCAGTGCGTCCCATCAAGACGTTACCTAGCAAACTCGGTGCCGTCCCACATCAAGCTACAGAACCATCTGGTATATGTCTTACGCCTTCCCCTCGAGGTCCGGCCGTAAAAACGACTCAACCCCGGGTTCTGGAACCGCCAGGTTCGTGATTTTATACCCCCGTGGCGGAGACTGCTTAGATACAGATCCTAGCTTGTAGCTTCGCAGAATTCTCTACGTCGACTCCCGGGGGGAATGTGACGTAAGCTGGTGATGCGCGCAGTTGAACATGAGGTAACCACACATTGTTAGGTTATGCGAATATCGCAAAGCACTACTAGGGGTATTTTGCTGAGAGGAGAGATGCCTTCGTGGAAGAAGTGCTAAGGGAAACCGGCTCTTTTCCGTGTATTCTTATCACAGTACGCTTGATTTCATCTGGAGCTCTGATTATTGTACTCACTGTAACTGCTTACTAATACGGTAGGTCTCAGCAATCAAACATTTCTTTTGTACTTTACACTAATATGTGGCCAAAATGTCATGACATCAATATTTAGGTTATTCGTTGTATTTTATAGGAGTTTTGGATGCGGTTCCGTTTTGGTTCTTACAAGACATGATTCGATGTTCCTGAAACAATATACTTTATTAACACAACTTATTGATAAAAGCACAGAAAAGACTACGCTATAACTTTACAGAACAGCGCTTAAAGACAACGTGTTGTTAGCTGGTGGTGCGGGTAGAGATAATGAAGCAATGTGATGTCAGTTGGCGGTGCGCGCAGCTGAACATAAGATAACCACACATGGTTAGGTTATTAGAATATGACTAATGCTACGTGGCTGAGGGAAGGGATGTCAGTCGAACACGTTCTGAGTAAACCTGGCTTGTATTCGTGTAAGACATGGAAAAAACCAACTTTCCAGCTAGCTAGCTCGTTCACCTGCGTTCGAAGCTAAACTGAAATACTAACATTCAGCAGGTTTATCCACATGAGCACGGGTGCTGCATTTTTCTTCGACAGACCAAGCGCCGCCTGAGATAACCACTGACCTGACTTTGTTGTAAAAGTCTTACAGTGTTAGTAGTCATCCTGGCAGAAGGGAAAATTTCCTCCGTGTAAAAATATACATATAAATATTACATGGGCATACAAGGCCTGTGTATAAGCATAGATACGTTGATTACAATCATTGTCTTGTACAAGTTACATATGATAGATACATAAAATCATGACAGCTATGTGTACATTTAGACATTCTATGAATTCATATTTACAATACTTTTACTGAGATAATCAAAATTAAACTTGTAATTCATTTACACATTGACTGGATTTTCAATATCATTTAAACTACTTTACAATATTATTTTTATCAAGTACATACAAACTGGATAGTAATATGCTTACATTACAATAGTTTTGCTCTTACAGTCCTGTTATTATTCTACGGGGTGAGCCATTTTCCTAGTGTTGATATTCAGTTGTAGTATTTTGAATTGCTATTAAAATTATGCTGCGAAGATACAATTCTCAAGAGAGGGGGAGAATTTCTTAGTATCTTGCTGAGCAAAGCCTGATTACCTCCTCTATTTTAGTTTTCGTCTGCTTGTTGCCGCGGGTATTCTCTGCCCATTGCGGCCAGTATTCACTGCTTGGCATTTTTAAATGCAGTTTATCGGTTTGTGGGCAGTTGAAGAGGAAGTGATCTGCATCACCTACCGCACCACATTCACACAAATCTGATGCTCGTATGCCGAATCTCTTAAGGTAATGTGGGAAGGGAACATGGCCAGTGTAGAATTGAGTTTGTGCTCCGCTGAATGTATTAACTGAGCACGTGACTTTTGGAAAGAACTTGTAGGTTTCCTCCCTTTGCTTTCTCTTTCCCATCTTTTCTGCCATTCTTGAAAAAGGCTATTGAGCGTGTTTTTTTTAAATAGGACTGCGGAACACTTACTGCGTTTTCCAATCTACTGGAGTCATTGGCAGCAGATTTCGCAAGCAGGTCAGCCGCTTCGTTGCCACACGAGTCTTCGACAGACCAAGAAAATGAAAGAAACATAATGAAATTCAGGCAGTAAACAGTTAAAAGCGCTTGAGCTATCTGACATTAAAAGCCTTGAAAGGAGACAATCAGTATTTGTAAAACTAAAACGTCTAGTGGCAACGCAATATTTATTTTAAAGGTAATTTTTCTTCCCACTCCATATTTATTCTTTAGAAAATGTAACGGCTTGGAATTAAAAACGTCATTCACTCTGCCTTGCAATTTCTTCCCGAATCTTCTCCTTAAGACAAAGAAACTAAAAACGAAATAAAAATCAATCAAGGCTTATAATTAAATCTTCTCATCTGATTTCAATTAGACTTTCCTAGGAATTCTCCACCCAATAGCAAAAGAAAATACGAATTAATTTCCATCTCCTGCCTTTCGAGCAGTGGAATCTTATAATTTATGTACGGCAATTTAAGACCAACCCCTTTCATTGGATCTTGGGTGTGGCGCTCTGAGAACCAAAACTGCTGAGTCTCTTCCAAGAATTGCATTTGAGGGCTGTTCTTTATTATCTTATCGACGGGCAGAACTCTTTTTATTTAAGGAGAGATAGAACGTTAAGATTTTCGGCGATTAAAAGTGAAGGAATTTTACGAGTTATTTACATAAAATTAAATATGCGACGAATTCTAAATTTTTTCGACTGCGAATCTTTAAAGTTCCTCGGATTTATTTGAATTGAAAAAAAAAGGTAAAAAATGCCTTGGTAATTTTTTAATTAAAGTAAAAGGTGAAAACTGCGTTTAGTGAAAAACAAATCTTAGAATACAGTTTAAAAAAGCATTTATATTAACCCCTTAACTGCCGCGGGCGTATATATACGCCTTGCTCAGCCGATGCGTTAACTGCCCCCCAGATGCGCCCAGATGCGCAGCCGTTAACTTTGCGAATAATTTTAGGTGTAGCAGCGCAAAGCAAATGATAGCAGTTTGGAAGGACGTATATATACGCCTGGGGCAGTTAACGCATCGGCTGAGCAAGGCGTATATATACGCCCGCGGCAGTTAAGGGGTTAATTAAGAAGATATAGTACTAAAGTACAAAATTGAAACATTTGAAGCTTGAGATTCATTTTGATAATATAATTTGGCAAAAAAAGATGTTTGGGTAAAAGTTCGAAATATTTTATGCTTTTTTAGAAGTCCCAAATGGTTAGTGCCACTGGCTTAGAGTATATTTGACTTGTGTTAGAATCTTAGAGAAGGCTTGGAAGTGTGCAGTGTGGTCTGGCATGGGGGCACTTAAAATAATAGGTAAAGGTAAAAAATATGGGGGACACCAGCGATGTACCATAGGTCAACTGGTAATGCCTTCCCATACTAACTCTTTGAAAAAAAAGGGGAGTGAATTGCAAGTTTTTATAAGAATTTGCATAGACTGAATCTTTCCAAAAGGTCTAGAGTTTGCCTATTATGGTACATCGTGCAATCCCACAGTACGCCCCGCATCCAGTATTTATTAAAAATAATGATGTAAGGCATAAGTAGGTTACAAAATAGTCGGAATACAATTTGAGATTCACAAGATAAATTGAACATCTGATTTGGTGCAACAAAAATAAGAGATAAACATAATGAGATAATTATAATTAGTACTGGCAACACAATGTTAAAATTAATTGTAATAATAATGCTAAATATGTGGGTGTCCATGGGTTATTTCAGATATACTGGTTTATTGCAGTTATTATAAAGTTCACGAGCGGAGCCATTTTCTCCATAATCACAGCATGTAAAAGTTCACTAAGTTTAAACAGTATGTGGACTTACACTTGACAGAGATCTAGGCCGTAGGAAGAGAGTCGTTGCATAAGTTTCTGAAACTTTGGATACTGATGTTTATCTCTAATTAAAAACCTTTGGAATGCCAGAAGGTCAGGTCAGTTCTTGGGGATTTTATGTGAATATCCTCAGTTAAGGGGCATGAGAAAGTGTAATGATCAGGAGTTTCCTGTTCCCCACATATGCAGATATCAGAATTTGCCAAATTTCTTGCGTAGAAATATGTGGGGAAGGGTCCATGTCCTGTTATAAAGTAATTTAGTGAAGGATTCCAGTACAGAGATGCGAAGCTTACATTGGGGATCAAGTTATATGTTCGTCTTCCCTATGGAGCATTGTTCCACAAATCTTGCCAAGATTTTGAAGCAAGTTGTTTTAGTTGGTACTTGAAGTAATAGTAAGATGAAATTCCTTTGAAGAGGTTCGGTGGTAGGAAAAGAGAACTAGGAGACCCTTGCAATCCCGTCCTCCTTCTCGCTGGGCTCTCGCTAACGATATTGCTAAATGACCAATCGATGTTGCCATGCCTTATGCATGCATTAAATTGCAAATGCTTCTTAGTTTGAAGGGACACTTACTGTTATATAGTATTATATAGAATATTTAAAAATAAAAGCAAATGTCTTAGAGTAATTGGCGTTTTTAAGAATTAACACACATAAATATTAAAAGTGGTATAAAACCCTTAATTACTGCTTATGTGCATAAGGCCGGAGCATAGGCCATTCAGGTTTTAAAGGCCCTGAAATTACTCTAACAATTGTGTTTCTTTTCTCACTTCATGCTCCCCTTCTTTCCAAACCGTGGACGAAACGTTGTTGTGCTTAGAGACTATCATAATCGGGTTCTGAATATTAAATAGCCAATTACAAGTTATAAGATTAAACGTTTTTGGTTTATTTGATTACGACAGAGCCCTCGAGGGCTATCTGCATAACGGGAGGGATGCCTTCGTGGAGAACTTTCTAAGGGAAATTGGCTGGTATATACGTTCTATACAGGGTGATCTTTTTTAAAGTGACAGTGTTTGGAGCGCCCTATAGCGCGTTCTAATAGCCGAAATGGCACCAAACTTGGTATTTAGACTAATCAAGACATGGGACTTCAAGACATACAATCGTACAGTTAAATTATTAATGTTTATTTACTACATTAACTTACCCGGTGAGGAATTAGACCGCATTCAATGTGAGCACTGTTCTCAGAAATAACACCGTGCATTCTGTGCACCACGTCCTATTTAACATATCCCGAGGAATATTCCGCACTGTCTTTGTTATGTTGTCCTTTAGAATAGACAAATTTGATACTCCACAACATAAACTTGAGATTTCAAATAACCCCAGAGCCAAAAATCGCATGGCGTGAAGTCAGGGGAGCTTGTCGGAGCTGTCCACTATTTGCTTTTATAACCCCTATTACTGGTGCTGTCATTGCACAACATTTTGTAGAGTCATTAGGATTTTTTTAGAGGCCAGCAAGATGAAAAATTAGCAAACGCCTTCGCCGGGAATCGAACCACGGACCTCTGAAATACCGGCTCAGTGTGCAGAACCACTACACCACGAAGGACGCTAGGAAAGTGGGAGAAATACCTTATATACTCCCCTTTTTAAAGGGCGACTAGGGTTTTAGGGGACCTAGTCGCCAAATCCTGGGTGCGGAGAATCATCATCCACAACCCTTTTAGTTCGAGCGCCACTTGTAGAGTCATTAGGACTTTTTTAGAGGCCAGCAAGATGAAAAATTAGCAAACGCCTTCGCCGGGAATCGAACCACGGACCTCTGAAATACCGGCTCAGTGTGCAGAACCACTACACCACGAAGGACGCTAGGAAAGTGGGAGAAATACCTTATAATTTGTATTTTCCTTTGATACCCCTGTTTTATGCTAATTATCGTTATTGTAAGATACAGCAGCGTCACAAAATACCCTAGCGGCGATTTTTGGAACTAATTTTTTTCCCCCTACGGAATCCTTTTTCCCATGTCTTGACTAATCTAAATACTAAGTTTGGTGCCATTTCCGCTATTAGATCGCACTACAGGGCGCTCCAAACACTGTCACTTTTAAAAAAGATCACCCTGTATATCGTACATACCCATTACTTGGGAAAAAACCAAGAAAACACCTACGCAGCCAGCCGGTTCGACTGGAATCGAACTCAGGACAGAACTACCAGTGATCGGCGATTTTAACGCACAACCACTGGTGAATCCATAAAATTAAAAAAAAAATATTTGGTGGCTATTAATTAAAAGGTTTTACAAAATATGATAATACGCGTTTTCCAACATTGATGTGAGATTCGAAGAACTGAATGTCCCATATTAGTGAATCGAAGACCATTCAACTTGCAAAAAGTCTCATGTGTTTTTAATAAACGCTTCTAATATTTCCAAAGTTTTGAATTAAATTGTTTAGCAATGGTTTTTTGGGTTAGAATTCCAAAGATTGAGCGATAGAAGCAACATGAAGATTCGCGTTTTCCAACATTGATGTGAGATTCGAAGAACTGAATGTCCCATACTTATGTATTAAAATGTGATAATAAGAACTACAGATTCCATAGAATTTTTTTTACAGTAAAGGAACTTGTAACTATGTATAACTGGTTCGTTCATTAGATAACTGAGTAGTGTATAAATATTAGGTCGAAAGGAGGAGGTAAATTTGAGAAAGATTTCCTACGAGAAATTGGTTCATATTTGTTGGATGATCCGATTAATAGTGTAATTTTTAAAGTTAAAGAATATAATTCTTTTTTACACTAAAATATATTTAACAAAATAGTTTACAGCTTGTTTTTTTTCTTAGTTGTAAATATTCTGCGTTCAGAGATGAAAGATTTCTAGTCTTTATCCAAAGAATGAATATAAATTTCTCTGGAAATTGAATTACGAGTTCAAAAATGGCGGTAATTGTATAATGCTAAATATGGAGATTATGGTAGATGAATCAGGTTTTTCTATTCAAATCGTCTTAATTTTTTGCTTATTTTTTTCTACAGTGTGAGTTCGGGCTCAATTTAATAATCAATAAAATAAATATTATTTCTATTAGCAGATATTTTTCTACCAGCAAGTTGCTTTAATTATATCTTTTGTTACAAAACTGTGTTTCAAAAAATTTTTTTTCAGGAATTAGCGTATATTATTCCATGCCTTGCACATTTCGGCAAAAGGAAAGTTTTCTTTTGATGTCTGTATAACATCATTTTTTTTTAATCCAAACGGGCTTTGTCCCTGAGGGACTATTGTTTTCGTCTTGTGATTTTTCGTCTAATCACTCTGTCTGAATCATTTTTCAAACTGTTGCCACCAAATGTTAGCGTCCTGCATTATATTTGAATAAATTAAATATTGAACAATCTGCATAAATGTATGTATATTTCTCGCATTGTGATAAAACAACAGACATAGTCATCGAATTTCGAATGACGTAATCCTCCTACGAATATGGGTATGCGAAAGCCGAAATTTGAAATTTGTTTTATTATCGATTTCATATTTTGTAAAATTTTAACGAATTTTTGATTAACAAGCTCAAGGATTTCAAAGCGAGCAATGGCAACATTGTACAGAAAAAACACTTTTATCTCCAGCGTGCGAGCCTCTGTATCGGAAATTCTAAAGATAGGCTCAATTAAAAATTATTTTGCGATATTGCTGTTGAACTGAATTCCATCGTTTAAGTGCGAAGAACGTGATATTTAATAAATAAAGGTAACATGCAAAATGCTAAAAAAAAAGGCTCCTTTGGACGTAATTTAAAACCCGAAACCTTTCAAATTTAGTTTTTTTTGGGGGGGGATTAATATTTTCGTAAATGCTTCGTTTTTTTATTACTGGGATTATCACTTGATTTAGAACTGTTTACTTCTCTAAAGTAGAGAAACAAGAAATGCAAAATATGCACTGATTATTTTAAATTCATTTCTCACATGCTGACACATTTCAAAAACTTTCTACGGATTTGATAGGAAACGTGATGGTCCTCTAAATGGGTTTAATTAGGGCTCTCAGGTAGATTTCCTTCATTAAATTGGAATTCTCCTCTCTGAGTACATGAAAGAGGTGAACGTATTACTTATTGGATGAGTGAATACGAAGAAAACCTTAAAAGCTCCTTCACAGACAGCCTGTTGAGTCGTTCGGAACAAATTCCAGAATTAACTGCTATTGACACTTCACAGTTTGTGTCTCGGAAAATAAGAGACATCTGAGGAATTTTCTGCTTATATTTATTAGTCGTTTGATGAATCAACGCTTGGCAAACATAAGTACATATGTAAGTTAAGATAAATAGTATTTGTTTCAGTGTAGTGTGTTAGATTCATGTTTAAAAGTCATCAAAATGAACGCTAGTTATGGTATACAAACGAAGCAAAAAGCCATATATTTTAAATAAGTTATATATTATTTTGTAATATAATAATGAAATGCCTTCATACACAACTCGGATTTGTATATTTTTATATCCTAGATTGTTTAAATGCTCACTTCACGCACCAGGGCTTTTTTCCTTAGAAGATATGCTTTTACCTTTCCCAGCTTGCTTTCAAAATACAGATATATATATATATCTATATATATGGCATACAGATATATCAAGATATATGTGTATTTCACAATCCAAGTATACAGATAAGCAAGATATATCTGCATTACACAATAAAGATATATCTTGCTTTCACAAGATATATCTGCATTACACAATACAGATATATCTTGCTTTCACAATACATATCTGCATTACACAATAGGTATATCTTGCTTTCACAACACATATATATCTTGCTTTCACAATACATACATATCTGCATTACACAATACAGATATATCTTGCTTTCACAATATAGATATATTTAAAGTAAACGAATTCATATTCATACTACTCATGGTGGATGGTTAATATAGCAAAGTACACAAAGGTTATCTGTCAAAGAAGAGGGATGATTTTGTGGAGGTGTTTCTATGGAAATAACCTCATATTGATGTTTCTCATGAGGAAGATCAACCATGTAGCCAACCCTTCCGACTGGGTTCGAACCCAGGTCAAATTACCCCCATTTAGTAGTTTTATCTCATTGCCCACTGATGGACTGGCTACATAAAGTTTTATCATCATGTAGGGTGAAAATTTATGCAGTCAGTCCGTTGGTTGCGTAATGCACCCACTACTAAAAACTAATTTTCAGTGATATACCTATATATAAATGATAATAGGGCGACTTTACTTGCCAGGAGGACTGGGCTATAGCCCTTTTTTCCACCTACATAAGGATCTCTGCTCGCTCAATGCTAATCTTGTATGGGTAAACCATTTGCAATTCTTGCTTCAACTAGTATTCTAATTAAAATATAGAGTCATATATTGTCTTAATGACCTATCCTAATTTTTTTCGCAGTAAAGCTACCCATAAACGTTTTGTAAATTTTAGAAATGTCAAAGTCATCGGAAAGAAGGGTCAGATGTCTAGTATCTGTACTTGAAATCATAATAATCAGATCTAGTAGGTAAAAGGCCCAGCAGCGGCCGAGTGGTTAAAGACCCTGAGCACTGATAGTTCGTTCCAAAGTTCGAATTCCGTGAACGGGCTGGCTGCATGGGCGATTTTATTGTTTTGCCCATGTATATTGGACGATATGAGGCCCATGTGCATTTGATTTGTATACAAGTCAATTTCTCTTAGAATGTCCTCCACGAAGACACCACTCCCCTTAGGCAGATTAAGGTTTGGTTTGCGGTTTATGTGATTATGGCATACGCCTCGAGGCTTTACAGTAATCACATAAACCAAACCAACCTAATAGGTAAAAGGGTTATCACTTTTGATCTATTTTCTGCATTAATTTTGGTTATGCTATTTTTCACCTTTTTTGTTACTCGCTTCCTGCATCCTATTTCCCGAGTGTGTGAGTAATATGTGTAGTGAGCATGTGTGGTATTTGTTTTTGCATCGGATTGCGACCTCATTGTTAAGAATTGATTCGTTTAGACGGATTTGGACCTCTCTCTCAAAACAAAACCAAATCAAATCTAGTATCCATATCTTCTGTATGTAGATGAGACACAATTTTGGGTACTTACGTATTAACGCAACCAGGCCAAAATTCGCATAAATTGCAAAATTTGGTGACCCTACTTACGGCAACCTTACGTGTTATACGTAGTTTTGTAAAAAGAGCATGTGGAGATTCACACAATTTTCCTGCATTTTCGTGCAAATTTTTGTAATTTATGAGAAAATAGCAGTGTACATGGATAAAGTCAAGAGTGTGCGCAATGCCATTTTTGTGCAATTCTGGGATGTTTTTTTAAGTAAAAATAAGTCGACGTGTACATGGTTATGGCGAATACGGTTTTCAATCAGTGCTAAAAGCAATCCATGTACACGTCGACTTATTTTTACTTAAAAAAACATCCCAGAATTGCACAAAAATAGCATTGCGCACACTCTTGACTTTATCCATGTACACTGCTATTTTCTCATAAATTACAAAAATTTGCACGAAAATGCAGGAAAATTTTGTGAATCTCCACATGCTCTTTTTACAAAACTAATACGGTTTTCAATCAGTGCTAAAAGCAATAGCCAAAAGATTTCCGCCGAAAAAATAATTCTGCTACTTATTCAAATTCGAAACCGGAAGGGTTTAATTGCTACTTTTTTTTATATTTTAAAACAAAATAATATAAAAAACTGTATTAAAAATTATCTGTAATTAATAAATGTACATTTTCTTTCTATTCATACTTTTTTTACTCAAACTTACAAATAGCGCCAACCCGGTTGCGATAATATGCAAGTACCCAATTTGGATGTATCCTAATTTTTCGGTTACAGATATTGTCAATATACAGCAAAGTTTTGCGTAATTTTTAATATGTTAAGTGATACATTCACGTGTTTTGAAAACATTTTCAATTGACTTCACTAATATTTGATCTGAGTGTCCGAAATTCAATTAATGATTTACTTTTTACTCAAATTGTAAAATAAATAAATCCTCCATTAACTCTTTCCTCGCAATATAGATTATTCTAGCTCCCTTTTTTTGCGATACGTTTGTCCTCTACCAAACCATTTAGTATGGACATTTTCTATGCATCGGAATTCAAATACGTCAGGTAATTAAATCCGATGTAGGAAAAAGAAAAAAGTCGTTGAATAATGATACTAATAGTGATTGTTCTGTGTTTGAGAAAAGGTGAGCCAATAGCACAGTATTGATGGATGTTCTCATTTATAAAGCAAATACGGTTCAGGATCCCCAATCATTATCTCCCACAAAAGAGAGCTTCCTAAGAAGGATATTCTTTCTCAGATTAGATTTGCAGAAATTTGCATAATTCGGTTGTATCGATTCTAGCTTAGGAAACAGTTACAATGGCAAAGATAAATTAGTTAAGCAGATTTATGGTCGAAGTTCATTACAAACTGTTAAAATGAACCCTAGGAGACTACAATTAATTTAATTTGAGTTTCAGTGGTTTTTCTATTTTGTGACGTAAAATTTCATTTTGGGAAATTTTTTTACAAAATTTTAGAAATTTAAGATTACGATAATTTAAATTTAAGAAATTTAAGATAATTATTATTTATACGATGTATGTATAAGAAATTACGATAATAAAAATATGTTATTGCATTCCATAATTGATATGTTGTGTATTTAACACTTTTAAGGGGACTCGTACACCTTAAACCCCTCATGATCTTCGAATATGTGACTGTTGCAAGAATTGGAATATTTTATTTATTTTAAAAGCAATTGCTTCCAACTTTTTACAGCTGACTACATAATATAGTGCTTTGGAAACTAGTAACCAGAAAGTTTGTGCTGCCACAAATATTTTTGTAATTTAATCCTCTTTGTGACAAAATATTTCGCCGTGTTTCCACCTTGCGCGCATGATATTTTAAAAATGGCTAATGGTAAATACTTGAAATTTGATGGAATTCTTTATATGGGCACTATTTTCTAACTGAACCAACACTCTGATGAATATTTTATTATAGAAAAATTTTATGGGCGAAAACATTAAAAAATGTTTTAATAAAATACATTTTATGAACTCAACTCAAAATAAAATAAGAATTTAACATGAAATTTTTAGAATTTTAGGTTCACAGTAGTTTCCAAATGTTATAAAAGCTATATATTAAATATAGAATCAAATTATGAAACAGAATGTTGTAAACTGTGCGCGCAAGTTGGAAACATGACGAAAACTCTTGTCACAAAGCGGATTAAATTATAAAAATATTTGTGGCAACACAAACTTTCTGATGACTATTTCAGAAAGCAGCTATATTATGTAGTCAGCTGTAAAAAGTTGGTAGTAATTGCTTTTAAAATTAATAAGTTATCCCAACTCTCGCAACAGTCACCTATTCGAACATCTTATTGGTTTTAAGGTGTATGAGTCCCCTTAAGGCGTTTAAGTACACTGTGCTCTATTTGGGACAGTTTTACATAAAGAATCATAAGTTAGAATAAAAATAGAGTGTTTGCTTACCTGAAATAGATTATGATGATGGCAAAGTCTCGAGAGATATCTGCCTATGGAGTGAGATGCCTTCGTGGAGGACTTTATAAAGGAAACTGACTCGCATACACATTACGAAAACCACGAAAACGCCCCCGCAGACAGCCTGTTCGTAGGATTCGAATCTGAGACCGAACTACCAGTGTTCAGCGACTTTACGGCTCTGCCGCTTGTTGGCGTTACCTCAAGTAGAACGCAAATTAAAGTTATCAATCTTCATAAACATTTAAACTGAAGTGCTAAGAAAAAGAAATTACAAGAGACTCATTTATGAGTTCGAATAGCTTCAGGCTTACATATTAGGTAATATTATTAGTAGTACATTTCAAATAAGAAAGTAACATGGCTGAAAAAGAATGAAGATAAAGTAGATGTACTTTAGCTTCGCAAGCACAAAATGAACATTTTTAAGATTTATGTGTCAAAACATGGGTAGAATCCGTCTATCGCCAATATATCATTAGGTGCTTGTTTGTTTTTGCCGTTGCCGAGTTTCATAATGCTAAAGTGACACTAATTTATTCCAACAATAATTAAATTTATTTCTTAGACCTATTCAATCATTAATTAGCTTCTATGTTTAGGTATATTCATGATTTCAGTTAAATTTATAATTGATTTTTAAACTAAAAAATATTTATAATGTTTCCCTTTGCGCTGTATTTTGATGTAAACTTGCCCAGATATTAAACTGTAAGATCAGTCTTTCCAATCCCGGCGGGTCAATTTTTTTTCGTATTTTTACTTCCTTGTACGAAGTAAAAAGGAAGTATTGTAATCGCGAAAAGTTTCAGGCAGCATATTTCAACGAAAATATCCGTTTTGACCGCTATCGAATGCAATTTAACGATGTTTTTGCGTCATATCTGTACATAAGGACACAATAAAATACTCTTTTCCTTCAAAAAATTATTTCAAAATTTCAAAAAATTATTAAATAAATTTAAAATTAATTCTGAAGGGAATTTTTCGTGACGTCTGTACGAACGTATGTACGTACGTGCGTACGTACGTTCGTGCGTACGTGCGTATCTCGCATAGCTCAAAAACGAGTAGCCTCAGAACGTTGAAATTTTGTATATAGGACTACTATAAACATGTAGATGTGCACCTCGTATTTTGGTTGCAGTCGGCCGCACCAAACGTATGTAAATATATTTATAAATATATCCACTCAATTACCCGGCTCAGTGATCTCCGTTTCTTTACTCTTATATGTTTGTAAATTGTACATTTTTTGCTTTAAAAATGATTGAATTATGTTGTTTTTATCTTCCGGTTAAGGATTTTATGCCTTTCGTAAATCTGTGTGCAATATTTTTAGAATTATCGGCAATTTTAAAGTTGTTTAATTGCCGCTAAGCCTGTTTTTAATGGCGGCCATTGATGTTTACATTTGAAACAGCAGACTAGTGGATTTGGTGCCAATCTAGAGAAACTTAGCTTCGCAACAACAAAGATAACGCCTTCATTTATTATTGCCAATTAAATCATGCTTAATTCTTTCTGGAATTTTTTCGAGGAAATAAGCGTTTGAGATTTACTTCGTAATTTTTAATACAGATATTTTGAGTTTTTATGTATTTTTGCCTTCTCGCGAAGTGAGAACTGAATTAATTAAATGAGAAATACTCAATCGTCTGTGAAAAACTGTTTCTGTTTTGTTTTGTTTGCTTAATTTCTTTTATACATCGTTCTAGCTTTATTATAGTATTTGAATAGAACATGTGGCAACGATTAGATAATTCTTTAAATGATATATATTTTGTGCATTCTGAGCTATAATATGAATGACCTATAATATTGTTAAGTAAACCTAGCGCCAGAGTGTCGCTATGGTAAACAAAGTGAATTTTAAAGAATGCATTTATTCTATTGTGGTTTATGCGCTGTCGGCGAAGTAGGTTTAATTCAATCTAATAAGTTTAAATAAAATGCAAGAAAAAATGCGTATAATTTAATATTCCGTACAAGGAAGTCATGTGGTGTGCACATCAGATTTTTTTCTATTATAAGATAATGTGTACCAGACATGTTCTACATCAAGGTATATGCTGTTATTTACAAAATAACAATCACCAATAAAACAAGACCTATTAGCGGCCGAGCGGTAAACGTCGCTGAGCACTGGTAGTTGGCTCCGAGTTTCGAATACCGCGAACAGGCTTACTGCCTGAGCGTTTTCGTCTTCATGTGTGAAGTGTTATACAAGCCAATTTCCCTTAGAGAGTCCTTCCCGAAAGTATTGCTTGTCTTAAGCAGATAGCCCTTAGAAGCTTTGCCATGTTCACATAAGCCCAATGAAACCTCTAAATGAGCAATTCTGTTCCTTTCTATTGAAATGAATCTTTGAGATATAGCTATGTTTAGAAATATTTTACACCTGCTGAAACGAATAGATGACTGAAGTATGACTTCTCGCTGGAAATATCAAGATCCAGAGTGTATCTTTCTAGAGAAAATTATTTTGCTTGTGTTATTCTATAACGTAAAAGACACAAAAACCTTATGTTTACTTCAAGGTTATCGATTTCTACTACTGATAATCATAGTTTACGAGAAAACATTATTTGCACCTTATAATTGCCGCGTGTATATTCGTTATTTCCATTAATTCCTACTTCTCATTTTCCAATGCGAAGTCAAGAATTAACGTAGAATGTTAATTAAAACACTATGTTAATTTAGGTTAATACATTAATTCTGTTAAAATTTCATTGCAAATATTTAAAATCTATTAGTATTTTTCAGTTCTTTTTGTGCAACAAATGCGTGAGTTTCGTTGAAGCATTCCAATTATATATTGGCATTATTGAAAGGTGTTGTAGCCTGAATAGCTTTATTGTTTCTAATGCTAGTAATCATTAGTTAACGAGAAAATATCATTGCAGCTCGTAATTGCTATACGTATATTTTTTATTTATATTAATTCTTTAAATTTCGAACGGTATTGTGAGGTTGAAATTTTATGTAGTAGGTTAATTAAAACATGGTGTTAATTTGGGGTTATTTAATTAATTTTGCAAAACCATATTACAAACGTTTAAAATCTATTAATATTTTTCAGTTGGGGAAATAAATACGTGAATTTCATTAAAGAAATCCAATTACATATTGGCATTTATGAATGTAGCATGAATAGATAAGTACCGTGAAGTTAAAGAATTCTCTATGTATTCGTGTAAAACAGTTTACAGAGAACGTAACATTTCGTGACAAATATCATAGGAAATTTTATCCAATACATGTTCAGTGTGTTCTTCCGCAGTGTAGATCAATAGTACGCATCAAAAGTAAATTTACCGTGGAATAGTTAGAGTTGTACGCTATTGCATTGGATATTTGGCATTTTACCAGTAAAAGAACACAATAAATGATCCCAGAGAGATTTTCGTAGAAAGAAGGTTAGCATATTTCAATTGGATATGAATTACGGATTGTTATGTGCATTATAATGACATATCCTGAAATATATTTGTGCGCAATCATATTGAAGTGTTGGCAATTTTCTAATATAGAAACACTTTGATGTAATCTGGAAATATAGTTTTGTAAAACAATTCAACCAGTTCATTTTAGTGGATGGCGACATTTTATTTATAATTTCGTCTTTCTAATACAAACGTCTTTTATTTAATCTTTTTAATTTTCTGCAGAATTTATATTTATTTAATCTAAAAAGTTTTCTTAAGGTTTTTTTTTTTTTTTTTTTTTTGTCTTTATTCAATTTAGCCAATATTCTTTATAAATTCCTTCACAAGATTTTGAGTCGATAATTTCATCTAAAAACACTTTTAGTCGATAATTCCATCTAAAAACACTTTTAATCGAAAATTTCCGACAGCGTCCTATCTCTTCAGATCTTATACATAATCCAGTCAGCTTCATTCCGTATTACTGGACAAATTTCTTCAGAAAGTACTCCACGAAATCATCCTATCTCCAGTTGAGATCTTGCACGTATTTTGGCATAAATATTTATCTACATATCCATTGCGTTTGCAAATAACAAATTTAAGTTAAGAAATGTTTGATAAAGGATTTCTAACTAATGTAGTATATCCACACTGATCATTATACTGGCTAGCAATACCGTCTGCCATATCGTCGGTCTAGATTTCGAATATTGGGGCAACATGCATTTTTGTAAATATATACGGTCTATAAGGAAGTGGGCACTTCAAGAAATGGTTCGCCAAAAGTCTTATGGAGAGGTGTTTTAGGGAAATCACGGCTATGAGACCCGCGGATCCGTCCTCTGGAGTGTTCTCCATCCAAATTGGGTGGAGTTCACATTTAGTGCTTGAGAATATATGACTAGTGGGGAAATTGTTATGTTCCACCCTCTTCAACCTGTACCTGTATGACCAAAGGTGAAATTCTTGTGTTCCACTCCTTTCTAGCTGTACTTAATGTACAGCTTAAGTTCTATTCTTAATCGAGATAACAACTATATAGGTATAACCAAGCAAATAACATGTTAACAAATGAATCACGTATGGCGGAAAACATCAAACAGAAACAACTATATAGGTGTTAAGCAAGAAAATAACATGTTAACAGAGGAATTAAGTATGGCGGAAAACATCAAACAGAAACAACTATATAGGTGTTAAGCAAGAAAATAACATGTTAACAGAGGAATTAAGTATGGCAGAAAACATCAAACAGAAACAACTATATAGGTGTTAAGCAAGAAAATAACATGGTAACAGATGAATCAAGTATAGCAGAAAACATCAAACAGAAACAACTATATAGGTGTTAAGCAAGAATATAACATGGTAACAGATGAATCAAGTATGGCAAAAAACATCAAACAGAAAAATAAATTACAGATTTTCTTGGATTATTATGACTATAAGCAGCTTTGTTTTACCACTCATGTTAATAGTCATTTGAATTAATTACAATTTCGGCTGGCTTTTACATTGAAGATAGTGATTAGGTTTTCGAAGAGAAAACATGATTAGTTAGGAAAAATAACTTTTCTCTCACCAGAATACAGGCCATGAGTATTTCTCGATTTATTTTCGGTATTATGTAACACTTTCACATGCATGTAATACTGTCGTAACTATGATAAAAGAGGATTTGGGAATTATTAAAATTCCCGCCGAAACTGTTCACAGTATTTTTTCTCAGCTAAACAAAACTTGCAAGCACAACAAACAAAGGAAAGAGTAAAAGTGTCAAGCTTGCTTTTTAATTTTTTTTTATTATCTCTCGGATCAGATGTCGATTCTCTTACGAAACGGCTATAAGTATGTTTTAAAATTTAATAACAGAGTCATTATTCCTTACACTCTGACATTTGTTTTTCATTTTCTTAATGTTTAAGCTTCCCTTCGAGAATAAAAACACGTTAAAATTGAACAGTAACTGACACTTTCGAATTCGGTAATTTGATTCTATTCGCATCTGTTATTCTGATAAACTGCGCATTCAGTGCCTTAGTTCTACCATTGTTGTTGCAGAAATTTCGAATCCTTTTTGGAATTTAATTTTTGAAATAAAGATTTCTTTTGCTATTGAATCAAATTTTGAATTTTCTTAGTTCTCTTAAAATAAGAGTTCCATCTACATTAAAATGGCAGTTTTCCATCACCAGTACTAGGAGTACGTACCCCACGTGACCGCGGGTAAAGTCGCTGAACACTGGTAGTTCGCTCAGTGATTCAAATCCTAGCGAACGACTGTCTGCATGGGTGTTTCTTGGCTTTCCTTATGTGTAACGTTGCATACAAGCCAGCTTCGCTTAGGTATTTCCTCCACGAAGGCATCCCTCCTGTTAGGCAGATACCCCTCGAGTGCTTTGCTGCTAACAAATAAACCAAAGCAAACCAAATACGAAGTGTACAAGTTATCAGCTTAAGTTATTTTCCAGGTACAACTTAATGGTGGCTTATTGTACCTTAATTAATGCTTCTTCAAAAGCAGTCTTTTTCTAGTTCTGACGTTTAAAGCGTCAACATTCAGATCTGTCATTTTTTTATTTTAACATGTCAATTTATGTTACGTTACCACGGTATTTACCTTTCCTGCAGACTGAGATTTGATTTCATTTAATGAGACTTAAGATCTTTAAATTAATTCACGATTTAAGTATCTTAGTAAAGTGTCAGTTACTGTTCAATGTGGGAAGTCTTTAATTTAGTTTTTGAATCAAAATAAACTTGTTCACTCATTTGAGAAATTTAGACGCAATGTGCGAATTATGGATAATTTACATTTTTATTTTCTTGATGTATAATATATGCTATGTACTTCTACATAACTGCTATGTACTTCTAATAATACGTACACTTAATTTATATGATTCACGCTTGTAAGCACCGTGTATAATATGCTGTTCTTTGGAACATAGTAAATTACCTTATATTCTTAAATAGTATAAAAGACGCCGATAAAACTAAAGCCTTTATGCAAAACTTCTGAATATTCAATTAATGAAGAAAATTATTATTCTTTATTTTATTTTAAAATATTTGGTAAACTCCTTTTTAATTATAAATAACTTTCTTACATCGTCAAACCAATGTCAAACCAATAATAAAAAAAGCTTCATGATTTGGGAAATCAAATAATGCACTCAAATGTTACTGCGATTTTTTTGTCTGTAATATGTAGAAGTTTTAAATCGTTTGAGAAAATAAAATACTAGCTCTTTCGAATTCAGATCAATTAATAAATATATTTCTTCCTGTAAGCGAGTTAAAAAATGCCATTGTAAAATTGTAAACATTGTGTTTAACCAGGTAACTGAAATTAGAAATTATTTATTGGAATGTAAAATTTTTCGAGAAGAAAGAAATTTTGAGAAATCTATCTACCCTCTATCAGAAGTTTTAGCTTTCAATTGCATTTTGTAAGGCTGCTATTTTATAAACTCTGTTCAGTAATTTTCCGTTCAATGGTTATATCACCTGATTTCACTCTCATTTGAAAAGACTGCCACTAGCGTTAAGACTGTTCACTAAATCATGTACCAGTTAAAAGTGCTTCTCTGTTCAAAGTCTGATGTCGTCGGTATCACGTCATCATCTAACTATACTTGATGCCTTCAAGTCCTCATCCTTAAGGGATTTACAGAGGCTGTTCGCACATTTTTTAGACGATTTTGGTAAGCGGTAATAAAAACTCGTTTGCTTCAAAAGAAGTAATTTCAATTGTACTATGTTTCTAAAAGTCAACATTATCGTCTGTGGCTTGAAAGTTTTGTTTTTATTCAAAATGGCGAATTTAACAAAACAGTGGTTCGAAGGCTACATTTACGCTTTCCGAAGAGAAATATGCATACTCCGTTATCCAAAAACCACGTGAAAGTCATGGTTTTGTGATATCTAAAGCGTCGATAGGTAATATCATCAACAAGAAAGGAAGAAAGCGTCAAATTGGAGCCTCGAGTGGGACAAAAACTCCAAACAAGTATCCAAGGAAAAACGGACATCTTCGACTATTGCAAAGGTACGTTGTTTAATGTTAAAAGAAAATCCTCCTAGTCAAAGGACAGTTGCAAAATCATTAAAATGCTCGGTGTCCACTGTAAACAAAACGATAAACGTTGATTTAAATCTTAAGAAAGCGAGAAAATGCAATGTGCATCGTCTTCTTTCAAAGCATATCGCTCAAAGCAGGACACGCTGCAGAATTCTATATGAGGAACACTTATCCAAAGAAAAATGGGAAACAATTGTCACAATAGATGAAGCATGGGTTTATTTAAATGATTGTAACAAAAAAAAAGAGCCATTTATTATCATAAAAGGGGAGGAAAGATTTAAGTACATGGTTCAAAGAATCGAAAGGAAATTTTTCTAAGGGATTCATGATTGTTGCTGGTTTTTCTTATGATGGAAAGTTAAAAATAAAGAGAGTGCAAAAAATGTCAAGATTGACTCCAAATACTATTAGGAACATATTTTGTCGCCAATGTTTTTGTATGAAAAACCATCGCTTTACCCACAGTGCCATCAGTCTGTGAGACTCCATCAGGACAAAGCTAGCAGTCACACATTAAAATCCACTGTAAACTTCCTAAAAGAAGTGGAACAAAAAACTGGTATCAAGGCCATACCCTTCACTGATATCCCTACTAAATTTCCCGATGTGTTATCTATGGACTTTTGTGGTTTTGGAATATTTAAAAACTGCAATGTTTGCAAATATCCAAACATTGTCCCAAAACCCTAACAGGACTCTGGAAAGCTGTTCTGGAGGAATGGGATAGAATATCTCTTCTGCCACTTTCAAAAGGCATTATTATCCTGGAAATTGCGTTGTCGAAAGATAGTTCAGAATAAGGGATGTCAAATAGAACATTTAAAACACAAGAATTTCATGTAATTTAGTTTTGTGAATACAATATACATCGTCTAAAAAATGTGTTAACAGCCTCTGTAGTATCGAAAGGGAAATATCCTGATAACGAGAAATCTGAGCCCTAGATTTCACATTCAGGGCCAATGAAATTCTACTTCACAATTTGGCAGCATTAGGAGGATCGCTTTTTTGCATCACTTAGCTTGAAGACAAGACTAAACTGCGCGTCATTAACACTGTGTTTTACCCTTTCATTTGAAGACTGAAATGCGTAACTGCTCCTTATAAAGGATTAACAGCTGCTTATCCGTAATGCTATCCAGTTTACTTGCATTGCACTCAAATGCGCAAGTAGTATATTCAATAAGATCGATTGCAATATCGCGAGCTGTAATGACAGCGGGCAGTTCTTTGATGTAGTGTATCATGATACCAGTTAATGTTCTACCGAATCTCTAGGATAAAACAACATATGCATGGATTTGGCGTACATAAACGAGAATGAAGTCTTCACCATCTCTAATTCTGAGTGTTACGAATGGCCTGTTATAAACATGTTCGATCGCCACTCTTGTAATGGCTTATTCTGGATTCGGAAAGTAAAGGTTCTGACCATCGTATATATAATTATAATCCTATTAAGTATAATTCTAGTACAATAACTAATTAAATTATAAAAAAAACCCTCTTAAGTGGTCTGAATGCGCTTCAAAATGTTCCGTATCCATTAATATAAGGGTCATCAACTGCAATTTAAAAATTTAAATCGAACAGCAATAAGAAGTTTTTATCCCAAAGGGCTATTCGTTTCGTTTTTTTTCATTTTGCATAGAAAACTCGAAAAGTCTGAATCACTTTCCATATTATTACTATCAAATATTATCTTCCTGTATTATCTTTATTTAATTAAAAGTAATATGGGCTGTACTGTGTCCTTAAATCTGTATTTTGTATATTATAAGTATAGCACAAAGTAAACAAAGAGGATTTCTGTGTGCAAAATGTGCAATTTGTTTGTAATGTGCAATTTTGGTCTTTATTTAAGAGCTCTTAATTTATTTATCTGTTGTATCAAGTTATTTATTTAAGTCTGTCTTATATAACGAAGTTATGTACTATACAATCCAGTTATGTTTTATTTAAACAATTACATTGTACAGAATCTATGTTGAATTGTTAAGAATAACGTTCAGCGTAATATGTTGCAAAGTATAGTGTATTAAGTGTACCATTGAGTTGTAAATGTGCCTTAAGTACAGTGTAATGATCAACGCAATGCATATTATGAAATGTATATTGTAGCGAGTATGTGTAGCAATGTGTTAACATGCGATGCAGCCAGGAAAATGTTTAATTTCGCATGCAGAAAAATCTATATTTTGCCCTTGTATGGCCATGTACTTTGCCCTTGTATTGTTTTCGGAGTGTAGCTTCAGATAGATACCCGACTAGTCTATGTAAGCCGTCCGGGTGTCCGGACCTGCTCTCACCTGTCACCTGTATTATCTTTAAAGAAATTAAATAATGAAGAGTCTGCCTAAATGTATGCATGTTTCTCGCAATGTCACAAAACAATGGTACCTAGAGCCATCCAATTTTGAATAACGTACGTCTCCACCCGAATATGGGAATCTGGAATTTCTTTTATTATCTATTTCATTTTTTGTAAAGCATTTATGAGTTTTTCATTAAGAAACTCAACGATTTCAAAGCGAGCAATGGTAACACTGTACGTGAAAACATAATTATCTCCAGCGCTGTGAAACTGCGTATTCGAAATTCTAAAGATATGCTCTTTTCAAATTATTTTGAGATATTGCCGTTGAATTGAGTTTTATGGTTTAAGTGCGAAAACATGATATTTAATAAATAAAGGTAACACACAAAATGTTGAAAAAAAGCCTCTTTATGAGTAATATAAAATCTGAAAGCTTTCAGATTTTTTTGGTTTTATTTGGGTAAATATTTTCCTTGTTTTTTGTCTATTCTTTCCTCAGTAAAGATTAATTATGCACGAAAAGATGACACAGTGTTTCACATTGCTTTTATCTGAAATTGCATGCGAAGTCCAGGTAAGTAAAATTTTTTTCTGGTACATTATGTATATGGTCCCCTTTTTCGTTGATCTCTATAGAGTCCATTTCTCATTTTTTATTCTACATTCTCTTTAATGACATTTTCATCTTCGAGCCGCGAAGCAATTCGTTAAACACAATAAAAGTGGCAATGAAAGTTTAATTACCTAAATTAAGGGAACCCCACCCAGCAGAGGAGCTGCTAATGATCTTCAGTATCCCCGGAGCATGTTGTTTTTAACTCTGCCTTCATTAACGGATGGTGGCTAATGAGTCCCAGTTAACGCCCGTGGTTATTCTTATGGGAAAGCTGTGTTTAACGGAGCATGCGCAACTGCAAGAACTAATCGTGCATTAATAATGTAATTTCTTAATGACTGGATGGAATATATTGAATCGCAATGGCTTCTATTATGATCCTTATACCTGTTTGTCAAGGATATGCATATCATTTATTGATGTATTTAAGGTTAAGTAATGGAAAATTTAATTAGCTTACCTTCTTTTGCCTGGTTAATGTTACATCTGCCAGAAAGTTTTCTCTTAAAGCATGTGTAAAATTTGACAGTCTATGACACAAGTCGAATGTAACTCTAATAAACAATGATTTTGACGCAAACCGAATGTAACTCTAATAAACAATGACACAAACCGAATGTAACTCTAATA
This sequence comes from Stegodyphus dumicola, assembly GCF_044657685.1. Lineage (NCBI taxonomy): Eukaryota > Metazoa > Arthropoda > Arachnida > Araneae > Eresidae > Stegodyphus > Stegodyphus dumicola. The sequence continues at coordinate 152,850,571 of NC_140778.1, forward strand.
AACAATGACACAAACCGAATGTAACACTAATAAACAATGATTCTGACGCAAACCGAATGTAACTCTAATAAACAATGATTTTGACACAAACCGAATGTAACTCTAATAAACAATGATTTTGACACAAACCGAATGTAACTCTAATAAACAATGATTTTGACACAAACCGAATGTAGCTCTAATATACAATGAATGGGAACTCTTAATGTGATCAGCTAACAAAAGCCTCAAATCGCTGGAGGTTTAAGTTCTGAGTTTGATTTTTGGCTCTTAATGGCTTGGCTTTAGGGTGATTTCTAACACATATAAAATGAGTACTTACGTATTAATCCGTCGACTGCCCAAACAGCGATTTAGAGCCAATTATGAATGACCGTGTCCTTTAGAATTCCGTGGTAAAGATTGGCAATTGGCGACCGTTGCCGAAATTCAGCCAACGGTCGACGGGTTATAGGTAGCCAAACACGAGCTGTTTTCCTTTTAGAATGTGTCAGAGGATTGACAACCGTTGAAATCCGTTTTCGAAACTATGGAGATATCCTAATTACCTACATAGGTTGGTTAATTAGTTATCAGTTCTAAGATCTTGTTTACGCTACGGCTGTGTCAAATCTACACATCATAATAGAACATTTATGAATTTATTCACTTTTGTAAAATAATCCAAAAACACAGGATAATTAATTTTTAATGGAAAACTCGCCAAAAGAGACCGAATAGTTGCCAACTTTGGTACTATAACACAAATTAACGCTATTGTAACCGCCAGACGCCTCTAAATTTTAAGAACGCTTATAAACCGCCGTTTAATGAACGGAGTTCGTAAAAATCGGCAAACGATGCGAAGATTGAAGGGCTCTACACTAGAGTGTGCTGAAGAAAACATTTTTCTTTCAGTTTTTCTGCTTAACCTTGACCTAAAGAGTTCTCCAGTATGTGAAAATGGCTGACGCATGATATTCTAGCTTTTAAGACAGAAATAAAACAACTGAACAAAACATTTTTCCCCTTATGTCAAAGAACGGACATATTATGCTTACATAGATTTCGATATTCTTTCACGCGAGCCTAAGCAGCAAAATTTCGGGTTTTTTTACTTCCTTGTACGAAGTAAAAACGAAGTATTGTAATCGCGAAAAGTTTCAGGCAGCATATTACAACGAAAATATCCATTTTGACCGCTATCGAATGCAATTTAACGATGTTTTTGCGTGATATCTGTACGTAAGGACAGAATAAAATACTCTTTTCCTTCAAAAAAATTATAAAACTGCTTTAAAATGAATTCTGAAGAGAATTTTTCGTGGCGTCTGTACGAACGTATGTACGTACGTCCGTACGTATCACGCATAACTCAAAAACGAGTAGCCTCGGAACGTTGAAATTTTGTATATAGGACTGCTATAACATGTAGATGTGCACCTCGTATTTTGGTAGCAATCGGCCGCGTCAAACGTATATAAATATATTTATATATATATCCAGTCTGTCACCCGGCTCAGTCATCTCAGTTTTTTTACTCTTATATGTTTGTAAATTGTACATTTTTTGCTTTAAAAATGATTGAATTATGCTGTTTTTATCTTCCGGTTAAGGTTTTTATGCCTTTAGTAAATATCTATGCAATATTTTTAGAATTATCAACAATTTTAAAGTTGATTAAGTGCCGCTAAGCCTAATCCTTTTCTTGATGGCGGCCATTGTTTGTTTACATTTGAAACAGCAGACTAGTGGATTTGTTGCCATTCTAGAGAAACGTAGCTTCGCAACAACAAAGATAACGCCTTTATTTATTATTGCCAATTCAATCAAGCTTAATCCTTTCTGGAATTTTTTTGAGGAAATAAGTGTTTAAGATTTACTTCGTAATTTTTAATATAGATATTTTGAGTTTTTATGTATTTTTGCCTTCTCGCGAAGTGAGAAGTGAATTAATTGAATGAGAAATACTCAATCGTCTGTGAAAATCTGTTTCTTTTTTGTTTTGTTTACTTAATTTCTTTTATACATCGTTCTAGCTTTATTATAGTATTTGAATAGAACATGTGGCAACGATTAGATAATTCTATTCTTTACATGATATAAATTTTGTGCATTCTGAGTTATAATATGAACGAAATATAATACTGTTAAGTGAATCTAGCGCCTGAGTGTCGCTATGGTAAACAAATACTAGAGTGAATTATAAAGAGTGCATTTATTCTATTGTGGTTCATGCGCTGTCGGCGAAGTAGATTTAATTCAATCCAGTAAGTTTAAATGAATTGCAAGAAAAAATGTGTATAATTTAATATTCCGTACGAGGAAGTCGTGTGGTGTACTTATCAGATTTTTTACTTCGTTGTACGAAGTAAAGAAAGTATTGCAATAGGGAAAAATTTCAGGTGTCATACTTCAACGAAAATACCCATTTTTATCGTTCTTGAATTCAATTTAACGATGCTTTTGTGTAACATCTGTACAGACAGACAGAATAAAAGTCTCTTTTCCCCCAAACGGATTGTAAAATGGACTTAGAGGAGAGTTTTTAGTGATGTATGTATGTATACCGCATAACTCCAAAACGAGAAGTCTTAGAACGTTGAAATTTTGTATATGGGACTGTTACAACATCTAGCGGTGCACCTACCTTTTTGCACCGAACATATATAGAGGGTGTTTCGGTAAATGGGTTACAAATTTTCAGGTGAGACAGAGTATATCTAGTCGATGGAAAAACACATAGCAATGCATGGTCGGTAACGTTTCTTGGCACTTTAGTGACGATGCAAAACACAAGAAATAAAGACCCGAACAAGATGAGAATGTATGTTTACTATGCTTAGTGGAGCGGGAGCCAAGAAATAAGATTAAAAACAGACGATCGTCATCAAAGAAAGTGTTCGAAATTACATTCGGTACGAATCCCGAGCATGGGATCGTCAGGGGTGGTCCTTTGCATTGGCCAGCAAGATCGCCAGACCTTACTTCCTCTGGGGGTACGTCAAATCTTCCATGTACCGGAGTTAATGACGCCTTCAACGGGGTCGTAAGTTTGGTCATCAAAGAAGATGACCATCGTTGTTTCGGAACATCATAATTTTGCTCTGCATTTTTGCAGCAGTTTCAAAGAAAGTAACATAAAAATCATTTAATATTACAAAAGAGTAATAATTATAGAAGAAGTAAAACAATTCATTGAATATTTCGCGACACATAAGGAAATGTCCTCAAATCGACAGAAATTCATGATGCATAAAGGCACTGCCATAATCAGTATACTCTAAAAACAATGCAAAAAACATGTTAAAATGCATTTCTACTCCTATTGGTAAGTTCTAAGTCGGCACAACTCAAAAGATAAGGCAATGAGGAGAAAGAGAAAATTTAACTCAGGAGAAGAATCTGCTTTGCGTGAATAATTACATTCATTACGAAGTCCAGATATTCATTTGATAGTAAAAGAGTCTCAATTTAAGGTATCTGCCTACGTTCGGAGCACTTTTTTTTAAAAACATAGAATTCTGATGAAATATATATTTATTTAGTCAAAATATGATATCAAATCATAAAAATAGGTAAATTTTTAGGAATATTTTCATAAATTTTTGAAATATATGCAATTTTATGCACATTTTAAGGAGAATTGAACACTTATGTTAAATGTCTTATATTTTTTCCCACAGCATATATATCAATTTTATTTATACTGTATACTACTACAACACTCATCTGTGTTATGAACTAAAATGTTTATGATATTTCTAAAATTTACTAAAATATGTGTAATTACATGAAAAAACACAGTTTTTTTGTAAAATATTTCTTATCATTTTATATAGAAATACTTATAAAACAATGAAATTAATAAATATAACTTAGAATGTAGCTTAAAACCTAGTAAATAATATAGAAAACACTTTAGTGAAATTTAATATAGATACCTTTAGAACATTTTGAGTAATTACATTTCTTGTATGTAAAAACACTAGAAAAACTAGTTTTCCAGAAAACGCATTTAAAGATTTCACACACCCTCCATATCTTTATACTTAAGTAATTTTGATTTCCTATTTGATTTTAATTTTTTTCTGGCTATTTTCAAAATGAGCGACGAATGACGTTTCGAGTTCTTTATTCTTTCGTTATCAATTCCAAAGTAGTTTTTAATCATTTCTTGTTCAATTCATATGCCTAAATGTTCAAACACAGGAAGTAATCCAAGATACCCTGAATTAAAAATTAAAACTGCTATATATGCACCCAGCAACATAGTCTTTATACCTATTCGCAATGTTGCCAGACCCAGTTCAAAAAACCGCAATATTGCCAGTCCTAATTCAAAAAATTAAGGCAAATAATTATTACCAGAAACAAAAAAAAGTACCCAGAATTAAAATGAAAGGTTTTAGCACAATTTACACACAAACAGGTTAAAAAAAAAAAAAAAAAAAAAAAAAAAAAAAAAAAAAGGATAACAACATTGTTTACTTTTAAGTTGAGCCTTTTAAATGGCACTTCCGGTCTTTCTGCTTTCACTTCCAGTGCAGTTAATTGGCTATATCTTCTCTTCTAATTATCACAAACGTAAAAATGAACCATTTTCGGAATCCCACAAAACTGACCTTTCAAATTGGGCAATTAAAAAAAAATCGAATTTTTTTCGCCGAAATCGTTTTTTTAACGTAGGCAGATACATTAAATACATCTTATGATTTGATATAGTAGTTAAATTATTCAACTTGGATTAGAACTATATATTTTCTTTAAAAATGCAAGTTGCAGATTCATTATATAGCCGAACTGATACATTCTTCAGTTGTAATTTACATTTTTAATATATATCATTTAATGCCCAGTAAACAAACTTAATGCTGTGGATTCAGAAAAGAATGCTTCGAAGTATTTGAAACCATAAAAACCTTTTGTTATTGTGGCGATTTAGTATTTAGAAGTATTTAAAATTACCAAAACATTTTGTTGTTGTGACTAATCTCGTTTGTCCGATTAGTTTATTACATTTAACTGCCAGTAATGCAAAGGATTGAGAAAGGGAATGTTTTGAAGCATTTAAAATTACCAAAACCTTTTGTTGTTGTGATCAATCTCGTTTGTCCGATTAGTTTATTACATTTAACTGCCAGTAATGCAAAGGATTGAGAAAGGGAATGTTTTGAAGTATTTGAAATTACCAAAATCCTTTGTTGTTGTGACTAATCTCGTTTGTCCGATTAGTTTACTTCACTTAACGCCCAGTAATGCAGTGGATTGAGAAAGGGAATGTTTTGAAGTATTTGAAATTACCAAAACAGTTTGTTGTGACTAATCTCGTTTGTTTGATTAGTTTATTTCATTTAACTGCCAGTAATGCAGTGGATTGAGAAAGGGAATGATTTGGAGTATTTGAAATTATCAAAACCCTTTGTTGTTGTGACTAATCTCGTTTGTCCGATTAGTATATTTCATTTAACGGCCAGTAATGCAGTGGGTTGAGAAAGGGAATGTTTTGAAGTATTTGAAATTACCAAAACTGTTTGTTGTGACTAATCTCGTTTGTCCGATTAGTTTACTTCATTTAAAGGCCAGTAATGCAGTGGATTGAGAAAGGGAATGTTTTGAAGTATTTGAAATTACCAAAACCGTTTGTTGTGAATAATCGCGTTTGTCTGATTAGTTTATTTCATTTAAGGGCCAGTAATGCAGTGGATTGAGGTAGGAAATGTATCGAAGTATCTGAAATTACCAAAATCTTTTGTTGTTGTGACTAATCTCGTTTGTCTGATTAGTTTATTTCATTTAACTGCCAGTAATGCAAAGGATTGAGAAAGGGAATGTTTTGAAATATTTGAAATTACCAAATTCGTTTGTTGTTGTGACTAATCTCGTTTGTCTGATTAGTTTATTTCATTTAAAGGCCAGTAATGCAGTGGATTGAGAAAGGGAATGTTTTGAAGTATTTGAAATTACCAAAACCGTTTGTTGTGAATAATCTCGTTTGTCTGATTAGTTTATTTCATTTAACTTCCAGTAATGCAAAGGATTGAGAAAGGGAATGTTTTGAAGTATTTGAAATTACCAAAATCCTTTGTTGTGGTGATTAATCTCGTTTGTCCGATTAGTATATTTCATTTAACGGCCAGTAATGCAGTGGATTGAGAAAGGGAATGTTTTGAAGTATTTGAAATTGCCAAAACCGTTTGTTGTTGTGACTAATCTCGTTTGTCTGATTAGTTTATTTCATTTAACTGCCAGAAATGCAGTGGATTGAGAAACGGAATGTTTTGAAGTATTTTAAATTACCAACATCCTTTTGTTGTTTTTGTGACTAATCTCACTTGTCTGATATTAAAACAAGCCCATGAAATTTATCGCGGCAAGGAGTGAAAGATTACAACTGTTGTTGCCAAGAACTATATAGGTGACAGTATGATGCTACCCAGTCCCATACCAGTCCTGGAGGAGACAGCTCAGGGTTTGAGTCAAAGGGTCTTCTTCTCTACCACCAATATATACCAGAAAACTTTAGGCTCGCCGTACATTTAGAGTGTCCAAATGCCGCAAAGACAGTACACATTTACAAATATCTATATCTTTTCCGGGTTTCGAATCCGGGCCCTTCGGTAGGTTACTCGGAGTCCCTAACCACTTTTCCGTTTGGGCAGCCCAACATATTTTACGATGTGAATACGTTCTTATCTGATAAAACTGCAACAATATGCAAGACAGAAGCTATTAAAGCGATATTTATTTTACAGATTAGGTATGGCACAAGAAGAAAAGGACTGCAGTTACAGTTCCTTTGAGTTGCGCAGCGGGGGGGGGCGAAACTGTATTTTACAGACGCACCATTTGCGATAATAAGTACTAGTACGCAGTCGGGTAGAAAGAAAATCAGATTTTAGATGTGTGTTTAGGATATGCCATTTTCTGAAATTTTTAAATGTGAGAAACCACATCTGTAATATTCATTGTTTAGCCATTGCGCGATCTTGAACACCTGTTATTTAGATATAGAATTTTATTGGCCAGCATTTGAATGTGTGAGCTAAAACAACAGGAAATGCGACTGATTGGAGACCGGAATTTGATTTGAGATGTTGGTAAAAATTTTGTCGAATTAATTTTGATTGCTTAAATTCAAAATCTCGTTATTTAGAACTAGCAAACGCTAGCAGTACTGTACCATAAACAAAAGCGAAGCAAATTATCAGGAGCGCTTCATCGAAGGAGTTTTTGGTAATCATTTTTTTACTTGAAGTTTTTGAATTTAATTTGGTTTGAATTCACAATGATTCTGAATTAACGCGAGTTAAGCATTATTATTACACAAAAAGCAAGAATTCATGGTTTCGGTTAGCTTTTACGACAACATGCATAAAAAATGAATTTAAAGAATATATAGCCTGAAATTTAAATTATTTGCATCCTAATTAAACGAATTTCACTTGGAGAAAATTTTAATCCTGTTCAGGATTTTCTTTCTGCTGTAAATCATAATATGCTTCAAAAGCATTAAAAGCTGCATTACAATTAATTAAACTCGTGTCTAAAGCACCTGTCATGAAATTTTGTCTAAACTAGCTGCTCCAAACCAGATAGCGCCTTTTTCAGATGAGTGACAAGAATAACTACTAGATTACGAAAAAGTAATTAAAAACTTTGCTTACGTTAATTAAGTGGACGTCAAATGCTCTTCGTGTAGAATGAAAAATTGCTGAGTACAGTTTTCACTGAAATTGGTGAAATAAATAGATTTGCACATTAAACCAAATTCAGAAGCGAAAACAAAAAATGATGAGTGCATAAAACAAAGCGGAATTTTGTTGAATGAAATGTTTTTAATACAGCTAAAATTTAAATTGTGATAAAAATTTAGGGCTTAATAAAACATAAACCTCTCTCTGCCATATTTAGTACGAAATTTATTAATTCTTAGATGCAGGTGTTATTTTTCCCCTACGCATGAAATTTCACATTTCACAAAAGTCTATTTCCTCTCTGTTAGCAGCCTACCAGTGGCCGAGCGGTAAAGTCGCGGAACACTGGTAGTTCGGTCCGAAGTTCGAATCCCGCGAACGAGCTGGCAGCATGGGCGTTTTCGTGGTTTTCCCCATGTGTAACGTGTATACGAGCTGAGAAAGTCCTCCACGAAGGCATCCCTCTGCTTAGGCAGATTGCTTTCGAGGCTTTGCCGTAATTAAATAACCTAACCTCTCTGTTATCGTCGACAGGACGTCTGCCATAGTCAAGGCCCCAGATTTGAGTTCCCGAAAAGCACTGATGTTTACAAGTGTATAACGTTTTTTTCAGCCCAGCTCAGAAGGGGCATTTTGCGAAATCATCGAACCTTTAATTTGGCATCGAAACGGCATTTTACGTCGGTTTGCTATTAATGTACGTTTCACTTTTCAAATTATTGGCACCGAATATTATTGATCTGCATTATAAAAGAAAATAAATAAAGAAGAATCTGCATAAATGTATGCATGTTTCTCGCATTGTGAAAAACGAACGGTACCTACAGCCATCAAATTTTGAATAACGTAGTCCTCCATCCGAATATGGGCACCTAGAAGCCCGAATTCGGAATATCGAATTTGTTTTATTCTATATTAAAAATTTTGTAAACATTTAATAAATTTTTGAATAACAAACTCAGCGATTTCAAAGTGAGCGATGGCAACACTGTGCAGAAATAAGTAATATATAAAACAACATTTTACAGTCAATTCCTATTTAGATCAACAAAGAAAAATTTCACCCCCCCCCAAAAAAAAAGAAATTAAAAATAAAGAAATATTAATTAGAAATTGAATTGTTACTTTTTAATTTTAGATTTTGGATGCAATAATAGGAAAATATACAGTAAATGCTACACATTTTGACATATCTCAAGAATGTATGAATATTTCTTAATTATTTTGCTACACTGCATGCAAAACAAATGTAAACATAAATACAAATTTAAAAAAAAGCATATTGATATATACATTTTCACCGTCGTTGCTGCCGTTAAGGCAAAATTAATCCTTTTTTTCATTATTTTTCAAAATCAAAATTACTTAGCATTACATTTTAAGCCGTTTTCACTCATTAATATGTTTATCTTCAAATTAATATTTTTACAGTTAAATTAAACGCCTTTTTTAAAAAATGGTACCCGAACGAAGTCGGATACCTTAACATAGGTACTTTAGACTTATTTTCTCTTGCCGAGCTTGCCTCATAAACTTGCAGCAGTCTCCTAGTTTTTAGGAGAGTATTAGCATTTAGTCTAGAGACTAGGAGCATTAGTATTTAGCCTCAAAACGTCATTTTGCGTCGATTAATTCTAAACAATGTACCACTTTTTAAATTGTTGCCACCAAATTTTATCGCCCTGTATTATATTGAAAGAAAATGTATAATAAAGAAATCTACATGAATATATGTGTGTTTCTCGTATTGTAAAAAATCTGATGTGTACACCACATGACTTTCTTATACGGAATATTAAATTATACGCATTTTTTCTTGCATTTTCTTTAAACTTATTAGATTGAATTAAACCTACTTCGCCGACAGCGTATAGACCACAAAAGAATAAATGCATTCTTTAAAATTCACTTTGTTTACCATAGCGACACTCTGGCGCTAGGTTTACTTAACAGTATTATATTTCGTTCATATTATAACTCAGAATGCACAAAATTTATATCATTTAAAGAATTATCTAATCGTTGCCATATGTTCTATTCAAATACTATAATAAGGCTAGAACTATATAGAAAAGAAATTAATCAAACAAAACAAAAAAAGAAACAGTTTTTCACAGACGATTGAGTATTTCTCATTCAATTAATTCAGTTTTCATTTCGCGACAAGGCAAAAATACATAAAAACTCAAAATATATGTGCTAAAATTTACGAAGTAAATCTCAAACGCTTATTTCCTCGAAAAAATTCCAGAAAGGATTAAGCATGATTTAAATAATAAATGAAGGATTTATCTTTGTTGTTGCGAAGCTAAGTTTCTCTAGATTGGCAACAAATCCGCTACTCAGCTGTTTCAAATATAAACAAGAGCAATGGCCGCCATCAAATTAGGCTTAGCGGCACTCAAACAATTTTAAAATTGTTGATAATTCTAAAAATATTGCATACAGATTTACTAAAGGCATAAAACCCTTAACCGGAAGATAAAAACAACATAATTCAATCATTTTTAAAGCAAAAAATGTACAATTTGCAAACATGATAAGAGTAAAGAAACTGAGATCACTGAGCCGGGTAACAGAGTGGATATATTTATAAATATATTTATATAATTTTGGCCGGGCCGATTGAAACCAAAATACGAGGTATACATCTACATGTTATAGCAGTCCTATGTACAAAATTTCAACGTTCTGAGGCTCCTCGTTTTTGAGTTATGCGAGATACGTACGTACGCACGCCACGAAAAATTCTCTTCAGAATTCATTTTAAAGCAGTTTTTTAAATTTTTTTGGAGGAAAAGAGTCTTTATTCTGTCCTTACGTACAGATATCACGCAAAAACATCGTTAAATTGCATTCGAAAGCGATCAAAGTGGATATTTTCTTTGAAATATGCTGCCTGAAGCTTTTCGCGATTACAATTCTTCCTTTTTACTGCGTACAAGGAAGTAAAAACGACGCTATGTAAAAACTTCAAATTAGTTTTATTACCTATTTCATATATTCTAAAATTTTAACCAATTTTTTAATTAACAAACGATTTCAAAGCGAGCAGTGGCAACACCATACAATTGCTGTTGAATTGAACTTTATGTGGTTTATGTGCAAAGAACATGACATTTTAGTAAATAAAAGCAACAAAGGAAACGTTAAAAACGCACCTTTGTGCGTAATGTAAAAACTGAAAGCTTTCAGGTATTTTCTTTAGGTCATTTTTGATTAGCGTGTTTCGCTTAATGAAAACCATGTGAATGTAGGCTGAACTGAAATAGAGATTCAGATGAGGTTGCAGAGACATTAATATATTTTTGGAAGCAGGAGAAATGAAAAATTAGCAAACGCCTTCGCCGGGAATCGAACCACGGACCTTTGGAATACCGGCCCAGCGTGCAGAACCACTACACCACGAAGGCACTCTAGGAAAGCGGGAAAAATACCTTATATACTCCCCTTTTTAATGGGCGACTTGGGTTTTTTGAGGACCCAATCGCTAAATCTTGAGTGTAGAAAATTTTCATCCAAAACTCTTTTAGTTCGGGCGCCCCTTAGAGACATAAGGATTTTTTTTTGGAGGCCGGAGTGATGAAAAATTAGCAAGCACCTTCGCAGGGAATCGAACCATGGACCTCTGGAATACCGGCCCAGCATGCAGAACCACTACACCACGAAGGCACGCTAGGAAAGCAGGAAAAATACATTATGAGGTGAAAAAAATAATAATATCTGAAAGCTTTCCGATTACATTACTTCCAAAGTGAGCTTTTTTAATGTATTGTGTGTAATCTTTATTTATTAAATATCACGTTTTTCGCACCTAAACTATAAAATTCAATGTGCATATCTTTAGAACTTCCGATACACAGTCTCACGCTGTGGAGATAAAAATGTTTTTTTTCCGTGCATTGTTGCCATTGCTCACTTTGACATTGTGGAGTGTCTTAATAAAAAATTCGTTAAAGTGTTACAAAATATGAAATCGATAATAAACAAATTTCAAATTCCAAATTCTGTCTTCCACATACCCATATTCAGTGGAGGATTACATTATTCAAAATTGGATGGCTGTAGGTACCGTTGTTTTATTATAGTGCGAGAAGCGTACATACATTCATGCAGATTGTTCATTATTTAATTTCTTTAAATATAACACAGGGCTCTAATATTTGGTGGCAACAATTTGAACAGCGAACCGACATTTCTACTGAACCAAAGCAAAATGGCAAAACGATATTAATAGCCCTTGTGGGGTAACGCCTTTTGAGCTAATAAGTGCTGTACGATGATGATACGCGTGATCACAATTGCCAGAGGATCGGAAAATCCTTCAAGTGCGTATATGTTATACTGCCTATCGCAGATGTGTTTATTTTGTCTTTTCGAGCATGAGCTTTGTGTTCCTTAACTTGAGATGAAAATCTGCTTCAAATGAAGTTTTTTTTTTTTTTTTTTCTTTTTTTTTTTTTCCCGAGTTTTAAAATTTAACATTGACGTATTTTTCTTGTATTTGGACTTAAAAGTAATTTTTTAAGTCTCTGCTAATTTCAATGCATATCTTTTTCTGGTATGTAATACTAGAAGTAGGTACTAAAACATGTAGTTAAGCTGCTAAACTATGTAAAAGCGATTTCAATATTTTTGAATCAAGACTGATATTTGGTTTCCAACACTAAACCCTCGAGTTTTTATTATGAAATTTAAAAAAAAAATCGTTTCTAAAAGTCAGTAAATTAATTTATGAGGGAAATGAACTTAAGGTAATTCCTAAATACTTTCGAAATTAAAAAAAAAAAAAAAAAAATCTGATGTGTACACCACATGACTTCCTTGTACGGAACATTAAATTATACGTATTTTTCTTGCATTTCATTTAAACTTATTGGATTGAATTAAATCTACTTAGCCGACAGCGCCTAAACCACAATAGAATAAATGCATTCTTTAAAATTCTCTCTATTAGTTTACCATAGTGACACTCTGGTGCTAGTTTCATTTAACAGTATTATATTTCGTCATATTATAACTCAGAACGCACAAATTTTAGATCATTTAAAGCATTATCTAACCTTTGCCAAATGTTCTATTCAAATAATATAATAAAGCTAGAACGATGTATAAAATAAATTAAGCAAACGAAACAAAAAAGAAACAGTTTTCACAGATGATTGAGTATTTCTCATTCTATTGATTCAGTTCTCACTTCGCGACAAGGCAAAAATACATAAAAACTCAAAATATCTGTATTAAAAATTACGAAGTAAATCTTAAACACATATTTCCTCGAAAAAATTTCAGAAAGGATTAAGCATGATTTAATTCGAAATAATAAATGAATGCGTTATCTTTGTTGTTGCGAAGCTAAGTTTCTCTAGATTGGCAACAAATCCACTACTCTGCTGTTTCACATGTAAACAAGCAATGGCCGCCATAAAAAAAAAGGCTGAGGGGCTCTTAAACAACTGTCATTTTTTAAAGCAAACAATGTACAATTTATAAACATATAAGAGTAAAGAAACTGAGATCACTGAGCCGGGATCACTGAGTGGATATATATATAAATATATTTATATACGTTTTGTGCGGCCGATTGAAACCAAAATACAAGGTACACATCTACATGTTATAGCAGTCCTATATACAAAATTTCAACGTTCTGAGACTACTCGTTTTTGAGTTATGCGAGATACGTACGTACATACGTTCGTACAGACGCCACGAAAAATTCTCTTCAGAATTCATTTTAAAGCAGTTTTATAATTTTTTTGAAGGAAAAGAGTATTTTATTCTGTCCTTACGTACAGATATCACGCAAAAACATCGTTAAATTGCATTCGATAGCGGTCAAAATGGATATTTTCGTTGTAATATGCTGCCTGAAACGTTTCGCGATTACAATACTTCCTTTTTACTTCGTACAAGGAAGTAAAAAAACCCGAAATTTTGCTGCTTAGGCTCGCGAGAAAGAATATCGAAATCTATGTAAGCATAATATGTCCGTTCTTTGACATAAGGGGAAAAATGTTTTGTTCAGTTGTTTTATTTCTGTCTTAAAAGCTAGAATATCATGCGTCAGCCATTTTCACATACTGGAGAACTCTTTAGGTCAAGGTTAAGCAGAAAAACTGAAAGAAAAATGTTTTCTTCAGCACACTCTAGTGTAGAGTGTGCTGAAGCCTTCAATCTTCGCATCGTTTGCCGATTTTTACGAAAACGCAACTCTCTATTAAACTGTAACAGAGTATTAACAAGGAATAATAATAATAATAAATTTCTTTGTCGTCTAAATCTTGGTACTATTTTCACAATAAGTTCCATTGTATGTCTTCTGCGTTGCAAATCCATTTCTTTTTGCTGAAGTAGAAGGGTGTGAATTGCGTATTGATTAAGAGCAGGGAATTGTTTTAAGCATAATAATTATTCAGCTTATTACTACATGAAAAATAAAGGAAAACTAGAGGTCGTCTTTAAAACTAAAGTTGGAAATATACTTAAGGTTATGTTTCTGAAATGAAATTTAATGGACCATGTTAATGTCCTATTAAAAACGGATTCTGACGCGCAGCCTACTGCGCTACCGAGGCTTAGACTTATTTATTTATTGTTTTCAGACATATTTATTTATGTCTTTTTTATTATTTTACATTCTTTTCTATTATTGACCGCTGTTTGTAAAAAAAAACTATGTGAACCAGTCATGATTGTAGGCATGATCTATATACTAGAAATAAGTTGCTTCTAGCCACCTCAATTTATAATGTCCTGATCAAATTTTACAAAAAAATTTTATAATGCCATAATCAAATTTTACAAAAAAATTTTACAAAAAAAATTTTACAAAAAAATTTTATAATGTCATGATCAAATTTTACAAAAAAAATTTTACAAAAAAAATTTTACAAAAAAAATTTTACAAAAAAAAAAACTATGTAAACAAGTCATGATTGTAGGCATGATCTATATACTAGAAATAAGTTGCTTCTAGCCACCTCAATTTATTATGTCATGATGAATTTTTACATGCAAATAACAATGCACTGCTAGACAATAATGTAATTTCTGAAAATCAATTAACACAAAAACATACGTTACAGCACATAATGAATCGTCAAAATTGAGCTGTTAAAGTTTCAGCACAACTTTATAGCAGTACATAAATGTAAGCTTTGTAAACAATTTTATAATTCTTAATTAATTCTGATAGTATTGTAACGTGGGAACATCCCGCCTGCTCCTAATGCAATATATAATGTTCTAAAGCATGTTGCCTGTATCCGCTACAATAGATAACATCTTCAAAATATGCACCTGCACAACTATGTATTTCGCAATGTATACCATGTAATTTAATCCCTTTTACTTGAGTTAATTTAACGCTGAAAGGTTAGGAGTACCGTTGATGCCGCCGCCGGTGGCAGTACGCACTACTTATAGTGCTCACTGGAGTCACATTTTCCATCACCACTCGAGGAATGATGCCAGAATGTTGTTAGTTTTCTAGTTAGTGTGTGGGGCTAATACCTGCTTACTTAGGGTAAATATTAGGTGGCCCCCTCACTTCTACATAACGTAGTAACATAACATATTAAATAACATAACATAACATATTAAATAACATATTAAATAACATAACATATTAAATAACATAACATATTAAGTAACATAACATAACATAACATATTAAATAACATAACATATTAAATAAAATAACATAACATATTAAATAAAATAACATAACATAACATATTAAATAAAATAACATAACATATTAAATAAAATAACATAACATATTAAATAACGGAATTTTAACCATATTATTCACATAGTTTCGTGTATTTTTCTTTCAGTTCGAAATCCTTTTAATTTGTTTATTATTATGTAAAGTTTGGTAACTTTCTTTGCTGTCATAAACAGAAACCAAATTTTAGGTAGACTGGCAGAGAAATTAAAAACTCAGCTTTCAGATGGGTGTAAAAGACCTTTTATTAAAACTAAAGAACAACAAAAGTCCTACCTTGCAGTATCTATAGCTAGATAATTAAAATAACAGTAATTTGAAATGTTAAATTTAAATAAACTAGTAAGACTGTAAGGATTATGTTAATTTTATTAACAGTTAAATTTTAAGTTCCTTTCCTGTCAAATTCTTAACTGCAACTTACTACTTCCGGCCAGAACGTAGTTTTGGAATCTTGTTGAATATTTAATGAGGAGGAGCGGTATTTAAACCACGAAGTTACTTATAGTGCTCACTGGAGTCACATTTTCCCTCACGACTCGAGGAATGATGCCAGAATGTTGTTAGATTTCTAGTTAGTGTGTGGGGCTAATACCTGCTTACTTAGGGTAAATATTAGGTGGCCCCCTCACTTCTACATAACATAACATAACATAACATATTAAAAAACGGAATATTAACCATGTGAATCACATCGTTTCGTCTATTTTTCTTTCAGATCGAAATCTTTTTAATTTGTTTATTATTATGTAAAGTTTGGTAACCTAAGAGGGAGAGAGAATCAGAGTTTCTGATTTACGCGCGTCTGCCCTTTTGGCCACTCTCTCTCAAAGCTGTTATTACGCTCGGCCGTACTCAGGCCCTTGCTAAGCTTCGTAGTCAAATAAGTTAAGGGGCCAACTGGATTTGAATCTTGATAGCTTCGGCTATATTTCTTTTAGTTAATCTTAGTTTTAGTTTAATTCTTAGTCTCTTAAGTTCAAGCCCAAGTGTCGGCTTTGTTTGTACACTCTCAGACGGAGTTTTGTTAAATCTTATTGGAATAATAAAAGGTTGGTTACCCTTCTATCTTGTTGTTTCTTGTCACCCGAACTTAAGCGAACATTCGCTATCTACTTATCTAGAAATCGCTATCTAGAAAGACTCGTCACTTTCTACAGTAACTGAGATTTACACAGTGAAAGTCTTACAAGACAAATCAATTTGACGTGAAATTGTCTCAACCTCTAACCGGTATAGTAATTTAATTATCAGCAATTATAATGCAAGATATGAGAGCTATCAGAAACTTAGTAGTGTGGTCACGAGAAGGAAAACACCCTCTGACGTACAATCAAATATAAACTCACCTTAAATACAAACGAGCTAATTTGCATTCTGGCATGGAAACGGAAAGAAGTGACAGTAAAGGTCTAAATCATAATAACTAGTTAATTAAAATAATAAAATCCTTACAATTAAAAGGAAAATAGGCATGCAAATTTACCTGCAACATTTTTTTTTTCTGTGTAATTGTTAATATTATTATTGCTCAAAAACATGCTTAAAAGGATTGATCTTCCATTTTATATTCATGACTTACTTCTGAAAAGTGATTATCATAAGATCTTTAAATGTTATCTTCTTTTCATTACTTATAAGGCTAAAGCATTTAACGAATTACTAGCACTTTGATTAAAACATTTATCACAAGATTTCTTTACTTTTACTAAATTATGAGTTTAATAAATAAACTCGGAACACAGATTTGTCTTTTACTGAAATTCACAAAAAGCTATCTTTTAATGAAATTAATATCATGGACACCATACTAAAACTAAAATTATGCGAAATCTTTATTCTGAGAAAAGTTCGCGTAAGGCAAAGTTTTACAAAATACCTCTTTCAAATACATTTTAAAGAACACGCTTTTGTTTAGATTAATGTATAAAGCAACGAAACTATCTATTAAGTACATAGTAGAAAACATTAAAAAAAGTAAACGGCTCATCAGCAATGTGGCTAAATATCTGAAGTAAAAATAGTGTGCTTTTATATACTAAACAGCAAAATGGTAAATGATACGTAAAATATGAAGCCTTATATTCATTATATATAAGCATCATACACAGAGTTTATACTCGTACAACTACTCCAAATGCGCTGGCACATGCAGGTATCCGCCGATAACATCGCGGCGAAAACATCGCGGGCGAAAACATCGCGGACGAAAACGTCGCGGAGAAAACAACGCAAGGAGAAAACGTCGTGCTACAAAACATCGTGGGAGAAAACATCGCAAAGAGAAAACATCGCAGTTCTAACATCGTGGTACAAAACATCGTCGTCGAAAATAAAGCGGTTCAAAAACTTCGCAGTTTGAAAACATCGCCGTCGAAAATATCGTGGTAAAAAATAAAGTATCTACAAATGATCGCATGACGATAACATCGCAGACATTCTTTTTTCGGGTTTTAATAATTGGAAATGGATATTCCCATAATGATTTGTGAGCGCAAGATGTAAAGAAGGATAAATTTACTTTCACATTTTTTAAATAACTAATAAATTTTTGCTGAAAAAGTAAGAAGGAAATTTAAGCATAAATAATTAAATGCAACTTATAGGTTATACTTTTCATGAAAAATTACCAGTAAAAGCATTACAAAAATTATTTATTAATGGCCTTTGTTAGTTAACTATGTCGGTTTAAAATTCCATTAAGTGCTATAAGTTGCATTAATTTTCTATGCTTAAGTTTCCTTTTTATTTTCTCAGCAAAAATTTATTAGTTAATAAAAAATATGAAAGTAAAAATTATCCTTCTTTCCATCTTGCGCTCACAAATCATTACGGAAATATCCATTTACAGTTATTAAAGAATGTCTACGAAAAGCATGTCTGAAAAAAGCATATCTGCGATGTTATCGTCATGCGATGATTTGTAGATACTTTATTTTTTACCACGATATTTTCGACGACGATGTTTTTAAACTGCGAAGTTTTTGAACCGCTTTATTTTCGACGACGATGTTTTGTACCACGATGTTTTAGGATTGCGATGTTTTCTCGTTGCGATGTTTTCTCCCACGATGTTTTGTAGCACGACGTTTTCGCCTTGCGTTGTTTTCTCCGCGACGTTTTCGTCCGCGATGTTTTCGGCTGTAACCCACATGCAGCAGCAAGTAAGATTGGGTGACCGATTATCAGAATGTTTGTAAAGTCATGAGAAAATACCTATGAAATTTTAATCAAACATTGGTTATCATTGTCTGTGGGGAAAAAGGAGAAAATGATTGGTTAAAACAGGAAACAGAGTATGTTTGTTGTTATTGCTTTGTTTTTCTCTTTGAAGACATCAGTTTTCCCAACTGCAATGTCTGCCATTTTACCATCTGTCTCCATCTTCTTATTTTTACGGTAAATATTTATAGAAAATCAGGAAACTGCGAACATTCATCGATATGTTCCCAGTTTTCTGATTCACTATAAATATTCAATACTTTGCAAAAATACTGACGCATGCTGTCTCGTTCATACTCGTTCATACAACCAGTTGTTGTGTTTCTATTCAAGTTTGCGTCAAAATTAAAGTCTGTAAAAGTATTAAATTGTAAATTGGTAGATACTTAATTTTTGAAATAAATAAAAAGATGCTAAAGCAGCTATGCATTAGGGAAAAAACACATTTAGCAATTAATACCAGTGTTCATGCTCATGCTAAATAGTGTCCCGTTTTCAAATTACATTTCCTGCTCTGTGTTAGTTATCATTAGCTTTCTCTAACGCCGAAGAATTAAGGTCGCTTATGAGGAAGTAGCCCACAGAGCAATTAGGTATATTCTATCTGGATTACACTATCAATCACTTCATTGTTTGCTCCGAGTCAGGCTCGACGATTTGAAAATTATTCTTAGGCGTCAGCAACGATAATACGCGTCGAAGTTAAATGTGACCTAGATCGTTATCCCTTACCCAGAGAGACTTAGTCTTTTCGAACCCCGGAATGAAATGAAAAGAGGGAATTTATGGAATTAAATGGCCACTCTTTTTCCAGAGTGAGATTGTATAAGGATCATACAAAGCAGTATTCGCATTAACCCGTAACAGGGGAGGGGAAAAAGTTGAACATAGCAGGGGACGTGCGGTCTCAGAGACCGCGCATTATAATAAATTTTTAAAAATCGTCTAATTAAAATATCATCATGATATTTCACTTAGATGTTCTTTGAACATTTTACTCTGAAAAGATAATATGTTTTTACACTTTAAAGTGAAATTAAAGTTTTCCCAGAAAATTTCCCCATAGCCTCAAATTTTTCGATGAAAATCATATGCTGCACTAAATTCTATAAAACTAAAAATAAGATTGCATCTATTTTGAATTAACTATTTTATCTATATTAGTTAATATTCAAAGCAAATTTTAACCGCAGAAAATTGTATGTAGCACAATACAGAAAAATTTTGACAGTACCTAAAATATCAGTATCTCACTGATTTTCTGATAGTAAACAATTTAGTTTTCGTCTTCTTTAGCATATTCATTGCATAACTTTTGCGTGCATTCCAAA
This sequence comes from Stegodyphus dumicola, assembly GCF_044657685.1. Classification (NCBI taxonomy): domain Eukaryota; kingdom Metazoa; phylum Arthropoda; class Arachnida; order Araneae; family Eresidae; genus Stegodyphus; species Stegodyphus dumicola. Next base: position 152,870,532 of record NC_140778.1, read on the forward strand.
CAAACAGGTTCTTGGCAAGATAAACATAAATATATTGTCTTTCTTTTCTTGCTTGGGGGGAACAGACGACATGTTTTCCTTGATTTTAATTTTGCTTCTTTTGTGCACTGCTCCACATCCTTAGACTCAGCTTCTTTTCCTAAAATCCGCTTTATAGTCAGGCGCAATTCTCGATTTATTCTTGGATTTTTCCCTCTCGTGTGTAGTAGTGGTTGGACTAATTCTCTCGTTAATTCTTTCGAAAACACCATTCTGGTCATAACAGGGTTTTGGTTATAACCTTGGTGCAAAATGTATGCGTTTACTGTACTCATATCTACTAACAGGTAAAAAAGAGCCATAGGCCAACGCGTTGTTCTCCTACTACAGGAATGGACAGAGCATTCATTTTAATCTAAACCACCTTTGGTTCTGTTATAAAAACCAATTATTTCAGGTTTCTGTGTTTCCGAATCTGTTTCTATCGAATGATGGAATGATGACATCAAAACCACTGCTCGCCTTTTTCGCAGAAATTTTCTTCACAGTCATCTTCTTCACTAAAATCACTTCCAACTTCGTCTAGAAATTTTTTCAGTTCTTCTGCATAACGTGGATCAGAAGGATAAATGAATCTCCGCGGACCTAACTTCAGAGCCATGTGTTCACTACTGCCGAAACTTGTAACACTGAGAGGGAGCTGAGGTCTCACAGACCGCTCTAGAAGAGTTTCAACAGATACATTTGCCAAAGCATTCCGATAAGAGGGGGTCAGAAAGAAGGTCACAAAACGTGAAACTAGGGGGAAAATCCATTCACTTGGACAAAGCATGCAATAGGGATGATGGGAGGAACATGTGGCGCGGTCCGTCAGACCGCACGTCCCCTGTTACGGGTTAAAAAAGCATTTCGTGTCCTTTTCGTCTGGTACTGTAAACAGAACTACTGCTTGTTTCAAAGCGAGCCTTTATGGGTTCATTTTCTTAAATTTTCAGGTAAGATAAGATACTATGGAACACAAAAGAATTTCTTCTGGGTACGGTGACTTATGTCCTTCAACACCCTTGAGTGTCACAAGTGTATGGATCAAGTTGATTTGGCACGAAATTCTAAATAGGTCTTAATAGCTAATGAAAAGGGGAAAGAAAGTTATATAAGGCCAGTTTCAGAGACGAAAAGCTTACTTTGGAGTAAAAAAAGAAGAGAAACAGCTATTTGACTTTCGTAAGATGGTGAAAGTGGTTGATATTATGCGTTTTATACATGAACACTATTGTGTGGATTTAATTTTATGATAATTTCATCTTGAAACCATTTCAGTTCATTAAAATTATTAATATAAATCGAAAATGTGTACTCATCATTGTCGGACATCTTGTATATCGGTACTTAAACCACACGGTAAAAAGTCGCTCTCTATGTACGGGGTTGGACAAAAATATGGAAACACCTTTAAAAAAACATGTTTCTTTGCTTAATATGGTGTAGGAAACTCGTTGGCATCCAAAACAGCTTGCAGTCTTCTCGGAATGAATAAATACAGTTCCTGTATGTTTGCCAAGGGAATATTATACCATTCTTCCTGCAAAACAGTGACAAGTTCAGATAACGATGTTGGCGGTGGATAACGAGAACGCACTTTCCGTTCCAATTTAGACCACAAAGGTTCGATAATATTCAGGTCTGGTGACTGTGGTGGCCAGGGTAGATGGGACAACTCATCCTCGTGCTCAGAAAACCAGTCCTGGACAATGTGAGCCGTGTGAACAGGGGCTGTGTCGTCTTGGAAGACACCATCACCATCGGGGAACAAAGTTTGTACCATGGGATGAACTTGATCGGCCAAAATGTTCACATAAGTCTTGGCAGTCATGTGCCCTGACACAGTTATCGTGGGGCTAGCAGAGAACCACGATATGGCTGCCCAAACCATAACAGAACCCCCGCCATGTTTCACTCTTGGCAACAAGCAGTCTGTATTATAGGCTTGAGATGGCGTTCTCCAGACGTAAACTCGGCCAGAAGTGGGAAACAATGTGAAAGAAGACTCGTCAGACCATATTACTCGCTTCCACTGCTCTATAGTCCAGGCTTTATGACTTAAACACCACCTTTTCCTGTTACGGGCATTAGCATCACTGATGAGGGGCTTCTCAACTGCAGCACGGCCAGCAATTCCTTGTTTATGAAGCTCCCTTCTAATTGTTTTGGTGCTCACAGAGTTTGGTAACACAACATTCATTTCAGCAGTAACTTTTGCAGTTGTGGTCTTCTTATTTTTCGTGACAATTGCCCTTAATGATAGTCTGTCACGATCACTCAGGACACACTTTCGTCCGCGCTGTGATTTAGCAGATGATGTTTTTCCGCTTTTCAAATATGCGGAATAAATCTTCGATACAGTACCTCTAGAAACATTAACTCCTCGGCTACCTTGCGTACGGAAGCACCTGTGCTCCAACAATTTGCCCACGTTCGAAGTCTGTTAACTCTGACATAATGCAATGACAACCTCACATAACAGTACTCCGACAACAACTGAACTGTTTAGCACATTTACGAAGTTGTATAGGTGGCGTCAGTAGTCAAAAACGCCAGCGCCACCTACATATTTCATTAAAATCAATCTTTCTTTTCAAACATGCATTTCACAAGGTGTTTCCATATTTTTGTCCATCCACTGTATGTTACAATCATAGCGAGGATGATACTTCATCGCTTTTATACCCTTTGCGCCTGACAACAAAGGCTTCAAGGCATTCTTTTGCTGGTAACATTTCTTTAGAAGACTGACAGGCCCTAAAGATAAGATATGCGAATATCCATCAAGATGGGAGTCATTACAGTTTCGGGTTTTCGTTTTATTTTGTTGCTACTTTTGAAGGTCTTCCCACAACATCGTTACTATCTTAAAGAATTGCTTCATTTGAAATACAAGTTGAATATCTTTCTATGGCCAGCAGTTTACGGTTTAAAATTCAGAGAAAATTGTGCTAAATGAGAAGCTTCTCAAAGCAGGGATAATTAATTATCATCTTAACCAACGTCAGCGTTGGAGGAAATTCAAGTTGGAAATTTGAATCTGCTTAATTTAGCTCGTATTTAATCTTAACAAACGATTTGAATTTAAAAAATCTGCAGCGAAGGATTGACTAACTGCCAGAATTTACTAACATATACTGAATGCGATTATAAATGATCGCGTTTTCGCTTAACTTCAACCAATCCTGAGCACAAACGAAGGTGAGTTTAACTATAAGACTCCTCCTATTTCTGTGAGCTCCCATCATCCCATCAAAATGACTGATAAATGGTACTGAGGGTCAAACGATTGGATAGTACCATTCATCAAGAATCTTCGACTGATGGATTATCTGAAACGGAAAGAAGCTTTACTGCCGGATGAAATATATCTGGACTGTCTCTCATGGTATATAATTGATCTTAAAATTTCAGTCTATTAGCTTTTTCCCTGACAAACGCCAATGTGATTAATATTGAAAAATTTGGTTATATTGCAGAGGCATTTTCCAACAGAGACAAGAATAGGAAAGACTACGAACTAGGTTAATGTGGATTTACTGAATTTGGTTTAAATGATCCCTTAATGATTTTTACTTCCTTGTACAAGTAAAAAGGAAGTATTGTAATCGCGAAAAGTTTCAGGCAGCCTATTTCAACGAAAATATCCATTTTGACACCTATCGAATGCAATTTAACGATGTTTTTGCGTGATATCTGTATGTAAGGACAGAATAAAATACTCTTTTCCTTCAAAAAAATTATAAAACTTCTTTAAAATTAATTCTGAAGAGAATTTTTCGTGGCGTCTGTACGAACGTATGTACGTACGTGCGCACGTACGTATCTCGCATAACTCAAAAACGAGTAGCCTCAGAATCTTGAAATTTTGTATATAGGACTGCTATAACATGTAGATGTGCACCTCGTATTTTGGTTGCAATCGGCCGCACAAAACGTATATAAATATATTTATATATATCTGCTCTATTACCCGGCTCAGTGATCTCAGTTTCTTTACTCTTATATGTTTGTAAATTGTACATGTTTTGCTTTAAAAATAATTGAATTATGTTGTTTTTATCTTCCGGTTAAGGATTTTATGCCTTTAGTAAATCTGTATGCAATATTTTTAGAATTATCAACAATTTTAAAGTTGTCTAAGTTCCGCTAAGCCTTTTTTTATGGCGGCCATTGGTGTTTACATTTGAAACAGGAGACTAGTGGATTTGTTGCCAATCTAGAAAAACTTAGCTTCGCAACAACAAAGATAACGCTTTCATTTATTATTGCCAATTAAATCATGCTTAATTCTTTCTGGATTTTTTTCGAGGAAATATGTGTTTAAGATTTACTTCGTAATTTTTAATATAGATATTTTGAGTTTTTACGTATTTTTGCCTTCTCGCGAAGTGAGACCTGAATTAATTAAATGAGAAGTACTCAATCGTCTGTGAAAAACTGTTTCTTTTTTGTTTTGTTTGCTTAATTTCTTTTATACATCGTTCTAGCTTTATTATAGCATTTGAATAGAACATGTGGCGACGATTAGATAATTCTATTCTTTAAATGATATAAATTTTGTGCATTATGAGTTATAATATGAACGAAATATATAAGTTAACTGTTATATAATTATTGGATTATATAACAGTTAACTTAGTTTCCGTTATATAATTATTATATAAGTTAACTGTTATATAATTATTAATACTGTTAAGTGAATCTAGCGCCAGAGTGTCGCCATGGTAAACAAATACTAGAGTGAATTTTAAAGAATGCGTTTATTCTATTGTGGTTTATGCGCTATCAGCGAAGTAGATTTAATTCAATCCAATAAGTTTAAATGAAATGGAAGGAAAAATGCGTATAATTTAATATCCCGTACAAGAAAGTCATTTGGTGTACACATCAGATTTTTTTTTTTTTTTTTTTTTTTTTTACGTACAGGTTATATGCAATGTAGAGACAATTCATTACAGAAAGGAGTCGACGTGAGTCGTTTTACGGAGATAACTATCAGTGATTTATTGAAACTGTCTGGTATGCATATAGAAAGAGAAACAAATAAAATATTCTCCAACATATCTCATTTCATTAGGCATTAGAGACACTAAGAATGCTTCTTGCCATAAGTTATTAGCAGAAAAAGACTATTGTCTTGAAATGCGATTTTGAGTTGTTGCACCTTTTTCATTCAAGTCTGCTGCCATTAGACAAAATGTGAGATATTTATTATGCCACCAAATAATGTCCCCCTGTATTACATTTAAAGAAATCAAATAATGAAGAAGATCTACATGAATGCATGTATGTTTCTCGCACTGTGAAAAAACGACGGTACCTAGAGTCGTCAAATGTTGAATAACGCAATCCTCCACCCGAACGTGCGCGCCTGGAAGCTTGAATTTGTTTTATATTTTGTAAAGGGGTGTTAGAAGGCAAAAATCTTCAAAAAATGCTAATTTGGGATTTTTGCATTTTCGAATTCTCTACACTTTTATCTTTCTAAAAATACCAAACTTTAATTTCTATGGAAATTAGAACTGTAAAAAATTTGGTATTAATTTATCATCGAATGCTTTGATAAATGAGGATCTTTACATAAAAATGCGTTTTTCTCCAAATGTGATTTTCTCATACTCGATGTACCTTTTTTCAGAAACTACTGCTCACGAGTATGTAAATTTTTTATGGCTTATTTATTATGTTTCCTAATATTTACTGATAACTAAAAATCCTTTTCACAATTTGTTTGTGAGAAAAATGCTAAATGTTATTATGTCTAATGCAATAAGTCTATAAATTACTCTAAATCTCAAAATGTTTCTAAAGCTCATTTAGGTATAATCAGGTAAGTATACTTTAATTACACAAAAATTTCAAACGAGTATTTACAGCAGATTTTGAGAAAAGGTACATTGAAAATGGCCAATTTAACATTGTCGGTATAGGCGGTTCCGACTTCCCTTCTGATTTACAAACTCAATAATTTCAACTAAAGCAGTGGCAACGAAAAACATTATCTCTAGACAGACTGTCTATCAGAAATTCTAAAGATAGGCTGCTTTTAAATATTTTTGACGTAAAGGGACATTAGCCCAAATGCTCTTCAATAGTGTATGTAAATGAAAAAGCGCCCGTTCGGACGTAATATAAAATCAGAAAGCCTTAATTTTAAAGTTTAGTCTATCTGCTATTTGTGAACAAGCTAAGCTAATTAAAAGCAATGAATAAAGTTCTTTTTTTATTTTACTCTTGTTCTCTGATCTGATATTTTAAGGAAGATGCAAGTGATGTAACAAAATGGGACACTTTAAGAGTTCGAAACTGCGCAGCTATTTAAATAATTTCTTGCTAAGATGCAATGCTACGAAAAAAATAAAAGTTTATGACTTGATTTGAATGCCTTTGAACATTACATGCAAAGCGAATTCAGCTGTCATAAATTTTGCTGAATGATGAATTGCGATACAATTTGCGCTTTTGTTTTGAAACTATGCAAGTAAAAATAATTTTATGAAAAAACAGAATATTTAGGATGCTTATTTACATTTCTTCTATTATTTTTTGAATTATTTATGACCAGAAACTACAGCAGTATCTTTAAACGTCGAATAAATTTTAAGGCTAGGCTGAGAAAATACGAAACGTAAGAGCAGAATTTGATTTACAAGCATTACTTGTTTATTATTTAAATTTGATTTTGCATGGGAAGGAAAAAACCTGACCTTGGAAGAAATAGATTAGAGTTTCCATTAACTGCATCAGAGAAGAAGTAACATATAGTAAATTATGTTACATACAGTAAGCAATTTCAAATGCAACATTTCATGACTTAAAAGTTTTATTTATAGCATACCTTTTGCAAAGATATTTGTCTACCGTAAGCAAGCGTATCTACGCGTATTTTATGCATTACGTTTCTGTAGCTAACTTAAAATTAATTTATCAGTCTTGTTATACTACATTTATTTTTCTCAACTTAAAAATTGCTTCTTTAAAAAGCTACTGTTAAAATCTTTTTTTTCCTTAATATAAAAAGCTGATGTGCACACCAAATGATACCTTGCACAGCCTATTTAAATTATGCACATTTTCTGATGCATTTATTTAAACTTATTTCCTCTAATTTCATTAGAGATACATTTCAAATTCAATAAATTCAACTCTCATTTCGCGGAAAGGAAAAAATACATAAAAAATTTAAACATCTCCATTAAAAATTGTAAAATACAAAGAACCTAAATCACGATATAGAGTTAAAAACTGTTTAAAAAAACAAATTTACCATTAAAATTAGAGTTTAAATTACTTAAAATTAGACAAATTTATTTGGTGCACCAAACTTTTGGCCCTACTCGGCCAAAAGACATTGAAGTTGGTGCAGAGACTTCATTATGCTACAAGTTTTTATTTCAGACAAATGGCTACTCCGTTAATCTTAGTCGCACTTAAACAACTTTTAAATTGGTAATCTTTCTACAACTATTGCATGAAGATTAACTACAGATATAAAAACCCTAACCGGTATAGACAATATAATTCAAAAGCAAATATTTCACATTTTACCAACATACAAGAATAAAAGAGACGGGTAAGAGAGTGAGTATATATATATATGTTACGATGAAACACCGAAATCTGGAGAATGTCGACTTTCATCGGTGAATGTCAACATTCACATGGTGTATGTCCGAAATATTTTCCAAATACTCTTATTTCTGACTTACACCGGTCAATGTCGATATTCACCATGTACTAATGGTGAATGTTGAACATATAACAATATTATATTTTCTTCTCCGTAATTCAGTCGCAAATAAACGCACTTGAGACATGAAATAAGAACTTAAGAACATGAGAACCTAAAACACACAATACATTCAAAATGAGAAAGGAAAATAATAGAAGTTAAAAACTTACTTAATTATACAGTACGTTCTAAATGAGAAAATAAAATAATAGTCATAAAAAACTTACTAAATTATGTGATTCAAATCTTATTTATTGCAACAATTTAAACTATTATGGCACTTTATGACCTCTCTTTTCGACTTTCACCAGAGCATATCTGTGATTGTCGACATACACCGGTGAAGGTCCGAATATACAAGAATGTAGTGAAATATTCGGTCTTTCACCGACGTATTTGGTGAATGTTGATATTCTCCGGTGAAAGTCGACATTCTCCAATTTCGGTCTTTCACGGTAACATATGTTTGCATAAAATCATATGCTTTTGTTGCGGACGATTGCAACCAAAAACGAAGGTGTACATCTACGTGTTATAACAGTCCCATATACAAAATTGCAAAATTCTGAGGCTATTCGTTTTTGAGTTAAGCGAGATACATACAAACGTACAGAAATCACGAAAAAAAAAAAAAAAATTCTCATCTGAATCCATTGCGTTTTGGGGAAAGGAGTTCTTTATTCCGTTCGTATGGATTCTCTTTGAAATACGATACCCAAAATTTTTTGCGATTACAATATTTCCTCTATTTCGTACGAGGAAGTAAAAAGCGATGGAGGATTCATCTGCTTAATTTAAAATTATCATCATTCCTTTATTCAGTAAATTTTACTGAGCAAAATTCGTCTTTTCACATTTTAGAGCATTATTGCTCACTTGTTGCAATACGTCTGCGGCCGAGTGGTAAGATCACTGAACCACCTTATTTCTAATACAATATACGTCGCTTAATGTTAAACTTGTTAATCATTAATGTAATTTATTAATTGCTATGATAATTAATGTGTTAATTATCATAGCAATTATTATTATATTATCACACTTTATTCAACTTTTTTATTAATTGCTATGATAATTAATGTGTTAAATGTTTATTTATTAATATGTTGATTAATGTAATTTATTAAATATGTTAAGGTAATTTATTTAGTTATTCGTATATCGCTTTCGAATTGCCAAAGATCCGAAAATATGAAACATGGGAAATACTCCTCATATTCTGATGAACAATTCGGTTAATATGATCAAAGTATTATAGAATACAGTTTTAAACTGAAGTGAAGTGGCCAAAGGGAAAATAGATTATAAAAATTGCCAAGTGACAGAGAAATGTTGCCAAAAAATATTTAAGAAGCCAAATATCTTTATTTCGATTTCAGTTACCCATTTAAAATTAGCAAAAAAAGTTATGAAATAATTTACGAAAATTTAACCAGTTCTTATCTATAAAACCTTTTGGTCGAAAGAGAGCTTTATAACCAAATTCTTGCAAACTAAAAACCGGTAGTTTTTAATATTCTACTCTGCTAGAAAACCCCACTGACCTGCTGGTTGAGAGTGCGTCGTAGTTTTAAATTACATAACTTGTAAAACTTTCATAAATCTCTGCTCCAAGCAAAAAACATGACAACAAAGATAAAGAAGGAAATTAACATAAAGCTGATTGAAGTTTAGTAAAATTTAAAGGGACTCATACACCTTAAACCCTTCATGATCTTCGAATATGTGACTATTGCAACAATTGGGATATTTTATTTATTTTAAAAGCAATTACTACCAACTTTTTACAGCTGACTACATGATATATCTGCTTTGGAAACTAGTAACCAGAAAGTTTATGTTGCCACAAATATTTTTGTAAGTTAATCCTGTTTGTGACAAAATATTTCGCCATGTTTCCACCTTTTGCGCATGATATTTTAAAAATGGCTAATGGTACATACTTGAAATTGGATGGAATTTTTAAATGGGCACTATTTTCTAACTGGACCAACAATCTGATAAATATTTTAATACTGAAAACGTTTATGGACGAAAACATTACAAATTTTTTAATAAAATACATTTTATAAACTCAACTCAAAAGAAAATAAAAATTTAACATGAAAATTTTAGAATTTTAGGTTCACAGTAGTTTCCAGATGTTAAATATGGAATTAAATTATGAAGCAGAATGTTTTAAACTGTGCGCGCAAGTTGGAAACATGACGAAAAATGTTATCACAAAGCGGATTAAATTATAAAAATATTTGTGGCAACACAAACTTTCTGATGACTATTTCAGAAAGCAGCTATATTATGTAGTCAGCTGCAAAAAGTTGGTAGTAATTGCTTTTAAAATAAATAAGTTATCCCAATTCTTGAAACAATCACCTATTCGAACACCTTATGGGTTTTAAGGTGTATGAGTCCCCTTAAAGCATAAATATCACAACGTGGGCATTTGAATGCTGTAACCTTTAAAAATGTATAACTGTTTAATCAATCTACTTGCACCTAACATCTAGCTCTTAAAATTTGACTCACAGGTTCAAAGATTATTGCCTCTATTGCTTCATGGGAAAACAAGGTGCAAATCAAAAGGTAAAATTTAACATAAAAGTATACTTTTGACAACTTATTGCATTTACACTTCGAGAAACAGGGAACTCTTTATTCAACTTCTTGTTGCCAACCACTCACCAAAACTTTGCGATATTGACCGGATTACGATTCCAGTAACTCTTTCCGAAGCTACAAAGGGAAGCGCAAGCGCAACTAACATTTACCTACAGGGCAATATCAGGCCTTTACTTCTACTCGGATGAGCGACTCTCTATGTAAAGGCGAGTTTACCTTTCTCCGAGTGACTTGTGGAGAGCCTCTCGTAAAGGCGTCTCGAACCGAGTGAACAAACGGATCTATAATCTGAGAAATTGTTTACACCAATCAGTGCAGGACTGACAACTCGTCTCCGTTTGTTTGCAAAATGGATACCGACTTGGCAGCTGCAGTGCTTGAAAATTGAAAGTTTGAAGTTTCCCACGAATTAATTTCTGTCCTGGGGGGGGGAGAAGAAGAAATCGAAATCAATACATGACTGGGTAGCTCGCAGTGTTCGGACCGAGGATATCCAAAGTTACAAAAACTTCATCAGAATGGGTGAAGGATAGTTTGAAACATTTTTTAGAAATGGTCACTCTATTTATTCAGGAAAACACATACGTTCTTTTGGGATGCTCTGCCAGCAAAATTAAAACGCAGATAGCGTTTCGATTTCTGGGAACGGATGGCTCCTAGAGTTTTCTGCAATATTATTTCGAGTGGCAAAACGCATAGTGAGCATATTTGTTCCAGAAGTGTTTGAGGCCATTTTCTGTAAACGAGGTTGAGCGAAAATTACTAATCTTTTGATTGAACTCTTCAGCTCCAGCACCCTCAAATTTTAAAGTGTTAATAATATCCTCTTACGCCTACTGTTGATGATTTTTATTTTAATACCTCCGACTGATCGTTTGTAAATAAAATCCAATTTGCTGTTGAAATAAAAAGGAAAGACTATAAATAAATTTCAGAAATGTTAGATTTTGTTTTATTTAGGTGTAATTGGCCATAAGTAAAACCGGGCTTTCCAGAATTTATGTCAACAAAGTCAAATGTTTGCGAGTTCATTTATTTTTTAATTGAAAACTTTATTTTATGGGGAAGTTGAATAACATATAATTTAACCTTTTTTTGATTAAAGAAAATGCAGAAATAAGTATTTTTAAAATAAATATTTTGAATCCAATACTCTAAATTAATTTTCTTCTATGTTTTTTCTACAATATCAAAAATCTAAATTCATTCTGATTAGTAGTTATATCCACGTTATATTTAGGTATTTGTAAACAATGGTGGTAATATTCAGGTAGTGAAGTATCCCATAATACTTCACAAGATGCATAAGCATTAAAAAATGACATAGTTAGATTATCGCTCCATCTCGGCATTTTCGACATGACGTAAAAATTGGGCTCAATGTCTCTGCGAACACTATTCGGAGTTACAGCCCGGATAGATTTTCAACTGGTTCGAAGTAGAAATGGAATCGCTGACTCCTCTCCCCTACATTTCTATTCGGACGACGTGAGCGTTTACATTGTCAAAGAAGTTTTAGCGTGAGGCTCGCTGCGGGTCGCTCGGAGAGGTCTAAACTGGCATTACGAGAGACAAGCTGCGAGACGTTTTTGTCAAAGAAGTCGTAGCGTGATGCTCGCTGTGGGTAGCTCGAAGAGGTGTAAACTGGCATTAAGAGAGACAAGTTGCGAGACGTTTTTGTCAAAGAAGTCGTAGCGTGAGGCTCGCTGCGAGTCGCTCGAAGAGGTGTAAACCGGCATTAAGAGAGACAAGCTGCGAGACGTTTTTGTCAAAGAAGTCGTAGCGTGATGCTCGCTGCGGGTCGCTCGGAGAGGTGTAAACTGGCATTAAGAGAGGCAAGTTGCGAGACGTTTTTGTTAAAGAAGTCATAGCGTGAGGCTCGCTGCGGGTCACTCAGAGAGGTGTAAACTGGTGTTACGAGAGACCTGCGAGACGTTTTTGTCAAAAGTCGTAGTGTGAGGCTTGCTGCGGGTTGCTCGGAGAGGTGTAAACTAGCCATTAAGCAAGACAAGCTGCGAGACGTTTTTAAGAATGATACCAGTAATGATTCAGTCTTACCTTTGACCTACTTTGCTTTCCATAAAATTTGCAACGACTTCTGGACTGAGCGAATACGTGAGCATAAAGGAAACCAATTAACATATACTTAAGCGACGTTAAGCTAACTGTTCGTTAAGCTTAACTTCACAGCTGTAGGTATTGGATGAGTAGCTTTATTTTTCGGTAACTATCTGTTTCTCGTCAGGGCTTGAAAGGCTTCAATCTCTTCTCAGCAATCTGATTACAATGTATGGATATCATTTCAAACATTTTGGTTCTTTTAAGGTCTTTCTCACCAGTTCTGATGAAATGGATAATGTTTATCATAGTTGGATGAAACATACGCTGATAAAAAAAATATCTTTTAAACATCGTTCCACGTTAAAATATTTTCGTTAAATGTCAGATTGCTAAATTTTATTTAATACATTTACTATTTAATCCGCTATTTTCATTTTAAATGTTTAAGAAGAGAAATTGGTTATATGTGCGTAATAATTGTCTACAACCTGTGTCCAAAAATGTTGATTTTAACTTCTTCTTTGTGTTGCCATTCGAGTTGCGCTAATAACAGGATTTCTTTCCCACGTGTAAGTAATTTGAACTGTGGGAAGACGTGAGTCATTCCAAATCCAATCAGGAAAAATGGACGGCTTTATCTTAGTCACCAAAGAATCAGCAAAGTACGTGACCTGTTTGAAGTGCCCCATCTTTGATCGTTTTGTTAGAATTCAAATGTTTTTATAGAAAGTCGCGGCAGAAATAGATAAGGCAGAAAACAGTTATTACTGGGATTAGCCACAATTGACCTAGAAAGGATATCAACACATTTCTTAATGTTGGATTTACTATCGAAGAAATTTCATTTTGTCTTCGATAATACGAGAAGAAAAACCATTCAGCTTTGAGCTTTGTACTCAAAAGCTATCATTATTGAGTAACTACTGATATTTTCTTATCAGAAGCTTTGCTGATTACACCGCATTTAGTATCAATTAGAAGCAAAGGCAGTTTATTTTTAGCCATATATAAAAGTAGAATACAGTAAGAAAATTATGCATTTACTTTAGTATTCTATGTGTAGTGCGTTGATAGGTTTTTCCGATATTATGATGAATAAGAATTTTGCTTTTTAACCAGTTTTGTCTTCTAGAACAGTGTTTCTCAAACGCCGCTCCGCAAGAAATATTTGTCGGTCCGCGAAATATACAGCTATCTGTCCAAAATCCAAAGTAAGTTCAGTGTACATATGTGAATTATAACAAATAAAATGCTTTAAAAATTATTTTTGTCTTCATGATTTATTTATGTGAAAAAGTGTGCCAATGAGTAAATTATAACAAATAAAATACTTTAAAAATTATTTTTGTCTTCATGATTTATTTATGTGAAAAAAGTGTGCCAATGGGTAAATTATAACAAATAAAATGTTTAAAAATTATTTTTGTCTTCATGATTTATTTATGTGAAAAAATTGTGCCAATGGGTCGAATTATTAAACTTACCGGTTCGCGGGAACGTGCCGAAACATTTTACCGGTCCTTGGAATAAATTCGAGGTTCGAATCCCGCGAACGGGCTGGCTGCATGGGTGTTTTCGTGGTTTTCCCCATGTGTAACGTGTATACGAGCCAGTTTCCCTTAGAAACTCCTCCACGAAGGCATCCCTTCCCTTAGGCAGATAGCCCTAGTGTGCTTTGCCATAATTAAATACACCAAACACACCTTGGAGTAAATTCAGTTGAGAAACACTGTTGTAGAACATGGTTTATGAAAGAGTGAATTATACAAATCCTATTGACGTAAACGAATTCAATTATTATGCGCGATTTAGGCAAAGCATCTTTGAAATCTGAAGCAGACAAGCTTCTTAAAGACTTGTAAGAAATGCTTAGCAGGGATTACCACTGCGTATATTTGAGAGCGGTAACGACATGCTTTTATGAAATACAAAAAATATTGTTGCGTGCTTGCGGGTTCGTAATACGCTGAATGCACACAGGTCTGGTGATAGGTTGATAAATCGTATTTTATTAATAGGTTTGGTTGGTTTGTTTAATTCTGGCAAAGCACACTAAGGGTATCTGCCTAAGGGGAGGTATGCCTTCGTGAAGGACTTTTTAAGGGAAACTGACTCGTATACACGTTACACATGGGAAAAACCACAAAAACGACCACGCAGCCAGCCCGTTCGAGGGATTCGAACCTCTGACCGAACTACCAGTGTTCAGCGACTTCACCGCTCGGCCGCTGGTAGGCTATTTTATTAATAGAAACACTTCTAAGTTCTGAAATTTGTCGCAGAAATACTCGTACAGGTGTTCACAGGATCCCAGAGTACAATCAGTAGTTCCGCTTCTAACTACTAAGAACATTAAACACAACGCCAATACAAAGCGCATCTACAGAGAAAGCTAACCCGGAAATATCTCCGATATTATGTTGAACTAATAACTGGAGACAAAAATAGCTAAGCAATCTGAACGCAGATAACTTTGAAACTATTGTTATTATTCTGGCATACAGAGAGGAATTTCCGTACCTGCCCTTTCCAGATTCCTTAGTGAATCCTGAATTGGGCCTGACGTCTGAGGAAGCCCGTAAATATTGTTTTCCAGATCAGGTATAACCTGAAGTGAGAAAAATTTTGAAGCCGATTGCTTCCTGCAAGAAAATGCCAAGACTGAAAGGAGCTGTAAAAGGGGCGTGGTGAGGCACTGTTTAGCTCGTCACGTGGCTTAAAGCAGCGAATCTAATCTCATGAAGGGGGCGTGGCTTGCCGACTACTGCAATAATTGAAAAGATATATGCACATTATTCAAAATAATAACATGAAAAATTCAGAAATGGCTGATTACCTCCAGTGGAACGGTGTGTCGAGTACAAAAACATAGCGTAGTTAAGATTCTCGAACATGAGTAAACTTAAAGTTAAGTTAAAAATTTGAGTAATAAACTAAGTCAAAAGTTGATATTAATCAATGGGATTTAGGAATTTAAGTGTTAGGTAAACATCTAATAACTGCAGGCCATAAAGCTGTCGAACTGGTGAACAAGAAAGATAAATGCTGTAAAACAACTAATTTCGTAAGAATTACCTTAATTCTATTAATTTCTGCATAGCCTGAAGGATGCTTTTGAGTTTATCAGCAAGGTTAGCTTTCTGCAGGTAGGCAAGTGTTTCCGAGATTACTTTGACAAGTTCTTGAATGTCTGGGTTGAAAAACCATGATACAGTAAGACCCCGCTTAACGCGGGAGATACGTTCCATCAAAGTAGAGCGTAATGCGAAACAGCGCTAAACGAGGCTATCTTTACATGTAAATATTGGGGTTAGGGGAAGATGGCTAGGAAATTGGTTAGGTATTAAATTTAAAAAGTATGTTTTTTTAATAAAAATAAAACCAAACATTTATTTCTTAAAGCCCAAATTAATACCACATTATTATTTCTTGCAAAAATAAAAACAAAATATAAATAACAAAATGAATATTCTTAAAAAAACAAATAAAATTCTCAGTCAGTCATATTTAGTTAGCCTTCCGCGTTTTCAGTGTTCTGCCCTTTTGTGACAAAAGCATCTAATGTTGTTTGCCTTTTTCTTTTGCGTTGTTCTCTTAAAAGTTCTTCATAAACGGATAGAGCATCTCTAACACCACGCCTTACTTTTGAGCTCCTGTCAAAATTCGGATCATTTTCAATGAATTGATCCATTATTTCAGTTATGGTAGACAAACTCCTTTTTACAAACGCCATCGAAAGTTCTTCTTTTTGATCTTCTTCTGAATCACTGCTGTCAACATTTTTGTTTTCTTCGTGTTCAGTTAATTCCTTGAGCTCATCATTAGAAAGACTACCGCTGCTTCTTGAATTATTTCTTCAACGTCTTCCATATTTACCCCTTCAAAATATGTCTGTACAATACCGCACCAAACAAGAAATACAAGTACACTCTTTCGGATATGTATTTGAAACTTATCGCTGCATAATATTTCGGGGAATCCCGGTATGCTGCGAGCGATTTCGTGGAATCCCCGGGGTGAAATAAAAGAGCGCTAAACCGAAACAGCGCTAAACGAAACAGCGTTAAGCGGGGTCTTACTGTAACAGTCCTCCAAGAAAGTTCGGCGCAGCCGGTGGCTTGAATCGTGATCTTTCACTGGCATTGCGCTTGGCAGACTCCCTGGTAGGTCGAGAGTTGGTCTTGGGTAATGCAGGAAACTTTTCCGGGTTAAGTACTGGAGCAGGTTTCCGCTGTGCTTTAGGGGGAATTTTCCTCTCGAATTTCGCCTGGTAAACCTCACATCCGCGATAACTTCTCACGTGTTCCCCTTTGCAAAAGATGCAACGAGGCTTGTCTTCTTTCTTGTCACAAACATTACTCCTGTGAGGTCATCCGCACTTCGTCCGCCGCTACGGATTATTGCAGAGGTGCTGAGAACGTCCGAAAACCTTGCACAGGAGAAATGGCTGATGCTTTCTGTCCGGCCTTATATAATTTTGAATCGGCCGCCGTACTAGTACTACTGGAAAGCAATAGGAGGGTCGAATTACGGTTGCAGCTAATATAGTGATCAATTGCATTTATTCAGTTACAATGCTTATTACAGTGATACAAGGACCGTACCAAAATGTCGTCAAATAACAACCAAGTTTGGCGAATTTTCGGGTTTTCTCGCCAATTTACCAAGATATCAGTTTATTCAATGTTAAATGGACTTGCCCCTGTGTTCTTACGTTTTCGGCATAACTTCTCCCTTTAGATTTTTAGCGTTAAATTACACAGAAAAATACGACTATTTCACATATAATTACACTAAAATCAACTTCCTATGTACAAAATTCGTGAAATGATTATCGGTTTTATACGCGTAATCAAGATCAGGCATATGAATCTGAAACACTGAAGACGCTCGGTTTGAAAGATAACTATCTTCATACAAACTGAGGCCATCTTACATGCAGACTGTGTTTTATTTCAGTTTGTGCTTTGAAGGCATTCAACAAGATAGATAATAGTGCTCATGTAACTGAAGCTGATCTATATATTTAAATACATAGTTATTTCATTTTACATTTCATTTCAGTGCGTTGAAGATCGTATAACAATAAAAGCATTGCGCTTAACAATAATCGTCATCTTATTTGCAAACCCTTTACGTTTCACCGGAGCATGACATGCTGAAAGAGTTCAAAAAGAAAGGTAATTGTACAGTTAAAACCATCTTATAAGTAAGTCTTCTCACTGGTCTTGTGAATATTTGTTTTTGAACTTTGTTTGTGGAACGATATGGCAGGAAGAACAACTTAAGCAGGAAGGTGTTAGTATGTTGCAAGGGACGTTGGAAGTTGTTAGTATGCAACAGTATTTTGTAAACGGACTTTTGCTTGACACTCAAACAATCCAGGGCATAATACCAAAGTTATGCCGTGGGTTGTTTGAGGAATTTTAGCTCTGGATTTGTATTATCGCATTGGCATATTACTTGGCATTATCGCAACCACCGTGCAGTTTAGCTATTTTTTGAAGAAGAAAAAGAATGGAAATTTCAAATTGGAGAGAGTTATTTACTTCACATCACACGTGTTATTAGGTATATATTTTAATTTTACTTCGATATTTCTCCTGCAAAACAATTTATAAAACTACTTATAAACGCCACTCTCCCGCATGTAATTATTCCAGGCTACTACAGTCTTGCCTATTTTTAAGTCTTCCAACCGAAATTTAACACTCATTAATTCTTAGCTCCAACAGTATATTGTGCATACGAGCCAGTTTCCCTTAGCAAGTCCTCTAAGAAGGCATCCCTCTCCTCAGACAGATAGCCCTCGAGACTTTGCCATAATTACATATATCAGCCAACCAACATACCAACAATGTATCAATCTGACTGTTGTAGTAAATGGCAGATGACTATTGTCGGGCTGCTGTAGTAAATGGCAGATGATTATTGTCGAGGTGCTGTTGTTAATGGCAGATGACTATTGTCGGGCTGCTGTTGTAAATGAGAGATGACTATTGTCGGGCTGCTGTTGTAAACGACAGATGACTATTGTCGGGCTGCTGTCGTAAATGGCAGATGACTATTGTCGGGGTGCTGTTGTAAATGGCAGATGATTATTGTCGAGCTGCTGTTGTAAATGGCAGATGACTATTGTCGGGCTGCTGTAGTAAATGGCAGATGATTATTGTCGGGGTGCTGTTGTAAATGGCAGAGGATTATTGTCGGGCTGCTGTAGTAAATGGCAGATGACTATTGTCGGGGTGCTGTTGTAAATGGCAGATGATTATTGTCGAGCTGCTGTTGTAAATGGCAAATGACTATTGTCGGGCTGCTGTAGTAAATGGCAGATGACTATTGTCGGGCTGCTGTTGTAAACGACAGATGACTATTGTCAGGCTGCTGTCGTAAATGGCAGATGACTATTGTGGGGGTGCTGTTATAAATGGCAGACGACTGTTGTCGGGCTGCTGTAGTAAATGGCAGATGACTATTGTCGAGCTGCTGTTGTAAATGAGAGATGACTATTGTCGGGCTGCTGTTGTAAACGACAGATGACTATTATCAGGCTGCTGTCGTAAATGGCAGACGACTATTGTCGGCCTGCTGTAGTAAATGGCAGATGACTATTGTGGGGGTGCTGTTATAAATGGCAGACGACTATTGTCGGGCTGCTGTAGTAAATGGCAGATGACTATTGTCGGGGTGCTGTTGTAAATGGCAGATGATTATTGTCGAGCTGCTGTTGTAAATGGCAGATGACTATTGTCGGGCTGCTGTAGTAAATGGCAGATGATTATTGTCGGGGTGCTGTTGTAAATGGCAGATGATTATTGTCGAGCTGCTGTTGTAAATGGCAGACGACTATTGTCGGGCTGCTGTAGTAAATGGCAGATGACTATTGTCGGGCTGCTGTAGTAAATGGCAGATGATTATTGTCGGGGTGCTGTTGTAAATGGCAGATGACTATTGTCGGGCTGCTGTAGTAAATGGCAGATGACTATTGTGGGGGTGCTGTTGTAAATGGCAGATGACTATTGTCGGGCTGCTGTTGTAAATGTCAGATGACTATTGTCGGGGCTATGCCGACATGTTAGTTAGTTTTTCTGTTGCATTCGCAAAACTCGTTTTTTCCAAAATGCATCATCATCATAAAATGAGAACAGGCGGGAAGGCGGGAATGTTCCCGCCTTCCCGCCTGTGCGGCAATCCTGCAAAAATTTCGCTGAACTTTCTCTATTTGCAGACAAAATCCCATAAGGGCATATTTTCTAAAGTAGTATACTGGCAACAGAAAGATGAACGAGTTAGTTAAAAAAAGAGGTAGAAGATTGCATAGATTATTCACTGGCTGTAATTGATTGGCTAACCACTGCTCCAGAACTGATAGTTAGTTCACATCCCTCTTGTACAGAGGCGTAGAACTGCTCCCCATTTATGGGATTAGATTAGAACCCTTCTCTGAGTGAAAAAAATCGGTTCTATTTTATGACTCGCCAGTCACTAACCATAACTTGATGGAAAACACCCAGAAGGAGTGGTGTTAAATACTCAGCCACTTGTTGGTGAGTTTCTTCTACGTCATTTTATGTTATATAATTTCTTAGTTTTTGCAGAAGTTTCTTATCTTATGTGTGCCATTTTCTTGCGTGCCATTAGAAATAAAAATCTGTGATATATCATAATTTTAAATGCTATCTGCACACATTCAATAGAAGACAATTTTAACACATTTTAGATAACTTGTAGAGTCATTAGGACTTTCTGAAGCAAGAGACGTAACAAATGAGCAATGCCCTCGCCGGGACTTTAACCAGGACCTCTCGAATACGCGTCGAGTTCGCTACTGTTACACCACGAAGGCATGCAGATAGGAGGAAGAAAATGCCTTATATACTCCTCAAAAGGTTTAAGGAACCTAATCGCCAAATCCTGGTAGTGAAGAAACATCATCCATAACCGTTTAGCTCGGGAGCCATTGTGAGTTATTAGGATTTTTTGAAACAGGAGATACTAAAATTGAGCAATGCCTTCACCGGGACTCAAACCTGGATCTTTTGAATACGCGCCGTGTGTGCTACCGTTAAACCACGAAAGCATGCAGAAAGGAGAGAGAGATACCTTATAAACTATGCACATAAATGGTACAGCACACTGAGATCTTCACACATGAAAATTGGGACTACCTCACGTTTAACCTCTGCATATTCAGTTAATAGTCGTAATAAATATCCTAAGTACGACTGTGGAATGAGATAACGGCTGGATCGACCCAAGGAGGTTTCAAATCAAGCATTCACCGATTAAAGTCAGTAAGCAAACTGCATATTAAAATGCCACACTCCTTTTGAATGCCTTCGAAAGAAATATTTATAAAACTGCTTAAAGTCACCGGCTGCGTTAAAAAGAGTAATTTCTGAAGTAATTATCACAATCGATTGGCTGTGAATTGCCGAAGGAGTTGCTGTGATTTAATTGCTTCAAGCACTGCGATCAGATCACTTTTGCACTAAAGCATCAAGTCCCAATAAAATGATTACTTAAGTATAGTTACAATAATTATTCATATCTTGACATTAAGAATGCCCAGAGTCGTGGATATTGCTCTAGACAGCGATTAGCTTCGATCATTTATTATTTTGATTTATTAGAGAGCAACTCTCATTTTCTGTAACTCACTCAAATATTTTTTATGACCATTATCATTTCTTAAAATCATTTTGATGCTTCAGTGTTTCTATGGACTCAAACAAACATAGCAAAAAATTCTGAGGCGAATAAAAGTTTATACGATGATATTTTTGTTAAGGGAGTTTCACATTATTGGCGAATTTATTGAGTTGCTTTTCTACAAAAATAAAATGAAATATTTTCGCTTTAATGACAATTACGATTTGCTTTGAACTTTCGAGTTCTGTAACTAATTGAATTTATTTCAGTTCCTTTGGGGACGGAAGCTAAGTACTTTTTTCCTTTGTGCAATGAAATATTTTATTTACCGTAACAAGTGCCGGAATAAATTGTTTTCCGTTCTTTGTGTTTTTGAATATATCCATTTTAGTTTTTCATGACAGAAGCTAGATTCCGGTTTCGAGGAAATTGGCCTCAGAAATGTAACTTTACGTATCCTGTATAAAATGAAAATAGATTCAGGATATTCTATATAATATACAGAAAATGTCTAATATTAGAAGTATTTTATATAATAAATATCCTATATAAATGTATTCACCACCTTGGTATCTGTTTCTCTTGAAGAACAATCTTAGGTTTGCTGTGTTAAGCCCCGCATTTGGAATGAATGCACAATTTTCCAAGGAGAATTTCCATGGAGAGGTTTGTCAATTTATTTGATGACATTTTTTAATTAAAGATGTACCTGTGCTTATTAAAAACGTAGTTTAGATTTCTTATGCTGCCTTAAGACTTAATTATTCAAGACGTAGCTGTGCATTTATTTCCTAGCATTTATCATGTGTGAGCAAGCTGATGCGCTGTTTTGTCAAAATTCCATTAGTTTTGCTAAAACCGGCCTTTACAAAATATATTTTGTTTTGGCAAAATCCCAGAATCGGGAATGAAAGCAATGAAGGTCTAGAGCAGAGGTTTGTTTAAGGTGCTTAAATGAGCTGTAGTGTCATTAGGTTAATTGGAAGGAGAAAAGATGAAAAATATGCAACCGCCTTCGTCGGGAATCGAACCACGGACCTCTGGAATACCGGCCCAGTTTGCTGACCACTACACCATGAAGGCACGCTAGGGAAGTGGGAGCATTACCTTATAGAGCAAATAAATAAATTTAGATTTCAAATATTTTTACTTCCTTGTACGAAGTAAAAAGGAAGTATTGTAATCGCGAAAAGTTTCAGGCAGCATATTTCAACGAAAATATCCATTTTGACCGCTATCGAATGCAATTTAACGATGTTTTTGCGTGATATCTGTACGTAAGGACAGAATAAAATACTCTTTTCCTTCAAAAAAATTATAAAACTGCTTTAAAATTAATTCTGAAGAGAATTTTCGTGGCGTCTGTACGTACGTGCGTACGTACGTATCTCGCATAACTCAGAAACGAGTAGCCTCAGAACGTTGAAATTTTGTATATAGGACTGCCATAACATGTAGATGTGCAGCTCGTATTTTGGTTGCAATCGGCCGCACCAAACGTATATAAATATATTTATATATATATCCACTCTGTTACCCGGCTCAGTGATCTCCGTTTCTTTACTCTTATATGTTTGTAAATTGTACATTTTTTGCTTTAAAAATGATTGAATTATGTTGTTTTTATCTTCCGGTTAAGGATTTTATGCCTTTAGTAAATCTGAATTTTTTTAGAATTATCAGCAATTTTAAAGTTGCTTAATTGCCGCTAAGCCTGTTTTTAATGGCGGCTATTGATGCTTACATTTGAAACAGGAGACTAGTGGAATTGTTATCAATCTAGAGAAACTTAGCTTCGCAACAACAAAGATAACGCCTTCATTTATTATTGCCAATTAAATCATGCTTAATTCTTTCTGGAAGTTTTTCGAGGAAATAAGTTTTTGAGATTTACTTCCTAATTTTTAATATAGATATTTTGAGTTTGAGTTTTTGCCTTCTCGCGAAGGGAGAACTGAATTAATTAAATGAATTGAGAAATACTCAATCGTCTGTGAAAAACTGTTTCTTTTTTGTTTTGTTTGCTTAATTTCTTTTATGCATAGTTCTAGCTTTATTATAGTATTTGAATAGAACACGTGCCAACAATTAGATAATTCTTTAAATGATACACATTTTGTGCATTCTGAGTTATAATATGAACGAAATATAATACTGTTAAGTAAACCTAGCGCCAGAGTGTGGCTATGGTAAACAAAGTGAATTTTAAAAAATGCATTTATTCTATTGTGGTTTAGGCGCTGTCGGCGAAGTAGGTTTAATTCAATCTAATAAGTTTAAATGAAATGCAAGAAAAAATGCGTATAATTTAATATTCCGTACAAGGAAGTCATGTGGTGTATACATCAGATTTTTTTTCACTTGAATAACGCTGAATGAAATCTGTCGGTTGCCGCAGAAGATAAAAAATTTCAGCAGAAAAGGTGAGAAAGCTTAGAATAGTTGCTGAAAATGACAATTATGTTCATAATTCACTATGCATATATATATTAACATATTTTGAATGTAATTTCGCTGCTGTGATAACGCGCAGGCTGTAAATTCATCTTATCAGTATTCAGAAAAGTAGACTGGGTCTAGATGTGATGTAAATTAGAATGTCATTACGGAAAATATTAACAAGCAAACAATATTGATTTATGTATTAGAACATATATAGCTTTCTTAATTTCTGCATTGATGTGATTAACAGCACATCATCAAGCTTGTTTTTACTTCCTTGTGTGATTGAAAGCAAGTATTCTAATCGCGAAAAGTTCCGGGTATCATATTTCAACGAAAATATCCATTTTGACAGCTGTCGAATCCATTTCAACGATGTTTTGAAGTGACATCTGTACGTAAGGACAGAATAAAGGATTTGTTTTCCCAAAACGGATTGTAGAATGGATTTACAATGGTTTCAGAAAGGATTTTTTCGTGACGTCTGTAAATACATACGTACGTATGTATGTCCATAGCGTAACTCGAAATCAAGTTGCCTCAGAACGTGATATTTTGTATATGTGACTGCTTGTAACATATAGTTGTGCACTTCTCTTTTTGGTTGCAATCCATTACACGAAAATTATATCGATATATATATATATATATTCACTCTGTTACCCGCCTCGGTAAGCTCAGTTTTTTATTCTTGTATGTTGGTAAACTGTGAATTGTTTGTTTTAAAAGGGATTGAATTAATATCTTCTTATGTTCCAGTTAAAGTTTTATGCCTTTAGTTAACCTCTTCGTCGTCCGTAATGCGTCGAGCGCGTTCAAGTGAAACTTCCGCAGGACGGCTATAACGCGCCTCACGCGTTCTTCTACATTTTAAAACCTTTAAATGTTTAAAACGTTTTCTAAATGTTTACTTGTTTGAGTTTTTATTTTTGTTTGTTCTAATACCTCCTAGAGGGTAGCATTAATCAAACATTCTATTTCTAATTGAATTTGCCCCGGGTTTTATGAATATTCGCGCCATTTTACATTAAATACAAGACAGTGAGAGATGGCTTCAATGTCTACTCGGCAGAAAAAGAGAAAAAATGAGGTTGTGCATTGGAAAGACAAGAAGGATATACGTTTGATGAGTACAGTCCATAATAACTCGAAGATTGATATTGGAACACGGAAAAGAACTGTAAAAAAAACAATAATTGTGAAAGATTACGACAACAAAATGGGAGCAGTGGACTGCCTGGATCAGATGTTATCAAATTATTCTGCTGTTAGAAATAAGCAGAGATATTATTAATTTTCCATTATTATGCTTTGTTTCCTTATAATTTTACTTAATATTTCATTGACATTTATCTACTACGAAAATCATGTATGGAAAGTTATGATGTACAGAGAGAACAACATTACACACTACGAAAAACAGACGGCCGCTGGGGGGGAATTTTCGCGGACAGGAGAGGACGGTGAAAGGGTTAATCTGCATGCAATAGTTGTAAAATTATCAGCGATTTAAAAGTTGATGAAGTACAACTAAGCCTAACGAAACCGAAACTTATTTACATTTGGAAACTCTTAGTAGCATAGCGAAGGAAGTCAGTTTCTGCACCTTCAGTGCCTTTTTGCCGAATGGGACAAAAAGTTAACTTTCAGTCTGGGGCACCGAAAAATCTGCCTTCTTGTCTACTGAACAAATTCTTTGTTTTTGAGTAGAAAGTCTAATTTTTAAGTGTAAAATTTGTCTAACTGTTTTAAATGTATTTAGTATTTTATGTTTTTTACGATTTTTAATGAAGGTGTATTGAGTTTTAAATATTTTTACCTTGGCTCGAGGGAAGAACTCAACTACTTGAATGAAAAATAAATCTATAATGAAAATCGAGGTAATAAGTTTAAATGAAATGCAGCAAAAATGTGTATAATTAAATAAGCCATGCGAGAAGGTCATGTGGTGTCCAGATCAGATTTTTTTATTTTCAAATCGTGATTATATATTTCCAGTTGTTTAATATGTTTCTTGCACTTCCCTGTTAGATGAAAAATATTATTTATGCATTTCTTTTATTATATTTATACTGACTAAAATATCAGCATTTCTCAGTCTAAGATCTTTTTTTAAAATTGTTATTGTCAAATCTGTTGGTTTTAAAAGAATAATTTATTTTCCAAAAATCGTTTGTTTAATAAAACTAATTCTGTGCAATAATAGTAATCTACTTTTCCCGAGTTGGTACATTTTTATTGCTCATTCTATCATATCCTCAATGGTATTTTAGCAAAAGTAAATACGATGAAAATAAAGAAATAAAAATGCATGCAATATTAGTATTATACTGCACATTTTTCCTTATAAGTCAAAATGAATATATATATATATATATATATATTAAAATTTTTTCATTTTTTTGTAAACGTTTCTGATTATCTTGGAAAGATTAATGTTTTTAAATGTTTTTGTTTTCTGCCAACGTTTAAGAAATATGATAATATTTTATACCTGTTGAAGTTTACAAGCAAAATGTTTCTATTTCCGTAAAACAAAATGCATTTTTTCATCAAAACGGAACAATGAAATCATTTTGACTTAGCCCCTTTCTATTTCCAATAATTATATATATTTTGTTTTTGGCTTGAAACAATTTACGCGTTATTCTGTCAAATTAAGATCTAAAAAACAAAATAATAACATGAAATGTATTTCATATTTAAATCTTTGCTCCTAAAATTTGCAATATATTATTAAAATAATTATTTAATTTTTCGTAAGGAGCAGGAAATATCTATCATCGTTATCATTGCTAATTTTAAAGAACGGAACTACACTTAATCAATGATTTAATGTATGCATGAAGACCTATGAGCCTCTGTTTGCTTAGTGAACAAAGATGATTTCATGTACTTTAAAGGACAAATTGTTGACACGGTTTCTTTCCGTTTGAGACGTTGATTGAAAGACTATATTTCTCTAGTGATTTATTAAAGATCAAATTATTAATCACAATTAATGAAGATATTTAGTTATTTTCTAAGCTTTAGTATGCAACGTTTTTCTATTAAAGTTTAAAACCAACGTATTTGTCAAATGTTATAAGCCAGCCTTTGCCTTGTACGCTTTCCCAGTGGTAAAGTGCTTAAGATTGCCTAGCACTGTAACGCAAGTTTGAATCCGAACAAACTGGATTTCTGTATAATTGGTTCTCGGTATTTTTCTCATGTGTAGCTAAAATACAATTTAGCTTCCCTTAGTCTTTCATAAACGCATCCCTCCCTTCATGCAGACAGCCTTGTTGTGCTTTCTCGTATTTAAATACTTAACCAGCACATTGTCATTGTACATATTATCGAGTTCATTAGTCTGTCGAAAGTCTGACTCGATAAACCCCTTTTGTTTATTAAAAAACTAAACTGGAGTAGCTATTAATTTAAATAGTATACACTCTTTCTTATTCAGATTTAATTGAAATCGCTGGAAAATATTTGGTATTAATATAAATGCAAGCGATCTAATTTTTTGTTCAGAGTATTAAATAGCTTATCATTTATACTATAAAAATACGTGAACGTTTTTCTGTTTGTTTATTTGTTTGTTTGTGCCATCATCTCCTCCGAAACGGTGGAGAGTTGAGTTTCGAAAGAGGTTGTCCAGAAATCCAAAAAATCCGTGGAAAGGAGATTTCAGAAATTCCCATATCCGTACAATTTTAACAAGCCGAAATATTAATTAAAAACTCTAAAAACACTAATTTTTGCGCTCCGTTTTCTGGGTGGCAACTGTTTCGTGCGCTGGAGTATTTCGAAAATTGTTGCCACTGTTCGCTTTAAAATCAAAAACTTTGTTAATAAAGAATTTGTAAGTTTTACAAAATATGAAATAAAAATAGCGTTGCCAAACATTAAATGCATTATTAGTCCAAAGGGATTTGAATCCCGAAGGACTATTAGTTTCGTTTTGGCATTTTGCGTCGGACTCATAAATGTCGGTTCACTTTTCAAACTGTTGCCACAAAATGTTAGAGTCCTGCATTATATTTGAAGAAATTAAATAATGAAAATCTGCGTAAATGTATGTATATTTCTCACATTGTCATAAAATAACGGTACATAGAGTCATCGAATTTTGAATAACGTAATCCTCCAACGAATATGAGCATGTGGAAGACCAAATTTGAAATTTGTTTTATGATCGATTTCCTATTGTTTAAAACTTTGACGAATTTTTGATTAACAAACTCAAGGATTTCAAAGCGAGCAATGGCAACGTTGTGCAGAAAAAACATTTTTATCTCCAGCGCGTGAGTCTCTGTATCGGAAATTCTAAAGATAGGCTCGTTTTAAAACTATTTTGCGATATTGCTGTTGCACTGGATCTTATGGTTTAAGTGCGAGGAACATGATATTTAATAAAGAAAGGTAACACACAAAATGTTAAAAAACGCCCCTTTGGACGTAATTTAAAATCTGAAACATTTCAGATTTTTTTTTTTTAATATATTATATAATGTCGAAATCTGATGTTGAAGAAAGAACACGATTAAATGTGACGTGATTATATGTGACCTGTCATTAAACTGCATTTTCCCGAGTGGTAACACACGTTTTTATATCACCGAGTTTTCTGATTAAATTTGAAACATATTACGCTTAGCAGAGTGGCAACGTAAAGCTTCTAAATGGCTGAGTTTTTAACCAAACTTTCTATAAATTAGAGTTATATATATATATATGTATATATATATCTGATGTATCAGCTTTTGTCCAGAATAAATAGATCGTTGAAGAAATATAGATGTAGTCGTAGCTTAAATTATCAGACGATAAGTTTAAAAAACAGGATCCATTTATTATTATTCAGGAGAAATAGCAGTTACAAAATCAGATATCCGGAGTAAATAAAAAGAATTACTAATAACTTTTTGTATGAAGTTTACTGCATCGTTGCATTAAAGAAAAGCTCCGATATTCTTTTGCGAGTCCTTTTATAGCCTCTGGAAAGGCGGGGCTTCCAAGAAATGACGTCAGCCAATCCAGTTCGCTTTAAATATTTCCAGAACATTCTATAACTGTACGTGTAGAAAAGGCGGGAAAAACAACTTGACTACGGGGCTGTGGATTTAATTCCACGTATTCTCAAATAAGAGACCGTCGCCATTAAAAATGAAAAAGAACATACAGTTAGAATTTTAAGTGTATTCTTGACTATGGAATTTTATTATTACAAATATATTGAATGATTTAAAATTCATTGAATTTGAAAACAATTATTGTAAACAAATTATTAATTATTGTTCATTGAACGGGAGTTGGTTTGTTCCCCTTGAAAAGTCAACTAATTTCCGATCAATAGCGATAATTACTTGTTTTTTACTTTCTTTTTCAAAGTTTGAAATTTTGTTATTCATGATTTAAATTCAAGTCCCCTTAAAAAGTTTTTTCATGATATACACACAATTTTTGGAATTAAACTTTCTACATATGGGTTCCATCTTTTTGATACATTCTACTAAATTTATATTGGGAGATAATATAATCAATATTTCTTTAGTAAATAAATTATATATATATATATATAAGAAGTTAACTGTTTTGATTCCACATCTTTATTCAGTTCAAATGGTAGATCATTTTTATTTTTAGATTCTCCAAAATTACATATGCAATAGTAATTTAAACTAAATAGGATTAACTTAAAATTTACTGCGTCGTACTATTCAAACAAAGGGAAATTAGATGGGAAAAGCGACAGCAAGGGTCTTAATAGTAACAGAAGGACAAAGCGGGCTGACGAAAATGGCGCGAACTTCTCCATTTATAGTAGCGGTTGCATAACATGCCAGAATGTTCTTGAAAGTACCGGTTCAGAGGGAAGATCCTGAAATTGCGGAAATTTAATTAGAGGTTGCCTGTTCGTGTAGAGCAAAGCCATCGTATTTTGTATATTTTACATATCTATCTATCTATCTATCTATCTATCTATCTATCTATCTATCTATCTATATATATATACAGAGAGAGAGAGAGAGAGAGAATGCTTAAAGAGGCAGACATAGAAGACAAAGATGTAAAAGAGAAATTTAATCTCTGTTCGAATCCTGACCTTTAGTCTGTATTTCTTCTTTCTTTCTCTTTTTCTGTTGTTAAAATAAACGCAAGGAAGGAAAGAAACGCCCATTCTTCCTCTCCCTTTGTCTGTTTCAAAAAGAGAGAGGAAGCAAGAAAGTAAATGAGCAAAACTAAATCTCTCTCTGTCTCTTTGAGAGAGAGAGAAAAAAGGATAAAAAGAATATTCATTCTCTACTTCTGAAATGAATTAAAGTATATTTTCATATTTTCCCTCTTCTCTTCTCTTACGCGTTGACGTTTGCGAAATCTTATGTGGATAGTGACCTTCTTCTTATTTTGAAGGTCGAGTGTGGCAACCTTCATAAAGATCGGAAAGATGTGGATTTGTATGAAAGGCAAACAAATACACACACATTTATTTTTATAAATACAGATAACAATATCACATAATTTTTTCCTTGAGACTAGAACATAATTTCTCTTCTTTATTTTATTGGATTTACTGCGAAAATAGCCACTACAATTTGCTAAATAATCACAATATAATAAAGGATTTATGAAAATAATATATCTACATTTTACTAAACAAATCACATTTTGATGGTTATCATTTCATCAAGCTAGGTACAGAATTCTCGGAAAAAGTCAACAATCTGCATGTTTTAATACTAAATTGTTAGAAAACATTTGAAGATAAATATACTACAGCTGAGTCATTAGACAAGCGAAGTAATTGCAATCCAGTGTAACATAACGGTTTCAGAATCCCTTTATTTATTTTCGGTTGGGATAGAGTTAAAATTAAACATTCACGAAGTGTACATTCAGTTATGTAGAGTAGTGACCTCATGTTCGTATCAAACAGGCTGCATATTAAAGATTATTAACCTCCTGGCAATTAGATAAGCTTATACAGTTTAGTAATTTCACTCTAATATTTATTTTAATGTAAAATTGAGTTGAGGTCAGCCATATTGTTTTCGTTTAAATAAAGAACTTTGAACTTCCTTTTGTATCCTTACAACTTGCTGTACTCCTACGAAGACAAATAAATGTAATTAATTTTTACCTTTTTGCACATGATTTTCTTATATTTAAATGTTATATGATGCTTCATTAGAATTCTGATGTAAACTGAATGTATCATTTCTTAAGATTTGTGAGAATTGTTGATTTCTGAACGAAGGCTTTTATCATTTCTAAGTAAGAACTGAAGTTCTGATGATTTTCATATCGTTTTGTGCACAAAAAGTAAATTGTATGACCACGTAGTTTATAAATTTATGGATATAATATTCAGAAATATTGATTTAGTGTCTTGTTCAGAATAATCCTCCGAGCGGTAAAGTTGCTGAATACTGGTAGATCGGTCCGAGGTTTGAATCTCGCGAATGGTCTGGCTGCATGAGCGTTTTCGTTGTTTTCTCCGTATGTATGCGAGCCAGTTTCCCTCAAAAAGTACTCCACGAAGGCATTCCTTCATTTCGGCAGCTAGTCCTCGAGGTTTTGCCGTAATCATATAAACCAAACCAAATCAGAATAATTTTTAAAATTCTTTGAATTCTCTTTAGGAATGGCTGATATGCTAAATATTAAAAGAAGACTTATAATTCGTCTGAATGTACGAAACTAGAGGTAAGATATTCATTTAAATAGAAGCTTAATAGTAATAAAAGAGCAGCAGAAAGAAATGTTGCAGTTTTTGCCTTTCTACATACGCTTTGAAAAATATGCTTTTGTTTTCTTTTTCTCATGTTGTTCAATATATACGCTTTCTTTCGTTTTCTTCCAGATGCACGATTTTGCTTTTTTCCTTTCTATTACAGGAGACTAAGAAAAAGAAGAGAGAAAATATGAAAATATACTTTCAGTCATTTCAGAAGTAGAGAAGGAATATTCTTTTTATCCTTCTCTCTCTCTCTCAAAGAGACAGAGAGAGATTTAGTTTTGCTCATTTACTTTCTTGCTTCCTCTCTATTTTTGAAACAGACAAAGGGAGATAGAGAATGGGCGTTTCTTTCCTTCCTTGTATTTATTTTAACAATAGAAAAAGAGAAAGAAAGAAGAAATACAGACAAAAGGTTAGGATTCAAACGAGATTAAATTTCTCTTTTACATCTTTGTCTTCTATGTCTGCCTGCTTTGAGCTCTCTGTTTTTGAAAGAAAGAGAGAGAAGGGGAGTATCTTTTCATTCTTTTCTTTAAGAACAGAAAAAGAGAAAGAAAGATGAAATACAGACAAAAGGTCAGGATTCAAACAGAAAATTAAATTTCTTTTTTACATCTTTGTCTTCTATGTCTGCCTGCTTTGGGCTCTCTGTTTGAAAGAAAGAGAGAGAAGGGGAGTTTCTTTTCATTCTTTTCTTTAAGAACAGAAAAAGAGAAAGGAAGAAGAAATACAGACGAAAGGTCAGGATTCGAACAGGGATTAATTTTCTTTTTTCTCTTTTACATCTTTACCTGAAATAGAGAGCAAGAAATATACTTCGACTGCCATTGCTTTCTTTCTGGCGTGTTTCCTCTGTGTATGTACCCTGTGATATATGAGAAAGAAAATATGCATAAAATATGGTAAGAGATGCAGAATTATGGAGTGTTGGCTGAATAATTTTAATAATGGGACAATTTACATTTCACGTCGATTTTGTTTCTAGACAATTATTTGCAATAATCATGAAGGTAGTTCGAATTATACAAAAGCCGTATCTTGCTGATACTTTGTTCTCTATTGTAATTGCATTCTATACACAATATTCGTATCTTGTTTTATGTTCGATATAATTTGAAATATACGTAAATAAAACATAAATATTTTGTTAAATATGTAACAATTGGCTACCATTCTTAAATAAAAGCTAAATCTGAAAAAAATGTTCGATGTTGAAATCTTAAACTACAAAATTAACAAAACTCTAAATAGATTCGTAATTCATTCATACGATTATTTCATTTTTAATTAGTAATATCCTGTGTAACAAAGGCCTCAATCTCAAAAGGCACGCGGATTGAATGCATTATTTAAAAACAACACACGGATTTTTTTACCACTGCAGTCATTAAAATTTTTTTTTTGAAAGAGAATCCATGGAAAGTGTGCAATGCTCTCGCTGGGACTCGAACCTAGACCTCTCAAATACGCTCCGAGTGTGTTACCATTACACCACGAAGCCATGCTGGAAGGAAGAAGAAAAATCCCCGTTTTAAAGGCCATTGGGGATTAGGCAACCCAATCGCCCAATCCTTGTGGTGACGAATTGCTGTAAACATCCGTTTAGTTCTGGCGCCACCGTATTGTTATT
This sequence comes from Stegodyphus dumicola, assembly GCF_044657685.1. Taxonomy (NCBI): domain Eukaryota; kingdom Metazoa; phylum Arthropoda; class Arachnida; order Araneae; family Eresidae; genus Stegodyphus; species Stegodyphus dumicola. The sequence goes on from NC_140778.1 coordinate 152,903,418, forward strand.
AGGTTTTTCTTTTTTGAAGCAGAAAAAGAGCAAAATGTTCAATATCCTCACCGAGATTTGAATCTGAACCTCTCGAATTCGCTCTGAGTGTGCTACCATTACATCACGAAGGCTGGAAGAAGGCAGAAAATACCTTATATCAAAAAATTAAAAAATTTATCAACAAAATAAAACAATATTTTAATTAAATTTAGCTTACTAAATATTTACTAAAATATACGTAAATTATAACAATAACAACGGAAACAAAAACTCAAATTTATATTTTTAGCTGAAATATAAACTTTGATTCCTGCAAGATGTTTTTTTAAGTTAGCCTTTGTAATTCAAATATTAAACGTACAAAGTAGGATTTATTTCAAATAATTTTAATGTGGTTAATTAATCATTAATTGCTTAGTTAATTTTACATTAAACTAAAATAAATCAAATTTGAAAGCTTTGTAAGTTTTCAGAGAAAACTTTCAAAGTGGAACAAAACCTGAGAATAAATATAGAAAACCTAGTCTCTTTCTTTCCCTTATTTATTAAATTTCTTTCGACAAGTACATGTATTTATATATAAATAGTTATAAACTTCTTTATTTCTTACTGCAGCTTAACGTTTGATGGCATTTCGATTCGGGTAAAGCTTGTATCTTTGCGGAACAATTACTAAAAATTACCTTCATCGCAGATTGTAGATGCTCGTTGGTTAATCGGGTTTGTTCCTGTTAATTTATATCTGTGTAAAAACGTTGGTGGCATATAAAAGTATTTATAAACAAAGTGATTATTCTTGGTGTATAAATTTGTAACTGACCATGCTTATTTTATGACAAGTACGAATAAAAGTTATTCAAATCTAAATATTTGCTTAAAATTACTTGCATACTGTAAATTAATTAGCTTCATTTAAAGGTTGCAACTGCATTTTGCTAGCTTTTACTTCCATTTGCGAAGTAAAGGAAGTAACGTAATCGCGAAAAATTTCGGGTATCATATTTCGGCCCAAATATCCATTTTAACCGATCTAGAAAACTATTTGAACGATGGTTTTGCGTGACATCTGTACATACGGACAGGATAAAACACTGGTTTTGCGAAAAGATGATCTGACGTGCGTGAGTATGTTGACATCTGTACATCTGTATGTACATCTGTATGTACATCTGTACGTGCGTACATCTGTATGTACATCTGTACGTGCGTGAGTATGTTATCTCGCATAACAAGAATATGAGTAGCCGTAGAACGCTGAAATTTTGTAAAAGGGACTGGTATAACATATCGGTATGCAACTCCATCTTTCGTTGCAATTGGGTGCACCAGTCGTATATGAATATATAATATAATATTCAAACTGTGTTACCTGGCTCAGTGAGCTTAGTGTTTTGTTCTTATATGTTGGTAAACTGTGCCTTTTTTTCTTTAAAAGTGAGTGAATTATGTGGTTTTTATGTTCTGATTAAGGGTTTTATGCCTGTTGTTAATCTGCATTCAATAGATCTAGAATTATCAACAGTTTAAAAGTTTAAGTGACGAGTTAAGCCTAGCGAACCGCCATTTGTTTATATTTGAAACTCAGTAGAATAGTGAATTAAATCAGTGTCTGCACCTTAGATGTCTTTTTGCCAAGTGGAACCAAAAGCAAACTTTCAGTTTTGTGAGCCGAAAATCCGCCTTCTTGAACCCTGGCGGAATTGCTTTTTTTTGCGTAGAAACTCTAATTTTATGCAATATTTAATGAAGATGTTTTGAGTGTCTATGTATGCTTTACTTTGCCGCGAAGTGAATGTATTTTTATATTACACGAAAAGAGTGCCGCGAAGTGTTTATGTATTTTTACTTTGCCGCGAAGTGAATGTATTTTTATATTACACGAAACGAGTGCCGCGAAGTGTTTATGTATTTTTACTTTGCCGCGAAGTGAATGTATTTTTATATACACGAAGTGAGTGCCGCGAAGTGTTTATGTATTTTTACTTTGCCGCGAAGTGAATGTATTTTTATATACACGAAGTGAGTGCCGCGAAGTGTTTATGTATTTTTACTTTGCCGCGAAGTGAATGTATTTTTATATACACGAAGTGAGTGCCGCGAAGTGTTTATGTATTTTTACTTTGCCGCGAAGTGAATGTATTTTTATATACACGAAGTGAGTGCCGCGAAGTGTTTATGTATTTTTACTTTGCCGCGAAGTGAATGTATTTTTATATACACGAAGTGAGTGCCGCGAAGTGTTTATGTATTTTTACTTTGCCGCGAATTTATTGAATTAGAATGAATATAATGAAATTTGAGGAAATAAGTTTAATTGAAAGCCAGCAAAAAATGTGTGTAATATAATATGCCGTACAAGGAAGTCATGTGGATCAATCAGATTTTTGTAATGGCGATGAAAATTATGTAAACTAGTATTTAAGCGTACAAAAATTCTGAAATCTTTGCAACATCGTATTTAAAAAAAAAAAAAAAAAAAAATACGCGATTGAAATGAATTTGCAAGTGCCATCAAAAAGCACTGTGGCCAGATGGCCCCGGGGGCCCCGACCTGGTGGCTCGGGATCGACCTGGTGTGTGATAATTTCCACATAATAAAAACGTGTGACCCAAAATACATTTCTGGCAGTTTTAGATTCATATAGAACGTTGATTATACCAAACGAGAAATGAAATCAGAAAAGAACCTACGCTAACAGAAATAAATGAGGAAACTATCGATTTTTTTTTTAACTACTGATATGTAGCGCTTTCAGGCGCTTTATATTTCGCCTTCACCTTGGAAAAATATTTGTGTATTTTAATTGCATGTTGCTTGATGTATTTTAATTGCATGTTGCTTGATGTATTTTAATTGCATGTTGCTTTACAAGAGATTACTATTTGATCTCATGAAAATAGTTGCAAAGATTTTAATTAAGTATGCTTGAAATTATGAAATTACTATACTAACCCACTTATTTTACAAAGAAGCAAAGACAAACTTCAGCTAAAAAATGGCAAACTCGTGATCTTGGATGCTTAAAAGTATTATTTCTTTCAAAATTTCGATTTCGTAAATATTTAAATGAATTATTATTTCCACAGCTATAAAAATACACTTGAATTAAAAATCAGTTTTAATACCATCACGCAAGATGCATATGCATCCTTAATTGTGAATGATAATTACTGGAATTAAAAAAAAAGAGTTTAATAAACGTAAACCGCGTTTATATTCTTAATTAAAATGATGAATTAAAAGTGAATGGCAAGTACAATAAAATTTATTTTGGCTCGCACGAATATAATAGAATCGGCGGTGACCAGAAGGTGAATATAACAACAGATTAGCGTGAAAGGTTAACCTTTGCGTGTGAATACTAACGGCCTCTTTGATTAGTCAGTTTTCTCGCGGCAGCACGCAAGCGGAAACATTCAAGGCTTTGTACTGCTGTGCAGTTAGATGTTAGGAGTTTGATGCGTCTTTAGCATGGAACTTTGAAAATGCAAATTAATTTCAGTAGAACTATAATGTTATAGGAACGGGATGCGAAAATATCTTCCGACTTCAAGTTACTCTGCAACATGGTTATTCGAGTTGTATTTATTTAAACCGAAATGTTTTATCGTCCGAAAATTTCAGCTTCGAAGTTAAACCCCAAATCAGCTTAAGTTAGCAAGATGGACCTGATGTCCTTTGATATAATTCGGAGAAATTATAATTAATAGAATTGCTATGCAATGGTTAAAACAGCAAAAATGTTTATCCGATATTAAACTCCCATACTAAAAATAATTAGCGGTATAGCTGCTGTAAAACCTCTCTTGGTGGTATAAGGTATATTTTAATTTAACGGTTATTTTAATTTTGAAACCCATTTCTTTTAATTCTTGTTTCCACTTACAACTTCTTACCAGAATGAGTTTTTAGAATCCCTTTGAATGCAAATCAGTTAGAAGAAGTTATAAGGTATTTCTCCCGCTTTCGTGGTGTGGTGGTCTGCACACTGGGCGCGTATTCCAGAGGTCCGGGATTCGATTTCCGGCAAGGCTTGGTAATTTTTCAATCCTTCCTGCTTCCAAAAACTCCTAATGTCTCTACAGTGGACCCGAACTAAAAGGGTGGTGGATGATGATTCTCTACACCCAGGATTTGGTGATTGGGCCCCTAAAAACCTCGGTCGCCCTTTAAAAGGGGGAGTATATAAGGTATTTCTCCCGCCTTTTTGGCAGGCTTTCGTGGTGTGGTGCTCTGCACGCTGGACACGTATTCCAGAGATCTGCGATTCAATTCCCGGCGAAGGCGTTGCTAATTTTTCATTCTTTCCTGCTTCCAAAAAATCCTAATGTCTCTACAGTGGACCCGAACTAAAAGGGTGGTGGATGATGATTCTCCACACCCAGGATTTGGCGATTGGGTATCCTAAAAATCCCAGTCCTTCTTTAAAAGGGGAGTGAGTATGTAAGGTATTTCTCCGCCTTCTTGGCATGCCTTCGTGGTGTGGTGGTCTGCACACTGAGAGCGTATTTCAGAGGTCCAGGCGAAAGAGTTGCTAATTTTTCAATCTTTTCTGCTTCCAAAAAATATCCCAATGTCTCTACAAAGTACTTTAGGAAGGTTCGGCTTACTTCGATAGAGAGTGCTAGTGGCGTGTGTTTGCCTTTTGGCTAAGTCACTCTTGAAGCTGTTACGCTCGGCCGTATTAGACTTGCCTATTGGTACTCAGCAGCTTGTTTACTTTAAGGCCAAATACATTAGATAATTACGTCTAGCTTCGGCTAAGTCTCATTTAATTAATTATAGCTTAGTTTCTTATTTCTTGTTCTGAGTTAAGCCCGAGTAGAGGCTTTACTATAAGCCCGAGATGGGGGCCAACTTTTATTCTTATTTGAGTGAATTAAAGGGTGTTTTAACCCTTCTCGAGTCTATGTTTTAGTTGTTTGAACTTATCGCTAAGTCACCACATAGTTCACTGGATTCCTTGAAATTTCATATTAGACAAGGGGAAAAGTAACTACAGTGGTTAGAAGTAATTACATGTTTTCATTATAATTAAAATACATAACTAACTTGTTGTGTGATAATATGCATTTTTAGTCACTATCATATGTATCTTATCCATCAAGAAGATTCTGTTGAAACACCAAGAATGTTGATCCGATATTGAACTTTCGTACTAAACGTACACTGAGACTCAGATTCTGGTCTTATATGTCTTTTTTCTGGCCAGTCCCATTTTTTGATATGTGCCGGCTAGGAAGATCGGGTCTGTGCTCTTATAATAATAACTAGAAAGCCCGGCGGTCATACGAAATGACCGCTGTTTTAGATATTATAAATTGTAATTAAAATGATTTGTGCAAATGTGTCTGCTAATTTAAACTGAATTAACTAGGGCAGGCGGCTTGGACGCCCCTTTCCTTACTGCCCCACGGGGTTTCCCCTTCTACTTGCTCAACTGCTTAAAGTAGAGTACAATGAATGAAACTACTGGCGGTACATTTCTTAAGAGCACACCACTAGCTCAATCAATAAAGGTGATTTAAATAATGAAATGTTAATTCACATGTCAAAGATCTCTTTGTATACAGCATTTCTTGTGCAGATCTTTCCATCATTTTTAAGCTCGCATTGCGAAGGACCATCCAATATTTTAAATTTTACGTCCGTTATTTCACGAACTCTTGAACAGGCAACATAACTTGACCGTGTCCAAATGCAGGCTCAGGGGGAAAAAATGCTAACACGTTTAAGCGTTTGGCCCTGAGACTTATTGATGGTCATAGTAAAGGAAAGTTTTACAGGAAATTGTGTACGTGTCAATCGAAACGGCAACCCTGTGCCGTGGCAACTTCACACCATTGGCTAGTACAGTTACGCAAGCAACCAATAAACTATCGGCGACAAACAGACACTTAAGCCGCATATATATATGGGGTGAAGTAACATCATCTCCTCCGAAACAGCTGGCTCCTGGGCTTAGCGAAGTACACCGTTGAATTTCGCAGGTTCGTGGCACGCTATTTTGACCACTCGCTTCTTCTTGGGACTTTAATTAGCCGAGATATTAATTAAAAACTAATTTTCCCCTACATTTTCCACTTTCTTTCTTTGGTTTTCCCTATTAGAGGGATTTGGCTACGTGCCAAATTCTTTTTTCTCGAATATCTACGGAACGGCGCCGAGTTGAAATTCGAGACGCGTATCCTGAGATTCCAAAAAATTCTCCGAATCCATCGATACATTTCTCATCTTCGTACGACTTTAATCGGTTGAGATATTAATTATAAACTGCGGAAACGTCAATTTCCGCGCTCATTTTTCCGAGTGGCAACAATAAACTATTGGCGACACACACTTTAGCCGCTTATATATATAAAGATAATAATAATATCTTATCCATAAAGAAGATTCGGTTGAAACAGCAAGAATGTTGATCCGACATTGAACTCTGATACTAAAAATAATTAGCGGTGCGGCTGATGTAAAACATTTCTTCAAACTAAAGAAGCATCGATCATTAGATTTTCTTAAAGTGTAAGATATAAAAAAATTGTGCAATGCCCTGTCCGGGACTCTAACCTGTACCTCTGGAATACGCGCCAAGTGTACTATTGTTACACCCCGAAAGCGCGCTGGAAGCAGGAAGAAAATGTCTTATAACTCTTAGAAGCATAGATAACCTATCGGGATTGATAGCATTAAATATTTCAGTGGGGCTCCAATTTTCAGCTCCAAATTTGTAAAAATCAACGATGAATAGTAGGATCGAGTCCATCTCTTCATCGGCATCCAGTTAAAGGAGGGTTATTGGAGTAAGATAAGCAATTGTTATTATCGCTGAACTTAGCCACTTGCGTTGCGGGCAGAAAGAAGCGATTTGATGTAATTACTTGATCAAATTGAGGAGCTGGAGCGTTTATTTCAGCAGATCTTATTATCAAGATCGAAGTTTCGTGTTCCATTCTTAACTGAAAATGACCACATTGGTTGTAGGGTAGCTTAGATATCAGTTGAGCAAGAAAAGGTTTGGCTTCTATAGGGAATGACATCGAGTCTTGCAATTGTTCTTCACAATATTTCTGCATTATAGTGCATTTGATATGCATATTCTTTAATTAAGAATTCTTGCTAAAGTATTTTGTCAAAAATATTTCATGGATTAATCTTGTGTCAGCTATAAATAATATGTAAAACGTATTTTCTAGTCTGGAAACATTTACCATGATTTAGGCCCGAAATAACATTCTTTCGCAAAATATTTAAGAAACTTAATTTTTCCGGCTTCGGTTACAATATCTAAAAATAATAACTTTTTAGGGCAAGGCTTAAAGTATTGGAAGAAAATAAACGAAAGCGGCTTTGCGAAATATGCTTCATTCAACGTATCTCTCGATTCTATGAAAATTCTCTAGCAGCTGTCAATTATTAATTACCCAACATGTGTCAGCGCCAATTATGATTCTCCTCGGAAATTAATAGTAACACATGAAATTCCGCGAATTCTGCTAAAGTGCCGGGTACTTTAACTAATTGAAAATCATTTCAATATGTGATATTTTTATTAATTTTGAGAATTAATTAGCGCTGAGAACACTTCGTTTTTACTTTCTTGTACGAAGTAAAAAGGAAGTATTGTAATCGCGAAAAGTTTCCGGCAGCATATTTCAACGAAAATATTCATTTTGACCGCTATCGAATGCAATTTAAAGATGTTTTTGCGTAATATCTGTACATAAGGACAAAATAAAATACTCTTTACGTTGAAATTTTTGTATATAGGACTGCTATAACATGCAGATGTGCACCTCGTATTTTGGTTACAATCGGCCGCACCAAACGTATATAAATATATTTGTATATATATCAACTCTGTTACCCGGCTCAGTGATCTCAGTTTCTTTACTCTTATATGTTTGTAAATTGTACATTTTTTGCTTTAAAAATGATTAAATTATGTTGTTTTTATCTTCCGTTTAAGGTTTTTATGCCTTTAGTAAATCTGTATGCAATATTTTAGAATTATCAACAATTTTAAAGTTGTTTACGTGCCGCTAAGCCTAATACTTTTCTGGAAGGCGGCCATTGTTTGTTTACATTTGAAACAGCAGGATAGTGTATTTGTTGCCAATCTAGAGAAACTTAGCTTCGCAACAATAAAGATAACGCCTTCATTTATTATTGCGAATTAAATCATGCTTAATCCTTTCTAGAATTCTTCGAGGAAATAAGTGTTTAAGATTTAGTTTGTAATTTTTAATGTAGATATTTTCAGTTTTTATGTATTTTTGCCTTCTCGCGAAGTGAGAACTGAATTAATTGAATGAGAAATACTCAATCGTCTGTGAAAAACTGTTTCTTTTTCGTTTTGTTTGCTCAATTTCTTTTATACATCATTCTAGCTTTATTATAGTATTTGAATAGAACATGTGGCAACGTTTAGATAATTCTATTCTTTAATTGATATAAATTTTGTGCATTATGAGTTATAATATGAACGAAATATATAAGTTAACTCTTATATAATTATTGGATTATATAACAGTTAGTTTCCGTTATATAATTATTATATAAGTTACCTGTTGTATAATTATTAATACTGTTAAGCGTATCTAGCGCCAAAGTGTCGCTATGGTAAACAAATACTAGAGTGAATTTTAAAGAATGCTTTTATTCTATTGTGGTTTATGCGCTGTCGGCGAAGTAGATTTAATTCAATCCAATAAGTTTAAATGAAATGCAAGAAAAAAGGCGTATAATTTAATATTCCAATACAAGGAAGTCATGTGGTGTACACATCAGATTTTTTTTTAAAGTAAAAGTGAAAATATTACTCTTTCTTGTATTAAGTTTTAATGACTATGGTTAATGGCGTAAAACAATTCTTAATTTTTATGACTATTTTGAAATGGTAAACAATAATACTCGTATATTGTTTACCGTCAGTTTCGTAGAAATTGGTGAAGAAATTTTAACAATTTCTCCGTTATGTCATTAGAAATTCACCTTTAGGAAATCAATGAGCAAACGAATTTTCTAATATTCTTTTAATACACGTATAATCAAATAAAAGAAAATTTAATACTTTAAATTTACGTAAATGTTTTGCTATTTTTAAAATTATTCTTTCAGTTGTTCTCTTTAAGGTAGTTTACTGTTTAACCGATAAAATATATTAATTGAGTGCGGCGAAGCGCTATCTCTCTCCTTTTGTGTTCATTTTGTAATAACAAAAATTATTCCTGTAAACATTCACAGTTATTACTAATGAATAAATAATGATAAATAGAAAATCGCCAAATGGTCGCAGGTTTGGTGAACTTTGGCGACTTAAAAATGAATAAATAATGATAAATGAAAAATCGACAAATGGCCGCAGGTTTGGTGAACTTCGCCGACTTAAAAATGAATAAATAATGATAAATGAAAAATCGCCAAATGGTCGCACGTTTGGTGAACTTTGGCGACTTAAAAATGAATAAATAATGATAAATGAAAAATCGACAAATGGTTGCAGGTTTGGTGAACTTTGGCGACTTAAAAATGAATAAATAATGATAAATGAAAAATCGACAAATGGTCGCAGGTTTGGTGAACTTTGGCGACTTAAAAATAAATAAATAATAAATGAAAAATCGCCAAATGGTCGCAGGTTTGTTGAACTTTGGCGACTTAAAAATGAATAAATAATGATAAATGAAAAATCGACAAATGGTCGCAGGTTTGGTGAACTTTGGCGACTTAAAAATGAATAAATAATAATAAATGAAAAATCGCCAAATGGTCGCAGGTTTGGTGAACTTTGGCGACTTAAAAATGAATAAATACAGATAAATGAAAAATCGCCAAAAATAACCAAACTAGTGACTATTTAGCGAAATTTTTGCCGGTCCGTGTATAACTATAACTGCCATTGAAATTGAATAAATGTACTTAATTTAGATATGTAACTGTAACCGCATCCTGCTCTCATATGCCTCGAACAATTTCGAGAAGTGGAAGGTAACTGAAATTTCTCAGCGAAAGAAAGTCTAGTATGCGAGACCTGAAACCGCACTATTTTCTCAGTTGTTGAGTTCAGCATGAGTTTGGAGTATTAAGAGGTCTCCGTAAGAGCTTCGCCTTTTTAGATGCGCTTTTCAATGCGTTGTGTTTAACGTTCTTTTAGATGCGCTTTTCTTTGTGCTTTTAACGTTCTTAGTAGTTTTTAAGTGTAGCTACTGATTGTGCTCCGTAATACTGAAAAACAGCTGTGCTTATAATTTGTGGAAAATTCGAGAAACGTTAAGTGTTTTTAGTTCAAAGGGGCTTTATCCCTGAAGAACTATTGTTTTCGTTTTGCGATTTTGCATTGAATCACTATAAACGATGAATCTTTTTTCAAATCGTTGCCACCAAATACTATCGCTCTATATTATATTTCAAGAAATTAAATAATGAAGAATCTGTATAAATGTATGTATGTTTCTCGTATTGTGATGAAACAACTATACATAGAGCCATCCAATTTTGAATGACGTAATCCTACTGCGAATATGGCCATATAGAAACCCAAATTTACAATTTGTTTTATTATCGATTTCATATTTTTTAAAACTTTAACAAATTTTTGATTAACAAACTCAACGATTTAAAAGCGAGCAATGGCAACACTCTACGGGGCGGGGGGAAACCTTTTTATCTCTAGCCCGCGGAACTGTGTATCGGGAAATTCTAAAGATATGCTCAATTAAAAATTATTTTGCGACATTGCTGTCAAACTGAATTTTATGGTTTAAGTGCGAAGAACATGATATTTAATAAATAAAGGTAACACATAAAAGTTCAAAAACACCCCTTTGGACGTAATTTAAAATCTGAAACCTTTCAGACATTTTTTTTTTTCTGTTTGCAAAGTAAATTTTACTAAGCTATCATCGGTTCTGGTGCATTTAATCTATTACGAATTTGTACGCACGTAGCAATATCTAAAATGAAAAATGATGTAATGGTGGTTTGATTAAATGGAACGTATTTTACAAATATCGGCCAGAAATAAATGAAAATAGTCACAAACAGGTACAAAGGCTCAAACAAAAACCCCCAGCAAAGGATAACATATACGAGAAATATATTTACATATATTGCCCCCCCACACACACATATTTCATAAAATGATGAAATTCAAATTTGGGAACAATATCCAAATTACCTTTGGCGAAATGCGTTTGACAGTCTACCTACACATTTTCAAATTAGTTGTCGTTTTTACTCTGCTGTTGTTAAATTTCATCTGAAAAGAAATATCAGCAACTTTACTGCATTAAAAAAATCTGATGTGTACACCACAAGACTTCCTTGTACGGAATATTAAATTATAAGCATTTTTTCTTGCATTTCATTTAAACTTATTGGACTAAATTAAATCTACTTCGCCGACAGCGCGTAAGCCACAATAGAATAAATGCATTCTTTAAAATTCTTGATAATTCTAAAAATATTGCACACAGATTTACTAAAGGTATAAAAACCTTAACCGGAAGATAAGAACAACATAATTCAATCGTTTTCAAAGCAAAAAATGTACAATTTACAAACGTATAAGAGTAAAGAAACTGCGATCACTGAGCCGGGTAACAGAGTGGATATATATATAAATATATTTATATACGTTTGGCGCGGCCGATTGAAACCAAAATACGAGGTGCACATCTACATGTTATAGCAGTCCTATACACAAAATTTCAACGTTCTGAGGCTACTCGTTTTTGAGTTATGCGAGATACGTACTACGTACGTACATAGGTTCGTACAGACGCCACGAAAAATTTGCTTCAGAATTAATTTTAGGGCAATTTTATAATTTTTTTGGAGGAAACGAGTCTTTTATTCTGTCCTTACGTGCAGATATCACGCATGAACATCGTTAAATTGCATTCGATAGCGGTTCAAATGGATATTTTCGTTGAGATATGCTGCCTGAAACTTTTCGCGATTACAATACTTCCTTTTTACTTCCTACAAGGAAGTAAAAAGCACACTCGTCTCCTAAATAGAGTAATTTGTCTAAAATCACTTCTTGTCATCAACAGTTAAATCCCTGTTATATAATGATTAGTGCCATCTCACGCTTGACAGTTTTGCCCATCCCCAATATGTCGTCAAACTTCCGTGACTTTTGCAGGCTCGTCAATTTCTAATCGTTTTCGCTTGACCGCCTCATCGAATATGACTTTGTGAGGTCCTCCCACATGACTGGCATATCTCGCAATGGATATGCTTTATGGCTCGGGTTAACGAAGCATGCAGAGAGAGAGGAAAGAGAGAAGGGATAATATTCCCTAGTTTTGTTGATGTGGGAAGGAGAAAGAGTTAGAAGAAGGAAAATAATTCCGAGTATTCCCCTAATGTATTTTGAGTTTGGCTGGAATCCATCCAACAAACTTGGGTAAAGAGAGCGAGCATTTGTACCTTTCGTTGTTATTGTTGTTTTGTTCTCTCATTGAGCAATAAAGCTAATGTTTTGTTAACAAAATTTAAAAATCTGATGCGGATATGACTTCCTTCTGCGACCAAAAGATTTACTGATAACACCTCGTAACGGTTATCTTCTAATACTCAAATGATACACCGGATTATCACCTAGATATATGAATTTAAGTTAGAAAATGATTGCAGATCATCGTTAACGGTTATCTTCTAATACTCAAATGGTACATCGGATTATCACATAGATATATGAATTAATTTCGAAAATGATTGCAGATAAAACCTCATCGTTAACGGTTATCTTCTAATACTCAAATGGTACACCGGATTATCACCTAGATATATGAATTTAAGTTCGAAAATGATTGCTGATAACACCTCATCGTTAACGGTTATCTTCTAATACTCAAATGGTACACCGGGTTATCGCATAGATATATGAGTTTAAGTTCGAAAATAATTGCAGATAACACCTCATTGTTAACGGTTATCTTCTAATACTCAAATGGTACATGGGATTATCACATAGATATATGAATTTAAGTTCGAAAATGATTGCAGATAACACCTCATCGTTAACGGTTATCTTCTAATACTCAAATGGTACACCGGATTATCACACAGATATATGAATTTAAGTTCGAAAATGATTGCAGATAAAACCTCATCGTTAACGGTTATCTTCTAATACTCAAATGGTACACCGGATTATCACCTAGATATATGAATTTAAGTTCGAAAATGATTGCTGATAGCACCTCATCGTTAACGGTTATCTTCTAATACTCAAATGGTACACCGGATTATCACATAGATATATGAGTTTAAGTTCGAAAATAATTGCAGATAACACCTCATCGTTAACGGTTATCTTCTAATACTCAAATGGTACACCGGATTATCACATAGATATATAAATTTAAGTTCGAAAATGATTGCAGATAACACCTCATCGTTAACGGTTATCTTCTAATACTCAAATGGGACACCGGATTATCACACAGATATATGAATTTAAGTTCGAAAATGATTGCAGATAACACCTCATCGTTAACGGTTATCTTCTAATACTCAAATGGGACACCGGATTATCACACAGATATATGAATTTAAGTTCGAAAATGATTGCAGATAACACCTCATCGTTAACGGTTATCTTCTAATACTCAAATGGTACATGGGATTATCACATAGATATATGAATTTAAGTTCGAAAATGATTGCAGATAACACCTCATCGTTAACGGTTATCTTCTAATACTCAAATGGTACACCGGATTATCACACAGATATATGAATTTAAGTTCGAAAATGATTGCAGATAAAACCTCATCGTTAACGGTTATTTTCTAATACTCAAATGGTACACCGGATTATCACCTAGATATATGAATTTAAGTTCGAAAATGATTGCTGATAGCACCTCATCGTTAACGGTTATCTTCTAATACTCAAATGGTACACCGGATTATCACATAGATATATAAATTTAAGTTCGAAAATGATTGCAGATAACACCTCATCGTTAACGGTTATCTTCTAATACTCAAATGTTACACCGGATTATCATAGAGATATATGAATTTAAGTTCGAAAATGATAAAAATATAAGCTTGTAAAATGTAAATATTAAGCATAAATGCAGATTTGATAATTTGTATTTGAACTAGAATGGATGTAAATCCACTTCCTATGACCTGAAATCCGCTTAGTTGGGTTCCGGCCCTGAGTATTACATAATCCATACAGAATTGGTTACCAACTCAGCAGTTTAAGGTCCTTGAAATGTTAAAGCACTGTGTTCCTTAGGAAGCCGAATCTTTTACCCATTGTGCATAATACATGCATATTTACTAATACATAATACAAATATAAAATATAGATTCAAATATATGAAGCAATTACATAACACAAATACACAGCACATTCTTGAATAAATGCCGCTGAACACTGGTAGTTCGGTCCTAAGTTCAAATCCCGCGAACGGGGTAGCTGCATGGACGTTTTCGTGGTTTTCGTCATGTGTAACGTGCCAGTTTGCCTTAGAAAGTCCTCCACGAAGGCATCCCTTCCCTTAGGCAGACAGCACTCGAGGCTGTGCCATAATCACACACAATTCGCTTGAATAAATGCTAATGCATTCTTAGATAAGTACTAAAACATAACTGAGTTAAAAACATTATACAAAAATTATTACATCTTATGAAACTACTGTTATGCTACCAAAACTTGCACTTTATACCTGTACACTATACATTTAATAGTATTTAATTGACCAATAACTTTTACCATATTATTATAAAATGCATTATACAACACGTAGAAGTACAATGTTTTATCAATCTACTTATTCATAAGTATTTTTACATAGAAATGCATTATGCAGCAGGTACAAGTACAGTGTTTTATCAGCTTGCTAGGACCGTAATATTTAATTTCAATTTCAAAACACAAGACAAAAAAAAAGTTTGAAAGCTTTCAGATTATATATTGTTGCGTGCGTCCGGGTGCTTGATTAACTGAATGCACAAGTCGGATGAAAAGTGAATAAAATTTGTTCTTATCACAACAAATAAAACAAAGTGCTTAAATTTCCTCACAGATATTCGTACAATATCGCAATATCTCACAGTAATTATATTTTAAACTATTAAAACGTTCAATAAAACTCAATTCAAAATAAAAAACACAGAAAAAAACTAACCCAATCTCACCGCGATTTCGCTACAATCAATAAGAGAAACTTAGTAAAGAACTGAATTGAGATGTTTTCCTTCAGCTTTTATAAGCTTTTTAAATGTGCACGAGAACATTCTGGTGTTTTCTCGATTTTTTCTGGATAGCAAAAAAGTACACTTACGAGATATCTATTTCTTAAAATGTTAAATTCGCGTACACCTGTATTTTACTTTTTCTGGCGTAGCATTTTTTCAAGTAAGTCTCGTGTAGCATTGCACGGAAATATGAAACAAGTTTAATTACAAATTCTACTAAAAATAGCTAAATAAATACAATATCCGTAATAATATTAAGGCGTGTGTAAAGGGGTGTTTTTCTTTCATTTACACCTGTGAACACGTTTTCAGAACATTTCTGCTAATGTCTCTTTGTGCTAGCAATATTTAAAAATAGCATATCTTTCAATTTACGATAGAGAGTTTCTCGCTCTGGAGGATTTTTACTTCCTTGTACGAAGTAAAAAGGAAGTATTGTAATCGCGAAAAGTTTCAGGTAGCGTATTTCAACGAAAATATCCATTTTGACCGCTATCCAATGCAATTTAACGATGTTTTTGCGTGATATCTGTACGTAAAAAAGAATAAAAGACTCTTTTCCTCCAAAAAAAAAATAATAAAACTGCTTTAAAATGAATTCTGAAGAGAATTTTTCGTGGCGTCTGTACGAACGTATGTACGTACGTATCTCGAATAACTCAAAAACGAGTGGCCTCAGAACGTTGAAATTTTGTATATAGGACTGCTATAACATGTAGATGTGCACCTCGTATTTTGGTTGCAATCGGCCGCACCAAACATATATAAATATATTTATATATATATCCACTCTGTTACCCGGGTCAGTGATCTCAGTTTCTTTAGTCTTATATGTTTGTAAATTGTACATTTTTTGCTTTAAAAATAATTGAATTATGTTGTTCTTATTAAGTATTTTTAGTGTATCTGTATGCAATATTTTTAGAATTATCAACAATTTTAAAGTTATTTAAGTGCCGCTAAGCGTAATAATTTTTTTGATGGCGGAGATTGCTTGTTTACGTTTTAAAAAACGTTTTTTTTATTTTTATTTATTTTTTTTTTTTTAAGATAGTGGATTTGTTGCCAATCTAGAGAAACTTAGCTTCGAAACAACAAAGATAACGCCTTCATTTATTATTGCCAATTAAATCATGCTTAATCCTTTCTGGAATTTTTTCGAGGAAATAAGTGTTTCAGATTTACTTCGTAATTTTTAATACGGATATTTTAAGTTTTTTATGTATTTTTGCCTTGTCGCGAAGTAAGAACTGAATTAATTGGAAAAACTGTTTCTTTTTTGTTTTGTTTGCTTAATTTTTTTATACATCGTTCTAGCTTTACTATTGTATTTGAATAGAACATGTGGCAACGATTAGATAATTCTTTAAATGATATAAATTTTGTGCATTCTGAGCTATAATATGAATGAAATATAATATTGTCAAGTGAACCTAGTGCCAGAGTGTCGCTATGGTAAACAAATAGAGTGAAATTTAAAGAATGCATTTATTCTATTGTGGTTTATGCGCCATCGGCGAAGTAGATTTAATTCAATCCAATAAGTTTAAATGAAATGCAAGAAAAAATGCATATAATTTAATATTCCGTACAAGGAACTCATGTGGTGTACACATCAGATTTTTTGTACAGTGTTGCCATTGTTCACTTTGAAATCGTTCAGTTTGTTAATAAACAATTCGTGAAATTTTTACAAAATAGGAAATACACGATGAAACAAAGGTGCCCATGTTCAGGTGGAGGACTACGTTATTCAGAATTTGACGACTCTAGGTACCGCTGTTTTTTCACAATGCTAGAAACATGCATATATTCATGGAGATTCCTCATTACATAATTTTTTTTAAATATTGTATAGGACGAAAATATTTGGTGGCAACAATATGAAAAGTGAAACGGACATCTATAGTGAACCGACGCAAACTGCAGTTTCGAGACACAAAAAATGAAAGGTACTTGCATTATAAGCCGAGGAAATATGTTTTAGTATCTAAATATTTAAATTTTAAAACTGAGATTAAAATAATTATATAACGATAATTACTTGGTATGAGTTTGGAAATCGTCAGGAGAATATGTGACATCTATTCAATGAATTTTTAAAAATTCATATTATGTATATATAATTAAATTAGTAATAGAAATTATCCTCTTTGTAAACGAAGCAAATAAGATCCTATTGGAAAATGCAGAGTTTAAGCTATTCTAAGTATTAAACTCTGTAAACGGAATCAATAAATCATGTAAAAAAATTATGAGATAAAAAATCACAAATTTTTAAAATTAGAATAATTTAAATGAATGCGAAATGGGGCAAAGAAAGAAAAATGTAAATTAAATACCATTTGGTTCGTAAAACATATCCATACATGGCACATATACTAGAATCCGGTGAGGGTAAATTTTGGTATTGCGGCAGAACAAATCGATTTGGACTACAATATCCTTTCCAGAGAATGCAATTAACGAAATCGCATCAAACTGCGCTTTTGATATTTTGAATAAGCATAAATGTAAGAAATATATGTAATTATTTCCTCTCACAATACTTTTTACTTTTTCTTTGAAAACTTTATTAGAATACGCGAATTTTAATTTTATTCCGATTGTTTCAAAATGAATGCAGTTTTCATCTTTATTAATGTTGCTTAAATTTCAGTTTATTTTTCCTATTAGGGAGAAAAAAAACATTCCAACATTTCCGCTGATATAAGCAGATTCTAAGTCCCTTTAAAAACATAGAACAATCAACTTCCTTTTTCTGGAAATTCCTTTGAAGTTGTTTATTTTTTGACCATTTAGTCGCATTCTGCCCCTCCCTAATGGTTATTTAATTTTCCTTTTCGTGTATGCGATAAGTAGGTTTAGTCTTTGGTTATAAATTTTAATTTACTTTCTAGTAATTTATTTTGCTGCTGGCTTTCCTTACTGGACATCCTTGATTCATTGTGCAGAACGACAAAAACAATTCCAAAAATTGCTATTACACAAATCTTTGAAACAAATAAATACTTTTCATTTCTCAGTAATAAATAAATGCATTTTATTTTCAAAGTGATAGCCACGGGATATGTTTCGTTTCTTACACTTATCGTCTGCAGTAGATAATCCATTTTATCGCAAGTTAGATATTCTTTTATCTTGAAATCTTACAGAGCTCTCTGCGTTATTAGAAAGAGAGAAGTGTAACAATGTTTCAGATGTTCCCTTAAATTCCCTCCATTTTTAAATTCTTAGAAACAAGATTTAATGTTTTTACTTCCTTGTACGAAGTAAAAAGGAAGTTTAGTAATCGCGAAAAGCTTCAAGCAGCATATTTCAACGAAAATATCCACTTTGACCGCTTTCGAATACAATTTAACGATGTTTTTGCGTGATATCTGTACGTAAGGACAGAATAAAAGACTCTTTTCCTCCAAAAAACTAAAAAACTGCTTTAAAATGAATTCTGAAAAAAATTTTTCGTGGCGTCTGTACGAACGTATGTACGTACGGGCGTACGTACGTATCTCGCATAACTCAAAAACGAGTAGCCTCAGAACGTTGAAATTTTGTATTTAAGACTACTATAACATGTAGATGTGCACCTCGTATTTTGGTTTTGATCACCCGCGCCAAACGTATATAAATATATCCACTCTTTTACCTGGCTCAGTGATCTCAGTTTCTTTACTCTTATATGTTTGTAAATTGTACATTTTTTGCTTTAAAAATGATTGAATTATGTTGTTTTTATCTTCCGGTTAAGGGTTTAATGCTTAATCCTTTCAGGAAATTTTTCGAGGAAATAAACGTTTAAGATTTACTTCGTAATTTTTAATACAGATATTTTGAGTTTTTATGTATTTTTGCCTTGTCGCGAAGTGAGAACTGAATTAATTGAATGAGAACTACTCAATCGTCTGTGAATACATAGTTCTTTTTTGTTTTGTTTGCTTAATTTCTTTCATACGTAGTTCTAGATTTATTATAGTGTTTGAATAGAACATGTGGCAACGATTAGATAATTCTTTAAATGATTTTCTGCATTCTGAGTTATAATATGAACGAAATATAATACTGTTAAGTAAACCTAGCGCCAGAGTCGCTATGGTAAACAAAGTGAATTTTAAAGAATGCATTTATTCTATTGTGGTTTATGCGCTGTCGACGAAGTAGGTTTAATTCAATCGAATAAGTTTAAACGAAATGCAAGAAAAAATGCGTATAATTTAATATTCCGTACAAGGAAGTCATGTGGTGTACACATCAGATTTTTCGTGAAATAGAACTATGAGAAGGCTAGAATTTGTATAACTTTTCCTATGTGGATATGTATAAATAAGTAAGTGATGCTAAAGCCTGTATAATGTTTTATTAGTCCAAAGGGATTTGAATCCCGAAGGACTATTAGTTTCGTTTTGGCATTTTGCGTCGGACTCATAAACGTCGGTTCACTTTTCAGACTGTTGCCACAAAATGTTAGAGTCCTGCATTATATTTGAAGAAATTAAATAATGACGAATCTGCATAAATGTATGTATATTTCTCGTATTGTGATAAAACAACGGTACATAGAGTCATCGAATTTTGAATAACGTAATCCTCCAACGAATATGAGCATGTGGAAGACCAAATTTGAAATTTGAAATTTGTTTTATGATCGATTTCCTATTTTTTAAAACTTTGAAGAATTTTTGATTAACAAACTCAAGGATTTCAAAGCGAGCAATGGCAACGTTGTGCAGAAAAAACATTTTTATCTCCAGCGCGTGAGTCTCTGTATCGGAAATTCTAAAGATATGCTCGTTTTAAAACTATTTTGCGATATTGCTGTTGCAGTGGATCTTATGGTTTAAGTGCGAGGAACATGATATTTAATAAAGAAAGGTAACACACAAAATGTTAAAAAACGCCCCTTTGGACGTAATTTAAAATCTGAAACATTTCAGATTTTGTTATATTGCTTTTTTATTTATTTATTTATTATTTTTAGCCCAAAGGGGCAATTTGCGCAGATAAGCTATTGATTTCAATCTGGCATTTTGCGTCGTCTACTGTAAAACGGCGTTTCACTTTTCAGATTGTTGCTAGCAATACAATCCTGCATTATATTAAAAGAAATTAAAGATTAAAAGATCTGCATAAATGTTTCTATGTTTCTCGCATTGTGAAAAAACAATACAGATAATCAAAGTTTGAACAACGTAGTCCTACAGTCGAATACGGGTGTCTGGAAGAGTAAATTTGGAATGTGGATTCTCTAGTGTGAAGAATTTTACTACGTTAGGTTGTCTATAGATCGTGAAGAGCTCTGAATTAGATCTTCTTTTCCTCAATCCATACACGCGAACCTCACCAAGTATTCAACTCAATATTCTTTCTCCAAAAATATCCTTACGTAAAGTATGTGCCCGAGCGTTCAATGCATTTACAGTTGTGTATATTTGTAAACGCTTATGATAATTTCAAATCCATAGTTTATATCTTATCAAACAGATTAAAAAGGGGGAAAAAATTGGTATCAGTTTAATTTTATGAATATGAAAATGCCCATATATGAAAGAAGTCTATATGTTAATTTATGAAAGAAGTCTATAAAATATGTTAAAGAAGTCTATAAAATATGTTACCGTAATTTCCGGAAGAAAGGCCGCATCTGCGTAAACGCCGCACTCGAGAAAAATGGCGAGAAAAAAATTAAAATTACACAGAAACGCCGCAATAGATTAAATTGCGCGTGACATCGTCGTGGGCCGTATAGATACAAAAACTCAACCTAAGTCCTGAAATATGACATACCAGTTGTAGAGTTGCACGCCTCCAAATTGCACGCAACCAAGAGGTGACTGGAAAAATGACAGAGTCTTGCTAAGGGTTTAAGTCCCTTTTTATTTAACTTAAGAAGTTACAATTGCGTGCTCTTGACGCTCACAAACTACGCCGACTCGGCGGTAAAATAAAAATAAGAACCTGAAAGAAAATACTAACAAGACTCTAACTACGAGGTTCTCTAAAATTAACTAACCTCACCGCGTTTTACAATACTGCAGCTAATTCAGCAAACTTTGAATATCACGTTGAACGATTAACAATTCTCCGAGGCAAGCACACAGGCCGAAACGCGGCGTTCTTCAATTTCTGGCTAACTACCTCCGCGCTCGTGAAGAACAGCACACTTCGAACTCGTTTCCTTTCTATTTAACTCAGAATACTTCCGCTGATAATTTGCATCCTTGCGCGTTCTACTAAAATTTACATACTCTGGCATTGGCAGTTCCAGGGAAAAGTAAGGCTTGACAGGAAAGATAGTTTAAACTTAAAATAAATGTTAGTTAAAATAAATATAAACCCTACACAGTTAAGAAAAATGCATGAAATGAAACCATAACTCAAAAATAAATTAAAGGTAAGAAATGTATAGCTTCTGTGCCGTTTAGAGACATTTTCAAAATTTTCCGTTCCCTTACTTAAAAACTATCCAACAAGTTTTTGTACCCAAACTGATGGGATCTGTATTTGGCAGAATGCCAAGAAAAATCCATTCATGCTGAAGGGGAAATACGTCAGAGTTTGTTATTGCGAGGCAGGTGGAGTCGTGTCCGCCTTTGAAAAAAATTGCAGAAAAGGCAGGGGTGGGGAGAGGATGGGTCCTGGAAGATTCATCGAATAGCAGAGGAGAGAGACTATTCAAACTGATAAGAATGTTGATTTGAAAGGGGGAAGAATGTTATTGTTCTGAGATTTCGTTTAGAGTGAATAAGGCATGTAGGTCCGTTCAAGGGAAAGAATGTAAACAAAATAACGTTCGCAAAAAGCAACTGAGTGGTCTTTTGTGTGGGAATAGCACCAGTCTATGCACAATGACAAGGCCATCCAAACTATGTACAATGACCATCGTAGGAAATATTTTATTTTTAGTTCACCTAAACGCCGCATGGGTAGAAACGCCGCACCCGCTGAAAATTTAAGTTTTAAACACGTAAACGCCGCGGCGTTTCTTCCAGAAATTACGGTATTTGTTATATGTGGTATATAGTAATAAACATAAAATTTATTTATCCATTGTGTTATCTTCACTAAAACCACTTCACCTGTCGAGACTAGGTTATTTCGAAGCAAGAGATATGAACGAGCACTGCCCTCGCCGGGACTAGAACCACGGGCCTCTCGAATATGCTTCGAGAGGGCTGACTACTATATTACGAAGGCGTGCTAAAGGCGGGAGAAATACACCGTCCTATAGAACTAAAATATTTTTGTCTTGTTTTTATTCCAAACATAAAATATTTGGACCTGAAATTGTCCTTGCAGATTTTTCTTTCCCCCCTTTCAACTAGCTATCGAAACTTATTTAGAAAACCGCCTACTGGTCGCACTCAAAGATGTTGAATATCGTCTCCATACCCAACAGAAAATTCTTTTGTGCTTCCTTGTCTCTTATATGAAAATTAACAAAGGCGATCCCCTAAAGGCACGCTTTCAAATAAGCACTAGTTCCATAGCATTGCCATCTGAAAGGGTGCCAGAAGTGCATTGATATCCCCATCCTTCCTCTTAAGTGAGCTTTCCTTTGTATGATCCTAACACAAACCCGCTGCAGAGAAATGATTATCAATTAAGCCATTAGTCGCTTCGTTTCATTTCCGCTTCAGTCTGCGAAGATGGAAAACATGAAACAACGAGTCTCTCTTGGCAGTAACGATCCAGATAACGTATAACCCCAAAGAATGTGTCAGCTGACGTCTGAAAAAACTTCAAATCAACAAGTCTTTCTCGGAAAAAACGGTGACGGGGTTAAAACAGTGCAAACAAAATGACATAGGATACTGAAAACATTCGGAGAGGTTTTATTTTAATTGTTTATTACAGTTTTTCCGACTTCAATATTTTCAATTTCTTCGTAAAATTCCCTTACATGTACTTATAAAGAAGTTTTATGTTACATTTTACTTTAATCGTCGTCTGTAGTCTGTAAGTTTTATGTTACATTTTACTTTAATCGTCGACAACATAAAAATTTCAGTTCGTATTTTTGCTTATCGTATATGTTATAAGGTATATCTCCCACTTCCCTAGCGTGCCTTTGTTCTGTAACGGTAGCACGCTGGACCGGTATTCCAGAGGTCCGTGGTTCGATTCCCGGCTAAGGCGGTTGTTAATTTTTCATCTCTCTGGCTTCCAAAAAAATCCTAATGACTCTACAATGTCACTTGCATATTTACTATATAAAAGTTTTAATAACTCTTCTAAAAACTAAGCATGGAATAAAGAGTTGAAATTTATTTGTATGAGTATTTCTAATCCGTGCAAAAGACTAAAAATCAAGAAATATCTTTTCTGTTAAAAAAAGATTCCTGTGGAAAATACTTTACTTTCTGGACTGCTCAAATTCAGTAAATAAAAACAATTTCTATCAAGAATACCCCACCGTAGACTTGCAAATTTCGTCATTTTTATGTTTAACCTGTAACTTTCATCTGCCATTAGCTGTCCTTGTTTATATTTGGATGTTAGTTCCCGAATTAGCAGGATTGAACAAGATCTATTCAGTTCTTCCTTTTTTTTTTCCGCTAGTGACAAAAACGTTTTTTAACAGAACCAAATTGCAACCTTTCTATTTTTTATCTTCTGTCCCAAACATTAGTGAGTAAAAAAAGTTTTTCTTTTCCTAGGATGACGCAGTTTTTTCTCCGCTTACAGCTTATACATGTAGTTTTATGCCGAGCCTTCGCTGTGACTAGACTGATCAGGTAACACTGCTGAGTCGTTCATGTTGCGAAATATGCCCAAGAAAAACATTTCACGGAAATGTTTTTCTTGGGCATATTTAAATATATGCCTTGAGCATAAATAAAAACCATTTCACAGAAATAGTTTTTATTTATATATTGCCTGAATTTTTCGAAAGTTAGCTTAAAAGATTTAGATAAATAAATTAATTAATTAAGAGTGTAAGATGCGTTACCATGAATTTTAAAGTTGAAGATTATAAGCTTGTGCATTATGATGTTTTAAACTACAAGAACTATTAAAATATTCAGCTTGAAGAATTTTATTTTAACTCTTAGAAATTCCCATATCTTTTTATGTGTATTTTAAGTGTATATAATGTTGGTCAATGGAAATTTTCAGATTTAATTTCAAAGCGAGCAATAGCAACACTCTGCGGGGGAGAAAAACATTTTTATCTCCAGAGCGCGGAACTGTGTATCGGAAATTCTAAAGATATGCTCATTTTTACTTCCTTGTACGAAGTAAAAAGGAAGTATTGTAATCACGAAAAGCTTCAGGCAGCATATTTCAACGAAAATATCCACTTTGACCGCTTTCAAATGCAATTTAAAGATGTTTTTGCGTGTTATCTGTACGTAAGGACAGAATAAAAGACTCTTTTCCTCCAAAAAACTAAAAAACTGCTTTAAAATGAATTCTGAAGAAACTTTTTCGTGGCGTCTGTACGAACGTATGTACGTACGTGCGTACGTACGTATCTTGCATAAATCAAAAACGAGTAGCCTCAGAACGTTAAATTTTTGTATATAAGACTACTATAACATGTAGATGTGCACCTCGTATTTTAGTTTCAATCGGCCGCGCCAAACGTATATAAATATATTTATATATATATCCACTCTGTTACCCGGCTCAGTGATCTCAGTTTCTTTACTCTTATATGTTTGTAAATTGTACATTTTTTGCTTTAAAAATGATTGAATTATGTTGTTCTTATCTTCCGGTTAAGGCTTTTATGCCTTTAGTAAATCTGTATGCAATATTTTTAAAATATTTAACAATTTTAAAATAGTTTAAGTGCCGTTAAGCCTAATTTGATGGTGGCCATTGCTCTTGTTTACATTTGAAACAGCTGAGTAGCGGATTTGTTGCCAATCTAGAGAAACTTAGCTTTGCAATAACAAAGATAACGCCTTCATTTATTATTTAAATCATGCTTAATCCTTTCTGGAATTTTTTCGAGGAGATAAGCGTTTAAGATTTACTTTGTAATTTTTAATACAGATATTTTGAGTTTTTATGTATTTTTGCCTTGTCGCGAAGTAAAAACTGAATTAATTGAATGAGAAATACTCAGTCGTCTGTGAAAAACTGTTACTTTTTTGTTTTGTTTGCTTAATTTCTTCTATACATAGTTCTAGCTTTATTATAGTATTTATTATAGAATAGAACATTTGGCAACGATTAGATAATTCTTTAAATGATATAAATTTTGTGCATTCTGAGTTATAATATGAACGAAATACTATAATACTCTTAAGTAAACCTAGCGCTAGAGTGTCGCTATGGTAAACAAAGTGAATTTTAAAGAATGCATTTATTCTATTGTGGTTTATGCGCTGTCGGCGAAGTAGGTTTAATTATATCTAATAAGTTTAAATAAAATGCAAGAAAAAATGCGCATAATTTAATATTCCGTACGAGGAAGTCATGTGGTGTACACATCAGATTTTTTAAAATTATTTTGTCATATTGCTATTGAACTGAATTTTATGGTTTAAGTGCAAAGAACATGATATTTAATAATTAAATGTAACACACAAAACGTTAAAAAAAGTCCCTTTAGACGTAATTTAAAATCTGAAAGCTTTCAGTTTTTTTTTCTTTTAAACCGCTTAGTTTATTATTCAACAACCTTTCTGATTAAATTTTAAATGGCCTTACTGAATGGCAACACGCTTACGTTAATAGATATTTCAGTGTATTCCATATTTGTTTCTGGACGGCGATATAAAGAAACGAGACAGCCGATTGGCATGCCAAGAATGCAAGCAGAAAAAAGACTTTAATGTTGATGTAAATATTTCAAAATCGTGCTTAAAATATTGAAAGCTAAAATGAATGAACAATAGATTTACAGTTATATCACTTCGGATAGGGAAGCTATTACAAAAACATTCTTTCCAACTATATTTGAAAGAATGAAATTAAGGTTTATTGCTAAAATTTAACTTTACGCAATTCTTGTCTGGGTAACGAAATTTTTTTTTTAACTTTAATCGTTCAAGTCAAGCATTGTTTGACTTGAACGATTTAAGTTGACATCATCCAATTTATGCTTAGTGGAATTTCTGCGTTCAGGAAAGTGTCTTCCACTTACTTTTTGATTGTCTTTTGCTTAATTGTGAAAAACATTGATTTCAATTAATATATATATATATAGAGAGAGAGATTGACTATATCATATAGATTGAAATATCATACAGATCGAAATTAATATATATATATATCAATCATATAGATTGAAATTAATTGACCACAGAAATGTCATGAATGCGTTTCTCTGCCATCGGCCTACTGGATTTTAATGACTTTGTTGACTCTCATGTTAAAAAATGATTTTCTTTCCATTTTATTTCTTGTTTTGCTTTAAAATCATATTTGTTTGATTCATACGTATTAATTCAGAAGTCAAACAACAAAAATCAGCGTTATATTTTCAAATTTTCACAAGACTAGTTTCGATGGTGGTTCGGTAAAACCATCGAAACTACTCCTGGGAAAATTTGAAAATATAACGCTGATTTTTGTTGTTTGACATCTGAATTAGTACTCGTTCAGCATGTTATTGTGTCTTAATCATACGTATTATTTAAAGCTGATGTGTTTTACTTACTTATAAGGTATTTCTCCCACTTCCCTACCGTGCCTTCGTGGTGTAGTGGGTCAGCACATTGAGCTGGTATTTCAGAATATAAGGTATTTCTCCCACCTTCTCGGTGAGCCTTCGTGGTGTAGTGGTTCTGCACGCTGGGCCGGTATTCCAGATGTCCGTGGTTCGATTCCCGGCGAAGGCGTTGCTAATTTTTCATCTTGCCTGCTTCCAAAAAATACCTAATGTCTCTACAGTGGCGCCCGAACTAAAAGGGTTGTGGATGACGATTCTCCGCACCCAGGATTTGGTGAGTAGGTTCCCTAAAACTCTAGTCGCCCTTTAAGAAGAGGGGTATATAAGGTATTTCTGCCACTTCCTTAGGGTGCCTTCGTGGTTTAACGGTAGCCCACTGGGCCGGTATTCCAGAGGTCCGTGGTTCGATTCCCGGCGAAGGCGGTTGCATATTTTTCATCTCTTCTGCTTCCAATTGACCTAATGACTCTACAACTTACATTTTGTAAGCTTTTGTGATACTTTGTGATGTCCTAGGAATTGTTTTAGTTAATAATAATAATAAAGATATGCTGGCGCGTGGAAGGTAAAAAGATTCTATTTCCGCCAGCGGCAACACATTGTTTTCATAGACCCGAGTTTGTTAATTAAAATGCAAAGATACATATTTTACATTTTTTGAATGGCAACAGTCGAGCACAGAAAATAAAAGTGTTATAAGGTATTTTTCCCATCCTTCAAGCATGCCTTAGTGGTGTAACAGTAGCATACTCGGCACGTATTAAGGAGGTACGAGGGTGAGTTTCGACGAAGGCATTGCTCTTACTTGAAATAACCTAATGACTCTACAATTGCGCCCAAACTAAAAGATGGTGGATGATGATTCTTTGTCTTCAAGATTTGGCGATTGTGTCCCCTCATCCCCATTCGCCCTATAAAAGGGGGAGTATATAAGGTATTTATTCCCTCTTTCCACCAAGCCTTTGTTGCGTAACAGTGTCACACTCGGCGCGCCTTCGAGTGGTCCAGGTTCAAGTCCTGGCAAGGTCATTGCAGATTTCTTGCTTGGAATAAATGTCTCTACAGTGTTTTAATAATAAAACACTGTAGAGAATAAATGTCTCTACAATGTTTTATTAAAATAGTGCTGCCAATGCTCGCTTTAAAATCGTCGACTTTGTTAATCAAAAATTAATTAAATTTTACGAAATATGAAATAAAAGGTAACAAAACAAATTATAAATTGAGTTCGGGCTTTCAGGTGCTCAAGTGAGAGTGGAGGATTACGTTATTCAAAATGTGATAGCTCGAGGTACCGACATTTATTTCATAATGCTAGGAACATACATACATGCAGATCCTTCATTATTTAATTTCTTTAAAAATAATACAGGGCGATAATATTTGGTGGCAACAGTTTAAAAAACAATACGCCGTTTATACCAAACTGGTGCAAAATCCTTTTGGTCTTGTAGAGATATTATGATTTTTTTTGAAGCAGGAGAGATGAAAAACAAGCAATGCCCTCACCGAAACTCGAACCGTGGACCTCTCGAATACGCGCCGAGTGTGCTGACTATTACACTACGAAGACATGCTAAAGAAGGTGGGAGAAATACCTTATACCTCATTCTACAGATACTAAATGACACAGGGAAGTAGTATTTTCTAGAATGGATGGAACAAGCTAGATCTGGTAACGAAAAGCAGTTAAGTAAACTTCTCAAAAATTACAAATTATTAATCACACTGAACATAATATTTCAGAAAACATCTTAACAAAAGTTATGCCATTTTCGCTCCAAATGTTTTATACATTTCTATGGTACTTAGAATAAATAGCGAAGCATTTAAATTCTACGAAAACCGGATGAATAATTTTCTTTAGTGAAAATTTCCTCATGCAAGATTTTAGACGAATTAATCCAGATGAATAATGTTTCGGCAACGTTTTCCAAGACGTACAAGATATTCTCAGTAATTTATTCAAATGGAATTTCTCTTTTCGGGAGTAGTCAGTTACTTTGAAATTAAATTCAAATCTAATTTCAGTTTCGCTGCCGGCAGAAATTTCTCGGAAATTATTTGAGATTCATATATTTCTCTTCCAGTAACTGGAGCGAACTATTGTATAAACAACAAAAATGTGTTCATTTGTTATCGCATTTACTCAGATGAAATGCATCAAAACATCAATTGTTACTACAATTATTCGAGTTTAAAGATGGTTTCAAAATTTATATGTGATAAAAATACTTTGAAAGAGAAAACATATGCTAATCACTAAACTTTTTCGGATGGAAATTTTTCTTAAGAAAATAAAGAGTTGGGAACTTAAATCAAATATTTATTTTAGTATAATGGACGCTTGCGCAATATTACAGAAACATGACTGAAAACTTAAATTTAGTGCTTATAGTTGTACATTGTGATGGCAGGAGATATATTTAGAAGATAAAAACTTATATCTTAACTTAAAATTAGGCAAAACACCAGCCTTAGATTGGTATAGGTTTTGAATAAACCTATCATTTCATTACGTTATTTTGAAGCAAGAATACATGTAAAATAAACAAAGTCCTTGCCGGGACTGGAACATGGACTGCTCAAATACGCGCCAAATGTGCTACCGTTAAACCACGAAGTCAAGCCGGAAGGAGGGAGAAAATAACTTATATACACCCCCCCTTTTAATCATTTGACTTCGAATTAAAAACAAATTACCCCGTTTTCTAGCCAAGTGAACAAAATATGTCATAAATAAGATAAATTTAGCATTTAGGATTTTTTTGGACAAGTGGTTTTCAAGCCAGAAGGTGGGGCACAAATGTTACATTCGTAGATAATGGTGAGATACATATGTCCCACACGTAGCGATCGTATTACTATAAGCACTTATTCCGAAGACTTCGTTATATGAAAGAGATTTACATAGTATAGTACAGGGCAACTAACAAACTAATCTTTATACCACCGGCCGTTCAATTAAGAACATTCGGGGACTGGCACAAAGCACCAGAAAGAATCACACAAAAGATGACTTTTTGACACACCTGCTGGGCCCGGAGTCCCACATCCCCGAGACACCAAAAATTTTATAAGCTCCCTCTGCTGAATGCTCAACGCTCAGCCGACCCACCGCTAAACACGGACCAGTCAAGACCACCGTCTCAGCTGGACCGAGACCACGGTGGGGTGGGCGATGACAACTTGGAGCGATGACTGGCCGTTGATTGAGGCTACCTGCCAGCACTACACGGGATGCCCATCTCCTTAGGCTTTACATGGAATACCAAGGACAGCAGTGACCAGACTCTCAATGGTCCAGTTTGCTATTTGGCTACCAATACCCTGGTGGAGTGGACTAACACCTCCCGGCCCGTGAAGAGCAAGTATAGACTTACCCCATGGACCATCGAGAACCGCCAAGTTCGTAAATTTTATACCCCCGTGGCCGAGACTGCCCAGGTACAGATCCTAGCCAGTACTAGGCTACGTCGACTCTCGGGGGGGGGTGTAGTAAAGGGTAAAGCATTCTTTGCATAACCCAACATTACACATTTGGGAAATCATATTTGTTCTTTTCTCTATGTTTATGTGTGCACAGAAAGCACAGTAACGTCTGGGTCTTCGAACTATTGGAAGATGATCCCCAACATTCAGGAGATTCTAAGTACTTTTTAACCCAACTGTAATTTTTAAACTTTTAGTGGGACGTTTATGTCCCGTTAGTAGTCAAAAGGTTTAAGAGCGACTGGGGATTAGCGAGAGAATCCAGATGAATAATATTACATTATTCATCTGGATTAATTCAGATCGACTGGGGATTAGCCAAATCCTGGTGGCGACGAATTATTGTCCACCACCTTTTAGCTCTGTAGGGTGATTAGGCTATTTTGAAGGAGTACATGAAAAATGAGCAATGCCCTAGCAAGCAATTTAATTAGAAAGTGAATCTTTCTGAAACCATTGTTTCATTTTCTGGATTAGAGTCCCAACCAGTAGCCAAATGATTAGAACCACTGAATTGCGGCAGTGTGACCTGGGTTCGGTTCTAGATGAAAAAGGCTGGCATGGTTGATTTCCCTCAAGCATAACGTGGATATAAGAGAGTTTACCATAGAACGTTCTCCACGAAGCATCCTCCGCTTGTGTTTTCTGTTCAAACATCTCAAAAAGCGTTATTTACTGGTTTTTATGCGTATATTTAGTAGAGTTATACACAAAAAAAACAACAGTACAGGTTGAGAGTTCCTAATAGGAAAAACGCACCTCTACAAGAACCAGCCCACCAGCGGCTGAGCGGTAAAGACGCTGAACACTGGTAGTTCGGTCTGAGGTTCGAATCCCGCGAACGGGCTGGCTGCATGGGCGTTTTCGTGGTTTTCCCCATGTGTAACGTGTATACGAGCCAGTTTCCCTTAGAAAGTCCTCCACGAAAGACATCCCTCCCTTTAGGCAGATAGCCCTCGTGTGCTTTGCCATAATTAAATACACCAACCTGCAAGAACCAAGAATCAGGTGAGGAGTCATATGATTGAACACTGGTAGTTTTGTCAGGGGGTACGATTCCCGTCGAACGGGCTGGTTGCATGAGCGTTTTCGTGGTTTTCACTATGTGTAACGTCATACGATTCATTTCCCTTAGAAAGTCCTCCACGAAGGTATCCATTTCCTTAGACAGATAGCGCTCGAGTGCTTTGCCATAATCAAATAAACTAAACCAAATCTTTGCAAGGTAATTTTTGCAGTTACCGTAACTTCAAAAATTAAATGATAAAAAGCAGCGATTAATATTCATTCAAATCTTAATCTAATTTTTTTTGTCCGTCATCATTCATGATTAAAGAATGAAATAAATTTTCTTTTAGTTAATTTCGGAAAGTGTGCAATACTTGTAGAATAATCGCTTTATGTTCATATTATTCAAGGAATTACGAAAATTGTTTCATATTTTAGTGTTAATTTAAACCGGCTATCTTCTTAGATTTTATATATATAATAAAACCTCAATGGGATAATAAATACTCTTTATATGAGTCAATGCGTTAATTCTAACCCGTATTCCCCAATAATTTATATGCAGATCAATTCTCAGTTTTATCCGTACATAACTTTTCTTTTGTTTTACTTCCTTGTATGAAATAAAGAAAGTATTGTAATCGCGAAAAATTTCAGATGTCATATTTCTACAAAAATATCTATTTTACTTGCCCTGGAATCCATTTGAACGATGTTTTTGTGTGACATCTGTACGTACGCACAGAATAAAGGACTTCTTTTCCCAAAACGGATTGTAAAATAGATCCATAAGAGATGTTTTTTTTTGTCTGTACATACGCAAAAACGAGTAGTCTCAGGAATTTTATATATGGGACTGCTATAAAATGTAGTTCCGCATATCCCTTTTTAGTTGCAATCCGCCGTACCAAACATATATGCGCATATATATATATATATATTAAGTATTTTTTATGTAGTATTTAAGTATTTTCTAGATATGTAATTATATTTTTAAGTATTTATTTGTTTTTTATAAATTATGAATTCGTTCTTTTTAGTTTCCTATTGGTTTATATAAATTATGTCTAGTTCCTTTTCAGTTTCTTTTTGATTGATATGCATATTCGTGTCGGGGAGGTTTCTGTAGACAAGGGTTTCTAAAATGCATTGGTTTCTAAATTAATTTTTCTGAAAAATTTAATTTTTTTAAAATTTAATTTAAATTTTTTTAAAATTTAATTTAATACTAGACTTTACATTGCTTAGTTCTCAAAATACTTCATTATTGGTATTTTCCTTTTAGACCTTTATTTTAATTGCTAATTTCTCAAGGTACCACTTTATTGGTATTTCTTTTTGGACTGTCTTCACTATGTATTTACTTTTGGTTTTGACTTTTACCCTTGCCTGCATGAATGACGAAACACGAATTGAATGATTGAAAAGTTAGGTTTGGAGGCAACTTCCCCTCGATAAGTCTGTCTCCTGCCTGCTCAACAGTCATTCACTTATGCATTTTTAAAAAAAAAAAATTAGATTAATTTTGATTTTCTAAATTGGTGAATTTATTTTCATGATTTGTTTTTGCACTTGATTTACTTATGCTATCTGAGTTTAAGTGATATTGTAGATTAGTTCGAAAATTAAATCTTTTATATGTTTGCACATTTTAAAATTATTTTAATTTTAAATTTGCTTTTTACGTATATACATGTTTGTTAAAATTTAAATTTCATTCCTTGCAGAAATGGCGCAAAGACATATACTCACTGTGTTACCCGGCTAAGTTTTTTTATTCTTATATATTGGTAAATTGTACACTTTTTGCTTTAAAAGTGATTGAATTATGTAGTTTTTTATGTTCCGGTTAAGTTTTTATGACTTTAGTTAATCTGTATGCAACTGTTATAGAATTATCAACAATTTAAAACTTGTTTAAGTGCTACTAAGCCTAACGAAGCCGCTATTTGTTCACATTTGAAACTCTTTAGTAGAATACTGAATTAAGTAAGTTTTTGCAGTAGCTTCAGTGTCTTTTTGCCGAGTGAGACCAAAAGTAAAATTTCGGTTTTGTGCACGAAAAAATCTGCCTACCTATCCGCTGGCCGAGTTGTTTGTTTTTCCGCAGAAACTCTAATTGTAAAAATTGATTTTTTTAATTGTATTTGGTGTTTCATATTTTTCTGAATTTTGCAAATTTTAATGAGGATACTTAGATCATTTTATGAATTTTTCCTTTGCTTCTAATTGAGAAGTGAATTGATTGCATGAAAAATGTATCTCTAAAACAATTGAGAAAAACCTTTAAATGAAATGCAGCAAAATAATTGAATATTTTAATAGGCCGTACATGGAGGTCATGTGGTGTCCCCATCAGATTGTTTCCCTCCCGTTTTTCTTTCTTTTTTTGTGAAAGGCCTTTCCCTGTTATTTACTAACCAATTCTCGAAAATTCTTTGATCTCTCTTTCGTCTAGTTGTATTATTTGTGTTTTAGTTATATCATATTGAAGAAAATGATAGTTTAAACTCTTCAAATGCTTTTGTTAAAAATGCTTTTGTTTGAAAATGCTTTTATTAAAATGAATCTGAAGCTAAAGTACGTTGTTTTATGAGTTCTTAGTTGAACCTCGGTAGTTAAGGTTCATTTATCTGTGCTTGTTCAGTTGTGCGTAGAGTTTGACGTAGATTTAAGAAAATGTGTGAAACTGCTATACAGATATTGAGAGAAAAATTCTTGAAATTCTTCTGGTCATGCTTTCCATAATATTCGAAAATTTAGCTCTCATCTTTCGATGATTTTTCATTACCGTTTACAACCTTTGTTCACTTGATCTATGCAAAATAGAAGGATTTTCGGGTAAAAATACCTTAATATCATTATTTTAAAGATAGTGCAGCAAACAGAACAGCGGATTAATAACGTGAGAATGTCAACAATTACGGGTATCTGGGTTGTTACAACATATGTTACTCTTCTTTCTCTGAAGAATATAATTTAACACTTCAAGTACCGATCCATCAAAATGATGGATCTCTTTCCATGTTGAAAGAGCTGCAGGTTAGGTTAATCATGTGTAATCCTAGTATTAAAGCCGAAATCGAATACATAATTCTTGGAAATACCTTGTTATTTAGTTAAAGTAAATTGTGTATCAATTATGAAGAAATAGCTACTTGACACAATTATCTTTTAAAAATATCGTTGCGTTTCTTCTTACGTACGAGTTCATGGATTTGGAGTGAATGACGATGACAGCACTTGAAGTCTCAAACCACCATTTATTAGCTTATATTACTCAGGACAACTCGAAAAACACGTTTACAGTCGTTGAAACGGCACGGCAAACACGCTGAAACAATCAGCAGCACAGCTTTCAGGCTATTAGGGTTTAACCCTTTGCGGCGCACTATACGTTAACGTCGGAATTTCAACAAAAAAGGTTGTATGCAGTCTATTTAGTCCTAAAGGAGTATACAGGTAAAATTTTGTAAAAATTGCACTTACCGTTTTAATTCTGTGGGTGTTCCATGAGGTGGAACACTGCGCCGCCAGAGCTTTTAAAAGTACGACTAAGCGAGCATTGCATTGAAGCACGAAAATGAGTAGAAGCGTTTGTATAAGAATGAAAAAACTCTGTATTATGGCTGTATACATGGTTTCCTGGATATACACAATATTCTTGAATATATACGGATAAATGAGATAAACATCTATATACGTAAGTCCTATATACAAAAATATTTACAAATTTTCGGAAAGAGTTAGGCGTCTCCGCGCCATTTATAGAAAATTAATAATAAAAAAATTAACTACGATTAATATTAACAATAAAGAAAAATAAGCCTATAATATATACATACATGAAATTATCTACACAATTATTGAAAATAAACGGGAATGAGACTAAAATGCGACAGCAAAAAATTTGCGCAGGTCTAAGTAAAGATGAGTCAAGCTACTAATAAAATTCCTGCCTAAAAAAAAAAAAAAAAAAAAAAAAATCTGAAATGTTTCAGATTTTAAATTACGTCCAAAGGGGCGTTTTTTAACATTTTGTGTGTTACCTTTCTTTATTAAATATCATGTTCCTCGCACTTAAACCATAAGATCCAGTGCAAGAGCAATATCGCAAAATAGTCTTAAAACGAGCATATCTTTAGAATTTCCGATACAGAGACTCACGCGCTGGAGATAAAAATGTTTTTTCTGCACAACGTTGCCATTGCTCGCTTTCAAATCCTTGAGTTTGTTAATCAAAAATTCGTCAAAGTTTTAAAAAATAGGAAATCGATCATAAAACAAATTTCAAATTTCAAATTTGGTCTTCCACATGCTCATATTCGTTGGAGGATTACGTTATTCAAAATTCGATGACTCTATGTACCGTTGTTTTATCACAATACGAGAAATATACATACATTTATGCAGATTCGTCATTATTTAATTTCTTCATTATAATGCAGGATTCTAACATTTTGTGGCAACAGTTTGAAAAGTGAACCGACATTTATGAGTCCGACGCAAAATGCCAAAACGAAACTAATAGTCCTTCGGGATTCAAATCCCTTTGGACTAAAAAAAAAACTACTCCCAAAAAATTCGAGATGCCAATATTAGGGCTTTCATAACACGAAACACAACTCAACCCTCAATACTGCTTTGTTTGAATTCATTCCCACCCAAAACAACTGAAACAGAAAACGTAAACAATGGATGTTCTCTCCTAAGCACAGATGTTTTGATTCGTAACAGCATGAGATCGCTAAACGCGCAGTGTTCCCGCTAATGGAACACCCGGTTTTATTCAATGATTCTGCGTATGGTTTTTGTATGAAAGATTAAAAAAAAATATAGAACAAATAATTTGGAGTACAGCCAGCAAAATTATGCCTAATTTTTTTTTCCAAATAAAATTTTTTATATCATTAAAAAAATGGAGAAAATTATTTGAAAAAAAAGTGGATTTTAATAACACATAATAAATGAAAATTCTGTGTCTCCTTCTGATATTCTGCTATCTACTGTTTAAAAAGAAAAGTTCAAGGTATATTATAAAGGCATTTTTATTTATTTACGGTTGAATTTAAAGGTTTCGGAAGCGATTCAATTTGGGTGTTCCATGTAGTGGAACACTGAGCCGCAAAGGGTTAACAGTGATGACAGCTTCACGGCAAAGCACCACAGCAAAGCTCCCGACTCTTCAGTCGTTCTCAGAACTCTGCGTACTCTCGACTCGAGACTCTCCACGCTACAGCTCACGAGGCACTAGATGATATACTCGATAGCTTCAACACTGTGCACTCTCGATGCACCAACTCGTGATACAACCGACGCCCAACTCGATGGCTGACTGACTTACTAGACACTCACTCGATCCACTGACGGGACGCATATTTCACAAGTGCACATCTGTGTAGCCACCGAGGGAGTGGTTTCTTAGGATGGACCAATGAGCATCCAGTAATATTTCTATCATGTCACATCACCTTTCGAAGGCTTTAAGATTTAAGTAAGATGGTTGAAATTTTTTTTGCCACGCAATTTTCTGTACAAATTTCTGTACATCGTCTATTTGTTCTGAAAATTTTCATTGTGAAGTTAGATCAAATATAAGCAATTATGAAGATTTCACTAACTGGATGAAAGAATTTGAAATAAATACAAACACATGTTAGATACCCCGCAAAAAAATTCATGAGAAATATTACCTAATAGTGATAAATAAGACGAAAGAAATATGGGATAAACATCTGAGCCCAAATGATATCTTTACATAAAACTATGCATATGAGATAAATATTTCAACAGTTATATATGTAAATAGAAATCAGAACTTTTTATTGCAGTCTATATGAAAAAGATGTTCTACAATAATAGCCAATGCAGAATTTTATTCAAAGTGAACTTCACTAATTTGCGTTTAGTGTGTTAAATTTCATATTTAATAACTGCTCACTCTTAAATATACTGTCTACACAAGAAATACTCATAAAACAGAATGAATTAAAACAACGAATATATTCAATTTATTCACATATAACTTTTAATGTTAACAATGAATATCATCAATAAGTATTCTAATAATCAGACAATAAGTATTCTGAATCTTACACTTTCAAAATCAAAAGAATACAAGCACTGAAAGAAGAAAACACTAGATTCATTGTAACACTTCCAGTCCTTCTTAGCTCAATAAAAAATAGTAATAAAGAAAACTATACACATGAATTCTCTTAATCCACATTTGTTAGTAAATGCATAATATTCGAGGCTAATTGTAGCTCGAAATGTCAGCGATTAATTAAACTCATAAAACGAAAGCACTTCCAGATTTTCTACTTTTATGCCATACATTTATAACTGCGAAACAAATGTCAATAAAAACGTAAACGACATACGCTCACATGCACGAAGATTTAGCGTCACAAGAACAAAGAAGTTCATTGGTTCATTTTCGAAACCCCTCCTTCAGTAGCTACGTTGATGTGCACTTGTGAAATATGCTGACGGGACACGCTGACTCTTAACTATCAAATGACTCTCCGCGTACCAGCAGGGTTTGCATAGCTTTTGGTTTGCGTTCGAGAACCTTCTGGACCAAACCAGTAAGAATTCGTTCCAGAAAGTTCTCCATCCGTCTATGGCATATCGGCAATTGTCGCCAAATGTAGCCAAATTGGCGATTTCTCTCAAAATATTGCAACCTTGCCTGCCCTTGCCATTTTCTGGCAACCCTAAAACCACCTTGCGGGGAAGCTGTCTTACCGCATCTAGATATTTCGTAACATTATGAAATTCATTTATACGAATATAAACCTGAACCTAAGCAGTTGTCTTATTCAATCTACTGCAACTGTTTCGGAAGCTTTAAAGGGTGAATCGTTTTTAAAAATATGAATCTCACTTGTCAGAATATAATCTGAGCTTCTTAATAAATTGCCTTATTCAATCTATTGCAACTGTTTTGGAAGTTTATACCTAGCTTTAAAAATACAACGTGGATTATTGATTTTTCCGTTTTTGCGTGTTTATGTTACTGCTTAGAGTTGGTACTCGTATTTAAACCCAATAGCCGCATCAAGAAATTTAGTTTTAAAAATAACATCGACGAGATATCCATTTTTTCGCATGTTCCTCACCGTGCAACCGAACATTGTAGGTTTTGAAAAATCATGTTAACATACAAGCACCTGGGAATGCATTATTTCATGACATATGTTTGTTTCAATTTGGTTATTGGTTTGCTTTTGCGTATACGACTTTCGAGATGTTCAGGAATGGTCGGAAGAAAGAAGATCAAGATTCATCCGAGGCCAGAGAATGTCACATCCATGAGAAACCAATTGAGCATAACCACGAATTTGGACATATTTCACCATGTGATACCATTTTAGTGCATTTATGACCTTTTGTCAGAACCTTTAAATTCTCGAAATTCTGTCTAACGTGTAATGGCTTGAACTTTTTGTTTTTTTTTTTCCGATGAGAGCATGGCAGACCAGTTTACCTCATATTTATCGTGGAAACAATTTATTCGAATTGCTGACGCAGGATATAATTAAACTAGCAAGCTGGAGCCAATGCAAAATTTATAAGTTCTCTAAATTCCAGAAATAATAAACAACGGGACAATAACATATCGTTTAATTAAACTTAAAACAAAAAAAGAAAAAAATCTGAAAACTTTTAGATTTTACATTACAGCCAAGGGAGCGTTTCTTTAACATTCCGTGTGCTAGCTTTATTTATTAAATATTATATTCTTTGCACTTAAACCATAAAATACAATTCAACAGCAATATCGCATGAGCATATGTTTAGAATTTCCGATGCACTGTCTTGCGCGCTGGAGATAAAAATGTTGTAAAAAATGCAGTTTACAAATTTCACTATTTTCTAGTTTAAAATTATTTAACATAAAGATGATGTAGGTGACAGAAAAATAAGTCAGTAAATGTTTTATTCTTGAAAGTATGCAATTTGTATTGAAACCTTGACATCGAATAAACCCTTTGTCGCACAGTGTGTCCGGTCTGGACACACCTAAAAATTTCCTTCTGTACGCACAGAAAAATTGAATGAAAAATGATTTATACGTTACTCTAAAACTGATGGTAGCTCAACACAAACCAGTCCATATATTTTAGCATATTTAGTTTTTTAAGACCCTCATTTTTCAAAGAAATCTTCCAGATTTTTTTGGGCTACAAAAGGAATTTTTTGAAAATAAATTTCTATATTATTCTTTGGTTGTATGCTAATTCCTTATTGTATATTAGTTTTAAATGTTTACCTTGAAATCTTGCTTAAAATCAAATGGCGTACCCTAGGTGTGCCCAGACCGGGCTCACCGATTATCTAGGACAATAGTCTGTATTCTTTGTTTCTCCGCATCTCATCGGTCAGTTCATTGACAGCAATGCTCGTTTCAGCACTCTTTTCGAAGCTCTACCCACAGAATTAAAAGATAAGTGCTATCTTCACAAAATTTTACTTGTATACTCCTCTAGGCCTAGTTAGACTGCCTACCTTTTTTTTTATCAAAATTTTAACTTTAAAAGGTAGCGTTCCGGAAAGGGTTAAATAAAATAAACGTGTATACCAATTACGTACATGTTAAAAATCTGAAATTTTCCCCTTCTGGGAGACATTTAGAAAACCACTTAGGCCTTTCCTGAGAAAACATACGTCTTAAACATTTCCTACATGAATTCTGGCACTGTAGATGAATTTCTCCAGACGCAGTTTCCATTATTCGTAGCATTCACAGCCAAATCTCCTACATCCGGGCAATCAGTCTTGATCAGGTTACGTCCTTTCCTCATCATCTAGCATCACGTGGTTTCTGACTATTCCTGAAATCCGGCAGAAGCTACTAAGACTAGCATGACGCAGTCAGAGCAATCTAAAAATTGCTCAGTAACTGGGTAATTATAGTCCTTTAGAGAGTGCGGAAATTTTTATATCATCTGAGCTGTTAATGCTAGCAGCAGTGTATACAGTTTCTGCAGAATGTTTCCATACGGCCAGAATTTGAGTGGGAAAGACAAATATCGAAGTTTTTTTTAGAAGCAGCTGGTATCTAAATTATTTGGAGATGTTGAAATTTGGACTTTTCCAAATGAATTAAATACAGTGGTGGCCAAAATTGTGGATACTTGGACACTTTTGGAAATTTTTATGTTTTTGAACTTTGTATGCTTATAGAAAACGTTACGTTTCACAAAATGCAAACTTGTATATATCATTTTAAACAAAATTTATTGCTGAATTCAATACAAAACACAAAATTCAATTATTTGCAATACAAAATTTAAATGATATAGTTATCGATATACATTAGATAGTGATGATTGCAGTGAGTTATCAGTACTTAGTAGGGTACCCTTTATTTTTTATTACAGCTTCACATTGACGTTTCATTGAGCTGACAAGAGTTTTAAGCTCTTCTTTCGTTATTACATGATGCCAGGAAACAATTATAGCCTCAAATAGTTCCCTTTTATTTGATGGGCGCCTCATTCGGACAAGAGTTTTCAAACGGTGCCACAAATTTTCAATAGGATCGAGGTCAGGACTGTTTCCTGGTCATGACAACAATTTAATGCTCTTTGTACGAAACCACTCTTTCGATATTTTGGCCATGTGGCAAGGAGCAGAATCCTGCTGAAAAATAAACGAAGCATTGTTGGGAAAGAGATCTCTGTTGGATCTAGAATAGTGTTTGGTTCTAGAATAGTGTCTATGTATTTTCTGGCATTCAGTGTCCCATCGATGACACGAAGGCGACCAATACCATCTGCTGACATGCATGACCAAATCATAACACTAAGTGGGTTCTTCACAGTTGCTTGAATGCAGTCAGGATGCAGCTCTTCTCCTATTCTACGTCTTACATATTTTCGCCCATCACTACCGAATAACGATATCTTTAGTTTCATCACTCCGTATAACTTGTGACCACTGATCATCTGTCCAATTAATGTGTTCCTTTGCCCACTGTAGTCTTTATTTTTCGTTGCTGAAAATTAAGATAAGGCTTTTTTCTTGGAATTCTACGTGTCAGTCCAACATCTATTAATCTTCTCCTGATTGTTCTTGAACTGACAGAAATACCAGCATCATTCAGATCACTTCTGATGGCCGATGATGACATTTTTCTATCTTGGAGACATAGTCTTTTTATTCTTCTGCCATCAATAGATGTGGTGCACCTTTTTCGGCCTTTTCCTTCTTTGTTTTTTATTGAATTTATCTCCTGATATCATAAACAAAACTTTCGGACTCCAGATGTAGTCACTGAACCACCCACTTGTCTTGCAATTTCAGCATAGGAAAGAAAACTTTCTCGTAACACAATAATATTACATCTGTTTGTAGGTGTCCAATCTACTCTTTTATTTGATGTCATTGCTTGTTGACTAAATATTTAAAATTTTTACCAAGCTTCCTACTTGTAATTGCAGTGTATAAGAAACAGGTCCTTCTTCTACAGAACAAACAAAATAATGAATTGTTTCAAGTGTAAACATGATGTCAGCTTCTACTGGCACTTACTAACATTTCATTGGTTCTCAGAACAAGAACAGTGATTGGCCAGGAAAGCTAGACATTACAAACCACTTCATAACTGTGTTTTTTATTTATATTAAAGTACATATAACTTTTTTTTATATTGCGAATAATTGAATTTTGTGTTTTGTATTGAATTCAGTAATAAATTCTCTTTAAAATGATATATACAAGTTTGCATTTTGCGAAACGTAACATTTTCTATAACCATACAAAGTTCAAAAACATAAAAATTTCCAAAAGTGTCCACAATTTTGGCCACCACTGTATAGTTTTTTTTTTTTTTTTTTATTTTATTTTATGTATTATACCAATCTGCATAGTTTACAAAATTGTAATAGTTTTGATTTCTTAAGGTGACATACGTATTGTACTTACAAGAACAAAAAGGGCGTTAGTCCCACATTACTCTCGAAACGACATTTCGCATTAAATTACGATAAGGCGTATCACTTTCGAAATTGTTGTCATCAAATATTAGCATCCTGTATTATATTTAAAGAAATTAATTAATAAGGAATCCGCATGAATGTATGCATGTTTCTTGTACTGTGAAAAAACAACGGCACCCAGAACCAAATTTGACGGCCCCTAGAACCATCAAATTTGGAATAACTCAGTCCTCCACCCGAACATGGCCCCTTGAAGTCCGAATTTCGAATTTGTTTCATTATCTATTTCATATATTGTAAAACTTTAAACGGATTTTTGATTGTGAAACTCAATGATTTCAAACTGAACTGTGGCAACACTACGCGGAAAGAAACATTTTTATCTACAGCGTAGGAAACTGTTATCCGAGAGTCTAAAGATATATTGTTTTTAAATACTTTGCGATTTAGCCGTTGAATCGAATTTTATTTGGCGTAAACGCCAAGAACGTGATATTTAATAGCACACAAAACGTTAATAGATAAAGTAAACACACAAAACGTTAATAGATAAAGTAAACACACAAAACGTTAATAGAAAAAGTAAACACACAAAACGTTAATAGATAAAGTAAACACACAAAACGTTAATAGATAAAGTAAACACACAAAACGTTAATAGATAAAGTAAACTCACAAAACGTTAATAGATAAAGTAAACACACGAAACGTTAATAGATAAAGTAAACACACAAAACGTTAATAATAAAAAGAGAAATAAAGAGTCTTGCAAAGCTATTTTTAGTAAGAAAACTGAACATTGGTATAATGAACTGAGAAAAGACAAAATTCTATGCCAACACTTAACGCTGCATCGGAAATTCTAAACATATAATGCTATGCTGTTTTTAAAATTTTCGTAATTTTGATGTTGAATTGTATATGGAGTAAGTGCAAAGAAAATGGTACTTAGTAATAAAGCTAAAAAGACAAAAATGTGTTAGCAGGAGCAAGTGTAGGAGCAGACTGGTAAATTGTGAGTTCAGCGAAAGGGTAAAAAACATTTTGGGCGACTGTAAAGATTTAAAGTCTTTCACGTCTTTTTTAAAATGGATGATTAGTGAATCAATATTTTACGCCATCGCCGAAAACTTAGTTTTTAAATGTCCAGTGTCGTAAAATAAAGCCTCCAAACGAGGGAAAAATTAATAATCAAAAATAGTTTTGAACAAATGGCTAAATAAGCGAACTGGTAACAGTCCAACCCGAATTTGAATTCCTGGCACTTGGATGTGCAGACTGCATATGACTATGGAGGTTTCTTTATGTGTTATGTAAATCAAAGTTGCTTAAAATGTCTTTTATGAAGGCATTTCTTTTCTTTTTAAGAATAGCGTTTTTCTTGACTTGGTGTAATGAACTATACTATAATTCATTTTCTGTAATCAAACGGCTGGAATTTTAAGTCAGTTAAAGTTGGAATTTATAATTAAAACTAATCACAACAAACTACTTGTGAACAAAATCGTTTATTATACTATTATTTTGTTAATTTTGCCTATGTTTTAAAGTACCACTGCACACGGAATGATTGGTCCCCCAGCGCCAGAGCGGTAAAGTCGCTGAACACTGGTAGCTCGGTCCGAGGGTCCAATTCTACGAACGGGCCGGCTGCACGGGGTTTCTCCCATGTGTAACGTGTATACGAGTCAATTTTCCATAGAAAACCCTCCACGAAGGCATTCCTTGTACTACAAAGATAGCCCTCGAGTGCTTTACCAAAATCAAATCAACCAAACCTTTTGTAGATTTCAATTTTTAAAATATTATTACTCTTGTATTTTCTAACCGTATATCTTTCATGGGATAATCTTTAGAATATCGTAACAGGTAGTTTGGCGACATTTTGGTAAGGCGATAAAGGTTACTAGCTAGGACTTTAGCAATAATCTGATAAGTACACAGTTCGAATCACAGAT
This sequence comes from Stegodyphus dumicola, assembly GCF_044657685.1. Taxonomy (NCBI): domain Eukaryota; kingdom Metazoa; phylum Arthropoda; class Arachnida; order Araneae; family Eresidae; genus Stegodyphus; species Stegodyphus dumicola. The sequence continues at coordinate 152,947,655 of NC_140778.1, forward strand.
TTTCGTTTTGTTTCGGAGAAATGAGAGATCATGAGACATGTAATGTGACATTTTCCGGAAAATTCCGATCGTGATTTTAGCTAATAAGCACTTAGAAACAATTTCGCTGCTAAAGTGCAGAATCGCCAACTTATTTGTTTGGCGCTTTTTACAAAAGTAAGAAGAATTGGATTTTTATCAATTTTCTTTGACTTTTTTAAGTGAATATAGGTCGATGTGTACATGGATAAAGTCAAGAGTGTGCGCAATGCCAATTTTGTGCAATTCTGGGATGTTTTTTTAAGTGAAAATAGGTCGACGTGTACATGGATACCGTGTATGTGCAATTCTTAAAAACGCGGCAAGCAGTTTGCGATTCTGCACTTTCTCCCAATTTCGCACCTAATCTTCGTCATGATTAAGCATTTTTGTTCCATAAAAGTTCTAGTATAAGCGTAATTCGGCTAGTAGATTGTTAGAAAAATTATTGAGTTAAAAAAAAAAAAAACTTCGTGAAAAAAAAATGGCGTCCAAAACAAAACTAGCAGGTTGCTGTAGCAGGGTTCGTCGCCAAATTTTCGCAAAAAATCGCCAAGTTACCATAATGTAAGGATTCACCCTTTCATGAATTTAAATTCATCTATTCAAGATAAAGAGTATCAAAACGTAAGATCATAACCATAAATGCATAAATATTTTTGAGATTCTGGAGGCTTTTATCTCCCAACCCATCATGGTACAAAGAAATAACAAAAACTCTGCTGTGCTTTGTGGACATGCAATATTTGCAAGCGACAGTTGTGGAGATACTGAGCTTCCTCAAGAGGACACAAACCATCATAGAATGAAGTAAACGTCAAGATAAAATTTCTCCTTCCTTGAACAAACACTGCCCCTATCGTGCACTTGTTTCAATCCTAAATTTTCTCCATCTCCAGGAAGCAAGACTTACTGCGGGCATAAAAATGTTGCTGTGTCATAAACTGCGGAAATATATGGTAGAGGGGAAAATCGATAATTCAACTTTGTGCCATACACATGCGAGGAACAGCTCTTGGGGGATACATGAATCACGCACATTTGCTGCGAAGGCTAACGAGAAGTCTATAGAACTTCAACAAATAATCAAAGCTTTGAAAGATGAATGTTTTACGGCCTGTCTTTATTACGCTTAATAGATCTCATAAATATAATTGAGCTTTCTGGTCGCTTATTCTCTTTGCAATGTTCTTTGATGTAAGACCATCACTTTGAAATGCTGTACCTTTTATCTTTTCATATTAGCTGTGAAAAGGCTAATGCTTCAGGCTTAAACATAACTACGTGATATTTATGACACCATTATTTGCAATGAATAGAAATAAAGTGTCTTTGAGCACGGATACTGAATCATAGCACGTGACCAGTTGAGTGTTCCTCTGGTTAATTTATTTTAAGGAGTAAAGAAAAAAAAATGGCTACGTAAAAGTAAGACGACTTTTATGGGAGAAGATGAAAAATGAACCAACATTACCATCTGCATGAAATTAAATTAACTGCCGTATTCGTTAAGGTGAGATGCGGTAAATTATATTCTTTGTATACTTGAAGTCCCCTCAGGCACTTTTTCCCTAAATAAAATATTTAAAAAAAATCTGAAAGCTTTCAGATTTTAAATTACGTCCAAAGGGGCGTTTTTTACATTCTGTGTGTTACCTATATTCATTAAGTATCATGTACTTTGCACTTAAACCATAAAATTCAGTTCAGTAGCGGTAAAGTCGCTGAGCACTGGTAGTTCGGTACGAGGTTCGAATCCCGCGAACGGGCTGGCTGCATAAGCGTTTTCGTGGTTTTCCCCACGTGTAACGTGTATACGAACCAGTTTCCCTTAAAAAGTCCTCCACGAAGGCATCCCTTCCCTTAGGCAGATAGTCCTAGTATGCTTTGCCGTAATTAAATAAACCAAACCAAACCAATCGTTTCAATAGCAATGTCACAAAATAATTTTAAAATGAGCGTATCTTTAGAATTTCCAATACACAGTCTCACGCGCTGGAGATAAAAATGTTTTTCACTTTTTCGCACAGTGTTGCCATTACTCTCTTTGAAATCGTTAAGTTTGTTTATCAAAAATTCGTTGAAGTGTTACAGAATACGAAAAAGGTAATAAAACTAATTTCAAATTCAAATTAGGGCTCCCATATTATACGAAAGATTACTTTATTCAACATTCGATGGTTGTAGGCACCGTTGTTTTATGCGAGAAACATACATATATATATGTAGATTCTTCATTATTTAACTTCTTGACATATAATACAAAGCGATAATATTTGGTGGCAACAATTTGAAAAGTGAAACAACGCTTGTAGTGAATCAACGCAAAATGCCAAAACGAAATTAATAGTCCTTCAGTACAAGTTGCCTCTTTGGACTAATAAATTTTAAAATAGTATGAATTTTCCGTCTATTGGAGGCTTCTGTTATAATTTGTATGGAGGTTACTGAACGCCTTTCATGCTTTATCAAAACTGTTTCAACCTTGAAGTCAGATTCAATCTTGCATCAAGAAATGCAGTTTTAAAATTTATACATGCAAATAAGTACATATATAAAGAATAAGCCCCGTCATTCCCGATAGTTTGCACGAAACCAAACTGTGTCTTGTTTGAATACAAATAGCTCTGCAGGCTTTGATAGGAAGCGCAAAAGGCTGTAGAAACTCTAGTATAAAAATGTGATTTGGACAATTCAGAAATTCCTTAAATTTTGTACTTTGACCTATTAAATTATAAACATTTTTTCTGCACTTCATTTAAAGTTCTTTCTTCGAATAAGTTTATTAAGTCATAAGTTATTATTTATTAAAGTTAACTAAGTTAATAAGAATAAGTTAGATTTCTTAATCTAACTTAATTGACCAATCTCTCGAATAAGTTTATTAAGTCACTCGAATAAGTTTATTAAGTCATAAGTTATTATTTATTAAAATTAAAAGTTAACTAAGTTAATAAGTTATACTTCTTAATCTAACTTAATTGACCAATCTCTCGAATAAGTTAAGTCATAAGTTATTATTTAATAAAATTAAAAGTTAACTAAGTTAATAAGAGTAAGTTATGCTTCTTAATCTAACTTAATTGACCAGTCCCTCAAAACAAGTTGAAAATGTCATCAAAAATTTAAAGTTTAGAAATTAAATATGGCGGTCAATTTTTGTCATACAGGAGTAAAATTTCTTATAATTTTATTTTTGCATAACGGTTATAAAACTTTCCCAAATATAAGTGTAGGAACCGGAAGATCGCATTAAAAATTAGACTTCGTTATATGTAAAAAATTAATTTATTTGAATTTGATATTGCCGAAACATGAATATTTTCAAAATTTAAAACCCTTCCTACTTGGAAGTTTGATTACGAACAACCCTTCCTACTTTGAAGTTTATGATTTCGAAAATAAAGGCCAGATAAGTGTATTTAAGCCGGATAATATATGAATATCAATATATAACGGATAATATATAACGGTGAAATTGCTGCGATTCGCACAGCTCTGTACCAGTTCATGCCACATCGAAAAATTCTCAAGACCTGTTATACTCAGTGATTCCCTAGCTGCTCTGTTGGCTATCGTTTCAGATAAAAATCCCATATCACAGGACATATTGGATTGTCGACTTTATCTACAAGACCTGGCTTCACTTGAGAAAACTGTTGTTTTCCGGTGAGTTTCTGCCCACTGTGGGATTCCAGGTAACAAGAAAGCCGACTTCTTGGCAAAAAAGGGTGCTTTAATCGTGCAGAATATTTCTCGTCCTTTGCTTTTTCATACTATTAGGGACCTTATTAAAAGATCTATCAAAGCCCGTGCTCAGGAAGATTTCTATGATCGTGTTTTTCATAAGTCTTGGAAAAATGCTATCCCGAATTTGTGTAATGCCCAAGGCGTAGAGCGGTCGCTGAATTCCGCCTTGCCACCGGACATGACTGCCTACAATATCATCTTCATAGATTCAAAATTGTTCCTTCTACGATATGCACTCTGTGCAGCTCTGGAGAGGTGATGGATGCCGCACATCTACCCCACTGTCCTACTCTGCGCAAGAACTCTCTCGCCGAGCGTTACTGGGAGGTCTGCTGGATTTGTCAAAGCCTGGCTGATGTCCGCTCCCAAGTTAGTTAGTTAATGCAAGTTCTGCTGGATTTCAATACGCGTAATGTCAAATTTTGAGATATAAAAACGTTACAGTGCAAGTATTGCGGCTAATAATCACGCCCACTTAGGCCTATCCAGATTATATATCCTTTTTAATAACATTTTTATCGAAGTAATTTAGAGCTTATAAAAATTACAAAATACTCTATGTTAATTTAGAAATAACTGACAAGAGAGTAATATTTTAATTTTATTTCGGGTGAGGTAGAGATAAAAATGAGCATTATAAATAATTCAGAGAGCATTCTGTCATAAATATGCAACATTTATGGTTATGGCTAATGGTGACCAGATACGGAAAGATGAAGTCAACAAGCTATACGCATAACATTGATGACGAACATTTTAAATCAAATTACAGTTCGACGGAGACCAAATCCAATAACTCTAATTGAACTCCTGTCTGTCTATTAGATCTTGGATTGCGACATCCCTTTATTTCCATCCCACCCACTCAATAAATATCTAATTTAGAATTAGGCAAACGGGGAATACAGAGCTGGGACTAATTTTCTAGCCGAGAGGATGGAAGTAATTGCTAACCGCAATCTTCTATTCGATGGTGCATTCATCTCAACTGCCTCCGTAATTGATGCAAGCTACCCAAAGAGCTGTTGTAACGGGTTATAGGTAATTGAAGCTGCATCAGAACATGAAAGCGTATCAGTTATGTTTGTTTCCATATTGCGTTTTAACAGCGAGGTTTACTGTATGATCGGTTTGTTTTTGTAAATGAATAAATAAACGATTCTATACTACCAGATAGTTTTATTAATATATAATGACAATTTCAAATAATTTTGAAGATTTAGAAACGTATTACCTGCAAGAACACTATTAATTCATATTACACTAACTTAAGATATGCTGAAATTCCATGCTTATATGGATGAAAAATTATGATTAGAGTTATGAATGGTGCTTAGACTCTTGCAAATGCTATAAACTTTCGTTTCGTTATAAACCAATGATACGATTTTCTGTTGTGACTTATCTCGCTTGCATCTCAGTAACATCAGAACAGGCCTAAGAAATTCTTTGTGGCAAGGAGTGTAAGATTGCGCCTGTTGTGGCAACAGCCGTGAGCACAACACAGGTGGCATTACGACTTCACTCAGTTCCGCCCCAATTTATTACTCCAAAGGATCTTTGTCCCTGAGGGACTATTGTTTCTGTTTTGGCATTTTGCGTTGAAATATTGAAAAGGTTGTATCACTTTTCAAACTGTTGCCACTAAATATTATCGGCCTGTATTATATTTGAAGGAATTAAATAATGAAGAATCTGCTTAAATGTATGCATGTTTCTCGCATAGTGATAAAAGAACGATACCTACAACCATCGAATTTTGAATGATGTAATCCTACTGCGAATATGGGCATCTGGAAGCCCAAATTTGAAATTTAGATTTTGTTTTATTGTCGATTTCATATTTTGTAAAACTTTAACGAATTTCTGATTAACAAACGCAAGGATTTCAAAGCGAGGAATGGCAACGTTGTACAGAAAAAAATTATTTTTATCTCCAGCGCGTGAGTCTCTGTATCGGGAATTCTAAAGATATGCTCAATTTAAAATAATTTTGCGATATTGCTCTTGAACTGAATTTTATCGTTTAGGTGCGAAGACTATGATATTTAATAAATAAAGGTAACAGACAAGATGTTAAAAAAACGCCCGCTTGGACGTAATTTAAAATCTGACTCCTTTCAGATTAAAAAAAAAATTTTTTTAACCGCTGAGCGGACTTCCGACCTAAGGTAGGGACCATGCGAAATAATGCCCTATCAGCGAAAGGAAAATCTATATTGTTTGCTAGCAGTAGCAAGGTTTGTTAGCAGTAGCAAGGTAATTACAGTAGCAAGCTTTGTTACATTGAAAACTTTGCACCTTTAGCAACTTTGCACCAACAAATTTTAGTGCTACAAATAATACATAATATTATAATCTAATAAGAATGACACAGTAGCAAAGTTTTTTATACTGACAATTTTGCACATAGTGCTATAAGTAATTTATATATACATAATATTATAATGTATTAAGTATGGTCTTATTCCTGATATTGAATCGGCTGCATTCAGCTATGAGTTTCCGATGTAGAAGCCGCCTAATTTAGAAGGAGAGGACCTTGGAAGAGGGGGTGTCACGATTTTTTAATAATGTGCATATCCTCAGATTTGACCTGTAGTATATTGGAAACTACTATTAGACCATAAGTAGATCTGAAACTAGTATATACGAAGGAAAATGGGAATATGAGTAGATTTATAATCGTGCGTAATTTAATATTCCTTAAAATCAGAAACTTCATTCCTCTGTTTACAAGATTCATCAATGCAAGAACGGTCGCTTTGTGTTTCTCAGTATCCATATAGGTCATTGGAAATTATCTGGTTTGAAGATCTTGTGTGGTCCTATGTTAAAGAAAGTTTTCTGGCTGTAATATACAATTCCAAGTATTTTGCAATATAATCTTCCATGATGCTAAGTTCTGGACATATTTAACGTCGCAGCATTTTAAAGTGAGAGTGCTGTATAAGGTGTTTTCTCCCTCATCTCTGCATGTTCTCATGACGTAACTGGAAGCGAGGCCCACAAGGGGCCGAGCGGTAAAGTCGCTGAACACTGGTAGTTCGGTTCGAGGTTCGAATCCCGCGAACGGGCTGGCTGCTTGGGCGTTTTCGTGGTTTTCCATGTGTAACGTGTAAGCCAGAGCCAGTTTCCCTTATAAAGTCCTCCACGAAAGCATACCTCCCCTTAGACAGATAGCCCTCGAAGCTTTGCAATAATCACACACACACGTAACTGGAAGCCCACTCTACGAGTATTTGGGAGGTCCGGAGGGCACTGCACATTTTTCACGTCTCCATCATCAAATGACGCGTTGACTTTACAAATGGCTCCCGAACTAAAAGGCTTTTTGATAATTTGTCATCATAAGTATTCGGCGATTGGGTTCCCTCATCCCGATTTGCCCTTTAAAATGGGAAGTATATGAGGTATTTTTTCCTCCTTTCCGCATGCCTTCGTAGTGTAGCTGGAAGTATTCACACTCAACACGTATTCGGGAAGTCACGAGTTTGAATCCCGTAGAGGACATTACACATTTTTCACATCTCCATCCTCAAATAACCTAATGACTCTATACGGTATTTCTCCCGCTTTCCTAGCGTGCCTTCGTGGTGCAGTGGTCAGCACACTGAGCCGGTATTTCAGAGGTAATTCCCGGCGAAGGCTTTGCTAATGTTTCATCTTGCCTGCTTCCTAAATACCTAAAGTCTGTACAGTGGCGCCCGAACTAAACGAGTTGTGGATAATGACTCTCCACACCCAGGATTTGGCGATTGGGTCCCCTAAAACCCCAGCCGCCGTTTAAAAGGGGGGTTTATATAAAATATTTCTCCTGCCTTTCTAGCATGCCTTCATGTAGTAGTGGTCAGCACACTGACTTTGTATTTCAGAGGTCCGTGGTTCAATTCCCGGCCAAGGCGTTGCTAATTTTTCATCTTGCCTGCTTCCTGAATACCTTATGTGTCTACAACTCTAGTGAGGTATTTTTTCACTCGCGATTTTTGTACTCAAAATGTTTCTAGTATTTCGAGTCTTATACAGTTTTTGAATGGGGATAATGAAAGAATGAATAGGAATTGATATTACGTTTTTCGCAAGGCATTACTGAATAGGCAACATTACTGAATTTATCAAAAGATGAGCTATGTGTTGCAGAATTAATGTTTATTGTATGAATTCTGAAACACATACAACATTGATATGCAGAATTCAAGTTTATTTTATGTCGAAAATATATTTCAGTATGTAAATCTTTGCTATACTCCCGAAAGTGCGGGAGGATTCTTAATTAGAATAACCGGAACGAACGTGGATGATTTGTATGCAATACTATACTAATTGTACTCAACTGTATCCTTGTACTCAACTTAATTACGTTTGTCAGCATACTGCCGCTAATTAATTATTTTATTTAATTAAGCTGTGGCTTACTTTATAGCTTTTCATTCAAGTTTTTCTGAAAAATATTAGTTCTGGATGTACAGTCAAGAGACCATTTGAGAACGAGGAATAGGTCCATAAAAGTGTGCTATTTCCAGAACACCTTGAAATTCTCTTAGGTAATTTGTCATTAAATGGTTTTGTTACTTCACTACAGAAGAATGAAAATTCGATCTAGTAATAGAATAAAAAAGCAGTTTTCAACCTTTTGACTAACGTGTACCATCTAAACAAAAATTGAAATTGAAAACCTTTAGTAGCACCACTACAAAAATTGAAAACCTTTAGTAGCACCACTACAAAGTACCATCTAAATAAAAATTGAAATTGAAAATCTTTAGTAGCACCACTACAAAAATTGAAAACCTTTAGTAGTACCACTACAAAGTACCATCTAAATAAAAATGGAAATTGAAAATCTTTAGTAGCACCACTACAAAGTACCATCTAAATAAAAATTGAAATTGAAAATCTTTAGTAGCACCACTACAAAAATTGAAAACCTTTAGTAGTACCACTACAAAGTACTACTACCACTGCCTACACTCTTGAACAAAGCTCAGATCGCATACATTTACGAGTGTTAGAGAAAAAACTGAATCAGGATGTTGGAGTTTTATTTTTTGAATTTAATAGTTAAAAATACTTTGCTTCTTTGCGTACCACTTATTTTTCTCTTGCGTACCACCAGTGGTACGCGTACGTTCTGAACCAGTGGTATGCGTAGCACTGGTTCAGAACCCCTGGAATAAAGCATTTTCGTCTCAACTTCGATTCCTAAATGTGGTCTAAATACTGTCATATCTCTTTTAGACGATGCAAATGGCCTTATCCAAACAAAGCTGTTTTGCTAACAGAGATAAATTAAACTGATAGGATAACAGATCACGTTAACCTTCTATTTATTAATAGTTAATTCTCAATGATTGCTCATCACGTGGTGAATAATTTATAACATAGTTAAACAACATTAGACGCGTTACATTAATTCTTCCCAGCCCCACATTTTTTCCCCTTCAACTTCGCACTCTTTTCATGGAAATGATAGCAAAATATTTCCTCTCCAATTACTCATGGATATACATTACGCCGATAGGCGGCGCTGCTTTCATGCATTATGTAAAAGTGGCGTCTGTCACATTGAAATAAGGCTGGGAAAACAAGAGTGGTTCTTTTTTTATTTTTTCCCCCTCGTCTGATTCTTTCGAATGATGTGAGAAAACTACGTGAGTTGTTTGAAGATCGTTTGCGTAAATGGAAATTGTTTGCATAGAACATTTTTCTTTAATGCATTATCGATGCTTCAGCGTTGATTAAATTTAAAGAATTTCCTCAGTCTTTAATGTGTTTCAAATGTATGTTTAGTGCCTAACACAGAAATGTCATTTTACTTGAATATATACATATATGTATATATGTATTTCTGAAAATGTTTGTGATGGTCATGTGTGCAACATTTTAGAGATTCTTTAGGAAATGCATTTTATATCATTTGTGAACTTAGTACATTAGTACAGTAGAACTCCAGTTATAAGAGCCAATTGGGACCGGACCGTGTACATACGCTTTAATTAATTACTGTATGTATGGATATGTTGAAAATGGGATTAAAAAACTATTTTTTTAAAGAAAAAGAAGTTTTTATTAATTAAAATGGAAAGGCAACACTTTTACTTACATGTTATATAGCGTACTGTCCAGTATTTACAAGTGCTAAAAGTCATTGCTTGATAAACATCTCGGTCGAAGTAAGCTGTTTGACCGTCTTCATCCGTTTGCAGGCGGTCAAATCGTGCATCCGCTTGACCATGAGAAGTTGCATGTGGTCACACTCGGGCTGATGCTCCATCCACTTCAACACAGTTTCAAGGCCGCCGGCAAACACTTCACCAGCTGATGGTCCTGTGTCTGCATCTTAGACATTAAAGTCATCTTCTTTCTCGACACTTTCTTATCTCACACTTTCAATAAATTCATCATCATTTAGAATTTGAAACTCAGGGTCTGAGGAACACACACCATCCATTCTGCAGTATCCTCAGCACTAACTTCTGAACATCCAGGAAGTTTCATCAGAATGTTCCTTAATTAGTCAAATGACACGTCATTCTCATCTTCTCCTGTCTCCTCCTGTTCCTTTTCTTTAGCTTCTTTTTCCTTTTCAGTCTCTTTTTCAGTTGATTCTGAAAAATTCTGAAATTCTGAAAGCGATTCGGATAATTGGAATTGTACTATACGTTAGTATCGTTAATGTAGAAATTATAAATAATTTTAATTTTTAAGAGGCTTTTCTGACATTTTAAACGACTTATGACGTATTTCTCCCGCCTTCTTAGCGTGCCTTCGTGGTGTAGTGGTCAGCCCGCTGGGTGCAGTCCACAAAGCGATTAGACGAAATGGTAGTCCTGTCAGTGGCGCCCGAACTAAATAAGTGTGGATGATCATTCTCCACACCCAGGATTTGGCGATTGGGTCCCCTAAACCCCAGTCGCCCTTTAAAAGGGGAAGTATATAAGGCTTTTCTCTCGCTTTAGAGTACCTTCGTGGTGTAGTGGTCTGCACGCTGGGCGCGTATTCCAGAGGTCCGTGGTTCGATTCCCGGCGAAGGCGCTGCTCATTTTTCATCACTTCTGCTTCCAGAAAAAAAAACCTAATGTTTCTACAGACTTTACTTTGCTATAAAATAGCAAAGTAAAGTCCTTCTTGGATTTTTTTTGTAACTGTAACTATGTTTTTTAAAGTATAAATTACGGTCTGTTGTTTGACAATCCGGCCTTGTATAGATTAATGGACTGGGTTACATTTGTAATTGTTCACAATCTACCATGGGAAAAAAAAAAAAGATTCAGCAGGGACTCGAGAAAGATCATGTGGGGAGGAGGATTTTAACAGGAAGCTTTCCAGGAGGCAGACATGTAATACATCATCATTGAGTTCGAAGCTGTTTAGTAGGAGTCCCAGTAGCTCATCGATGTCACAAGCTATCATATATGCAAGATGTAGTGCTCCAACCAGGACGACAACCAATGATCGAAAGTTTAAGACAGCTGAATACTGGAGTTCGATCCGGATTCAGTCCTAGGCAAAAGAGTGGTTACGTGATTAATTTTCGTGGCTTTCCCCATGTGTAATGTGAATGTGAGTCAATTTCCCTTATAAAGGGATACACGAAGACGTCCTCTCCTTGGACAGAGAGCCTTTGTGTGAATTGCCACATTCTAATAATCCAACCTAATCAACCAGGACAAAACCTGCATGAAGAACTTCAGCATCGCTTCTCCTACACCACATAACTCCCAAACAATGATATAAGCATTGAAAAAAGAGAAGAGGAAAAAGTAAAATTCCGATAGCCGTCGATGAATGTGATGATAGTGTAGGATTACTGCTTTATCTCCCGCTTAATATAGCCCAACCACGCAGCTTCTACAAGAATGTTTGCGCAGTCTTAGAGCACCACAAGATCTATTGCACGAAAGCAATATAGCGGATGCTTCGTGATAATCAAATAAATCGGAGACGGTTATATAATGATTCCACCGCATCTGTCGACTTCATGCGAGTATTTCTATACGAAGGATTAACATTCCTATGAATCACTGCCGCCTAATGTATAATGGGCTCATGATCTTAGCCAGGGAGGGGAAGGTTGATAATGGTCACATTTTTTAAATTGTCCCTCATTAACGTGAAACATACGAGGCTTGTGATAGTGTTGTGATGTACAAAATTTTACAGGCTTCTTCTCGGTTTAGGAAAAAGTCCTCTGTACTGAACCTAACAGTAATTTGAAGGATTTTGAACAGCCAAATGGTGAGAATGTAATGGATTCTAGGGATATTTTTGTCTTTGTCCATGTTTTCAAGATGTTTCAGTTAGTACCGTACTCATTAAAGTTTTAAATCAACACTTTTATTCGCATGGATAATTTTGGTCACATACCAAAATAAACGTAAATTACATAGATCTGCTGCTTTTGGCATGATCAAACGAAATTCGAATATAAACAACTTTCAGAATTTTGGCAGTATAGGGGATTGACTGCAGATGCAGACACCTAGGAGCTAATATATGTAAAGAGGTATTTGTCTCATGCCTACCACTACTCACTGTTCCGTATCTCGTGTGATTTTGGTGGAGGGGGGAGGGGTCGGAGACCCTCGAATACGTCCCCCCTTGGGGTGCTCTCTGAATTTCGTGGGCTTTGGTTGATGGACAAGTGAGCATAAATAAAAACAACATTTTGTTTCCACTATAAACGAAATTCCACTTGTCTAAACTCACATACAGTTTTAATCACCGCCACCACATTAGAAGAAGTAGAATTATAGCATCCACAGAGATAACTTGTAAGCATATTAGCTGACTTCTACCTGCAAACCTTTCACACCTTGTTTAAATACTCCTCTATTTTTCATGCGTTTTGAAAGGTTTGAGAAGCTGGAGAGAGAAGATATAAGAGAAGTGATAAGCATACAAGAAAACTGTTAAAAAGCATTGCAATGTTCATAAGAAAGATATTAAAAGAGTTTATGTACTATATTATTTCTATATTGCTTACTATTATAAAGAAACATTATTAAACAAATTATGTATCCATGATGTAAAATTGCTTTTAGAGGTTTTGTGATGCAGTTACCCTCTGGCGGACCTATCTTCGTGTTAGTATTCTTATGTATTGTTAATTCGGAAGTGACGTTTGAGCTCTTACACCTTGGAATAAAACAATTTAATTTTCGCCAAGCGGTTTCGAATTTCAAAGCCCAATGGGAGAAAAGACAATTTTGAGTAAACGAACAAGCTACAAATCCTTCAGAAACACCAATTTGCGGAGCTGAACTCAAGTTACTGTAAGACATTAACTTTCCAGTGATACTAAACCAAAATGCATTTCTTGTGAAAATACCAATCAGCCGAAGTAAAATTCAATCTAATACGTTTCTTTGGAATTTTTGTATAATTACTACTTGCTGAAAATCGTGTAATTTTACAGAAATAATTCAGAAACCTACTTAATACGTTTCTTTGGAAGGTCAATTAGTTAATGCTTTTCAGGTGCTAATGTCCGTGCATTTCGTTAGAGGAAAGATCCTTTTTGCAACGTTTCTGTATAATATGATTCATCTATGAATGTTTGGAATTCAATATTTTTCAAGGCGAAACCTTCGCTCATTTGGTACAGCAGATCATTTTATAATCATTGTTATGTTATTATTTATAATAATTTCTGTTATAACAATTTAACTTTTATTTTAATACTAGCAGATGTACCCGATTCCAGTTAAATTACACTGAGAGTAATTCATCTAGCAACACAAAGAATGATACCGCTGTAATTCTTCTCTAATAACGATGCAAAAAATACCGATTCATAGTCATACATTTTCCCATCTGATACATCCACATAAAATTTTCCGTAGCAAAATAATCTAATTCTCTCTCATTATATCAGCAATAATGGCATGCAGTTTTTAATGATTTTCTCCTTTTAAATTAAATGGCCGTAAAAGCTTAAATTCCATCCAATATTTCACCTATATTCCATTTTAGTCGATTAAATGTGGCAAAAAATTGATCAGAAATCAATAACGCGAACAAACAAACAAACAGACATTCTTTTTTATATGTATAGATTTTGTAAAACTAATAAATTTTTGATTAACAAACTCTACGATTTCAAAGCGAGCTGTAGCAACGCGTTTCGAAATAAAGCATTTTTCTCTCCAACGCGCGAAACTGTTGCCACTCGGAAAAATGAATACGGAAATTAGCGTTTTCAGAGTTTTTAATTAATATTTCAGCTGATTAAAGACTTACGAAGATGGGAATAGTCGAAATGGCTTTGCACGAATTTTTGGAATCGGAAATAATGTATTTAATATTTGGCAATGGTATTTTTATTTCATTCTAAAACTTAAAAATTTTTTATTAACAAACTCTAGGATTTGAAAGCGAGCAGTGGCAACAACTTTTGAAAGAAAGCAGATTTTAATCTCCAGCTTGCGAGACTGTTGCCACTCGGAAAAATGAAGGCGAAAATTATCGTTTTTACAAGATTTTAATTAATACCGCTGATTTTAGCTACGTTTTTTGGAAAAAAAGAGGACGTCAACCTTTTCCAGGACCCAGAAAAGAATCGTAGAAAGTTTGGCGACGATAGCTATAGTAGTGACTGAGTTATTAGAGGACAAACATACAAACTTTCTCCTTTGTACATATAGAATAATTATTATTTGCTGTTATAAATATTTATATTATTATATTATTATTTATAATCAATGATTTTTGTAATCAATTTTTTGTAATCATTACACACGCAATGAAGCGGAAAGCTGTAAATTCTGAGAGTTTTCTGAAATCGAGAAACATTTAGAAAATCTGCACTCTTATTTAAATAGAAATATGATTCCATATAATTTTGTTTCGAATAATAATGCGTAAATGAATTTAAGATGTTTCAATGTTTTATAATCATTAAACACGCAATGAGGCAGAAAACGTTAAATTCTGAGAGCTTTCAAAAGTCCTTGATAATAATAAATTCTATACTTGAAATTGTATTTTGCTTTAAATCGAAATCAAGTGTTTCTACATTTTTCTGTACTATTGTCAAAATAGAAAAATTTCTTTTAACATTTCAGTAAATATAATAGCTAATAGAATGAATCAGTTTGTTTATCGGAAATATGAACATTTAATATTATATATCACCATGGCATCGGAAACCTCTTCTGTTAAAAATAAACATGCACTTGCGTGTATTCGATAGTCTATGTTTTTGCGTTGCTGATATCTGTCAAGGCGAATGTACAGAATATGATTTGTGTTCAGAGCTTCGGGTTTCGATCAGTGTATAAAAAGCGTCTTTTTTTAATTTCTTTCTATTACTGTGTTATCGATTTAATATAGTTTCGTTAACTATTAATGGCGCAAGCATGTAAATATGGTTGTATGGATTTTATTGATTGAAAAGTCTTCCACGAAGGCATCCCTCCACTTAGACATATAGACGTTGCGGCTTTGCCGTAATCACGTAAACCAAAAAACTTTCCCCTTTTTTCACTCCGCACGAGCAGAATAAAGGTGCATCATTCATTCTTTCCAATAAATTTCACTAAGTGCGTAAATCAGATTTCACGTTATTATCGCTTATAACAAACTGGAAAGCCTGGCGGCCATACGAAATGACCGCTGTTCTAGATATTATAAATTGTAATTAAAATTATTTGTGCAAAGATGTCTGCTAATTCAAACTGAATTACCCAAGGCAGGCGGCGAGGACGCCTCTTTACTTACTGCCCCACCGTGTTTCTCCCTTCTACTTGCTTAATTGTTAAAGTGGAGTGCAATGAACGAAAACACTGGCGGTACATTTCTTAAGAGCCGCCGCTAGCTCAATAAATAAAGGTGATTTAAATAACAAAATGTTTATTCACATGTCAAAGATCTCTTTGTACACAACATTTCTTGTGTAAATCTTTCCATCATTTTTAAGCTCGCCCTTGCAGAGGACCATCCATTATTTTTAATTTTGCGTCCGTTCTTTCACGAACTCTTGAAAAGGCAACATAAAGTTGACCGTGTCCAAATGCAGGCTCAGGTAAAAAAATGCCAACACGCTTAAGCGTTTGCCCCTGAGACTTATTGATGGTCATAGCAAAGGCATGTTTTATAGGAAATTGACAAACAGACACTTAAGCCGCATATATATATGGGGTGAAGTAACATCATCTGCTCCGAAACGGCTGGCTCCCAGGCTTAGCGAAGCACATCGTGGGATTCCGCAGGTCCGTGGCACGCCATTTTGACTATTCGCGTCTTCGTAGGACTTTAATTAACCGAGATATTAATTAAAAACTAATTTTACCCTACGTTTTCCCTACATTTTCCACTTTCTTTCTTGAGTTTCCCCTATTAAAGGGATTTGGCTACGTGCAAAATTCTTTTTTCTCGAATATCTACGGAACGGCGCCAAGTTGAAATTCGACACGCGTATCCTCGGATTCCAAAAAATTCTCCGAATCCATCGATACCGTTCTCATCTTCGTACGACTTTAATCGGCCGAGATATTAATTAAAAACTGCGGAAACGTTAATTTCCGCGCTCATTTTTCCAAGTGGCAACAATAAACTATCCGCGACACACACTTAAGTCCTTATATATACAGAAGCTATGCTAAATTTCAAACCTCGCCAATATATAATTTCACTTATATCTTTTGAAATTTTGAATAAAATCTCTTAAATATTTTGCAAGTGTGCCTAGAAACACATTTACTATAAGGTGATGGTAAAACTTTTATAGTAATAAATCAAAAATGTTTTCCAAAAATTATCAAAAATAAATCAGAAAATATCTGCGAATTTTGTTTTGGATTGAGCCTTAACTTCGACCTGTAAAAGAAGGCATCAAGTAAGTGTAATAAAAAAGTGATATTATTAAACATGGTACCAAAATGGAATCAACATTGATGTGCTAATTATTTTGAGAGCTAATGTTTTGAAAACTACTCGTGCGATTTTTACAAAATATAGCACTTTGGCGTCATTTGAGCCGTAGAATCGAAACATGTAAAGCAAATTGGTATGTCACTTAAGAAAAAGTCCGATTTTGTGTCAGAATACCTATGTTAGAACAGTGCTATATATAAATCAAATATATATCTTAAGTCACGCTTTCGAGACATGAAAAGCGCAAATTAAATTTCGTTAATCGACCCAGGAAAACAAGAGAAATAAAACTATTCTCTTTTTACCCCAAAGGGCGTTAGTACAGAAGGGCTATTATTTTTGTTTTGATATTTTGCGTTGAAAGCCTTTTATGTCCATTTCAATTCTCAACTTGTTGGCACCAAATATTATCGTTTTGTGTTATATTTAAAAAAAATTAAGTGATGATGAATATGCATAAATGTACGTATTGTTGCGTGCGTACGGGTTAGAAATTGAATGCACAAGTCTGATGAAAACGAATAAAATTCATTCTTATCCCAAGAATGCTTAAATGCTTAAATTTCCTCAGAGATAATAGTACAATATAGCAATATCTCACAGTAGTTATATTTTAAAGTACTAAACACAATTCAAAACAGAGAAAGCTAACCCCATTTCACAGCGAATGTTGAGTGTAGGGAAACTCAACAGCAACAGTTTTCTAAACAACTGAATTGAGATGTTGTCCTCCAGTTTTTATAAGCTTTTTAAATGCTCGAGACTATTCTGATCTTTTCTCGGTTTTTCCGGCACGTAAAAGCGTACAATAAAGAGATATATATTGTTGCGTGCGTACGGATTCGTTACGAAATGAATGCACAAGTCCGATGAAAAGTGAAGAAAATTTATTATTATCACAACTAATATACTTAAATTTCCTAAATATATGTGCAGTATTACAATATCTCACAGTAGTTATCTTTTAACTACAAACTAACTAAAATCATCCGAACTGTGAGGTTTTCCTCTTTTTATAAGATTTTAAAATCGCGCGCGAGAACTTTCTAGTACTTTCTCGAAATCAAAAAGAGATATTTATTAAATGTTAAATGCACGCGCTCTTGTATTTTCAATTTTCCGGCTTAGCTTTATTTTAATATTCGTCACGCGCTGCACTGCGCGGGAAATAAAACCATTTAATTTATAATTAAACTGACATTAGCTTTTTAAATACCAAATTCGTAACAATATTTATTAAATTCGCGTGTTCCTGTATTTTTAATTTTTCGACGTAGCTTTCTCTTCACATAAGTCTTGTGCTGCATTGCACGGGGATATAAAACAATTTTAATTAAAAATTCTACTAAAATAACTAAATAAATGCAAAAATCGTAGCTGTATGTTTTTCGCATTGTGATAACACGACGGTACCTAAAGGCATCCAGCTTTGGATAACTTACGTCTCCACCCGAATATGGGCATCTGGAATCCCCAATTTGGTATTTCTTTTGTTATCGATTTCATATTTTGTAACACTTTGACGAATTTCTGATTAACAAACTCAACGATTTTAAAGCGAACAGTGGCAACACTGTACGAAAAAAAAATCTGATGTGTACACCACATGACTTCCTTGTATTGAGATATTAAATTACACGCATTTTTTTTTTTTCCATTTCATTTAAACTTATTGGACTGAATTCAATCTACTTCGCCGACAGCGCATAAACCACAATAGAATAAATGCATTCTTTAAAATTCACTCTAGTATTTGTTTACCATAGCGACACTCTGGCGCTAGATTCACTTAACAGTATTAATAATTATATAACAGTTAGTAACTTATATAATAATTATATAACGGAAACTAAGTTAACTGTTATATAATCCAAAAATTATATAATAGTTAACTTATATATTTCGTTCATATTATAACTCATAATGCACAAAATTTATATCATTTAAAGAATAGAATTATCTAATCGTTGCCACATGTTCTATTCAAATACTGTAATAAAGCTAGAAAGATGTATACAAGAAATTAAGCAAACAAAACAAAAAAGAAACAGTTTTTCACAGACGATTGAGTATTTCTCATTCAATGAATTCAGTTCTCACTTCGCGAGGAGGCAAAAATACATAAAAACTCAAAATATCTATATTAAAAATTACGAAGCAAACCTTAAACACTTACTTCCTCGAAAAAATTCCAGAAAGAATTAAGCATGATTTAATTGGCAATAATAAATGAAGGCGTTATCTTTGCTGTTGCGAAGTTAAGTTTCTCTAGATTGGCACCAAATCCATTAGTGTGCTGTTTCAAATCTAAACAAGCAATGGCCACCGTCAAAAAAGGATTAGTGGCACTTAAACAACTTTAAAATTGCTGATAATTCTAAAAATATTGCACACAGATTTACTAAAGGCATAAAATCCTTAACCGGAAGATAAGAACAACATAATTCAATCATTTTTAAAGCAAAAAATGTACAATTTACAAACATATAAGAGTAAAGAAACTAAGATCACTGAGCCGAGTAACAGAGTGGATATATATATAAATATATTTATATACGTTTGGTGCGGCCGATTGCAACCAAAATACGAGGTGCACATCTACATGTTATAGCAGTTCTATATACAAAATTTCAACGTTCTGAGGCCGATTGCAACCGAAATACGAGGTGCACATCTACATGTTATAGCAGTCTTATATACAAAATTTCAACGTTCTGAGGCTAGTCGTTTTTGAGTTATGCGAGATACGTGCGTACACACGTACGTACATACGTTCGTATAGACGCCACGAAAAATTCTCTTCAGAATTAATTTTAAAGCAGTTTTATAATTTTTTTTAAGTAAAAGAGTATTTTTTTGTCCTTACGTACAGATATCACGCAAAAACATCGTTAAATTGCATTCGATAGCGGTCAAAATGGATATTTTGTTGAAATATGCTGCTTGAAACTTTTCGCGAATACAATACTTCCTTTTTACTTCGTACAAGGAAGTAAAAATATCTCCAGCGCGATACTGTGTATCGGAAGTTCTAAAGATACGCTCTTTTAAATATATTGCTGCTGAATTGAATTTTATGATTTAAGTGCGAAGAACATTATATTCAATAAATAAAGGGAGCACACAAAACGCTAAAAACATCTGAAAGTTTTCAGATTTTTTTTTTTCTGTGTGTGGGTGTGCAAGATGTACATGTATGTTTATAGGCTGCAATTTAATTCTTCAGTCTCCTTTTTATCGAAATACCAACCGAAAGGCTTCCATTAAAAATGCAAAGTTATCGCTTTGTCTTATGTAAAAATAAATGATTGAAAATTAGTTGAATAAACAACATATACAATTGTAGAAAGATCACATTACTTAGATGCATAAAACTCTGGAACCATTTCAGTTTTACGACAGGAAATGAAGCGGGGCTTGACTTCTTTTATTCCCTCACTTACAATAGCTATAAATTTTTATGGCTATTCCTATATTTAAACGCGGACTGTATTTTGGGATAAGAAAAGTTTGGAGAGCTACGTCACGTATTTATATCATTTTTTCAGGCATAAAACTGAGTACTTTGGAGAAAGTTACTTATGGCCAGACTTGGTAATAAGACTTTAAAGGGATTTCAAATGCCAAGGAAGTTGATATAAATCTAAATTAGCTGATTTCATGGCAATAAATAAAATTTCGGTAAGAAGGTGAGAATTTAAATTTGTCAGATTGTGAGGAGTAAGTTTTAGTTATTAAGTATGAGGAAAAATGTTTAATAAATTGGACCTTTTACTTACATATAAAGAACATATATTACCTGGCCTAAACGTATAGTTCGTATGTAGGTTATTAAAATCTCATTATATGGTAAACGATATTACAGTGCCTAAAATATTTTAATTTTTCAGATACCATTTCTTTTAAAAATACTTTGAAAGTATATTAAATTTGACATTTTCGTAAGTAACAGAAGAAGTATACGTAAAACTTTAAAATGGTATGATTCTGCTTTAAAATTCCACGTAACATCGCATTAAATTTACTGTACATAAAATAGCATTCAATGTAACCTGAATATGTACTTTCATAATTAAAAAAATCTGATGTGTGCACCACATGACTTCTTGTACAGAATATTAAATTATACGTATTTTTCTTGCATGTCATTTAAACTTATTGTATTGAATTAAATCTACTTCCTCGACAACGCATAACAATAGAATAAATGCACTCTTTAAAATTCACTATATTTGTTTACCATAGCGACATTCTGGCGCTAAGTTCACTTAATATTTCGTTCATATTATAACTCAAAATGCACAAATTTATATCATTTGAAGAATCATCTTATGACATGTTCTATTCAAATACTATAATAAAGCTAGAACGACGTATAACAGAAATTAAGCAAACAAAACAAAAATGAAACAGTTTTTCACAGACGATTCAGTATTTCTCATTCAATTAATTCAGTTTTCACTTCGCGACAAGGCAAAAATACAGAAAAATGCAAAATATCTGTATTAAAAATTACGAAGTAAACCTTAAACACTTATTTCCTCGAAAAAATTCCAGAAAGGATTAAGCTTGATTTAATTCGCGGTAATAAATGAAGGCGTTATCTTTGTTGTTGCGAAGCTAAGTTTCTCTAGATTGGCAACAAATCCGCTGTCCTGCTGTTTCAAATGTAAACAAGCAGTGGCCGCCATCAAAAAAATTATTAGGCTTAGCCGCACTTAAACAACTTTAAAATTGTTGATAATTCTAAAAATAGTGCATAGAGATTTACTAAAGGCATAAAAACCTTAACCGGAAGATAAAAACAACATAATTCAATCATTTTTAAAGCAAAAAATGTACAATTTACAAACATATAAGAGTAAAGAAACGGAGATCACTGAGCAGGGTAACAGAGTGGATATATATATAAATATATTTATATACTTTTGGCGCGGCCGATTGCAACCAAAATACGAGGTGCACATCTACATGTTATAGCAGTCCTATATACAAAATTTCAACGTTCTGAGGCTACTCGTTTTTGAGTTATGCGAGATACGTACGTACGTACATACGTTCGTACAGACGCCACGAAAATTTCTCTTCAGAATTCATTTTGAAGCAGTTTTATAATTTTTTTGAAGGAAAAGAGTAATTTATTCCGTCCTTACGTACAGATATCACGCAAAAACATCGTTTAATTGCATTCGATAGCGGTCAAAGTGGATATTTTCGTTGAAATATGTTGCCTGAGACTTTTCGCGATTACAATACTTCCTTTTTACCTCGTACAAGGAAATAAAAATCTCATGTGGCATTTCATTTAAACGTATTTCAACGAATTTTATTAGAGACATATTTCTCATTCAATTAACTCAGTTCTCACGTCGCAGCAAAACAAAAATAGGCAAAAAACTCGAAACATCTTCATTAAAAATTGTAAACGACAGAAAAACGTAAAACACCAAATAAAGTTAAAACAATTTTTTTAATTACATTTAGAATTTCTACGCAAACGCTAGCAATTCGGCCAGTGGGCAAAAAGGCAGATTTTCCGGTGCACAAAACCAAAAGTTTAATTTTGTTCCCACTCGGCAAAAAGACATCGAAGGATGCAGAAATTGACTTAATTTACTATTCTACTGAGTTTCAAATGCAAGCAAACGTCGGTTTGTTAGGCTTAACTCGCCAGTTAGAGTTTTAAATTGTTGATAATTCTACAAGAGTTGTATGCACATTAACTAAAGGTATAAAAAAACTTTAACCTGAAAATAAAAACTATATAATTTAATCACTTTAAAAAAAAATGCGTAATTTACCAACATATAAGAATAAAAATCTAAGCTCACCGAGCCAAGTAAAGAGTGGAGAATATATATATACATATACATTGTAATAATAAAATTCCATAGTCAAGAATACACTTAAAATTCTAACTTTATGTTCTTTTCATTTTTAATGGCGACGTTCTCTTATTATTAACGTTCTCTTATCTCGACGTACGTGGAATTAAATCCACAACCCCGTAGTCAAGTTGTTTTTCCCGCCTTTTCTACACGTACAGTTATAGAATGTTCTGGAGATATTAAAAGCGAACTGGAATGGCTGACGAGGCTGACGTCATTTCTTGAAATCTCCGCCTTTCCAGAGGCTATAAAAGGACTCGCAAAGTAATATCGGGGTCTTTTCTTTAATGTAACGCAGTAAACTTCATACAAAAAGTTATTAGTAATTCTTTTTTATTTACTCCGGAAATATGATTTTTTGTAACTGCTATTTCTCCTGTTTTTTAAACTTATCGTTTGATAATTTAAGCTACGACTACATCTATATTTCTTAACCAATGTATTTATTTCGGACAAAAGCTGGTACATCACATATATATATATATAATTACAGAGAAATTTAAAATATATATATATAAATATACTTTATTTCCGCTCTTTAAGCTGCTGAAAAAAATTTTAAAAAATCAGTTTTCAAAATGTTTGTTTATTGTGAAACATTAATTTTAAACTTCTTACGGTACTATTCGGTTTCGAGGTCCGTAAAAAATCGCCAAACTATTGTTGATGCCAATGCTGCCAAAAATAATTGCGGCAACTCTAATAATTGCAGCAAGAAAGGAAGTAAAATAGTAAATAACTATTTAAGGTTCATGTTTTAATTTAGATGAAAGGTTAATTTCATATAATACTTTTTTATTATTATAATTTATACGAAAAAGGGTAAGCATGACTGAATGGAAGCATAGGAGTAAATAACTATTTCAGATCATTTTTATAATTTATATAAAAATTGCTAAAAATAACTGAATGGATGCCTGCATCGCTATTTCGCTACCAACTTATCGCTAAAGCATAATTTCATCTCGTTGGTTGTTCAAACGTAATTTTCTATAATGAATGATGCCTTTTGTTTGAAAATATTCTCGGTAAAGTGCAGAATCGCTCACTTATTTGTTTGCCGCTTTTTACAAGGGTAAATACAATTGGATTTTTGTCAATTTTCTTCTACTGTTTAAGTGAAAATAGGTCAATGTGTACATAGATGAAGTCAAGGGTGTGCGCAGTGCCATTTTTGTGCAATTCTAGGAATTTTTTTCAATGAAAACAGGTCGATGTGCACATGGACCGAGTATGTGCAATTCTTAAAAACGCGTCAAACAGTGGGTGATTCTGCACTTTACCCAAAATTCTATTGCCGACTTTTCGTTGCGGGCAATTTCCAAATTGTTAAATCCATAGGATATCAAAAAAGGATTTAAAAATTAAACTAGTATTTCAATGGCGTCTTAAGAAATATAGAACTATATAAACTTACGCAATCTGAAATCAGCGCGTGCGCTAGATTTGGCGCGCTGTTAAATGGGCGCGTTTGCTAGATTTGGCGCTTTTGCGCGTACATTTTCGCTGCAATTGTTTTACGCCCCTCGAAACCGAATAGTACCCTTCTTACTTTATGTCTTGTATATATATATATATATATATATATATACACATATACAAGACATAAAGTAAGAAGGGCACCAAACGTGTATATATACATATACACGTATATGTATATATATATATACACGTTTGGTGCAGCCGATAGCAACGATGTGGTGTGGTGTATTTAATTATGGCAAAGCACACGAGGGCTATCTGCCGAAGGGGAGGGATGTCTTCGTGGAGGACTTTCTAAGGGAAACTGGCTCGTATACACGTTACACATGGGGAAAACCACGAAAAACGCCCATGCAGTCAGCCCGTTCGCGGGATTCGAACCTCGGACCGAACTACCAGTGTTCAGCGACTTTACCGCTCGGCCGCTTCTGGGCCCCCCGATAGCGACGAAATTATAGAAGTTCCATAAACAAAATATTTATGTTCTAGGGCTACTCATTCTTGAGTTATGTTATTCATATATACGTAAGTACGCACAAATGTGAAGTAGAAAATCTTTTCTGAATCAATTTTAAATCCATTTTCAATCCTTTTGAGAAAAAATAGTCCTTTATTCTGTTCATACGTACAGATGTCACCCAAAATACATCTTTCAAATGTTTTCGAGAATACTTGAAATGGATATTTTCCTTGAGATATGATACCTGAAACTTTTTTTGCGGTTGTAACACTTGCTTTACTTCGTACGTGAAAGTAATATTGTGTTTAATTTCTGAGTAAAAGATGTGCGGATAAAACTTTACGAAGAACGTAAGATAAAAAAGAAGTTGTATTTTGTTAAATTTAGCAAAATTAATATTGAAGTGAACTACATCTTACTACATCGCTTTTGCTTCTATTCCGTCACAATATATTTATTGCTAGTGTAGCGTAGAATTTTAACTAATTGTTCTTAATTGGGAGATGGGACACTAAACATTTCCCGTGATCGGAAATAATATGCAGGATCGTATAATTAATTTCTTTCAAAAACTGAATGACGAACAGACTGAATGACGACGTGGTTGGGATCCGTAAGTCTTCGAACTCTAAACCTAGAGTCGTTCATTACGACAGGTTAGCTCATTACTATGGCCATAGTACGTAATGTAAATAATTGTAAATAGTATAAATGTAATATTGTAAATAATAATTGTAAATAGTAGACCATGGTCTTTTTTGTTTTTAAATGTGTATTTGATTTGATTTGTATTTAGTATTTGATTTGCATTTAGTATTTGAATGCAATCAAATTGTTTTTAAATGTGTATTTGATTTGATTTGATTTGCATTTAGTATTTGATTTGCATTTAGCATTTGAATGCAATCAAATTGTTTTTAAATGTGTATTTGATTTGATTTGTATTTAGTAATTGATTTGCATTTAGTATATTTGCACCAAGCAAAAGAAACCGGAGTTTCAAAGTTATTAGTTTATTAATGTCTTTTTAGATTTTGGTACTTTTCCGTTTTGCCGGCGCAGGCGATAAAGTCGCCAATAATGCTACAACTGATACCAAACGCAATATCCTCGCTGGTAACATTTACGCATCATTTTCAAAACAAATCGCGGTCATTTCTTATCAGATTGATTGTTTCTTTCAATACTGGCATACAATTACATACAATTTATTTCAGATAGTTCAATTTTATGCCCCAAGGCCATTCGCGGTAATTAAGTCGATTAGGATACAATCACATCGCTCACCTGAAGGCAAAAATATAGAAAAGGCAAAGTGAAGGGTTAAAATGATCAATTCTAATGAGAATGCATTAGCGAAATAAAGCACTATGGTTTTACATAATTTCTGAGTAAGTTATTTGCACGAATTCAAATAATTCTTGCATTCGAAATTAAGATTTAATTTGAAATTAATGTAGATAATTATTAAGAGAATTAGATTTTTGTAGCGTAGTTTACGCGAGATGAGATCACTTAGGGTCACGTGATATGAACCGGCGAATCAAGATGTTGAACCATGAAAGCATACTAAATTCTTCAATTGATGTCTTTTTACAAATTTATGGTCTTTATTTATTGGCTTTTTGCAAAATTTTAAACGATATTAAAATGTTTATGTCTTCAAAATAAAAAATTTTTAGAACTAACATTTTTTTATGTGTGTATTGCATGTTGTCGTCAATAAAGTCTGCTTGGCAAGATTTGCGCCGGCGAAACGGGAAAGTACCTAGATTTTTAATCACAAAAAATTTTTCCATTTATAATTGCAATTTAAATTAGAAGAACTGCCTATTTATTTTTAATTTCATGCATTAACCACCGAAACAATAAAGTTGCATTAATGTGCATTACATTCAAAGTATTGACATGTAACAATTTACTACGCATAAAAATAAATACCATATGTATTGCAAAGTTATTTTCTTATTGAAGGGTAAAACCAAAGAAATAAAAAAGTATAATTAGAAACAGTTCCTATAATTTACATAGAAATCGAATGTAATACGAATTTAAACTTGCCTCGCACAAAATGAATTCGATATGCGTTACAAAAATATTTCCTTTTTCCAACTTCCGGGCTCTCTAAACTCGCATGTTCAGCTACGCGTGAATTCGCATTACTTTTAAAAGCAAGTTCTATGAATACACTTGGCCGGGAGGCGTGTACCGATTGCACTGGAGAAGTAATTACGAGACCACAGCTTTCGAAAGAAACCGTACAATTGAGAAGCCGAGACTGGTAAAAAAATAAAAAAATATATATGATTTATGACAGCAAAAATCGATATTTTAGAAAGGACGGGAAGATGTTACGTACTTCCCAGTTTTTTGTGGCATTTTTCGTTGCTGAAAATTGTCTACAGGGAGCTGAAAGACTTTTATTGTTATTTTTTTTGGCACACTTGCTGGTTATCGATTAATGGAGGCCTTATTTT
Organism: Stegodyphus dumicola; assembly: GCF_044657685.1. Lineage (NCBI taxonomy): Eukaryota > Metazoa > Arthropoda > Arachnida > Araneae > Eresidae > Stegodyphus > Stegodyphus dumicola. Next base: position 152,974,606 of record NC_140778.1, read on the forward strand.
ATACCCTAAAGCTACCTGGAAATACTTTTAATATTTATTGAGCAGTCGAAAAGTGAATTATTTGGAATATCTTGCAAATGGGGTATCTAGGATTCTTTGCTTTTAAAACTGATGCGTGCAGTTCTGACCAATAGAATTTATCTTTCGTATTTTATCTTTTGGTATAAATGCATTGATGTTTTTAAAGTACCGCATTTAAAGTAATAAATAGAGATCAGTTGCATGCTGCGGAATTATTAAATTTATTGTGCTTAATACTATTTAATATTCTTTTAAAGGCTTCGTATTTTTATCGTATTGTTACGGATTTTGTATTTAATTAGCTATTTTTAGTAGAATTATAAATAAAATTGTTTTATTTTCCCTTACAATGCAGCACGTGACGAGTTTTAAGAGAAAGTTACCTCGAAAAGGTAAAAATATAGGAGCACGCGCATTTACCATTTAAAAAATCTGATGTGTACACCACATGACTTCCTTGTACGGAATATTAAATTATACGCATTTGTTCATGCATTTCGTTTAAACTTATTGGATTGAATTAAAACTATTTCGCCGACAGCGCATAAACCGCAATAGAATAAATGCATTCTTTCAAATTCCCTCTATTTGTTTACTATAGCGACACTCTGGCGCTAGGTTCACTTAACAGTATTATATTTCGTTCATACTATAACTCAGAATGCACAAAATTTATATCATTTAAAGAATTATCTAATCGTTGCCACATGTTCTATTCAAATACTAAATTAAAGCTAGAACGATGTATAAAAGGAATTAAGCAAACAAAACAAAAAGAAAGTTTTTCACAGACGATTGAGTATTTCTCATTCAATTAATTCAGTTCTCACTTCGCGACAAGGCAAAAATACATAAAAACTCAAAATATCTGTATTAAAAATTACGAAGTAAATCTTAATCACTTATTTCCTCGAAAAAATTCCAGAAAGGATTAAGCATGAGATAGTTCGCAATAATAAATGAAGGCGTTATCTCTGTTGTTGCGAAGCTAAGTTTCTCTAGATTGGCAACAAATTTACTATTCTGCTGTTTCAAATGTAAACAAGCAATGGCCGCCATCAAAAAAATTATTAGACTTAGCGGCACTTAAACAACTTTAAAATTGTTGATAATTCTAAAAATATTGCATACAGATTTTCTAAAGACATAAAAACATTAACGGGAAGATAAGAACAACATAATTCAATCATTTTTAAAGCAAAAAATGTACAATTTACAAACATATAAGAGTAAAGAAACTGAGATCACTCAGCCGGGTAACAGAGTGGATATATATACAAATATATTTATATACGTTTGGCGCGACGATTGCAACCAAAATACGAGGTGCACATTACATTTTATAGCAGTCCTATATACAAAATATCAACGTTCTGAGGCTACTCGTTTTTTAGTTATTCGAGATACGTACGTACGTACGTTCGTACAGACGCCACGAAAAATTCTCTTCAGAATTCATTTTAAAGCAGTTTTATATATTTTTTTTTTTTTTTTTTTTGAGGAAAAGAGTCTTTATTCTGTCCTTACGTACAGATATCACGCGAAAACATCGTTAAATTGCATTCGAAACGGTCAAAATGGACATTTTCGTTGAAATATGCTGCCTGAAAGTTTTCGCGATTACAATACTTCCTTTTTACTTCGTACAAGGAACTAAAAATAAATATCTCGTAATTGTACCCTTTCGCTTTGCAGAAACCTCGAGAAAATACCAGAATGTTCTCGTGCACGATTGAAGAGCTTATAAAAGCTGGAGGAAAACATCTCAGTTCAGTTGTTTAGGTACCTGTTGTTTTTACTGTAGCGAATTCGCGATGAGATAGTGTGATATTGTACGAATATCTCTGAGGAATATTCAGCATTTTTTTATTATTATTATTTCTTGGGATAAGAATGAATTTTACGCATTCAACAGTATATTAGTAAAGATTATTTAATAAATTGCAAGGAAGCTAAGTTTATTTTTGCCCCTCTTTTTTATTCATTAGTAATATAAGTCAGGCTGATTGTATAAATCGTTTGTGCACTATATCTAATAGATATTAGAAGTTAATGCTTTTAATATTTAATATTTTAATTAGTCCAAAGGGGAAAATTTCCAAGAAGGATTATTAATTTCGTTTTGGAATTTTGCGTTGGGTCACTATAAATGTCGGTTCACTTTTCAAACTGTTGCCACCAAATGTTAGAGCCCTGCATTATAATTAAAAAAAATAAATAATGAAAAATTTGCCTCAATGTATGCATTTTTCTTGCATTGTGATACAACAACGTTACTTAGAGCCATCAGTTTTTTAATAACGTACATTTCCACCCGAATATGAGCATCTGGAAGCTCAAATGGAGTTTGGCTTTTGTTTTATTACCTATTTCATATTTTGTAAAACGTTCAGAAATTTTTGATTAACAAACTCAACGATTTCAAAGGGAGCAATGGCAACACTGTACGGTAAAAATAACATGGTTATCTCCAGCTCGCGAGGCTATGCTCATTTTAAAATTATTTTGCCACGTTGCTGTTGAACTGACTTCTCTGGTTTAAGTGCGAAGAACATGATATCCAATAAATAAAGGTAACACACAAAACGTTAGAAAAGGTCCCTTTGGGCGTAATGTAAAATCTGAAAGTTTAAAAATTCTTATACTTTTTTTAGCTATTACGTTTTCTTCCTGAAATTCCGCTGCAATTCTAGCACTCAATACGACCGAAAAAATGTAGGCAATATGAAATTTTTACTTTCTAAACCAAACCATATTTCTGTTTGACACATTCAAGACAGAAAAAGAAATATTAACCCTTAGCGCTCCGCACGTTTTTGTACCACTTCCTACGAGCAACTCCGGAACATTTTCGCAGCGGAAAGCAGCATACAGAATATCTGCATAAATCTTTTTCTTGTAAATATTTTACCAAAGAACGGGATGTGATTATTCTCCTTAACTGACCAATAATCCTGCATATTCGCCAGGGGTATCTTACCCATATTGATAATAACTCCAATAAAAGCCCAAACTCATCCTCTTCCACGCACGTTTTCCAAATAGAATTACTAGATATTTCTTTATTCTGTAGAACATTTTCTGCGTAATTGCTGGTTTCTTTTATAATTTCATTTACCAGTTCGTTTGTGAAAAATAATTTGATATATTGTGTCGGCAGTACAATATTTGCAGGAATTTGTAGTCCTTTGGCGACATACTAAAATGTATTCTATTCGGAATATTTAATTCTTCCGTGACATCACTCCATTCATCTAAGTCTTCCGGCGACTCTTCGCTTTCACTTTCAATAACTACCATTCGTCGTCTCTTTGGTAGTATAATTTCGGAACCACTACTTGAAGTGTCAGAATTATAATCAACATTGTCTTCCACAATATCTTCTAACAATGAAAAATCAATCACATTTTCACTATCACTCAACTCTATATTCTGATCACAATAATTGTTTTTATCCATGTTGCTGACCATAAAATGGGTCAAGTAATGTTTCAATCGTAACAGTAGCGAGACTGAGTACGTTTTAACTACAGATAACAATTGCCAACGCCGACGATTCCGTAACATCTTAAGCCTAATCATGCTAAAAACATTGGGCTCCGCAGCAGAGCCTACGGAGTTACGAAACAAATGACGGACGGCTCCGTAGTGGAGCCAACGGGACGCTAAGTGTTAAGCAAAAATGTGTGTTATGTTTATAACATCAGAAATAATTAGCCAACTAGAAACTATTAGAGCTAAGCGAATGAGACCAAAATAGTTAAATCGAAATCATTGAAACAGAAAGCATATTTTTTACCTTTTCAGTTTATTTGTACTATGAAGTGCTAATCAGGAACAAAACAGTAAATGTGTTTTCAATAAGAAAGAAACCAGCTATCACTAGATACTGATTTCGAATGAAGAGGCTGATGCAACTCCAGAAACAGTTGAAGTATTCTCCTTTATTAGGAGTAAATTTCTCTACGTTTGCATATTGATTAACTAGAAGCACATTAAAATGTTAAAAACTTATGCATAAAATCTCCAAATAATAACAACTTTTATTTTAAGTAATTTACAAGAAAAACACGATGAAAAAGTTTAAAAAGAATTAACGGAATATGCTGGTGATTATTTATACGCATTGCGAATAGCTTTCCTTTAATGTAGAACACTATTATAATTTTCTTCCTTTTCATATTTATTATAGCTTCCTTCTCTTCAGGCACTGTATTAGAGAGCTTTAGAAAACTGGAAATCAGAAAGCTGAAATCGAATTTTTAATTTTTACTGGGAAGTCATTTATTTTTTAGCATGCGGAAGCAATTATTTCCAGCTTCAACTGCAGATGCATTTCTTTAAAACTAGTTTTTTAATATGCAAAGTGAATTTACAAAGCTAGAAAAAGGGTATATGAGTTTTCTCTTGGTATGCATATATCATAAATATAGAAGAGAGAATGTATCATATATGATGAAAAATAAGTAAACTCAAATTCTAACTGAACTTTCCAATAAACCTTTAACTTACTTTTCTAGTTTGACCATCGACCGTTTATATTATAAGAATCTAACTATTTACTTTTTTAGTCTGATTATCCACAGTTTATGTTCTAAGAATCGTAACTACTTAATAAATCTCTCTGAATTTGTTTTATTCTGCATTTATTCTGGTATTTTGCAACAGGTACTTACACCACCTCTTCACGTGATCACGGACTTTGAATTTCAATATACAGGACTTCTAGACTGTATTAAGAGATGAAATTTCGGCTCTACTCTTATATGCGCCTTAAGATCACCAAATGTGGCGATGTGTGTTCTGCGCTGGTTTTTGGCACAATTCCGAGCTGTGGGATGGTTTCGTGGACCGATGCTGTTTGTATGGCAACCCTTTTGACGTTGAAACTCTTTCGCTGAAGTTGTTTCATTGCTCGTTGGTTCGTGTCGTGCGTGTTTTGAATGTTGCAATGAGAGACGTGTTGGCAAGATTTCAGATTGTGTGCAAAGTAAATTTAGTATTAAAAGGTACGATGTTGAAGTTGTTAACGAGTCATTTGTTCCAGGGTGTGTTTATGCGGACAGAAGTGCACTTTTGGAATTTCTGTGGGAGTCAGGACATTTAAAACGGAGCTTGGCGTGTCCGAAATGCAGAGCTGATATGAGAACTCGAACGAAGAATGATGTTTCTGATAGATTTGTGTGGGTTTACAGTTAATGGTTGCTGGTTAAGTATGTGGCTGTCAGCGGAGTTTAAGATTTGGATCGTGGTTTTCGTATAGTAAGTGAACTTTGGAGGAAGTTTTTATCGTTACTTTCGAAATTTTGAATCACAGAAAGATATGTAATAAAGCAAAATCGGGGCACTTTTGTTCACAGACGTTGTGTGACTGGCGAAATTTTGTATGTATTATGGTAAGTGCATTTCATTTTATTGTTTTTATTTTGTAGAATGTTATGTTCATTGTTTGTTTATTATGAATTTTTGTTGTTATTCGAATTGTTTGTAATTTATTTTAGTTTATTTTGTTGATTTGTGCGCAATGCCTAGATTGTGCAATTCGTAGATTTTTTTAAAGTTTAAACAGAATGTTGTGTACATGATATTCTTTGAAATTTATTGATGTCATATTAATTTATTAAAGCGAGGTGCGCGTAGTTCGTAGATTCTTTCGCTGCCTAGCTTGTGCAATTCATAGATTTTTTTAATTAAAAAATATCGCTGTGTACATGGATTCTTGTCAAATAATTTTGGTTAGAAACTTTACGTTTTTGCTATCTAAAGTTTTTGTTTTTGTTTCGGATTTTTAGCTTAAATTGTGTGTTCAAAACGTCGTTTTTGCATGTGCAAAAATCACGTTTTTTGAGACATTTTAGGCTTAAAGTTCGAAATGTAGACAAAAAACTTAGATAGTAATATGGAACCGTGGGGTTTCTCGCCAAAACTGTTTGGAGAGAAATTTGGCGGACATGGGGGCGCATATAAGAGTAGTTCCGAAATTTGTTTTATTCCATAAGATGTTACTCTGAAAATTACTCGAAAAATTTCCTTTTATGTAATTATTACTGCAGTTTTGAATATTTAATGTTTTCTTCAGCATTTCTAACCTGAAATCTCGCAACTTATGAACGACTTCTTCAAACCTCGCGCCCTCTAGTAGTCACGCCCTCTCAACATCTGCAATCCTGACTAACGGTTTCGCTCATGCATTCTCCTTCTTTCAGCGCTCTATAGCAACTAACTCAGACAGCCGGAACAAAACTTGCAAATCCTGCAAGTTAATCAGCGGCGTATCCGGTGGAACTTGAAAATTTGGAAGGTGTAAGGTTCTTCACACGTTTCTTACATAAAACTAAAGATTCAGGTACTAACATAACGCTGCAGTCGATAATAATTTCAAATACACAAATCGAAACTTAAAATTAACTAATTAAATTAAAGCTAAACCAAAATTAAATCATTCTCAACAGAGATTTTACCTTCGACACATACGTCACTTTCTGTCATGTCTGCAGTCAATACTTACAATACTGCAGTCAATACTTGCAAATACTGCAGACAATACTTGCAATACTGCAGTCAATACTTGAGATGTAAAAAAAGAAAAATGTTTTTAGTAAATATTCATATGAAAGAAATTATTTTTAGAACATAAATTTTATAATATGGTAAAAATACAATAATATAATAATAATTTAATATGTCTTAAAGTCCAGCATCTTATAATATGGTAAAAATACAATAATATAATAATAATTTAATATGTCTTAAAGTCCAGCATCTTATAATATGGTAAAAATACAATAATATAATAATAATTTAATATGTCTTAAAGTCCAGCATCTTATAATATGGTAAAAATACAATAATATAATAATAATTTAATATGTCTTAAAGTCCAGCATCTTATAATATGGTAAAAATACAATAATATAATAATAATTTAATATGTCTTAAAGTCCAGCATCGTTCCCTTGCGAGTTGAAAGTTTTATGACAAAGAATAGAATTAAGCAGAAGTGGGAGAACGGTGCTTCGATTTCGACACTTGGATATACTTGGCACTTCATTAACAATGTCTATTTTAAGAGAGGAAGGGAAATAAATTGAACTAAACGGAAAGATATAGAACTACTGTAAATTAAAGTATAAATATTTTATCTTTCCTATTTTTTTATCTTACATGTGTATATATTTAATGCTCGTGAAATATGATTCATTTAAGATAGTCATTTTTAATGTCAAGAATCAATAATCCGAATCTTCCGATTCTTAATCATTTCCGTTTCTGTTGTTAATAACTAAGATATAAATTAATTTTAGATCCTTCATCTCAAGGAAATTTTACTTTATATTTGCAACTAATTTTGTCACATTAAAAACTTTTTTTATTTCTAAGTAACTACAAAATAAAGTGCAATTACTAATTGGTTTACTCTTCGGAAAAAGGTTTAATTAATCAAAGCCTTGACATATGATCTTTTTCTCTTGAGAAATATATAAAAAAATCTCACAAGAAATATAAAAGGCGACAAATTTCCAATTCATTTATTGAATTCGAAATTGAAATCTTCCTCTTTTTCCTCCTTACCTAGCCTAGATCCAACTAATATTTCTTTGCTAAATAATTGAAAGTACAATTATTGATTGGCGTATTCTTTAGAAAAATATTTAATTAATTCAAGTAATTTCTTACCGTTGTGCAGTTAGCTTCGTTTGGAGTTATATACATTTGAAAGAAGTTTTATGTAACATTGTGTATTGGACAGTTGTATAGAAATATACGAAACATCTTATCAGTAGTATAAAAGGCGGAAAATTTTAAATTTCCTTGTCTAATTTCAAACTCAAAGTCCTGTTTCCTCCTTGCATACGTTCAAATAATCACCCCCTCCAATCGCCTTACTAGCCACTAGCCATTATGGGCGTTGGCTAGTAAGGCTGGAAGCGGTGGTCACTTTCTTAGGTTTATTTTAATTTTGAAATCCTTTAATTCTTATTTCCTACTTACAACTTCCTACCAGAAGTTCTTGGTAATGCGTTGCATATAAATGAGGTAGAAGAAGTATTTAAGGAACATTCAGCTTACTTCAGTAGGACAGCTTAGTGGCGGGAGTTTGCTATCAGGCTATTTCGTTATTAAACCACCTATGCTCGGCCGTATTGTACGTGCCTATTGATAATCGCCGGTTAATTTAATTAACCCTTTGCGGCACAGTGTGTCCGGTCTGGGCACACCTAAAAATTTCCTTCTATACGCACAGAAAAATTGAATGAAAAAGGATTTACAGGTTACTATAGGTTACTCTGAACCTTCTTTATTTATAGTAGATGGCAACTCAACACAAACCAGTCCATATATTTTAGCCATGTTTAGTTTTTTAAGACCCTCATGTTTCAAAGAAATCTTCCAGATTTTTTTTAGGTTAGAAAATGAATTGTTTGAAGGCTGTATACTAATCTCCTTATTCTATATTAGTTTTAAATTTTTACCTTGAAATCTTGCCTAAAATCAAACGGCGAACCCTAGGTGTGCCCAGACCGTGCTCACCGATAATCTAGGACAACTGAGAGTCTGTATTCTTTGTTTCTCCGCATCTCATCGGCCAGTTCATTGACAACAGTGCTCGTTTCAGCACTCTTTTCGAAGCTCTATCAATAAGTGTGCCCACTTTGGGCACACCTCCAGAATTAAAACGATAACTGCTATCTTCCCAAAATTTTACCTTTGTACTCCTCTAGGCCTAATTAGACTGCCTACCTTTTTTCTTTATCAAAATTCTAATTTTAAAAGGTAGCGTGCCGGAAAGGGTTAATGGCCAACTACGTTAGGTAATTGTGTCCAGCTACAGCTAAGTCAGATTAGTTTCTTATTACTTTCTTATCTTGATTTAAAGCCTTTTCTGTAAGCTCGACAGGGGTGCCAACTGTTATTATTTCTTTGAATAAATAAAAAAGTATTTTAATCCTTTTTTGGACTCGGCGATTAGTTGCTGCATAGTTCATTGGGTTCCTCTACTTTCAACATAGAGGAAGTAGTTAGGGACATCATAACTAATATGAAGGCACCGAATATGTGGAACACTATTGTCTCCAATGAAGGGACAGACAATTTACATCCATGCCTTTTCCGGGATCTGAATTCGGAACCTTCGGTAAACCAGTCCGAAGTCAGTAACCACTTTCCCGTCTCGACGCCATATCATTTTCCTTTATATCAGTTACCCAGAATCATTCATCCTATTCTTTTCTGCACAAAATTTCTGTTATTATACGTAAACAGATTGCTGAAAAAGGGACGAAATTTTATTTGAAGAAAAACAAAGTATAACGTTTTTGATTACAATTGGCGCGCACGTACGGGTTTGTAATACATTGAATGCACACATGCTAGATGACAGGTTGATAAAATTATTTTTTATCAAAAGAAACATTTTAGAGTTATGGAATTTTCCCCAGAAATACTCGCACAGGTGCTCACGATATCGCAGAGTACAATCCCAGAGCAGTTCAAACTACTAAGAACGTTAAACACAACGCAATGCAAGGGGCATCTAAAGAGAAAGCTAACTCGGATATATCTCAGCACAGCGATCTCACGCTGAGCTAGCAACTCGCAACAACAACAACAAAACAACCGAGAGCAGGTGCTCTCTCTTCGGCGTTATATAGCTTTCACCCGGCCGACGAGATATTTCTAGTAATCTTCTTGAAATTCCTGGAAGGAAATACTACGCTCGAGTTACGGTTACAGGTAATAAATATAGTGATAAATTACATTTATTAAATTACGACACCTATTAGGATAATACAGGGACCGGATCAAGATTGGTGACCTTTGGCAATTTCTCATCAAATCTGGCGACAAAATAAGTCGCCAAAACCGTCGCCAGCTTGTCGATATCTTGCCAAATAACCGATATATCCATTTACTCAATGTTAAATGGACTTACCCCAGTATTCTTACTTTTCCGGCTTGCACAATTTCATATATAATTGTAAAAATTTCATGTTTAATTTCATATATAATGCAATCATTGCGCAGAAAAATGCAACAACTTCGTATATACCATATTTGCCGGTGTATAAGATGCACCGCCCTATAAGACGCAGCCCCTTTCTTATACACATTTTTGAAGGATAAAACATTTATTACTGATCATTATAACGAATTTACAATATTTTAAATATAAAGTAATACAAATACAATTTAATACTTTCTGCAAATACCCAAGCTGTCTGGGAAAGAACACCGTCAAAACCCAGAAACTCATCTCCAGAGCTAAACGAAGAGTCACTTGAAATTTCACATTCTTACGAGTAGTATAGAGAAATTTTCCAGAAATGAATGCAGTCAAAAACTTAGTATCAACGCATAAGACGTAGTAGCGGCGTAATTTTTAGTAGTAGCGACACTGTTTTTGAGACGTACTTTCAAAGAAAAAATGTGATTCCTTATACGCCGGCAAGTATGGTAATTGCACTAAAATCCTCTACCTATGTATAAGGTATTTCTCCCGCTTTCCTAGCATGCCTTCTTGGTGTAGTGGTTCTGCACGATTCTGCGATGTTTTACCTTGATTGCATTTCTACAGTATTGAATTTGATTTACCTGTTATCTATTGAATATTGTCATTTGTAGTGTACTATTTATATTTATATTATTCGTATTGGTTAAGTGCTGATCCATTCTGATTCTATTCATTACGCATTGACTTTGTATTACCTGATTTATACTGACGTTTTATTTGATTATTATTTATTTATTTATTTATTTTTTGTATTGTATCGGTTATGTCCAATTAACCAAATGTCTCTACATATGTACAAAACTCGTTACCAATATGTGAGGTTCGTGCCTACGAACCCTTAGGATATTGTACAAAGCTGCATAAAAGTGATAAATTACGTTAATAATGAATACAAATATTTAATAAAAATTAGTATTAAAAAGGAAAAACGATAGCAGATCTTTAACATTTCTGAGAAGACACGCCTTATGTACAGCAGAAGAAAATTCATAGCAAATTTCATGATAAAAGACTACACTCCTCTAAGATAAACTTCCATCACCACTGTATAAAACAAACTAATTAACTGCCGTATTCACCAGGATAGTATTGTTGTTATTGCTTCCGCCTGGCCGCAAATTACTTCCGTTTTAGGTAAGCTCTACGGAAGTTGACTCCGCGAACAGGAGACACCAAGCAATAACCTTAACTGTAACTGTTTCTCTTCCACCTGCAACAATTTCTCCTCATCCAAGCGAAAACTAACCAAGCTCCACCCTATTAGGGCGAAGGTAAGACCTAATTTTCTAGGTAAGTTTCCAAGAATAAGCCTTTTAGTGGTGTAGTTTTATTGGCCTTGTGTTTTCTTTGGTTTCCCCAAGTGGGTGATTAAATTTAGGATTTCGCTGTACCTTATTTTAAGGCGGAATTTTCTGGCAGTGGAGTGTAACAAAAGTAAATAGGCTGAAAATTTCCTACTACGTCAATTATTAAACTCCTAGTACAGGAATAAGGAAATTTGTAGGTATGTTTCTTTACTAATATTTAATGTATGTTTTGCTGAATGATACCTCAATTAATTCTTAATTGTTAGTAAATTATCGCCAAATTACTTGTAGACTCTCACCTTCTAGGGAAGCATAAACTAAATCGAAACTCAAGCGGAGATTTAAGCGAATTATCGCTATGGATAGAGGACGAACGAAGGGTGTAAAAGATGATCCTATTATCGAAAAACTTAATTTAACAGAAGCCATGTCTTGTGCTTACAAAAACCATTCAGCATTTATGGCATAACTCAAATATTATCATATTCACATTCAAATTAAGTTAATCCGCGTAGCCTTTGGCAAGTTAGCCAAAGGCTACGCGGAACTTATGAACGCGTAAATTGGCTCAAATCGATGCCAAGAATAAGGCAACTCCGAAGACAGTATGCTATAGCAGAACTAGGTTGCCTTCAGCAGGCGGAACATGCTCTGATTGAAAAAACTAAGACCTTTCTTTAAATACTATCTCTTTCTACCTAATTTGAATACGCGCGAACAAAAATTAGCATTCTGGTAGAAAAACGGAAAGGGAAAATAATATAAGAACAGTAATAATAAAATAATATAAGAATGCATTTTTTACGCCTAAAGGGGCACTTTTTTAACGTTTTGTATGTTACCTTTAGTTATTAAATACCATGTTCTTCGCACTTAACCTTTTGAAGACGGGATGGCCATTATAGTGGCCATAGAGTCCTCTCTTTGAAAAGACGGGGTTGTCCACTTTAGTGTCCATGTCCTTTTCCCCCATTTTCCAGGCTGAAGAGTGGGTTGAAACGTCAAATTTGACGTCCCTGGGGTTTTAACCACTTATCTCTTTCAAAGGTCTTTCTTTTGCGACATAGATGCAAAAGAAAGACCTTTGAAAGTATGTAAGGATTTATTTCTTAGCCCAAAGGGGTAATTTGTCCAGAAGGGCTATTCATTTCGGTTTGGGAATTTGGATACACTATAAACGGCGAATCACTTTTTAAGTTGTTGCCACCAAATATTATCGCCTTGTACTGAATTTAAAGAAATTAAATAATGAAGAATCGGCATAAATGTATGTATGTTTCTCACATCCTGATGAAACAACGGTATCTAGAGCCATCAAATTCTGAAAAACGTAATCTTTCATAGAATATGGGCATGTGGAAATCCTAACTTAAAATTAAAATTCGTTTTATTATCGATTTCATATTTTGAATAACGTACGTCTCTACCCGAATGAAGGAATCTGCAACCAGAATTTTGAATTTGTTTTATTATCTATTTCATATTTTGTAAACATTTATAAGTTTTTGATTAAGAAACTCAACGATTTCAAAACGAGCAATGGCAACACCCTACAGGGAAAAAAAAAAAAAAAAAAAAGAAAGCATTTTTACCTCCAGTGCGAGAGAGTACTATGTATCAGATGTTCTAAAGATATGCTGTTTTAAACATTTTGTGATATTGCTGTTGACCTGATATTTTTGGTTTAACCTTTTGAGGCTTGGGCTTTGGTAGCAGTAAAAGCTACCAAAGGACGGAGCAGTAAAAGCTACCAAAGAGAATCCATTAAACTACACACAAGACTCTTAAGGGGGAGAAAGCATTCGGTTCAAGATTCCCCGTCCTTTGGTAGCTTTTACTGCTACCAAAGCCCAAGCCTCAAAAGGTTAAACCAAAAATATCAGGTCAACAGCAATATCACAAAATGTTTAAAACAGCATATCTTTAGAACATCTGATACATAGTACTCTCTCGCACTGGAGGTAAAAATGCTTTCTTTTTTTTTTTTTTTTTTTTTTTTTTTCCTGTAGGGTGTTGCCATTGCTCGTTTTGAAATCGTTGAGTTTCTTAATCAAAAACTTATAAATGTTTACAAAATATGAAATAGATAATAAAACAAATTCAAAATTCTGGTTGCAGATTCCTTCATTCGGGTAGAGACGTACGTTATTCAAAATATGAAATCGATAATAAAACGAATTTTAATTTTAAGTTAGGATTTCCACATGCCCATATTCTATGAAAGATTACGTTTTTCAGAATTTGATGGCTCTAGATACCGTTGTTTCATCAGGATGTGAGAAACATACATACATTTATGCCGATTCTTCATTATTTAATTTCTTTAAATTCAGTACAAGGCGATAATATTTGGTGGCAACAATTTAAAAAGTGATTCGCCGTTTATAGTGTATCCAAATTCCCAAACCGAAATGAATAGCCCTTCTGGGCAAATTACCCCTTTGGGCTAAGAAATAAATCCTTACATACTTACAAAGAGAGATTTGAAATTTAACAAAATTTTATTTATCCACCCTTAGACAATTTAACTAAAGCAAACATTTCTTGTTAAAAAGTTGATTATTTCCGGGCAATAGCTCTTTAACGCTTAGACTAAATGTATAAGGTATTTCTTATACATTTTCCTTATACATTATACATTATAAATGTATAAGGCATTTCTTATACATTAATATAGGAGTTATATTAATTAATTAATCAGCGCTTAGAATAAAACAATATATTTGTTTTATTCTAAGCGCTGATTAATTAATTAATATAACTCGTTAATATAACACTGATTAATTAATTAATATAACGCGTTAATATAACGCTGATTAATATAATATAACCCTGTTTTTGTTGTTTGACTTCTAAATTAATAATTGCCTTCGTGGATAATTCCGTGCGTGCCTTCGTGGTGTAGTGGTCAGCAGACTATGCCGGTATTCTATGCCGGTCAGCACACTATGCCGGTATTCAGCACACTATGCCGTGGGTCGATTCCCGGCGAAGGCGATGCTAATTTTTCAATTCTCCTTTTTCCAAAAAAAATACCTAATGTCTCTACAGTAGCGCTCGAACTAAAAGAATGATGGATGATGACTCTCCACACCCAGGATTTGGCGATTGGGTATCCTAGAAACCCCAGTCGCCCTTTAAAAGGGGGAGTATATAAGGTATTTCTCCCCCTTCCTAGCGTGCCTTCGTGGTGCAGTGGTCAGCACACTGGGCAGGTATTTCAGAGGTCCATGTTTCGATTCCCGGCGAAGGCGATGCTAATTTTTCAGTTCTCCTGCTTCCCCCCCCCCAAAAAAAAAAAAAAAAAAAAAAAAAAACCAATGTCTCTAAAAGTGGCCTGAATTCTTATAATTTTTCGACCTTGAACCAAGACACTTAATTAGACGCTCAGCTCATTCATAATGGGATGCGTATAGCTTCCAGCAAATTGCTAGTGTTATTGAAACAAAATGATACTTGTTCTAGCAATTTGTTTGGAACTATCACGGCGGCTATGGTTGTAGGGCGTTCGGATCTATGAACTAGCATTGGCGGCTCTTTACTCCACAAGTCATGAACTGCAGTTAATATAAGTTAAGCATAAATTTTCCTTTGTTTGCTTTTGATTTGCTGAAGCTTCTTTTTCCAGTAAATATACGTCACATAAATCAAAGAGAATGTACAACATAAATTGAGTTGTTAGTAAAACGGAAAGTAATGATTACAGCTTAAATAATTTGTAATTTAGAAGTCAAACAATAACAACAAAAAAATAAATAAATAAACAAAACATAATAAAATCTGAAGGGTTTCAGATTTTAACTTAGGTGCAAAGGGGCGTTTTTTTAACACTTTGTGTGTTACCTTTATTTATTAAATATCAAATTCTTAGCATTTAAACAATAAAATTCACTTCAAGGGTAAAATAATTTTAAATTGAACATATCTTTAGAATTTCCAATACACAGTCTCGCGCACTGGAGATAAAGGTGTTTTTTCTGTACAAAGTTGCCATTTCTGGCTTTGATATCCTTGAATCAAATCTTTAGATTTTTATATATCATAATCAAATCAAATCTAAAGATTTGATTTTTAGAATATATCTTTAGACTTTTTATATATCTTTAGAATTTCCAATACACAGTCTCGCGCCCTGGAGATAAAGATGTTTTTTCTGTACAAAGTTGCCATTACTGGCTTTGATATCCTTGAATCAAATCTTTAGATTTTTATATATCATAATCAAATCAATTCTAAAGATTTGATTTTTAGAATATATCTTTAGACTTTTTATATATCTTTAGAATTTCCAATACACAGTCTCGCGCCCTGGAGATAAAGATGTTTTTTCTGTACAAAGTTGCCATTACTGGCTTTGATATCCTTGAATCAAATCTTTAGATTTTTATATAATTCTAAAGATTTGTCAAATCAATTCTAAAGATTTGATTTTTAGAATATATCTTTAGACTTTTTATATATCTTTAGAATTTCTAATACACAGTCTCGCGCCCTGGAGATAAAGATGTTTTTTCTGTACAAAGTTGCCATTACTGGCTTTGATATCCTTGAATCAAATCTTTATAGATTTTTATATAATTCTAAAGATTTGTCAAATCAATTCTAAAGATTTGATTTTTAGAATATATCTTTAGACTTTTTATATATCTTTAGAATTTCTAATACACAGTCTCGCGCCCTGGAGATAAAGATGTTTTTTCTGTACAAAGTTGCCATTACTGGCTTTGATATCCTTGAATCAAATCTTTATAGATTTTTATATAATTCTAAAGATTTGTCAAATCAATTCTAAAGATTTGATTTTTAGAATATATCTTTAGACTTTTTATATATCTTTAGAATTTCCAATACACAGTCTCGCGCACTGGAGATAAAGATGTTTTTTCTGTACAACGTTGCCATTACTCGCTTTGATATAGTTGAGTTTGTTAATCAAAAATTCGTTAAAGTTTTACAAAATGTGAAATCGATAGTAAAACAAATTCCAGATTTCAAAATTGGGCTTCCAGATGCCCATATTCGCACAAGGATTACGTTATTCAAAATCCGATGGCTATACGTACCATTGTTTTATCACAATGCTTGAAATATACATATATATATTTATGGAGATTCTTCATTATTTAACTTATTTAAATCCAATACAGGGTGATAATATTTGGTGGCAATAATTTGAAAAGTGGAGCAACGCTTGTAAAATCTCAAAACGAAATTAGTAGCTCTTCTGCGCAAATTGCCCCTTTGGACTAAAAATCAGCGTTAATATAACGCTGATTACATAATTAATATAACACTGATTAATTAATTAATATAACGCTGATTAATTAATTAATATAACGCTGATTAATTAATTAATATAACGCTGATTAATTAATATAACGCTGATTAATATAATATGCTCCTGTGTTTGTTGTTTGACTTCTAAATTAATAATTGTTTGACGTTTTATTTTACCTTAATTAATTTGTAATAGTCAATCTATCCACTGAATTCTTTTTCAAGATGAGGGGAATTTAATAATGGTCGAGTGGTGAAGACCACTGAATATTAGAAGTTTGACCCAGGTACGAACATATGAAAAAAAGCCGGCTAAATTGTTAGCTGTAGATTTTTCCCATGTGTAAAGTAAATACGAAAGTAGTTCATTTTAGAAAGTCCTCCACGAATGCGTCCTTACTCCCCTCGTGTGCTTTGCCATATTCACAGAACCTAAAATAACTTAAGAATGATTAAAAGGTGATAAGGAAAAGAGATAGTAATTACAAAACATTATTAGTACTAGAGTTAATTTATAAGGAATTTGGATCAGCTTTTAAATGCATTATTTTATGAACTATTAAGAGTTGTTGTTCGTTTTCTGTTCCGGCGCTCAAACTTCCCTGATTCTGGGGACCTAGGGTCCACTAAGTTTCCTATCAGTAAGGAGCAGAAGTGTTTTGACGGAGCAAAATGGGCATTAACCCAAACCTAAGCTCATTTTCTGTTCTTTCGGAATGGTCTTATTATCACAGAGTCCTATTTCGTTGGCTCTTTTCGCCATGATTAGGTTACTGCAGGATTACTTAAACTGCTGCAGATTTGCTTAGGGTAAACATTCTCAAAATCATTTACAGAAGTTCATCTATAAGTAAACAAGTAGAAAGAATTTATTATTTCTAATCATCTTATTTGTTTAGTCAGAACTGTGGGTTTAACTGCCGAGTAAAATTAGGCTGTATGTGGGTTGTCTTCCCATTTGGCGGCTGCAGTATCTATTGCCTTTGTAATGCCCCTTAAATGAAGTTCTTGTTGATGAGACGGATAAATAATTGATGAGCTTTGCCTTAATTTCCAAGGAATGCTTAACCTGCATAAGTCTGACAATCAGATTAAATAAGATATAAGACCCAGAAAGTTATTTGGGCCAATTTCATTACCAGAACTCTAATTGGTTTGGTAGTAAAGCGATTAAATGAAATTAATACATTTTGCAAGAAGCAACAATAATCAGCTAAGGCTGACAATTAATTTATACATAGAATCGGAAACTTTGTTACATATAGAGACGCAGTAAAAGGAGAAATAAATAACTCTACTTGATATTTTAGCTACAGTGGGCCAAAAGTGAATATTGTTGAACATTTCAGTGTAAACATTATAAAGCAATTCTACAGAATAATAAATGAATAAAAATATTTTAAGCTTTTCAGATTTTAAATTACGCCCAAATGGACATTATTTTAAACTTTTTGTGTGTTACCTTTATTTATTAAATATCATGTTCTTTGCACTTAAACGAAAAGAATTCAGTACAACAGCAATATCGCAAAATAATTTTTAGATGAGCATATGTTTAGAATTTCCGATACAGAGACTCGCGCGCTGGAGATAAATAATTTTTTTTTGGGGGGGGGGGCACAGTGTTGCCATTGCTCGCTTTGAGTTTGCTAAGTTTTGTTTGAGTCTGTTAATCGAAACTTCGTTAAAATGTTACAAAATATGAAATTGATTATAAAACAAATTCGAAATTAAAGATTCGGGCTTCATGGACCCATATTGGAGTGGAGCACTAGATTACTCATAATTTTATGATTGTAGGTGCCGCTGTTTTATCACAATGTGAGAAACATACATACATTTATGCAGATTTTTCATTATTTAATTTCTTTAAGTATAATACAACCTATAAATATAACGCAATGCAATAATGTTTGGTGGCAACACTTTGAAAAGTGAACCGATATTTAAAGTTTTCCATGCAAAATGCCAGAACGAAATAATAGCCTTTCTGGGCTAACGAAAAGTTCCACTTTACATTGATAATTTGACAGGAAAGGAACTTAAAATTTAACTGTTAATAAAATTAACATAATCCTTACAGCATATCAATTTGAACTTTTAAATTAATCAAAATGATAATATGAAAGGCCTTTCGATAATATCAGACATAAGTTTCTCTTTATAAAACAAAAATACTCTGCAACAGAATAATGTTACTTTTTGAAAAAGAACATTGAATGCCGTTCAAAGAACATCTTTTAAATTTATGCTAGAGGTCAAAATGGCTGATTTAAAAAGCCAAACTATTATGTTTCACTTGCATATATCTGTATAATGATATCTATATATATCTATCTATCTCTCTCTATATATATCTCATTCTTTTACTCAAAACATATTGATTTCAATATATTGTATTATAATAAGCAGCATTTTAGACCAAAAAATCTATTACTTTTATAGACATATCCTTTAGTATTTCACCTCTGAAAAATATATTCTACACACATAATTACTTAATGGGATATTAGAAGGAAATAATCTGAAACCTTTACAGACACAACCATTGGAATTTTACGTAAGAAAAGTATCTTCTGTTCACATAATAATTTGTTGTAATAATGCAAGCAAATAACCTGTAACGGTTACAGATATATCTGTTGAGGTTTTTACATGAGAAAAACATGTTCTTTTTACATAATTATTTTCTGTAATATTACACGCAAATAATCTGTTACGATTACAGATATATCGTTTGGGATTTTACATGGGAAAAATATTTTCTACTTACATAACTATATGCTGTGATATTACAAGAAAAAGATCTGTAACCATTACAGGCAAAATTCTTGTAAAGTTACAATGAATATACCTGTTACTGTTACTCGAATAACCTATAGCATCCGAAGTTTCCATGAGTTTTCTTACAGTGTAACTTTTACGAAAAAGTTACAAAGAATATACCTGTTACTGTTACTCAAATAACCCATAGCATCCCAAGTTTCCATGAGTTTTTTTACAGTGTAACTTTTACGAAAAAGCTGCCACGTAGCACAAAAGCCCCCCCCCCAAAAAAAAAAGTAAAGAAAAGTCAAATGACTTCCTGTTGGCACATTCCTTGATGTCGGGAAGGGTAGAAAGGAGGAATAAGATTGACCTTCAGACGTCTCAGCTTCGATATGCGAAAAATGTGCATTAAAAACAGAATTTGTCGTAAATTTTGCGCATACGCGCGTGTTGGAAGGTTAACGATCAAAACTAGTCTTGCAAAAAAATTTATACTGATGTTTCGTGTAAATTATAGTTCAAGGAAGATGACGTGACTATAACAATGTGCCACTCCAGTAATTTCATGAATTACGCATTACGTCACGAAGTACTTTTATAACACGCGACTCTGACAGAAATGTGATCCGAAAATACCGGTAAGAAATTATTTAGCAGCACGAAGTGTTTTCTATCTTATATGTTAGAGATATGCATTACTATAATTAACTTCTAACTATGTACTAACTAGTAATATGAAGTATACTAAATTGCACGACTGCAAAATATAATTTCATTCAAGAGGAAGTTCTATGAAATTCAGTCTCTTTAGTATTGTTGTCAGATGATGAGAATATAGATGAGCTAAAAGTGAGAAACAAAAGTAATTCTCAACTGATACATTACTTAATTTTATGAGAAAAAATTCACTTTTTGTGACGGAAGTGCCGAACGTACTTTTAAAGTTTTCAACAAAACTCTGCTTAATCGTTACCAAAGTAGAAAAGAGTTTGTACGAGTGAAAAAAAACCCGAATATTTTACATTGTTTTGGAATATCACAGATTATATGATAGTCTTAGAGTAAATGAAATAACTCGGTACAGGTCAGTTCGACGCCAACGGTTCGACGCCAGCGTTTCGACGCGTGGTCAATTCGACACGAGGTCGTTTCGACGCTGGGTCAGTTCGATGCCATACTTTTCTGCTTTTGTTTGACGCCATACTTTTCGTATTTTTATTTATTTTTAGAATAAGTTTGCATCATCATTCAAATAAATTTGGTGTCATCATCATTTGGTGTTTCACACCCCACATTATGGGAATTCATAGATGGTGTCAGGCGTGTTCAAAAGTCAATTGATCAATGTTATGAACAATTTGTACGTGAAGAGAACCGCCGCACAAGCGGAATAGGTATCTCCGAGCTGATATGAGAATTAAATTAATAGTTGAAGATTTTCAAAATCGAGAAATAATGGAATATCTGAAAGGTGTGGCGCATAATTTTGCAAGGGATTAGTATAATAACTGTGATGTAATCTTATTTATTTCTAATCTTATTTTAGTGTGTAATCTTATTTATCTGTAATTATATTTGTCTGCAATATAACTACTTTGTAACCATATGTTTATTTTCCATTTGTGTATTTTTGATGCTGTTTTGTGAAATAAATAAATAAAAAAAAAACCCTTCCTCATGTCCAGGGGCCTTGACGTTGCCGAGGGGGCTTCTCACTAACCTGGGACACAAACAAAAATCTAGAACACTTTCACACATATACACACATATATTTATTTCAAATAGGCATGCAAACAATCGCTAATTCAATAAATAAAAATGTTATATTACTTATTTATATTACTTCATATTTATTCTAAAATAAATAAAAATACGAAAAAATATGGCGTCGAACTGCCCCGGCGTCGAAACGTTGGCGTCGAACCGTTGGTGTCGAACCGTCGGTGTCGAAACGACCTGCTTCGGAAACAACTAGCTTTGGAAATCTGGCAGAAACTTGCAAACACAGTTTCTCCACTTCTAAATGTATTGAATAAAGTAGAAAGTTTTAGTCTCAAAAGGTACATAGATCGATGGGAATCATTTTAACACCTTTCTGACGAAATTATATTTCATCTTGGTAAACTCGTATACTGCATGAAAATTGGAATTCTAGAAGTTATAAAATGTTTTTCAAATTAACCTGTAGTATAATAGGGTTATTGTTTTTTTGTTTGATTTATTTATTTATGGTAAAACACACGAGTGCTATCTGCCTAAGAGGAGGGATGCCTTCGTGGAGAACGTCCTAAGAGACACTGGTTCATATACATGTTACAGACGGAAAAAATCTTGAAAACCACCATGTAGCAAGATCGTTCGCAGGGCTTCGAGCCCCTGACCGAACTACCAGTGTTCAGCGACTCCCATTATATTGCTATTATCAGAGCTTGTTTGTTGATTACGACAATTAACACGACGCATGTTTTCATAGCTATCGAGCACTAATATCGTACATATCTATTCATTATCCTATCATATCATACACATTCATTCATTATCATATCATACACATCCATTCATTATCATATCATACACATCCATTCATTGTCATATCGTATATATCCATTCATTATCATATGATACATATCTACTATTAATTATCATATCCCACATATCCACTCATTATCATATCATACATATCCATTCATTATCATATCATACATATCCATTCATTATCATATCATACATATCCATTCATTATCATATCATACTACATATCCATTCATTATCATATCATACATATCCATTCATTATCATATTATACATATCCATTCATTATCATATCATACATATCCATTCATTATCATATCCCACATATCCATTCATTATCATATCGTACATATCCATTCATTATCATATCATACATATCCATTCATTATCATATCATACTACATATCCATTCATTATCATATCATACTACATATCCATTCATTATCATATCATACTACATATCCATTCATTATCATACCATACATATCCATTCATTATCATATCGTACATATCCATTCATTATCATATTATACATATCCATTTATTATCATATCATACATATCCATTCATTATCATATCACACATATCCATTCATTATGATATCATATACATATTCATTGAACTGACCATTGTACTTTATATAATTTATGTATTCTACTGTATATAAATACTAGCGGAAGTACCCGATGCCAATTACGTTAGATTGAGAGTAATTATCTAACAGCAGGGAGAACCACACCGCTGTAATCCTTCTCTAATAACGATGCAAAAAATATGATTCATAGTCGTACATTTTTCAGTCTGATGCGATAGGAACCCACATAAAGAATTTCGGGAGAAAAATAAGCTTATCTCTAATAGTAATAAGCTAATAATTTTCGTCTTTGTAATCATTTAGTCGTAAAATCTCAAGTTCCGTTAAATATTTCACTTATATTCAATTTTAGTCGATTAAGTGTGGGAAAACATTGATCATAACTGATCAGAAATTAATAACGCGAACAAAAAACACACAAACAGGCATTCTTCTTTATATAGTAGAGATATAGATTTAGTAAAACTTACAAATTTCTGATTAACAACCGCTACAATTTGAAAGAGAGCAGTAGCAACACTTTTCGAAATAAAGCATTTTTATCTCCAACGCACAAAATTGTTGCCACTCGGAAAAATGAGTGCGAAAATTAGAATTTTCAGTGTTTTTAATTACTATCTCGGTTGATTAAAGTCGTACGAAGATGGAAATAGTCAAAATGGCTTCTCACGAATTTTCGGAATCGGGACTGTTTGAGAATGCTGTTTTTTATTTCATTGTAAAACTTGGAAATCTTTTATTAACAAACTGTACGATTTGAAAGCAAGCAGTAGCAACATTTCCCGAAATAAAGCAGTTATTTATCTCCAGCGGCAAGACCGTTGCCACGCGCGAAATGAGTGCGAAAATTATCGTTTTCAGAGTTTTTAATTAAGTAGTGACTGAGTTAATCGCGAACAAACAAACACACAAATATTCTTCTTTATATATATATATATTGCGTAATGCTTTATATGAATACTAGCAGCAACGCGGCCAACCTTCGTCTGGCTTTTAAATGTACCGGAAAAATGCCTATGGGCAATACCAAACGTTAAATTTAAAAACTGCGCAGAATTTTACTCTGCAGAACAATTTCATTAAAAAAAAACTCACAATTTTTTAAAAAATTTATTATATATAACAAAATCACAATGTAATAGGCAGTATCCCTTAATAGAAATATTAATTATCCTAATAAATAAATTAAACAACTTCCCGTTGCAAAATCTTAAGAATTCAAATGGTATAAAGGAAGTTAAGAATTTTGTTTGCTAAACAACTCATGAAAAACTTTTTATATAATTAAAACATAATATGAAAAATTGCAATGAAATAAGCAATAAATCTTATATTTTCAAGAGAAAGCACTCAGCAGTCCAGTATCCAAAGTAATGAATGAAAAACTGTTTCGAGGTGCCCTGGCTCTTGTCTAGATGCACCTATATACCAAATTTCGTAGCCCTGGGTATATTAGCTTACGCACAGCACGAACGAAAAACACACAGACTCTTTCTTTTATTATATGTAAAGATTGCACATTCAAAATTGCAAGCAGTTTTATATAATCGCAGTAGATTTTGAAACGTAATATTCATGACAGTATTGTTGTACAATTTAGTGTTTATTTCATTATCTTTATTTAGTAAATAATCGGATTTCAATTTTTGCACTCGTTTTATGTGCTAACTTTCTGTAAAATTTTTTTCCATTGGATATTTTAAAGCTGTAAGCAGAAAAAAATACGGACTTCGTTTGTAATAGAATTTGTGATGAAATCATTTAGATGGAAATAAAAAAGGTCTCAATTTTGTTCAGAAACGCATTTATATAAACTGAAAGCCATTTGCGAGTCTTTGTTTCCAGAAACATTGCGCTTAATTTAAACCTTTTATCATATCTATGAGCTTCACCGTAATAATAAGAAATCCTTTTTCGCAAGATTGAGAAACCATGAAAGCCATTTCTCTCATCAAATTACGTAGACCGACTAGACTTTCACCAAACCAAAAGGCATAAAACCGACAAAACAAAGAAACTATCAACCTCATTCTAACAAGACGCTTCCACCACCTTCCTCCACCATTTCCAAGCTTCCTAGCACGAAAAGTGAGATCTAAAGAATTCAAGTAAAAAACGTGGAATGAAAGGAGACATTGGATTAGTCCAGCTTAGAGAAATTCGTTTAATTAATTCCCTACTCTAAACGTATAGGGAAATTTATCCCTACTTTAATTGCAGAAGCAGAAGCTGTGACTAATTGAAAAGGGAAAAGAATATTCATTTACATTTGCCTAAATCGTTTTCTGGAATCAACAAATGTATTACTTTTAAGCGGGGACAAGCATCCCCCCATACCTCCAAGCCAGTTTCGAAACACCATTTATAGCGATTGTTGTTGTAATTGATGAAACTGAGATAAATTCTAAACTCGTCCACATAGTTTTATTCTTGTGTTTTTCAAAATTTTATTTCATATTATTATTAGAAATAATTTTTAACTTTGAATTTCCTGTTCAAAAGCTATCTTGAAATGTCTTTAAATCTTGCACCACATGCACAGTTAGAGCACCTTTTCTTGCCATGTCTCCCCCCCCAGTGTGCTAGGGAAATAAGATTGTTAACAATTAATCTCCACTTAAAAACTAAACGCGATGGCTACATGACTGTTTATAATAGTTTTTATATGTGTAACGTGACTGTAACTCGTAAAATTTCCTTCATAAATGTAGCAGATATGCTTTGTTACGACCTATTTAATTTATGCATTAATGTTTTTATGAATAACGGTGCGACAGATACTGTTTTTACACTGCTTTTTAAAATAAACTGATAATGACGGAAATAAAATTTAACTGCTACCTGTTAAAAAAACAATTAAATAATTTGTAAGCAAAAACATTATTTATACCAAGTATTCGTATTTGCTAGCTTATTAACCTCAAAGTACTGAATCTGAAGTCAAATTTTTGAAAGTTTAAAAATGATCTCCCGTTTTGGATCATATAATTCCTAAATAACATATTCCTGTTATGGTGTATACCCACCTCTGACAGAAGTTCAATCTTCACATATTGATTTGGCTGGATTTGCCAAATTATTGAGCAAGTCTTCTAACAGAAAGCAAACTTCACATCTTCATTGAACATTTCAGTGAATTACCATACTGTTGATCACATCTTGTGAAATTACAAGCCACTTTCTGTAAGTGTACTTTACAGATCCTGTACATTTCGAGAGGATTTTTGGCCTGTTATAATTTGGTGGTTTGATGCATCGTACTTACTGGGATAAAGTCTGGAGAATCATCTGGGCAGTCTATTTGAGTGATATTTTATATTCTTAAGAGTTCTGACATCGAGATGTTCGATGCAGACAAGTACTGTCATCCATTAGGACAGAAAATCTGAGCCAACAGCACAATCAACCTTACATGTGTTTCTAAGACCTTATTCTCATTTCTGTGATTTTCATCAATGATATGCAGCTGGGTTTGGTTATTTCTGATAATTCCACCCAAACTATGAAATCGCTAGTGGCGGGCAGTCAGCCCGCCTTGGCCACTTCTGGCGTTAGCAGTGGCCTAGATTTAGCCTTGGCCACTGCTAACGCCAGAAGTGGTGGTCACTTTATTATGGAGGCAACCAATAGGTGGGTCACCTTTGCCTCCTATGAATGGATGTACACTTACGACCATGCCTTCTACGGGATTCGAACCCGGGCCATTTGGTATCGCAGTCGACTCCATTAACTACTATACCGTCTAGGCGGCAGCACGCCTAAAATAAAAGTTCAGACTATACCTACATTTTTCAGTAAACAATTCACGTTCACATTTTCCTAGGCTTTACAAGAACATGACGACGATGTCACCTAAAGCAGGCTCATTTGGAAGGATGAAGGGATTGAGACACAAAATATTTTCGCATCAAATTTAAACTCGTGAGTTCTCGCAGCAATAGTAAACTGGCGAATTTCGTTTGCTGTACCATCCGGGAAATCTAAAACAAACTTTCATATAATTTGTTTACGGTTGAGCTAGAAATAGCAGCAAACTATCTTCTGATGCAATTGTTGTTTTTGGATTTCCTTGACCACTCTGTCTATTATCTGATAATTTAAAACAGATTCCAAATTCTAGATATATTTTCTGGTCCGGGGAGTTCACTTTTTAAATTTTTATATCTTAGTAAATTGTGCTTATTTTGCTTTAAAAGTGATTGAATTTAGCGGTTTTTATGTTCTGGTTAAGGTTTTTATTCTTTTAGTTAAACTGCATGCAATAGTTGTAAAATTATCAACAATTTAAAAGTGGCGAGTTAAGCCTAATAAATCGTCAGTTTTTACATTTGAATCAGAAACTTTTGAAACTCAGTAGAATAGTGAAGTAAGTCAGTTTCTGCACATTCAATGTCTTTTTGCTAAATGGGATCAAAAATAAACGTTAAGATTTTGGCTCCGAAGAAATATAAAATTAACAAAGCGACAAACAATTTTGCATAGATTTTACTCAAAACTCTATCGATTTTGAGGGCAAAACAACTAATTACAAATTATCAACAAATTAAAATTTTATCAAAGAAATTAATATATTCTGCTTCAGGTTGCCCTACTAGGAGTTACAATATGCACTAATTAGTACCCACCCATTTAGCTGGCTTGCTTTTCAAACATACGAGTACATACAGCGTTTAATGCAACCATAATTCACTTTTAAAGACCAGGAGTTGCTTTTCGTTAAATAGAAGTGTTTTAGTGCTCGCTCTTAACAGCCATCAAAACCCGGTGAAGGTTGCTTCGAGACAAAAGATTCTTTCAGCTGCCTGGAAAGTTTCCAACTCAGGATCGTTTCGGAGATCTTGATGTTCAATGGGAGTAGTTTAAGGTTGCATTTGCTTAGACTGAATGCTTGTGTCATAAAGAATATATTCTGAAAAAGCGTATTTTTAAAAATAGATGCAAGCGGGTATAAAGTGTGGAGATTGTGAAACGCATGTTGCGGTCTGATTGGTAGGAAATATGTTTATCTGAGAGCATAGAAGCATTAGAGTTTATGTTAACAGTTATCTCAAAAGTTATAAACGTCTTTCCTGCCGCACTAGACTTATTTGGTGTATTTGGTGTATTTAATTATGGCAAAGCACACTAGGGCTATCTGCCTGAGGAGAAGGATGCCTTTCGTTGAGGACTTTCTAAGAGAAACTGGCTCGTATACACGTTACACATGGGGAAAACGTCCATGCAGCCAGCCCGTTCGCGGGATTCGAACCTCGAACCGAACTACCAGTGTTCAGCTTCTTTACCGCTCGGCCGCAGGTGGGCCCTAGACTTATTGGAGAAATGCGTGTTTTCATGTCCTGTTGCTGCTATTTAAATTTTTAGTATTACTTTAAGCTTTTCGAAAAAACAGAAAAGGAGAAAATGTATGCTAGTGTATATTATTCGGTACTCGAAAGTGTATATTAATATACACTTTTGAAATCTAAATATTGTTTGTAAACTGCAATTGCTATTTGATCCTCTGACTGCGGGTAAAGGAAATCAATAGGATTTCTAGACTTATTAGTACTATTATAATTATACTTATTAGTACTATTATACTTTTCGGCATCAACATCTTATAAAGATTCTTACAATTATAATAATTTAAATTGAGGTAACGTTAGAATATTCTACATCCAAAGCAGTTATTAATTTTAAAATTATTGACAGTAACTTTTGATAGTATTATTAATTTCACCTTTAATATTTAATATTTGTTCTCAACAGATGGTTATAGTAAAAAGAATAAATTTAGTAACTTTGTTTTATTCAGTTGTGTACACATCAGGTATTTTTGGGGAGCAGAAGATGAGAAAAATGAGCAACGCCTTCCCGGGGAATCGAAACACTGACCTCTGGAATACGCGCCCAGCGTGCAGACCACCGCACCATGAAGACTGGTTAAGAAAACGGTAGAAATACCTTATATACTTCTCCTTTTAAAGGACGACTGGGGTTTCTTTTAGGGGACCAAATCGCCAAATCCTGGGTGTGGAGAATCATCATCCACTACCCGTTTAGTTCGGGTGCAACTGTGAAGACATTAGGTATATTTTGGAAGCATTATAAGTGACAAATGAGCAACACCTTCGCCGGGAATGGAACACGGGCGTCTGGAATACGCGCCCAGCGTGCAGACCACCTCACCACGAAGGTCCGCTAAGAAGGTGGGAGAAATACCTTATATAGTAATATCATAACTTGTATTTATAATTATTAATTATTTAGTATTATTATTCGTCCAAAATTGATAAAAAGACAAAATCTGGTTCAAATTAAATTATAAATTGATGAAGAAACTGAGGTTGTGTTGCTGTATTAATACACCAGAAAATTTATTTGCCGATGCGATAAAAAATTTCCTCCACCTACATTCAAGATAAGTGGTCGATTCCCTAATCACGGATCTTGCAATAGGTTGGTTAAAAAGGGATGAAAATATTAAATTCACAACGTAATTAAGGAATAAATACAAAATTATTAATGTTTTACTTATATGCAAAACTGACAAAACTCCAAAACACAAAAAAAGCTAATCTTTTATCTACGGGCAGCAATTTTTTTTCATTCGGCATTTTGGCATTTAAAAGGAAAAAAAAAATGCAATCAAATTGAAGATTTTATAGGCGAGACAATAACTAAATATGACATATACGCAACTTTAGTTTACTTACACCAAACAGAATATTTATAATATACTAGCAGCTTCGCTGCCAGCCTTCGTCTGGCTTTTAAATGTACCGAAAAAATGGCTGAAGGGAACAAACATCAAACGTTAAATTTAAAAACTGCGTAGAATTTTACTCTGCAGAACAACTTCATATAAAAAATTATTACGTATAACAAAATTACAATGAAATAAGCAATATCCCTTAATCCATTTATTAATTATCCTAATAAATAATTTAACCAACTTCCCTTTGCAAAATCTTAAAAACTCAAATGGTATAAAGGGGATTAAGAACTTCGTTTCCTAAAAAAATCACTCAAAACTTTTAAATATCTCAAAAACGGTGAAATGAGCAATAAATAGCATAAAAGAATACAAAAAATTCTAAAAAGCAAAGTATGATTAATGATATTTTATCTTATATTTTCAAGAGAAAAAAAATTACAATGAAATAAGCTATATCTCTTAATACAAATATTAGTTATCCTAATAAAAAATTAACCAACTTTCCGTTGAAGAAAAAAAATCAGCAAAACTGTTCAATATCTTACAAATAGTGAAATAAGCAAAAATAACATGGAAGAAACAAAACAAAAAATTCCACGCAGAATTTTACTGTGCAGAACAACTTCATCAAAAAACAAGAATAAATAAAAAATAAAATAAATAAATAATTAAAAATGGATTATATATATATTGACAATGAAATATGCCGATCTCTTAAAAACAGTGACATAAGAAATACGATGAAAAATTGTTGCCAAACCCACATTTCTAAAAGAATGAAACTATTCAAAATAAGGCGATTTCATCAAAAATCTATCAACAATAAGAAAGGAAAACTGTTGCCAAAATCATATTTTTAAAGATGTGAGATGTGAAAAGTGTACTCGGAAGCTTCATTTAAAAAATTTTTTAAAAATACAAAATATTATCATTTTTTCAAAATTCTTTTTGCAAAAGCAGTCGCAAGGATCAAAGTTTAAGGTCTCCAAAAATCAAAGAAAAATAAACTGTACATTTTTTTAAATAAACTTTTTTTAGAAAAAATCCCGTTGAAAAGGTGTTAAGCTCCCTTTGTTAAATAAATTCGTATTTAATCGATTTATTAAAACACGAAATTTATTTTAAGTTCGTAAAATAGCTAAGTGCCTACGTTTCATGATGATGTGAAAATGGAGTGTGTAGAGTAAAATCTCGCTTTCCTATAACCCATTATGTCTCAAAATGACGCGATTTCGTCCCAAAACATAAAATAAAAAAAAATTCGAATTCGAATTTCGAAAAAATCGCTTCGAGGTGCACTGGCTCTTGTCTAGATGCACGTATGTACCAAATTTCGTAGCCGTGGGTCTATTAGCTTACGCGCAGCGCGAACGAAACACACACACACAGACAGACTCTTTATTTTATTATATGTAGAGATAAGTATTAAAATAATAAATAATACGTAACAAGAATCCGCATACCGTATAACGTTTGTATTCTTTGGTAGCGTAAAATGTGCAAAACGTGTTAAGATTCAGAGTGAATTATTATTATGTCTTGTAAAGACATAATTCACTTTAAGTCATACTTTAATTCACAGGCAGACTGAGAAATGGTATAAAGGACACTTTTATTTAATTCGGTTAAAAGTTAACAGATGGCTACCAGTCGTGCTTGCAGAAGCCAGCACTTGTGGCTTAAATCAACACTAATGAATTTGACTTGCTAAGAGCCTCCTAATGGTTACACAAATACAGTAACGTGCAAGTTTTGGCTCTGATCTAAAATCGAAGTGACAAGCCTAATGGGGAGTATAACGCAACGTCACAGAATACTACTCTCAAGATAAATATATTAACCACGTGGCGTTCAGGCGGTGGAACACGCACTAATTCTACCCTCTAAAACCTTGCTTTAAATATTATCTCTTTCTACGTCATTTGAATATCATGCGATCTAGAAATTTACAGTCTGGCAGGAAAATGGGAAATGAGGATGAGAGTAAAGTAGATAATATAAAATAACTAGTTAATAAACTAAACGAGACCTTACAAACGTAAGTAATTTTTTAACTAAAATTTTGATGATTAGATTCTCGAATTTTAATCTGTTCTTTTCGTGTAGGTACACGTCTCTCTTTTTTCGTCATTATAACTTCCGCAGCTAAAGCATAAAGTTCTGTTTAAAATTCAAAAGTATAGTCCTGTAAAATTACTCTTTGGTTCGCCGATTCGTTTTCTTTGGTTAATCTTTGGATTATGGTAACTTGGCGAGCATTTGGCGACCATCCCTGCTACAGCATCCTGCTAGTTTTGTTTTGGACGCCATTTTGTTTTCACGAAGTAAAGGCATTTTTTTTTACTCAACATTTTTTTCCAACAATCTGCTAGCCGAATTACGCTTATGCTAGAACTTTTATGGAACAAAAGTGCTTAATCATGACGAAGATTAGGTGCGAAATTGAGCGAAAGTGCAGAATCGTAGACTGCTTCCCGCGTTTTTAAGAATTGCACATGCACGGTATCATCCATGTACACGTCGACCTATTTTCACTTAAAAAAACATCCCAGATTTGCACAAAAATGACATTGCGCACATTTTTGACTTTATCCATGTACACTGCTAAAGTCCTAGCTAAGTAACCTTTATCGCCTTACCAAAATGTCGCCAAACTACCTGTTACCATATTATAAAGATTAGCTGTTTTTTTTTAACCCAAAGGAACCAAAACGGCATTTTGTGACATTTCACCGTAGAGACATTAGGTATTTTTTGAAAGAAGGAAAAATGAGCAATGCCCCTCCCCGGGACTCGAACCACGGACCTCTCGAATACGTGTCGAACGTACTTACTACACCACGAAGGCATACTAAGAAGGCGGAAGAAATACCTTATATATCCCCCCTTTTTCAGAGGGCGACTGGGGTTTAGGGGACCCAATCGCCAAATCCTGGTGGCGGAGAAACATCCTCCACCATTTTTAGTTCGGGCGCCACTGTAGAGATATTAGATTTTTTTCGAAACGGGAGATGTAAAAAATGAGCAATGTCCTCGCTGGGACTCGAACCACGGACTTCTCGAATATGCGTCGATCCTGCTGACCACTACACCACGAAGGCATGCTAAGAAGGCTGGAGAAATACCTTATATCAATAAACCGCTATTAACTTCTTTAATTGTTGCCACCCGGTGTTATACTTCAAGAAGCCCGTTATTATATTATTACCCGGTATTATACTTCAAGGAACCTGTTATTATATTATTACCCGGTATTATACTTGAAGGATCCCGTTATTATATTATTACCCGGTATTATACTTGAAGGATCCCGTTATTATATTATTACCCGGTATTATACTTGAAGGATCCCGTTATTATATTATTACCCGGTATTATACTTCAAGGAACCCGTTATTATATTATTACCCGGCATTATACTTCAAGGAACCCGTTATTATATTATTACCCGGTATTATACTTCAAGGAACCCGTTATTATATTATTACTCAGTATTATACTTCAAGGAACCCGTTATTATATTATTACCCGGTATTATACTTCAAGGAACCCGTTATTATATTATTACCCGGTATTATACTTCAAGGAACCCGTTATTATATTATTACTCAGTATTATACTTGAAGGATCCCGTTATTATATTATTACCCGGTATTATACTTCAAGGAACCCGTTATTATATTATTACCCGGTATTATACTTAAAGGAACCCGTTATTATATTATTACCCGGTATTATACTTCAGGGAACCCGTTATTATATTATTACCCGATATTACACTTCAAGGAACCCGTTATTATATTATTACCCGGCATTATACTTCAAGGAACCCGTTACTATATTATTACCCGGTATTATACTTCAAGGAAGCCATTATTATATTATTACCCGGTATTATACTTCAAGGAATTATATAATGAAGAATCTGCATAAATATATGTATGTTTCTAGCATTGTAAAAAACGACGGTACCTTTAGGGCCATCAACTTTTCAATAACATAATCCTCTACCTAAACATCGACACTTGGAAGCGCGAATTTTGAGTTTGTTTTATTATTTCTTTCCTGTTTTGTAAAACTTTAACGAATTTCTGATTAGTAATCTCAAAGCGAGCAATGGCAACACTCTGCAGAAAAAAAAAAAAAAAAAAAAAATTATCTGTAGCGCGCGAGACTGTCTATTGGAAATTCTAAAGATATGCTGTTTTTAAATATTTGGTGGTAGTGCTGTTAAACTGAATTTTTAAGTAGTTTAAGTGCGAAGACCATCATATTTAATAAATAAAGGTAACACACGAAACGTTAAAAAAAAAGAACTCTTTTAGCGTAATATGAAATCTGAAAGCTTTAAGGTTTTTATTTATTTATTTTTTTTAATATTTAGGGAAGATAAAAATTTGTAAAAATGGAAAAAAGAAATATGGATTATTTAGAGTTGCCATCGTAATATTTGTATCTAATGTTAAAAACCATTTATCAGAGGAAATAACTTTCCCTGCCTATATTCTTTAATTTGATAAAATGGCAAAATTCTCTAACCTTACAAAATAAAACTAAATTGTAAAATTTTAATTCATATGTAAAACTAAATTCTAAATCTTTGTAAAGTTTTTTAACCTTATTCAAAATTTATTGTTGCAAATAATCCATCCCGAGTTAATTAAAACGTAGTCTTGTTCACAATTTGTGATGGAGAATACGATGTGTATAATTAAAGACAACTCATCGAAAAAAGTTATTTTATTCAACTGCATTCTTCATTCTAGTAGGATAGTGAAGCTATCTGGCCCTATAAAAACGTGCTAAAAGTAGTAAATTTTAAAATTTTATTCCAAGTTCAAAATTTATTTGCTAGAAATAACAAATTCCGAGTTCTTCAGAAAACAAATTGAGCATGAAGGTGTACTAAAAATGTCTGAGAAATATTTACAAATCAAAACGTGTGGTACTAAAGAGTCCAAAAAGATTTTATATCCAATATTTGTGTCTACGAAGTAGAGTCTATGCTAACACAAAACTCTGAAGAAGTGCTTCTTTTCTGTGTTGTGTTAAAAAAAAAAAAAAAAAAAAAAAATGGGGGGGGGCGCACTTTTTCTTCCTTCTTTTCAAATGCTTAGTGACTTGCAATCACTCACTCGAAAAGGCTGAATATAGGGAGCCCCCAAATATTTCTTGCGAAGAAATATTTTCATTGTGTTATGTAGAGAAATTATCTGATAGCGTTATAAAAAAATTAGGTGAATGATTTTATGGTTTATGGAAATCTTAATTTTTATTTTGATTATGAATTATTTATTTTAAGGCTTTAATTTTGGGGAAAAACAGATGCTTCTGGAAATATTATTTAGTTTAAATGAATATTATTTATTTTCCTCTATTTGTAAATCTTGTACAAACTTTTATTCATTGTGAAAGAAGCAGGGAAAGGGAGGCAATTTTTGCCAAGTCATGATTTCGTGTCCCTTAGAATGTTCGAGAAAGAATTTTCATTGTTAGTTGACCTTAAGAGAGGAAAGTACGTGACGGAAAGGTCAAAGGTTGCTACTTGTCTTTCAATGTAAGATTCAGGTTTGGCGATTGAGGGTCCGGTTGTTGGCTAAGTGAAGAAGGGCGCGCATGCGCGATCACCCTTATTTCCGCATTCTGGAGTTGAAAACGAAGATTTTGCCATAATTAAGGGGGCGATAAGTGAAGCCATAGTGGGAGCCCGTTTGGGGAAGGAGACGAAGGAAATTCGAGTTGGATACACACTTACTTTTTTGGCTGACTCTCGGACTGACTCGCTGATTTCGGGCTTGCTGGACAAAATGTAATTACGAAGCGGGAGGTTTTCCGGCGGGGAGCGGAAAATATGCTCCCCGGCCGTGTTTTGGGTTAAGAGGCGACTCTCTTACACACTTACTCTTGACTTTTTGAGGACTCACTGCTTGGTTTCACTGACTTTCGGGCTTGACGGACTTGTTGACGGAGACTGAGAAAAAACTTGTGTGTGTTGCGAAGGAGAAAGGAAAGGATTTAGTCGGCATCGAGCGGTGCTTCCGGCGGGGAGCGACAATTATGCTCCCCGGCCGCGGGTTTTCTCAAAAATGCGAAGAAAAAAAAAACTGTTGAGCGAATAACAAAAAAATTAACAGAGACTTGGGTCTCTATCTGTATCGGCAAAAGTCAGGACGATGTCCTCTGAACTCCGACTTGAAAACAGAAGGAATTATGTCACCTTAGTCAACTGGAAGCCTGTGTTAGCCGTTCTCTAAAATGCCTAGCTTAATTGTTTACGTTTTCCTTGGTGGAGCTGAGAGTCTAGGCAGACAGCCGTGCGGTGTAAGCTGTTCTCTTGCTCCCAGTGGGAATAATTTTCTTCTATGGAAACCAGTAGCAGGCGTAAGATTTGACGGTATAGCTGATGTAATTTATTGTCGTGCCGTTCGAGTCTCTGTCTTGCGGATTTGCCAAGTGACGTAAGGATAGAGCTAAGATATGAGCTCTCCTCCACTTCAAGATGTCCACTCAAGATAAGTATTATTATTTTTTTTTTTTTTTTTGGTGTGTTGGAACTTTAGGCAAGTGTTTTCAAAAACGTCCTTAGCAGTAAAAACAACGTCGAATCTAAAATTTAACTCTCAGGCCTTAAATTGTTTCCCTTTCCTTTCTTTTAAATCACCAGACAAACCTTAAGTTTTTTTATGAATTTAAATGAACAGACTCTCAGATGAGGTTAAGATTTTCTTATTGTGTTGTAATTGAATAAACTGATATTTAATCTGGAACCTCTTACAGTATGTTTTCTTTATATATTTAATATGAACTTTTCCTTTATATCTTGTATATGTTTTATGTTTTCGATCCTCTCACGGCGCGGTCCCGGAATGCATTTTTTTCACAACGCAAAAATGCTGTACACGTTTCACTATACGATCACTCCCTTTAACGGCAAGTAGTTTCATATTTAACATTTAACAATATAGGAATTTCAGATATAACATGGTACCTAGAAGTACAACTATTTAACCTTGGTCTCGAAACTTTCTTCTTTAAATATAACAATTGGTAGAGTAGCAGGTAATAGAAAAGACTGCTGAAAAGTGATAGAAAGTTATTGCCGTGAAAAATTTTTGATTTCAAGAAAAAAAAAAAATCTGATGTGTACACCACGTGACTTCCTTGTACGGAATATTAAATTATACGCATTTTTTCTTGCATTTCATTTAAACTTATTAGATTGAATTAAACCTACTTCGCCGACAGCACATAAACCACAATAGAATAAATGCATTCTTTAAAATTCACTTTGTTTACCATAGCGATACTCTGGCGCTAGGTTTACTTAACAGTATTATATTTTGTTCATATTATAACTCAAAATCCACAAAATTTATATCATTTAAAAAATTAATCTAATCGTTGCCACATGTTCTATTCGAATACTATAATAAAGCTAGAATGATGTATAAAAGAAATTAAGGAAACAAAACAAAAAAGAAACAGTTTTTCACAGACGATTGAGTATTTCTCATTCAATTAATTCAGTTTTCACTTCGCGACAAGGCAAAAATGCATAAAAACTCAACATATCTGTCTTAAAAATTACGAAGTAAATCTTAAACGCTTATTTCCTCGAAAAAATTCCAGAAAGGATTAAGCATGATTTAAATAATAAATGAAGGATTTATCTTTGTTGTTGCGAAGCTAAGTTTCTCTAGATTGGCAACAAATCCGCTACTCAGCTGTTTCAAATATAAACAAGAGCAATGGCCGCCATCAAATTAGGCTTAGCGGCACTCAAACAATTTTAAAATTGTTGATAATTCTAAAAACATTGCATACAGATTTACTAAAGGCCTAAAAACCTTAACCGGAAGATAAGAACAACATAATTCAATCATTTTTGAAGCAAAAAATGTACAATTTACAAACATATAAGAGTAAAGAAACTGAGATCACTGAGCCGGGTAACAGAGTGTATATACACTCATGTCCAAAATTATGTTTACATGCATAAATTCACGGATTTCTCAGAGACTACGACTTATAATTTAATGAATTTTCGTGGAATCATACATAACATGATGACACATAAATGCAACAGAAAAATTGAAGATCACCTCATATGATATAAAATTGTAGCATGAAACAATAAAAATGGTAATAAAGTGTGACAAAGAGAGTTAAGAAAAAAAGGAATGATTCAGAAAAAGAATTAAGTCTTACGAATTTAATATGGAATACGATCTTCCCTGACTTGTACACACATATCACAATGTGTTTTAAGGCTGGAAATAACGCTGTTAACCACAGTTTGGGGAATTAATCTCCATTCTTCCATGAATTCCGTCTTCAGAGCATTTACATCTCTAGGAGGAGGATGTATACGTGCAATTGCTCTTCCAAGGTAGTCCCATAAGTTCTCTATCGGGTTAAGGTCAGGAGAGTTTGGTGGCCAAGGTATTCGCTTAATGTCTTCACTTTCAAGGAATTCATCAACGAGGTTTGCTCGATGTGGACGGGCATTATCATCAATAAATAAAAAGTCAGGTCCATATGCACCCCTGAAAAGTCTTACATAAGGATCTAAGACCTCAGCTCGATATATCTGGCCTGTCACAGATCCATTGCTGAACACGTGTAGGGGCGTACGTCCATCGATCATTATTCCACCCCATACCATCACACCTCCACTACCGAAACAGTCACGTTCAACAATGTTCGAGGGATCATTTCGTGTTCCTGACTCCCTCCAGATGTAAACACGTTTAGAATCACCAGTTAAACTAAACCGCGACTCATCAGTAAAGAGAACATGGGACCATTGATGTTCAGTCCAAGTTTTGATGTTCTTTACACCAATTAAAGCGATCCCTCTTTTTCTGTGAAGACAGTAAAACACAACCCTTGGCTTTCTGGCATAAAGGCCTTTTTCATTAAGCCTTCTGTATATTGTTTGCCGTGATGCAACAGTTCCAGTGGCAGCTGCAAGCTCTGAACTTAACTGGCGAGCAGTAGCCTTTCTGTTACGACGGGCAGTTAATGCCAGATACCGATCTTCAGAAGCAGTTGTCATTCGTTTCCGACCTTGTCCAGGCCTCCTTACAACACTTCCATCATTTTGAAACTGTTTCCATAGCTTAGAGACTGTCTGTCTTGAAATATTCAGACATGTGGCTGTTTCTATGATTGACTGCCCTGCTTCTAAACGGCCGATAATTCACCACTTTACAGATTCTTCCAAATGATACTTCGAAGCCATAACAAACCACTTTGAGTCCCTACACACTGAAATCAAACGCTATGTTGCAGAAATTCACTCAAATATTCAGTTTGCGCAAAGCGCTTGATTCACCCTTGGATGACGTAATGCCTAGATTTGCATATCACAAACCGTTTGATTACTTTTGATTGGATAATGCTAATTAGGCTTAGTTTTCACACATTCCCTGCAAATACGGATCACATTGATTCGATATTTAATTAAATATCATCATTTTTGGGTATGTTAAGATAATTTTGGACATGAGTGTATATATAAATATATTTATATACGTATGGTGCGGCCGATTGCAATCAAAATACGATGTGCACATCTACATGTTATAGCAGTCCTATATACAAAATTTGAACGTTCTGAGGCTACTCGTTGTTGAGTTATGCGAGAAACGTACGTACATAGGTTCGTACAGACGCCACGAAAAATTCTCTTCAGAATTCATTTTAAAAGCAATTTTATAATTTTTTTTTTTTTTTTTTTTTTTTTTTTTTAGAAAAAGACTGTTTTATTCTGTCCTTACGTACAGATATCACGGAAATACATCGTTAAATTGCATTTGAAAAAGGTCAAAATGGGATATTTTCTTTGAAATATGCTGCCTGAAACTTTTCGGGATTACAATACTTCCTTTTTACTTCGCACAAGAAAGTAAAAACTGTTCTGAAAGTCAAAATAAATGTAATGGACTGCAGCATATTCCTAAATATTATGGTGTTTTCTTAGTCGAATATGTTAAATTCAAACGATCAGTTTGACGTGCTAATAATTGCAACATATGGACACTTAAGTGACTCTTAGAGTGACATAAATATTTATCAACTTGGCAGATACTGATATAAAGAAGTATATTGTCAGAAAGTAATAATTTCTATTTCACATTCAACGCTACTTTCACTATGCGAGTTCTATTTCCTTTACACTATAAATTAGGTAATGTATTTCGATTACCACGAAATTTAAAATTACCCGAGATATAAAACTTCGAATACCTCTGCTTTTCTCATCATTTGAAGTTCTAGAAAGTTCTTTAAAGTAATATACCTTGCAGTTTTTTACAGAATATCTTTTATTTGGGTTGCCAGTCCGAATAAGCTCTCAGCATAAATGTTAAACAAATTGATATTATTTTGGATAACTCCATATTCGGTATTAAATTGCAAAAGAAATCACTTTATAATAACTCCATTGTTAATGTATCAGAGGACATCAACCGTCGTATTATATCCAAAACACAAAGCAAATCTATAACATCATTTACTAACTGTAATCAAATTAGCAAACTCTTATTTACAATTATTAATTTATTCACAAGAAAATCTCTCAGATTTGAAGTTACTCAGCAAATAACTGCAGCAAGTAGTCAGAGATGCGCGTATCTTAAGACTCTGTGATACCTTTGATAGTCTTCCATTTTGTTGCCATGGTTACGAGATTTTAAGACTCATGATATGAATACATTTGCTCGATAAATTCAATCTAGAATGAAAGCCGCTTATAAGTGAGGAAAGAGGCAATTTGAATATTTCTGCAACAATGTTTCATATCATTTTCTAAGACACTGGATCATGAGTGGTTGTCAGTATTTCTGAACCACTTACGTTAAAATATTTTTACAGTAGGGAATTATTTAGTAAATTTCATTGGTGCTAAATAATACACTTTAATTCGCTAATTATTTTATTCTTTTCTATTGCTTGATATTAGATTGATTAATCAACTCAAAAGAAGCAAAAAAGGAGTACCTGCATCAGGAGACAAGGATCAGCAGCAGCGAAGCGGTAAAATCGCTAAACGCTGGTAGTTCAATCCGTACTCAAAGCACAGAGATGCCTTCATGTGAGAGACATTCTATTAAGACCGGGTCATATTATCCGTTAAACTACGGAAAGCCCAAAAACGTCCATATGGCCAAGCCACTGGCGAAAATCTAAACCTGGTCGAAATACTAGTATTCAGCGACTTCAAGCATTTAATTACTGAAAGGTTTCAATTGCCTGAGAACAAACAAGAGGCTTAAGATGTAGATTTATTAAAAATGATAAAATGTGAATTATTAGAACAGCAGGGTTATTAATTTCGTTTTGGTATTTTGCGTTGAAAACATTAAAAGGCATTTAAAGTTGTTGCCACCAAATATTATCGCCCTTTGTTATATTTCAAGAAATTAAATAATGTAGAATCTGCACAAATGTATGGATGTTTTTCGCACTGTGATAAAAAAAAGGTACCTAGGAACATCAAATTTTGAATAACGTAATCCTCAACCCGAATATGGGCATCTGGAAGCCTAAACTTGGAATTTGTTTTATTACCTATTTCACATTTTGTAAAACTTTTAAAATTTTTGATTAACAAACTGAACGATTTCAAAGGCAGCAGTGGCAACTCTGTACGGATTAAAAAAAAAGGGTTTTTCTTTCTAGCCCGCGAGACTGTGTATCGAAAGTTTTAAAGATATGCTCTTTTTAAATTATTTTGAGATATTACTGTGGAATTGAATTTTTTGATTTAAGTGCGAAGAACATGATATTCATTTAATAAACGTGCTAACACACAAAACGTTAAGAAAACGCCCCTTTGGGCGTAATATAACATTTGAAATGTAGGCGTTTTTATAATTCTCAGTTCCAGTTTGTTTTTGTTTTCACGTACATATGTACTCTTCTATAGAAGGGCCCGCCAACGAAGTCGCTGAACACTGGTAGTTCGGTCCGAGTTTCGAATCGCGCAAAGAGGCTGGCTGCATGGGTGTTTTCGTTGTTTTCCTTATGTGTAACGTGTATACGAGTCATTTTCTATAAGAAAGTTCTCAACAAAGGCATCCCTTCCCTTAAACAGATAGCCCTCGAGGCTTTGCTGTAGTCGCGTGAACCATCTTCCTATAGATCAAATTTAAGTAAACATAAAGCGGCAATCGGTCCTCTCTATGCTTTCTCACATTTTTTTAAAGCCAAAAATTTTTTTAAAAATTCAAATTTGATAAGCAGTATATTTTTGTATAGGTTCTGTGATGGAAAACAAGATTTGTTTAACAATTCGAAAATTTTACCACTACTGAATAAATTTTAGCTTTTAATAGGGGGACCAGAACGTAATGTCGCTTCCTTACATTAAATTCAAACGAATACATTTTAACAATATTTTATTTTTAATCAATAATATAACCACCCTTGTTATCAACGACCTTTTGCCATCAAATGTGCAGATTTTCATTCCCGGACCGATCAAAATCAATTGGTTTTTGAGTAAAATATCTCGAGAGGACATTTTGGACATCATCCAAATTTTCAACCACTAAGAAAATGTTGTAGGGATCCGAATAAATCGAAATCCAACCTGCGATATCGGCCGAGTATGGTGGGTGAGTATGGCAGTACCTCTCACCCCAATTCATTCATTTCTTCCAGTGTTCGTCTTGCACAGTGCGGTCCTGCATTGTCGTGTTGCAGAATGATGCCTTTTCTGTTGACAGTTGATGTTTTTCGATTAAAGATTGGTTCACTCCATCCAATTGTTCACAATAAAGGTCTACATTAACAGTTTATCCAGGTTTCAGCAATTCAAAATGAACAATTCCGCGAATACTCCATCGAACACCCAGAAGCGCCTTTTCGGGATGTAAACCCTTTGTGACCCCTATTAAAACTGCCTTTTGAGTTTCGGATTATCATATAGGACTTATTCTTTGGCTCCACTAATCAAACGATCAAAAAACGGTTCTGTATGGTTCCGTTGAAGCAATACGTTGCATGTGATGGATAGGTTGGCTTTGTTCTTTTCGGACAGATTATGGGGAACTCAACCACCTGCTTTGCTTATTTTTCCTAGTCTGCTTTATAAGTTCTTGGGATGGTCGACCAAGGCGGGTTAAGAGTGTTTGACTTGGATTTGCTTCCACTTTTGCTCTTAGCACGTTGTTGTCGACATGCGCAGAAACGATATTACTTTCCGGTCCCCCTAATAGTTGCATAAAAGAACTCATCATCATATTTCAAAACCGAACTGTCAGTCACTTTATAGAGGAGTGACTGTATGCAGCACGAATATTGTGCTGCTTAACTATCACGCCTCTACAAAACTGTATGCAGCACGAAATTGACTGTATGCAACAGCGGCTAATTTATCATCCCCCATTAGGCTTGGATACGAATGGAGGATAACGCCTATTTGTTTGCGATTGCAGTATCTTTGCAAAATGAAGGTACTTAAAATCTGTCGATCCGAAAGTATATTATGGATGATTTTGGTAAGGGAAAAAAATAACATTTTTCTGCCTTTATGAGGTGATATTTCTTTTTTACTTCCTTGTACGAAGTAAAAAGGAAGTATTGTAATCGCGAAAAGATTCAGGCAGTATATTTCAAAGAAAATATCCATTTTGACCGCTGTCGAATGCAATTTACCGATGTTTTTGCGTGATATCTGTACGTAAGGACGGAACAAAATACTCATTTCCTCCAAAAAAATTATAAAACTGCTTTAAAATGAATTCTGAAGAGAAATTTTCGTGGTACGAACTTACGTACGTGTATCTCGCATAACTCAAAAACGAGTAGCCTCAGAACGTTCAAATTTTGTATATAGGACTGCTATAACATGTAGATGTGCACCTTGTATTTTGGTTGCAATCGGCCTCACCAAACGTATATAAATATATTTATACATATATCCACTCTGTTACCCGGCTCAGTGATCTCAGTTTCTCTACTCTTATATGTTTGTAAATTGTACATTTTTTGCTTTAAAAATGATTGAATTATGTTGTTCTTATCTTCCGGTTAATGTTTTTATGCCTTTAGTAAATTTCTATGCAATATTTTTAGAATTATCAACAATTTTAAAGTTGTTTAAGTGTCGCTAAGCCTAATCCTTTTCTTGATGGCGGCCATTGTTTGTTTACATTTGAAACAGCAGACTAGTGGATTTGTTGCCAATCTAGAGGAACGTAGCTTCGCAACAACAAAGATCACGCCTTCATTTATTATTGCCAATTAAATCATGCTTAATCCTTTCTGGAATTTTTCCGAGGAAATAAATGTTTAAGATTTACTCCGTAATTTTTAATATAGATATTTTGAGTTTTTATGTATTTTTGCCTTCTCGCGAAGTGAGAATTGAATTAATGGAATGAGAAATACTCAATCGTCTGTGAAAAACTGTTTCTTTTTTGTTTTGTTTGCTTAATTTTTTTCATACATCGTCCTAGCTTTATTATAGTATTTGAATAGAACATGTGGCAACGATTAGATAATTCTATTCTTTAAATGATATAAATTTTGTGCATTTTGAGTTATAATAGGAACGAAATATAATACTGTTAAGTGAATCTAGCGCCAGAGTGTCGCTATGCTATGGTAA
Source organism: Stegodyphus dumicola (assembly GCF_044657685.1). Classification (NCBI taxonomy): domain Eukaryota; kingdom Metazoa; phylum Arthropoda; class Arachnida; order Araneae; family Eresidae; genus Stegodyphus; species Stegodyphus dumicola. Next base: position 153,018,436 of record NC_140778.1, read on the forward strand.
ACAAATAGAGTGAATTTTAAAGAATGCATTTATTCTATTGTGGTTTATGCGCTGTCGGCGAAGTAGATTCAATTAAGTCCAATAAGTTTAAATGAAATGCAAGAAAAAATGCGTATCATTTAATATGCCGTACAAGGAAGTCATGTGGTGTACACATCAGATTTTTTTATCCTCTACCATTATAGTTGAATTTCAATTTCTTTTACTGTTGAAAATATATCTTCATTCATGTTGCACAATTTTTGCTACAAAACGCAATCATGACAGAAATTTGAAAGTAAGATGTTTTCTTTCGTACCAGAATTTCTTATTCATGAAGTCTGGGGCGGAGGAAGGAACGAGTCAAAGTCATCATTAATGCAAGGAACTCCTACAGAAATAAATAAAAAGAAGTATCTTTCTAACTGCTCTGGTGTTCATTCTCAGAAGCCAAACCTATGTTTAATACATGAAATATTGATTGTCCATCGCTTGGACATAATAAGACACCGTCTAGAACGAAAATGTGAACGAAGCGAAAGAATGATCCGTGACCTTCCCTATAGTTCGAAAAAGAATTCTTTCTCTCTTTGGCACTTTTATCTACTAAAAATATGTGGGAACTAAATGCATTTCTGTGTCAGGAAGCCGTGTCAGTTGCGGCACCGTCTCAAGGTCATTTGAAGGTTCTAGATTAAATAAACCTTTTCGAAGTGTGTTTGAGTTCCTCCTTTGGATGCTCTTTTCTGTGACTTTAGTTTGAAACTAGCTAAGAGTTTTCGGGTTTGTGAAAGTTTGGCAGCTGAAGGAAGTGGATTGCCATTTTATTCGCGCGTGAAGCTGTAAGTTTTCCTAACATTTTTGCTGAAGAAGTTCCTTTTTTTCTGAATGTAAACCGATATCATACTTTAGGTATTTATGGGAAAACTTTGTTATTCGCAGTATGTATATCATATCTATGCTGCAACAGGAATTTTCATAATGGTCAAGATTCAGCAGCATTGATACTGATTTCAAATGAAAATGTGGCTAATCTTTGGAATATGGTAACGGGTAGTTTGGCGACATTTTGGTAAGGCGATAAAGGTTACTAGCTAGGACTTAAATAAAGGTTACTAGCAGTGCACAAGGATAAAGTCAAGAGTGTGCGCAATGTCATTTTTGTGCAATTCTGAGCTGCTTTTTTTAAGTGAAAATAGGTCGACATGTACATGGATATCGTGTATGTGCAATTCTTAAAACGCGTCAAGCAGTTTGCGATTCTGCACTTTCTCCCAAATTCGCACCTAATCTTCGTCATGATTAAGCCCTTTTGTTCCATAAAAGATAAAAGTTCTAGCATAAGCGTAATTCGCCCACCAGCGGCCGAGCGGTAAAATCGCTGAACACTGGTAGTTCGGTCCGAGGTTCGAATCCCGCGAACGGGCTGGCTGCATGAGTGTTTTCATGGTTTTCCCCATGTGTAACGTGTATACGAGCCAGTTTCGCTTAGAAAGTCCTCCACGAAGGCATCCCTCCCCTTAGGCAGATAGCCCTAGTGTGCTTTGCCATAATTAAATACACTAACACCATAAGCGTAATTCGGCTAGCAGATTGTTGGAAAAAAATGTTGAGTAAAAAAAATGCCTTTACTTCGTGAAAACAAAATGGCGTCCAAACAAAAACTAGCAGGTTGCTGTAACAGGGTTGGTCGCCAAAAAATCGGAAAGTTACCATAATCCATAGAATAACCATAAATGTTTAATCTGTTTATTCATGAATCAGGTCAATTATTACTGGCTCTTTTTAAGGAGCAATGGCCCCCAATTAGAGGCATTGTGGTTAAAACTATATAACAGTTTTGGCCAAATTGTGTCTCCCGAACAGGTAGGCGAGTGGTGCGGCTCTTATGGACATAAAATATACTGTTACGAATTTTGCACACTTTATAAATAGTTTTAGTGAAATTACACGTGAAAAATGCTGTATTTTTTTTTAAATGTAACATGAAAATCTAGTGAATCGGCAAGATATAGCCAAGCTGGCTTCCAAAATTTTGGCAACTAATTTTTAACGTCAAATTTGGCGAAAAATCGGCAAAAGTCGCCAAACTTGGTTATCATTTGGCGACATTCTGGTTTTGTCGCCGTATAATTGTAATGAGTATTATAACTGAATAACTGTAATTGATCCTCTATGCAACTGTAAACGTATCCGGCCCTTATGCATATTCCCAAAGCCTATGAACCGTTTCTTCTATTACTTCTAGACCGTGGATTCTATCCCCACTCGTCCCTTTTACAAACTCTGTCCTGCACGGACTTATTAGTCCAAAGGGGCTTTGTCCCTGAAGGACTATTGTTTTCGTTTTGCGATTTTGCGTCGGACTCATAAACGTCGGTTCACTTTTCAAACTGTTGCCACAAAATGTTAGAGTCCTGCATTATATTTGAAGAAATTAAATAATGAAAAATCTGCATAAATGATTGTCTATTTCTCGCATTGTGATAAAACAATGGTACATAGAGCCATCGAATTTTGAATGACGAAATCCTACTGCGAATATGGGCATCTGAAATCCCAAATTTGGAATTTGTTTTATTATAGATTTTATATTTTGTAAAACTTTAACGAATTTTTGATTTACAAACTCAATGCTTTAAAAGCGAGAAATGGCAACGTTATATAGAAAAAAAAAATACTTTTATCTCCAGCTCGCGAGACTGTGTATATCGGAAATTCTAAAGATATGCTTAATTTAACATTATTTTGCGATATTGCTCTTGAACTGAATTTTATGGTTTAAGTGCAAAGAACATGATATTTAATAAATAAAGGTAACACTCAAAACGTTAAAAAAACGCCCCTTTGGACGTAATTTAAAATCTGAAACATTTCAGACTTTTTTTTTTTTTTTTTTTTTTCATTTTTATTCTTTGTTGAATGACTTTTTCATTATTGGTCTTTTCGCCTTCGGGTGCGGTGTTAATAATTTAACACCTTTATTTTCTCTCTTTTTGTTAATGCTAATTTCTCTTATTTTTATTTACTGGTTTATACTCTTTGTAGCAAGATTATGATTCAAGAACCCGAAAAGTGTTACAATAGAAATAATGCATAATAGAATAAAATATAATTTTAGTTACACTTACTCATATTTTAAGTAAAACAAATAGGTATCGGCCGCCCTTAAATGTTCATTGAATGTTTTCATTTGGTTTATTTTTGTTAATATTCCTTGATTTGTATCAATTAATGCGCTATGGAAATTTACACAATAGACTCTAAGAGAAATGACGAAAAAAAAAAAAAAAACATGTGACATTTCCATGTAAACACTTTTTCTTGCCAAAACAATTATTGTACTCTAACGGTTTAAATTCACTCTTTAACCAAATACAAATAAACTATTAATAAGATCAGTAGGTTATTTAAAATATATTCCTCACAATCCTCCTTAGCTTTTATTCATAAAATAAAAATTATCGAATGAAAAAGCTGTTTCTTCTCGCTTTACTGAAAGCCCAAGGTTTGTTTGGCGTTAATTACCAAGCCTACAAGGCGATAACTCGCCATTCCAAATATGACCGCCAAGCAGATGTTTCATCCAATGAGAGCAGACCGTAGGAAAAGGTCTATAGGCTTTGTGAATATTCGGCTCTCATATGCTTTTAAGCAATTTTGAGAAGTACTGCAGATTTCTCAGCGGCCCGGGGGGCGTAATGGCAGACCGCACATTGAGTTGAACAGTGTTAAACGAATGTCGCATACTGCGCATGCCCAGAAAACAATTTGGCGTAATTACTATGTTGGCGCGATTTGAAAAGAAGATAAATAGAAATATAGTTCTATTTATCTTCTTATATTCTTAGAAACATAGTTCTGTTCATCTACCTTTTCATATATATGGTAGATGTAGCGCCATCTGATTGTAAACAAATCTGGCGTTTGAATCTTCGTAGAGTATAATGTAAATGTAAATTAATTACTGCGTTAAAATACTATTTTTTGCTGTACTGCTCAAACAACTAGAAAGCTGAAATTATTGCGAAGTAATGTGAAGCAGTGTTTGCATTCAAAATGTAAAATATAATACCTATGAAATTCTGCACATTCCTTTGGAACTGTACAAATTTTCGTTCAGAAAAAGACTGAAATTTAGGATATATTAGTTGAAAATTTATTCATTATACTTTTAAGCAATAAAAACAATTCAGGATTTACCATACGTTCCATTCGTACATACATAAAGAAACATTGAGGAATATAGCAAGTGCTTGCAAATAACACTGAAGAAATTATACAATTCCTTAATGCTAGTTATTAAACTCTTTAAAATGAGAAAATAAAAGCGCGAATATACGCTAACAAACTAAGCGAGATACTCCAGTTTACAATTACTGAATTATAACATGTAAACAAATTACATTTAAATAACGAATTATTACGAACATATGTTAACAAATATTAAATGCACTGTTATTGACAAATTACTATGAAATATATATTAGAAAAATAAGCAAGTGCAATCGGTATGGACGTTAAAATAACTAATAAGCAAAGTTCCACAACATTACAATTGTAAACATCATTCGAACACACTCGACAGCCATGGTGATCACGAATAAGCTAGCGTAGGGTTGCTTAGTCGCCAATATTTCTCCCCGCGCCAAAGGTACACCATCAAGCATGCGCAGTTAAGTGAAATTTGCTTAACATTGTTCAAGTCAATGTGCGGTCTGCCATTACGCGCCCGGAGGGGGGATATATTTATGACTGAAGAAAGCATCAGTTTCAATGCTTCTTCAGTCATATATATATTCCCCCCCCGGCCTTTTAATCAGTTTCTGTAAGTTCTTTTAATCAGTTTCTGAACATATTATTTAGATAATATGTTCAGCATTAACGTCAATATCGAAAAATGGAATCCAAAGAAGAGACCCACATAGTGTTTTAGATACCAGGAGTGGAGTCAGTGGAGTGGAGTCAGCATCTCTATGCACAAATCCTGAAAAATGCTGCAAATGCGGTGGACCGCACAAAAGCAGTACTTGCATTTAAAAAAACGATGAAAAACCCACTTGCATTTTCTGCAAACAATCACATGTATGCAGCTATCGTGGTTGCTCAGAATATAGACGAAAGTTCGAAAAGAAACCAGCTTCTAAACCAAAAATGTATTTTCCAAAAACAAAAGATTTCCCTCAACTCAGTACTTCGGAAAAATCTAAAGAAAAAACCTGCCGGAAGCCTTTTCAGCGAAAAAGTACAATCAAGAAAAAGCACAGTCCCCGAAGAATTTAATGAAGCAGTCTCATGGCTCCGCGATGCAAAAGTACAAAAATTCCTCGGAACTATCATTCAGCATATCGACAAAATTAAAAAAGCGAAGTCAACTTTTGAAAAATTAACTGCAGGGTTTCAAGCAGCCATGTATCTTGTACAGATCGCAGGAGATGAAGATAAGATGTTATTTTCTCCCAATCCACGCAGGAAAAAAGAGACTGTATTTAATTTACAAAAATTCCTTCAATCTTCGCTTAAAACAACTCCCGTTTTCATGCAGCTCTTCGCAAGGTCAGTACTTGGGAGGGTGACCTCTCACGTGACTGGCCCTGACCAATCACTTTCTACTGTTTATTGAGAGGACTTCTCCCACTACAGTGAGTACTTTGCTATGTTTACTTTGCAGTAATGTGTTGCTCGACCGCATGGCTTCGCCACCTCAACTTTTTTTCGCCTTCGGGTGAGGTGCTCAGGCACCGCTGATTTAAGAAACACGAGTGAATGGCCTAAGCCGCAATAAATATAGGTAAAAACCCGTGGTGGTTGACGCCTAGTGTGAGAATGACGATTCTGATTCTGATTCAGTTTCGGAGTAGTAGTTGTTAGTCCAGAGCTGGATTCGGAGTATTTAGATAGCCGTGTTAGCTTCGCTCTTTCGATGCGCTTTGCATTACGTTGTGTTTAACACTCTTAGACGGTCCTTTCCACTGTGCACTTTGGCTTTTTGTTTCTGGATTTGTTGCAGACACCACGTCTCGTCTACCACTATAGTACATATTAAGAAATTGTTGTCATGCCTCGCAGTAATCAGGAAATCTTCACAGAAAACTTTTCTGTCTTCTTTTTACAGGTCTGTCAAAATCCGAGGCACTAACTTTAATCATTTTTAGATTTTCAATTAAAATTAACGGACCTTTTCTTATCCCAGGCGTGTCTAAAACTTGTTGAGGTGTTATACGTCTACCAAATTTTACCAAAAAACAAATTTTCTCCCCATTTCTCCCATTTATTGATGTTGAAGAGCGCTTCATCTTTGATTCGTCTTGAACGCTTCCTCCCCCCCCACACATTTCATGCGGTTGTACCACTCATAAGGAGAGAGCGGATGCTCTAGCAAAAGATGCCGCCCTGGGGATTGGGACCGAAAAGGTTTCTACTCAAGATTCCAAAACGAAGACATGTACTATAGTAGAAAACAAGCTTATTAAAGACTGGAAAAATCTGTGGGATCTCTCTCAAAGGAACAAAAAAATTAGCAAAAAAATGCGAATTTTATGAAGCGTAGATAGATGTCAATCCAATTCTTACTGCAGTTTGGCAGAAGATTCCCTGCTTACTTAAAGAGTTTCCACTTCCAGGGAAATGATATATCTAAAGTTTGTAATAAATTCCGCTATTCAAAGCACTTCGTCGAGGACTGTTGCCTGACTGGAAGTGTGAGAGGAAAATATAAATTTACAAAGTTTGAAAATATAAATTTACAAAGCAATTCGTCGAGGACTGTTGCCTGACTGGAAGTGTGAGAGGAAAATATAAATTTACAAAGTTTGAAAATATAAATTTACAAAGCACTTCGTCGAGGACTGTAACTTGACTGGAAGTGTGAGAGGAAAATATAAATTTAAAAAGTTTGAAAATATAAATTTACAAAGCACTTCGTCGAGGACTGTTGCCTGACTGGAAGTGTGAGAGGAAAATATAAATTTACAAATTTTGAAAACATAAATTTACAAAGCACATCGTCGCACATTTTTCCATATTGCCTGCTTCCAAGAATACATTATTTCTTTGCAGTATGATCTGAACTTATTACCAAATGTTTATTAAGTTTGTTGTATACCGTTATGTAACCATTTATTTTGTTACGTTTCGTTATTTAACGTTCGTTTGTTGTTGGATTGGCCTGTCCCCTTGTAGCCACATGTCAGGCTTCGCCTGCTAGATGGGCTGAGAGCAGGTTTATAGAACTAACTAACTAACCACTCATACATTTGCGTTCTTAATAATGGTGCTTCACTACATACTTTTCGAATCATCTGTAACGTTTCGGTAGCAAATTCACGTAATTCGTAACAAATTTTAATGTGATAACGTTGTTCCATCTTAATGCAAATTGTTTTGTGCAATATCTTCTCAGTAGTAATGTAAATGAAAGTACTTTACTTTCTTTCATTTACTTTAATGAAAGTACTGTAAATGAAAGTACATTTATACTTCTCAGTACAGAGGCTGTTCACACATTTTTAGACGATGTATATCTTATTCACAAAACTAAATTACATAAAAATTCTTGTGTTTTAAATGTTCTATTTCACATCCCTTATTCTGAACTATCTTTCGACACCGTAATTTCCAGGATAATAACGCCTTTTGAAGTGGCAGAAGAGATATTCTATCTGATTCCTCCCGAACAGCTTTCCAGAGTCCTGTTAGGGTTTTGGGACAAGGTTTGGATAATGCAGTTTTTAAAAGTCCGAAAGCACAAAAATCCATAGATGACACATCGGGAGATTTAGTAGGGATATCAGTGAAGGGTATGGCCTTGATACCAGTTTTTTTGTTCCATTTCTTTTAGGAAATTTACAGTGGATTTTGATGTGTGACTGGTAGCTTTGTCCTGATGGAGTCTCACAGATTGATGGCACTGTGGGTAAAGCGATGGTATTTCATTAAGAAAAATTGGCGATAAAATATGTTCCTGATAGTATTTGGAGTTAATCTTGACATTTTTTTGCACTCTCTTTATTTTTAACTTGCCATTATAAGAAAAACCAGCAACAATCATGAATCCCTTAGAAAAACTTTCTTTCGATTCTTTGAACCATGTACTTAAATTTGTTTCTCTCCTTTTATGATAATAAATGGCTCTTTTTTTGTTACAATCATTTAAATACACCCATGCTTCAACCTATTGTGACAATTGTTTTCCATTTTTCTTTGGATAAGTGTTTCTCATATAGAATTCTGCAGCGTGTCCTGCGTTGAGCGATATGCTTTGCACATTGCGTTTTTTCGCTTTCTTAAGATTTAAATCAACGTTTATCATTTTGTTTACAGTAGAAGTCGAGCATTTTAATGATTCTGCAACTGTCCTTTGACTAGGGGGATTTTCTTTTAACATTAAACAACGTACCTTTGCAATAGTCGAAGATGTCATTTTTTTTCTTCGATACTTGTTTGGAATTTTTGTCCCACTTTAGGCTCCAATTTGACGTTTTTTTCCTTTCTTGTTGATGATATTACCTATCGACGCTTTAGATATCACAAAACAATAACTCACACATCGTTTCTGGATAACGGAGTATGCATATTTCTCTTTGGAAAGAGCTTAAATGTAGCCTTCGAACCACTGCTTTGTTAAATTCGCCATTTTGAATAAAAACAAACCTTTCAAGCCACGTACGATAATATGGACTTTTAAAAGCATAGTACAGTTACTTCTTTTGCAGCAAATGATTTTTTATTATCGCTTACCAAAATCGTCTAAAAAATGTGAGATCAGCCTCTGTAGAAAGCAAATGAAAATGACTGCGACGTTTTCACATGCAAACGATAAAATAATCCGTGTAAACTGGCTTTAACAAGAGTTGAGATGTCATTCTTTCTGTACACGCTTTTGTTTTTTCACTATTTTAGTTTATCATTTGGTCTTTTAATTTGTCCAATTACTTTATGGGCACATGTTGTATTTGTACGGATTCTCGAAACCGAAAACGCTTGCTGTACACAATAAATCACTGCCAGTAATACAGGTACTTAAAAAAAGGTCGAAGTCTAGTATTTTCTGAAGGAATTTTTTTTAATGCTTAAGAAGAAATAAATTGACTTTCTAGATTAAAAACATTTTTAATTACTAATTCAGAAGTCAAACAACAAAAATCAGCGTTATATTTACGAAATTTTCACAGGACTAGTTTCGATGGTTTTACCGAACCACCATCCTCAGCTGCAAAACCGCAAATGAGCAAGATAAAAAGTAATGATTAGATAAGATAAGAAAGACTGGACAAGAATAAGCAAGTGGCGCCATCTGTTGGTGAAACCAGAACTAAAACATAATTTCTTTAAAGGCCGAAGGCAAATTTGGATTGGAATTGATTCGGCGTGTTATTCTGGCTCAATTTTTAATTAATACGAACATTTTTAAAGAATTTTAAATTATAAATTAATACTTAGAATGGCAATATTTTCATATAAATATGCCTTGTTTATTTGTTTTTAATAACAAGAATGAATGAAAAGATAAACCTTTGAATTTCAGGAAGGCCATTAATGAAATCTTAAGTACTCAAATTTCGTCTGAAAGCTCCATTAGAGGTGAAATAAATTTGGTAATATTTTACAACTGTGAAAAACTTTAATCGATCTTTTAAAGTGCTATTACATACTGAAATAATTACTTACTCTTATGTTAAAAAAATCATATACTTCAGGAAATATATGTAAATATAGTACTACTATAAGGAGCTTTGCACTTGAGCGAAATTGTTATAGCAATATTTCAGTATTTAAGCTTCATATATTGGGGAAGACATTATTAACATCGTACGACGCTTCAGAGTAAATTAACTGAGTATAGATACTTATAATACTTTTAGGGTGAAAACTAATTACTCAAATTCTTGTAAAGCACACTCATAATCAAGAATGTGTGATATTCATATAGCGTTTATGAAATAATTTTTGTAAAAGTACTTAGAAATGATGTATTATGTCTCATCATAGCCTCATTTCGAATTAGTGAAATAAAAATAATTTTGCTTTGGTTGCTAATAATATGATTTTGCTAAATTATATCAAAGCCTTAAAGCTATGTTTCTGATCCAAGTAGAAGATGTTTATCATTGCTCGATGAATATCCATTTAAAAACTAACATACTAACGCCTAATTCAGAAGTCAAACAACAAAAATCAGCGTTATAGTTTCAAATTTGCACAGGATTAGTTTCGATGGTAGATAAGAAAGCCTGGACAAGAATAAGCAAGTGGCGCCATCTGTTGATGAAACCAGAACTAAAACATAATTTCGTTAAAGGCCGAAGGCAAAGATGGATTGGAATTAGGATCCTGTTAGGATTAGGGAATTAGGATTGGAAAGATGGATTGGATTAGGATACTAACGCCTGTTTTGATACTGTTATAAGGTATTTCTCTCGCCTTCTTAGCATGCCTCCGTAGTGTAGTGGTCAGAACGCTCGGCGCATATTCGAGAAGCCCGTGGTGCGAATCCCGGCGAAGGCGTTGCTCATTTTTCATCTCTCCTGCTTTGAAATAAATGTCTGTACAGTGGCGTCCGAACTAAAAGGCTGGTGGGTGATGATTCTCCACCACCAGCATTTAGCGATTGGTTCCCCAAATCCCCAGATTATTTTACATCTCTCCTGCTTCCAAATTACCTAATGTCTCCACTCTATGTCTCCTTTTAGACAAATATAAAGCAAGTTATATTTACGACATGTTTATACAATGCAAGTTTGATTTGAAAATCAGATCTTAATGAATGTTTATATCACCTGTGCCCAACTAATTCCACTGGGAAGTATTGATAACACCCAGATGTGGAAGTTTCGCTCTTGAAATCATGGATGTGGTTTTCGTTTAGGTGAATCATTTCCTTGTTTTGCAAGGAATACTATTGCTGCATCATATTTTGTTGATTATCAAAATATTTTGGTTTTCGTTTTTTCTGATGGTATCCGGTTCGAATTCCAAGAAAATTTATGTTCACAAAGGTTCTTCTTTTTGTTGTTACCAACTCAATTGCCTGGGAATGGTCAGGACAAGTTCACAACATTTATCCTGGCAAAGAGTCCAATGGCCCTGCAGTTGGCAAAAACTTTGAGTATACCATGTAGGTGACAACTCAACTTTAGCACAATGCCGCCTCTAATTTTAAGGGAGAGCACAATGGAGATACGGATCCAAGGATCTCCACTTCTCCTCCTACCACTAACCTCTCGAGAGGACTTTCGGCTTGCTGCATATTTAGAGTATCCCCATGCCGTACAGATACTACACATTTACAAACACCCATGACTTCTCCGGCAGTCGAACCCGAGCTGTTTGGTAACGAGTTCGGAGTCACTAACCACCATCTTGATTATGAGTTATGTTAAGAAAGGTTTTCTTTGATTTTTTTACCCGTTTCCCGATGAATCGACGATCAGTTTTCTACTAAATATTTCTGTTAAAATTACTAATGATTTATAGGAAATTCCCGCTAGTAGTCGAGTTTGTTTTTGGCTGAAATCTGTTAGTTTGGCTCCGGGCCAAGTCCTGGCGTATGAGCTAACTGCATGAGCGTTTTCATGGTTTTTCCCACGAGTAGCGGGAGTAGAGGCCAATTTTTTTAAAGAGTCCTCCACGAAGGCATACCTTTTCTTTAGACTGGTCGCCTTCACGTGCTTTGTCTTAATCAGACAGTCAAGCAATTTAAAGCTCTTGATGGCGGATCGATTTAATGCTTAAAAGCATTCAATACTTTGAATTCTTGTCACTTTCTATGTACTCTTGTTTTCTTTAGCTTGAAGCATATTTTGTAGGTACTTTGGTTTTATGTCTAAGCAAGTAAAAATTTGATCTTGTTACTTATAACATGGTTTTTGAATAACATTCATCTAGCATCAGCAGAAACTTCGGTGTATAGAATCACGTTATAACGGGATAATACATCTATGATTAATTCGAGGTTGTGATAATTCATTTTCAAGATAATTCAGTTGTGATTAATTCGACAAACTGAGTTTCAGTTGTTTTATTTTAAAAGATCTGTAAATTCACAGGAGTAACTTTGCATAAAAAGCAATTTTGGAAATGTATTATTTTCAGAAAGTATCAAAAAGTAAACAGCGAGGACTCGGATTTAATCAAGGGAACAGTATTCCGTTTTACGTATTCAGTTTTTATTACTATATTCTTACAAAATAGGAAAACAAAGTTATGTTACCAACATAAGCATTATTTGCAGCACAATGTATTAAAAAATTCATTTCTATCTTACACTACTGGAAACTTTTGCATGTTTTAGTTTCCCAAAACGCATAAGGAATTCTAAAAGGAAAGAGAAATATATTCGCATAGCTTTGGTTTATTACATTTTAATAACAGTTCCTCCTACACGTAAATAATATTATTAAAATTGCGAATAAATAATACTTAGACGAAAGAAATATTGTTTTCGTCTTACGTGGTAGATAATGCTATATAACAATTCTGGAGTTATACTAATTAAAGAATACTTTATGCGTTATAAAGAAATGCTTTGGTCTTGTAAGATAAAATTACCAAATTGATACGAAAATTGGTAGTTCGTCCTGAATTAATTTCTGCACTGAAAATGTTATCTGCATGTATTGCGCGTCGTCTAGTATGATAGATAACATTGTAAAACAATATACTATTATTTGGAATTATCGATTTCATATTTTGTAAATCTTTAACGAATTTTTGATTAACAAACTCAATAATTTCAAAGCGAGAAATGCCGACGTTGTATAGAAAAAGCATTTTTATCTCCAGCGCGTGAGACTGTGTATGAGAAATTCTAAAGATATGCTCAATTTTAAACTATTTTACTGTTTAAGTGCGAAGAGCGTGATATTTAATAAATAAAGGTAACAGATAAAATGTTTAAAAAAAAGGCCACTTTGGGTGTAATATAAAATCTGAAAAATTTCAGATTTTTTAATTGTTTTTTTTTTTAATTTCTATTTTTTCTTTTTATTATATTACTTTACTTTTCTGCATTCTGTTATTATCTTGTATTTAAGGAACTGAAATTTCGATCCGGTAATAAATGCAGTATTACAGTTTGAAAATTCTAATCTTTTTCTTTCGAGAAAAAAAAAAAAAAGACTTATCGTGTATTACCACGGGGAAAGAGAGAGAACGGGAGAGGGAAGATACTTTTAAATCTATGCTCTAGAAAATTGAGTTCTTTAAATTTGTTTTCGAAAACTGTTTTATAGTATACGTTTGATAAATATGTATCTAAATTTAAGAAGTGTTTTTAGATTGAAGAACTTTAAAGTTTTATATTACTGAATATTTTTGAATATTACTATTTGAAGCCGATATTCTACTGAACACTTTTTAATTCAAAATACAGATTAGAGTGTTTTTACTCTCTTTTTTACTTCCTTGTACGAAGTAAAAAGGAAGTATTGTAATCGCGAAAAGTTTCAGCCATCATATTTCAACGAAAATATCAATTTTCACCGCTATCGAATTCAATTTAACCATGTTTTTGCGTGACATCTGTACGTAAGGACAGAATAAAGTACGTTTTTCCCCCAAAAAAATTACAAAACTGATTTCAAATGAATTCTGAAGAGAATTTTTCGTAGCGTCTGTGCGTACGTACGTTCATACGTACGCACGTACTCGCATACTCAAAAACGAGTAACCTCAGAACGTCGAAATTTTGTTTAGAGGACTGCTATAACATGTAGATGTGCATCTCGTATTTTGGTTGCAATCGGCCGCACCAAAATTATATAAATATACATTTATATCCACTCTGTTACTCTGCTCAGTGATCTCAGTTACTTTATTCCTATACATTTGTAAATTGTGCATTTTTTGCTTTAAAAATGATTGAATTATGTTGTCTTCATAATGATTATGAATTATGTTCTTCCGGTTAAGGTTTTTATGCCTTTGGTTAGCCTACATGCAATAATTATGGAATTATCAACAATTTAAAAGTTTTTTAAGTTAGGCTAAGCCTACTTTAATTGTAATTTTTTTTAATTGTTTTAACTGTATTTGGTGTTTTATGTTTTTCTATAGCTGTAAAATTTTAATGAAAATATTTTAAATTTTATGTATTTTTACCTTGCCGCGAACTGAATTAATTAGTAGCGCATGCGACGCATGAATCGTCTATGGAAAGCTGTTTCTTTTTTAATTGTTTCATTTCTTTTATATATTGTTTTAGATTTATTAGCGTATTTGAATAGAACTTATGATATTTCTTCAGATCATATAATTTTTGTTCACTCTGAGTTTTAAAATGAATGTTAATGCTGTTAAGTGAACGTAGTGAAGTTTCGCTGTGGTAAATAAATATAGTGAACACACATCAGATTTTTTTAATTAAAAACGCGTATCAAAACTGTTATTAATTTATTTTGTAAAATTAAAAATGTAATACTGCAACAATTACTAATATATGTTTTTAATTAAAAAGGCTCCATCATAACCATTATTTAATTTATTTATTATTCCACATCCGTAATAATTTATTTTTTAAAGTATAAAATGCAGTAAAATAACCATAATTTATTTTGTAAAATTAAAAATTAAGTACCTCAAACATGATTTATTTATTTTATGAAATGAAAAATGGGTTTCAGTGTAAACAATTTTAATTCCTTGTTTGATATTTTGCTTTAACTATTAAAAGTACAAAATATCGTTGTCGAATTTTTCATTTGCTTTTTGTTACTTAATTTTTATTAATAAAATATATTTAGAAAGGATAACTTTTTCACTCTCTTGATGTGCACATAACACGATAATATACATAAATCATGAGTCACCAATTTTATTAGAATTATCTGTCGCTCTTGATGTATACATAACATGACAATATGCATAAATCAATTGTCGCCATTTTGTTATATAGCAGCTCTCTGGGAGTGATTCCAGTGCAACGAAAATAACAACCTCTTTCAACATTTTCTAAAATATTTCATAGACGCGAGATTTGTTCTGTAGTATTGCTTCAACGCAAAACGTCATAAACGGACGAAAATAGGATTTCAGATATGGTAATCGCTTTATGAACTCTAATCTCATTTCTGTTTTTCCCTCTGGCTATGTATTTGGGTTTAGATAAAAAACTGCACGATTTGGGATGACATATAACAGCGCCACAAAAACGTGAGAAACAATTATTTTTCTTGCTTACGCAACTTTTCCGTTTATGTCTTCTCAAGCGTAAAATAGAAATGACATTTATAATTTACGTATTTATGATTAATTCTAGCAGTCAAGATGAGATATTATCGTACAGACATAAACGTAATAAATTAGACGTCGGTTTTGCATTTTTTACATACTTAATGTACTCAAGGTTATGTACAGAATTAACGAAGAGTTGATTAGCGAGTTAATTCTATTAGTTTTGCGAACGTTTCCATATTTATTGCCGAAAAGGGTTTTAAATTCACACGTTTTCTTTGACAAGATCATTGCGGATTGTAGTGATTTTTTTTTATTGGTTGCTATACTGAATATATAAATATCTTTGAGCTTCAATTTAGTCTTAATTCAGAATCTCTTTGGAAGATTTTTGTAAATACCAATTCATCCCTTTCTTCGCAAATGAAAATTAGAACTTTATTACAGTTATAATGTCCGTTGAATAAGTTTACCTGTAAATGGGAAGTATGATCAAAAATTCATCTGGGTTTGAAAATTCACATATTTTCTTTGAGTAGTTCATTGCTAACTGAGTGATTTTTGATTGGTTTAAATACTAAATCTGTAAGTATCTTTGTACTTCAATTTAGTCTTAATGCAAAATCTTTTTGGAAGATAATGGTAAAAGTTAATTCATTTCTTTCTTCTCAAATTGAAATTAGAAGTTTATTACAATTCTAAATTGCATTGAATAAGTTTATCTGTAAATGAGAAGTGCACTCAAACATCTGGATTTTAAGATTCACATATTTTCTTTAGGAATTTTAAAATTCACATTTTGAGAATCATGTGCACGATAACTTGAACTATTGATTTCCATGACACTGAATTGGTAAAAATTACCTATTCTAAGATATAGATGGAGTATTCATCTTGCCACACTTAATTTCCTCCTTTCATGCCTTGTCAAAAGTGAGGATTTACAGTGAAATACCTCCTAATCTTGACCCACTCAAGAAGAGATTCACACGATTAGTCGCAAGCATTACAAAAGGACGTTCGTTCCAGAGTACTGAATATCGTTATGATGTCTACCACATTATTAATGATGCACATACTGAAAAATTCTTAGTCACTTTTTTCGTGGCTGAATTAACTAAAAGCATTTTTAATCCATTGAATATAAGATAACCTCATGAAACCCCGTTATTCATACTTAGAGACCCGAAAAAATTACGTTTTTGATATTTATGAACAATTCTTAGAATATCAAAAAACAAAATTTGTACCGATAGGTACTTCTAAATTTGTTTTGCAAATTGGAACTCAAACGAAGTACTCTTAAATTCTTTACTGGACTTTTATATGGAATTAAGCATAAATTCTACATTGTGATTGTTGCATGTTGGTAGCGTATTCGGAAACTAAGTACCGTTTCATTCTAGCGCCGTCGCAGCGCGGTGGCAGGAGTCCCGCACATGCGCACTAGTCTTTCTTGTTCACTGACTTTCAATTGTCGCCATTTTGGTTGCTCTATGTTGTGTTTTCAGTTTGCTGGCACATTCAAAATGTTTAAGACAATTAGTTCTCCCGCTGACTGTGAGATTCGTGCCGTGATTAAATTTTTGAACGCGAGGAATGTTAAACCGGCCGAAATTTATCGTCAAGTGACAGAAGTTGACGGTGAATACGCGATAAGTGATGGAATGGTGAGAAAGTGGGTAAGAATGTTTAATGCTGGTCGAACAAATGTCCACGCCGAGGCTCGGAGTGGTCGGCCTTCTGTTGTCACCGATGATTTGGTAAAGAAAGTTGATGAAGCAATTCATGAGAACAGACGCTTCACAATGACAACTCTTTCATTTCCACAAATTTCACGTATTGTTTTGTTCGAAATTGCGTCTGACCGCTTGAATTATCGCAAACTGTGTTCCCGATGGGTTCCAAAAAGGCTCACTGATGTTCACAAAACAAAGCGACTTGGTAGTGCCCTGACATTTCTCACGCGGTACAGTGATGAGGGAGAAAACTTTTTAAACCAAATTGTTCAGACTATCACTTGTTCCTGCACAATTGACTATCACTTGTTCCTGTACAATTGACTATCAATTGTTCCTGCACATGAAGCGCGAGCTTGGTGGCAAGCGCTTTGGATCTGACGATGACACGAAAAATGCTGTGGAGTGGTGTTTATCGAAACTGGCGGGAAGTTTCTTTGACGAAGGTATACAAAAACTGGTCACCCGCTATGACAAGTGTTTGATCATTGGCGGAAACTATGTTGAAAAATAGTTTAAGACATGTCTTTTCATGTAAAAATAAAACTGGATTCGAAAAAAAATTGTTTTACTTTTTTTTTTTTTTTTTTTTTTTCAAAACGGTACTTAGTTTCCGAATACGCCTCGTAGCTTGTTTCTATAACAAAGTTCTGCAGAGTTGGATATAGAAAACTAATTTAATGGTGGAAAGTTAGAGCTGACGCTTATTCAGAGCGTTTTGCATTCCATTTTCCCCTTGGTTCATTTCGGACCAATTTCGATGGAGAAGTGGAGGCCATTAGAGTTGCAGCTGAACAAATTATCGTTAAAAGAATCCAACTCAAAAGTATTGTTATTTCTTCTGCAGACTCCCTTCCAGCCATTCAAGGAGTGTCTACACATAATGCCGTGGAATAAAAATTTATTGAATCTTGCAGAAGAACTCTTTATCGTCTAGCCTAAAAAGAAATGATTGTTGTCTTAGTGGATCCCGATTCACGGTGTAAGTACTGATAATGAATGGGCTGATAAACTAGTTAAAAAGGAACTTAAATTTTGCAATTGAGTAATAGTGATGTACCGTTTACACCAATAAGAAAAATGTAAATAATAAGAATATAAAAAATGCTACAAGGAAAAATTTTGTCAAGTCAAATTACTTGAAGAAATTAAGAATGAAAAGTGAAGGGATCCAATTCATAATATCCCAGATGGTCCGAGATCCACTGCATTTCGTTTATTTTGTTGCGGCATTTCGTTTAGAGACAAGACATGATCAGGGATAAATAGATAACCCGCAAATAAAAACTAAAAAAACCCACGGAACTTTATGTTAAAAGAGTAGCAAATTTTATCTATAATTTTTAAATTGAGTAAGTATTATTAAATTTTTTAATGGTTCAGTCTAAAATGCGTAAAGCAGTAACATTGTCTCTTCCAAATTATAGCTATCTTTCACACACAGCTCATTTTAAACGCTGGTTCAAAAACGCTAATTTCCAAGCTGTGAATTGCATCTGCGCGC